>NC_139344.1:493145007-494504016 GCF_055883805.1 Amblyomma maculatum
TTCTAGTTGAGAAACCTGACTATTCATTTCGGTTGGTAATAGATTACCGGCGATTGCATTCCGTTACAATGATAGACGCCTACCCCCTTCCACAAGTACAGGAAACCCTAGCGCAGCTAGGGTCGGCCAAATAATTTGCGGTTTTCGGCCTTCCATCAGGGTTTCGGCAGGTCAAATAGGACCAGCTGGATGTCGACAAAACCGCATTTACTGCCCCATCTGGACATTTTCAGAGGGGACGCATGCCGATGAACAGCCCTGCCGTCAGGCAAAGAACCGCGGGCGTAATCTTGGCTGGTATGCTGGCAAAGATGTGCTTCGTCTACATGGACGATATCATCATTTATGCTGAGCACATGGAGGCAGTCGAGAAGGTGCTGATCAGATTGCGAGCAGCTGCCTTAACATTGAAACCTTCAAAGTACCATCTTCTCCAACAGCAGGCCGGATACCTTGAACATAGTTTCTGCGGACGGAGCAAAACCCGAACTAAGTAGCATCCGTGACATCCCGAGGCCAACCGGAGTTCGAGGTGCATGCAAGTTTTTGTCTTAGTCGTATACTACAGAAGGCGTGTTCGAGACTTTACCCGAATCGCGAAGCCACTGACGGCATTACCTGCAAAAACTCCGAATTCTTATGGATGGACGAGACACAGACAGCGTTCGAGGAGCTAAAACTCCCTTGGAAAAAAATAAATACGTTTGTAATACACAGTAGTGTATTTTAATGCACTTTAAATGTAATTCGTATCCAAGAATGCGCTCAAAATATGTTTGAAATATGTTCATCAAATTCGTTGGTGAATATTCGAAATGTATCTTTAAAATGTGCCAAAAATACCGTATCTGAAAGTACACTTCCAATATAATTCAAATACGTGAAAAAATACGTATGGGTTTTTAGCATACTTCATCATCATCATCATCATCATCCTCAACCTGACTATACCCACTGCAGGGCGAACGCCTTTCCTATATTTCTTCAATTAACCCGGTTCTGTGCTAGCTGCATCCACGTGACCCCTGCGAACTTCATAACCTCACCCGCCCACCTAATTTTCTGCCGCCCCCTGCTACGCTTTCCTTCCCTTTGAATCCAGTTTGTTAACCTAAGCGAGCATCGGTTATCCTCTCTTCGCACTACATGTTCTGCCCATGTCCATTTCTTCTTCTTAATTTCTGCTAGAATGTCAGTAACTTGAGTTATTTCTCTGACCCACTCTGCACGCTTCCTATCTCTTAATGTTACCCATACCATGTTTTGTTCCATAGCCCTCTGCGCTGTCCTCAAGTTAAGTAGAACCCTCTTGGTTAGCCTCCACGTTTCAGCCCCATAGATGAGTACAGGTAAGATGCAACTGTTTCACACTTTCCTCTTGAGCGATACCGGTAAGGTGCTAGTCATAATCTTCGAGTGCTTACCAAATGCGCTCCATGCCAATCTTATTCTTCTTGTTATTTCCTTTTCATGGTCCAGATCTGCGGGTGCTACCTGTCCTAAGTAGACATATTCGCCTACTACTTCCAGTGCTTCACTACCTAACGTAGACTGCTGTTCCTTCTCGAGGCTGTTGAACATTACCTTAGTCTTCTGCATATTGATTTTTAAGCCTACCTTTCTACTTTTCCTGTCTAGCTCATCAATCATTATTTGCAGTTAATCCCCCGAGTTACTTAGCAAGGCAATGTTATCAGAAAATCGCAGATTACTGAGGTATTCTCCATCTACCCTTGTCCCTAACTGCTCCCATTCCAAGTCTCTGAATGCTTCCTCTAAGCAAGCTGTGAATAGTATTGGAGAGAACGTGTCTCGTTGCCTAATACCTTTCTTTATGGGAATTTTGTTACTTTCTTTATGCAGAACTATGGTTGCTGTGGGGCCACTATATATATTTTTTCCAGCACTTTCACGCACGGCTCGTCTACTCCCTGATTTCACAATGCCTGCATCACCGCCGAGGTTTCAACGGAGTCAAATGCTTTTTGGCCATCAATGAGTGCTATGTATTAGGGCTGGTTATATTCCGAGCATTTTTCTATCACCTGGTTGATGGTACGGATATGATCGATAGTAGAGTACCGTTTCCGAAAACCTGCTTGATCTTTTGCTTGATTGCAGTATAAGGTTGTCCTGATTCTATTAGTGATTACCTTAGCAAATACCTTATGCGTAACAGACAGTAAGCTGATTTGTCTGTAATTATTAGGGTCCCTAGAGTCCCCTTTCTTTTCAATGAGGATAATGTTTGCATTCTTCTATGGTTCCGATACCGTTGATGACACCAGGCACTGCGTGTCCAGGGTGGCCAGTTTTTCTAGTACGATATCCCCTCCGTCCTTTAACAAGTCTGTAGTTATCTGATCCTCTCCAGTTGATTTCCCCCTTATCATAGTTCCTTACATACTTACATAGTTACATACTTACAATGAATTAAATACTTACTTATGCAAATATGAAATAAATTTGTCTGAAGTACACTTCAGGTAGTAAGTGGGTGGCCCTTGAAAATATATTTGCAGTACACTTCAAGCAGCCTTAGAAGAGCCATCCATAAAATTATGTTTGGGGCAGCATCTTGAAAATAAATTTTGAATATACTTTTGTAAATATGAAAGCAATGTGCCTAAAGTATACTTTAATTATTAAAATGGATAGTCCTTGAAAATATATTTACAGCAGACTTCAATCTTCGGAGATCAGTGCTCAAAACCATATTTGGGGTAGCATATTGGCAATGAATTAAAAATGTACTTCCGCAAATGTGCAATTAATTTCTTGGCAGCCGTTTGAAGGGACGACGCGTACAGCAGCACGGTCAGTGCAAGAATGACGACGGTTATTGCCAGTATAGTTTATATAAGGCCCGGACACGCGCGCTGTCCATACAGGGCATCACTGATATGCATCGGCGCTGTTAGTCACTGCACGTGTCTGATACATTTGTCAAAAGTACAATTCTAATAAATGGACACTAGGAGCTAAATTTAATGATCATGCATTAAACCTTGCGCAAATAAAAATGCATTGTGACGATGTGGATGACAGCTTGTTGCGGACTGGCCACAAGTGCGTATCCGACCAGTGGTGAGGCTGGAACGGTCGAGTAACGTGGCCGCATGAGACTGGCACTCGGCACGGCACCTTGGTACCCTGCCAGCCGCGAGCCCGTACGTTTCTGACGCAATCGCCCAGCGCTCCAAGCCACATGCAGGCGACGCACGCTGCCGTCCCACGCCTCGCTGCCAGCCATTGGCATTACAATGCCGTAAGCGATAGCTGCAGTTAACCACCGCTTGTCTTCTCCTGCGCCGCTTGAACTTTGACTACTCCAGACGCCACAATCGACGAAGCTCCGCCGAATTCCTACGATTGGAGCTGGCGTTTCCGGGGCACCACGGCAGCCTTCATGTAGCATGCTCTTTGTGTTTCATTGTTTTCCTGTCATTTTCGTTGCCGTTCGTGTGTCCACTACATCCTTGCCATGTGTGTTCACGCTGTCTGTGGCGCCTGGTGAACCTGGGGCCACTTAAAATATCACATAATTACACTGGCTATAGTACCGCGCGAGCTTTTTAAACATATAAAATAGTGTTTCAACTAATGTGCAGAACCCTTATTCATTGCTCAACCCTTAATTAACTATTTTGCACTTATTTACTCATTCTGGAACGCCAACATTGACACTTTTTCTCAACTTTTGCATGGTTTTAAATACTGGTAATGAACGAACTGAGCTACATTCATTAAACTGAGCATCTTTCCCAATATTTTTTCATTTAAAAGGGATTCCTGGCTACTGCGGGTCTGAATATCTGGTCATTAATGAGTTGGTGGCCAAGTAGCGCTGGATTAAGATGTGGGCTAAGGAGGCTGCGGCCCAGGGTCTTATCTCCAGAGGTAGCAGGAGGGGGCCAATTATTCTAACCTGCTTCATATATGGAACAGCAAATAACGTAACTTGTGAGCAACAGGTATGAAGTAGTAAACTGAGAACGAGCCCTGCTTAATCCCACTTATTTGTACAGCAACAGGGGAGACCTTGTCGAGCTGCAAAAGTAGGAATTCCCCACTATTCTCGGAGGCCCCTTTCATGTGAGGTGATCTGCACCTGCTTATATTATCACAGAAGTTTTAATAGGTTCCCCTTCATCCCGTGATAGTGGACTACATGAAAAAAAAAATGTAATTGAAAGAATTGATTAAAATAATTTTTTCCACCGCCACCTTTATCCCTATCCCTATCGCCCTTCACTCTCAAATAATTCTGTCAGTTCTTTACTGCAGCTTTAGGGGAGGAAAATGGGCTGTGCCAGAGTGAGTGCCAGACTAGTCCCTTATGTATTACCTTCATGTTTGGCTGTTGATGGCTTTGCTTCTGTTCTGTGTGGTGCCAAACTGGCACTAATTGCACTGATCACATCTTGTCATTCTTCAGTTTATTATAGATAGAATAAAATGGGGAATATTGCAGAAGTGTAGTATGGAAGTAAGTAAGGACACAAAAAGAGGAGGGGGGAGGTGAGGTGTTTATAAGTGCGCTTTAGCCCAGGGCCATTTTCCTTATTCCGGTCCTGCCCTCAAAAAATAACTCTGCAAAAAGACATCAGATAATTAGCACTCAAAATGCAGTCATCAGGCTGAACAAAATGTGCAGTTGATTTCATCATGGTAAAAGAAAACAGCTTTTCTTTATGCCCTCTAACGTTCCAAACAAATGTTTGGAAGGTTAGATTTGTTCGATATTTGTTGTTTCTGTGCAGAATACAAAGGAATGTCTTATCTGGCATCTTCATTTTAATGCACCTGAAAAAAGCTATGAAGTTTCAAGCTCGACTCACTGCTTTATCAAGTAGGCATGGCTGAAATCATATTTAAACAATGTCTTGAAACCTTATGATAAATGGAAGCACAGAAAAAGTGGGAATCATAAGTGTCCCTCTGCCACTTATGAGCTATTCAGTGACATATATACTTTTGTAGGACGCTAATCTTAAGGTTGCAAGATATTAAAAAAAATTATTGCGCATTTCAAATCAACAAAGAATGGTGACAGCACCAAAAATAATAGAATCAAAGTAGGACAGCACTTGTTCTACAAACTGAAATGAGTGAGAATATGAGCCACCCATTAGAATCAGCCAAGTGACACCCGAAGAGCACTGGAGTCAAAACATTAAGCTTAGCCCATTCACGAAGCCATAGACGACCACGGCTTCATCTTGTGTTATGAGCCTTTCTTTTAGCCATTCTGTGTAGTTTCCTGTAACCCAGTTAGAGCATCAAAAAGATTAACACAGTTAAACCGAATAGGACTTGCCAAAGCTTTTGTGCACAGGTGGCAGTTGACGGAGACTAGGACATCCAGTGCACAGTGCAAGAGTGTGTTGCAGTCTGCACATGGAGGAATCCACTGCAGTTATAGCTACGGCACTTCATACTAGCTTCGCATGAGTAATTTTTGGGTTTGAATCCACTCTGCCCCATTGTTTCTTTTTAGTATGAAAGCACTACGAGCAGACACAAGCATTAGACGATTTTGCTAGGCCCTGAACCGCTGGATTAGTGCTCTAACACTAATAAATGTACTCATGCTGACAAATGGTACAATAAAAGACACTAGCTTTAAAGCATTCTGCCCATTCGTAGCTGACCATATTTTCCAAAAGCAAAAGTAAAGGCATTAAAAACCTCAGTAAACATCCATGACTGGAAAACTTTCAAAAATGCATACAGCTTCACAAGTGGAAACAAGAAGTGAAAGAGGAAACCGACACTTACTAAAGGACATGTCTATTGCACCAATACTGCAGGCTTCTGGAGCTCAAGCCTCAGTGAATAACGGTGCACCACAGATGAGTCATGAAATGTATCGACTTAACTCGTGCAACTATTCATGAAGCATCTAGCAGAGCTGGTTCAGTCTAAAAGAGTAACTCAGACCTGCACATCGTAGTCACGAAGCACCTCCAGCAAAAAAATATAAAAAAAAGAAAAAAAAAAAGAAATAAGAAGTGGCATGCCGAAAGCAACTATTTGCTCGACAAAGAAGTAGGCGGTCTGCAGGGGGTCTGACGCCTTCCAGTAACCTAGCTCTGTCCTCAAAAGTCATTTGGGTGCAGGTGACCTCTACAGGAGGTGAGATGGTCAACAACAAGCTATTTAGCTCAGTCACTTTGTTTCTTTTCTACAGAGGGCAGTCATTCTTGCTTTCTAGCCACAGTTTGAGTAACTGTCTCATGGCACCAAAGCAGGCATAGTGTTGGTAATCGGGGATTGAACTATTCACCACATCAAAGCGACGTAACGGCGAGGCAAGGTCCTTTGATACTATTAATAAACAGGCACTGAAGGTGTGCCTTTTCTAGCCACTTCAATATGCTTCATAGCAGTCCTGCACTCTGGAGCAGGATGTAAATATTTGTATGAAGAGCCCCCAGGGTAATAACACCAGCCACACCCATAAAAGCCATTAAATTGTTTACAGTTTCTGGCTGCTGAACAAATGGCATCCACTGAATACGCAGCTGCAAATACTCTTATTTGGACCTGTTCTCTATGTTTAACGAACGGAAATCCTATGGAAAGCTCCCGTAGCTCCTTTGCAAAGGGTGTAAAAAGAGTGGCCATGTTTGGCTTTGAAAAACCAAAACAAAGAACAGGCATAAGCGCTTTCTGCGTTCACACTGCAAGCTAAAGAATATCACACTGAGCTGGCCAGATGTCAAAAGTTATTTTTTCAAACACTCTAACTTCATCTGTATTCCACAATAGTGAAATATTATGAGTTGAAAAATCCGCCGACAGCCTGGCGCGTTCTATGCCATTCACTACGTCACTAATCACACTTCCTCTGCATCTTTTCTGACGCCATTTCAAGTTTGGCTGCCCAAGGATTCGTTGAAGCTGCTCTTTCAAAGGATTTACAACGAAGAAAGAGCAATAGGCTATGTCTACTACCCGTTCGCTGTTCTTGCAGTGAATGTCAATCTGAGCTGAACTGCCCAAGTACCTGGCACAATCAAGACAATAGAAGTGGTTCTCAGCTTCAGGAATGTGTGCACCCAAAGCTTTGAAAAGAAGTATTTCAATTTTTGGAGCTTTTCGTGGGTAGCTGATATTCGGCAGATCCAGCAGGTCTGTGATTCCCCTGGTCGCTGATTTTATGGCGCATCACATAGGACATGAGAAGGGCTGCAACTTGTAACATCAGCGACTGGCAAAGTACTTTCTTGAGCTCTGCAGTCAACATCTTAAAATAAATTAGATGTCCCACAAATATTATATGGGAGAAAATGTTAGTTCCCATCAAATTTCCCTACAGTACACTTATACATAAGTGCCAAACAGCAGAGTCTAATTGATACACTGACAGGCGTATTTTATTGACAAACAGTGCAATATGCTTCCTACCATAATAAATTCTCATTTTTTTTTACATTGTTAGAGCCAACATAAAGGTGAGCATGTACTGAACATGCAAGCCAGAGAAAGGTTATCTGCCCAAAATACTTGACATTTGCACATTATATGAAGCTTTTGGTGTCAAGATGGATTTATCCTTTACAGTCATATAGACATAATAAACGAAATTTTGAACTACAGTTACTGTATACAGAAGATTGCATCCTTCCAATTTTTGTTCTATATGACATTTAAACATTCAGCATTTCAGAAAAAAATAAACATCCTTGCTTGAAAACCTGTTTTCTTTACGACCTGAGCTGTCTGCATCATTTGGCACAGGATAAGGTACTGGCACTTCTTCCTGATTTGATAAAAAACAATGTTATGAGTCCAGAGGACAAATACTTGCCTTACTCAATAACTACTTAGCCCAGCTTTCCTTTCTGAAATTATTGAACCTTAATGTCTTTATATCATGGCCAGCTTCATGAACAGCATAGCACGCCACTGACAACTGTTAAATGACAGTAGCATATTATTAAATGTTGCATGGCAGTTTCATTAAACCAAGGAGGGGGAGCAGAAAGGTGGGCACAACATATCTAATTCTTTAAAAAAAAGAGAGGATGGCCACTACATGCAATTCACTTTATAATCAGTTTATGAGGCTCGATAAACATTTAAAGAGACAACAGCTATCCCTGCTAGTTTCCTATTTAACTAAAATTTGTTCAATTACTTTCTAAATCCTAACATAAAGGCTGGTTCACATGCAAGCAGTTGAGTGAACTCAGAGATGAGCGGCATCGACACAGCGAAAAATTTTCACCAGGTTGGCATTGGATCGCTCGAGCGGCTGTGACAGCTCAAAATAAGTTTTTTAGTTACTCCGGCTGATATTGCTGGCGTTTTCACTTGCACATGAAACAAGCTTAAGCGCTCATATGACAATTATAACTTTAAAGGAACTGTTATAACTGAAATTGACTGAAACGCCGACCTAAAGCCGTATATGTAAGCACTTCAGATGTTAAGGGGAATCAATAGAAGGGAAAAGGGAATATTACGTGGTGAACGCTGGAAGGCCAAGCTTGCTACACGGCCGTTTGCCAACTGCAAGCCAAAAAGTCTTCATAATATCAGTATCTGGAACAATATTCAGCCAGGAAGAGCGCCTTTTTTATTAGCCTTGGCAGTATTACACTTAAAATCCGTAATTCTCCAAAGCATTTTAATTACTGAATATACGTTGAAAAACTGTAAATCTTAAGTGACTGCAGTGCCATAGGTAAAGCACTCATCTTTTATGTCTTTCATAATAACCTGAGTCTCCTAACATTGTGGCATCGTATGGCAGACACGAGCAATTGTGTGCAGCGGGGGGCAATTATTGCGTGCTCTTGTTCCAGCAAAGATGCACGTGGTAGCATAGAGTGTGGCCATGATTTTGCTTCTCCCAGAGCCACACATGGCACCTCCTATTAGTGAAGCTATATACTTACATTGATCTGATTCTGCTAAACAGTATTTAAGTATATATTTACAAAGTTTTTGCTTCCACATCACGCAGCTGCTAAATTAGAGGAGAAAAGAGCAATTCAGGCCCCATCCACCTTTACGCATATAAGGTCACAAAGCCCTGACTAAACCTTCAAGCATATTTTTGTTTATCCGCTTCCCCCCCCCCCAAATCACAGTGAAATACCTCCCTAAGTCCTTGAACTGCTTTTTGTATAATTATCGCAGGCATTACTGCTCACACAATCTCACTCTTGGTAGCACGAGTGACACTCAAGCGGAAAGAAAACTAAAAAGCCTTCAGCGTGGTGCATATCAGAGCCACATCCTTGTTTATGCAACAATGTGATCAGGGCTTAAAGCGCAGTTTTGATATGGGTCAGGTACTAAAAGATGGCAAAGAAAAGAAAAAATTATTAAAAAGTGTCTGAAGAGCCACTGACTTTTCAGTAAATCCATACAACTATAGGTGTCATTGGCATTATTATTATGATTTCAAAGTCATCAATAAAGCTTGACAGAAGCAATTTAACAGGCTTTAGTTAGTGGCCTTATTTATTGATGACCAACCTCTGATAGGGTGTCCCCTAAGCATGGTAAACACACTTGATAACACTATGTATTTTTGAAACTGCTTTGCATCTTTAAACCTCAATGTTCTCTTTTTTTTATACTTGCAGTACAATAGGTTACAAAAAACAAGCACTAGAGCTACTATAACGCTTCCATAACAAATTCTAGGTCAGGCCAAACTAAAATATTATATTTCACCTGCGCTGTAGCCGGCTGTTCCCGAAGAGTGTCATGCACATCTGTGCCTACTGGCAAGGAATATCTTGCTTTGACCTGGTGTAAGAAAGGAAGGGTTATTGGTTATCACGTTTATCACTTTTTAGTGGCAGCTCTAATAGGACACCAAGTTTCTCAACGGAGAAATAAAAGGTATTTTGAAACATCTCAAAATAAAACCCACCGAGAAAAGAATGCAGTATGAGATGCCATGTGTAAACTATTCTAACTGTGCTTAGTTCGAACCGTGCTGAAAATTAGATACCAGAATATATGAATCTAGAAACTCCATACTGTGCGAATATGAAGTTCCTTGTAGTGGGGGCAACGGAAACAAATTTTGTAATTAAACAACACTGACAACTTTGTCCCATGAGCATTCTCTTTCTCTGCCTAAAGCCTTTTTCATACCTGGCATCAATCCAAGAGAGAGATATATATATATTTTAATGGCAACAGGAGATGTCTGCCTGGTGGTAAGCCTAGCATGCTACTCCTGATGAGGGTTGAGGGATGAGGGTGACAGAGTGTGGGAGGGGAAGGGGAAATAAATGAGAAAAAAAGAGAATCGGTGTCGCACACTTTCACACGCACATAGGCACACACAGATGAGGTTTAAAGGGTATTGATCAACCCTGTGTCCTTGAGAAAAGTTAACTTTCACACGCACATAATCACACACAGATGAGTTTTAAAGGGTATTAATCAACCCTGTGTCCTTCAGGAAAGTTAGTAAGGCCTTGGTAGCTCGCGCAGCAGACGATCCGTCGCACCAAGGACCCAGGACATGTTCAAGGCGCAAGGTTGTGTCTTTAGGTAAGCTTAAATTATTGCGCAGTGTCCTGCGATGTGCAGTAAACCGTTGACAGGAGGTTACCAAATGTTCAAAATTTTCACACACATCACATGTAGAGCACAGAGGCCTGCTCGCTATGCCTATTTTATGTAGGAAGTAGTTTGTGTATTACACATTCAACCGGATTCTCTGTAGACAGTTTCGATGCCACCTGTTCAAATTGTGAGGAATTCGAAAGACGCAAGTGGGATCTATTCGGTGTAGAGGTCGATATTGATGGTTCGGGTCACACCACAGAGAGCGTTGCAATCGCCATGATTCAGTTGCTACAAGTCTTGCTGCATCTCTTCGTGAGAATGGTATTGAAATTGTCCTTGTGGAATCTTTTAGTTCTTTTGCAGCGGCGTCTGCGAGGTCGTTGCCCGCGATGCCGCAGTGAGCAGGTAACCACTGTAGCACAATGCTGTGACTCAGGTCATAGGCCTCTGTGTGTAGCTTATTTATGTCAATGACGAGCTCTTCCTGAATTCTTGATGATTTAAGCAATTGTAGTGCAGCGCGACAATCGCTGAAGATAACCCATGCTGCAGGGTGTTGTTGTAGAATATATATGATTGCTTCTCTCAGAGCTGTTAACTCAGTAGCCACAGCTGAAGTGCCTGAGTGTTGCCGAGATTGTGGTCTGCATTGATGGTATCCACACGCCGATGGATGAAGAAATAGCTGTGACAGAGCCATCAGTATAGATGTGGCAATGATGACTGTAGCTTGCACAGATGTGCTCAAGGGCGAAGTATTTAAGTGCGGGTCCTGGGGTGTGGGCTTTTCTTTTGATGCCAGGTATAGTTGTCCAAATTTGCCATGAAGCAAACCTCCATGGTGGGAAAGATGACGGTACTGCGCGTTGATATTGCGCAGGCAGTAGATTGGAGAGTGATGTCATACTTTGCTCTGAAAACGGGTGGGTAGGTTCACGTGCAAAGCGCAGCTGGGCGCGAAGCAGCTCCTGCGGTATCAGCACTGTTACAGATAGACGTCTGCTCTCCGCCAGAGTGCCCACTGTGGAAGTGTTTTTTGGGAGACCAAGGCACACACTCAAAGCTTTGGCCTGCATGGCTTCAAGTAGTTTAATGCCTGACTGCGAGAGGCCTTGAAGAACAGGGAGGCTATAACGCAGAAGACCTTCACAAAGTGCTCCATAAAGCCGTAATAAGGAATCGGTAGAGCAGCCTCTTCTGGTCGTTGAGAGCATACGGAATATAGATACGTATGAAGAGAGTTTGGTCTTAAGTTGTTGAACGTGTGGTGACCATGAAAGAGACCTATCAAAGGTCACACCTAGAAATTTTTGATTGTTGACATACGGTATAGGAGTGCCAGCAACTTTCAGTACATAACGGGAGAGATCACGTCGTGAAAATGAAATTGCTGCGCACTTTTCTGGAGATATAACAAGACCTCGCTTGTTTAAAAATAATGCAATGCCAACTATTGCTTTTTGTAGCCGAGCATGCACAATGCGCCTGTTTCTTCCGGAGCACCATATGCAGATGTCATCTGCGTAGAGGGAGATTTGAACAGTAGGTGGCAAGGACCTGTCCAAACCAAGGAGAGATATATTGAAGAGGGTTGGACTTAAAATCCCTCCCTGAGGAACGCCACGAGACACATGATGTAAGGACGTGTCACCTTGATCCGTTGACATGTAAATGGTCCTATCACGAAGATAATCAGAAAGCCAGTTATACATTCGTCCAGCAATGCCAATTGAACGCAAGGCTGAAGGAATCGCCTCGTGCGTGACATTATCAAATGCTCCTTAAACGTCAAGAAAAACGGCAATAATTAGAGACCGCTCAGCTTTGCTGCGCCTGACACAGTTGGCAAGAGCAATAACATTATCAATACTGCTTCGGCCTTTTCGGAAGCCAGACATTTATGGAGGGTAAATTCCCCTATTCGTCAAGTCCCAGGTAAGGCATACATTTTTTCCATCAATTTCCCAACACAGCTTAGCAGTGCAATAGGACGATAAGCGTTTAGATCAATTGATGGCTTACCAGGTTTAAGAACGGGTATTACGCGCGCAGTCTTCCAGCTCTCTACAAGGCTGCCAGCTATCCAAGAGTTGTTATAGATGGTAAGCAGCTGAGTTTTGGCTTTTCTTCCAAGACGCGACAGCGAAGTGTAGCTAACATGGTCAGGCCCTGGGCAAGATCTTTTGTTGGTAACTGCTAGCGCAGCTTGAAGTTCTTCCATAGTGAACAATTCGTCTACGAAAGAAGTGTTGGGCGATGGGACAAAGGTGGGGAGCACATTTTGCAGTGAAGGAGCTGCTAATGGAGCAATCATCTTTGAACAGAAAGTCTCTGCTACATGAAGACAAGTAGTATTGGCATTTAGAACCACGCACTCGAAAGGATGTAGTTGTGAAGGCTGACTTCTTAAGTTTCGTACAATACTCCATACTTTAGATAGTGGCTTTCTAGGATCTAATTTTGCACAAAAAGATGTCCATTTCCTTCTTTCTAGCTTGTCCAAATGGCGTTGAACGTGTTTTTGTGCTCGCCTAGAAGTCCGGATATCGTCTCTAGAAAGTGTCTTGCGCGCTCGTCTTTCTGCTCTGCGACGTATTGCTCGAAGTTTTTCATAATCGGCGTCAACAGCTGAGTATACCTTTGGTAGGTGGAGGACTCTCGTGTGCAATGTTTGAGAATGTGCTACTGCAGCAATGAAGGAGTCATAATTTAAGTTTGACAGATCCTGCTTTTCTACGGCATCAGCGAAAGCTTCCCAGTTCGTGTAGCGAACTTTATGCCGCTGAGAGGCGAGAGAAAAGCCACAAACCTCAATATATGTAGGTAGGTGATCGTTGCCATGAGTCTCGATGTCCACAGACCAGGTTGTTGAAGCTGACAGATCAGCAGAGATCATGGAGATATCAAGAGCACTGGACCGTGCTCCTTGATAGTAAGTTGCTTGGCCGTCGTTGAGAAATAATAAATTGTTGGAAAGTGCGAAGTCGAATAGCTGCCAGCCTCTGGCTGTCGATCTGACGCCTCCCCAAGCAGGATGATGTGCGTTGAAATCTCCCGTTATAATGTGTGGCACAGGGGTACTTCGCATGATATCTTGTACGCGTTCAATATTGAAATTAGCACGAGGTGGTATGTAGGCAGCAATTACTGTAAACTGCATGTTCATGCACTTTAAAGTGGCTGCAACGTACTCATTATGTGGATCAGTTGGTATGGGATGCTGGATGAAGTTGACGTCTTTCCGGATAGCCATAAGAACTTTACTGAGGTCTGTACCAGTTGTTGATTGCAGTACTGTGTAGCCTGAGAGACGGATTGTAGTATTAAGCCGAGATTCTGATATAGAAATTATAGGGAAACGATGCTTGAAGACGAAGTGTCGAAAGTCAGAGAGACGGGGGCGGAGGCTGCAGGCATTCCATTGAAAGATGGTGGCCTTATTTCGGATGGCTTGCACGCTGGGTGGAGCAGACGACTGATTGTCTGCTACCGCCATTGCGCGATGAGAGGAGATATGAAATCAAGAATTGTAAGGATGGCTTTCGCCACCGGCGAGGAGAGTGGTATAAGAAAAGCACGAACAGCCTCAACAAGTGAGCACAGTTGGGAACTAGAAATGTCAGAGTTTCTGCGAATAGAGGTTTCGCATGAGCGGTTCCGGGATGCACACCTCAAATGAGGCTGCTGTACAGTAATTTTTTGTGGGCTTGGTACAGATGGTTGTTGAACCTCTGATTGTTGTGGAAGAGGAGGAAATTCAACCACGTCATCAATTCTTGGATGACCAGCATCATCTTTCTGTGACTGTCCTTGTGATTTCTTTCCCGTCAATGGTTTTTTCTGTGATGACTACTCCTGATTTGATTTTGGTCAATTAAAGCAGCTTTTGCTGACTTGTAGTCGGTATTGTTGGATATCTTGTACTTATAGATTAGTTTCTCCTTTTGGTAGGCAGTGCAGCTGGAAAACGTTGTCTCATGCTGCTTTCCGCAGTTGGGACAAATGGGGATGTCACTTGGGCACGTGGTACGGTCATGATTTCCCCCACAGCGTGGGCAGCGCAAGGCTAGTCGGCAAGCAGTAGTCACATGGCCGAAGCGCTGACATCAACCACATTGTCGTGGTTTTTGGATGTATTCATGCACACGGTATCTTGTATATCCAAGAATAACGTATTCTGGCGCAGATTCTGTCACAAAAACAATGCGGATATTTTCGGAATTTCCCAGACGGCGCACTGATTTTATTGGAACTCTCTGCAATAGTGCCGAGTAGATATCTTCTTGAGAAAGATCCAGGGGCACACCCTTGATTACTTCTACGCCACAGTTGTTTGGTTGGGGCTCGTATGCTTGCACTGCAATTCCTGCTATTTATCGTATTTGTAAAAGGCGTTCAGTAGCGACCACGGTTCGGGTGTCAACTGCCAGAAGATTAAGCCGCTCATTGGGGCGACTTGAAGGACGGCATCTGGAGCCAGAGATTCAAATGCTTGCCTCATTGCCAGCGGATTAAAGCGAGTAATACGATATCCGGTATCTACTGGTTTTATGATTACTGTGAGGTTGCACTTGGGCGCTTTAGAAGCGTTAGTTGCGTCGACACTGAAATTCGACCGCCTCGAGCTGCGGCGACGCTTCGATGGCACTTGAATAAATTTGTCTGGCTCTTGAGCAGACTTCGCCGCAGCATCGCAGACGAAGTATCTGAGCTATCAGGAAAATCATCCTGACCTGTAGGCATCAGCCGATCCCAGCTTGCGGTGGAAGGACCAGATGCGTGTTGTAGATGAGCATCAGAGGGTGAGAGTCCTGAAGTACCTGGTGATGACAGGTGACCGCATGATACACAGGTTGGGATGACGGGTGATGATTGCAGAGCTGGCACAGTCTGCAGAGGTAGGCCTGACGCGATGCCAGAAGAACACTCAGGTGATGATCCAGGGTGCGGCATCGGTGGAGCCGCACCCGCCGCTGATAACATGTCAGGATCTTGAAATATAGGCTATCTGGGACATATATATCGAGTATTAAATGGAAAATCAAACAGATTTCGCAGAGACGAGCAGCTCCCTGACTTCTTCGTCTTCTTCCAAGGGCACCAATCTTCGTGGCATCAATCCAAGGGCACTTCTCTAACCTGGTAACAAAGAGCATAGGTGTTAGACAAAACATCAGCCGACTTTCATGAAACATCGGGCAGACCGTTAACATATTGCCGCGAAACCTTCAAAACAGTATTTGTTGTTTTTTAACAGCCGCCGGCATACAGGCTTATCACTCTGATTCTGGACCGCGTATCAGTTCCGTAATCTTTGTTTGTTAATGCTCGATGCCGCGAGTCACACCTTTATCAGTTTTGTTGTAGCACAAGATGCACCGAGATCTGTCTCGAAGGTTCCGGCCACTCGGGTGTCTTTCCACAATGTTCCAGCCCGTGCTGGTAGCTGCTTGCGACGTTATCTAGATTGTTCTGTGCAGCCTTTATACTGAGCGTTGCCGAGTGTGACGGGCATTCTTCGTTCGACGATCGGCCAACACGTTTGCTGCTATCGCCGCCGCCGAGTTGCTTAGTACTTTTGCGGGCGCAAGTCTGCCCAAATAAAGAGTTTTTTTAGTGCAATCATCGACCCCTTCATTTGTGTCGTCGACCTCGTCACCACTACGTGACAATATTGTTACGCCGCGTAGCGGCGCACTAAGAAGCAGCAAGAGCAGCAGAAGAAGAAGCGGAGGAAGCGAGGCGCGCGCAGACTGTTCCGGGTTTTTCTGAGCCGTGTGCGTCTCTTCATCTGTATTAAAACCATTTTACCCGTTACATTTGGTGGAGGTGATTGGTAAACTCGTTCTGGATCTCCCAGTACCTCGTCGCAGCCGTCGTGTAGCAGGTTTGCCACCTTTATTTCCTCAACAGTACATTTCAATGGCTACCACCCGCACGACGCAGACTCATGAACAGCGACCTGAAGATACGACGGCCTTTCCCCACCAGCGAGAGCCGCGTGCGTTCCACGGTGAGCCCGAAGATGACGTTGAGGAATGGCTCCGACACTACGAAAGATTCAGCAAGTACAACCGCTGGAATTCGATCGCACGTCTGTACAATGTTGTCTTCCTCGCTGGCACGGCCCTGACGTGGTTTGATAAACACGAAGAAATCCTGACGACCTGGGACCGATTTGTTGAAGAAATTACGACGTCCTTTGCGGATACCCTTGCGAAGAAGGAACGCACTGAGCATCAGCTTTCCCAGAGAGCCCAGCTGCCCGGTGAGACATGCACACGTTATATCGAAGAAACATTGAAACTTTGTCGCATTGTGAACCGGCAGTTGCCAGAAGACAAGGTAGGGCACCTTCTCAAGGGGATTGCTGAAGATGTGTACGACTTCCTTATTTCGCGGGACACCCTTTCCACAGTTGCAGATGTCATCAAGCAGTACCGAGAAATTCAGGCGTTAAATGCACGTCGCATAGCGCCCAAATTTGGTCGTCTTTCAAATGTAACAACTGTTGCCGGTATCGACATTCCGGAGGCTGAAGACATTGCTGCTATGGTTATTAGGAATATACGCGAGGAGCTGGATATTCAGCGCCAACGTACAAATTTCGATGTACCCTACCACCCGACATCGAGGTCCGTATGGGAACAACGCACGCCATGGGCTGCACAAAATAACGGCCAACCATCTTACAACAACGGCGTGGAGCGCACCTGCAACCAAAATCACACCCTTATTTCCAGCAGCGTCCAGCCCATCCGGATGAAGTGCCTCGTGGTGCTCCTCGTCGCCCTTCTGTCGCCCTATCTCGGCTTCCAAGGGATCCTGAGGTGAACTACCAGAGCCGCCAGCCACCTGTATGTTACGGCTGTGGGGGCTGCGGACATATCTTCCGCTTTTGCCCACGTCGGCAATCTACCCGACCCCAACTCCAACGAGCACCGCGCTTCACGAATGGTGCTTAGTGGGAGCAGCAGCCACCCGCTACCTTCTATCGGCCCTCTTCCCCTCAACGCCATGCACGGAATGACTCACCTGTGTCCGATCACAGCATCACTCCCCCGCCGCAGCGACAACCCCGTTCGCCATCCCCACCGCTGGGAAACTAGGTGGTGCGACCGATGGAGGTAAGGTCGCCGGACGGTCAATTTCACACATACCTCTACCTATCGTCATGCTAAAGAACAAAGTGTCATTGTGTGTAGACAATGTTAAAACGGAAGCTTTGGTTGACACTGGTGCCGCTGTGCCAGTTAATGAGTCTTTCATTTAAGAACCGCCTTCGACAGAAAGTTATGTTTATGTGGGACAAAAACATTACATTTTGTGGATTTGGGGGTGAAATTTTAGTTCCGGTTGGCCTGTGCTCAGTTTCAGTTGTAATTGGTGACAAGGGCTATAGGACAGAATTCGTTATATTGAGACGTGCCACGCATGACGTTATCTTGGGTGTTGACTTTTTGCGCGAGTGTGGTGCGACATTATTCCCGCATTAGTAGATAACATGTCTCGGAGTCATCAAGGAGTTCTCGCCTTGAAGGAAGATGTGCTGCTGCCTGCGATGACGGCGATGTTTTTCCCCGTGAAGTCATCTGAATCCTTCATGGGTAAACATTCAATAATCGTCGAGTCAGATGTCTCGAATGGAGCGAAAAAAAAAATATTTTCGTGCCACGCTCCGGTCGTGGAGGCGGAGGATGGTCGCGCATACCTCTGGGCTGTGAACGTGTCAGAAGATCCTGTTCGTCTTCCTTCTGGTTTGACACTCGCGAGATTTGAGAATTATGTGCTCATACTGTTAGATTTATTTCCGATTGCAGAGGAGCCGCGAAAGACAAGTCTGAATATTGTGCTGAGTTTGAGGGCATGGTCAACAAATCGCTCCCATCTAGTGAACGTCGTATTCTGCAAGGCATTTTGACAACTCATGCCCAAGGGTTCGACTTTGGCTCAAATGGATCGGGTAGCCATTTCCCAGCTTCTCGGCTACAGCACAAAATTAACACAGGAAGCGCACCCCCTATTCGCCAAAAACCTTACAGAGTCTGCCCAGCAGAACGCAAGATAATTCAAGAACAGGTGGACGAAATGCTGCACATAGGAATCATCCGAGAATCGTCCAGTCCGTGGGCTGCACCTGTGATCTTGGTGCGAAAAACACGGCAATTCTTGGCGATTTTGTAGTGTACACAAAAGAAAGACGTACACGAACAAAAGACATATACCGGTTACCTCGCATTGATGACGCTGTCGACTGTTTGCATTCGGCGTCATATTTCTCCTCTGTTGATTTGCGATCTGGTTATTGGCAAATTCCTCTACATCCATCCGACCGGGAGAAAACTGCTTTTGTAACACCAGATGGTTTATACGAATCTAATGTAATGCCCTTTGGATTATGCAACGCTCCCGCGACGTTCGAGCGATTTATGGACACTATCGTTCGTGGCCTCAAATGGGAAATATGCATGTGTTACCTTGATGATGTTATCATTTTTGGAAAGACCTTCCAAGCGTCCAATGAGAGGCTCCATAAAGTTCTTGAATGCATTGGCAAAGCGGGCCTCATTTTGTATTCGAAGAAGTGCCATTTTGGAGAGCGACAAACTTTAGTTCTTGGGTTCTTCGTCAACGAGGGTGGCATCAGGCCGGATCCGCGGAAGATTGCTGCATTACGCGACTTCGAAACTCCACGCAACCTGAAAAGTCTACGGAGCTTTCTTTGCCTCTCTTCTTATTTTCGTCGCTTCATTGCTGGTTTTCCGCAACTTGCCCACCCCCTTACTTCTCTACTGCACAAGGATTCGCAATTTGTGTGGACCCCAGAGTGCGAATCCTCTTTCAATCGGCTCAAGTCTGCTCTAACTTTAGCACCACTGCTGCGCCACTTCCACCCTTATGCTGTGACTGAGGTCCACACTGACGCCAGTGGCGTCGGTCTTGGGGCGGTGCTTGTGCAGCTGCATAGTGGGGCTGAACGCGTTGTTGCATATGCCAGCCGCACGTTGACAAAATGTGAACGGAACTACACAGTTACCGAATTGGAGTGCCTCGGAGTTGTGTTCGCTGTGCACAAGTTCCGACCATACCTATATGGACGGTACTTCACCATAGTTACCGACCACCATTCGCTATGCTGGCTCATCGCACTTCGCGATCCATCTGGTCGTCTGGCGCGCTGGGCATTACGCCTGCAAGAATACAACTTTGGTGTCGCGTACAAGAGTGGACGACATCACAGTGATGCAGACTGCTTGTCACGGCACCCATTGCCGACTTCCGTTAACGATGAAGACGGCTTCGACGGGTGTTTAGCCTCAATCGCGTCGACATTTCCTAGTATGGCGACCTTTAGGCGAGAACAACGCAACGACCGGTCACTACAGCCTCTTATACAAGAGGCAGAAGGAAGAGCAGAGTCAACACAGTTTACTATCGAAGATGGTGTTTTGTTCAAGAAGAACCACTCAGTTGACGGTGTTGCCCTTCTTTTGGTCGTCCCAAAAAGTCTCCGTGCACAAGTTTTGCATGCATGCACGATGATATTACCTCTGGACATCTAGGCTTCTTTCGTACCCTGCACCGAATTCGCCAGCGTTTTCATTGGCCACAAATTTATAAGACCACCAAGCAATACGTTGCGACATGTGAAAAATGCCAACGACTTAAGGCACGCACCACCACGCTGGCCGGACCTTTACCACCCGTCAAGCCACCTACCTCAACTTTTGAAAAGATTGGAATTGACCTGCTCGCTCCTTTTCCAAAGACTGTAGTGGGCTCCCGCTGGGTTATCGTCTGCGTTGACTATCTTACCAGATACGCGGAGACCGCTGCTCTCGCTACCGCAAAGGCTGCTGATGTTTCGTCGTTTCTTTTGCATTCCGTTATTGTTCGTCACGGCGCACCCCGTGTTATTATAAGTAATCGTGGCCGGCAGTTCACGGCTGATGTCGTGGAAGAAATGCTCCGACTTTGTGGTTCACAGTACCCACACTCGACACCGTATCATCCGCAGACCAACGGTCTCACCGAGCGCACCAACCGCACCTTGACAACCATGCTGTCCATGTAGGTCTCGTCTGACCATCGCAACTGGGATTCAGTGCTACCGTGTGTGACGTACGCTTACAACACTGCTAATCATGAAGTTATCGGCTCGTCTGCTTTCTATTTACTCTATGCAAGAACTGCCCACGTTTTCTTAGACACCATCTTCCTATTTTCCCCCAACGACGATGCGTCTGTTTCCCAGATACTATGCCGAAGAATGCTAGCATTCATTGATTACGAAAAAGCATTTGACTCAGTTGAAACCTCGGCGGTGATGCAGGCATTGAGAAATCAGGGGGTAGACGAGCCGTACGTGAAAGTGCTGGAAGATATATATAGTGGCTGCACAGCAACCATAGTTCTACATAAAGAAAGCAACAAAATTCCCATAAAGAAAGGTGTTAGGCAAGGAGACACAATCTCCCCAGTACTATTCACAGCTTGTTTAGAGGAAGTATTCAGAGACTTGGAATGGGAGCAGTTAGGGATAAGGGTAGATGGAGAATACCTCAGTAATCTGCGATTTGCTGATGGCATTGCCTTGCTAAGCAACTCGGGAGATGAACTGCAAATAATGATTGATGACCTAGACAGGAAAAGTAGAAAGGTAGGCTTGAAAATCAATATGCAGAAGACTAAGGTAATGTTCAACAGCCTCGGGAAAGAACAGGAGTTTACATTAGGTAGCGAAATACTGGAAGTAGTAGGCGAATATATCTACTTAGGACAGGTAGTAACTGCAGATCCGGATCATGAAAAGGAAATAACAAGAAGAATAAGATTGGGATGGAGCGCATTTGGCAAGCACTCGCAGATTATGACTAGCAGCTTACCGGTATCGCTCAAGAGGAAAGTATACAACAGTTGCATCTTGCCTGTACTCACCTATGGGGCTGAAACGTGGAGGCTAACCAAGAGAGTTCTACTTAAGTTGAGGACAACCCAGAGGGCTATGGAACGAAAAATGGTAGGGGTAACATTAAGAGATAGAAAGCGTGCAGAGTGGGTCAGAGAAATAACTCAAGTTACCGACATTCTAGTGGAAATTAAGAAGAAGAAATGGGCATGGGCAGGGCATGTAGTGCGAAGAGAGGATAACCGATGGTCGCTGAGGGTAACAAACTGGATTCCAAGGGAAGGAAAGCGTAGCAGGGGGCGGCAGAAAGTTAGGTGGGCGGATGAGATTAAGAAGTTCGCAGGGGTCAAGTGGATGCAGCTAGCACAGAACCGGGTTAAGTGGAGAGATATGGGAGAGGCCTTCGCCCTGCAGTGGGTATAATCAGGCTGATGATGATGATGATGATGATGATGATGATGCCGAAGAAGCCCGTCGTATAGCCCGCTTACGCACACTGGCTTCTCAAAACCGCTCGAAAGAACACTACGATCTGCATCATCGTGGAGTTGCTTACTACCCTGGAGACTACGTCTGGCTTTGAACGCCTATTCGCAAGCGAGGATTATATGAGAAGTTCCTCTGTAAGTACGATGGCCCCTTCGTAGTGTTGGACCAACTGAATGACGTGAATTACGTTATCGCCAAAGTCACGACGGATAACTGCCGATCCCGCAAGACAGAAGTTTCTCACGTGGCTCGCATGAAGCGCTGCCATCTTCGCTAATCTACCTAATTTTCTCGAGGACGAGAATCGTTTGCCCGGGGGGAATTGTTACGCCGCGTAGCGGCGCACTGAGAAGCTGCAAGAGCAGCAGAAGAAAAAGCGGAGCAAGCGAGGCGCGCGCAGATTGTTCCGGGTTTTTCTGAGCTGTGTGCGTCCCTTCACCTGTATTAAACCATTTTATTCTTTACAATATATTCAAGTAGCTTCGAATACAGAGCTCTACGCAACATGCTAAAGTGCATGTATCCCCTCCTTCACACACACACACACGCAGCGGTCCTTCGTACTATGCTACATATCTAATAATGTAAACAATATATCCAGCTTCATGTTAGCTCCATGGAACTAAAGAAGTATTAGAGTTAGTGCAAGGGTGATGCATTAGTTTTGCAGCGCACAGAACACAAGCACAACCTTTAACAATCAGACGTGGAGTTAATGCATAAAAGTCTAGTCCAGGACTCACACTGACATGGCCCGTTTTCCTCCCCTAAAGCGGCAGAGAAACACTGATGGAGCTATTTGAGAGATGTAGGGTGATAGTGATGGCGGTGGCGGAAACATATTTTCCTCATTATCTCATTTATTATGCAGTTCCACTTTTTCAATGTTGTCCATCACCACAGGAAGGTGAGATTCACAGGAAACCATTATATTCACTTCTCTAGTCACTAAGCAAGTGCAGATCACCTCATAAAAAAGGACCTCCTAGAAATCCTCATCTCGACAAGGTCTCTCAACAGCTAAACAAAGATTATGCGGGGGCCCCGTCTCCTCGTTCTGGTTTTCTTTCTAAGTGGCTGTTGCTGGAAGTTTCATTATTTGTCATTTCATATATGATATAGCTTAAAACAAAGCCCCTCCCCCCCCCCTCCTACCCTCATAAGTTGCAGCCTAATGGGAGCAGAGAGGTTCTGTACGAAATACTGTGCCAATTACTTTAAAAGGTCAATAAGCATGGCGTCAGTTTAATGTCCAGCACCCAGGCAGTGAGAGATTCAAAAGTAGCAACGTCCGGGACGTTTGGCGAACTTAACCCAGAGGATCTCCAAGATGATGCTACAGCCGGTCACTTAGGCTTTCACAAAACTTACCACCGCGTGAAAACCCGTTTCTTCCGGCCAGGCCTCGCCTCAAGCGTGGCAAAATACGCCGCCGCTTGTCTGCCATACCAGCACCGCAAAGAGCCTACTTCTCCTCTTGCTGGCCTACTACAGCTGCTGCCATCCCCTGCTGCTCCTATCGCGATTGTTGGCATAGACTTATATGGGCCACTTCCATTGTCCGCACGAGGTAATCACTGGATCGTCACCGCCGTCGACCACCTAACACGCTATGCTGAGACCGCTGCCCTGCCTAATGGCTCAGTGCCTGAGGTCGCGATCTTCTTTTTGGAATCCCTCGTACTTCGTCAGGGGCCCTTCAAGTGCTTCTTAGTGACCGTGGTCGGACATTTCTGTCGACGATTGTAGCTGAAGGTCTTGAGGCCTCAACCACATATCACAAATTGGCCTCCAGCTATCACCCGCAGACCAATGGGTTGACATAACGGTTCCACCGCACGCTTTCTGACATGCTGTCTATGCACGTCGACCAGGACCACCGAAACTGGGACGTAATACTTCCTTTTGTTACGTTAGCCTACAATACGGCTGTGCAGCGGACCACACGTTGCACCCCGTTTTTTCTCGTTTACTGCCGTTCTCAAGCTACCCTTCTTGATGCCTCTTTCCTTTCTACACAAGCCAGTTCCTCACCCTCTCTTCCTGACCAGTTCGTTTCCCGCGTGGCCAGATCTCGACGGCTCGCTCGCATCAACACTGAAGCTAGCCAGGAAGAACGCAAGTGCCGCTATAATGCAACTCATAGCCAAGTTTTGTTCCGTCCCGGCGACGAGGTGTTACTTTGGACACCATTACGCACTCCTGGCCTTTGTGACAAGTTCCAGCGTCGTTACATTGGTCCTTACTCAGTCCTTTTAAAACCTCCCCGGTCAACTATTGCGTTTCCCCTGTTTACCCTCCTCCGGATAGTTGTTACCGTGGCACTGAAGTTGTCCACGTTTCACGCATGAAGCCTTTTATTCGGCTCAATGCGTTGGACTAATTGCGGCCAGGCTGGCCGCTTCAACTGCGCGGGTGAATGTGTGGGCACAGCGTGGCGTTTCATCTTTCACACGTGCTGCTTCATCTTCATCGTGCTCTCTCTTGTAGATACCCATCGTCATCGCGGAGTGTGGTTCGCTACAGTGTGCGACCAGTGCTTCAGGTCTGCAAAAAAGCATGATCCGCCAAGCCCGACCTTCTTGTAACCTTACAGTATATACGCTGTATGTGAAATGGCATATTATGCTCGTGCCTCACATGCAGACAGAGAAAATAGGATGTTTCTAGTTAAATTCTTCGTTTAAATTCCCCTCAGAGCCGTGGCAAAAGTCATGCCGAATCTACAAGAGCCCTATGCTGCTATAGCGGCGAGCTGCACGTAGACTCCTCGAGGCGAAGACACGCTGCACTGCAAGACGTGAGTGCACAAACGGAAAGCTGGAAGCGCGAATGATCCGAAGTCCGTATACAAACAGCAATGTTTTTTTTTGTATTTAGGGGAAGACTAGACAAGTGCTCGGCCTGCATTTTTTTCTCGTAGTTGAATTTCGCGTACATGTAGTTAAAACCATCGCATTCTCGAGGTTAGCGTGACCCGACTGAACGGCAGCATGCTTTCAAACGAGCGGGAGATTTGCGCCGCCGGACTTAGGAACGCGAAAGAAAATGCGCGCTGCACATTTCGTTGCAGAAGTTGACTTGAAATTTCGCAGAGGGTGCCATGCAAGCGATCATTTCTACAACCACGCATCCGTGTTCCCACGACTATCCTACCCTGATGCGCACAAATGCTCCCCTGTGGCGTATCAGTGATCTAAGAGAGGACGGATTTTGATTATATTGGGCGCGAAATCGATAGCTACCAGTGCTCAGTGTTAGACAAATTCTGTCTTGACCATACGCATCTGAGTGTTTAAGGTGTGGTCAGGAGCTATAAGTTCGAACAGTTCGCCTTTCAAGTCCGCGGCGCCAGCGATGGACCGGCAGAGCGATTTTTCACGATGGACAGTAATGTATATTGCGCAAAAAGACGAGACAAAGAGGAGAAGTGGACAACGACGGCGCAGAACTGACAACTGAATTTAGTTGTCAGTTCTGCGCCGTCGTTGTCCACTTCTCCTCTTTGTCTCGTCTTTTTGCGCAATATACATTACTGTCCATCATGGTTCACCAACTCGCCCAATCAGCCGTTCTTCTACGATTTTTCACGCTACTCCACTGCATAGCCTACCTAAGCGGCGTTTTACACTCACCTGCTTTTTGTAGGCCCCGTAATTGAAAACAACTCCTTCGGGAACGCGCTAAATGTACAAAAATGTCTTCTCGTTAACAGTTTCATTCCAGGCTGTCTTCAAGAAAGCAGGCGGACGCTGATAAAACAGTTGAGCACTCTAGTCGACACCAAACACCCGCGCTTCTTTAGAAATCTGTAGAATCGCCTTCACAGTTTTGAAATTATGCTAGAATTTGGACAAGGCCACTATCCGACCGCTAGGACATCCGCCCCGCATGCCAGCGCTGTCACGTAAATAAGGACCACACGGGACCAAAGCTTATCTCGTATAACATAGCTATACCTTGTATACCTTACAGCGTTGTGTTGATTTTTATGGTGTATAACCGACTGATGCTGCCATGCACCAAGAATAAGGTTTGATGTATTTATTTTGTGTGTAATGACTAAAATGTTGTTTAGGATGTAGCTTGTTTAGGTACACTGCTTCATTTTCGGTAACCAAAAATGAAGATAATTCGCACGTCATCATAATGGGATGGAAATGAATCTGTTGCAAAATTGTACTGTAAGGGTACGTTCAAGCTCAGGTCGGTGTTCAGGTCAACCGTTTAACTAGCGCGTCAGTCTCTTGCGTCTTTTTCTTTGTCCGCCGTCTTCTTCGTAGCACGCGCCTTTCGGCATACGCTCGTCGTCTTTGTCACCGTCGATAGTCACCGAGCGTTGGAGAACTGGAGAAGCCCAAGGGCTGTGCGAAGGCTAGATGACACCACGCTGAACCATGTCATTAACGTGCTCAGTGATAACTTGACGTTCTGCAGCCGATACGTGATAAGGGCGCTCACGTACCGGGGCGTACGTACCGGTGTCGATGCAATGAGTGACTATTGATGTGCGCCCCAAGGATGTCCGAGGAAGGTCAAATGAGGAACGGAAGCGCCGAAGCAAGCTGACGAGCTGGTCGCGTTGGTCTGCTGAAAGGCTGGCATCAAGACAGCCAGAAAAAGCTGCAGTGGAGTTGTTGTTCTGTACAGAAGCAGGCACGTCAATAGCATCGAGCTGAAGTGGGGCTGGGTCTTCTGAGACGGCATATGTCATAGCGTCATCAAAGGACTCGACATGACCAAGAAGTTCTCCACGAAGAAGCCTGACGGACAAGGCAACTGGTTAGAGACGTACATGGCGCTGTAGCCACCGCAGAAAGTCAGAAGGGCAAAAGGCAGGACTAAGCAATGGCGACGATTAGCGGCATCAGTTGGAGTGAATAGAACTGTCGAATCAGAAAAGCAGGCGCAGGAAACGGGCACGAGGACTGTAGAGCAGCGGGGATGTCAGTATCTTAGGCCATGGTTATCTTATCGACGTCGAGCGGTGTGTCGGACGAGCCGGCAGATGAAAGCGGAGACAATTCGATGCTGGCTCGGGCACAATCAATAATCGCATGATGACTGGTCAGAAAGTCGCAACCCAGAATCAGTTCGTGAAAGCAGTGAGACAGCACAAGAAATTCAGCGACGTACAAAACACCCTGAATGACAATTCGAGCTGTGCACGCCGCAAGCAGTTGAATGCGATGCGAGCTGGCAGTTCGGAGAAAACTTTTCGAAACAAACGTCGTAGCTTTACGAAGCCGGCGGCAAAGGTTGGCACTTATACCAGGCACAGCGGCGCCAGTGTCCACAAGCGCGAGAACTGCTACGCCATCAACAAACACTTTGATAACGTTGGCCGAGGAAGACGGAGGACTTGCAGAAGTAGAAGAAAACGCAGTTCTTTCCTCCGGAACTACGGCTGTTAGTTTTCCTCCGGGCCAGCAGGAGAGCGACGGCGCAGGGGCGAGAGGGAACGACGGCGGGAGACGGCGATCGGCGGGAGGAGTGGGAGGAGCGGTCAGGATAAAATGAGTCCGTAGAAGAGTCAGCAGGGACCGGGGGAAGGGAAGGTTCATAGTTTGAACTGTAGTTGTAACTGTACAGGCGGGACCATTGCGATACCACTGCGCGCGCTAGCGACAAAGCCGGGCGACGTGGCCAGGAACGCCACATGAATAACAGATTGGGCGGTTGTCGGCGGTCCGCCATGGATTGTTGACCGGACATCGAGGAGGCAGATAAGGGCGGGGCGGAGGTGGTGGCGGTAACGGCGCATCATACGCGACAGCAGGGTGGTGGTCTGGCGGCGACAGCGGCATGCGTTAGCGGGGCTGTCACAGGCGTAATTTGAGAGCTTGGCGGTAAAACTTCTGCAACTTGCTCCTGGATGGTGCGTCGAAGTGCAGAATCTAGGGATGGGGTGGTTGCGGCAAAGCAGGGAGGAGCGACAGTTGGCGAGCCACTTCCTCCCGTATAAAGGCCTTGATCTCGGGAAGGAGGGAAGGCGGTTCAGAAGTGATACCGCATGCTGTCGGAGGCACGAATAACCGATCGTTCACGAGAGAACGCCGAGTAGAAGCTAGTTGCCTCTTGAGGAAGTCGTAACTCTGACAGAGCTCAGCCACTTGGACGACGGTTCGGGGGTTTCTGGCCGTCAACATGTGGAAGGCATCGTCGGAGATTCCTTTCAGGATTTTGGTGATCTTGTCAGCTTCGGACATAGGAGGATCAACACGTTTACAAAGTTACTGGGAGGCTTAGCGCGGAACAGACAAGAACAAGAGAGGCACACAGGACGAGTGCTTTTCCTGTGTGCCTCTCTTGTCCTTGTCTGTTCCGCGCTAAGCCTCCCGGTAATCATGTCCCAGAACCAACTAGCCCAGAACTCTACTTTGCTCACGTTTACTAAGATCCACAATGTCCTCTATGTAGCTGGTGAACGTTTCATCAGGATGCTGAGCACGGGCTTCGAGGCGTTGTTCGGCGCGTAGTTTGCGCACAGCGGGGTGGCGAAACACCTCGGAAAAGCTCGTTTTGAAAGCCGACCAGGTGGGCAGGTTGGGTTCGGGGTTGCGGAACAATAAATTTGCTACATAGGCCAGGTAAAAGAGGACGTTGGCTAACTTGATGGTATCGTCCCACTTGCTGTAGGCTCTTACGCGTTCGTAGGAGGATAGCCAATGATCTACATCCTGGTCGTCGGCGCCACTGAAGAAGCTGCGGTCACGCTGGCAAAGCCCACCAGAGCACAGGATGGCAGGGGAAGCGGTGGGAGCAGTCAAGCATGGAGTGGTGGTCTGGCTTGTTGCCTCAGGCATAGCGGATGGCGGAGCGAGTGCGCGGCTGCGAAGTTCCAGCGTGAGAGGAGGGAACGAAGAGCAGCCTCCACCAAATGTGAGTGTACGTTCAAGCTCAGGTTCGTGTTCCGCTCGACCGTTTAACTAGCGCGTCAGTCTCTTGCGTCTTCTTCTTTGTCTGCCGTCTTCTTTATAGCACGCGCCTTTCGATATACGCTCGTCGTCTTTGTCACCGTCGATAGTCACCGAGCGTTGGTGTGACACTACAGTACAAAATGTTTTCCTCCTATTTTTTCGAGTCTGGCGCACGAACAAGTAAGATATGGTTTATTGTTAGTTCATCACCGCATTCCTTGCATATTGATTTGTCCTCTTTCATAAATATTGCCACGTGCCTAGCGCCGCGCGACAGCCGTGTTTGGTGCCGACGACGACGAAGCGTGGTTGGCTCGAGCGGCGCGCTGGTGCTGGACTCTGTGACTGTGTTCGGAACTACAAGCCGACCTTATTCTCGGGTCCTCGGCTACGCTACGTGTACCTTCACGGCTCCCTCTGACTTCAGTCGTGACACTGGTGGAGGTGCCATCGATGATCCCTTCTCCTGCGGACGACCCTACGCGGCCGCCTCTCGTGACCACTCCTGTTCATCGTACCAGCCGACGGCTCCGAGGCTTGTCCCCCGAGGCCTTCCCTCTTGACGAAGAGACTGGCTGTGGCAACGACACCGCCCGCCCGTACCATGACTGTCCCTTCCACCCCTTCGTCCTGTCTCATCCTTCAGACCCCACATACCCCTAAACCATTTCACGGCGAGCGGTTTGAAGACGCCGAGGACTGGCTAGCTCACTATGAAAGGGTCGCGACGTTTAACGGCTGGGACGACGCTGCGAAAATGCGGAACGTCTACTTCAGCATTGAAGACGCTGCTCGGACATGGTTCAAGAACCGCGAGGCCACATTCTCTACGTGGCCGGCCTTCCGAAGTCAGCTCCTCGATACGTACGCCAACAGTGACCGCCGAGAGAATGCCGAGCGTGCCCTGACCTCTCGAGTTCAGCGTCAGAACGAGGGGGTCGCAATGTACGTTGAAGACGTCATGCGCCTTTGCCATCGCGCCGACCCGTCCATGAGTGAGGAGAAGAAGGTGCGGCACCTGATGCACGGCGTCAAAGAACAGCTTTTTTCCGGCCTCGTGCGGAACCCACCCACCACCGTCGCGGCGTTTTTGGCTGAAGCTGCATGTGACCATCGAGAAACTGCTGCAGCAGCGATGCAGCCAGTACGGTCGGCCGCTGAATTCCATCTCCACACTACCGCCGTCTGACCGAACCGATTACAATCCCGGGGCAGATATGAGCTCCCTTCGCGACCTCATTCGCACCGTGGTTCGCGAGGAGCTCCAGCAACTTCATGGATCATTTACTCCTGGCGCAGCTTCCCTAGCCAGCATCATCCGTGAGGAGGTCCAGAACGCACTCACGCCACCGACAAGTACAGTCGTTCCACCACTACCACCGGGCCCCACCCAGCGGATGACTTACGCTGATGTCACACGCCGCCCAGCCCTGCTACCTACCCCTTTGCCTTACACGCAACCTGAGGTCGCTGTGCACGCTGCAGCACCGCTGCCCCTTTGGGCAGATCGGCGCCAGGCGCCCCGGAAGACTGATCTCTGGCGCGCTCCAGATAACCGCCCTCTCTGCTACCACTGTGGCGAAGCAGGTCACCTCTACCGGCAGTGCCCTTATCGTCAGATGGGCCATAGAGGATTTTCCCCCGACAGCCCTCATCCACGGCCTGGTCAGCGGCATCAGGACATCGCCGAGTATGTCACCCGCCAGTCTGCCACATTCTCCTCGTCGCGAGTCGCGCTCGCCTTCTCCTCGTCGCTCTTCGCCCTCTGGGCCACGGTATATTGCTGGACGCCACGGTTCCTCGAGCCCTCATCGGAAAAACTAGCTCCGGCGGCCTTTGGGGGCGAGGCCGCCGCACACCGATTCGCCGTAAAGCTTCCACCGCCGCACCGCTCAATTCGCCCCGACGTCGAACGCCGAATTCCTGTCCAGTTTTCGCCGCACAGACCAGATCGCCCCGACGTCGTCCGCATCGCCGACCAGTTATCACCGCCGTGTCGCTTAAATCGCGCCGACGCAGACCACACAACTGCCGCCCAGCTTCCGTCGCCGCACCGCCTGCTTCACTCCGACCTGCCGTCGACACTGAATTGTCCCGACGCCGACCACCCAACCGCCGTCCAGCTTCCGCCACCACACCTCTCACTTCACTCCGAACCGACGAGGACAGGCCCTGGTCTTGGCCGGGTCTCTCTGGACATCCCTATTATCGTCGACACGAAGGAGGTCAGCGCTTTAGTTGATACGGGAGCCGATTATTCTATCCTTAGCGGGCGGCTTACAAGGACACTGAAAAAGGTGATGACGCCATGGAAGGGACCAGACATACGTACCGCAGGCGGACATGTGGTTGCACCACTGGGTATGTGTACAGCCCGGGTTACGGTGCGAGGCTGCACATTTGTTGCGACTTTTCTTGTTCTACGCGAATGCTCTCGTGATGTTATTCTTGGCATCGACTTCCTTCGTGAGCACGGTGCCACTATAGATCTACCGAACCGCTTGGTGACGTTTTCCGCCAAACTGGCCACTGAAAAGCATGAGTACTGCGGGTCCCACTCCACGCTGCGAGTCGCCGATGATAGCCTCACAGTGCCACCATGCGCCAGCATCCTCGCCAGAGTTACTTGTGACGAGCCACATCACGGCCTCCGGGTTGTTGAGCCTAATGTCTCCTTCTCACTAGCCTTGGGAGTTACTGTGGCAAGAGGTCTTTGTTTCCTTCGTGGAAGAGAGACGGAAGTACTTGTCACCAATTTCTCCAAAGAACATCGACATCTGTTCCGTGGCATCTGTTAGCGCCGCGTGACAGCCGTGTTTGGTGCCGACGACGACGAAGCGGTGGTTGGCTCGAGCGGCGCGCTGGTGCTGGACTCTGTGACTCTGTGTTCGGAACTACAAGCCGACCTTATTCTCGGGTCCTCGGCTACGCTACGTGTACCTTCACGGCTCCCTCTGACTTCAGTCGTGACAATATGAAGCTGTGTGTCAGGTGTGGGTGCGTCGTTTGTGAAGATGACCGAAAATGTCCTCCATTATGTGTTTTTATGACGGCATGATTTCCATTCCTCGATGACAGGCTCGACAAAGTGTAGTTTGTTATTTATTTCAATGTTTCAAAAGTCCTGCCATTTCACTCTGAATTTACTTTGTACAAGCTTCTTGGTATCTTCATGCAGCATATTTACAATCTGTGATTTAGCATTGCGGCGAGGTAACCTCGTTATTTCTTTTCATCCCCTTTCAAGACAGCTGTCCCGCTTTCATAAAGTGTAGGGTTTATGATGGCAGGAACTCCTTGGAAGTCACAGAAATAAACAAGACCCACAATCATGAGCTATCTAAAGTATGCATATATATATATATCCATCGCTCAGTGGAATGCTGTCACCACGCTGTTAGAACAGGTCTTGTAGTAACAACAACCATTGCCTGAGGTGGTCCTTTAATAGGCATTGAAGTGGCATGTAACCGCAGGCACTGACAGAACTCTTGATCATGCTACGTGATGATGCCACCCTTGCATTCATATAGGTATACATTTCAGAATCTGCAGTGCATTACTTCACGATTTGCCATGAATATTTGTGCGAAAATGTCTTTCATGCATGTTAAGCGCCATGATTAACAGATGGACTCTGTGCACAAGCCAAACGTGCTACGAGCCAAATGTCACGAGGCCACACGACATGGCAGGAGCTGCTAACTCGAGCTTACAAAGCTATATTTGGAATTTGTTCCGGGACGTTTCAGCTCCGAGTAAGAAAGGTTACTCCTGGGCCATGGAGGCATGTTTGTACAGTTTGGTTAACGCAAGGCTTACAGAGGTCTATGCCAGGTTGTCTATCACATAACAGGGAAGCCTACGACCGCATGCTAATGAGTATGTCTGTGATAATGGAGACATGAATTAATGAATTAGTGATTAAGTTTGAGGCAAAGGGCATGTAAATTAACAGGAATCCGCAGTGGGATCCGCTGACAAGAGCCATTAACGCTGGCGCGTCATACCCTTACAGGTGGAGATTAGGAGTCTCCCTAATTTTTTTTCTGCTCAAAGCTTGTCATTTCCTTCGTTCTTCCAGATGAGGAAGATGTGAAAATGATAGCATCGAAAATTTCAGAGACCATCGTTAACAAGGATGCTGATCCCAACAGCGTAAAAAGGAACTTCAGAAAAGATGGGTGACTAGTAATGCTGGCAACAGTTGAAGCTAAGTGGAAAGGCATGAAATCGAAATGCAACGTATGCAGAGATATGTTGCGAGATGACCAGTCTGTGGCATGCGGCATCTGTCTCCTTAAGTTTCATCAAGTGATTGGCCAAAGCAGATGGTGCTTGTGGTTTTGTGAGAAGTGCAGTGTAGTAGCATAGATGCAACATTTCCCATTAACTATTAAAGTGCAGTAAGTGCATTGTTTTGTTTTTGTAAGATGTTCATGGTTTCCATGCAAAATTATAAGAAATTTCTTCCTAGAAAATTTTTGCTGACACATGAATATGTGCAATAAAACTGGTGTTTTTTGCTATTTGCTTTTTCTTGTATACATTAGTTCTGTGGAGGAAACCACAGGCCAGAAGGAAATGTAATGGCATGCATTTTGTTACTTGACCCCGCTGTGCTGGTTCGGTAGTTAGAGTGCTTGTTTGCTGAACCCATGGATGCAGATCTGAGCAGAGGGATTTCAACAGAGGCAAAACAATAGGCTGTCATGCACCGTGCGGTGTCGTGCATGTAAAATAATCCCAGGTGGTCTAACTGATACCGGAGCCCTCAACTGCTGTGTTCCTCATAGCGGTAGTTGTTTTAGGATGCTAAACCAAATATTATATATCACATCGTACTCTGAGTAAGATGCTATACATGATCCGTTATTCATACACAAAATTACCAATTTTTTACAGCAGCTGTTGTACAATTTTATTTCAGCCTTCATAAAAAGTTAAGTGGAGAAATATGGGAGAGGCCTTCGCCCTGCAGTGGGTATAATCAGGCTGATGATGATGATGATAAAAGGTATCACACTGGCTCCACATGGCCTTCTGTTGACCCTTGATATGCGTCTCAATCACACACTCGATTATGCTATTTATCTAAGGGCACCTGTGCATGCATGGAGGGGACCAATACTTTCTATTTGTCAGAACTGAAATGCATGATCCACATCATTCCTGCAATTCAACTGCCTGCTGTTTGAACTGCCTAGCATTGATGCACATTTCAAAGAACTCCCATGCCAAGAACTGCTTCGGTTTCATCTTCAACAACTGTTTGAGAACTACAATTAGCCAAATGATGCACAACATAGATGAGAGGCTACAAAACCTAGAAAAAACAACACATCCTACCAGTGCCATGTAGGGTTTCACATCGTAAAGTGACATATGTAGCTATGAACAATAGTGGAGAGCTCTAGATTAATTTCACTGCCCGGGCTTTGTATTTTGCGTCGACATCTAGCAGGAAACAAATGCGTTTACATTTCACCTCCACTAAAGTGCGGCTGCCATCACTGGGATTAAACGTCACGACCTTGGGGCAAGTAGCCGAACGCGCCTCTGAAATGTCGCAGCGTGTACGTACAGCCTTTATCAAAAGTTTACAACCCAGAGGGTTTCCTTTTAACATGACTTCTGTAATAATCATGGAAGTCGTAGCCATTGGATAGGGTAGGATTAAAAATCTTCTTGCCTTCAGCAAGTATGGAAACCTGGGAATGCATTACGAGCCAAATAGTATCGCTCAGAAGTAGACCCCCTGGGCTGCAAACTTTTGATAAAGGCTGTACATGCTATACACGTCAACCTTTCCAGAATTAAAGCTGTTACATGCATGGCAGATATTCTTGTTCAACTTTGGAGTAACACATTTAAAAGTGCACCATTTGTGTTTGTGTAGCATGAAAAAGCAAGAGAAACTAAGGAAAAAATGTGAGCATAATAAATTGAAAAAGCACTAGTCATTAATACATAAAGCATACTCGTTCCTTTATTAATGATAAAGTGGCCTTCAACATAGTACAAAGCCTGGACATTTAGGAAGGTGCTGCGCCAGGCAGCTAATATTTTACAGAAGCCTGAACCATTTCACCTGTAGTAGTAGTAAGTGGTTTTTATTATTAGAGAATAATATAAAAGTAATAAAGGAAGGAAAACATTTTTTGCCTGACCCGGTATCTGCTGTCGAAATGAGCTGAAGCACCTGAACTGAGGCGGCGGAAGGGATAGCAAGGAGATAGGTAGGAGAAATCAGAGATGAGCAGAAAGGGCAGTTTAGGTTAAAAGGTAAAGGAGTACATTCCACACAGTATGAGTGTATTTGAGGCTTGCCCGCGATTGACGTAGCACGCTGGAGCACTCAGCACTGCGGGCGAGCCTCCACTATGTGCATTACGTCGGCGTGCTCTCTCCGTCCGGTAGCCGGCGCCAGCCGAGGAGTGCGGCTCAGCCGCGCGCGTGCTGCATCTCTGTCACTAAGCAAAGGTGAAAACACACACGCACGGCACATTGCACTTGACGGCCGAAGTGGGACGTCCGGTCGTTATCGTCCGAGATAGCACGAGCGGAGCATTCGGTCACGACGCGCACTACCAGGCGTTTCACCTGTAGTAATGCGCATCTCGGCGGTGTGGGCTGGGCACTTAATTTTTTGTCCACTCCAACATGCGAAAACTGTATCATGTGCATTCCCAACAACTTTGTGCTAGGCCAGGTTAAAGTATAGCAATTTAATTTCTTTTTTGCGAAGCTTCAAAGCGCACAAATGTAAACAGGCGTGTACTTTGCAGAAATACCACATTTTTCGAGTTTTGAGCTGTGTAGTGCCGTCTAATAACAAACTGTCGGTGACTTATTGTCGTCTGACTATTGCACAGCGCGTGTGAATACATTCCTACGACGCTCTCTTTACGCGGCGTTTTTGGACTTACCAATGCACCTAATAAACACTGGCATGCACGTAATTAACATGCCCATCATAAATGGACACACTGGGTACATTCAATTTCCCGGACTACTTGCTGACAGGTCTCGGCTTCCGCTCTGACCGGAAGCAGCGTGCGGTCACATGGAAAGCTCCTTCCAACGTTTGTTTTCGCCAGACTCGGTTTTTTCGCAGCAACGCCGCACGCAGGTTAATCTTTTGGCGGGTGTAACACTAAAAATAGAAAACAAAGGAGCCAGTAGGTGCGTTTTGCAAGCGGAGAGTCGCATGCCCGAATGCGAAGCGTTTTACACAACTCTGTGCAGGGTCGGTTTGCCGTTGCTATTACCGAAGTTCCTCCAAGGACCCAGCTCACTGCATTCCAAAACTAACGAAAGCTTTTGAAAAGCGTTAGCGCGTTGAAAAGATTGCGAAACAGTTGTGAAGAACTTGACAACGCGAACAAAAATCAGTGTTCGGGGTTCTGGACACTTCCAGCTTTGGAGAACATAAGACATGAAATCGAAGATTCAAAAGGAACACGAAAAGTACTGAGAATGCCCTCGGTGTCTAACTCGATATGGTTACTTGTGGGTGGGGCTGCTCGAGGAAAAACGAACGCCGGACAGCTGTCAGCAAGTAAACTAGTCCCGGGATTGGTAATCGAATGTATCCATTGGCGCACTCATCTCTTAGGACGTAGTCGAGACATCACAGCATCTCACAGAAAGCACAAACCGGCACCTACACCTCCAGTCGTACAGCAAACAAGAATGACGCGATGCTTTGGCTAGAAACATGCCGGCGCGGTACCCAGTTTTTTTCACCGCCGCTTGTACGTGTGTAGAACTTGCAGCACCGCAAATCACATTTAAACCTTAATGTGAGCAGAAAGCGATGCGTTACGCATCTCATCACAGGTGGAAGTAAGGAAACTTTGAAATAAAAACTACATAACTACGTGAACCAAATGAGCGAGGGTGCGGGCCGCGGGCTGGCCGTCAACACCGCAATTACATATATGCTTGCTCTCTGGTCGGGCTTGCCACCATGCCGCGGTGCAACTCCCATAAACCTGTCATGATGCTATCACGTAGTCACTGTACTATTCTTCGTAATTTCATATTTCGCGTATTCAGTACATACGTCTTCACCTCGCACACCTCGTACCTCGTACTAACTTCGATTTGGCTACATACGGCTATCGCTACAAGTTGCTACAACCACACATCGGGGATCTCGGATCCGTCAGGCATTCTCGACGTATTCCAAGGCCCATCTATCTCGCTTATCCCGGAGAAAAATGCATCGGGTCCGTCGGCCGTAAACCTAAACCCCACCGATCGGCTCCGTCCGCCGTACCCCTCAAAATATTTCCCGGATCCGTCCGGCTTCTCTGACGTACCCCTGAGAAAAACGCATCGGGTCCGTCAGACGTAAACACTTGATGGGGTCCGTCCGCCGCAGCTCTGAAAAATATTTCCCGGATCCGTCCGATGTATCACTAATAAAAACACACCGGGTCCGTCGGACGTACCTTTAAGAATATTGATCGCGTCCGTCCGACGTACCTTTAGCCACAGCCTTTTTTTAACTTCTTTTGTCTTGCATCGTTGAATAACACCATGGCATGCGCGTCCGAATTAAGTAACTTAGAAAAACCAGCACTGAATAAACTCTGTCTACAAATAAGCTTTCTCTTATTCGGTGTCAACAGATAAATCCCTGGACCGACTTTAGCGGCAGGATTCCTTCATTTCCTAAAGAAGCTGATAGCCCCAGCCAGTAGTGTGGTGGTGAAAGACATTCATTGGCTCAATAGGGCATCACAGGGAGGTATTATTGGACCAACCCTTAAGAGGCCAGTCCTCACAAGCACTAGGCCGCTGCCCGGGCGCGCTCAACCAAGGCCTTTTGGGCCTGTAGGTCAGAGCATCCGAGCAGGGTCGCCTCCCAGTCCTCCCAGGTGGGGTTGGGATGAGGGGAAATAGCAGGGTTGGAGGGGCAGGCCCACACCATATGTTAAATGTCCGAAGACCTCTCCGCACAGTGCGGACAGCTGCCGAGATAGAATGGTCGAAGTATTTCAGAGCTTCCGGGCAAAGTATTTGTAAAAAGGCGGAGCAGAAGCCGCTCCTCCTCCTCCTTTGAGAGGCCTTTACACTGGCGGATATAAAAGCCGTGGCCAGATTGATATAGTGAAACAATATCTATGAAAGTATAAGCTGGAGGGAATTCGAGTTCCTGATCATCGGGGTCGGAGGGGAATGCCCGGTGAGAGAGCGTGTGGGCGACGTCGTCAGCTGCCTCATTTCCCTCAAGGCCCATGTGAGCCCAAATGATTATCCGGTGAGCGGGGCCTTGGTGTAGACGTTCCCGTGCACCCCCACCGACCCCCATTGCTCCAATTCCGACCGCGTATATATACGGGACGCAGTGTCAAACACGTACGGCGATCGAGCTTAGTACGGATCACACGTATATGCTCTTTCAAAGACAAGCAGCTGAATACGGCAGCGACGATGTCTTGCAGTGTGTTTGCTAACACGTTGAAATGGTTGAAACGATGGCCATGATACCGACTTCTCTGTCTCTTCACTCAAGTGATTAAGAGTGGTACACGTGTAAAACTTTCAGGACTAGACATGCCTCCTAAACCTCCTGCGTCCCTTTTGTTTTCCTGAATACATTCAAGGGGTGCACATACATCACGACTAATATTTGTTTTGAGTCGTGTGCATCTCTAAGCTAGCTTAGTTCTAGTGAAACGATGCCGAGACAGCGAGAACGCCGAACTGTTATCCAATCGTTCTCATAACGGCGGTAACGCGGTGCGGATGAGTTCTTCGTTAACTTCAGGGTAAAAGGAGCAGCATGCAGTACGACTGGTCTGACGACGGCAACCGCTAATTGGCAAAAAGTAGACTGGAGTTTATAATGCTCTTAAATTTCTACTCCTTAGTATTGAAGCTGTACACATTATGGTGCATTATTACTGCGCACAAAACGTAAACAGACACAAAAGCAGATGCAGAAGAAGCTGTGTAACAACGTTCAGCGTATGTCAATCGTAAAAGCTAGACAAAAATGGCTCGTGTAGGCCTATAAAATTTGAAAAATAAATATAAAAAATAATTGTATTATGGCCTCCGAGATCATCAAACACGTGCGTGAGGGGTGATATCGGAGGCAATACTTGTATAGATTTATTTTTTATTTTTTTTTTATTTATTTAAAAGATGTCATAAGTGAAAAAAAAAGATAAACGAGGGAAAATATTGTTGAAACAAAATAACAAGACCTAGATTTGGGGCTAGATATGGCGTGAGCTACTACTAAAAAAAGAGAAGAAGCATAATTCACTCTTTACAGGTGGCGGCGCCGCACCCCATTTGTGTATATGTGTTTAGTGCTTTTTTTACAATGTTTTCGTCTCATCCGGGGTACCCCGTTGATCTTCCGGTACGAAGGGAATAACCACAGACTGATCACCATCATCATCATGATCCATTGGTGACATGCTACATCATGTTCTGTGTGTGTGCAAGTTCGCGCTGTTCAGATTTCCCGATTAGTCTTCTGCTGTAGAGTATGTTAATGTAATACAGGGGCACAATCCAGTCGTCAAACATAGCTCAAAAACCTTGCCGACGTTCAGCGGCCGTAAAAGGTGGGTAAAAGTTGCTTGGCCCGAGAGGACAAAAAACGGCGGGCAAATGGCTCATTAAAGCTGCTCGTCGCACAAGCTGTCAAGTTGATCCGTAAGTATACAGACTTTTCTGCAGTGGCGCCCTTGCATTTAGGGAGGAGGAATGAGTATCTCCAGCCGCGCCTCGAATGCTGGCCGGTATGCGTTGTTCTTCAGCCAGGCCAGCTGGGTCTCGGGCTGTCCAGGGTCGTTGTTTATATTTACGTGCCTCCTTGGGGAGAAGGGTTATGACCGTAGTGCTCAAAGTGCAGTTATTTTTGTCGCAGCGTTGACATTTAAAAAGAAAACAATACGATGTCATGCCACCGAAAGAATGCACACAGCGTTGTGTTCGAATTTTACAATAACCTAAACAAGTGGACTCCTTTGTGCTTGTTTCTGTACTCTGAAGGGACGAAAGCGGCAAGTTTTTCGTCAAGAATTGGTCCTACATATTTTTTGTAACGATACTTATTGCTTAAGGGCATCAGTAGGGTATGAGATGAAGAATGAAGAAATGAAAGCAAAAAGGATGGTTATGAAGCTAGGAGTGAGCAATGATGTCCCAGGTGATATACGAGGCAGGCTAGCTGTCGCCGGATTCGTGTAGGTTTCAGTGCTGGGACAGCAAGTGGTCGGCTTCAACATTTTTGTTCTTGCATATCGGGCACCCTGGGCGGGGATATGGGTGTTCGATATGTAAAAACGAAAATGCAAGTAGTCACTGCTTTTTCAGAGCAGGAGCTCATTTTTCAACTGTGGCATTTCTATGTTAAGGCAAGTGATGTCGCTCACAAGCCATAGTATAGACTGAAGCAAAGACGGTTATGAGAGTGTCCAATAAAAGGTTTTCTTCTTCTTAGTTCTCTGCAGCGAGCTGGAAAAATGACTGAAAGAAATGCTTGAGGAAGAGGAGGAATATGGTGACGCCCACCGACTGAAAGCCAGCAAGGTTTCTGTCTTCTGTACCTTCCATTCGTCTGTTATAGGCCATAATGAGAAAATGTTTTGTATTGCTTTTTAGATTTCTGTAAAAATATATTGTTTTCCTTTTTTCACAACATAAAATGCTTACTTTTGCAATCTAATCCCTGAGACAGAGTCAGAAATTAAATAGATCTGCAGACCATTAAGATATGTTTTAGGATCATCATGTTGCAACTTTATTTTTCGAGTTAGCAGTGTACAGCAGAAGCCTGTTTTAGCCAGAAATCTTGTACAGGGTGGCCGTGAAGCCCATGTGCATATTGTAGCTCCACAGCATCTTGGACCTGGTAGATTGTCACAATATTCAGCAGAAAGCTTTTTATGTTATTCAGTAAGTCTGGCACACCAATTTCAGCGAGTTTATGACATGCAGCACATCGGCAAAAGAAAATAATTTTCTGGGCCTTAATGGGCAGCTTGGTGGCATCACCTGTTGCCTTAGCGTTGATGCGAAGCTTCCACTATTCTCTAAGTACCAAAGCTTGCTATTGAAAACAATTTTAAAATTGCATTCTTCATTATACCATTAGTCTCTTACATTCCTCCAAGCCTCTTATTAGTGAGTGACTGCTGCTTGTTAAGAGCTAAGAAATAGTTTTAAATTGTTGGGGTTTAGGCAGTTACGCCTTATTTTTTAAACGGTTATGGTGTTTCTTTTTTGTATAATAGAAGCCAGGAAAACGAAAGGGGGAGACAGCATCTTGGGCTGGAATTGGATCAAAAGGTAAGCAACTACATGTTTTGGCTATGTTAGAGTAGTTGTGAAGTTGTCATTAGCAATTTAAATACACTTTTGCAAATCCTGATCCTTCGCGTAAATAAGAGTTTTAAAACCCGCCAAAACTTTTCCTATTGTGTCTTGCAATCTTAATGGCCTGGGAATGCAATATCAAATTATGCATGTAGTGATCACACAGCCTCAGCTCTCTCTTTGTGTTAATTGCTACAGTTCATGTTAAAGCTAGTCATTACTTTTGTAGATTGGAAAGGTTTTCGCTGTACAATTGAGTGTTACAATTAAAAGCACAGTGATCAATCATTACATGGCCCTCTTTCTGGCGAGGTAAATGATTGGCATGGGGCATGTGCAGAGCTGGACTTGTGATGAGGAATGCTTTTCAATGCCTGTCGCAGTCCATCACTGCAAATTTGGGACTGCCAGCAACCCAGTACTGATTTCAAAGCTATGGCTTGACTTAGAAAGGGGTCCATTCACAGCTGGTTCATTTAGTTTTACGTCTTAAAGCTGGCTAACCATTAGAGGGCCTGTCGAAGAGTGCACTGTCTTAGCTCAGCGAAACTGACTATAAACGAGCACGCAGCGCAGTGCTCATACAGTGGGACCCCACTACTGTAAACTGGGATATAGTAAAATGAAACTGAAGTTCCTGTTCCTCTTCCATAAGTGACATATTTTGCCTAAATGGTAAAAACATTTTTGGTAACAATCAGTTGTCACAAAGTGCATCTGGCCACGGGGATCTATTTATTTATTTATTATTTATTAATACTGCAATCCCAGGAAGGGATTTTCGCAGGGTGAGCATACAGAAAATAGGTAAGTACAAATGTTACAAATAAGTACAAAGGCCACAAATTAATAATAAGCAACAAAACACAACAGCAAAAATGAAAGGCTCAATGACGTAACACAACAAAAAAGTACACTAAGGTTTGGGGCACATAAATACACTACTTCAGTGTAAATACACTTCAGTGAACATGGTCAACAGGGAATTAATTAAATGAAGAAAGAGCACCAGAACGATCACAATATTAAATTCAGTTCAAAAATGGGAACCGGGAATGCATGACATTATTGTGCACTGAGGTTGCCGATGTTACAGATAGCTGTAAGACCTCGTTGATTCCACTCCGTTACTGTTCGCGGAAAAAAAGAATATTTAAACGCTGGGTGATAGGGGTGATTGTAAGATTGTGACGTTGTCTTGTAGAATAACCTGAAGAGAAATGTTAATTTTAAAATGACCTTTGACCAATTGGTATAAGAACTTTAGTCGAGAAACGCGATTCCTTTCGGTTATAGATATTAAAGCAGTCCTGTTTAAGAGGTCACTTACTGATGTGCGTCCATAGCTATTGTAAACAAAACGTACTGCTTTCTTTTGCATTTTTTTCAATTTTATTTACGTTTGTTTTGGTGAATGGATCCCAAATTATTGCCGCATAATCTAATATTGGAAGGACAATCGATTCATACGCTAGAAGCCGAACTCGGGGTGTGGAAAGTCTCAATGCACGCCTAAGAAAAAAAAGTTTACGGTTTGCATTATTTACAGTTTGATCAATATGTTTAGTCCAGTCAAGGTTGTTAGTAATCCATAGCCCTAGATATTTGTAGTGTGAGACTTCGGAAAGAATGTTGTTATCAAGTGAATATTGGAACATCAGTGGACTTTTCTTGTGAGTGATTCTCATATACACGGTTTTTTGAAAGTTGATAGGCATCTGCCATGCATCACACCAGGCACTAATTTTCTGAAAAGCCTCATTAAGTTTTACCTGATCTGACATATGTTTAATTTCGGAGTATAGCACAAAATCATCCGCGTATAGTTTAATATTAACTGGAATGTCTTTCACGATGTCGTTAATGTAAATGATAAACAAGAGTGGCCCAAGCACTGAGCCCTGAGGGACGCCAGAGTCAACAAAAACAGTTTGAGAGGAATGTTCCCCAAAAGAGACATATTGCTGACGGTTATTCAAATATGCTGAAATCCAATTAATGATTTTGTTATTTCTGAGTGTGCTATTAATTTTGGAAAGCAGCTTTTTGTGAGAGACCTTATCAAATGCTTTGGCGAAATCCATAAAAATGGCATCTGTTTGGCTACCATTGTTAATTGCTTTCGCAAAATCGTGTATAGTCTGAACTAATTGGGTACAAGTAGAATAACCTTTCCGGAATCCGTGTTGGAAATTTGTAATAAAATTGTGTTGTTCAAGAAAATGGGAAATGTGGGTGTGTATTATGTGTTCCATAATTTTGCAAGCTGTCGATGTTAATGAAATCGGTCGGTAATTATTAATGTACTGTTTGTTTCCATTTTTATGAAGTGGTTGGACTCTGGCCGTCCTCTAGTAGCTCGGAACCTGTCCTTCGTTTAGAGACCTAGAAAAAATTATAAACAAATACTTGGACACCCATTCTGCATACCTCGTTAGGAATGCACTGGGTATTTTATCAGGCCCAAGGGATTTTTTTACGTTAAGATTCAAAAGCATTTTAGTTATACCCTGTTCACTGATGACAAGATCAGGCATCGGAGGTAAGCATGTTTCGAACAAAGGTTGTATGCCATTATCATTAGTAAAAACGGATTTGAAGCATTCGTTAAAGGCGGTTGATATTACTTCTCCGTCATGTGTTAATGTGCCATTGATTTCAAATGCATGGGAGTCCCTAGATACTGGTGAGATTGTACGCCAAAATTTTTCAGATGAGCTATAGTTATAAAATTAGGCAACAAATCGCCAAAACAATTTTCTTTATCAAGAGCTACTTGTCGTCGTAGTTGACTTCACACAGCGGAAATTTTATCCAGCAGGCCTTCAGGATGGACAACTGCTCGCCTTTTCTTTTTCAACTTTTTTAATTTTCTGCGCATATGTATTGAAGTGCGGGAAATCCAGGGATTGCCACGTTTTGTCTTTTTAACAATGATTGGAACAAAACGGCTAATACACATCATAACCAGATCCTTGAAAGAAATCCACAGATCGTCTACATTTGCGGTAGACCTCGAAAAGCTATCAAAATGAAAGGATAAGGTATCGATTATTGATGTGTCATCAGCGCGTGAGAAGTTGGGAAAACATGACTGCTTTGGATGCCTGTCAATAGCGGCATCAGATAAGGTAAGGAACACGGCCTGGTGATCGGAGATTCCTGGGATTATTTCGCATTTTGTTTTAGTACTAATAGATCCGCTTACGAAGAAAAGGTCCAGTATAGATTTAGCGTGTACCCTGGTGTACTCGTCAACAAGGTGGGATAAATCAAATGCTATGTCCAACATGGCATCACCTGTTTTGTCGTTAAGGTTTTTGAGGGACATCGTGCGCCAGTCAATATTAGGCAGATTGAAGTCGCCAGCTAGAATTATCCGATCTCCACGTTTTAAATATGTGTTCATGTAAGTTTTCAAATCATTTAAAACCGATATGGAAGAAGAAGGGGGCCTGTACAACACACCTATAATGTACCTGATTGTACCACAATATGTTTTACTGAAAATACACTCTACATTAGGCACGTCAGGCATCCTTAAAACTCGTAATGATTTCTTGTGTATCATACAGACGCCGCCACTTCTTCCAGTACGGTCTTTCCGGAGTACATTGTAACCAGTAGGCACGAATTCACTGTCGAAAATTGCATCATGTAACCATGTTTCGGTTAGCACAGCAATGTCTGAATTGTTAGTAAAAAGGAGCCCTTCAAGCTCGGTTACTTTATTGGTTACACTTCTGCAGTTAATGTTTAAGATTTTCAAGGATGTAGGATAGTGCTTTTTCTGTCAGTTATTTTTCTTATTGACCAATCTGACGCGCTCTCCCTTCTGGGCATCCCATACAAACATAACACTATCAATGCTAACTTTATCAAACACCAGCTTTACCTTAGCGCCATTTGCTTTTTCTTCCGCTGAGCTGTCCCACAGAAGTTTACGCAAGTCACGCACGCGCTTTGAGAAGTCTTCCGAGATAGAGTACGACGATCCTTTTAGTTTGTAGGCTGCTTGTAAAATGGATGCCTTTTCCCGATAGTCAAGAAATTTTATGATAACCGGTCTAGATTTGTCACTGGATTTACGCCCAAGCCTATGAAGTCTTCTATACCTGTAGGTGTTATACCTATCTTCTTTATTATTATGTCGTCTTTCACTTTGTTTTCAAGTTCTTCAAGCGTCTCGTTTCCTGACTCTTCTAAACCGTAAATTATAAGATTATTGCGACGGCTTCTGTTTTCTAAGTCGTCCACCTTATTCATCAGAAAGGACAACTGGCTGTCAAAATCTGCTATTGTTTTTTTCTATTTCGCTTACTTGTTTTGTCAGCGTGCCTAGCTTGGACAACTGCTGTTCAATGCCATCTATTCTGTTGTTTAGTGTAACCATTTGCTCTTTTATTTCATTCTGACCGTCGATTATTCCTTCAATAGTTCCTTGCACTTTCTTTTGGCCGTGTAGCAGTTCCGACAGCAATTGCTTCTCAGATGGTCCCGGGTTTGTCTCAATATCGCCGGAAAGAAGTAGGTTAGTAGGCAGTAAAGCAATGGCGCCAGAATACATTTGAAACACTGTGGGCAGGGCAGCAGCAACAGAAACCGGTTGTCACTACGATAACAGTACATGGAAACGTTTTTACTAACCTGTAGAGCAAGACAAAAATGGTTGCTGAGCATGTTGCCGATGCTGCTGCTGGCCTGCCCACTGAAGAAAGTCGATGTTGCTCGCTCTTTTAAAGGGGCTTGCTGAGCCATGTGATGTGACGTCACAGTTGTCGAGATGAAGCGATGCGCTGTCAGTTGTGGAACGGAAAGCAATGTAATCGCCGGGCACCTGGCACGAGCCAGATTTTCCGATGCCGGTTCACTGAACACATCCACGTAGATTGCCCTTAATGCGCAGGCGCTGGGCCACAGTTCTTTCCCGCGATGCGAGGGCTCGTTGACGAGGTCAAACGACGTAGCCACTGGGTCGCAGCCACACGGTGGAACTGGTCCGCACAGAAGGGCCGCCAAAACCTGTAGAGCAAGACAAAAATGGTTGCTGAGCATGTTGCCGATACTGCTGCTGGCCTGCCCACTGGTAGTTACATGAAATTAATGTAATTACCCTGAAATTACATCACTGTACGTGCACTACTTAGAATCGAAGGGCAATTATAAAAAAAACACGAAACTCCTTTTTATGGCTATACCATCAGGATCACCAACACTAAAGAGCCAACTTTACATAAACCTTGGAACCGTGAGGGAAAGCATGCAGTGCATAGGATAAAAAAAGGTAAAGTTGGCCATGAATATGGAAGGAAGGCGGCTCAGTTCACTGAGAAGTAAAAGAGAGGAAAAGCGCAGCAAGAAGTAGGGAAAGGAAGACATTTTCGAGCATTCGCAGCACTCTGCATGGCGAAACACAAGAGAATGATGGCAAGAAATGGAGGCGCGGCATGGTTAGTTTTGCTGTGCTTGACTGTTGCATGCATTTCTCATCTATTGCCTCTTAAATGCCCTAAACAGCGGAACAGAATGCCGTGTTCATTCAAGACTGATTTTCACATGAAATCAGACTCAGTCGAACAATAATAGAGTGAAACGCTGATCTCGTTGGTGTAACATCTTGGAAGAAGGCAGCAGAGCAGGGAACAAAACAGAAGCACAAGGACAACGCACACTGACCACTGTATTCATCTGAACTCGCACATCTTCTTTTCCCTTCACTGTACCTGTGCAGCTAACTTATTCCTTATCTTTAACGTCGTACGGTAAGCGTAAGAAATCTAATTCCATTTTTAACAGTACCACTGAAGACGTGCTAACGCATTGGTCTCTCGAGTTCCGGATTGCACATGCTTCGAAAATTTCCCTTGCTAATCTGTCCTTATTCCTTCTCAAAACCTTCACATTGTGAAGGTCAGCTGAACATTTTTCGTCTTTGTAAATAAAGCAGACTTTGAAGCGCACTGCGAGGTTAGTGCCCGACGTCTCCGATATTGCCACAGCGTGCTCTCCAATTTTGTCATTAACGCATCTTTCTGATTGTCCAATGTATTGCTTCCAACAATGTATAGGAATCTGATCGACAATCCCCTGCATACAATAGGAGTGCCTTGTCCGGTGCGCAGTGTGGCGTCTAGACGTAAACTCCTGGTTATTCACTCGTGCACACATGCATTTTGCTCTGTTTGGTGCCGTAGGAACAATTCGGATGCTGTGTCTGTGTCCAATCTTCATCATCAAATTATGGGTCAGTCAATGCGTATATGGTACCACGACCACTTATTTCCTTGTGGAAAGAATAAAGTGGTCAGTGGTACCATACATTATGCACTGCCAGCTTTGTACAATGGCCAGTGGGAACTGCTCAGAGATAAAGGCAGAACATATTATTGGCCAATGTCATGTCAATACAGAGCATTCCAACTTGTAATCAGGACAGACACAAGGCGTGATAGAGCATATGAAAGCCTGTGTGGGTAGTTCTGCCAATAGCTCCTAATTTCATGCATGCGACTTGTGGTCGTCGGTGACCACTTTCCGTGTGCTTCACTGAAAAGGCATTGCAGAAATCAATTTACATTCGTAACAAAGTATGGCAATGAGATTATGTTTCTATAATCAGCATTGCAGTTTGAAAGTGGCTTACGCTGCTGCTTTAGCGGGGAGCACTATGTAAGTGGAGACATGCCGCATGAGGCATCCCACTGGCATGAGTGCATTCAAGTTCCGCATTCACACCACAGGCGAACAAGAAGAGTCTTAATTATTTTGCCCGGCATGATGTGGAAGTCTTATGCGGACACTGCTGCCTGTGCTGGAGACTTAGAATGGTTCTGAACGGACTCTGATCAGAAAGACGTTGCTGGCATGGCTGTACCGCACGTCTTAAAACGTCTCTTACGTACCAAATCATTTGAAGGCCCACATGATGCCAGCTTAACGCGTAGTGATGGGAACGCGTGTCAGCCCCATAAGAAGCTGCCACTTTGAGCCATCCCTTCGTTGGCGTCAATATATATTTTGAAGCCAACTTCTTTTTTGCCAAGGAGAGATATGGTTTTTGAAATTGACGTGGTAATGTGTGGTACTTATTGCACATTTTGACACTTTTAGGGCTTTTAGGACTTGCCTGCAAAATTGCACAATTTCTGCATCCTGATTTTCAGGTCTGAATTGAAAAAAAGGTGCAAATATGTGAGAAAATGCTTTAACTCTCAGAACAAAAATATGGGCAAGTTCATATCACATGGAGAGAATTATAATTAAATGGGGTAGCCAATATGTAGAAGTCCCACTAGATTTCCAATGATACGGTGCCCAGGTTATACAACAGTTTCAAATAGCCCCCAAAAGTTGCATAATCAAGGTTCTACTGTACATGTAGTATCATGTCATGAGGGCAGGATGTGTAAAACAGCTTAATCCTCATCATCATCATCAGCCTGACTATGCCCACTGCAGGGCGAAGGCCTCTCCCATATTTCCCCAATTAACCCGGTTCTGTGCTAGCTGCATTCACTTGACCCCTGCGAACGTCTTAACCTCATCCGCCCACCTAACTTTCTGCCGCCCCCTGCTACGCTTTCTTTCCCTTGGAAACCAGTTTGTTACCCTAAGCGACCATCGGTTATCATCTCTTCGCACTACATGTCCTGCCCATGTCCATTTCTTCTTCTTAATTTCCGCTAGAATGTCGGTAACTTGAGTTATTTCTCTGACCCACTTTTCACGCTTCCTATCTCTTAATGTTAATTTTTCGTTCCATAGCCCTTTGGGTTGTCCTCAACTTAAGTAGAAACAACAGCATAGAAGAATTAAAAGGGCCCTTCATATTTGCTGGCTGTAGTTGTGTGCTTAAGAAGTGATGGCTTTGAAGATATATGTTACATGTGTTTACTATTTATATGTGTTAGCAACTGCAGACAAAATTGGATTAGGCTGAGTGACATTTACTAGTTAGCACAGTGGTTTGATGTGAATTGTATGTTACCATTGATTTTTGCCAGATGCTTAGATTAGTAACATTAGTATACTTTGAACTATTATGTGTGACTGTACAACGAGCATTACTTAAGCCCTGCAGTCTCTTTGAGAAGGAAGAAGTGGAGGTTTCCGAACGCCTGAAGCTATAGCGCTCTTCCATTTTTCGGAATTTTCTATCGCCGTGAGCTATTTGTGATCTCGTCATCCTTCGGGATGGCGGGCGCACGACCCCTGCGCGCACCCGCCACCATCGAACATGCTGCGGCGTACTCGACGGGTCACCTCAACGTCGCAGACGTGGAGCTTCCAGACTTAGCAGATGACTCCACAGTGACTGAGATGGATTCTGACAGCAGCTACACGCCTGTACAGTCGCGCCGCCTGAAAAGGAAGCTGCGCCGAACATCAATAATGAGTGAGACTCCAAAGAAGAATGCTGAAAAGCAAGGGATCTTTTCCGTGGCCTTCGTACCAACAACGGCAACGGCGAATCTGAATGTTATAAACAGACAGCACCTGACCCAGGGTTTCGACCAGCTGGTTCCCGGTGAAGTTGACGAAGTCAGAATTAATCCCTGGAAGAATGTCCTGACCGTGGATGTCAAATCCCAGGCTACAGTGGACAAGCTGAAAGGAATTGGAGCGCTTGGCGACATGCCGATCCGTTCCTTTGTTGCACATGGGAAAAAGACTACTGCGAATGTAATCACCGACGTTGACCCCGAGATAAGTGAAAGCGATTTCTGCACGCTGATCAAATCTACGGCGAGAAAATTGTGGATGTTCATCGTTTCGGCCGCTCAAAGTGCGTTAAATTAGTCTGAAACTGAATCCCTCCCGTCACACGTTAAAGTGGGCTATGTGAGACACTCAGTTCGGATGTACGTTCCAAGACCTGTTCAGTGCAACAAATGCCACAAGATCGGACATGTGAGTGCCGTTTGTCGAAACGAGGTATCCTGCCGTCGATGCGGTGGTACGCATCCTCATGACACATGCCAGACGGAGACTATCAAGTGTGCGAACTGCTCGGGTGCCCATGAAGCAACGGCTAAGGACTGTCCTAAAATTAGGAACGAAAGACGTATACTAAAGAAGATGGTGCGAGACAACTCGACTCATCAAGAAGCGGCTGCATCTATTCGTCGTAGCAAACACCGTTCCCGACGCCGACACAAGGAATCGGAAGGCAAACCTAGCCTGGTTAAGTCAACTTCAGAGTTAACGTCAGCTCAGGTGCCACAACAGATTGAGTCTAATCCCGTTAAGAATACTCTTGCTCTAATGTCACAGGCAATGTCACAGGCCAAGGATCAGACAGAAGCTGCTGTATTACCGGCCGCCTCTGATGTTGAGTGGCCTGCTCTACCATCAAAGGCCATCGCCAGGCCTCATCCCAGTTTGGCTGCCACACGTGCTAAAAATTCCGACAACCTCGACAGCCAGCAGGTGAAAGAAATGCTGAAACAGCTGGTTCGTTCAATGCGGGTGCTCCTCTCCAGCATCAACACGCAAACAGCAAAGTTTGCTGTTCAGTTTTTGGACGCATTTGAGCCGCTCTTGGCGGCATTGCAATAATTCATAATGGCGCAACAAACTAACGCCACCTCTGTGACGATGCACTTGCGCCGCAGTGTAGTGATGCAATGGAATGCCCGAGGCCTGCGTGGTCGGCTGAGTGACTTCCGACAGCGGGTACAGAAGTACCGCTTTCCCGTGATTGTGATCTGTGAGCCTAACATGCCGGCTGCGTTCCGCCTTTCTGGATATGTTCTGCTGCGGTCTCGAGAAGCAGACGAAACAAGCAAAGTGCTGGTGTGTGTACGCCAAGACATTGCGCACGTCCGCCATGCTCTACAGCCCTACAGCACGAACCACTACATTTGTTTGACATTAACCCTGAAAGCCCGAGTATGTTCTTTAATTGGCGCCTATATTCCACCGAGAGATGGCTTGGACAAGTCATATCTATTTTTAACAATCCAGTGCTGTACAGCGCCTCGTATTATTGTGGGGGACTTTAATGCCCACCACCCTCAGTGGGGTAGTGCCATAATGAGCAATCGAGGAAGAGACCTGGCAGACTTTATGCATACGCAAGATCTCGTCAATATAAACGAAAGCTCACCGACGTTTCTACGCGGAACAACCTACAGCAGCTGCTTGGATGTGGCGTTTGTTTCCAGAAACCTCCATCCCTCTGTTTCTTGGTGTAGTGATGTGGAAACACATGGGAGTGATACGTATGCATCAAGTGCTTTGCACCTGCCACTTCGCCTCGTGTGCAATACACAGACTGACCCGCTTTAGGGCATCGGTGGAGATTTCCAGCGTGGACCTCCGGTCACCATCTCAAATAGAGGGCCTCATTACTTCCTATCTAAGTGAGAAAACTCGCTATGTTTGTGTGCCGATGTCAGTGTCCAGCATCGACGTGGAATTCGAGCGACTTCGAGCGATCCGTCGGCGAGCTGAAAGTAAGTACAGATGAACGAAATCCGCGCAAGATCTCGCACTTTCTCGCAAAGCTAAACGACACGTTCTACGCCACCTGTAGAGGTTAGTACGACAACGTTGGAGGCAGTTCTGCTCATCACTGGATCCCCGTAAGCTCCTGTCGCGTATCTGGCATGTTGCAAGAAGCTTGCGCACACCTCCACGAGAAAGGCACCCTTTTCGTGCTCTGGCCCTTTATCAAAGCCGCAATGAAGTTGACGTAGCTGAAGATTTTTGTAAAATCGTTGTGGGCACAAACTAGGCACAGTTACCAATTTCAGAGGTTTTCGCGCCACCTTCGCCGAATGATCAATACGACGTGCCCTTTACAATAGCTGAATTAGACGCCGCTCTTGCTTCTTGTCGGCATTCATCTGCACCTGGTCCTGACGGGATTACTTATACAACCTTATCAAACCTAGGCAAGGATGGCAGAACTGCACTACTTAATTACTTCAATGATATATGGGCTTCTAGTACTGTTCCTGAACACTGGTAGATTAGCCGCCTGGTTGCTCTTTTGAAGCCTGGAAAGCCTCCTCTCGATCTTACCTCATACCGGCCAGTTGCCCTAGCAAGCTGTGTTGGAAAAGTTATAGAGCGAATGGTGCTCACAAGACTGGATTGGTATCTAGAGAGTAATGATCTTTATCCGAATATGATGACTGGATTTCGCCGCGGACGCTCTTTCATTGATAGCGTCATCGACCTTGTGGCGACAGTAGAACACGAAAAGCGTCACCGTCGACTAGTAGCTGCTGTCTTTAGATATAAAGGGAGCTTACGACAACATCCTACATGATGCTATTCTTGATGCACTTGACGACATGGGAGCTAGTGGCCGGCTGTACTTGTGGATTGTAAGCTATCTCAGTGGCCGCTCTGTTTACTTGACAACGCCTGAAGGAGATACTACCCGCTTTCAGGTCGGTCATGGAGTTCCAAAGGGAGTAGTCGTCAGCCCAACTTTATTTAACGTTGCGCTAATTGGCCTAGTGAGTGAACCGCCAGCTTACATCCACATAAGTGCATATGCTGACGACATGTGCACCTGGGCCTCTAGTTCGACGCGCCCGTAACTACGTGCGAGATTGCAACGAGCTGTGTCATCGACGTCGATGTACTTACGGCGTCAAGGCTTATACTTAGCGGCAGAAAAGTGTGCAGTGATTGCGTTTACGCGGAAATGCGTCAGCCGCTACCCGATTACCCTTCATGGAGTCGTAATACCATACGTCTCCAGGCACAGATTCTTGGGAGTAATTATTGACCACCGACTATCTTGGTCGAAACATGTTACTATGGTGAAGAAAAGGCTAATTAATTAATCGTCCCGCCCAACCACCTTGGACGATGGATAAACCTTTGGTGCACCTTCATGTTCCCGGAATACTAAAGAAATCAGTGGTACCAATTAGTGGACTCAAACAACTTACTCTGGCGCAATTCTGGTCAGAATATCCTCATTATATTCACGTACCACCGATGGATCTGTCTCAGCACAGGCATCCGCTGCTGCTGTGGTCGTGCCAATTCAGAAAACGACTCTGCATTTCCTTTTGGGACATACCTCTACGTCAACCCCTGCTGAACTTATAGCCATTCGGGAAGCTATTCGCTACATATGTGGGGAACCACCTCAAAAATGGTGTTTATTCAAAACCTCAAAAACGGCATTACAAATTTTGGAAAACTTCTTACGCCACACTGCCTATCATTCCCTGGCACTAAACTTTATGGAGCTCCTCACATCTGCCCAGCTGCAAGGCCACAAGATAATGTTTCAATGGATCCCTGCCCACTGCGGGCTTCATGGGAATGAACAGGCCGATGTTGAAGCGAAAAACGCACTCATCAATGGCCTCCAAACAGCTGTGCCTTTTTCAAGAGGTGACACGACGTGCCTTCTTATGAGTTGTATGACTAATGCTACAGTAGCTTACTGGGCCCAGCCAGACACCCGACACATTCGTCTAAGAAGGCTTGATCAAACATTAAAATTTTGTGTTCCGCGTGATATCCCGCGTCATCAGGCATGCTTACTGCATAGACTTCGTTTAAACGTGGCTTTCACGCACAAGTACTTACATTTAATTGGACAGATGGACTCGCCGGAATGTTCAACTTGTGGCATCCTAGAGACTGTGGACCATATATTATTGGTGTGCCCAGCGTATGCGCGCGAAAGAGGTGTGCTAGCGGCTTCCTTGAAGCGTTTAGACAAGAGGCATCTGTCGGAGGAACTGCTGCTGGGCGCTTGGCAGGACAAGGAGAAGGGTGTCCAGGCAGTGCGTGCTCTTTGCCTTTTCTTGAGCGCCAGCGGACTTGATTCGCGCTTGTAAAACAAGCTACTGTGTCTGTATATGTATTTCATATGCATTCTCCCACATCGTCACCCATCATGACCTTCTTTCTTCTCTCCTTCCCCTTCCCCAGTGCAGAATAGCAGGCCAGATTTAAATTATTACGGCCAACCTCTCTGCCTTTTCCTTTCAATAAATACATCTATCTATCTATCTGCAGTCTATTTTTTCATTTGAGTGATTATATTGCCGCGTGCCTCGCGGAACCGAGAAAGAAGAGAACGAAACAGTGCAGTGTGTGGAACTGATCGGTTCAGTGTTCGCTGTCTTGTACTCGTTACATTTTCTGGTGGAGCAGCCGGGTACGATTTCCCTTTTTGCAGAGTTCAACCCCTCAAGGGCAACCGAGAGCCACCACGGATCTGACACCGGTCCATCGCAGTTGCAGCCGCTGCCTTCGTGGTCAGTCGCCAGAGTTCGGGTCCCTTTCTTGCACGGCTGTGGCCAACATGCATAGATCCAACACGAACATTGCGGCTAACGGAGAGTCTTCACCCCAGTTCGTCGTCCTCCAGTCTCGAACACCACCGTCCTTCCATGGCGAGCTTTATGAGGACGCTGAAGACTGGCTGGACCAATTCGAACGGGTCGCCAATTACAACGGCTGGGATGAGCAAAGGAAGCTCTGTAATGTCTACTTTGCTCTCAACGATTCAGCGCGGACGTGGTACCACGAAATGACACTATCAACATGGGACCTCTTTCGTCGCCAGCTGTTGGCGACCTACACCGCCAACGACCGAAGAGAGCGTGCGGAGTCGGCGCTGCAATCTCGCATCCAAGCCCCTAACGAGAGTATTGGAATGTACTACGAAGGCATGATCCGCCTTTTTAGGCGTGCTGATCCAAATATGTCAGAGGAGAAGAAAGTGCGCCACCTAATGCGCGGGGTGAAAAAAAACTATTTGCTGGGCTTGTGCGCAATCCACCTGGAACGACATCAGATTTTCTAACGGAGGCCACCACGATAGAACAAACACTTCGACACAGGGCTCAGCACTATAACCGTAACGTGCCCGCCATGTCACCGGTCGTCTATGGTTCCGGCTTCAACGATTCGTATGATGCCTTATTTGATCTGTGGTCAGAGAAGAGCTGATACACATTCACCTATAGGGTCTAACGTCGTCGTCGAGGCTTCCATCACTCGCGGAGGTCGTTCGCGAAGAAGTGAGGCAAGCCATCCCGGAACCGTCTGTGCCTGGTGTGCAGCCACTGCCACCGAGTGTGCCAACGTACGCGTCCGTGCTTCAGCAGCATAACCTCTCTGATCCTCCAAGAGGGAACCCCACTGTGCTTCAAACCAGCACCATTGTGGGTACGACTGTCCCAGAGCCATAGTGAACCCCTCTACTATTGATCCGAGCCCACGCCATCCTCCTCTCCTAGCCGAGGCACGATTTCGGAGGACTGACGTCTGGCGTGCCCCGGACAATTTGCCCCTTTGTTACCACTGTGGTGAGGCCGGTCACATGTTAAGGTTCTGTCCGTGCCGCCGCGCCGGACTTCGTGGCTTCATTCTGCGTGCACGATGTCCTCGGAGTGGTGAACCACCACCCGAAATCGAGGAGTACCTGTCGACGCATACGAATCCTCCAGACGTCCCACAATACGGGTCCCGTGTCATTACCTCTTCACGTTATCGCTCTCCAAGTCCACGGCCATCTATATACCGCACTAGCCGCTCGACGAGCCCCCGCTCCCCGAGCCTTCGGGAAAACTAGGAACAGCGACCTGCGGAGGTGAGGCCGCTCACGAGCGAACTGCTGAACATCCTGCATCAAGTTTAGTACAAGATAACGGTTATCAGACGGCGTCATGTAACGATGAACCTGAATACGCAGTTTCGGACATACCGGTTTCTATCGACGATTTTCTCATTACAGCTTTAGTTGATAAAGGGCGGACTATTCAGTTGGGAGCAGTGGATTAGCCAGGAAACTGAAGAAAGTTTTAACCGAGTGGACTGGGCCTCAGATCGGCACTGCGGGGGGACACCTTATTACCCTGGCTGGAAGATGCGTTGCGAGAGTTGCAATTGACGGATTTATTTATGTTTGCGACTTCGTTGTTCTTACCCACTGTTCGCGAGACGTCATACTCGGCTTGGACTTCCTACAGGCTAATGGTGCGATAATTAATTTGCAAGAATCACGAGTGACGTTTTCACCGAGCCAAGCCATTGCGAGACCTAGCGTCGACGGTTCATCAACGTCCGCCTTACGTATTACAGCTGCTGACGTTGCGGTCCCGCCACGGTGCAGCATTATGGTCTTGGTAGAAAGCGACTCACCATACGACCGAGACGTACTGGCAAAGACGAACGTTGACCTGCTTCTTGAGAAAGGGATCTGCACTGCAAGAGGACTTGTTGGCTTGCGGGACGGTTGTGCGAAGCTCTGCATTACGAATTTCGGGACCGAGTTTCAGCACATTGCGAAAGGAACGGCCATCGCGTATGTTGCCGACTTTATTGAGCCAGGGAACATCTGCACTCTGGCGCCGCCGTCGCCAGCCAGATGTAATGCACCCGACATTCTGTAAACTGTGGACATTAATCCAAATCTGTCGGTGGTTGAGCGGCGGCGACTCCTAGACCTCCTTCAGGAATTTGCTGGATGCCTTGCAATGCCTTCGAAAGTTGGGCGTACCCCAGTAGCCAAACACCGCATTATGGTTGACGCGGAGACCAAGTCGATTTCCCAACACCCATACCGAGTGTCGTCAACGGAACGAGAGGCTATTCGAAGCCAGGAGCGGGAAATGCTTACCGACAACGTGGTACAGCCGTCTACCAGCCCCTGGGCTTCGCCTGTAGTGTTAGTGAAGAAAAAAGACAACACCTTGCGCTTTTGCGTCGATTATCGTAAGTTAAATCAGGTAATGAAACGGGACGTATACCCGCTCCCACGCATCGACGATGCATTGAACCGGTTACGCAATGCCAAATATTTCTCGTCGCTTGACCTCAAGAATGGCCACTGGCAGATAGACGTGGATGAAAGGGACAGAGAGAAAACAGCGTTCCTCACCCCCGACGGCCTTTATGAATTTAAAGTGCTTCCTTTCGGTCTCTGTTCTGCACCAGTAACCTTCCAGCGAATGATGGACACCACTCTCTCTGGACTGAAGTGGCAAGCGAAGCGTGCCTAGTGTATCTCGACGATGTCGTCATTTCCGCGGCTAGTTTTGAGGAGCACCTTGATCGACTGCGAATGGTATACTACAGGCGCTGCGTTCAGCCCAACTGACGAAAAAACCACAGAAATGCCATTTCGGATTCCAGGAGCTCCGCTTTCTTGGCCATGTTATTAGTTTTGAGGGCGTAAAACCAGATCCCGACAAGACTGCTGCTGTGAAAAATTTTCCTATTACAGGCGTTTCGTAGAGAATGTTTCAGTGATTGCCGAGCCTCTTACGCGTCTTACCCGAGACAATGTTCCTTTTGCGTGGCAAGTTGATCAAGAGGATGCTTTCAACAAGTTGCGCCGGTGACTGCAGGCCCGCGGCTAGTTTTGAGGAGCACCTTGATCGACTGCGAATGGTATACTACAGGCGCTGCGTTCAGCCCAACTGACGAAAAAACCACAGAAATGCCATTTCGGATTCCAGGAGCTCCGCTTTCTTGGCCATGTTATTAGTTCTGAGGGCGTAAAACCAGATCCCGACAAGACTGCTGCTGTGAAAAATTTTCCTATTACAGGCGTTTCGTAGAGAATGTTTCAGTGATTGCCGAGCCTCTTACGCGTCTTACCCGAGACAATGTTCCTTTTGCGTGGCAAGTTGATCAAGAGGATGCTTTCAACAAGTTGCGCCGGTGACTGCAGGCCCGCGGCTAGTTTTGAGGAGCACCTTGATCGACTGCGAATGGTATACTACAGGCGCTGCGTTCAGCCCAACTTACGAAAAAACCACAGAAATGCCATTTCGGATTCCAGGAGCTCCGCTTTCTTGGCCATGTTATTAGTTCTGAGGGCGTAAAACCAGATCCCGACAAGACTGCTGCTGTGAAAAATTTTCCTATTACAGGCGTTTCGTAGAGAATGTTTCAGTGATTGCCGAGCCTCTTACGCGTCTTACCCGAGACAATGTTCCTTTTGCGTGGCAAGTTGATCAAGAGGATGCTTTCAACAAGTTGCGCCGGCGACTGCAGGCCGCCCCGATATTTGCCCCTTTTGACGAAAACGCTGCTACGGGTATTCATACCGATGCCAGTAATTTTGGACCCGGTGCCGTTCTGATTCAGTGGCAAAATGGCACTAAGAAAGGTATCGCTTACGTAAGTCGCTCTCTTTCAAAAGCAGAGGCAAATTACTCAACCACGGAAAAGGAATGTCTCTCGGTAGTTTGGACCATAACTAAGTTCCGACCCTATATTTACGGCCAGCCTTTTAGGGCTCTGAGCGACTACCATTCGTTATGCTGGCTAGCCAACCTCAAAGACCCCTCTGGACGACTTGCAAGGTGGAGCCTCCGTCTCCAAGAGTACGACATTACGGTTGTATACAAGTGCGGCCGTAAGCACAACGACGCCGATTGCTTGTCACGTGCACCAGTTGTACTGCCCCTCCCAACAGCGAAGACGACGACTTCCCGTTTCTTGCTGTAGACATGGCCCAGCGTCAACGAGCTGACCCCGGTTTACGCCCGCTTATTGAGCACCTCGAAGGCCTTGATGTAGCTGTCCCACGGGGTTTATCCTCTTACAGCATACGCAGTCGCGTCCTGTATAAGAAAAACTTTCAGCACAACAAGGAAACCTTTCTTCTCGTTGTGCCGTCCGACCTCCGGCCAGAAATCTTGCACGCATGCCACGATGAGCCTTCGGCTGGTCATTTAGGAGTCACTCGAACATTAGCACGCATTCGACAAAAGTACTATTGGCCTAAGTTGCTGCCTTCAGTCCAGCACTACGTGAGAACATGCCCAGATTGCCAGCGGCGAAAGACACCTCCGCGGAAGCCTGCATGGCTCCTTCATCTGATACCTCCGCCAACAGCCCCTTTCCAGCAAGTGGGTATGGATCTTCTGGGCCCTTACTGTTTCCCTTACTACTGGGCCCTTACTAACATACTGTTCCCAACCAATCATAGGACATATCCTGCTGCAGCGTTTATGTACACTCACCCCCAGACATACTGTCTACCACAATGGAGCACTGTGCAGAAGAAAAAACTGGCATAGAGGGACATGAAGTATTGCTGCATCTAGGAACAGATTATTTGTTACCAGAGGAGTACGCATAGGATTATGACTTAACGGTAAATTTGTTAGCTAAGTTCACTATAGGCTTGCTGTGGGAGAGAATTTGAAGACGAAGACCGCAATTTGTGACGCAATTATGTGGCATTTATAAGTTAGAACGCATGTCATTGTCCTGTGTCCCTTTTGACATTAAATGATTTTGGCAACATGCTATCAAAGCACTGCAGTGCTGTAGGTGCTTTCTTTGGTTTCTTTTTGATCCGGGTAGCCGGGGATGTTGAAAGCCCCTGGACTCGTCATAAGGTCCCTCTGACCAAGGCTGAGAACGGCAGTCTGTGCCAGGCTGCCCTGTGGAATCTCGCTACCTTCGTGTTCTGCTTGGTCTGCTATGCTTGCCTTCACAGTTGGCTTCTGAGCTTCCTGTTTTGGGAATTGAGATTTCGGCTCTAACTCATAGTGTTAGTGTACAGCTAGAAGCAATGTGATAGGGAACACGATAGCGTGTGGTCTTCGTACTTTTCAAGTGCTGCCAAGAACAGGAGATGATAGTGGATGGCACCAGGGGCATGCTCGGAAAGAGGAGCCATCCAAGCTTACTTTGCATGCGCCTTTACTGCTGATTCTGATCACATGTCAGTGGAAGCACTTTGCAAAGTGTGGAGGCCACGTGCTTCTGTGTTATTTCTTTATTTTATTTATTTATTTATTTAAGCATACTGTAAGCCTTGCTAGGCTCTTACAGGAGTGGGTGAACTGATGGGACCGTTATACAAAATGAAAAACATCATAAACTCACAAAAAATGGAAAACATACGCACTGCAACACTCTAACGGGCATTCAATTTGTCGCATATGAAGCACTGTAAAGAACCGCGAAGCGACACAATAAAAGAACACGTTAGGCAATAGGTACTAATAAGATAAAATCCTAAACTGAACACTCGCAGTGAATAACGAAAGACATTTTAGGAACGATTTTTTTGTTTACACCATTTCCTTCTCAAAATATGACTCAACGTTTTTAAGACAAATATCAAGGCAGATATCGCCCATAAATTCATGTGGCAGCCTATTCCATTCTTCAATAGCTGAAGGAAAAAATGAAAATTTGTATGCGTTGCATCGAGCTGGGATGGGTCTGATGCACTTCCCATGATTTAGCCTATTCGAACGATGATATGATGCCTTGATGTACTGATCTGTATCAGTTTTAAATCCACCGTTATAAAGAAGGTATAGAAATTTCATGGAAGCTACTAGTCGCCGACAAGAAAGGGTAGAAATACCCGCTTTAATTCGCATGGATGATACACTATCGGGGCGTGAGTAGCTGGAGAAAATAAAACGAAGGGCCTTATTTTGAATTCGTTTCTAATTTTTGGCTTAGGTATGATTGGTGAGGGCTCCAAGTAATGCTACCGTACTCAAGGATTGGCCTTATGAGGGTATTATAGGCTGTTAGCTTTACATGAGAAGGCGCTGCTGACAGTTTTCTACGAAGAAATCCAAGTTGTTTGAATGTTTTTGCACACGTGTTATTTATATGACTGTCCCAGCTTAGTTTATGGGTAAATGTGATGCCTAAATATTTCACCGTATCAACCTTCGTTATGTTGCATCCTGATAAACTGTAAGAATATACAAGAGGCGCTTTTTTACGTGTAATTGGGATGGAAGAATTTTTGTTAATATTAATTTCCATTCCCCATAATTTACACCATTTGGCAATACTATTTACAGAAGAATTTAAATTTAATTGGTCATCTCGTGTACGTACCGCAGTGTAGAAAACGCAGTCGTCAGCGAAGAGCCTTATTGTCACCCCAGGTTCGGCGCAAGCATGAATATCATTAATATATATCAAGAATAGGATCGGTCCCAAGACGGATCTTTGTGGGACCCCGGAAGAAACACTTATTCGTTCTGATTGTGCGTTGTTTACTTCCACGTACTGCATACGACCTGTGAGGTAAGAGGCTATCCAGGTTACTACTTTTGGGTTAATGCCAATGGCACGAAGCTTCTCTATTAATTTGCAATGTAGGACACGATCAAATGCTTTCCTAAAGTCAATCAGTATAGCATCTGCTTGAAGCTGAGAATCAATCACTTGTGCAAAATCATGAGTTATTTCCATCAGCTGGGTAACCGTTGACAGTCCTTTTCTAAAACCGTGTTGTCTAGTATAAATTACGTTATTTTCTTCCAAATACTTCGTGATGGATTTATTTATGATGTGCTCCATTAGCTTGCAGCAGCAGCTAATTAGTGAGATGGGCCTATACATGTCTACAGACAGTCTGCTGCCGCTTTTATGAACCGGAATAACCTTTGCACATAGCCAGTCGGAAGGAAGAGCACCTGTTTCAAGAGAAAGTGTAAAACTTTTGTGCAAAAACGGAGCCAACTACTCCGCGTATCGCTTCAGAAATTTTTTTGAGATGTTATCTGGACCAGGGGTCTTTTTAACGTCAATCTTCAAAAGCAAGTTAAAAATACCAGTCTCCGAAATCTCAATATCTGGCATCAGTGATTGTGGCTCGCTTGTGATAGCACTCGTGGCAAGCTCGCGAGCAAATACAGATCGAAAATATTGATTGAAAGAATTTGCGATAACGAGCGGGTCTGTGACTACTGCACCATCTATTTCCATTTGTGATAAACGGGGTTCAGGGTTCGATAAATATTGCCAGAACTTTCCTGGATCGCTAGTGATAAAATTAGATAAAGTTGTCGAAAAGAACGCATCCCGCGCGGTTTTAATTTCCAATTTTAGTTTGCTCGCCAGTTCTCATATCTGAATTCGATTTCTCTTCCTTCTACGCATTCGCTGTAATCTTCGCTTCAGATGAATGGCGGTGCGTGTAATCCACGGGGTTTTTCTTTTTGTTCGTTTTATTATTGTAGGTGCAAATCTTTTTCGCATTGTGTTATCGCACTTTTTACCTGTAGTCACAGGTTGTTTCACTGTAGGAATCTGTACAAGAAAAACTATCGAGAATTGTTTCTAGTTAATCTATGATGCCTACATCATCTGCCCTGCTGTAGTCTTTGATAGTGATTGAAGAGTTGCTGTCATTACGGTCAGCGTTGTGGCGCAGGTGAGGAAAAGTAAGAAAATGCAATTTATGGTCAGAAATTCCGGCTTCCATGCTAACTTCAGGACAGAGAAAACTAGATACAAAGGCTAGATCTAATACGGAAATAGCTTGTCCTTGGAGGCGCGTTGACTCATTTACTACCTGAGATAACGAAAAACTAAGCATTATATCCAGGAGCTTTTCACAGTTTGAAATTTCGTTCCTTCCAATTGCTAAGTTTGTCCATTCGATACCTGGAAAAATTAAAATCGCCTGTTAGGATGAGTTTTGTGCGAGCGTTAACTCTGCTATGCAGGAAGTCGTGTATCTCGAGAATATAATCAAGGGGTGCATTCGGTGGTCTATATATACCGCCCACTAGTACCAAGTTGCCCTGAACATTAATAGTGCACCACACTTTCATGATTTGGTATACCACTATCTTTTTGGAAAGGAAAGTCTTGCTTTATTGCAAGGGCTACACAATCTCCTCGCCCATCACGATCTGAGCGGATCAATGCGTAAGAGCTTGGAACTGTTTCTGAGTCATGGATATCCGAATGCAGCCAGGTTTCAGTTATTACAACTAAATCTGGTGAGTGGAGAAAGAAGAAGTGTCTTCCTGCTAAGGTGGCTTCATCGCTCCTCTGAAAATTCTTGCCGTCCTTGTAAGCACCTGCCCTGTCTCCAAAGAAGTGGATCTTCTATTTCCGAGGAAGCTCCAGACGTCCTCTACGCGTCAAGTTACGAGACCTCCGGCGCATGCTACTCATGCATGATTGCAGCTCAGGTCGGCACGGAGGCTAGGCCTAGTGCTGCCGCTGCCACGCTGGCAGAGGTAGCTTCGCCGGAGTTGCTCGCTGCAACTCCTGCCCTGCCGTCGACACCTCAACCTGACCATCGGCCTCAGGTCCAGCTTGGTGCTCCTGGTTCTTCAGCACCAGCGCCCATTCAGCCTTCCCAAAATGGACAACAGCCCGTAAGTGAACTGTTCTCTGGGCGGAGCACGGCTATGGCCACTCAGCTAACACGACGAGATGCATATCCAACAGTGCGACCTGAGGAGACAAGCTCTCCAATGGACCTATCGGCTCTACCATCCGTATCAACGAGTACCCGTGCCCCTCACAAGCGTCCTTCGGAAGATAATCAACCGAATTCGTCCTCGGCAAGTGGTGGCTATCAAGGAAAGCGCTCCTGTTTAACTATCGAAAACCAGGTTGCATCTACACCAGGATCGGCATCTTATAAAGTGGCGATTAAATCTCTAGCCAACAAAAGCCTGACCGATATACCAAACAGGATCATCCAGGCCAACTTGGACGCGTGTCTCGGAACCAGAGGTTTTCGGGGCTTCACGGCAAGGAAGAAGTCAAACACTCTAGCTGTGTGGCTCCCGACACTTACTGCGGTGGAACGTGTCCAAACGCTTAGTTATATTTCAGTCACAAGTGAGATCTCAGTGCCTGTGCAAGAGTATCTAGTTGAAGGCTCCGACTTGCAGCGTTGTGTCGTTTACAACGTCGACATAAACGAAGATCAAACCACCCTTCAACGTGAGCTGTACTGCCCAACGCACCGAGTCATACAGGCCCGACACATAGGAAAGGGGCGTTCCTGCATGATCACCTTGCAAGGCCCTCCGACACTCCCAGCCTGTCTGTACTACTACGGCTGCATATTAAGGCCACGGCCGTATAAACCGAGTGTGGTTTACTGTTATAACTGTTTTCGGCCAGGGCACATGCGCAAATCTTGCCCCTTTGCTACTGCCGATGAAGGTGCGTCTGAAGGAAAAGTTACGTACCAATGCGGCCTCTGCAAATCGGATGACCACGAGATAACATCTCCAAGTTGTCCGACAAAGCAAAAGGCAACGCAGAAGGCTCGTCTTCGGAACACTAAGCGTTGGCCAATAGAGGACATGACACCGGTGCAGACATCCAATCACTTTGCAGCTCTTCAGTGGGATGATGACGAGTGGCCAGAGCTTCCTTAGCCCGCTTCGAATGCACCTCCAGCTAAGACAAAGTCTAATGATACGGCGCTCAAGAAACGCCGTCGACAACAGCCAATACAGCAGCGTACTGATCTACCAGACGACGATATGGCTGTAGTGGATGAGCAAATCAATCGTCTCTTAGCAGAGGTCTCTAAGCTCCGACAACACCGCGAAATGCTTGCTCGACGTCGGCGAGCTGCAGAAGTAACCGCCAAATCTAGTAATTGCCCAACACAACCGCCTTCATCCCGCGCAACAGGGCCATTTGCTGCCTCTTCCCAGAGTACCACAACGCCCAATGATAACTCTGCAACATCGCTGCTCCGCTATATGGTCAACCAGTTGTCCAACCTGACATCTGTGATACTACAGCGCTCGGACTAGCACACAAAAATGGTGAAATCCGGTCGTCCTGGTGTACTACAGTGGAACTGTAGAGGTATTTCCAGGAAGGTGGCCGAGCTCAAGACCCGACTGCGATTTAACAAGCTTCGGGTATGGGCTATGTTACTTCAGGAAACGAACGCCTTACCATCTATTCCTGGCTTCAGCGGCTACGTGTCTCCTTCAATGACCGACCGTCGCGTGCAGACTGCTTCTCCCCCGGGAAAGGCGGCGATATATGTTGAAACGCGTATTCCTCATGTACGCCTTTCTCTCGAAAACTGGTGCACATCATACCAAGAGGTAGTAGCAGTTGCTGCGAAATTTCTGAAAGGAACCGTTGTTCTTGTTTCTTATTACGTTCGACCAGCTGGAGGCGCCTCTTCCCGTATTAATCTTGGCTGGTTATTAAGTGTTCGTCGGCAATACCCCGGGTGTCCAATTTTAGTCGGAGGCGACTTTAACGCCGCTCACCCAGATTGGGGTTATGCGACTGCAAGCCCTCGTGGTAGGCGTGTGCGGGACGCCTTCACTGATGCCCTGTTTGTTTTGCTTAATCACCCTGGGACAGCAACACGGCCTGTGCATCACATACGTAGTGCTGCCTATGCTCCAGACTTGACGTGGTGGTTGGGCGCAGGAACTCCCTCATGGCACATGGAGCCGGACTGCTGGGGAAGTGATCACCACCCTATCCTCATCGGTCTCCATCCCTCCCGTCTCCGCCCTTTACGCCGCAAATGTTCTGTGATAAACTGGGACAGCTTTCGCTCATCTCTCGACAGTATGTCTTCAGATTCGCCGTCACTCCTTGTTGACAGTATACAGACAGCACTAAACAGCGCTACGACTACTACCTGGATTGATGTAGGTCGACCGGCACCAGATCTCGGCCTGCTTAACTTGTGGGCAGCCCGCCGTCAAGTTGAGCTGGCTGCTACGCGAGACCCTACTTCGGGGCAGGCACGTACAAGACTTAATTATCTTACCGCGAAGGCTCGGAGATATGAACGCGATCTCTCGCGACGAGAGTGGCATGCATGGTGTGAACAATTTTCTGATAAATCATCGAATGCCTCACTATGGCGAACGTTTCGTGCAATGGAACATGGTCGTCGTTCTACTGACGCAGCAGCAACAGCATGCTTTGCGGCTAATCTGTCGCCGGGTGATTTCGCCAAAGAAGCTGCTCGAAAAGTTTTCCCAAAATACGATATACTGCCTCCTTCAGCTGTAAACCTTAATTTGGCAGGTATCCCTGCAGACGCATGGAAACTACCATCTGCTGCCGACGCAGATGGAATTGCGAGCCCCTTTTCGATGTGCGAGCTGCTGGCTGCAATTGACGATGCGAAACGGAAATCAGCGCCCGGCCTGGACAAAATTCAGTATGAGGTTTACAAGAACCTCAGTACTGCTGCACTTCCTCAACTACTAGACACCATAAACAAAGTGTGGCTTGATGGTGTCGTACCCGAGAGCTGGAAAACCGCTGTCGTGATCCCTATTCCCAAAACTGGGAAGCCTCCAACGGACCTCGCCAACTTACGACCAATCTCCTTAACATCAACGCTTTGCAAGCTCGCAGAGAAAATGCTAGCCACACGACTTTCTTGGTGGCTTGAACAGCACGGTTTTTATCACCCTGCTCAAATTGGATTTCGTCCATACATAGGTACAGAGGACGGGTTGGCTGTCTTGGCATCAGCAGTTCTGTCATCTACCCACAGTCGCATACGTACCATATTAGCAATGGATGTTGCAAAGGCATATGACAACATCAGTCATGCTGCAATCCTGAATGCCATTGACATGCTTCATCTCCCTCCGAGAGTACGCACTTTTGTCGCATCATTTTTGGACGGAAGAAAATTTGCAATACGCCTCAGCGGTGACACTGTTGGTTCATTCGTTTCACTACGTGGCGTGCCCCAGGGATCAGTATTATCTCCGACGTTATTCAATATTACTTTCATCCCATTGGCGTGGCGCTTACATGATATCCCTGAAATCAAGTTTTTGCAGGACGCAGATGATATCACGGTATGGAGCACTCACCATGATCTTCTCACTCAAGAAGCCGCCCTTCAGTCAGCATTAGACGTAGCCTCTGATTACGCATCCTCCATTGGCCTTCAACTTTCTGTGTGTAAAACTTCATACACGTCAGTCGCCAACCGCTGGGGACGCCGTAAACTTGCCTCAAATCCAATTCGTCTCTCTCTATCAGGCACGCCAATACAAGAAAGTTCGAGCCTGAAAATTCTGGACTTAACAATTCACCGATCAGGATCAGCGACTGCTTGGCTCTCTCATGCAAAAAAGCAAGCACTTCAAACTATAAGTTTAATAAGAAGAATTGCACCTTAAACGGGTGGCGCTGGCTCGTCTGTTGCATGCCAGTTAGTGAGGGTGGTTCTGCAGCCCCGTATTGTTTACCAGGCACAGTTCCAGCATCTTACAAGGGCACAATGGGATCGCCTTGAAGCCGTAAATCGAGAGGCTATGAGGACCATAACATGCCTTCTACGAATCACACCGGTCGTAGCGTTACAGGAGAATGCGCAGCTCAACACCATCGATGAATTGGTGCAGCAGCGCCGTGATGCTCGCAGACTCAAGGCCACTTTGTCACATTCCACGCAATCACTGAGGGCGTATGCAGCGTCCCACATTATTCTTCAGCCACCTGCGCCAGTTCTCCCTCCCTGGAAATTTATACAGTTAGGAGACAACAAGCCAACCGACATCCGCAGACCGACGTCTGCCAACTCTGCATCGTTGCTACGCCAGAGATTTGAAGAGCAAGATACTAACCTGCCTCAAGATTCCATAGTAGTGTACGTAGATGGAAGCCTGCAAGGCTGTGAAGCCAAAACGGCAATCTACTGTCCACGGAGACCTAGCCTGAATCAGACAACTACGTTTCAGCTTTCGGAACCACTTACATCTTTCTGCGCTGAGCTTGTGGCAGTTCAGGAGGCACTCTGCTCCGTGACTTCTATAACCATGCTCCCTACAGCCCACATTGTCATCCGCACTGACGCACTTCAAGCAGTACGTCTGCTCCGACGTGTCAGCCGCTGCCCTAAAATTTGCCAGGACATCCACCAGCTTGCGGCGCGCATCCCACAATCAATACGCATTGAGTGGGTCCCACGGAATCTGCTGCATTCCCAAAGTCAAGCTGATTTTGCAACCCGCCTCGTCAACCAAGGCGCATCAATCCCACGGCTTCTCGAAGTCGACGGCGCTACCCTCCTTTTGTCAAGAAAGGAGCACCTCCGGCGCCGCACACGTGCACTTATCCCTCCGTGTGCGATATCCCTTCCCCGCGGTCTCACCCGTGCAGAGGAGGTAGCGCTTAGGAGGATCCGGGTCGGTGTTGCCCTTACACCAGCAGTAACTAGGTAGTGGTCGTACTTCCAACACTTATATCCTCGCATGTCGAGGCCGACATCCACCACTTGCTGTGGGACTGCCCAGCACTCAAGCCAACACGAATCCGGCACCTGAGCATAGCTGGCCTTTCAGCAACCAATCCTGCCTCATACGTCACTTGGACGCAGGGACCTCATCATCGCTCACTTCTGGACTTCATAAAATCAGCCAATCTTTTTCCATTCATGTAATCATTTATTCATCCTTCATCTCATAACCTACTGATGCCCTGAGGCAATAAATATCAACTTAAAAAAAATCTGGTGAGTACAGCAACAGCAATTCTTCAAATTTTTCGGTTTTGTTCACAATACTTCTAGCATTGAAGCATAATAATGTAAATGGAACTGGAGCCTGTTGTCAGTCACTGCCTCCCGCAGCACTGTTGGCAGACTCCCGCTCGGTACGCCTCAGTAGCATTCGTTTGTTTTCGCTTTTATCCCAGATGTCGTCGTTTATCTTCAGTTTATTAAATATGAGAGCCACCTTATCACCGTTGTCGCCATTTATCTTAGATGATTGTACAGAATTGTCCTCAGCGATTGAAAATTGGCTACCTTTGAGTTTGAAGCAGTTTTGAAGCATTTTTATTTTTTCCGACAAGTCGTATAATCGAAGTAATCGAAGGCGGTGAAATTAAAGGTGCAAGAATGGGTTGAAAGTAACAAGATACTCGGAGAACTTCAGAACGGCTTTAGAAATGGTAGGCGCTTAGATGATAGCCTGTTCGTGCTTACCCAATGCATCGAAATATCTAGAGGGGAAAATAGACCTTTGTATTTGGCCTTCCTGGACATAAACGGGGCGTACGACAACGTAAGCAGGGAACTCCTGTGGAACATATTAAAAGAAGAAGGTATCGGTTATAAGATAATAGAGTTCCTACAGGAAATATACCGGGATAACAAAGTAGAAATTGCGTGGGAAGGGATAAGAAGTACGGAGGATGTTAAAGTATGCAAAGGATTAAGACAAGACTGTCCTCTATCACCGGTGCTGTTCATGCTTTATATGGTAAACCTGGAACGGAGGATACAAGACAGTAGCCTAGGTTTTAACCTGTCATATAGATTAGGTGGAAAGGCGGTAGAGCAGCGCCTCCCCGGCTTGATGTATGCAGACGATATTGTGCTGCTAGCTGAGAGTCTGGAAGAATTGCAAACTCTAGTTAAGTATTGCGGAGACGAAGGGGACGCTCTAGGCTTCAGTTTCAGCGCAGTTAAGTCGGGTCTGATGATTTTCAACGGCTCAACTGATCAGAGTCTCAAAATACAAGGCCTTGAAATACCTAGAGTAGCAGAATACAAATATCTGGGGGTATGGGTAAACGAAGGATTGGCATACATTGTAAAGCATGAGCAATCACTCAAGGCCAAAGGGCGAAGGAATACAGGGATAATGAAGAATAGGGCATTGTGGGGATACAATAGGTATAAGGTTTTGAGGAGTATTTGGAAAGGAATTATGGTGCCCGGCCTTACTTTCGGAAATGCGGTTTTGTGCCTAAAATCAGAGGTACAGTCGACATTAGAAATAAATCAGAGATCCGTTGGACGATTAGCACTAGGTGCCCACGGCAAAACTACAAATGAGGCGGTACAGGGAGATATGGGCTGGGCATTTTTCGAAGTACGGGAAGCTCAGAGTAAAATATTATATGAGGAACGCCTGGGGAAATTGGACAGTAACAGATGGGCAGCTAAAGTATTTAAATACCTGTACTTAAAAAACGTGGACTCACAATGGAGGAAAAGAACTAGGAAACTAACTAGTAAGTATGCTAGTAACAAGGACGGAGAAATAAAGAGCATTAAGCAACAGGTGAAAAACACAGAAGGTAAAAATTGGATAAATTCGACGAAAAAGAAACGGAGTGTGGAATTATACCGTAAGTGGAAAATGCAGATCAGGAAGGAAGATTTCTTTCATAACTCAAGAGGCAGTGCCCTACTTTTTGAAGCTAGATCAGGGTGCCTTAGAACACGCAGCTACAAAAAGAAATTTAACTATGGAGATGACGCATGTGCTGTATGTGGAAACTCCAATGAAACAATTGCCCATATTATACTCGAATGTAATGGTATTCATCCGGAAGTTGGTGCAGGCGTAATCACTGTTCCTGAAGCTCTGGGGTTTAGAGATACCAGTAGCCGGGTGAATAAACCGGCGGTGGAAACTAGCAAAAAACGACTGGAGGATTGGGGGCTTAAAAGCAGAGAAGTGACATAATATTAGTAATGTAGGAACAAAATTTAATAAATAGAATGCTGGTTTAGTTAACCATTCTTAATCAATAATTAAGATATAGGGAGAAAAATGAGCATGATAGCTACTGCTACCACACCGTTTCGAAGGGGACGCTCCTATATTCCATCCATCCATCGAGGGGTATTTACGTTTTCCCTCTGCCCTTTCCTTGCCATCGGGCGAGAGAGGTAAACACTGGCGAGTCGGGTCGAGCGGTCGGGTCGAACTAATACCGCTGTCACACGGGCATTTCGAAGGCCCTCGAAGCGACTGCCTATCGACTCGAAGGCCTTCGAAAGCTGCCACACGGGCGTTTTCAATGACCATTGAGTCGATAGTCTATCGAGTCAGCGGAGCAGCCCAGAACTCTATCGAGATCTCGAAGGCCCTCGAACCATCGAACGTCCGCAAGGTTGCTAGCGCTGAATCGAGGAGCGTCACGCACACACCTGCACAGCGCGTTTACGATACAAAAATGTGAACAAGCGTTAGTTTATATCTTTAAATTACGTGGTAAAATATTAATATATGTAATAATTTAAAAACAAACATAGCTCTTTTTAAAGCAAATAATTTATGCACACTCTACCCCTGTAACATGCGCCGCCGAGAAATGCAAACGCAATGAAAAGCACAGCCTTATAAACGCCAGCGGGTTAAAAAAACAAAAACAAAACAAAAACACATTTGTCTTTGAATAACAGCTAAACACCTGCAGTTACTAAAAAAAGGTAACAGTTACATCTTATTTTGCATTTATAGAGAGATTTTAGTTTATTAAGCAAAACCGAAAGCAACGATACTGGCGCCACAAAAGTTTGGCGCCAAACACCATAACTATTTCAATAGACTTCGAGTTTTGCCGTGTAGCAGCGGCACAACTCCTTCGAGTTCGATCGCGATTGAAAATCTCGAAGGCTATCGACTCAATCACCTTTGAAAATGACCGTGTGACTAGGGTATAAGGAGCAGGTGCTTCGGGCACTCAGGTGCTTCGCGCATGCGCAGTAGCGCTACTTGAAAATGGTCCCTTGACAAATGTACACTTGCTTGCTTTGAGATTTATTTATCGCCTCGAATTAAGTGTGTCATGCTGTTTGTGTGCCGAAACGTTGCCAGCTAAGGCTCTCGCGCTACTTACTTACTCTACTTACTCTGCAAGATATAATGGTGCCGGAGACATTGAATTTTTTTTTCTGGTTTTGTTTTGTAGTCTTGTAGCGCCCCTCGCGCCGCGCTTTTATCGCAAACAACGGCGCGGCGCTAAACGGAGAAGAATTTGTCACTAAGCGTCTCAGTGCAAGCAGGGGAAAAAAAAACAGTTCGAGCCCGAACGCTGTTGGAGCTGGTTATTCCTCGTTTTAGCTCCGTCACAAAGCTATCTTCAGATGTTCGCGGTGTTAGCATATATTTTGAGGGTGTGGAATTTAGACTTTTTTTTTTTTTCAGTGGCAAGAAGAAAAAATATCTTCCCCTTTCTACGATAAAATGAACGGAACTATAACACTGCATAATTTATTGCAATATAATTTCAAAGAGCGTCTCCCTAGGAGAAATTGCACGAATACTTGTACTCTCTGCCACTTTACTGGTACTATAGAGGCTATAGTACCAGTAAAGGTACTATAGCCTCTGACCGGCCGCCGTTTCAAGGGGCTCCTGTGAAACCAGTTTGGATGCACAGCGTAGGTGGCGCTGCAGGCGAGCGGTTTTTCCACGGCGTTCGCCCATTTGGCAAGTGCGCACGTGCTGGCGACTGTGCGCGGTTTATTTGTGTGACTCCTTGCCTCGCTGTGTTGAAAAAAAGTGGTGCCTGTGAAGCACATGTGATAATGCCGACAAAAAAAGGTCGGACGTGTTTTGTGCCGCTCTGCAAAGGTGGCTACAAGTCGTCGAAAGAAAAAGTGTCGTTGTTCCGCGCCCCGTCCGACCCTCATCGGTTGCAAGAATGGACCAGAAACATAAAGCGAGACGACAAGGCTCTCGATGAAACCTGTGTTGTGTGCTCGAGGCATTTCGACGAACGCTACATTCAAAGGACGTTCAAGCATCTCATAAACGGGAAGGTTGTGGAAATTGATCGCGAGCGGCCAGCGCTCACCGATGATGCCGTCCCGGCGATATTTCCTGATGCTCCCTCGTACATGACGAGGCCTGTCCCCCAAAAAAGGAAGGAAAGGAACATAGCGGACAACTGTCTGCCACCGTCAAAGCGCATGGCTTCAGGTAACGGAATGAACACCGATCCTGCAGATGTCCGTGATTAAGGGTGCTCACCAGAACTGTCATCGCACATTCCGCATCCGTTTGTTGACATTGTCCCGCCTTCATCATCTTGTTGCAGAATTTTGTTGTCGAATGATCCTGCAGCGCTCTGCTTCGGGTGGCACATCAGCTTGGAACCAAGTGACGTGCGCGTGATCAAACATGTGACGTTTTCAGCTTGCGCCGAAGCAGCAGGGTACGTTTGCACATTGTATTGCCGAAGCATCAAAGTTGAAGAGTTTCACGTGCAGTGTCAAGAGGAGGCCCTTGCAGCGCTAGTGAAGACAGATAAAATGTTACTTTGTCCAGGCTGTGAGGTTGAGCCTCTCTCACCTGGCCAACATAGCGAGTATGGAAAATCGTACTTCTCAAAAAGCTGCATGGTGACGACGTCCGACGGCAATACTTGTCTACGATGCAAATACTCAAGGAAGCTCATCTTAAACCAGTTAAGCAGGCAGCAGAAGAAGCGAGTAGAGACTTTTAAACAAAAGAATGCTAGGAAACGAAAATCCCTTCTCTTATTTCGGGCTAAAAAAAATTGTCCAAGGTCAACAAGACTGTCGAAGACCTCCGGGCACTAACACAGTCTATCCCAACTACTGTACTGGAGGACAAAATCAGAGGCCTTCCTTTAAAGCAGCGCCTTGCTGTGAAGGCGTGTTTTGAGGCAGCGTCCCGAAAATCAACCCGGGGCATGCGTTTCAATCAGATGTGGATATTGGAATGTATCCTCATGCGGAGCCCACAGCTCTATGAACATATCAGGCGGCATGAGATTATGGCCAAGCAAGTCATGTCTGGACAAGTATTTGAAGGGATTTGGGTTTAATGACAGCGTGTTCTCGGCACTTGAAAAGAGTGAAATGGTGGTGACGAGATGAAGCTCTCCGAAAACATTAACGTGAACTAAGTGCTTTTGTTGGCCCATTCAGCAAGACCGTGCTAAGTGATCATGGCCTTTCCGAGGTGTGTTATTCAATTAAGGTTTTGTAGCTGTATTTCTATACGAAAGTTAGTACTTGTGCATGTTCAGGAGGTAAATTTTCGGGAATGAAGGCAATGTTTTTTGCAATTAATATTTTTCACTGACATCATATGCCCCTGATGCTTACACTGTTTACTTCACTATACTATGTTCTGTATTTCCAGGAAAATGGACACAAATTCTTGGAGTATTTGCTGCCAAAGGCAATGTGAAGGCACCGACACTGGCAAAAATACTTATTGAAGCCACAATACTTGCTGAAAAATCGGGCCTTTTCGTCGATTTTTGGACTAGTGATGGAGCTCCCTGGAACAGGTGCCTTTGGAAGTTCTTCGGCATCAAAGGTAGGTTAATTGTAGCATTACATGTGGTTTAAAAAGTTTATCCCTGTTTAGTTCACCAATTACTCATAATGCTCTCTCATTTGTGCAGCTTCATCCACGGAAATCAAGTGCAAAGCTCCCCACCCTGTAAACAAAAAAAGAAATATCCATTTGATATCGGACTTCCCCCACCTGGTCAAGTGTGTCCAAAATGCTTTTGTTGGAAAAGGAATACAGATTCCAGATGGACATGTTCATGTTCAAGTAATTGAGGAAGCCTGGAAAATGGACAAAGAATCTGTGACATTGAAGGTGATGCCACATATCACGCAAGCACATGTGCACCCAAATGCATTCGAAAAAATGCGAGTTAACCTCGCATTTCAGCTATTCAGTCAGGAGGTACTGAAGGGTATCTTCTTTTACAGAGACCACTTGGAAAGGAATAACGTCAGAAACATAGAACTGACAGAACGGTTTGTGAAGCTGATGGAGAAACTAATTTTTATAATGTCATCTAGAATCCCAACAAAAGGCCTCGTGCTGAATCGAGTAGTGCAGAGTTTTTGAGCGAGTTCATTGCATTTCTCAAAGAATGGGAACAATATGCGGCACAACATGGTGGCGGCTTTTTAAGTCCAGGAACTGCCCTTGGAATGCGTGTAACGCTACAAAGTACACTATCGCTTATAAAATACCTCACCACATCCCTGCAATATAAATACTTGTTGACAGCAAACTTAAGTCAAGACAGGATGGAGAATGTGTTTGGGATTGTGCGACAGTGCTTTGGCTGCAACGACCATCCGACTGTAGGGCAGTTTTTGATAATTATCAACAACCTGTCCTTCTACAATCTCGCAAAGCCGCCAAAAGGAGGACACGCATCTGCAGAAGTAGTGACTGCCCTCCTGCAACCATCTGACATCCCTAAAGAAAAAAATGCACGAATAACTGAACTTGTTGATAAACTACTGGATGGTGGAAACCTGGCTTCTCCTGCAGAGGTACTCGAGGAGCACAGCAGCCTGAACGATCATCAGAGCTGTGTAGAAAAAAAAAAGTGACAGCCGACTAATTTTTTATATAGCCGGATATGTTGTCAGGAAAATACTGAAGAAGTTTCCTTGCCCTGAATGTGCAACTTATTTCAGCACTTTGCCTCTGCAAGCTGAGTCAAACAACAATGCCTCGCTTACACAAAAGTTTGACCATGGAGGCTTAGTTTATCCATCAAAACCAATTGAACAGCTGATAGAAAAGCTTGAAAACGCATTTACCGTCTTTTTCAGCCGCAACAAGCTACATGCAGAGAGTACGATTAGCTTCCTGCATTTTCTTCAGGGAAGTGAGCTTCAGGGTGTGGGCTGCGAGGAGCATGGACGTCGAATTACAACAGAGATCATCAAGTTTTATGCTTTGACTAGGATGCATTTCTTTGTGAAGGCAGCAAACAAAGAGCGCAGTGCGCAGCGAGAAAAGAAAAAGCTGCTGAAAATGAGGCGATGTCAGTAGCCTCGCACTTCGGAAAGGGCTCACGGAAAGGGGTTAGTGCATTGTTGCCATGAAACTTTTGTCATAAAGATGTTCCACCCAGCAATTTGCCCTGCTTCCTTTTTCTCATCTCGGTATCGTGTGAAAGATGTGCTTTTACGCTTCTTTACGAAGCAATAGGGAACCAAAGCTCAAGTTTCGCCGCGCGATGGCAGCGCCGTATTCCTGGCATGGTGGCGAAATGTGAAACGATGGGACGTCGCCGGAGCAGACGCTCCGCTAGCTTCCTGTGCGCGTGCGGCGATTGAGTTGCGCCTGGCGGTTATTTGGCGATACAAAAACGCTTCCGCTGACGCGAAACGGAGGTACTAAGTAGCATTGTGTCATGGGCAGCCACAATAGTAGGCGAAGCGCCAAAAGACGAGGCTCATGTGTGGAACTTTGCAGATTCCTTTGGAAGCGTTTCCACAAGACCTGTTTTCCAACCGCGTGACAGCGTTCTAAGAAGTGTTGCGTTCTTTGGGGAAACGAAAAGAGCTAATTTCCTCCTTCTCCATAAACTCAGGAATGTCGACAGTTGATAAAGACGGCTTGGAGAGGCATCGAAAGAGTACAGTGGTTTAACACCATGCATACAAAGCGAAGGGGGTGAAGGAATATCCAGCTCTTCGCTACCGGCGTGTCTTGCTTTGTTCTGTGCTCTCTCCCTGCTTTGCGAGTGCTCTGAAAGCAACCAAATCAACAGATATCCAGCGTGCGACGTCCACGATCGACAATGTTGTGTGAATGTACCCTAAGACCAAGAAAATATCTAGGAACGAGACCTTTTTTTTTTTCTTGGAAAGGGGGGAGGGGGGTGGGGACATGCCTTGCTGAGCTGAAACTCTTTTACAGATTTCCGCAAATTAGCCAATAAATGAACCAACATTATTATTATTCATAACGAAAATATGTCGGAAGTGCAATACAAAAGCGATCCTAGTTATGGCTCGATTGACAATACTCGCGCGGAGCACCCTATTCGCGTAACGGGTTTCGTTAATGCAAACCAAATAGAAATGAAGCACAACCATTTAATAAGAACCGAAATAAAACACTATGTAGTACAAGCTTGGATCTCACCTGCCTTCCGAGCCAGCGAGCCGGTTATGTCGCGTGCAGCACACGTGTGCTTTTGAGACTGCTAGCGTTCGTGCCTTTGAAGAAACACCTCCTTCGGACTATAACTCATTCTTCTACTGCAAGATTTGCGTTAGCAACGTCGTTATAATAAAAACAAAACCGTATACAGATCTAATGCTACAGGCCAAAACGATGATCAACGAACGAGCCTCTTTATTTCAGAGTACTGATAATACGTTTGCAGTTTTTAAACATTTTATGTACAATAATATAATTACATAGCAGACTTACGTCGAAATACACTTCCTACGTTTTCGCTAACGAGGGAAACGCATTCACAATCAGTATTTACTCATTGCCGTCTGTCGTCTGCTGTGCAGTACAAACGTGAATAAAAGTTTTCTCGCCTATAATTACGCTTCCTCCATGGAAATACGCGGCAGGTTGTCCAATAATCAAGACGGAATGCAGGCGGCATGTCGCGATGCGCCTGCGGGGGCGCGTCAGGGCGCGTGCTCGTGCGAGAGAAAGCGCGCGGCGCACGCCGCAAAGGCAGCGAGCCAAGCCGGCGGCGCCCCACTGTGTATTTTTCTGCCACAGATGGCGCTGCCCATCAGGAGCCGCAGCGCCGCCCAGCGATGCTTTGGGAGCCTATAGGCAGAGCTCGCCGTGACGCTTACATTTGCTCCTGCAGCGGCCCACTGTCGGTGTTACTGCGTCGAATCTGCATGAGAAGAGAAGCTATGACAGAATTAGCCCTATTTAACATTTTAACGCATTTTCAAAGCAGTGGAACCGACTGAATCGGAGTGAACTATCCCCGTAGGGGCTTGGGGCCCCGGCGCGCGCCAGCGGGCGGTAGCGCCATCTGCCTTGCGCATAGCTAATTATTTCAGCTTCAGCGGCTCGGTCACGACACTAGGAAAACTTTCTAGCCTCTGATAAAATGTTTCGACAGTCTGTCAAGTACAACTTGAAAACCTGAACATGCACAAGCATGCCTCTTCAACCTTCCCACTGAAGTTCCTATATAGCGCAAGCAGTGCAGGCTCCAAAGAAAAGGAGAAAAAATGATATAGTGGGCGGCCCAAGATATTCACCAGCGTTTCAGTCATGTTTTTTTTTCCGAATCTTGTGTTCCGGTGATGATCGCAAAGATAACGTACCGGAGTAGCTGCCGGGGATGTTTTCGGTGAATGGGCAAGTAGGAAACAGCCATGTGAAGCTTCTCCAATACAAAAATGGGATGTTGAATCGGGTTTTGCCACTGCATTTCCGTCATTCGCCTCACTAAATATTAAAAAAAAAAAACGATGAGGCTCAACGCTGCTGAACCGAATGTCGAGGTTTAGCTCAAATGAGAGAAACCTCTGTAATCAAGAGTTCGACGAAATGTAGTCTGATCAGGTGGTGGCATAAAAAAATATACAGAGGCACTGACCAAGTCAAAGTTTCATGAAAACGTACTAACGTTTCGGAAGCCCTACAGCTTCGTTGTTCATAAACCAGACAACAAGCATTCGTTTATATCTTCTTCAAATACTTTGACTTGATCAGTGGCCCTATATGTATATATATGTATATATATAAATATATATATATATATATATATATATATATTATAAGAGCAAACACTGAATTGGTTTCCCGTTTGATGCTTTTATGTGCGCTTATTTTATTTATTTTATACGTGCATGATGTCCCATCCTCTTCCCAGCTAATTCCGCTTCGTGAAGGGGGATATATCGCGGATTGTCCGAAGCATTACGGCGTCTACAGTAAACCGTTGATGCATTCGGAGGGAAGCTGGTTCGGCGTTCATTTTGCTATAATGCTATATGTACCTGCCTAGCATCGCCCGCTACCGCGCTTTGCCGCTGTGGCCGGGGGCGTGGAGCGTTCGGTCTAGTTTGCCCGGGCGCAATAAAGACGTCATCTTTTCTAGCGCTTCTTTAACACACAAGGGACATTAGATGAAGGAGGAACACATAAGAACAGGACGGACGCTAGCGACGGACCTAGCGTCCGTCCTGTTCTTATGTGTTCCTCCTTCATCTAATGTCCCTTGTGTGTTAAAGAAGCGCTAGAAAAGATTCAAATGCTTTCCAACTCGCCCAAGTTTCCGCCTTATTAACAATAAAGACGGCGATGTTGCTATGGTGATGGCACTGTTTACGATTCTTAGAAAAACGCGCCACTCGCGCAAGTGAGCAACAGAGCTAACGCTCTAAAAGCCCGTCGGCAGGCAGAGCGTTTCCAAAAGCATGGGGCCTTTATCTCGAGTAAGGTAGATACCGTGTCATCCAGGGGGGGAATTCCGTAACGCTCTCAATACAAAACCAGTCTCAAACCACTCAACTTGCCCTGTTCCTATTGGTCAGCGGCCATATTGAAATTTTGCGTCATCACTGATCTCACCGGTGACTGCGCTTACGTCATCAACAAGACTAAAGTGGTGACGTTGCCCATGAGCTGAATATTGACTGAAATTGTGAGCGAAACGAGGTAACCCCAAAACCAGTCAACTGAGTAGAGCGAAAATGGCGGCTGTGTTCCTTGCGTTGCTATAGCGTTGCGCTGGCTGTGTGACAGTTGTGTCGGTGCGATCCACGGCGTAGGAGGGAGGACGAAGACGCGTTTGACGTACCGGGCTAGTTGTTCCGACTCTGTTCAACTCGGAAACCAGCAGAAAGTGGAGTGACTGTGCGGCGATTGCCGACGAACATCGATGAACGGGGGCTCACGCAGCTCACGGACGAGTGCGCAGCCACTGCGGCTGCATGCGCACCGCGTTTTTTTGCTATCGGGGGCTACCAGCTTGCGTCGGGAACGTAACATCGTTTGCATCGCATAGGCATCGATCAGCAGGTGCGTGCGCTGATAGCGGAAGCCATCGGGCGGAACGCTGATTGTCGTCAAGGTGCCGCGGTGCGATATGGAAAGAAGTCGCTAGGCAAGGGGTTCTACGTTGTGAACATCACAGTAGTGAGTAAATGTTGGTTTTGACTGTGCGTGTTTGGCTACGACTTCGAAACGTCATTGTAAACTTGTATTGTGCATATTTTATTACAGATCTGCGACGCGAACATACGCACTTTTGACCCTCGTTGCCCCGTGGGACCAAGGACTCCAAACAACGCGTTCGTCTAGCGGTACTCCTGCACGCCGAAAGGTGAACGAAGGCCTGCTAAACGCCTGCGACTTTTTCTTGGGTAAGCTGTGAAAAACCCGCGTCGGTTATCGAACGATATTGATTATATGCATTAATATGTGCAATCGACCACTTGCTGTAAGTTGGCTTCTCTGCAAGTCTTGTTTTCTAGCCAAAAGGACTCGTTCCCCCTCGCAATGTTAAAAAACGAACAGAGGAAAGATCTCTTTTCTTTCCAGCTGTTGTCTTCGAGATTACCCAGCGACACCTGACGAAAGTTCAATACCTGTATATACCTCAAAATACAGAACGAAGGGACTAGGGATTGTAGTGCCTTGCCCCCATTCGTTACGCTCCCTCCCTACGACACGTTCGCTACTCGAAAGTGTGAGTACGCTGCCAAAAGCGCCTGCTTCTTTTCGTCTCAGCAAGAACTAGAAGCGTGTTGCGTGATAACGAGACCTTTTGGTTGGATTACGAGCCTCACAGAGAAGCTGACTTGTCTTTCGGCGAGTGATCGATTGTCTGAATTCGCTGAAGCTGCATGCATAAGACGGACTAGTTATGCATATGAATGCTTGTTAAAGTACAAATTTAGTGTTATTGCAGCAGCAACCAAATATTCAATGTTTGAAATCTCATTACTGCCTAGGAAACCGTAGCGCTTGTGTTGTGCAGGTAATCGTAACACATTTTTGTTTATATCACTGTGAAGCTACAAGGCTATCCTTACAATGATGCTTGCTTGGACAGCCCTGTGACACGTTGCCAACATTCCTGTGAATGTTTACCACCTCACTGTGGGCTAGTTGGTATGGATCTTTGATTGTATACTAGAACATGCAAAAGGCGGACTTAAGTGGATGTCATTGTTTGGTTATGCAGGAGACAGTGACTACCCACTGGAGTCATGGCTGCTTACACCAATGCCAAGTCATCCCAGACCCAACTTGCTGTCCCTTCTCTGCTATCACCTTTCAGCCTGGCACAGTTGGCTGTGGTCACTAGCTGTGTGGTAAACATGCTTAAACCGAAAAGCGTAGCATTACAGCAAGGTAATAAATATCCATGACTCTTATTGGAATCAGAAAATGGCACCAAAGATTTTTTACTGCCACATATACTCAGTAGAAGCACTTATTTCTTGGCCGCTGTATTTCACTTGAGTGTTTTTATTGAGGAAGAGACATCATACATACCAGCACACTTAGCTTGATGTACAATGACCATACAACATTGACATGTATATTGCAGAACAATTATTGGGCTCAAAGAAGCCGCTCCCTTTCAACATATTGAAGCTACCTATACAAATAGGTACTGTATGCATGGTGCAGTGTGCAAAATGCTTACATATCAGAGGTAAAAATGCCAGCTGGATGGTATACTACTAGAGAGCAGTGCTAAATGCTGTAACAGCTGTTAGGAGAATGGTGTACAAATACTAGGCTGCAGTGCCCACAATGATTGCTGAATGATTACAAAATTCTATTGAAAATAAAATAAGCATCACACATACATTGTTAAGGCAATGTGTGAGCAGATGGTATGTACACTAATAAAACGTGTAAAACTGCAAGGGGACTGCTGAGCAGCTTGAAGACAGTAGAGGCAGCTAAAACATGAGCATTCAAAAATATTTTACACCATAAACATGGTAGAACGAGAGAAATAAGATGGCTACTCAATACAAAACAGCACTAAACAAAGGTTGAGGAGGAACCTTGGTTTGCTAGCCAAAATCGAAATGTGGGCTCAGCTTACAAACTGAGGTTCCCCTCAACCCTTGTTCAGCGCTCTTTCATACACCATAAACATGTGATAAGCACCCCTGTACATATTTGTCACCTACTTTTGACATTGGAATTTATTTTCCAAGTCGTTTTCAACAAATAATCAGAAAAAGCATCGTTTGTGCAAACTGGCCTTTCAATTGAAATGGTTTGTACATAATGCACACAACATGGAAAGGTAATAGAATGAGGAATGTGTGTAAAATGAACATCTTTTTGAAACACTACACAGAGTCCATGATGGCACTTCAAAACTAGCATACATTGTTCGCCTTCAAGGTAATCTGCACACCTCACTGGTGGGCCCCTTGTTTATAATAAGACTAGGGAAATTAAGCAGATTCACCAGCTCGCCTCCGGCATCGCGCACCAAGCTTGCGTCATGTGTTTGCCTTTCCCGTCGAAAAGGGGGGGGGGGGATATCTTTCAACATGAACAGACACTGACAACGTTCCAATAATGTGCCACTAACAAACACAGCCTGCTGCGCGAAATACATACTGCACATCCCTGTCCAGACCTGGCTGAACAAGCTCGTCCTCTCCTCGGTCACTATATCAAATTTCTGAATAAAGTATTTTCTTTCTCTGAACACACCAAAGGAAGCATTAACATCACAGTTTGTGTACCTTATAGACACTAAACAATCAACATCAAAACATCAACGGAATATCGGGAACCATGTCGGGAACGGAGCCCGATGTGGCCGAAGTCAACTGGCTGCGAAGCACAGGAGTGACTGTCACCGTGGCTTGCACGAGGAGTCCGTGGTGGAGGATCGTGTGTCGGATCTCGTTTCCCGCACTGCAATTGCTAACTCTTGCATAGTAGCTGCCACCTGCCTTACTGCAAGTGCAAACGTTCCTCTGTCGGCAGACACAGTAGCGTAGCCTTCATGATCTTCTTGTATTTTCTTTTAAACAAACAGAACAGCAGACCACATACCTCCCACTCGTCGCTCTTGCCATCGATAGTAAACACTGTTTGACAACGCTGACACTCTTCAGTAAGCTGATGAATTAGTCGATTTTCATGCCCAACGCTTTCACCACGCTGATCACTGCAGGTTCGTAGCCTTCGTTGTTTTCAATCGGATTTTTCCAGCTGCTCACGACATCCGCACAGGACCTCGATTTCAGGCGACGCACGGAAAATAGCAACTAGCCGAGGAATCAGCTGTTTTCTAGCAAGCCGCCATGTGTACTCTTTGACGCCATCAGCGTGCCCTCGCGGAGACAAAACGTTACTGAGGAGCGAATTTAATTGCAATTCCCAAAACACATCTCCTTATGCTTGATGTAGTTAATTGTAAATGCAGTTCCTCAGCAGAATAAATATTTATTAATTTTATTTACTGCGCATTAACTGCGCCGTTTCATAAAAACTTAGGAGACGGTCCCTCGTCGGCCTCGGCTAGCGTTGCGACAAATGTGTAGCAGTAGGCACGACCGCGGAAAGGGGCCCTCAGGGGCGGAGTCATGCTACGAGTCACTGGCAATTGGTCGATTCCGTAATCCGTCACGATTGACGTCTTAAGGTCACGTGAAAGCCGCGTCAATTTGACGTCACGCTCTACAACTTGAGAGCGAAATTGAGAGCGTTACAGAATTCCCCCACAGGCGTCCACTCACTCGCCGTCTCAATGTCCAATTTGTTGATTTTATATTTGAACCTTGTTTTGAAGCAACTCGACTTCCTGTGCCCTGAAAGGCATCCGATCATGTTAGCAAAAGTGACATAGAAGCATGTGAGAATTTCGAAGCATACAAAGAACGTGCTTCCGTTTGACCACATGAAGCAAAACCACTGTACTGCATTAGTATGGAAAAATTCACAAATTGTAGCACATGCCAAATCTGACAGAACGCGATCTGATCGATGCGTCTAATCGTTCGGCACTTGCAGGAAAACATTTGGGAAGCATGGGCGCTCTTGCATGGAGTAAAAATTGGGGTCTGATTATTATGTTGCAAATGTGTGAACGTACAAGTAAGTGCCACATCATGAAATTATTTACTACCAACCCATGAATCCGAAAGGCGGGCTCAACATTAAAGTACACTTCTTGCATACGTGTGTGTGCCCTGTGAAATGAGTACAATAAAGTAGGCTCCAAGCTAATAATGAACAGTAGTCCAGCCAATATATTGGTTCAGAAAGAGCACGCATCATCACGGGAAGCTTCAGCAGGACAGGTCAGCGTCTTCCATGCATGCTACTTTTCACATCAGATTTCAGTGTCGAGTGAAATTCTGCAGGAGACAAATGTTTCTAGGAGACTGGTTGTTAAAATTTTATTCTAATTGTCTGAAAATACTGTCTTCCTTGAATTGCACACACACACACACACACGCGCGCGCGCGCGCGCGCGTACGTACGTACGCCCGAGCGAAAAAATAAAATGAGGACTCTGGCGCGTCCAATTGGGAGTGGGAAGTGGCCGCCATAAGCGCCTACAAAACTGTCCCCGTTAGGTCCTTTCTTCTGGCAACATTCCTTTACAACCCCCTCTCCCCTTCCCCCATTTCCCACATAGTTTAGTGTGAATGCGCCTCCTCAGTGCCGAAGAGAACATGAATACATGCCGGCCTCCTGTGCGATACATAGCCTCTTGGTGGATTTCGCATCTATTTAGAAATATCGATTCATCTCAAAAGAAAAAAATTGGCAATCATTCACTTATTTGCACATTGTAACTTACCAGCTCTAGTTTCCAGGATTGGACAAGCACGAACAAAAAATAAACAACGGCGACGGTTGACTGAAGTTCAGGTAATTATAGCTACATTATCATATTTGTAATCACGTTTGATAAAGCAAATTTCTGTTGACCGCAGGAGCTGGCAGCTTCCACTCCAGTCAAGGAGTGTTCCGATCCCTACTATATCTATGGCATCTACAATAGGGAGGTTTAGAATATGGTACCCCTACAGCTTAGGGGGACAGGGTAATAGCGTGGGTGACAGTAGGAGCCCAATTCTCTATCATAGTGCGCACGCTCTGCTATTACTCTATCCCACTTACGGATAGGGTCGCCGTATTCTAAAGCTCGCTAGTGATCACTCGACTGCACAGCCCAAAAGACGAGGATCAAAAGAACACAAGACAAGCGCCGAATTCAGCTATTAGTTCATTGACAATGTCTGCAGAAATAATGCAATTCGCTTTTCCTTTTCACTCCTACTAAAATTGCACTGTGCAATCATGTTGACACCCTGTTTTGTGTTCAGTCAAGCTAGCCTACTGCAATCCAGTCCAACCCCCTCACGCTCGACTGGTAGGAGTAATCGGGTTCGTGGCTCTACAGGGGAAACTATACTTCGTCTCACAAGATATCTGCAGCTCTGCGAAAAGCAGAGGAGCCCTTTCAATTCTGCTCCTAAGTGCCTCTCGCCCGTGCGCACTGTAATAGAGAATTGTGCTCCTATGGTCACTCCCGCCAATTTGGGGGGGGGGGGGGGGGGGGGGGGGGGCGAGAGGCGCTTAGGAGCACAATTGTCTATTGTACGCGTGATCCTGGTTGGACGGGCTGGGGTGCCTCTGCCTTTCTCTGTGCTGCCAACATCTTGGGAGACGAAGTATAGGCAAGAGATGGAAGGCTCTTGCCCCATTGTCGGGGCTCATATCGTTCCAAGTAGTGGGGTGGGGTGAAGAGGGGAGTTCAATGGGGCAGCCCATGCTGGGCAGGACGGGGACAAAAGCCCTCCCCTTCTCTGCCTGGACACTGCTGTGGAGCCACAAAAACCTTTGAAAGTCCCCGCAGCAACACAAGAAAAGCATTCAGGCAGCCCAAGTCGAGAGGGCTGGGTGGCTGGGTACTCAGTTCCTCAGCCATGGATTAGTGGCGTAGCCTGGTGGCAGAATCTGAACTACTTCCAAGATGGCAACCGTGGAACCGCCGTCTTAAGCAACAATATTACAAGGAACACACAATTTATAATAATATGTTAAATGAAGCAAGAAATAAAAGCTGGGAAAACATTTGTAATAATGTATCAAAAAATCCATTTACACTTCCTTATAAAATCGCTAGAGGACAAATAAAATCACAACAGATTCTAGGAAGCATCATGAAAACAAACGGACAATACAGAGCATCCCTAGAGGAAACTGTAGAGTACATTTTGGACACTATGTACGAGAATGGGAACATAGAAGATCAAGGAGAAGAGGAAAACAGAAATAATTTAGATAAACCATTCACAGATGTAGAAGTGGAAAACATCGTTAAAAATCTGAGGAAAGATGTTGCGGCAGGACCTGATCAGTTGAGGACGTATTTTATACAAAAGATATTTGTAGCACATAAGGAGTTTTTATAAAGGTATTTAACGCATGCTTAAGAATTGGATACTTCCCAAAAAATTGGAGACAATCAAGAATAATTTTAACCCCTAAAGTAGGAGCAGAAGATAAGGAAGGAATGGAAAAATTTAGACCGATAGCGATAAACTCCATATCAGAAAACATTTGAGAGAGGTTAATAAGAGATAGAATATACTTTTTTCTTAAACAGTAGGAAATTACTCCCTAGACATCAATATGGCTTTCATCACAATACATCAACAGTAAATGCATTATTGGAAATAAAAAAGCGAGTTCAACAAGCAACATTAGACAAATTAGGTACAGCATTAATTTCATTAGATATAAAGAATGCCTTTAACTCAATACAACTGAAGATAGTTATAAAGAGACTGAAAGAACTTCAGTGTCATTCTAATTTAGTAGATATTGTGAAATCAATATTAACGGAAAGAAAATTGCTATATGAAACACAAGGAATTAGCATAACAAAAACTATAACATTGGGCTCTCCTCAGGGATCTCCATTAAGTCCTTTATTATGGAATTTGATAGTGGCGGATATATTCAAGTTAAAATTTGAGGAAGGCATCCATATCCAGGCTTTTGCGGATGACATAATTATTTTAATCAAGTTTAAATCTCGGCAACAGGTTGAAAATCAAGCCAACAAAGCATTAGAAACCATTTCAGAATGGGGAAGAAAAGTACACCTAGAATTTAATCCAAACAAATCGAAATTTCTCCTCATCAAAAATAGTTATGGCAATCGATCCCCGGTGATTAAAATTAATAATGAAAAACTGAAAATTGTAAATGATTTGAAGATACTTGGAGTAATCTTCGATAATAATATGTCCTTTTTACCACATCTAAGGTATGTAAAGGAGAAGGTTCAGATGTTGAGCACCAACTTAAGTAAATTCTCTAAAGTAGGCAAAGGAATGAAAGGACAACACTTAAGAAAACTGTACACATTAGGAATAGAAAGAATGATAGTATACGGCGCTCCAGTTTGGTATGAAGATAATGTAATAATACAAAGAAAATTAAAATCTATTCAGCGAATTCCATTATTATTAATAACTAAAGCCTATCGAACCACCTCAAATGTAACACTAAATGTGATAGCAAATATTCCACCTGTCCATTTAAAAATAAAGGCAGAGAAAGAAGTTTTTGCAATAATTCAAGGGTATAAAACATTTTATTTCAAAGGAAAACAATTTTCTGGTAAAGAAATAACGAACAAGTATGACATGTGGAACTACCATCCAGCAGAGAAATTAGCATATTGTAACGGGTATTGCGCCAAACGTCAAGGTAACGCCCTGAGCCTAGAAGACTGCCGAAGTCCGAGAGTGGTCCGAGCAGCGGTCTGAGCACGGTTCCAGGCAACCAACTTCGTCGTCTACGCCAACCAGCAACCACTTCATCGTCTACGCCAACTAGCCACTGACTGTCTCCGCTTCGTCGTCGACTATAGCTTGTATCACTGCCCCCCTACTCTGTAGCATCGACTCGATGTGACGCGGTGCTACTAGGAAGAAGTTAGCGAAAGGGTGCACAAAAGTGTCACAAGGACCCAGCGGCGTTGACGAAAAGTTGTCATGCACGATCATGATAGGTCTTCAGCCGAACCACGTGCACGACTTCAGGACGCTGTTGCCTTCGGGATGGAGCTGAAGCTGCGGGAACAACGGCGTGGGTGACGTCACTGATATGGCGAACAATTTTCTTAAGGGCCGAAGTATCGGCCCTTTTCAGATAGGCCGCGATGACGAACAGGTGTCCACACCCAGACGAAGTCGCCCGGCTCGTAAGTGACGATACTTCGGCTGAGGTTATACCGAGCAGCGTCATTCGCCTGTTGTCGGTGGATTCTGAGGTGTGCTAGTTGCCGCGCTTCCTCAGCACGCTGAACAAAGATGTCGGCGTCAAGTTCGGCGTCATAGCCGCAAGAAGGACCAACTGACCAACTGACCACTGACTGTCTCCGCTTCGTCGTCGACTATAGCTTGTATCAATATGACTATCTTAATTCATTATTACAGCGCAAAGACGGCACGGAACAAGAGGAGTACACAACAGCGCTGTGTATTATGGAGCATATAACTATACAAAAGAAGTTAATATAACAGCAGATATAAAGATATTGTTACTTAGCTGTATTCGCTGTTCGTGATGAGGATGAAGAAGTGCAACAGACTCGGACAAGACGACGACGCTGAGTGTTGTGAAATCGGTGCCCTCATCAACGTTAGTTGTGCGGACAGCCTTGGGACTGCAAATCTTCCACGTAACATCTCTTAGTGGAGGTGAATCTATTCGATCCCCTGTCACAAGCTGGATCTACGCAGCGGCCGCCACATCGAAACCACCACGATTATTACCGACGCCTCTACCTCTACAGCCGCCGCACCTGCTGTTGTAATGGCCCACCCCCGTGACCCCGGAACCTTCTGCGGGACCGACGACGTCGACGTAGACGACTGGCTAGCCCTATACGAGCGCGTGAGCAAGCACAACAGGTGGGATGCCACACTCATGCTCGCGAATGTAATATTTTACTTGGCTGGGACCGCGTGGGTGTGGTTTGAAACTCACGAAGACGAGCTAACATCTTGGGATATTTGCAAACAGAAGCTGCGCGACCTTTTCGGAAAGCCTATTGGCCGCCACATTGCCGCCAAAAAAGCGCTCGCCTCTCGCGCCCAAACGTCTACGGAGTCTTATCTCACATCCAAGCCGCAAAGTCGACCAAGGCATGCCTGAGGAGGATAAAGTCGGCCATATAGTAAAACGCATTGCCGACGATGCCTTCAACCTCCTGTTGTGAAGGGATTGCTCCACCGTGCTACAGGTGTGCCGACGTTTCGAGCAGGCGAAACAGAGGCGCATATCTCACCGTTTCGACCGGCTGCCGAACACGGCTGCTAGCTCCTCCTGTATCGGCGTCCCGACTCCTCGACCGCCTGCTAACGACAGCACTTTGACACGCATTGTCCGCCAAGAGCTTGAGGCAATGACTCCCGCGGCCTCGCTGTCGCATACATCCGACAACACCCTGGCTACCATATCACTTATTAAGGCTGTTGTTCGCCAAGAGGTTGCGAATATGGGCCTCCCTTCAACCAGCACCACCGACACCACGGATTCAGGACCTGCCCCTCAAGTAATTGCTGCCACCTCAACCAACGCCGGTTTCTCGCCCCGATATCGTTACCGCAACCCAAATGAATGGCGTACCCACGACAATCGCCCCATCCGTTTTACTTGCTCTCGCGTTGGCCACATTTCCCGCCACTGCCGTAGTCGCTGGTACACGCCATCTCGTCAGTACACCTACGTCGACCGCCGCGGAGACTATGCCCCTCGCTATTCCCCACCTCGCCCCGACCAGACCCTTGCTGACCCCGGTTCCACTGTCCTTGCTGCCAACCGTTCACCATCCCCGCAAGCACGACGTTCGCGTTCTCCTCTTCCTCGCCGCAGTTCGCCACCGTCATATTCTGGCCACGTACCCGAAAACTAGCCAATATAGCTCCCGGAGGTGACGCTGCAGTTATGACCCGGACCGAAAAACCTCTGTTGACCCCTGCCCTACAAAATAACCGTATCGACGTCCTTGTCGATGGAGTTGCCGTTTCTGCTCTAATTGATACAGGCGCCCAACTGTCCGTTCTCAGCTCCTCATTTCGCCGTCGCCTCAAGAAAGTCCTTACGCCAGCCGTCTCGTCCACTGTTCGCGTCGCCAATGGCAGCCCTGCTGCCGTGGTTGGCATGTGTACGGCGCGAGTTACAATTGCTGACCGTCATGCCCCAGTGTTGTTCACCGTCCTACATGAATGCCCCCACAACGTTATCCTTGCCATTGACTTCTTAACAGCCCACTCTGCCCTTAGTGACTGCTCTAGCGGCCTACTTCGCTTGGACCTTCCGCTCTGCTCTAAAGACCCCTCCTGCTCACCCCGCCTTCGACCAGCACAATATAGCCGCCTTCCTCCTGAAACTGCCGTTTACATCCCTATGTCGCCATTTCCACCCGTCCCAGATGGCGATTATCTCGCTTGTCCAATTATTGATGTCATGCTGCAGCGGCACGTCACCCTTCCTCATCTAATTGTGCACATCTCCCAGAACTGCACCACTTTCCCTGTCCTTAACTTCAGCTTTTCAACTCAAGTTCTGCCCGAGGGAATTTCATTAGCTGCGCTGTCCCCGATTACCGATTGTGCCATTTCAGCTCTGTCTACAGATCATATAATTGCCGTCCCTGCCAACAACCCCTCATCGTCCACATCGCGCCCTGATCCGCTTAACAACATGATTGCAGCTGATCTGCAACCTGAATTCGCCGCTGTGTTACACAAGCTTTTGTTTACCTACAGTGACCTTTTCCACTTCGGTACCCGCCCATTGGGTCAAACGACAGTTGTCACTCACTGCATTGACACCGGTGACGCCAGTCCTATTCACAGGCGGCCCTATCGTGTTTCGCTTGCCGAGCGACGCGTCATTCAAACGGAGGTCGAAAAGATGTTAGCGAACGACATAATCGAGCCTTCCAGTAGCCCCTGGGCATCCCCTGTCGTGTTGGTCAAGAAGAAGGATAACAGTTGGAGATTCTGCGTTGACTACCGTCATTTGAATAAGATAACCAAAAAAGATGTGTATCCTCTTCCGCGTATCGACGACGCGCTAGATAGTTTGCACGGAGCCAGCTACTTTTCATCCATCGACCTTCGTTCCGGCTACTGGCAGATTTCTGTCGACGAGAGAGACCGTGAAAAAAAAAGCGTTCATCACCCCTGACAGCCTTTATCGATTCAAAGTCATGCCTTTTGGCCTATGTAACGCTCCTGCAACTGAATGAGTCTTGGTCTTACGGTCACACATTCTCCAATATATCTTTTTCAATTTTTGTCGTAGCTCGCTGAAAGTTACACCATTGTGTAGATATTTACTTGCCGCAAAGTCTCATATAATTTTTATTTTATCCCCATCATTAATTATTAATTTACAGCTTAAATACTGAAAAACTCACCAAATTTTCTTTAAAATTTTCCAACATATTCTTAACCTGCCGCACCCTACAGCTAACTCCTAGAACTCAAGAAAACACCTGCATAAGCGCTAGGGCCCCCCCTCCAACTCTTCCCCGAGCCCAACGCCAACAAACAAGCCCAACATACTTAAATATTTCATCAACTGAAACACTTAATTAAAGAAACAAATTAAAATAACCACCTTTCAATTGACACCACCCGTTAAATAATAACATCAATAGATTCCCCTCCTCACCCCCATTAACCTTCTCACCTTAATAATTAACAAGATATTAAATAAAACCTCAAATTCCTTTCTCTTTTTCCCCCATGTGCGTATCTAACTTTTAAACTAATAAATATACAACGTCCATAATCACATTCTTAACGTTCAAATTCTTCCGAACAAAACAACACTAAACTCGCACAAATCCACCCACACACTACAAATCTACACTATTTTTTCCAACATTTTCAAATTCGGACTTTGTCACTTAGTCACATACCACCACGTGTGTAGCCAACTTTCAAATCAACAACAACACATCATTCATAACCTGATTTACTTAAAGTACACTCCTTGCCGAACAAAACCACGCTAAATTCACACAAATCGCCCCACGCAATCGGAAAATATACTATTTTAACTGAACTTTCCAAATCCTGACAGCCTCAAAACGACACTCTAGCTTACCCTACCACAAGGTTAGAGTATTCACCTCCAACCCTCTCAAACCTCCAGAACTGCCTTCCTCTCTTCCTCCCGAGCTAAACAACACCCAGGAACAACACACTACTTTCACTGAAGCTTCAATTGCATCATTTTACCCAAAATCTCCCACCATCCCACCATCCTACCTTTTTATTTTTTTTTTTCACTTTCCATTATAACTTAACCTCCTAATCCAAACTGCCCACCCGTATTCCAGCCTCTTACTATTATCTCACTCTTAGTGAATTCACCTTTTTTTTCTGTTTTTTCCTCTTTTTTTTCTCTTTCGTCGGTTGTTGTGTTGTTTTGTGTCTCAGTTTCCACCAACCATATGATTAGGACCCAAAGCTATCTACCAAAACTGCATCACCTTATCTATTCCAAATTACCACTGAAGGAAATACCCACTAGTAAAAGAAATGCAGAGGGACATGTCCCACTATACAATTCTCTCGAACAAAAAAGGCACCAAACCAAAAAATTCCCCTTGGAGACTGTCCGCACACCGGCACGCACCTGTAGCCAGGCACCAACTAAGAAAAAAAACAACCAAGGGAACGCTCGGAGCACGTCCGATAGCTCATCGAGCTCAGAGCCTAACTCGGACCAATCAGAGTAGAAGGTGCCAAAAAACCCTCCCACACGGGACAATATCACAGCAAGGCCAGCAGGCCAAGAGGAGGGGGCAACTGCAGCAGAGGGAAAAGAGGATGCGGCCGCCATCCTACATAAGAATGACTTAGAATTCATGCAGGCCATAGCAGCAGGCCGGGGTCACGGACTTTCCACAGCAGTAGCAAATAGACTCCTCGAAGCTTTCAATAATCTAAAAACCGCATTCATTACGGCTTCATTTAAATATGCAGAGCTCACAGGCTCCCTGAAGGCCCTCAAGGAGATCAATGCTCCTTCCCCCCCCCCCCCCCCAAGACCTGCAGGCAATGAAGAGCACAAAGCTCAAACAAAAGAGAACCCGCCCCAAAACTAACACCATAGTCATCCAAGCTAAAACGCCCAGTGGCACAAAGCCAACCGCCGTCGCCACATTCCTTCAGAAAAACTATGACCCAGCCGAGTATGGACTTACAGATGCGGGTCAGCGGGGACAGGGTGTTGGTCAGTTCCACCAGCCAAGATGGGTTAAGGAAGCTCAAGACCGCTCTTGAGAACAACCCAGGAGCCCACGAGCTTGCAACTCACCAACCAGCCCTGAGGGGGCCGACGTTTAAAATAGTTGGCCTCTCCAGGGAAATGGAGAGGGAGAATATAATACCCGAACTGAAAAAGCACAACTCCCTCCTCACAGACGAGGACGGACTCCACATCACGGCAAAGTATGTCAACCCAAACGGCAGGAGGGTCGTGATCCTGGCCACCAGCATACAAACATACCAGCCTGAGGGCGACACAGCTGGTTAGGATGGGGTGGACCTCCTTCCCCATTTACATTAACCACAACACGCCACTTTGCACGCAGTGTGCCACCTACGGGCACGTGGCAAAGCACTGCCGCAACAAAGGCCGCGCATGCACCACATGTGCGCAGTGTCATCATAAAGACGAATGCCGCAGCGACACAGCTAGGTGCAGGGCATGCGTGGTCTCTGGCTGCCACGATCCTGAACACCCCATTGGCAGCAGAGCCTGCCCCACCCTCCGGCAACTGCAGGCAAAACAAGAAGCCATCTGGCAATAAGCCAAAAGCAACCGCCTCTGAACCTTGGCTATTAATTTGGACTCGTCCCCGCGACCCAACACACACACACACACAACAATCATCACATCACATCACATCACATCACTTTATTTTCCTTAAAGACCCCTTGCGGGGTGTTACATAAGGGGTGGGTTTTTATGAAGTACAGGTGTTCAATGCAGTCATGAATGTTCCAGGGCAGGTGATGGCAGCGATATCGTGGGAAGGGCCGTTCCAGTCAGCTGCTACTCGGCAAAAAAATGAATTAGAGAAAACAGTGGTACGGGCACGTGGGCGCAAAACTTGAATAGGGTGACTGATGCGATGGGATCTGCGCGGCGGGGGTGCGCAGATGTAGGGTTCTTGTCTGAGTGGCGAATAAAAAAGAATACTGCAGCAAAGTGTCAAAACTATCTACACTTTCCTACAAATGGTTTTGACACTTTGCTGCAGTATTCTTTCCTGGATTTGTTTCTGGTGTTTGAGATGTTTTGCTGATATGTTTTAAGCGCTGTTGTGTATTTTGTTTTGAATTCTAAGTGTTTCTGGAGCGTTTTGATATCTTCTTCGCATAGCCCTTACTCTTTTTCTTTCGACCATTTACACTTCCCTACAAATGCCCCGCCGGTGTGGTGCAGTGGTAAGACGCCCGACTACTGTGCCGGAGTTCCCGGGTTCGAACCCGACCACTGCGGCTGCGTTTCGATGGAGGCGAAACGAAGAGGCGTCCGTATACTGTACCATATCAGCGCACGTTAAATATTCCCAGGTGGTCGAAATTACTCCGTAGCCCGGCTCCCCTTTCTCTTTCCACTTTCACTCCCATCTTCCTCCCTTCCCTTGCGGCGCGGTTCAGGTGTCCACAGAGCAAGTGTGACAGATACTGGGCCTTTCCCTTCCTATGAACCAACCAACTTCCCTACAAAATAGCGGCCAACAAAATTAAAAAACAAGTCACCATTCCATCAATCAGGAAAACCGATGGCACCGACACAAAAAGAGAAACACTTAGAGTAGAATTCAAAGCAAAATACACAACAGCGCTTAAAACATATCAGCAAAACATCTCAAACACCAGAAACAAATCCTGGAAAAAATACTGCAGCAAAGTATCAAAAAACTCGTTTACACTTCCCTACAAAATAGCAGCCAACAAAATTAAAAAACAAGTCACCATTCCATCAATCAGGAAAACCGATGGCACCGAAACAAATACATTAGAAGAATCAGTAATCCTTATCCTCGAATCACTCTTCTCAACACCACAGACAACAATAACAGGTACAACAAAACAATCACTGGAACCAACAGAACACAAAACAAACATGCATCCTACCATCCAAAATGACATACCATTCACAGAAATAGAAGTAGAAACAACCATTAACGCACTTAAGAAGCATATAGCACCAGGTCCAGATAACTTAACACCATCTATCCAATCGCTATATGACCATCACAAACAACTCTTCATTAACATCTTCAATGCATGCCTCTCGTTAGGACACTTCCCATCTCACTGGAGAGAATCCAAGGTCAAACTCATTCCCAAAAAGAATTCTCACATAAAAACCCAACACCAAATCAATTTAAACCAATAGCACTTAACTCCATATTCGGAAAAATTCTAGAAACCCTCCTTAAAAACAGCATCTACCAATTTCTCTACACAAAAAAACCTCTTCCCGTCCAACCAATTTGGTTTTACACACATTTCCGCAACACTCGCACTCCAATCTCTCCTTAACAACATCAAAGAAAACAAATCCAAAAACCACACCATTATCATTATCTCCTTGGACATCAAAAACGCCTTCAATCTCATTCACAAATCGCATGATAACTAAATTCCTTCAATAAAATAACTGCCCACCTAATCTCAACAAAATTGTAGCTCAAACCCTCACAGATAAATCAATTTCCTTTTCCATAGGCAGCACAAGCATCACACACAAAATCCCACAAGGTTCCCCACAAGGATCCCCCCTCAGCCCACTACTATGGAACATAACAATCACCGACCTACTCAATACCACTACACCACAACACACACAAATACAAGCGTTTGCAGATGACATAACAATCACAATACACGGACACACAAGAACAGTACTAGAACAACGAGCCGCACACGTTCTCGACATTATTCAACGCTGGGCAGAAGCAAAACAAATCCAGTTCAGCCCTCATAAAAGCAAATTCCTAATAACTGGCAATAAATAACAAACCAGACCACCAAAAATTAAATTCGACGGGCAAGCACTAGCACACAAAACAACTCTTAAAATACTAGGCGTAACATTCGACACCAAACTCTCTTTTCTACCACACCTTAACGACATACAACAAAAAGTCTCCACAATCACTACAAACATCGCTAGATTCACAGGACACACATGGGGCATGACACCATCACAACTACGAGACATCTACATCCGCGCCACAGAAAGACTAATAATTTATTCCGCCCCCATTTGGTACACACCTAGCTCAACAATTCTCAGGAAACTACAAACAATTCAAAGAATTCCACTCACCAAAATAACTGAAGCATTCAGAACAGTGCCAAATTCGGCCCCCTCAATCCTCTCAAACATACCCCCATACACCTCACCATTGATGGGAGAACACACTCTGCAATATTCTACACAACAACAAGCCATACCAACATGAAGAGCTCCTCATCTCCTCCGACAACATAGCACACAAGGCAGACATTTGGCTCACACATCCTGCAATCTGAAGCAAAACCCAACTTGCGCCGATCTTTACATATACACTGACGACTCACAGTCCGAAACCGGAACCGGATCAGCAATAGCAATTCTAAATTCTAAACACCAATTATTAGAAACAAAACAATTAAAGCTACCAAATTACGCATCTAACTTTGAAGCCGAAGCCAACGCCATCATACAAGCAATACGCTATGCAAACAACACCCATCACATAACAATAGCCATCCTCACAGACAGCTTATCAACACTCAAAGGCCTTAAAAATCCAACAAACACCAACCCACTCATCCACAATATCAAATCAACACTCCAACAAGCATCTCAAAACCACAATATCACACTACACTATGTCAAAGCACACACCGGAATAATTAGTAACGAAATAGCAGACGCAGCAAAGAAGGCAACCAAACACGGCACACAACTCCACACCCCAATCACAGAACAATGTGTTAAAACAAAAACCTCCGTACACAGATGCACAAAAAATGGGCTACTCACTGGCATACAACAGGCAGACACACAAGCACATACAACTGGATTAAAAATCCAAAACACATCCCACCACACTTCCCCACCAACTACTACACCACCCAAGCACTAACAGAACACGGACGCTTACCACACTACCTACAACGATTCAAAACAACTGTAAAGGTGGGGCCCCTGCAAACAACATAGACCACTACCTCCTAACAGAAAGACAGCCAATCATACAGAAATACCCACAACCACTTCAACACAAACCAGAAATCCTAAAACACAAAGAAACTTACAGAGCATTGGAACAAATAATGGAAAAAATAAATCAAGAAATTCCACAGACATAAATTCACTTACAGTAGGAGGAGCCCAATTAATGAACTCACTACCTAAACAAAGTCAAACTGAGCCATCCGAATCTTGAGGAACGAGCGCGGACGTGGGGCCCAGGCACTAATGCCATATTCACCCATCAATCACCTCATGTCCATCCTCTCCCCCCCCCCTTTTTTTCTATTTATGTATATATATATATATATATATATATATATATATATATATATATATATATATATATATATATATATATATATATTTCTCTTCTCTCCACCTTTTTTTTCTTCTGTCCCCTATTTTCTCTCTTTTAATTCTATCATGTTTTCTACTCTCCTTTTTCTAGTGTTGTTACTAGAGGGAGGGGAGGGAAAGTGAAAGGGGGAATATATCTCGTTCTTTTTTTCTCCTGAATGTTTTCTTTTTTTTAATCTGTCCTCTCTCCCGGGCCTTCCCCATCTAATCAACCATCCAAAGGCACTCAACGAAAAAACAATCCACCCAATTCTTCCTCCCCCGAAAAAAGGGGAGAAGAAGGGGAAAAGAAAAAAAAGAAGAAACCTCCACTATGACCTCCCCTAGCTGGGAGAGAAGAACCACCCCCAGGCCCAACAACACCATAAGGCATATGGCAAGGCCAAGGCCAACAGCCATGCACTCAATGAGGCCCCGGCCCAACATAATCAGGCATAATGCCTCCTGCAACGCCCAACCACCAGAGCGGGTTATCCTTGATGGGCCCCGCAAGTGGCACAGAGTCAGTACAGTTGAATCCCGCCACAACGAATACCGCCACAACGAAATTTCCGCGACAACGAATAATTTTTTATTCCCCGCGAGTATCCTATAAGAATTAATGGCCTAAATTTCTCTGCACAACGAACCATTTTTGCAGAGCGTTTCCGCTTCAACGAAATTTTCGCGTTCAAAATCGAAACCGAAACTAGTTTTATTGGCGAGAAGTCCAAGTCAAATCCAAAGCCACATTAAGCATGAAATCACGTGATTGCAGTTCCGCCATTTTGGCTTTGTGTCGTGGTCGCGTTGTTCACTCGCTGCCTTTCTCTTCGACAACGACGAGTTTTCATCCGCAGGACACGATGGCAACGCAAGTGAAAAAACGCAAAACTCTTTCCCTTGAGCAAAAAGCTCAAATAATCGCCCAAGCAGAAAGCGGAAGGAAGAAAGCGGCAATTGCTGAAGACTTCGGAATTCCTGCAAGTTCGCTGTCAACGATTCTAGGCAATAAGGACAGCGTGAGAATGGCACTTGCTTCAGGCACATCCTCGAAGCACAAAAAGGTGACGCGGCCCCTCCATGAAGAGTTGGACAAAGCAGTGCATGCGTGGTTTGTGGAAGCACGAGCCAGCAACGTCCCCCTGTCCGGAAGCATCGTCCAGCAGAAAGCCTTGAACTATGCATGCCTACTTGGCATTGATGATTTTAAAGCCAGCATTGGCTGGCTAAACCGTTTCAAAGCCCGCCATAACATCGTTGGAAAAGTGTTGTGCGGCGAGTCAATGTCAGCAGACGTGGACGGAGCAGCTGCTTGGAAGGTGAGTAACATGGCCGGAATTTTAAGCAACTTCGCGCCTGCAGACATTTACAACGCCGACGAGACCGGGCTATTCTACGAGATGTTGCCGGCTAGGACGCTCGACTTCAAGGGGCAGCGCTGTCACGGCGGCAAACACAGCAAAAAACGCATCACAGTGCTGCTTTGCGTCCGCCGTTAGTCATAGGCAAAACTGCCAAGCCGCGCTGTTTTAAGGGATCTCGTAGCCTACCTGTGCAGTACAAGGCGAACAACAAGTCATGGATGACCCGCGCTATTTTCACCGAGTGGATGATGGCATTCGACCGCGACATGAAGCGGCAGGGCCGTAAAGTTTGCTTGCTTTTGGACAATTGTTCAGCGCATCACTCCGACGAAGTCAAGCTCACTAACACGGAGCTGAGGTTTTTCCCTCCCAATTGCACGTCTGTCTTACAGCCTCTCGATCAGGGCGTGATTCTTAGCCTGAAGCGCGCTTACCGCGGGAGGTTAATTCAGCGACTGCTTTTTAACACTGAAACCGGCCGAGACACGAAGGTGGACTTGTACGTGGCACTGCAGATTATGTCTGCTGCCTGGAGCACACTGGGGCGCTCAGTAATTGTGAACTGTTTCAGGCACTCCGGATTTGCCGAAGGTCGACCCGTACACTCTGCTGGCCTAACACCAGGCGTTACAGACTACGACGAAGAGGCGTCACCGGCTCCGGGGATCGCGGCCGCCTGGAAAACGCTGGGAGAAATAGGAACCGTGCCGCCTAATCTCGAGCTCGACGAATACATCGGCGCTGACGCTTGTGTTCACGAAGATGTGAGTGATGAGAAGATCATAAAAGCTGCCCGGAATGATAAGGACTCTTCCGATGAAGAAGACGACGACGTACAGGAAGCGCCGGCTGCGGCAACCGCCGTACAGGTGATGGACGCTTTTGATGTCATCAGGAATTTCGTTGCTGTCCGAGACGACGATGTTGCAATGGGTTTGCTGACCGAGTGCGAAAATCGCGTGACGGCGTTGCTCGCCGTGAAGCGTAAGCAAACCAAGCTTACAGATTTTTGGCATTAAACGCCTTTGCTGCTGCTTGGGCAATTCTTTCTGCGTTTCACGTCAAATTTTTGCGATAACGAAGTTCCGCGAGAACGAATTTTTTTTCGTGCACCGTGAATTTCGTTATAGCGGGATTCAACTGTAGTAACACACCGACATCTGTGCTGCGCACTCAGCGCCTACAACCAGCGCGAGTGGCAGGGGCTAATCGAGTTAGGTCATCCTGCTGCGCAGTGCTGCTATCTGCCGGCCTTTAAACCAAAATCAGGCTCGGCAAGTGCAATGGCCATTTCACTGTACGCTGTACACTGGCTATCCCACTACAGGATAGCAGACGGGTGAGCTCGCACAAGCAACATCCGGTAAGACGAGGCTGGTCAGTCGCTCACTGAAGCGGCTCCCGGGCGGAGGCTCGTAACCACGCCCGGGACCTATCAGAACTTCAAATACAATTATAACATCAAGGCTGGGAGTCCATCCAACCAGCCACCTATATAGAATTGAAATACAAGAGGGGGAGGGGGAAGCATAATGGGCAATAACACTAACGGGGGTCATTGAGGCGGAGGTCTGCCTCCGCACTCGACTCGACTCCTTTCATTGGGACACAATATCATCCCTACTAATTCAAAAAAGAAAGAAAAAAAAAGAATAGGGGGAAGGAAAAAGAGGAGAGGAGGGATGGGAAGGGGCAGGGAGAACGTGGGGGAGTTTTAAACTAATTAACTACCTAAACTACAAACTCCCTAGTCACATAAAAAGTACCAATTTAACACAACTTCCCAAGCAAAAAAAATGTGTGTGGCAAAAGGTAGGGCCGACCTTTCTCGCCGACCAAAAAGTGGCCGGCCGACCTTTGGCACCCGAATGACGACCGGCGTCGGGGATTGACACTAACCTAACGTCGGCCGATTTTCGGCAATCGACTATGGCCCGACCTTTTGGCCCGACGTGACCGACCACCTGCCCTACGTGGGCCGGCCATTTGCCAGCGTTACTGAATGGTCGGCCGCTCGTCTGCCCTAGCTATTTTGCTGACGAAAGACCGTACGTCGGCCGGTTGTTTCCCGACGCCGGTTGGTGGCCGGCATCACCCCTCGTGCAGGTATTCATGCCATGCATTTAATATATCGTGGCCCATGCATATATAACGGGGTAGCACTTACAAATGCATCAAGAAAAGCAATAGCTTTTCTGCTGCCATGAAGAAACAAAAGCTGCAGTATTTGGTGAACAAATTTATTTGTCAACAGCGTTTAGATAAAGCTCGCGATTTGCTTTTTAATAAGCGTGGATATATGACTATAGAACACGCGTGTGCCACATATGGAAGATGGGCTTGAGGCTTGGTCTTTTTTTTTTGGCAGCCTGTCGATCACTTGATGTCTGCGACTGGTAGGATCTGCGGCAGGTTCCATCTTGGTCAGCTGTACGAAGACAAGTTTTTTAATTAAATATTTCGTTTTCGCCTAAACTTATACATTGCAGGCAAATATAGGGTGGAAAGGTAGAATAAATAATGTCTGCTCCCTGCCACCAACTGCACGATCACATCAATATATTTTATGCGCCTGACTTTCATGCGACCCTACTGAAAACGCATTAGCGCAAAGCCGCAATAGGTAATCAGGATCCGTGAATCCGCGAAAGAGGCGCTTTGCTGGAATCATGATGTTGCAATTTGCAACCGTAGCGCACTCAAACCTTATCGTCCCGAAGCGCGTTCTTGCATCCTAATGCTGCAATTTAATAATTCTAGCAAAACCAAGTTTCCCTTTTGCATTCTACAATTGCTACAATTGCATTCTCCTAGGAGAGAATGCAGTTGTAGACATTTCATGTGTTTTTAGTTTCTTAGAAGAAACATCTTTCCTGAACAAGCTATGATATCTTAACACTTCATTCCTTCTAAAAAAAGAAAAAAAGACATAATATACCTTGTGCTTGGCGCATAATAGCCTGAGTAGCTTATGCGCCATAAAACGCAACACAATACAATACAATACAATACAAAACCATGTTTCCGCGCTTGTCATAGAGCGCGTATGAGGGATTCCAAAGCGGCAGAACAAACAGTTTCCGCGATATTTACATGAAACCTACAATAAGTTTATTCCGTAGAATACAGCTTAATTTTATCAAACTAGATGGAACTTTTACAGCAAAAGCGACCGGATATTTAACGATAAGTCATCTGATTCATTTTCGTTGTTTAACAACCGAGCATTATTTAAAAATTTGTCTTACCAGCCAAGACGGCTATTTAGACAGCCCAACTTGTAGAAGCTTATAGAACCCGTTGTAAATTTTTAAAGCTTGAAACAAGTTAGCTGAACACCTCATGAGCATGTGAGCACCAGGAAATAATCCGCCTGATTTATTTTCGTTGTTTAACAACCGAGCATTATTTAAAAAATTGTCTTACCAGCCAAGACGACTATTTAGACAGCCCAACTCGTAGAAGCTTATAGAACCCGTTACATGTATGTATGTATGTATGTATGTATGTATGTATGTATGTATGTATGTATGTATGTATGTATGTATGTATGTATGTATGTATGTATGTATGTATGTATGTATGTATGTATGTATGTATGTATGTATGTATGTATGTATGTATGTATGTATGTATGTATGTATGTATGTATGTATGTATGTATGTATGTATGTATGTATAACTTCATTAGGGAGCCGGCAAACGACGGGTTAAAGCGTCGTGACGCTGGCCAAGCGTCTACCCGGGGTTAAGCCCTACTCTGCACTACCTCATTTGGCCCGTTTGTGGTGGGTTTTGAGGCTTGTGCTTTTCGAGCGCACCCCGGGCCTGCTGGACGGCCCATAGTTGCATGTCCTCTTCTGTATTCTGCACAGCACTTTGAAGTTCCGGCGGGTATGTCCTGGATGCAGCTTCGGTCGGGAACCTGGCACAGTCCCACATGATGTGCCATTGGTCCGCCGGACCCACTTGGCACACACTGCACATATCACTCGTGTAGATGTCTGGGTGGAGGACGTGTAGCATTGCCGGGGCTAGGAGTGACCCGGTTTGCATTTGCCTTAGGATGACCGCCTCCTCCCGACTAAGTGCCGGGTGAGGCGGCGGCATTGTCCGTCAAGCTAGGCGGTAAAATTTAGTCACTTCCTCGTAACTGGTCATTCGATCTTTTGTTTCGAACCACCATTCGGAACGGTACTTCTCGGGGGCGCGGAAGGTAAGCGCTCGCGCCGCCGAAGGGGCCGTCTCGTTGTGATTCGGTGAGGATGCACAATCTCCCGCGTGCGCCGGGAACCACTTGATGCGGATAGTGTTGCCGCGGTCTTGGAGCTGGAGCTTACTGATGATGGCGGCCGCCGGCGCGCACACTCGCCCCTTGGCAAAGTTGCGCACAGCGTTCCTCGAGTCGCTGAGCACGGTGCGACACTCGGCCTCCGAGATCGCCAGAGCGATGGCAACCTCCTCGGCGTCTGTGGTGTCCGTGCACCGCACGCTTGCTGCCGTTGTTTTGATGCCGGTAGCCGCTGCAACGGCCACTGCCACGAATCCTTCTCGCTTGTATTCCGCAGCGTCCACGAACCGGGCGTGCGGGTCCTGGGCGTGTTGCTCGACGAGGACTTTGGCCCGCGCCTGCCGCCGTTCTTGGTTGTACTCGGGGTGCATGTTTTTCGGGATGGGGTCCACGTGGATGTGGGCCCACGCCTCATCGCTGATCTCCCACGATTGCCGACTGGGAGCTCGGGGATTGTAACCCAGGGACGTCAGTATACTGCGGCCTGTCTTGGTGGTAGAGAGGCGCTCCATTTGCGCCGTGAGCTGCGCCTCGGCTATTTCTTCTAAGGTGTTATGGACGCCGAGCTGCAGGAGCCGAGCCGTACTCGTGGTCCCCATTAATCCCAGCGCCGTCTTGTAAACCCGTCTGATCAGCTTGTTTATCTTTGTCCGGTCAGCGGCCTGCCAGTTGAGGTAGGCCGCAACGTAGGCGATGTGACTGATCACGAACGACTGGACGAGGCGCAGAAGACTGTCTTGACGCATGCCTGCCCATCGTGTCGAGACTCGGTGTATGAGCCGGATAGCGTCCATTGCCTTGGTGGTAATCTTGTTGATGGTCTCGTCGTTGCGGCCGTTCGTGTTTAGTAGCAGGCCCAGGACCCCGATCTTGGGAACTTCGGGGATGCGCTGCCCCGATGCAGCCACGATCTTTATGTGATCGCACTCCCGAGGGGGAGCGCGTTTCCGTCCCCGTTGTAATGATGTGAGGACGAACAGCTCGGATTTGGCGGGCGAGCACACTAGGCCTGTGCCGTTAAGGTGTTGCTCGATGGCAGTAACAGCCTGTTGGAGCTGCTGCTCAATGCTGGCGTCGGTGCCGCCTGCCGCCCACAGGGTAATGTCGTCGGCGTAGATCGTATGCCGGACGCCGGACGCCGGTCCCCTCTACTGCCCTCGCTACCCCGATCATGACAAGGTTGAAGAGCAACGGCGAGATGACTGAACCTTGCGGGGTACCCGTGCTTCCGAGCTTGTGTTCGGGGAACTTAAGGTCTCCGGCGTGCAGTTCCACCGTGCGGTTGGTCAAGAAGTTTTAGATGTAATTGTAGCTCGCTACCCTCATGTTGAGTCTCGATACTTGTGCTAATATGGCTGAGTGTTTGACTTTGTCGAATGCGCTTTGTAAATCAAGACCCAGAATTACTTTGCTGTCTTGTGTCTTGTTGTCGAATATTTCTTGTTTGAGTTGTAGCATGGCGTCTTGTGTGCTGAGTCTGCGCCTGAAGCCGATCATCGTATCTGGATATAGGTTTTCCTTTTCCAGGTACTCCTGCCACCGGTTGGAAAGCACGTGCTCAAGCACCTTGCCCACGCAGGACGTGAGCGAGATGGGACGCAAGTTGCCGATATCCGATGGCTTGCCCGGTTTCGGGATTAGGATTGTTCTTGCCGTTTTCCACTGTCGGGGGAGCTTGCCCGAACGCCAGCATTCGTTATAGTAGCGGGTTAGGGCCTCGATCGATGCATAGTCAAGGTTACGTAGCATCTTGTTGGTAATAAGATCGGGGCCGGCTGCTGAGCGGGCGTTGAGCTCGTGCAGCGCTGCCCGTACCTCTGACATGGTAATGTCTCGGTCGAGCCACGCGTTCGGCAGCCGCCCGTATGGCGGGTGGGTTTCCGTTGGCGTGTGTGGCAGATACTTGGCTTCCAGGGCCTTGATAACGGCGTCTTTTCCTTGTTGTTGTGTAGCGGTGTGTATGAGGCAGGCCAGGCGATCGCGCTGGTGTGACTTGGTCTTAGTTTCGTTTAGGAGGTGACGAAATAGATTCCATGTGCAACCACGATGTAGTTGCCTGTCAGCTCGGTTGCAGACTTCGTTCCACTGCTGCCGGCAGTGATGTTGAATGGCCCTGTTTAAGTCGGCCACCTTCTTTCTCAATTTGCGATTCAGCCGTTGCCGCTTCCAGCGTGCATGTATCGAATGTTTGGCCTCGATGGAATGGGCCAGACGACTGTCCATAGCTATGATGTCCTCGTCCGTTTCAATGGTCTTGGTGGCCGAGTGCACTGCATCGCGGAGCTCTGCCGACCAGGTTTCAATGTTTGTGATGTCTTGCGGTGTGGTTGGTCGTCCCTTACGGAAACCGTCCCAATCCGTCCATTTGTGTGTAATGGTGTTGCCCCGGAATTGATTGGGAATCGTAATTTCGAGGATGTAGTGGTCACTGCCCAGGTCAACGCCGGTGTTGTGCCATGTTACTTTGCCAGTGTGGTCGTTCTTGATGAATGTATGGTCTGGTGTGGTGTCTCGTGCTACGGAATTGCCGATTCGGGTAGGATGATTGGGATCCGTGATCAGGGTGCAGTCGTGGTCCGGGGTATCCTGTAGTAGGTCCCGTCCCTTTGCCGTGTCTTTCACGTAACCCCACGCTCGATGGGAGGCGTTGAAGTCTCCTCCAATCAGCAAAGTGTTGCCTTTGGCTTGGGTGCTGGCTGTGTGTAGCAGGGTCTTGAATTTCTGTGTTTGGTACTTGGGGTTACTGTATATGTTAGCTATGAACAGGCTGTTTTTCCGTTGTTTGCTTGGAATGATTTCGGTGAAGGTGTATTCCACCCTGCTGCGGCCGTGTCTGAGCTGATGTTCAATGAATGTGAGCCCTTTGCGGACGAATGTGCAGACGCCTCGTCCCTCCGCTGGGCTAACGTGAGCACGATACCCAGCGAGGGTTGGGTTCGCCGTCACCGTTTCTTGCAGCAGAATGATGTCAGGTTTCTTTGTTACCGTGGTCATGTGTTGTTGCAGCACTGCTCTCTTGTTGTTGTAACTGTGGCAGTTCCACTGCCAGACCGTAAGGCCCGGTAGCGATCCTATTGTGGCTTGGGGCTGAGACATGGTTGTGATGGAGTTGAGGCTTTCGTCTGTTTTTGGAGATATGGGTGGTTTGCGAATTGCGCAGCAAAGATGGGGCTGCATACTATGGGCTTGAGGGTTTGTTCAATGAAGTCGAAGCGCTCCTGTATGGTTCCGTAGGACGTGGTGATTAGTTCCTCCAGCCGCGCCAGGCGGTGGTCAGTGACGGCAGCCGTGTCGGCATAGGTGTTGGTGAGCGCTTCAATTTTGGTTTCGAGCGGAGTTTCTAATTGGGTTAGGTCCTTATGTTGTCGTGATGAGGTGCGCGCTCGTTTCTTGGGGGTTGGGTCAGTGGTTTTCTCCCCTTCGGGCTCGTCTTGTGATATGTCCATTGATTGTGTACCACCTTGATGGGATGGCGTGTCGGTGTTCTCGGGGATAACGGAGGGTGTAAGTGTCTCGGGTGACTGAGCTGGGCCAATGGTTGGCTGAAATCGCTGTGCTTGTAGTTCTTTCTTGACGTCGGCTAGCTCTTGGGTAAGCCGGCGCGTGGTTTCCAACAGAGTCGCGTTGGCGACACGGAGAGTTGTTCGAGTTCCTTGTAGTAGGGGCTGGTAGTCCATTCCTGCCAGCTGTTCTGTGTGCTTCGGCCAGCAGTGGCGCTGTTAGAGCTTGCGTTGCTGCTTTTAACTTCGCCCTTTGCTGCGTCCGCCCAACTGATTCTGTCAAGGGAGCGCGAACGCTTAGCGTCGCGTTTGTTCCTGTGAGATGAGTCACGGTCACGCGACGCGCTGCGCGACGCTCTTCGGGATCCGTTACGGGAAGCACTGCGCGAGTGAGAGCGTCCGAGACGTGGAAACGAGCTTGAGTCGAGTGCTTGCTTGTGATGTTCTTCGGCGTTACTGCGTTCGACTGCTTCCTTTTGCTGTTCTTCGGCGTTACGGCGTTCCCATCTCCGTCGCCGCACGACGTATGGAACTTTGTATTTGGCTTTCCAGACGCGGTCCCCGGTGGGGTGTTGCTCACCGCAGAGCTTGCATTTTGGGGACACATGTGTGGCCCTCTCTTGGATTAGAAGCACCGCATGCAAGGCATACACGTGCGTTTGGTGTAGAACACACGTCGCGCCTGTGGCCGATTTTGCCGCATACCTTGCAAACTTCTATTTGCTTCTTGTAGAGACTGCACGGGTACAGCGTGGATCCGTATCGCACATACTTAGGAACCTCGATACCATTGAACACTACGATGACTGTCGTCGTATTTCCGATACGCTTCGCACCCGCGGCGAGGGGGTTGTACTTGGTTACGACCTGCTGCATTATTTCAGCTTCGCTGTCTTTGAGTGATATGCCCCTGATCACGCCCTTGACTGTGTCGTGGGCGGCCGTTCCATAAGCACTCACTTGGTACGTGTTGCCTCGGACATTAATAGCTTGAATTGGAGCATACTTTTCCGCCCGCTCTTCGCTCGGAGTGCTGATCACCATTATGTTCTGTTGCGCATTGGGCCACGCTGTATCCTCAGCTCGATCTGGCACCTCAATTCCTGCTGCCACCATGATGGCAGTAGTGACGCATGCAGCTCCTGCCTTGTAAATATCGAGCCCTCCTCGGGGACGCACGACGATCTTAATTTCTTCTGCTGGCATGGCGGACATGCGAGCCGCCCGAATAACTGCGGCCCTAACGCTCTTGATGAATTTAGGGTTTTTCTGGGAGCTCGGTGTATCAGGTTGAGAAGTAGACTCGCTCGGCGTTCCTTGCAGGCGTGGTCGGCTCCTGTGCCCGCCGATGTGCAGCCATCCGGCCAAGCGTTGAAATTCCTCGGGGGTAATTTCTTCTCCTGCTACTTGTACGCTCATCGGGGAAATCTGGATGTTATGCACCGAAGTGGCGGCGGAATCCTCCATGTCGTGGCTGAAGTACGGCCGGCTAGGCCTAGCGAGCCCTGGGTTCGCTTCGGCCTAGCGTCTCCTCTTGGCGCTGAATCAGGAAGTCCGCTAATTCGAAAATGACGCACCTTTGATAAAAGTCAGGTATCGGATGATGGCGGATACCTTCACGAACACGGTGGTATTAAAAACTTCTCGATCCAAACTAATTAGCACTGCGAAAGCGGGAATTAGCGACGGAGCTAATATGAGTACGTCTGTCCTCCATGACGATCGCAGCGCCTCCCTCTATAGAACCCGTTGTAAATTTTTAAAGCTTGAAACAAGTTAGCTGAACACCTCATGAGCATGTCAGCACCAGGAAATAATCCGCACGATGAAAATACACCTGTTTGCTTGCAGAAAGCAAGCGCACAGAGCAAAATCAATGTGAAACGGCTCAGATCTCTGTGCATCACATATATAATTCCAAAATCCACAAAATGAACGCGCTGGCTCACTTACCTTGCCAGCATACCGCATCACTCAATCATCAATTTTCACGTATAGACATTATTACAGCAGCAAAAAAATAATAATAAACACGGCATAAATCTTGTACTCAGTCCTGGCACGAGCTTGCTTGGCAGCAGCGATGATGCTTGTACAGCTTCTTATCGCTCCTATGGCGAGGGGTGCTGCAATATTTATATCAGTGATAGCATTTGACATTTAACTGGGTTGCATGCGTCCCACCGATGTGAGTCGGATAATCGAATTTTCCGATCAAAATCAGCGCTAATACTTGTCCGGCAAGTGCACCGCCATAAAGAAGTGAAAGGCCAGCGTTTTAGTGTAGAGGAGACCAAGGACTTCGGGCTTCGGCGAAACGAGCTTCCACGGTCGCAGCCAGTTTCCAGATCAGCTGATATCGCCTCCTTGCACGATCAGCGCAAGGCGCGCACATCAATTACAAAATATGCATTTACAGTAACAAGATGCGCATAAGTCTCAAAACAATACATAATTAGTTGCAGTACATTATCGTATAGAAGAAAATCCGCGCTAATTTGACTTACCTGATCGGTACACATGTCAGTGCGTGCACTTCGATATGAAGAAGTGAAAGACGGGCGATTTGGGGCAGAGGAGATCCGACCTCGGACTGCAGCTAAAAGAGCTAATTCCACCGCCGCAGCATCGCTTCCAAGTCGGCAGAGCGAAATGCGCACACATCGATTATAAAAAAAAAATGTAGGTAGTAACAAGGTGCGCATATATATACGCGCTCCAGCAACATTTGCAGTATATTTCATTCATTCATTTTATTTCATTTATTAATACTGTCAGCCACCATAAGGGGCCGTAACAGGAGTGGAAAATACAAAACAAAAAATGAGCAATATAGAAGACGATCAAACAAAATCTGTGCTAATTGGACTTACCTGATCGGTGTAGTGAGTGTCCCTCCATATTAAAAAGCGAGCATTTGGGGGCAAGAGATACCCAAGGACCCAGACTGCAGCAAAATGAGCCAATTCTGCCACCGCAGCCAGCCGCAGCCTTGTTTCCAAATGGCTCAGCAAGTCTTCCTGCGCGATTAGCGCCCACACCAATTATATATAGTGAAAGAAGGCTAGGTTGAGACGGCAAGGTCGTGACGGCAAGGCCAGCGATGCCTAGTCTAGCGTTTTAATCCGATGACAAAAACCCAGGCGCGTGCCGGAGCCGGCGCCACGGGACGATGATGATGGTATGTACAAATGTAAGAGGAAGATCATGGAATGAACAAATTAAAGAACATCCACGGAAGGATCACACAATCTGCCCGGGGGGTCGGAAGCGGCCAGCCTGGCCGCTCCTGACTAAGCGATGCATCGCGGCGCACAAACGGTTTCAAGCCAGACACATGAACAATTTCAGTTCCACGGTGGCGTCGATCAGCTGGGCGATCAACAGGCGTCACTTTGTAATTCACTGGGGAAGTTTGGCTTATGACATCATAGGGACCTACGTAGCGGTTGTGGAATTTGTCACTAAGGTCAGGGGTACCACTCGATGTGTAGAATCATAGCGAGTCTTGCGGTCTTCCTGGCACGCTGCCGTGTTGAGGCGGGCAAGATGACGGCATCTGGCCACACGAGATAAAAAATGGGTAGGTACTGATGTGGAGTAGTCGGGCGTAGAGAAGAAGGAAGCGTCAAGAATTGTAGTGGGAGGACGGCCATAAACGAGGAAAAATGGAGCATAACCGGTAGTCCGTTGTACTGCTATGTTATAGGCGAATGTGACGAATGGTAGAATAGTGTCCCAATTTCGATGATCTGGTGTGATGTACATGGATATCATGTCTGACAAGGTGCGATAAAATCGCTCAGTCAGACCGTTAGTCTGGGGATGGTAGCTTGAGGTTGTCTTATGAAGGGTGGATGACGCGTGAAGAACTTCGGCAACGACTTTCGATAAGAAGGCTGTACCGCGGTCACTTAGGAGCACCAGAGGAGCGCCATGACGCAATACAATTGATCGCAAAAAGATATTTGCTACTTCTTCAGCGGAACCAGTCGGTACAGGTGCTGTCTCAGCGTAGCGTGTGAGGTGGTCGACAGCTGTTATAATCCAATGGTTACCCCCATCGGAGAGAGGTAGGGGACCATATAAGTCGATGCCGACTACGTCAAATGTCGTGGCGGGACAAGGAAGAGGTTGTATAAGGCCAGCGGGCGAAGAAGTCAGCCGTTTACGACGTTGGCACAGAGGGAAGGATGCGACGTATTTGGCAACGGTCTAAGATAAGCCAGGCCAAAAGAATCTTTTTCTCACGCGGTCGTAGGTTTTGTCAAAACCAAGGTGGCCTGCAGTAGCGTCATCGTGGAGAGCCGCCAGTATACGTGGGCGAAGCACACGCGGCACGACTGGGATCCAGGGAGTTCCATCAGGGCAATACACGTAACGGAGTAGGATGCCATCTTCGAGCTTGAAATTGCGAAGCTGTCGGCGAAGCCTAGCATTGGGCGGGTTCGAAGCGCCGATAAGGCTGTCGATGATAAGACGACAGTAGGCGTCAGCTAATTGCAGCGAGCGGAGTGCGTGTTCGTGCTCAGAATCGTCAAAAGAAACTGTTGTGATATGCGTCGGGGGAAGAGATGGTCGGCTGTGGTGAGAGGTAGAAATGCGTTGCGAATAAAAACATCAAGCTGATTCCGTAAGTGGGCAGCGAGAGAGAGCGTCGGCGTCTTGGTGTTGGCGACCAGATTTATAAGTGATGTCGAAATGGTATTCTTGCAGGCGTAGAATCCAGCGGCCAAGTCGGCCTGTCAAAGTTTTGAGTGAAGACAACCAGCAAAGAGCATGGTGGTCGGTCACAACTGTGAAGTGCCGACCGTATAGGTAAGGGCGAAATTTTTGGACAGCCCAGACGACGGCAAGACACTCCTGCTCGGTAATGGTGTAGTTTTTCTCAGCTGGAGTCAGAGTCCGACTGGCAAAGGCAATCACTTTCTCACGCGATGTTGTATCACGCTGCAGAAGTACAGCGCCAAGACCGTGACCACTGGCATCGGTGTGCAGGTTAGTTGGAGCGCTGTCACTGAAGTGGCCAAGAACAGGATCTGATGTGAGGGCGTGCTTTAGGTCATTAAAAGCAGTCTCGCACTGTTCCGTCCATACGAAAAGGCTGCGTGCTTTAAGTAGCTCATGAAGTGGTGCAGCAATAGTTGCAAAATGCCTTATAAAACGCCGGAAATAAGAGGCGAGGCCGAGGAAACTGCGCAAATCTGTAGTCCGTTGTGGACGGGCAAAGTGCTAGACCGCGATTATTTTTTCAGGATCTGGGCGAATGCCAGCATGGCTGACCAGATGTCCCAATATTCTAATTTCGTGCCACTTCTTGGTGTTGAGCTGAAGGCCTGCCGAAGCGAGACAGGTGAGGACTTCATTCAGGCGCGTGAGATGGTCATTAAAGGTTTCCGAAACGATAACAATGTCGTCCAAGTAACACAAACAGGTTCTCCATTTTAGGCCACGAAGCACAGTATCGATCATTCTTTCAAATGTCGCTGGTGCGTTACAAAGTCCGAAAGGCATAACATTAAATTCGTAAAGGTCATCGGGTGTTGCGAAAGCGGTTTTTTCTTTGTCGTCCTCGTGCATAGGTATTTGCCAATAACCTGAGCGGAGGTCCAAGGTCGAGAAATATTCGGAGCCTTGGAGAGAGTCAAGGGCGTCATCAATTCGTGGCATCGGATATACATCTTTGCGGGTAATTTTGATGAGTGCGCGGTAATCAACACAAAAGCGTACCGAGCCGTCCTTTTTTTTAACTAACACTACTGGGGAGGACCATGGGCTTGTTGAGGGACGAATTATATTGCGATGAAGCATGTCATTTACATTTTCTTCAATTACTTTTCGTTCAGAGAGGGAACCCGATAAGGCCGTCGGCGAACGATAGAGTTACCTTCAGTACTGATCCGATGGTGCGCAACACTAGTCCGTCCCAGTGGTGTGGAATTGGCATCGAAAATGCCTTGGTGGTGTCGAAGCAATGTCAGCAGTTCTTGGAGTTGGTTCGGCGTGAGTTTAGGATTAATAGTCTTTGCGAGAACAGAAAGAGAGACGTCTGACGAAACACTTCGCTGAGGCGGAGGGGCGGTGAGCACCATCAGGGAAAAAGGTTGAACATCCACCATGCAATGCAGAGAAGTTCCTTTTGGGAGCACGAGGGATTCACGTGAAGTGTTAGTGGCCAGTACTGTCGCTGAGCCGTTGTGGAACCGGACAAGGCTTGACGGGAAAGCGATGCCGCGTGCAAGATGACTATATGATGGTGCTATGAGTACGTCCCCGTCAGTGATGTGGTCAGAAACAACAGTAAGCAGTTTTTCGCACTGAGGAGGCAAAACAGTATCAGCGGCGGCAACGAGGGGATGATGTCGTTCAGAAAAGTCAGATGAAAAATCGCTGTCTGTCATATGGATAACACGGTCACCGCAAGAAATTAACGCTGAAGCGGTTGACAAAAAATCCCATCCAAAAATCATCAGATGTGCACAAGGTGAGAGCACAGCAAACTGCACATGATGGCGGATGCCGTCGATAACAACTCGTACGGTGCACTTCGCTGAAGGGCGCAAAGGGACGTCATTGGCTCCACGGAGTTCAGGCCCATCATATGGTGTTGTCACTTTTCGCAAACGGTATCACAAATCATCGTGAATGACAGAAATTGCAGCCCCTGTATCAATAAAAGCTTCGACCGGTAAACCTTCAGCGATAACAGCAATCACATTATACGGGCGATCAGGAGGACTTTTAGTAAGTTCGCAGAGTGCAGTTTGACCTCCGGAAACTGCAACACTTAGTTTTCCGGATGGCGGACAGGGGAAACTGAGCGGCGGTATGGGGATGTGGACCGGCGTCGGGATACATGGTTCCCATGAGGCTCAGAGGAAGATACTGGAGGTGGGGAGGATCTTCGAGGTGGGCTTGGAATCGACCGGCGTTGATAATATGAGGTCGAAGGCATGTCAGTTTCGAAGGTGTCGTAACCACGGCGCTCGTTCTGAAGGCGGCGGCGACAGAAGCGGGATATATGTCCTCTAATACCACAGTAATAGCAGACTGGTCGGGAGGGACGCCAAGGTGCGTAATAGGGTGGTGTAGGTTGAGTCATCGCCATTGCATTGACGTGATTGTAAGTTGGTGCCGGTCGGGGCGGGGGAACCAAAGGAGGGGGGATGCAGCGACGTGCGCGTAGGTCGGCGCTGGACGGTTTGCAGAAGGTTCGGATGTCATGGGGTGGCTGATAGTTGATAACTCTTCTTTAATCATGTTGCGGAGAACGGCGTCATTAGAAGGTGCGGAAGAATGATCGCACCCATGTCGACAAAAAGGATTGAGGGCTTGGAGCTCCTCGCGGATGATTGCTCGAATTATTGCCCGCAGATCAAGGTCAGCAGAGGTCGGACCAGTTGCGAAGCTGGGCTGTAATCGAGAGGACTGCAGCTGGTCGAGGCGTTGACAGGTCGTTATAATTGAATCAACACTTGAAGGATTCTGGGCAGCTAAGGTATGATAAGCCATAGAATTGATCCCTTTTAAGACGTGGTGCACACGTTCAGGTTCTGTCATGGTGGGACTAATGCGCCGACAAAGTGCAAGAACAGCCTCTATGTAAGACGCATATGATTCATCAGGACCTTGAAGGCGGGAAGCAAGCTTGTTTCTCGCGATCTCAGTCCGAACTGCCGGGTCGGTGAAGTATTGTCGGAACTGCTGTTAGAAAGTGGTCCAGTTAGTAGTGTGGGGTTCGCGATTAATGAACCAGTTTCTGGCGACCTCGATGAGATAGAACGAAACGTTGAGGAATTTTAAAGCATCGTCCCACCGGTTATAGGCACTGCAGCGTTCATATGTGTCGAGCCAGTCATCGACGTCTTCGTCGCGACGACCAGCGAACAGCGGCGGGTCCCGTTGACGTGGGGGCAGAGTCGGAGGCGTCGGTGCAGCCGAGGTAGAGGGTCCGGCCTGGTCGGGATTGCTCTCGGTGGACATGATTATGGTGGAAGTTGCCAAACGGCGACCGGACCGTAGCTCATGCGAGAGGCAGGGCCCAAGGCAGCAAGGGGATCGAATTTGACCTCCACCACTTGTGAAATAAGGCTAGGTTGAGACGGCAAGGTCGTGACGGCAAGGCCAGCGATGCCTTGTCTAGCGTTTTAATCCGATGACAAAAACCCAGGCGCTTGCCGAAGCCGGCGCCACGGGACGATGATGATGGTATGTACAAATGAAAGAGAAAGATCATGTAATGAACAAATTAAAGAACATCCCCGGAAGGCTCACAATATATATAAAAGATGCAAGGAGTATATAACAAGATGAACATATGCTCCAAAAGAATACATCATTATGTTCAGTATAATATCGAATCGAGCAAAAAGCTCCTCTGATCAAGACCGAAAGATCATGTACTTACGCATGTTTTGGTGAACTTCGGCACGAAGAATCTGTACAGAGCGGCTGCAATCATCAGCTGCATATGTGGGCTGTTTTTTTCAAACGCTGACTGCTGCAGGAGGTTGAGACAGATTGAATTTGCGCGAAATAAAAGCGGACGATAAAATTAGGCAGTAGGCATCGCGCCCACACGGAGGCTGGCCGTCGACTGAGCGGCGCCGCGCATCTTAGCTCGCGCGAGATGTGTTTTCCCGCCATTTGGCCACGTGACCTCAAGAAGGGGGAGGGGGGAGGGGGAGAAGCTGCAAAAACAGCGAGAATTTCTCTGTGTGCGGTGCGTGCAATTCTTTTTTTTTTTGTTTTTGTTTTCGCCGATATTTGTGTCCGCTTCGGCATTCCTGTCACCCCCGCGGTAGGGTGCCTGGATGCCTTTCACCTTCCCGTGGTTCTTTCCGCTTTGCCGCAGGGAGAAGAGATGGACCGACGGGGGGCAGCGGGTCCCGCGCAGCAAGAAGCAGTCTTCTTTCTTCTTCACGCCCCCTCCCCCCTCCCTCGTCGTTCAAGAAGCGTCGAGGTCGTTTCTTTTCTTTTCTTTTTTCTATGGCTTCTGCAGAGCCCTCGTCTTGATACCAGCGGCTGTAGTTCTTTGCATGAAAAAATATGGCTTGGAGCGAATGCATGTAATGTTCTTTTAACCGAATATCTTCCACACAAATCAAGTGTGGGGCAGTAGAATACCTGCAGCTTCATTTAGCCAAAATAGCAAGACCTAGCTACGTATATACTGTTCAGCAACTTTATCGAAACCGTCTTGGAAAATGTTTCCACCGGTCAAGGTGTGAATATTTTCCAAGACGGTTAAGTTGCAGAACACTGTATATTATGAGTCATATTAATCGCAAACCACATTTCCATTTTCGCGTTTGGTTTCCTTCATAATGCGGCTTCTGCATCTCGACTAAAGCCCGTGACCTCGGGCTCAAGCTGGTAAATACCGATTGAACGACATAACTGCTGCAAGTTTCTGACAAAAATATATTTTGTCCATTTGTTCTAGGGATGAATGAAAAGCAGTAGAAGGTCGCAGGGCAAAGTGCACCGGATCCGGATGAAAGCTCATAAAAGCTCACCGCCTCTTTTCTTGACCCCGTACGAAAGGTAAACTCACGAAGGCTGCGAAACGAATTTAAGGGAGTTTAGGATTGATAGGTTTCGAGGGCACTGGCGAAAGTAATTGACGGTTAACATATAAACCTTAAAAGCCCCCGATCTCTTCGGTTTACGGTGGGTTTGCTTAGGGTTATGTTATAGGTTAACTTTAGATGAGGTTGCATAAATTCAGAGGTTACCATTTAACCATAAAAAATGAACAATTACATTCCTAGGCTAATAGCAGTTTACCACGCAAATCTTAGGCACTTAATATGCTTCAAAGAGACAATCAGCGCCTACCAGTTCACAAATTCAAGCATAAGTTCATGACAAATCGCGATCAACTACAGAGTGTACCATACCCGCCGCAGCTCAGTTAGCGCGCGGTAAAAGCTTTATTTCAAAATATGTATAAATAACAGTTAATTTCACCTTCTGTTGCGCAATGTATAATTCTATCAGCAGGCTCAAATGATATAGTGTCAATATATATCATGCACGCGGTATAATTCAATGTTGCATTAAAATAGCTGTTTCAATGATACGAATTTTCCACTTTTCTCCTGCTAAGCCGACTGCCTCATGGAACGTAGAGGGGAAACCTGCTGTATAGCAGGAGACTTTACTTTGATATGCACAATGTTATTTAATGATATAGCAGCAGTGGAAAAGGGGATTCGAGGAACTTTATATATATTCTGGCATTTGATACCATATTTCTGCGTGTGAGGCTGACGTTGAAGAATTTATTTGATTTATTTTATTTTTTATTTATAATACCCTCAGGGTACAGTTGTACGTTACAGAGGGGAGGGGCGCATACAGGATATATATATAAAACAGAAGGTTAACAAAAGCGTACAAATCTGAAAAACAAAGCAAATAAAAAAGAACAAGGTACATGTGCAATTTAGGAAATTTAGGAAAAGGGCATAGGTGTTAAAAACAACAATATAAAAATATAATAAGCAACAGTATACAATGATGTTATGCAAATAACCATACAGTAAGTTTTGAAACTAGGCAAAAAAGAAAGATTGCAGCGCGGATTTAAATTTTTGTTCTTCAGTTATACTTGTTAGTGATGCAGAGAGGTTATTCCAATCATTACAGGTGCGGGGAAGAAAGGAGTTAAAATAGGCAACTGTGTTTGTGTGCGGAATGTTTACCTTTTGACTATGGTTACGGCGAAACGAAATGTAGGATGGTGGCTGAACCCATGAGGAACGCAAGGTGGAGTTATGGTAGTATATTTTGTGAAAAAGTGAGAGGCGGGATAGTTTTCTTCGAGTAGATAACAGCGGGAGATGTAAGTATGCTTTCATATTAGTAACGCTGGCTGTCCTTTGATAGTTATTTAAGATGAACCGGGCTGAGCGATTTTGTACTGCCTCAACGAAGTGTATGAGTGTTGCTTGACCGGGGTCCCAAACAGATGAGGCGTATTCCAGTTGTGGACGAATGTATGTTGTATACATTAATAGCTTTAATGATGATGGTGCAAGGCAGAAATTACGACGAATGTATCCGAGAGTACGATTGGCTTTAGCGATGATGGAGTTGACATGCAATTTCCAGGTTAGATCACTAGTAACGATTAAACCAAGGTAGCGGTATGACTTTACAGATTCTAATGGGACGTTATTAAGCATATACATAGGACTTGTTACATTAGTTCGAGATACCCTCATTGATTTGCATTTGTTAATGTTTAATTGCATGCGCCATTTACTGCACCATTCGCTAATATTATTAAGGTCATTCTGGATTAGTAGGATATCGGAATTATCAGCAAGTTTACGGTATAAAACACAGTCATCAGCAAGTAGGCAAATTTTCGAAGAAACACAGGAAGGCAAGTCATTTATGTAAATCAAGAATAAGAGCGGTCCCAGAACCGACCCTTGCGGAACGCCGGACCGGACTGGGACAGAAGGTGAGTTGATTTCATTAGCATTTACAAATTGTACGCGGGATGTGAGGAAAGCGCGGATCCAATTAATTACAGCAGGGTCAATGTTTAGAAAGCTGAGTTTATGAAGGAGTAGTGCGTGGCTTACTTTGTCAAAAGCGTTAGAGAAATCAAGAAATATACAGTCAGTCGAAAAGCCAGAATCCAAATAGGCATGCAAATCATTAGTGAAGGAGACAAGCTGAGTTTCACAAGAGAATAGTTTACGGAATCCATGCTGTGCACTTGAAAAAAAGTTGTTATTTTCGAGAAAGTTAACAAGATGTGTGTATATAATGTGCTCCATAATTTTACAAGGTACGGATGTTAGGGAAATAGGCCTGTAATTGAGGGGATCGTGTGCTGGACCTGATTTGTGGATGGGGATTACTTTAGCAGATTTCCAGTCATGGGGCAAAATGCCAAGATCATAAGATTGCGAAAAAATGCACTCCAGTATTATTGAACAGTATTCTACATTGTTTTGCAAAAATTTAATATTTATCTCGTCAGTTCCACAAGATAATTTGGGTTTCAGTTTGTTTATTAAAGCTTTGATACCTGTCGATTAAAATATTATTGGGTCCATGAGCTGATAATTGGTAGCATTCACAACTGGAATATGACTGGTGGGTACAGGGGATGAAAATGACTGAATGAATGTGTCGTTAAGCACTTTTGAACAGAGGTGAGACGGCACTGAGTCCCCTGAATTAGTGAGCAATGATAAGGTGTTGTTATTAGTGTTATTAGTGTTCCCTCGTATGACATTCCAAAATCGCTTTGGATTAGCCTTTAGTAACTGTGGAAGAGTAGTGTTTAAAAAAGACAACTTAGCTGACCTTAAAGACGTGATGTAACATTTAGCCGCTTTTTTATACGATAGCCAATGAGTTAGTTTTAAAGACTGTCTGGCTGCACGGAACAAACGTTTTTCTTGTTTGATAATCTGTTCAGATGTGTATTATACCAAGACGCTTTGCTGTTAGTGTAGGCGGTTCTAAGGGGGACGTATCGGGTGGTTAATTCGGAAATTTTATTTTTGAACATGGACCGGTTAGTTTCTATGGACCGGTCGTGAAGTGATGGCAAAAACAGATCTAGAAATGAGCAGAGTTCGCTGTTGATGGCGGTGTAGTTAGCTTTGTTAAAATCACGAAATTTTCTTTTTTGTCTGCTTGTTTTTGTTTGAGTCACCGTTAGCGTAAAATGTAGGATATCATGATCGCTCAGCCCGGGCAGGTGCGAGACGATCGATAAGTTGTCTGCTGATGTTGAAAGAATAAGGTCGAGAACTGACGATGTACTATGTGTTACACGTGTAGAACGATTAACAATCTGGGATAAGTTGAAGTCTGAGCAAATGGAGAGAAACAGATTAGCTTCGGCGGACGGGGGATTTGAAAATGAGTTATCAAAGGACCAGACGATATTTGGAAAATTGAAATCGCCTAGAAGTAAAAGATCAGCACCAGGGAAACGAGTTACAATATGATTTAGAGAATCGTGTAGGTTATCGCAAAATGATGAGTCAGCCAAGGGTGGTCGATAACATACGCCTAATATTACTTTTTTAAAGTTCAGATTCAGGCAGCACCATATTAGCTCTAAATTAGTTATAATAGGTACAACAAAACAATCGATGCATTCACTGATAGCAATTAGGACCCCACCACCAACTCTGCCCGTTCGGTCACTCCGGAAGACAACATATTTCTTTTCACAATGAAACAGTTCACTATTTCTTATTTTGCTATTTAGCCACGTTTCTGTTAACACAATAATATCAGCATTACAGTCTTCTATTATCGCGCCTAATTCATCTTTTTTTGGGTAAAGGCTACGGATGTTTGTGTATAACACTGAACATTCGAGACTATTCGAAGCGCCTCCCCTCATATGATCCTAGCTAGTAGACATCATGCGACCAGACCGGAGAGTTCTGCTATGAGTTTCACTCGCGATTTCTGCTGCATTTTCATAGGAATTGCTGATTTCATAAATGGCATCTTCACTTTCGTTGTAGCAGTAGCACTTTCGTCCTATAAAAATTTTCTTGTAACCAAGTTTGAAGGATACGCCACCTTTGGATTTGCCAAATTCGATTAATTTTTTTCTGACATTGCGCGTTGCTGGACAGAAGTCTCCAGTAACTCCTTTACCGCTATTTTTCAAACACTCCCGTTTTGAGAAGACCAGTTCCTTTGTTTTGTAGTTTTCGAATCTAGCTATTAGTGGTCTTGTTTTTCTACTGACAAAACGCCCAAGTCTGTGTGCACGGGAGATATCTGAACTACATATATCAATTTTCATAGTAGTCTTTATTATTTCGAGAATTGTTTGCTCCGATTCAGACGATGTCTCATCTGCATTGTCAGTTATGCCATAAAAAAACAAATTGTTCCGTCTAGACCGATCCTCCGCGTCATCAAGACGGGATCGAAGCGCAACATTGTCTTTTTCGAGGCGCTCTACTGTAGCATGCAGCTCTTTCATGTCCTGCTGCCAGTGCTCGAATACTGAAGTTTGGTTTTCTACTTTTTGCAATCTCTCATTTATTTCTATCATTGCCTGTGATACCGACTGTTGCTGTTGTTTCAGTTCTGACATGCTTTCCAGCATAGTGTTTTGCGCTAATTCCATTCTTTTGGAACGTTCGTTCATATCTTTCATGGTTTGCAGTATCTTTCATGGTTTGCAAGATCTTCTGGGCCTGGATTGCTTTCGACGTCACCGCACGTGAGCAGCAACAATGAACAGAAAGGCGCAATCACTGCTTCTAGGCACGGAAGCACGATGATGAAGCGATCATCCGATTTCAAGCAGGTAAACGGTAATTTGGAGAAGTAACTAACCTGCAGAACGAAGAAACGGGTGCGTAAGTCTTTCATGCTTTCCTTCATCGTGCCTCCGTGCCCACTGACAAGTGAACACTCGATGCCTGGCTTTATCCATTCCGAGTGTGATGACGTTGATGTTGCGGCTGCGCAGAGGTGAATCTCCAGGGGGCGTATGGCCACGAAGCCAGTCGACAGGAATGGCGGTTCCGGGGCAGACGCAGCCTCGCAGAATTCGGCCGCAGCTGAAGCATCCCCCTGCCGGTGGCCATCTGTCGTCATCCCAGCCGCAAGAACAGAGACGAACTGCAGAACGAAGAAACGGGTGCGTAAGTCTTTCATGCTTTCCTTCATCGTGCCTCCGTGCCCACTGACAAGTGAACACTCGATGCCTGGCTTTATCCATTCCGAGTGTGATGACGTTGATGTTGCGGCTGCGCAGAGGTGAATCTCCAGGGGGCGTATGGCCACGAAGCCAGTCGACAGGAATGGCGGTTCCGGGGCAGACGCAGCCTCGCAGAATTCGGCCGCAGCTGAAGCATCCCCCTGCCGGTGGCCATCTGTCGTCATCCCAGCCGCAAGAACAGAGACGAACTGCAGAACGAAGAAACGGGTGCGTAAGTCTTTCATGCTTTCCTTCATCGTGCCTCCGTGCCCACTGACAAGTGAACACTCGGTGCCTGGCTTTATCCATTCCGAGTGTGATGACGTTGATGTTGCGGCTGCGCAGAGGTGAATCTCCAGGGGGCGTATGGCCACGAAGCCAGTCGACAGGAATGGCGGTTCCGGGGCAGACGCAGCCTCGCAGAATTCGGCCGCAGCTGAAGCATCCCCCTGCCGGTGGCCATCTGTCGTCATCCCAGCCGCAAGAACAGAGACGAACTGCAGAACGAAGAAACGGGTGCGTAAGTCTTTCATGCTTTCCTTCATCGTGCCTCCGTGCCCACTGACAAGTGAACACTCGATGCCTGGCTTTATCCATTCCGAGTGTGATGACGTTGATGTTGCGGCTGCGCAGAGGTGAATCTGCAGGGGGCGTATGGCCACGAAGCCAGTCGACAGGAATGGCGGTTCCGGGGCAGACGCAGCCTCGCAAAATTCGGCCGCAGCTGAAGCATCCCCCTGGCCGGTGGCCATCTGTCGTCATCCCAGCCGCAAGAACAGAGACGAACTGCAGAACGAAGAAACGGGTGCGTAAGTCTTTCATGCTTTCCTTCATCGTGCCTCCGTGCCCACTGACAAGTGAACACTCGATGCCTGGCTTTATCCATTTCGAGTGTGATGACGTTGATGTTGCGGCTGCGCAGAGGTGAATCTCCAGGGGGCGTATGGCCACGAAGCCAGTCGACAGGAATGGCGGTTCCGGGGCAGACGCAGCCTCGCAGAATTCGGCCGCAGCTGAAGCATCCCCCTGCCGGTGGCCATCTGTCGTCATCCCAGCCGCAAGAACAGAGACGAACTGCAGAACGAAGAAACGGGTGCGTAAGTCTTTCATGCTTTCCTTCATCGTGCCTCCGTGCCCACTGACAAGTGAACACTCGATGCCTGGCTTTATCCATTCCGAGTGTGATGACGTTGATGTTGCGGCTGCGCAGAGGGGAATCTCCAGGGGGCGTATGGCCACGAAGCCAGTCGACAGGAATGGCGGTTCCGGGGCAGACGCAGCCTCGCAGAATTCGGCCGCAGCTGAAGCATCCCCCTGCCGGTGGCCATCTGTCGTCATCCCAGCCGCAAGAACAGAGACGAACTGCAGAACGAAGAAACGGGTGCGTAAGTCTTTCATGCTTTCCTTCATCGTGCCTCCGTGCCCACTCAATTTAACACAATGTAGACCGCCACTGGTGCAGGAGCCGATCGATCCTCGTCATGTTGCGCGGGATTCTCAAAACGCAATCCCTTTGAATTTTCTCAAAAGAACCAAAGGTTACTTCTTGCACAATGCTTGTGTTCGCAGGAAGTTACGTTCGACAGGCGAATCGTCCGGGCGATCGGCTCTTTGCGTGCCTTTCATTTTTATTTGGAAACTATCACGACCACATTTGTGTTCTGGATAAAGACAGTCGGCCTCGGCATATTGATATATCAGGAATATAGCTTTCCTAATCCCCGTGTTTCAACTGAGGCGGGCAAATATTTGTCTCAAGCTGTTCCATTTATCCTCATGTCGGCAATATACTCGAGTTTCGTCTATCGAGAGTGCAGCATATATGTATATATGCGAAGCGTTACAGCTCATTTGGTCCAAAAGCCACCTCGCTAACCCGGTTTTCGCTTGAGTATTGTCGAGTTTTGTCTGAAATATTCGGAATGTGGTAGTAAATATGCAGATGCGGTCCAGGTTCCCACCGGGATCTGTGACAGCCTTTACTTTCCTATAACCAATTTACAATTAACTGCTGTTGTCCACCGAAATAGAGAGATAGAAGAATGAGAAGGCGTTGTATCCCGTCGAATGTTAAGGGGAAGCTTGAGCGTCCCCCTAATTTTTATTTCCTTCTTTCAATTATTATTAACTATTCCATCGTACCACTGTGTAAGGTCGTGGAACAATTTACTCTGTGCGACTGCAGACGTGCGTAAGTGCGTGCGTGCGTACGTGCATGCGTCACACACGGCTTCGTGTCGATGTCGGGATAGACTATTAACTCAATAATCTCGGACATCTTGTTCATCCTAAAGTTATAGCTAATTAACGTATACGCGAAACTTCTGATAAAGCCTAGTGCACACAGGTGCCAACTTTCCCACATCTGTGTTCCTTGATTGTTTATTGTTCCAGCCTCCCAATGATACGACCCTGCATGGCTTAGCACGTGTTTTCTTGCGTTGAGAAGCTTTGAGGTGCCGGCTAGTTGGTAATACATTTTGGAATAACAGCGCGAAGGACGAGGACGAAGATAGAAGGACACAAACACTCTCTTGTGTATTCTTGTGTATTCCTCTTGCAAAGTCAATCTACTTTGATTATATTTTCACTATAGCTAGGTGGTGGCGCCTATTTGGGTTCCGCCTTGTCTTCATTATGCCCTTTGTTGTGCGCTATTGGGTATCCGAGTTAGTGGATCACATAGGTTACGTTGGGCGGCCTTAACTTTTATACTGGCTTGGAAGTAGAAGACAGATGTTTGTAGTGCATGATCAGGGGAAAGACAGGCGCACGTGTTCGCATGGTTAGAGGAAATGTTTGTAGACGGAGCATGGATAGCCATAGCAGTATCTAATCTCTGCGAAGCGCTCTGCTATTCTGCGCCCCTAGACATATGTGCCAAAGGTATGCGAAGTGGGAGACGCTTGTTGCACCGAATCTCCCGCATGCTGTAAGAGACTTTCGGTGGCGCACTGAGTGTGGCGTATTCGATCCCCACCAAATTAAGACAGGCTTTACAGCCGGCATATTGATCCGCACTGTATCAACTTTGGTCAGGTCGAGTCTCGCACACGTGTCCTTAAGGACTGCGTCGCAGCTTGGACATTCCGCTGCCTAGCGCCGTGAGCTTTTTCGTCGCACAGTTTAAGGCCGCGTGAAGCGTTCGAACAACGTGTAGTGAAGTCCGTGTAATTGATCATTTGGCAGAATAGGAACGCGGTCGATCGTATTCTTTCGGTGACCCCGTTGTTTACTGTTCCCCATGCTAGTGCGTCTCACCTAGATATAGCCATCTGTTAGCTCTTGGAGAGCAAAGCTTTATCCGGCGGTTGTTGACGCGGCACATCCACCTCAGGAAGGTCACTTGTACATCGCAGTGATTTGAACTCGGTTCTTGTCTTGAAAGACGCAAGCCTGCGGCTCACGCGTATATGTGTGAGCACAAAGGATCGAGCAATCGACTGTCTGGAAATTTGTTAGGTGGTCAGAGCTCCCGAGGGATTCCTGTTGCAGCTGCGCGTTATTGATATACAACGTGTGACCAGAAACCCACTGCGTTATATATTTCTTGCCGCTACCTTATATGTTCGGTACTGTTTGCTGTTTTACTGAAACATTATTTATTGTCCCAGTGTGCTTTGCTATTTCCATGTTCATCAATAAGATTTATTTGGTTCCCTGCTATGCAAATGGTTGAAGTTCACGCCTATGACGTCATGATCGTTTCTACTTTCTTATCCCGGTACTTTTCAAGCAGAAGTCTTAAGTTTCTGGACCTATGCAGCATTCCTTCCATATGCAGGGCTATTCTACAAGCGATCTCTCGGCTTAGTACGTACGACAGATAATTTGCTTTAATCACTTCCGATACATGTTCACGCCTTAAAACTAAAAGTTCTCCATATTACTAGTCTGCAAGCCACAACAAAAACCCGAAATTGCAGCAGTTGCTTCAGGAAAGAATTCTTTTCAATTAGCTTCTTTCATTGCGCGTATCTTGTGTAGCTCTCAATGAATATTCTTAATTTTCAATCACTGTATAACATAGGGATCTCAAACTCATATTGATATGCAGGATGCGTTGAGAAAATATGTCTCTCGCGGACCAGGAGTGGACAGTAACAAGCAAGAAAATATAGAAGCCATAATCCAAGACAATCTGTAAAACAAAAACGAAATACTAATAAAACAAATAAAAATCAACTGTTTAGTTCCTATGAAACCATACTCCCATTATTTGAGCAAAAAGAAAAAAGAAAAAAAAACTGGAAAAGCGGAGCATCTTCGATTTTTCGTGTCCAAACGCGCCGGAGGAACGCGTTATTTCAGGATGGCTTGGCGGAGTGGGTGTAGCTCGCTTCCCCGTGTGGCGGTTTCCACGTGTCGGAGGCAATGGGCCATCTCCCCGCAGTGCCGAAATCCCGTGAAGTAAATGCCACGCGTGTGTTTCCCCGTGTGTCGGCTCCCCCTGCTCACAATACCCTCTCACCCCACCTTCTTGTCAGCAGTTGAAAAAGCCGGAAAGCAGGGGTCAGCGCCCTACCGCCCCCCACAGAAGTTAATGGTCTTTAGCGAGCGTCTTCGCGACAAGCTTGTGCGCGTTTTTTTCTTCTTTCTCTTTGTGAAGGGCGCTTGAGGGCGACTGGGCTCTGCGAAAAGGGGAAAAATGGCGTTTTCTTCCCCATTCTTTCTCAAGTGTTGTACAAATAATTTCTATGCTTAAAAAACAGCAAAGCCTTTGATTTTGACATTTTTGCTATGTCGAAAACAGCAGCTGGTGGCTGTTAACCGACTAAGTGCATATAAGTAGTGGCGGTCCATGACGTGTGAACACTGTAACAGAAGATACGTGAACATGTCAGGTGTCTAATAAGCCACCCGGCGTGTCAAAGTTCAACACGTGTTTTTTTTTTTTTTTTAGAGAGTGCAACTGGGGATAAAAACAAAATAGCAAAGGCCAAGGTTTTTGTCTAATCTTTGCTGCACTGTCCGCTGCAGTGAAAAGAAGCTATATTGAGGCCAGCTTAAGAGGTTTCTTTTTTGTTTCGAAAAGAGCCACATGCACCTTGGCGGAAAGAAAGCAAAATGCAGTTTTAGTTTTTTTATCCGCAGCAACACATGGGAAGGCTATAAGTGACAGCTTTAAAGATCTTTGTGCAAACTAAACATTGCAGCTGAACTTCACCTAATTCGGTGCCCAGATTTGGCTCTTTTCGGGAAAAACTAAAGCCGCGTTCAGACTACGTGCGCATCCGTCGTAACTATCGTATTTATCGCAGTGCGCATAGCGGCTGGAACTCCCGTTTACGTAGCTTGCGACCGCGCATGTTCACACTGGGGCTTTCGGTAAGATGCGTTCTTTACGACCGGCCAATCACCGCTCTCAACATGGCGCCGGTTAGCGAGCGGCTGATAGCGGAGGTCTGGGCTCTTCAAACTCAAAATGAGATGTGAAAGAAAAGACTGGACACACAAATAAAATACGAAAAAGAACAATGGGTATATTAACAATTAACCACTCGATTACAAATACACTTCGTTTCGCACACGCACGTTCGCACACAGTTTTCAAACGTCCGCTCAGCGTGCTGACGCACCACTCACTCCGCACATTTCTTCACGCGCCACGCTCGACGTACCGCGCACTCCTGCTCGGTGTCCCGTGATCGCACTCTCTCGCACCAAAACAGGCGTACGGTCCGCCTGCATCCAGCTGCTTGCAATTTTACCAGTGCCCCGGAGCGATCTTGGAGACGGGCCGGGGCGGTGACTCAAAGGCCGTACTACTGACACCAAACAATGAGCCGGGGCGCACGGCAGACACGGAAACGTCCGCAGAACCTCGTCCTGCCTCAGAAAATGCTGTTTTCTTTTTCTCTTTTACGGTGAGCTTCTTTCAAACTTCGACGAGTCCGCACCAGCTCCGTTCTGCGGCCTGACCGCAACGTCGCCCCGCATCGGCCTTTCGCTGCCGGCCAACTGTTTCCTCACTTGTCAACGGAGTCGATGGGCTGCGAGAATGCACGGGGATGAAGCGGGCATCCCCCGCCTCCATAACCTCACTTTTCTAAACTAGAGAAAACATTTGCTTGTTGAGAGCTTGTTCGCACATGAAAAAACGGATTGATAAACCACTTACTACTTTGACTCAGCGCACTGGCAATTTGCAGCCAGGCATCGTGTTGCACTTCTCTCTGTGCGATTTCAGCTACTCGTAGTAGAAAGCCGGCCTCTGCCGAACTTTTTTTATGAGGGGCTGATAATTCCACAGCGAAGATTCCGCACTGCACATGATCAAGCTGCGGACAGACACAATCGCCGACACAGACACAAACACCGACACAACACATCACTGGAGAGTCGAGGCACTGTAGCAAAGTAGGAGCGTTGGACGATGTCGCCTACAAGGGTTTGCGCGCAAAATCTGGGAGGACCGGAAGCCCCGTGGCCGGAAAAGGAAAACCGAAACGCCTGTGCGCATTGGTCGCGCGTAACAGACGTATCTGTGCTAGTCGTAAAAGTCGCGGGTCCTCCGACATTTACGCCCACGCTGGCTGCGTACGTTGCGCATTTTACGCTCAATACGACAGCAGTCTGAACAGACAAGTTACGTTTTTTGCACTTACGCTTACGATCCTTACGAACGATACGTGCGTTGCGCACGTAGTCTGAACGCGGCTTAATGCGTTCTTAGTAGGGTCTTTCTATTTTTGTTTTCCTTGCTTTTCTTCGCGCTTTAAAATTACAGACAACTCGCTTTGCGAACACTTTTGCTTGTATGTTAGGAAATGGCAATTATATACGAATCGCATATTTGACGATTCACATTCCTTGAACATTGGGTTAAAGCTCTTTTTGAAATGTAGCTGCCGATTTCTTGAATGTGACATGGACACCAGGCCATCATGCAGCCCCACGAACGGGCGCTCCCGGCTCTCTTCCGCGAGCGCTCTAAGGCCGCACGGTCGAAAACAAACCAACCAACACTAACAAAAGGCAAAAAAGAGTAGCACCCCATCCTTACTCTCCCCCTCCTTGCCACCCCCCCTTCTCCCCAACCCATCCTCTCCCAGCCCTTTCCAATGTTTCAAGGGGTGAGGAGGGGTGCGTTGTCAAGAGGGGTTGTCCGCAGTGGGAGAAGGACAAAGGGATTCTGAAAGAGTGGAAGCGTGGGCGAGTTGGTGATGGTTCGATTGGTGCATAGCGCTAAAAAGACAAGGACACAGCGAGACACACAGGACGGGCGCTAACTTACAACTGAATTTTTAATGCAAGACCAGGCAATATAAGCACTTTCTTGACAAAGAAGAGGGGGAGACATAAAAGCGTTAATTGCTTCCTATATTTTAACGCTTTTATGTCTCCCCCTCTTCTTTGTCAAGAAAGTGCTTATATTGCCTGGTCTTGCATTAAAAATTCAGTTGTAAGTTAGCGCCCGTCCTGTGTGTCTCGCTGTGTCCTTGTCTTTTTAGCGCTATGCACCAATCGGATTCTGAAAGCGCGGGGATTCGAAGGTGGGGGAGATAACGCATTTGCAATACTGCATGAGAATAGCGACCTGGGTTTCGACACTTTCTTGCTTCGTGCATACCCCGGCGGAGTTACTGAAAGGATACAGCGGTTGAAAACTACTACAATCACTTGTCCTGACAATATATAAATGTGAATGAAAAAGAGGTCTGGCTGTCCAACCACTAGTTATTGAAGGTAACAAAGTTGACTGTCTTGTAATTTTAACTAATACAGCGCAACTTTGGAAAACGCGCTTACATTTCCAACATTTCGTTCGCACGTACAGCGTCCTCGCGCGCTTCTGCAACGAACTTGAAAGCACGCACCCACGAGCACAAGCTGCCGAGTCTTCCAAGAACTGTTGACAAGAAGCGGGGGAGGAGAGGGGGGTAGTTTCCGGTCCATTGTAGAGTCGGACCGCTCGCTGCGAAAATGCGCCCCTCCGACTTCCGAAAAAAAAAAATGAAAAGAGCAGCCCGTCCCACCCCGGCAGGTCGTAAAAGAGGATGAATCGGCCACACGCAAAGAAACAAAACCAAATGACAAGGACTCTGGCCCGTTTTCTCGCGGCTCTTAGCTTTACCAGACTGTTTTGAGAAAAAAAGTATGCGATTAATAACCTGGACAATAATCATTTTCCTTCGTTTTTTTTCTTCATGTATTTGATCGTAAGACAACTTTGTTCGAAAAGAGCTCCTTCAAAAATAGTATACAAATACAACAAAACTGCATGCCCTCTTCAAAGTCGGCGTGTACACATCTCTTCTCTCGCCCAGTCAGGAACGCTCGCCACCAACTTTCCAGCTGCGGGGTTGACACAGTTGCCCGCCCTTCCCACCATTTCCCCCCTCTTTTCCGCCCTTCCTTCGAAACGTCCGAGCGCGTGGTCGGTTTGTTTCGTCCGGGTCTCCCTCCGTGTACGCATTTCTTCTCCAGCTGCGAAGTCGTGTTTTTCGAATTCATCTCTTTGCTTGCCTGCCGGAGCGTTCGCCGCGGCCAAGGCTTGCCAGTGCCCTACGCATAATGTCTGCCTCCGTGTGCTTTTTCTTTTCTGTCCGCTTCTTCTATTTTACACAATAGACTTTTCCTCCCTTACAATGCGAAGTTGCGTCTACCCAAGTGCCCTGCCTTATAGCGGACGAATTTCAGTGAGTGATACGGGCTAAATGGGGTGTACGGGAGCTTGTGCGCCAAAATATAACTGATGTTACATCACTTACTGCTGCGCTTCGTAACAAGCAAGCAGTATAACGACATGATCTACACATGAAATCGCGGTCACCTTGTGGCTTGCTGTTTATCCGAACTCGGTAAATAATTTTACCAACAGCTATAGGGTTCACTAAAATTGTGAGCGACAAGTTAAACAAACAATAGCATTAATTAATTTAACAAAACATTTACACTAAATAGCATGTATCATTGTGCTCCATACTAAGCGCAAATTACATAACATCGCGAAAAACCAAAGCCAAGTAACAGGCAAATTTAAAAAAAAAGAAAGTAGCAGTCGTGCTCTTCATAACTTTTTCTTTTTTCAATGTACCGCCTCAACACTCGGGCCGACGCATTGCCGCACCCTTGCCATTAATCTGGCGCCGTGCGCGGCATTTAGTCTGTCCGGAAAGTCGGGCCAAAGCCCGCTGCGAACTACTTGCCGAAATTGCTGGCGGCTACCTCCGGGCCGACCGCTTGTCGTGGTTTACTAGCCGACTAAGGCTGCCGACCATTTTCCGAACGTCGGCCACAGGTAAATGGTCGGCCAAGGATCCTTGGGTTCCCCTTTCAAAGAGAAGAGAAGAAGGGGATATATATATATATTTTTTTCATATTTATATGCACAGTTTTATTATTATTAGTTTACAGTTTTTTTTCTCTCTCTTTCTCTCCTTCCGCGTTCCCTCCTTCCGTCCTATTGCCCTCCAACTCCCTCTTTCCCACCTTCGTACATCTCCATCATACTCAACAGGAAGCCTAAGCAACGGGCCTTCCCTCATCTCGCCTCGCCCTAATTCCTCCAACAGAAGTCTTCTGCGATACCCCGAGACTCAGAAAAACCAACAAATCAGGAAGGAAGGGGAGGGTTGGGAACTGGGGCGGGGGTGCGTGACGAGGGTGGCGGAGGGGAAAAACACCTGGGAACAAAATTAAGGGGTGGGGGGCCTCTAATCTAATTTGTATCAAGATCTCACAGGTACCCAAGCCGTCCACCAACCATCTCCGCAAGAAACAACATCCAGGCAATACAAGCCTGGCATCACCTGCCCCCTCCACACACCAAAAGCTTCGCCTCCTCGACGACCCTGCTCCGACCCGGAAAACTACATCAACGAACAAATGTTATCAGCAAGAAACATGTATAACGCGACACAACTTCAGTGAAAACATCTAATGAAATAAATCCGCTATGACTTGCCCGTTCCCGTGGCTACGGCTGGGCAGGATTGTAGATTATTTTTTTTATATATATATTTTTTCCTTTTTCTTTTAAATTTGTTATTGGTATAGTGCCTAGAATATACTTGCTAGTGTGCCGTGCGGAGGGGTCTCCCAATGGGAGGAGGTGGCCGCGCCGGCGATGCCTTCCAACTTTGGCCGCCAGGGGCGCTGCTCATCGTAAAGGTGCCAACATTAGAAACAAATCAGAGATGCGTTGGACGATTAGCACTAGGTGCCCACGGCAAAACTACAAATGAGGCGGTGCAAGGAGATACGGGCTGAGCATCTTTCGAAGTGCGGGAAGCTCAGAGAATATGAGGAACGCCTGAGGAAATTGGACAGTAACAGATGGGCAGCTAAAGTTTTTAAATACCTGTACCTAAAAAAGCGTTGACTCACAATGGAGGAAAAGAACTAGGAAACTAACCAATAAGTATGCTAGTCACAAGGACGGAGAAATAAAGAGCATTAAGCAACAGGTGAAAAACACAGAAGGTAAAAATTGGATAAATTCGATGGAAAAGAAACGGAGTGTGGAATTATACCGTAAGTGGAAAATGCAGATCAGGAAGGAAGATTTCTTTGATAACTCAAGAGGCAGTGCCCTACTTTTTGAAGCTAGATCAGGGTGCCTTAGAACACGCAGCTACAAAAAGAAATTTAACAATGGAGATGACGCATGTGCTGTATGTGGAAACTCCAGTGAAACAATTGACCATATTATACTCGAATGTAATGGTATCCATCCGGAAGTTGATGCAGGCGCAATCACTGTTCCTGAAGCTCTGGGGTTTAGAGATACCAGCGGCCGGGTGAATAAACCGGCGGTGGAAACTAGCAAAAAACGACTGGAAGATTGGTGGCTTAAAAGCAGAGAAGTGACATAATGTTAGTATTGTAGGAACAAAAATTTAATAAATATAATGGTGGTTTAGTTAACCATTCTAAATCAATAATTAAGATATAGGGAGAAAAATGAGCATGATAGCTACTGCTACCACCCCGTTTCAAAGGGGACGCTCCTATATTCCATCCATCCATCCATCGTGCCGTCGACGCCGTCGGCCGCCGGCGCGCCCTTGATTTGCCGCAGTTGCGCTGGCCGTGCCTTAAAAGCGCTTTTGACGCGTCTACTCTTTTCTTCTCTTTTATTCGTTCGGTTCCTTGCATTCATCAGTGGGAAATAAATTTGCAACGACTAATGATGCTAAAAATAAAGCACCAGGGCAAGGAAAAGACATGTTTCGTGCCGCTAATCAGGACTAGGTTTCTATGTTCGGTGTGCCATCGGACCCTGCGCAGCTTGCGGAGGGGAAGCGGCTGATTAAAAGAAAGGACGGCAAGTTGACTCCAACGTGTGTTGTCTGCGAAAAACCTTCTGAGGAGAGCTACATCGAGATAACGTTTAAAGTGACGTCAACGAGCAAGCTAGAGATAGACCACACCTTAAGCCCGAAGCCATGCCAACGGTATTCGACCATTATCCGAACTATCTTCTGCCTAAGAAGACATCGAAAAGGAAGGTGAGGAACCTCTGTGACCAAACGGCCGCTAAACGACAAAAGCGCAGTGCCGGTAATCCCGGCTGGTGCAGACGACAGCCATGGGCCGTCAAGGATGTTTGACAATGCTTCCGAGGAGCCGGCAGCAGTTGGAGAGCCGAACGAGAACTCATGCCCGCCGCTGTAGACGTGCAGAGCATCCGTTTGACTCAATTTCCATACCAAATTAACCAAATTCGCACCAGCTGGCTCTGTATCATACGCGCGTTATCGAGCCGAAAAAAAAAATACTTTGCCTCTATTTGCACGTAGAAAAAAATGGTAACTTTGGAAGCTTGATTCCTGAATGCAGTTCTGCGGACGCTACCAGTGTCTATTCTCGAAAAAAAAAAGAAAAAGACAGCTAAAGCTTATAGAGCTAATAGGCAGAGTACATGGGGGGTCTTTCTTCCAGATGTGGCCTGAAACCTGATTCAGGAAAACACACATCATTCGTGGGAATATCTTTTGCAGAAAAGTGTCGATTGACCGTCGATTCTGAAGGGGATAGCTTCATGCATATACCAGCGGAGGCTTACACAGAACAAGATGCGCAGGAAAAGGAAGCAATCATGCAACCAGAATGCAGCAACATTTCTCGCGCTCTAAGAAGAACAAAGAGAAAACTGGCTGGAGCGCAGAAGCAAGTGGCTCAAATGAAGGCGCAAAATGAGTCTGCGGTTGAAGCTTTTTTTTTTCTTTGTTTTTTAATCCCGCGCGTGACCTAGACTTGATTGTGACCGTACAATAACCGCTCGGCTGCTGAAACCGAAGCTGAAACTGATGAAGAAAGTAAAATCAATTATAAATTACTTAGCGGTGCTAGGCGAAAAACCACATGGAGATAGGAATATCTTGCGCATCATTAGCAAGAAAAAAATACCTCCAAAAATTGGTCTGTATGCTATTTTAAAATTGCGTGGTCATGTGCGGCCTTTGTTAAAAACCTTTACGGTGCATTTCTACATTTTTACTTGTTTATTGTTGCTGCGCCTTTTTGCTGAAATTTTACTGTATTGTAGACTTCGTAAAAAAAAAAGAATCAATGGTACAATCCCCACTTTTGTTTCTTGCCTTTCCTTCTGTTACAAGAGAAAGAACACCACATAATGATCATTTATGTATGAAGCAACAAGTGATTTCCCAATAAAACACATGAATAAAGAGAACGAACAAAAACTGAAGAGTCCGATTCAGACTGCTTGTGTTTATTTTCGCATGCGATCTTTGAAAACATGCCCGTGCCATGTTACGAAAAAGCAATATTGCCCTGCTTTTCTGTAGCATATATGTGAAGCTATGAAACGTCAGCACCCTGATATATATCACCTTAGCAATAAGCATGACTGAATTGCAGAAACGCGATGTAACATACCCGAAAGTATAGTGAACTAGAATACTTTCTAGTGGCGCGAACGGAAGCAAAATGGGCGCATCTTGCACGCCGGACGCCACTGACCGCCGCTGGTGGCGCTGCAGTTGCGTTTACTGCAGTTACGTTTACTGATTTGATTTGATCAAGAAAGGGGCAGTTTAGTGTCTCGTGTGGATGATTTAGAAAATGAAGTAAGTTTGTTACGAGCGGAAAATCAGAAACTGCTTGGACAGCTTACTGAAATTGAAAAAAAAAAAGGGGGGGCCGGCTTTATCCTTGGAACCAACGAGGATGAACCACAGCCGCTCAATAGAGGCGCACTTGGGTGCGCCTCATTGAGCGGCCGTGGATGGACATTCCAATGCGGGCCACGTGGCAGGGGCCAGCACAGGCATGGAAGGCATAAGCAAAGTAGGTCAGGCAGATCCGAACCGTCAGAGTTATTTAGAAGCAGCTAAGACGCCGGAAAAAAAGGAAGAAGTAAGGAAGAATGAAAATCCCAGAGATAAGGACACAGATAACCGAAAGCAGGAGCCAACAGTTGGGAGAGGGAGAGAGAAGGCCCAGGTGCTTATCACCGGAGATTCTAACATGAACAGGTGCAAGCGAGATATCTTGTAACTTGTAAGGGGTGATAAGAGAGTGTTGGTTGGAGCTTTCCAGGGAGAACAATGAGGGCAGTGCTAAATGAGAGTAAAAATAGGCTGTTGAAGAATTCCGCAGAGCGCAGTATGGTAATAGTAGCCGCGGGGCTAAACGATGTCCTAAATGGTGACGCTGCAGGAGTGGTGGAAAGTTTAGCTAAGGGAGTTGACGAGATCAAGGAGATAGCACAGCAGACGCAGATAGTTGTATGCACAGTACCAGAGGTGCTAGGATTGAACGGAAAGATGGAAAAGGACGTCGTGACAGTTAACAAGGAAATAAGAAAGTTAACCCTGGAGAAGCGTTTCGAAGTGGTTGAGGTAAACAGGGAGGTACATAAAGCAGGTTTTGGTAGGGCTTTTCAGCGAGATGGCATTCATTTTAAAAGAAGAGTGGGAGCAGAGATCGGCTGGCGCCTGTCAGGCAGGGCTGTAGCTTTTTTAGGGGGTCCGCGAGGACTCCGTGCACAGAGGTAGTTAGAAGTTAAGCAGAAGAAAGTGTAATAATAGAGGCTGAGCCCCAAAAATGGCAAAGAGTAGGTCGAGAAAGAAAAGTACAAAAAAGAAATTTAACACTAGGATCAGCTACATAAACATGCAAGGAGGTAGAAAAAGAGCGAAATGGCTAGAGATAGAACAGCAGTTGAAGGATGACAAAATAGGTGTGTACGCTCTTTGCGAGACTCATCTCAGGGATCTAGAAGATCCGCCGTTTATAGAAGGCTACGTCTGGGAAGGGTGCAACAGAACGAGAACGGAAGAAAAGGGTGGAGGGGTAGGTATGTTGATACAACAGGGACCAAATTGGCAAAGCATTAAATCATCTTGTAAAGAGCATATCTGGGTTTCAGGAACAATTGCCGGCATAAGGACATGGCTAGGGGTAGTTTATTTAGGAACAGGACATCAATGCAGGCAAGAAAGCAGGGATCTTGTTGAATGTCTCAGTGACGACATAAGCCAGTTTGGAAACGGGGCCAATATTATCCTACTGGGGGACATGAACGGCCACATCGACGATCTGGATGGATACACGAATTGTAACGGCAAGCTAATGCTGGATTTCTGTGAGCAACACGATCTAGTTATTATAAATAGAGAAACAAAATGTGAAGGCCAAATCACGTGGAAATTCCGCAACAGGCAGACGACCATTGACTATTGTCTAATGTCGCAGGAAATTTATAGCAAGGTCACAAAAATGGAAATAGACGAAGAAGGGGAGTGTAGTCTGGGAAGTGATCATAAACGTATTAGTCAGCAGATGGGGCCCTTGATGAAAAGAGAAATGGAACTTAGACAAAACGTAAACGCAAAATTAAACGACGATCAAAAAGCGCAGATAGCAACAGACATAGAGGAAGCAATAGAGAAAAGCCCCATGGAAGACTGGGATTATGAACAGGTAGAACTACTCATAAGGAGGAAAATTCAGGAGGTTAAAGTAGCAAACCGCTGGAATGGAAAGAGGAAGTCACGGAGCTAGTGGAATAAGGAAATCAGGGAAGCTATTGAACAACGACGGGCTGCTTCAAGGGAACACCGAATGGCAAAGAAAGCACCGGTATCTCAGGAGGAAATCGACCAAAAATGGGAATCATATCGACAAAAGAAACCTCAGGTGCAGGCCCTCGTCCAAAGTAAAATAAGACAGTCCACCGATCGCTGGATGGCTGATATACACGATGCCTCTAGAGGCGGAGCAAGAAAATTCTGGAACCATATAAGCTGGCTAGGGAAGAAGAATCAAAGAAAGCAGGATCGGATTCAAGATAACGAGGGAAATTGTTTAAAGGGAAATAACGCAGTGGACTACATTACATCAGTTATAGCCGAGTCATTTAAGAGCGACGATAGGGTAATCCCCGCAAATCAGGAAGCAGCACAAGGTAGCAGAATACAAAGCAGCTTAGAACTGACCAATCTAAACTGGAAAAAGGCAGAAAAAAATATTCCTAAAAACACATCTACAGGAATAGATGAAATTCCGATCAAGCTGATTAATGAACTCGGTCCAAAAAGTAAGGACACGTTGTTAAAGGCTCTGGAAACAGTCATAACGAATAAGCAAATTCCGGACAGCTGGCGGCAGAGTAAAATGAATTTGATTTATAAAGGGAAAGGAGACAGAGTGCACATAAAATCCTACAGGCCGATTACCATAACATCTGTTATGTACAGGTTAGCCATGCAGGCGGTGAAATTAAAAGTGCAAGCATGGGTTGAAAGTAACAAGATACTCGGAGAACTTCAGAACGGCTTTAGAAATGGTAGGCGCTTAGATGATAGCCTGTTCGTGCTTACCCAATGCATCGAAATATCTAGAGTGGAAAATAGACCTTTGTATTTGGCCTTCCTGGACATAAACGGGGCGTACGACAACGTAAGCAGGGAACTCCTGTGGAACATATTAAAAGAAGAAGGTATCGGTTATGAGATAATAGAGTTCCTACAGGAAATATACCGGGATAACAAAGTAGAAATTACGTGGGAAGGGATAAGAAGTACGGAGGATGTTAAAGTATGCAAAGGATTAAGACAAGACTGTCCTCTATCACCGGTGCTGTTCATGCTTTATATGGTAAACCTGGAACGGAGGATACAAGACAGTAGCCTAGGTTTTAACCTGTCATATAGATTAGGTGGAAAGGCGGTAGAGCAGCGCCTCGCCGGCTTGATGTATGCAGACGATATTGTGCTGCTAGCTGAGAGTCTGGAAGAATTGCAAACTCTAGTTAACTATTGCGGAGACGAAGGGTACGCTCTAGGCTTCAGTTTCAGCGCAGTTAAGTCGGGTCTGATGATTCTCAACGGCTCAACTGATCAGAGTCTCAAAATACAAGGCCTTGAAATACCTAGAGTAGCAGAATATAAATATCTGGGGGTATGGGTAAACGAAGGATTGGCATACATTGGAAAGCATGAGCAATCACTTAAGGCCAAAGGGCGAAGGAATGCCGGGATAATGAAGCATAAGGCATTGTGGGGACACAATAGGTATGAGGTTTTGAGGGGTATTTGGAAAGTAATTATGGTGCCCGGACTTACTTTCGGAAATGCGGTTTTGTGCTTAAAATCAGAGGTACAGTCGACATTAGAAACAAATCAGAGATCCGTTGGACGATTAGCACTAGGTGCCCACGGCAAAACTACAAATGAGGCATTACAGGGAGATATGGGCTGGGCATCTTTCGAAGTACGGGAAGCTCAGAGTAAAATATTATATGAGGAACGCCTGAGGAAATTGGACAGTAACAGATGGGCAGCTAAAGTATTTAAATACCTGTACCTAAAAAGCGTTGACTCACAATGGAGGAAAAGAACTAGGAAACTAACTAGTAAGTATGCTAGTAACAAGGACGGAGAAATAAAGATCATTAAGCAACAGGTGAAAAACACACAAGGTAAAAATTGGATAAATTCGATGGAAAAGAAACAGAGTGTGGAATTATACCGAAAGTGGAAAATGCAGATCAGGAAGGAAGATTTCTTTGATAACTCAAGAGGCAGTGCCCTACTTTTTGAAGCTAGATCAGGGTGCCTCAGTACACGCAGCTACAAAAAGAAATTTAACAATGGAGATGACGCATGTGCTGTATGTGGAAACTCCAGTGAAACAATTGACCATATTATACTCGAATGTAATGGTATCCATCCGGAAGTTGATGCAGGCGCAATCACTGTTCCTGAAGCTCTGGGGTTTAGAGATAACAGTGGCCGGGTGAATAAACCGGCGGTGGAAACTAGCAAAAAACGACTGGAAGATTGGTGGCTTAAAAGCAGAGAAGGGACATAATGTTAGTAATGTAGGAACAAAATTTAATAAATAGAATGCTGGTTTAGTTAACCATTCTAAATCAATAATTAAGATATATGGAGAAAAATGAGCATGATAGCTACTGCTACCGCCCCGTTTCAAAGGGGACGCTCCTATATTCCATCCATTCCATCCATCCATCCTAGGACCGCGTGCGTGTCCGCAAAGGGAAGTCAAGGCTTGGCGCGCCGTGCATTCTGCACATTCTTGCGATTTTGCCCTCGAACTTCCAGCTCTGCCTTCCATCACAGCAACTAAAATATCTCAGCTCTTCAAAAGCACCATGCGATGTTCGAAATGGCCAGGAAAAAGACCAACTCGCACTGTTTTGCTCCAAGATGCTTAAGCGCGGCTATCCGGATGCTCCAGTCACCTTTGTTTGCTGCTCCGAGGGACAACAAACATCGCACAAAGTGGAAACGAAGCTTGTGAAGGCAGGAAAAGCCTCTCACAGAAACATTGGCAGTGTGTGAGCATCATTTCAAGCCGCATCTCATCCTGCTGCGTGACTACGCACATATATGATCAACGGCAGAAGTGAGGATATACCACGTGAAAAGCCATCACTGGCACCTGATGCGGTGCATATACACTCTTGCCGGGTTGTCCGGCATATATTACCGTCAAACCCGTGAAGCCAAGGCTGGATGTGGGCAATATTGATGTTGCAGAGAGTTTTGCTCAGTGCAGAATCTTGCTATTAAGCCTGCGGCACCAAACGATAGCCGACATATTTTATACCGCGTGTCCAAGCTAACTTCAGCCAAGGGTTAAAATAAACCATTTGAGATACACCAAAGAAACCACTTGCTGACAGCTTACTGGCGCACCAGGTCTGAACAAAAGGAAGACTTCGGGGAAGAAATCTTCGACTGTTTGCGTGATCTCGAATACTACCACTGGCTCAATAAAGCAGACAACTCAGATTAAATTAAATTCAATTCCGCGTAGTCATGGTATATCCTTGGATCTCTAGCTGGCACATTTATTTAATCATTTATTCATCCTTCATATCATACCCTACTGATGCCCTAAGACAATAAATATCGATAAAAAAGAACGGTGCAGGCAATTTTATTTTGCAATTCTAATTTACTAAGTATTGCTTTCAAATAAATGTGATTTGCAAAGTTGGGGACGACCTTCTGAAACCCCCATTTCATTTATTCCCAATAAATTAAACCTCACGTGCATAGTTTTTCCCACCTCTATAATCAAAAAATAATCACGTGACTGACGCATTCATGCACTTCTATATTGTTGTGCTCCCAACCGTGCATGGTTTGAGTGACAGAAATTAGCTGCGGCCGTGACTCAACAGCCCAGTCTCAGCGCTATACAGGCTGATAATTTTTGTATTTCGCGGGCTTTCTTTAGAGCTTCGAAAAATGATGATAAATGGAATGGAGGTTTTAGAAGGCACTCTGAAATTCTGCAAACCCAGTTATTGTCTAAAGGCAATAGTTAGTCAATTGGAAAAAATAATTACTAATTACTTAACTTTAAAATAAAAAAATTGCCTGCGGTGAGCCAGTTGGCTGGCAGCTGTATACAATTGTGGTCTCTCTATCCTACCTCAAACTAACTGTGAGAAAGGCTTTAATCTTTTTTTGAAAAGAAAAAGAGGAGTCACATGTATTAAACTTGGCTAATTTTATTAATTTTAAGGACAACAGAGGCCCTTTGTACCCTTCAAGTGATATCAGTTTGTGGCTGACCTTGAGAATGTGTTTACAACCTGCTTCAGCCTAAATTCAAGCAGACAGCTTGTACTCAGTATATGCTACTGGCCAAGCAAACCTGCTAACTTGGGTGCTCTGACCACTGTCAAAATGGTGCAGCTGAAATCACTGCTTAACTACCCGCATGCACCTTTTCACAAAATGCAATTAACCAGCGCAATGTCAAGCTTCAAAGCACCTGAAGGTGAGCAGATGGATGCTCTTAGGACTGTTTGTGTAGTCAATAATTTCACAAAACAACTCATTGTTGATGGCTTTTGTCCCATGCACTCAAATGAAATAAAACAGCAGTGGAGAAGCCTTGTGAAGTACCTAAACAAAACTGCTCTGCCCTCCTCATGTGTGTGTTTTTGGCAGATATGTTATGCATATGAGATGATGACAGGATTTTAATTAGCACCTGGCTTACAGCAATGATTTATAACAGATATTGTTGCTGTGAATAGAGAATAATGGTGACGCCACAGAATATCTCCGGATAATTCGTTTCAAAGCGTAGGTTTTTTTTTTTTTTTTTCATGACCACTGTCAAAAAAAAAAATGTAACAGCCTGAAGCTGCTCCTCACTTTACCAGTTGGCAAATTTCCTAACGCTAAGCAGATATCAAGCTAAAATGAGCATTCTTGGTTACCAGTGGATATCGAATAGCGCAGTGTAATGCTAAAAGAAAGTTACTGCGGCGTGGTAGAGATGCGAAAACCCGTGCGTGCGCACGATGCCTGGCCACTCTGCTACCAGTCTGCTGCTGACAGTTGAGCTGGCTCTGTAATACAGCGGGCTCTGCAGGGCTCAGAAAAATACCCGTCCCGTACAAATGAATGTGCCGTAACGATTTAGAGTGCGCCATAACTCGTCCCGCATGAGCTGTAGCAGACGCCAGCGAAATAAGAGCGCTTTCACCCTAGTGCAACGGCGAATACCCGAATAATGCCGAATGAAACGCCTTCTATCATGGGTGGAGGTCCACATACGTCGGCATAGGGAAAAAATTACCCCTTTTACTGAATAGGCGCACAAAAGCATCGGTACTAGCGCTTGTCCGTGTCTTACTTCCTTCCGTCCTTCGTGTATTTTCGCGCTATTTTCCATTTAGCGCTTGTCCGTGTCTTACTTCCTTTCGTCCTTAGTGTACTTTCGCGCTATTTTCCATCATGAATGCAAGAAAGCATTGAAAAGTCAACTAGTAGATGCTGCAGTTGCGCCATCTGGCGGCGTCAATGAAAATCAGCGTGCCCGAGCGTCGTCGTTCGCACCACTAGAACGTATTCTAGTTCACTATATCCGAAAGCATGAGACCCGTATTGACTTGACTGCGGCATCGATATACCATATGGGCCATGAGAAAAGACCGAACAGTAAATAAAATTCATAGTTGGATTAAAGAACAGTGTAAATACATTAAGGGTATTTTTTGATACCAGCTGTGTCACACGGGCAATAATTCGTCGTCGGTCCGTTTCGAATTAGATCGCGATTGATAATAGTAATTGTCATAATGATCGGGCCAACCACCTTGTTTATGCTTGAGCTGACTGGATCAGAAGGAAGATGCACACGATACCATCCGCGATCGCGACGCGTGGATTGCGACTGGCTCCAGATCAAATGAAATCGCCACTGGAACATTTCATAGCAGCAATATATTGAACCCGGCTCGGACTCGATTGTTTAATCAAAGCAAAATATTGCAACCAACGTGGCAACTTTAGGTGATTGCTTCAAATTTCTTGTCTCGCTGGATATCAGGCAGTCAACATGCATTCTGCTTAAGACCTTCTTCGGTTCAGCAGAATAAATGAAACAGTAAAATATAGCAGACTGGACCCGACAGTATTTGTTAAACGCTTCCTCGAGCGCTATTTCAGCGCATGATTTTCTCCGCACAGTACTAGGACGATACGATTGTCTTCCACCAAGACTGTTTTTAAACAAAAAGTGCGCTCAAACCGTCAAGAGACAGGTTTCGTAGTGAAAAGCGCAGCGCCTGACTATCCGGACCTATGCCGCCTGTGCTGCCAAGGCCGCGAACGCGCAGCGCTGGCACCTTAGCTATTGGTAGCGCCGCCCCGCGGTTGCGGCGGGAAGGCATCACCGCGGCGGCCAGGCGAGCGCGCGCCCTCGGCACACTAGCCAGTATATTCTAGGCACTGAGGATTCATCTCTAGGGAGCCGGAGCGAATGGACGCGTCTCTGATGGGCTCCGGCGATTTTCCTAATTAGTGGCTTCAGAAGTTCTCTAAACCACTTCCAGATTTTTTAGATCATCGTGAGTGTCTCAAGACTACCCTGGACCACTATCATCTGGTTACTGTGCGCCGTTCCCCTGGAATCAGGCCGATATTGGGACTTCGGCCCCGACATCATTGCTAGGCCTAGCGTCCTAGGCCTACCCTCCCACTATGCTCAACGCATACACGGTCGATGGAGAAGAGATCTCCTCGGAAGAAGCCACCGACAGCAGCTGGCGTGTAGTGCACGACAGATGCGCCCGAAACTCAAGAAATCCTTCACTCAAGAAATCCATCACCCTCCTGTCGGAGATGAAGGAAACTACCTCGCAAGTGCCTCGCAGGCGCACGCCTCACCCACCGCCATTACCAGACAGCGACTACAAGGTTATTATTCGTCTTCGCGGGGGCCTTGACTGCTCCAAGATTCCTGCTCACGCTCTTCGCCAAGCCGTTCTGCAAGCCTCGAAAATCTCAACTGCTGAAGCAAATACTGATATATTTCGACCTAATCCCGTCAATAACACCCTCCTTATCAGCACGCCTAACATGCATCATACTGAAGCTTATCACAAAATTAAAGCCCTCCAGTTTAACAATACTACCTACGACGTTGCCACGCACGTCGCTGATCCCCTGAATTCGTGCAGAGGCATCATCCACGGAATTCCCTTGGACCATTCCGCAGAGGAAATCACTTCTAGTCTTCTTGACTTTGACCGGCACGATACCATCATTATGGGTCGGCGTATGGGCTATACCGAGTCTCCGTGGCATCAGAGTCCCCTATTACATACTTTATCAAGGATGTGTAACCCGCTGCGTTCCCTTCAGACGCAAGGTTGAAGCCTGCAACCTTTGTCGCAAGCTCGGCCATCGTCCGGACGTCTGCCCCGGTACAGGCCTTTCGCTGTGCCCGCGATGTGGAGCACATAATCCAGCCATGGACCATGACTGTGAGCCCTCCTGCGTTATTTGTAAAGAAAACCATCAAACTGGCGCTCCGCAATGCAAGCGCCGTTTCAAGACGCGCCCTGTGTTTGCCAGGCCAGACAGTGACCCCGCGTCCAGCGTTCGCAGTAAAGAAGCTAGCGTCCGTGGTCCCTCATCCGGCGTTCGTGACATAGTCTGGCGTTCGAGACCCCGAGTCTGAGGCATCTACGTCGAAAGACAGTGAGTCCTCAGCTCGCATCAAGGAGACCCAGGAGGCGCTGTCGGCGCGGCAAGCCACACCCGAGAAAGGAGCCGGCCCTGCTAAAAAAGGTCAGTTGTCCGTCCAAGCAGCCTCCGCTACTTCACCCTATCCAACCCCTAACCCTCCCATTCTTCCCATTACACCTCAAGAGGCAGTTAAACAATATATACGTTCCGCCGAATTTCGGTCAGAAGTTACTAGTATAATCAACACCGTAGCTGCCGAACAAATCGGAGCGATGCAGAAACAGCTCATACAAGCCCAGGCACAGCTCATACAATCCATGACCGAGAGGATAGAAACCACGATCAACACACGCTTGGACAAACATGAAGCCGGCATCAACAAGCTTTTCGAACTTGCACCCCATCAGGAATTGCCTCGCAAGCAGCGCGTAGTTCAACCCGAAGCCTGCTTTCATTCAGCGTCTGCAGCTCAGCAACATGGCGCAGAACAATAGCACGCGAAAACGTCGGCAGCGACGCCAATCCACTACGCAAACAGAAACAATAATTTAGCAATGGAACTGCCCCAGCATACGCAGGAAACAAGCGCAACTAGCAGCATATATCGCAAAGTCCCCTAATCCCCCGCATGTCATCGCTCTGCAAGAGACGGAAACAAATCGCATTCATATCCGTGGTTATCGGACAGCAGCCCTTACGTCACGTACGGCAATCCTCACACTCGCATCAATGCCGGTGCTAGACCGCACACCGACAAGCACGCCCGACAGTAAAGGCACTCAATATACCGCGATAGAGCTCAGCTCACGCGGGCAAACAAGCAGCCTCACAATTATTAACATATACATCAACCCTAAAGATAAAGGCAGATCTATTCCTGAAATCCTGGGCTCCTTTCGCACCTCACAACTCCTTGTGGTGGGGGACTTTAATGCACGCCACACGCAATGGGGATACACATCAGACGCACCCAAAGGTAACCTAATATCTACCGCAATGGCTGATCATAACCTCGGCCTGATCACAAACCCCACTGTACCCACTCGCATGGGCACAAGTGTCACTCGTGATACCACGCCGGACCTCACATGGGCCTCACCAAATTTAATTGTTAAATCTCATATGGTGCTACAAGACAGCCTTTGGAGTGACCACTTCCCACTGTCCACTACTATCGCTTACGATTCCAAGATTTTCAGCCCTCGCACACACCTTCTCACCGACTGGGATAAATTGCGCTCATACTTGGCAGCTAACTCTATCGAAGTCCCTACTGTCACCGACTGGACAGACCGCCTGGTGGAGGCCATCCGGGTGAACAGCAAACGCATTAAAAATACTCCTACTGCACCGCAGGTTGATCCGCACCTGGCTCATCTATGGGAGGCCCGACAGGGACTTCTCAAACGCTGGCGTCACCAGCGACACAATCGTAAATTTAGACTCCGCATAGCCGCTCTCACTAGTGAGGCAGAAGAATACGCCAACGCTTTAGCCCGTGCAAACTGGGCAACCTTTTGTAACGACCTCAAGGGTACATTAAGCACTAAACGCACGTGGGCCCTACTACGCGCTCTTTTAGATCCAACAACCACTAAAGCACAGACACAAGTAAACACACAACGTCTGATACAGCTAGAACTCCAAAAAGGCACCGACGTAATTGGTCAACTACAGGACACCTATATACCCATATCCCTTCAGTCAGCAGATCCACTAAATCCACTTCCGCCTAACTCCGAACTTGATGCTGACATCACCTTAAGTGAAGTTCGCCGAGCACTCTTTAAGATTCGCCGCTCCACGGCGCCAGGACCGGACAGCATAACGTACAAGGCATTACTCAATCTGGACGAAGTCTCTCTCCAGAAACTCACGGAGCTCTTTAATAACCACTGGCACGCTGGGACGCTCCCATCAACCTGTACCCACGCCAGCATGCGATTTATACCCAAACCGGGCAAATCACTCACTCTTCAAAACCTGCTCCCTATATCCTTAACGAGTTGCGTCGGCAAGCTCTTCGAGCATGTCATTCTGAATCGTCTGCAACCGTTCCTAGAACCAACAGGCTTTCTCTCCCATGTTCAATTTGGATTCCGCCCAAACCTCTCGGCACAAGACGTACTTCTCGCCCTTAAAGAGTCTCTCATACACACTAAGCGCCGTACAGCCTCTACGCGCGCCATGCTGGCCCTGGATATTCACAAGGCATTCGACACGATAAGCCATGACCATATCCTGACGACATTAGCCACCACGGGCTGCGGCACGCGCATATGGCAGTATGTTCGGGCCTTTCTTCAGGGACGCACGGCACAACTTTACCTTGGGGATATTGCCTCCCAGCCTTTTCCCCTGCCTAACCGCGGAACACCTCAAGAGGCGGTCCTATCACCGCTACTTTTTAACGTGGCCCTAGCGCCATTAGCAAAGGCCCTTGCTGCTATCCCAGAGCTCCACACAGCCTTATATGCAGATGATATGACCCTCTGGACAACAGGCGGATCCCTTGGAACAGCCCAGGATATCTTGCAGTCTGCCATAGACATCACCACCACCTTTCTAGAAAACACAGACCTCCGATGCTCCCCAACTAAATCGGAACTAATGCAGCTTAAACCCATACCCGGTGATCCCTCCATTGAACTTCACATGTACGGAAACCCAGTGCCCATTGTGTCTCAGATGAAGATTTTCGGCCTTCTCATTAACAACGCACTTGATGCAACCGCCACCCTTCAACTCTTGCAAAGACAGACTAAGCAGGTTGCTTGACTAATCAGGCGTGTGGCTGCGCGCAACCATGGGCTGTCGGAACGCGAAACCCTCAATATGACCAATGCATTAATCATTAGCCGAATCACATACCACCTCCCATATCATATACTCACTCAGCGCCAAACAGAGCAGGCGGAGATCCTAATACGCATGGCCGTAACCTCCGCCCTACGTCTTCCACGGACGGTTAGCACAGAACGTCTGCTGGCCACTGGTACTCACAATACCGTAAACGAATTAATAGAAGCTCAACGCACCAACCAATTAGTCCGCCTGAGTCGCACGGAAACAGGACGATGCCTACTGCGACAACTCCGTCTCAATCCACCCATCGCCACCCCAGCAAGTGCTACACTTTTCATGATCTCTCCGGGCACGCAGGATCACATATACCAGAAGCCCCTACCACGCAACATGGGCGCTTGCCTTTATCAGGGAAGGCGGAAAGTTAGAGCCAGCTATTACACCAAAAGATACCGCAACCGCTCTGATATCCTCTATGTCGACGCGGCAAGGAATTCTAAAGTAGGATTTTTCACTGCAGTCGCTGCCTACGAGGATGGCAGAGTGGGGTCCGCCGCCACTATCCGAACTAATTCGCCTGCAGAAGCGGAAGGAGCCGCCATCGCACTCGCGCTTGCCCATTCAGCCATTGACGAAGCCATTACCGAAATTTGTACAGATCCTCAGGCGGCATACCGCCACTACCCAAACGGCGTGGCGACACCGGCCGCGCATCATATTCTTACCACCGCCACCTCTCTCGACCGAACGGTTAATCTAACGTGGATCCCAGGGCATGCCTCGATCCCCGGTAATGAGCGCGTTCATGCGCTGGCTCGAGAACTCTCTACCCGAGCCCCGGATGATCAGGCACCCAACTCCGCGCAGGAGGCCGCATCGGTCCTTTCTACATACCACCAAATCACCACATTCTACAAACACAAGCGCATGACACTGCCACCACCCCACAGCACCTTGTCACCCTTATCCAGTGCTACATGGCGACAATTGCAGACGGATTGTTTCATTTCCCCCTACCGTCTCTCATGCCTTCACCCTGGCTTGCCCCCTCACTGCGACACCTGTGGCGAGCCAAAATCCTCACTTTTCCACTGCCTGTGGGAATGTCCTTCCCCCCAGGAAGTGCCCCCCATCCCCCATCCCACCTTTTCTTCCTGGGAGGCTGCTTTGCGGACAGCTCAACCCGCCGGTCAGAAATGGCTGGTCAATCGGGCGCTATGTGAAGCAAAAGCCCGTGGACTCCTGGACTAGTAGGGGACCACCCTGGAAGACTTTTTTTTTTTATTAAATAAAGTTGTTTCCATCCATCCTTCTAGGCACTACAGTGTTTTGAATATTTGGGGGCTGGGATTTTAAAAACTCCTATGCAAAATCTACTACCCCCTTTGAGCTGAAATAACGTTCACAAAATAGCAAAATATAGTCTACGTTATCTGATAAGTGATTCAACATCGGCACTTGCTAGATTTTTCGAAATCGAGGAAAAACTGCTCTCGGCAGCGTGCACAATTTTCGCAGAAGAGAGTCGAAAAGCTATTTTGACATGGTGCGTCATCTGTCGGGCAGCGAGGCAAGCACGCCAACGGCCGGGATGGAGCTTGCCTCGCTGCTCGACAGACGACGTACCATGTCAAAGCTCAATGGAGGCGCACTTGGTGCGGCCCGTCGCGTCGCGCCTCAATGGCTGGGGAAGCGCGTATTGGGAGAAGTTACAGTTTCCGCCGTCATTCTCCGCGAGGGCGTCACCACTCCAGGACAAAGCGCCGCCGGCACGCCGGGCTCGGACGAGCAGACGACGCGGAAGGAGCGCGCTGGTTGGGTTGGCGCGTGTTATCGGTTCGACTACTCAGCATAACCGCGTGGTTCTGATAGTTCTGCATGCGTGTCATCGGTGCCTCAGCGTCCTAAGCGTATGCAGCACCATGCCAGGCAAACTGCTGTGTGCCGCTGTGCACCACGAAAGCAAGAAAAGATCGGTTACCATGAGTTCCTGTGCGATTCACAACGTCGAGCAGCATGGCTGAAAAACATATCTCGGGAGGGCTAGGATGGAAAAGGAAGCCGGTGGGAGCCGAGTGACAAGTCAGTGGTATACTCACTGCACTTCACAGATGACGATTACAGGAAGAACATAAAACTGAAGATCCTGCTTCCTTCAGCTATCCCCTCCGTGTTCCCGAACTGCCTACATTACAAGTTAAGTTACTCACGCGGGCTCATGTTGAGCCAAACAACCTTGAAAAAATTAATGTGCGCAGATCAATATTTTTTGGAATAACAGCGCGAAGGACGAGGACGAAGATAGAAGGACACAAACACAGCGCTGACTGACAACTGATTTAATTCCAGAAGTTAGCAAGCATATATACATGCCTTGATCCGCGACAGAAAAACAGATAAAACAGATGCAATGCGCATGCCGAAACCAAAGCCAATTATCACTTTTTACTCATTGCCAGGAACGCAAGCTCTTTGTCCGATAACGCAAGGTAAATGGCAATGAGTAAAAAGTGATAATTGGCTTTGGTTTCGGCATGCGCATTGCATCTGTTTTATCTGTTTTTCTGTCGCGGATCAAGGCATGTATATATGCTTGCTAACTTCTGGAATTAAATCAGTTGTCAGTCAGCGCTGTGTTTGTGTCCTTCTATCTTCGTCCTCGTCCTTCGCGCTGTTATTCCAAAATGTATTACCAACTAGCCGGCACCTCAACGCTTGTTAGCAGATCAATAGCTTTATTTTCCCCACTTGTTATAGCTACACTTCATTTCCTCCTGGACAACCCCCCGTGTCATCCTGAAGCATGTGTGTTTCAAGATAGCTCCGCCACGATCACTTTTATGACGATGATATCAAAATGGTATGCCTTGCCCAACATCGCATAGGTGAAGCCATGGAGACACCAAGAGGAGCCGCTCTATTTGTCAGATGACGAGCGACTCTCTTGGTTTAAGTTGGACTTTGCCATATCGAAGACATTCAGGTCCAAGGAGGCACGTCGATGCAAAGGCTAACCAAACAAACGTACGAAGTGACAATCATGACAACCAGATCCACAGCGGCGCAAATTAAGGACCTTCTTGATCACATCAAGTATCTTACAACAATGTCTTCTGTGTGCCTTACTAGTGCATTGCATTTACCCGAATCTTATTTTCAGCTTCCGATACGCCCTAAAGCAGGCTCTGAAAGCGGGTCTATAGTATCGCTTTTTAGCAGCCTAAGGCAATTCGAAGGCGGGAACGACAAAGTTGACGCAAGGGCTGCAGTTTTCACCTCGGAGAAAATACTGAAGGTACCACTAGAGAAAAAAAATATATCGACTGAGATTATACACATTTTGCCATGCTTTGTGCAAGTTGGCATCTTGCAAGCATCAGTCTGCAAATGCACCTATCAACAATAGGCAGCTATAAAACTTGGCATTCGTGATTATGAAAGTACCTTGCCAACTGCCATATCTCGTCTGCTGCGAGAGAGTTTTCGAGTCAGCTTGGATTCATTCATGTGTGGTGTGAACCAGCAGATGACATAGAGTTAGCACCGATTTCATTCTTGGCTGGTTACCTTGCACGTCCATTTGAAGAGAAAGTATACGAATAGTTTTACAGAATCTCATGAATCATTTTTATTTATTCTGTTTTCAGTGCCTGCCCGTGTTTTCATTATTTATATATTACCAAAGTTTAAATAACTTCTAGTGCTTACTTTAGAGTGTCAATAATTTTATTTTATTAGCCCCCATCCATTTATTAACTTTGTGCCTTGTGATTCCTGCAAAACCCTGGACGTATCTAAATTCTTGATGATGGACGCCTAAGGTATCTGAAAATCACCATGCACCTTTGTTAGCAAGGTGATGAAGTGCCCGCAGGTCATAAGAAGCAGCAAGCTATGCCACATGTTAGTTTCATCCCTTCTTCCCCATTTTGTGCAATTTCCGGAGTTGATTTGCGAAAGAGAAGACCGCAGTCACACTAAGGACCTAACCAAACTAATGCGACCACTGCTGGCCAACTGGGCAGACAACATCAATTAGACAGTGGAAAAAATCCCGCTTGCACGTAAACCTTTTTCGAGAAAGGTTCTTCGCTTGTAAAATAAGCTTGCGTGTCTTCTGTGCACCACGCGGCTTCATAATCAAACGAGAAAAAATTGCCTGAGCCTGCGGGCGTGTCGCTGAACTGGCTGTCTTGTGTTGTTTCTTTTGCAACAGTTTGTGTTAGCTAGTATGTTTTGGTGATGGTACCCACTTGAATATTATTTCCAGTGAAAAGGGAGGGACAGGCTGAACACTAATAATGTTGAACGCTACGTCCTGAATTGTAAGTTTCCAGAAAAGTGCGCGCTGAATAAATGGCCCCAGACCATGTCCCGATTTCAATATTGCAATATCTAATACGTTGTTACAGTGGTTGAAACGCAACTAAATGGGTGCGCACTCAGCGAAGCACACGACTGCCTCGTTCTCGTTGTAAACGGAAGACCACGAATGACTTGGAAAAGCCTATTGATGATGACTTGCCTCTATCACCTTATCAATAGCAAACTTGCACATAGCATCACATAATGTGTGAAACGCCGCTCATAATCCTAAATTGAGCAAGCGTCGACCTCGCGGACGCCGAAACGAAAGCACGGCCGCTGCGCGCAGCTCTCCGCCCGGACTCGTCCCGGAGCGGTGGCGCCGCAGCGGTGGCGACGAGAACTAGGTGCAATACGGCTCTTCTGGGCGACGCGACGGGCCGCACCCAAGCGCGCCTCCATTGAGCGGCCGTGGAGAGCGCGTTTCTCTCTTCTCTTAATTATCCAATGGGGTCTGTTTCCACCGCCCGCCGCGCCTGGGGTCGCCACCGCCCCACTGCTGCTAACTGCTGCTCCTACGCTACAGCCGTTCACGCGCGAGGGAAACGCGCGCTCGCTCTTCGCTCCGCCCGCATCGGTTGCTACCGGCAGGTTCTGATATTTCACCCCTTATGGCTTATAGGAAAAAGCCGTAATCAGCGTCTGATTTATCGTGTATGAGCAATAAAATAGTCAATAATGCGCATGCGCGCAAAAGCGCGCGCGCCTTCGTCAGTGCTGTCGCGCATGGTTGAATGAAGTTTCGGGTGCACTTACATCAACACTTTTCCCCCCTAAATTTTTCACAAAACTATATGTACCATTTTATGCAGTGTGTCTTCGAAAGCTTTAAGCAGTTATAGCGCGACCTGACGCTAGTCTGCATGGCAAACTGTTCGGTGGATATTTAAAGTATTCTGTCAACCGCTGCCGTTTCCGTTTAGAGCAAAACAGGCACTGACGAAAATTCATAGAACGTCTCAGATTCAGAGTAAGGAAGAAAAATTTACGCATACAGTTAAAATTTCAGTTGTCTGGTGGAGTGAGCTGTTCTAGCTTCGCTTAAAATAAATCAGTAGGTTGAAAGACAGCAGAGGTATACGTAGTCTCGCGACTGACGCACACGTAGACAGTCGTAGTCAGTTTAATACCCGTAATAAAAAAAAAAACATTTAATCAAGGAAATATGGGCATAAACAGATATGCATAATTGAAAAGAGCAGCAAGCAATAAAAAAAATGTCCTTCAAAGTTAACACATTGCACTCATTCATCAAAACGGTACATGCGGCTAGAAAATTAAAGACTCAAAATCTTTGTGGACGGTTTGTGCACATAAGGAGCTGGCCTTTCGTTCCTGTCTGTCACCTTCTCAGCATAATTGACAAGAAGGAGTCTGAGAAATTTCTCACATAATAAAGAAGCGGACCTTGGCTATTGTCAATGCCTTCCGGGCAACTCAGCAAAGGTGGGTTCTCAAGTGCTGGCTGGATTAAGATTTGGTTTTGGATAATGCAGTCCGCTAGAATCTTGTCCTCGCAGAATAGTGTACATGGGGCTGCTTCTTTCGCTGGTTTCAAGAAGGATAGCACAAGCGTCACACCCGAAGTCACTGATTAACTTCACAATGTATCCAGCGACGTAAGCTAAACCAGAATACGTGACAGTGGGTAATGGGATGACAGGAGATACCATCACTTCTTTCAGTTCCTCGGTTACTGATTGCGGTAGAGCTGAAATGATTACGTCGGTGTCGACACTAGGTACCTAGGCGCGCAATACAGCGCGACATACAACTCCTATGGTCACCTCTGAATAAATAGCACAGAGAAAAGCTTTTATACCCATTATTGAGGAGTGTCCCTTGAGTAACAGTGGCGAATGTGTAATAAGCAAAGCATTCTACCAAAATAATGGGACAGCGATTGCTCTCTAAGGCAGGCATTACTGCACAGATAGTTACAAGGAACTATTATATCAAAAACATACTAGAAAAAGAAAGAAACTATTGCTTGGAATTAGTGCTTGAAACAGATTTCCTGTTTTTTCATGAAATAATCATGATATCATGTAAACATTTCATTAAACCAACGTTTATTTGCAAAATTAAAATAATGTTTATAATACAACATAAAACATTTGCTGATCTCTAAATTATAGCAAAATTGAAAACAAAACTTAAAATCGTTTACTCTGACGTTATACTACTAATACTTTATGTCATGTAAGCATTGTGCAACTTACATTACATTTTTATAAAATTATTTTCATCTTCGGTGTTACCTGAATCAACATCGGCGCCACTGGGAGCGGACGTGCGATTCATGGTCTCCGCTGACAAACTTCGATTGCGGCGGATTAGAATACTGGATCACCATATATTTAGCATCCACGGGTTGCCTTCAACACCTGACATCGCCTGATACCACCAGTGAGCCTGTGAGTGCCACATTTTCGGCTGTCTGACTTCTCGCTACCCCGTGAAGAGCGCTAACCCTAACGGCCAAGGGGTTGGGGTGCCTTACCGCCGCGGAGACGCCGGGGCGCCCGCGGATGCGCGGCATAGCGTTCGCGCAACGCGGGTCTAACGACGCTCGCCAGTGAGTGCTCCCGCTTCATTGATGACTACCACGACCACGATGAATTCTCTAAGAGGCTACGACCCGACGGAGATGGACTTCACTCTTGTACCAACATCCCAGCAGCCTCTGATGCCCCCGCAGGATCTCCCGAAGGAAGACAACAGCCATGGCTGGAACATATGGTCCCGGCGCAACAACGACAGAGCGGCGCAAGCTAAATCCACGCCTCCCAAGAAAGAGCAGGGGAACAAAGAACACCGAGAGCCTCCTGCACCGAGACCTCCGCGTCTACCGAGTCTCAGGAATTTTCCATACAAAGTCATCATCAGACCTAAAACCACGGTGGATCTGCAATCTGTGGCTCCACGCTCCTACGATCTCGAATTAGGGATCCAAGCAGCCCTCAACACCCCTCTACAAGAAAAGCCAACGCTGCGCGTTGTTAGCCAGCAGAACATTATAATGGTGTGTACTCACTGTGAGGAAGACGCGTTCCGCCTCGCCAAGCTTAATTGTCTGCACCTCGACGGCAAGAGTATAACGGTCACCGCTTATGTTGCCTTGCCAGATGATGTCTGCAGGGGTGTCATCATAATATCAAGCCTGAAGTGAGTGATGACTCTATCTTCCAAGACGTGTCCTCACCCAGCCATTCCATCCTGGGAGCGCGCCGACTGGGCAAGACTACGTCGGCAGTCATCGTCTTCGCCGGGCAGAAGGTTCCCTTCACGGTCAACTACGGGTGGTCAGAGCGCCGCTGCTACATCTACCGGAAAACAAGGGCGGCTTGTATCAACTGTGGAACGCCAGGTCACCGAGCAGATGTCTGCCCGAAACCCAAGGGGGCTGCTTGCCAAACCTGTGGAACGCCGAGTCCAGATGAGACGCACGAGTGCACACCCGTTTGCGCGCTGTGCAAGGGCCCGCACAAGACTTATGCAAGAGACTGCAAGGAGAAATTCCAGAGACCGCTGAACAAGAACGCTAGTGCCGCGTCATCAAACGCGGCATCAACAACGAAACTTGAAGATGAAGAAGATAGGAGCAGGCCAAGGCAGAAGAAGCAGCCTGCGCAGCGACACAGAGGAGCGTCGTCATCAGTCTCCCGCTCTCGTTCCGCCTCCCGCGGCCGTTCCAGCTCAAGACGCCGGGCAACAGGCTCCACCCAGAACGCTAGTCACGTGGAGGCGGGTAAAGAACAAGGGAAAGAGAACCTCATCAAGACCACCGGGGCGCCGAAGAAGACGTCCTCGGGTCAGCTTTCAGATTCGAAGGTGAGCTTTGCAGAGTGGCCTCCCCTCCCCTCGTCCTCCCCTCAGAATAACACGGAGTTGGCAGCACTCAAAAAAGAGATAGAAAGTCTGAAAAAACAAGTCAGTGCTTTAACAATCCAAAACCAAGAGCTTAAGCGAGCTACTACTAGCGCAATAACCCCGGTAACTCAGCCGACTCCTCAAAACCAAAAACAGCAGGTAGTACCTAGCTCCCAGCCCGCCTTAGGCGAGGTCTATCAACAAATTATCCAAGAACTGAGGTCCTTCAAGGAGGAGTTTCAAGCTTTTCCAATTTACGTGAACGCCCAATTCCAAGAAATTCGAGAGCAGATTGCCAACAACCGACGATACACGGAGACGGCAATTTCTGCACTTCGGAAGGAACATGCGTATAAAAGACATAAGTCGAAATTCGCTCGTACAATGCAAGTGGACGAGCCATCCGATACGGATTCAACATGCCAGCCAAACCTAGAGTAAAGATCTGGCAGTGGAACTGCCGGGGATACAGGAGAAAGCAGGCTGCTCTAAATCTACTTATATCTCAGGAGTCTGACCCACCGGCAGCTATCCTAATTCAAGAACCCCACCTAATACCTATTAAACTGCAAGACTATGTCACTTACCAGCAGGACCAGTTAACTGCCACGTTAGTGCACAAATTATACACTGCCATATTGCACGACCCTTTCGAGCCGGATATTGTGCACTGCTATATAACTATTCTTCCTCTCCAAAGAGGAGCGGCAAGCACGCACGTATTGAATGTATACAGCCCTCCTAAAGACAGGCACGCAAAATTGGGTTCCCTCATAAAGAAATTTCTGACCTCAGTGGGCCATTCCCCCTGCGTGATTGGGGGCGACTTCAACGCACCACACCCTTCATGGGGCTACCCGGCAGCGACACCAAAAGGCAGAAAACTGGAAGAAGTAGTGACGCAAGAAGGGTTATCGACCCTCACCGATCCCACTTACCCTACGAGGCTGGGAAACAGTGTCAGTAGAGATACGTGTCCTGACCTGACGTTCACCAAGAACATACAAAGCGCCATTTGGAAGAATACCGAACAGCACCTGGGAAGCGATCACTTCATACTCTCTCTGGAGATAAGCACAAATGCGTGCAAGCGCAAAATAGGTATCGCAAGAGTTACGAACTGGGACAGGTGGAGAAAGGCCCAGACATCTCCTGCAAACCCTATTACCGACCTAGAGGAATGGGTTAAAGATGAGGTGCACACTTTGAAAGCCTTTACAAAAGAGGTCTGCACGACAGAGGACTGCCCAGCGGTCGATACGCACCTTCTACATTTATGGGAAGCGAGGCACTCATTGACAAAGAGATGGCGCAGGCAGCGGCTTAACCGCAAACTCAAGAAAAAAATAGAGGAGATAAACAAAAAGGCAGAATCCTATGCCATGTCCTTAGCCAGACAGAACTGGAATTCGCTCTGTGATGGTATTCAGGGGAAGCTAGGGGTGTCAAAGACTTGGAAGCTCCTACGTGTCCTAATCGACCCCAGCAGCAGCAAGTCGGCCACTAAAGACAGGCTCACGAAGATCGTACACGCCACCCCGGGTACGGACACAGAGTTGATGGAAAAGCTCAAGACCAGGTATCTGTGCACTGACCAAGTCGTGGAACAACCGGAGTATTCTGGGCTGCCGAATCCCGAGCTGGACATCCCACTCACGAAAGAAGAAATAAAAGCAGAAATCGCGGCCATGAGAAAAAATGCAGCTCCAGGTCCAGATCAGATAACAGCGAAGCTCTTATTTAACCTCAGCGATGACACCATCACCTCGCTGGTGGAATGCTTCAACGAGCAGCATTGGGCTACAGGAACGTTACCAATATCCTGGAAGACAGCCGAGGTTCGGTTCATTCCGAAGCCGAACAAACCCCTTAAACTGGATAATCTAAGACCGATATCGCTGACCTCGTGTTTGGGGAAACTCATAGAGAGGGTCATCAACACGAGACTGAGTAGATACTTAGAAGATAACAACCTCCTACCTAACACTCAATTCGGCTTTCGCCCACACCTATCAACACAGGACGCCCTGTTTTACTTGTACAAAGACCTCCTTGAGACACCTCCCAAGTCACAGACAAGGGCCATCCTGGCACTTGATTTGAAAGGAGCGTTCGATAACGTTCTACATAAAAATATCCTGCAAAGCCTCGCCGATACCAACTGTGGCGCAAGAACCTACAACTATATCAAAAACTTCTTATCAGCCAGGCAAGCCACTATAAACTTTGGTGGAATAAAATCAGATCTCATCACTCTAGGCCCGAGGGGAACTCCGCAAGGGGCGGTACTGTCACCCCTCTTGTTCAACTTAGCTATGAAAGATCTACCAGGCCTTCTTTCCGAAATTCCTGGCATCAAACACACATTGTATGCGGATGATATCACTGTCTGGTGCAACTCGGGGAGTGACGCCGAGATCGAGGAGCGTCTTCAAGCAGCAGCGGACACGGTGGCCCGGTACGCCAGGGAGAGAGGCCTCCAGTGTGCGCCGGAAAAGTCCGAGTTGCTAATTCTGAAGAACCCGAGGACACCCCTAGCACAGAACATCTCGGTGTACATAGAGAGCCACCCAGTACAGAAACCCACGGAGATCAAGATCCTAGGGCAGTATATCCCGCAGGGGCGACAGAACACCACCACAATGAAGAAGCTTACAACATCCACCGAGCAAATCCTCCGGATGATACATCGTATCCGAAATAAACACCATGGCATGAAGGAAAGGGACACCATCCGCTTGGTACAAGCTTTCGTGATCTCGCGGATAATGTACGGGACGGCATTCCTTAACCTCTCCAGGTCGGAAATTGAAAAGTTGGAGACACTCATCAGGAAAGCCTACAAGACGGCCCTGGGGCTACCGAACTCCACGCCAACGGCCAAGCTCATGGCTCTAGGAGTACATAATACCCTCGAAGAGATGTGGGAAGCACAATGGCTCTCACAACTCAATAGGCTCGCACTTACAACACCCGGCAGAGAACTGCTCGAGAAGATCCATGTTAATCAGCCCTATACAATTGACCAAAGGGAAGAGGTCCCACGCGATGTGAGAAGACGCATCAACGTGTACCCCATTCCGCGGAATATGCATCCCGCATATAACATCGAGAGGAGGATAGCAAGAGGGGAAGCCCTGCAGAAGAAATGGGACAAGCAGACTAACACCCTTTACGTGGACGCAGCAGGACCACACAATGGAGTCATGACTATCGTAGTCTCAACGCCTGCGGGGTCGATGGTGAACTGCGCCTCGGTGAAAACATCTAACCCCACTCACGCAGAGGAGGCAGCTATTGCATTAGCTGTAGCATCTAACCCCAACGCCGTTGTGCTCACTGATTCCCAGAACGCCTGTCGCAACTTCAATTACGGATTAATTCATAAGTCAGGGTTGTCATTGCTAACTAAGCACCCACCCAACCAAGCATCAATCATCTGGTTTCCCGGTCACCTGGAACTACCAGGAGGAAACGAAGCCGCTCACAGGCATGCCCGAGCTCTTCTATACCGGGCGTCTCCCCCTGATGACCATAAAGGGTGCCGTGACCTGATAGGTTTAGCAGTGTATGCTGACAATCTCGCGCCATACAGAACAGCCAGAAAGGAGTACCCAACACCACACAAATCCCTCAATAAGTTAGAAGAGAACATCCTTAGGAGACTACAAACCAACACATACCCAACACCAGCTAAATTACACCTGTGGTACCCTACACTATACTCTCCGCAGTGCTCACACTGTGGAGAGGTAGCTAACCTCTACCATATGGTGTGGGCATGCCAATTTAATCCCTTAGTTGACCCCATTCCCAACCCCTCGGAGGAGCAGTGGGAGGCTATTCTGCTCAGCGATGATCCTGACCGTCAGCACTGGCTGGTGGGGAGGGCCAGCGCAGCAGCAGCAGCCAATGGACTACCGGACTAGGCGGCCCACCCACATGTTCTGAGAATACTGAATAAATAAAGATGTTTTCAATCGGTGTTACCTCGATGGTTTCTCATCTAGCGCTGAAAGACGGTTTTGCCATTGTTGCTGTTATGTTTGCCTTGAAGGAGCTTCGATGTGATCACTGCTCATTCACTTTTTTTATTCATATTCTTGTACAGGCTTGCGCAAAAATTCAGATTAAAATGAACAAAAGTAGATACCATGCCGCAATATATGTCATATGCTTGTCGAGTGTTTACTGAGCGACAGTGTTTTTTAATATAAAGGCTCCATTCACGTGTGTAGCACGCTGACAGGATGCCGCTGCAGCATCTACCTTATGTAATCTTTCATTTAGGGGCTGCACTCACCACGAAACCCGCGGGCGACAGCGCGAAACCAGGCAAAAGCCACCCGCCGCCACTGAAGCAGATGCGGAGCGAACAGTGAGCAGGTCGCGCCCCTTGCGGCGGCGGAGAGCATGACTCAAGGAGAAAAGTTCCCATTGTTCACGCGGCGATTGAGAAGGCCGTAAGAAAGAACTATAGTGAACTAGAATACTTTCTAGTGGCGCGAACGGAAGGAAAATGGGCGCCTCTTGCACGCCGGCCGCCACTGATGGCCGCTGGTGGCGCTGCAGTTACGTCTACTAGTAGCTACTACGACCGCGTGCCCCTCCGCAAAGGGAAGTCAAGGCTTGGCGCGCCGTGCAGTCTGCACATTCTTGCGATTTTGCCCTCGAACTTTCAGTTCTGCCTTTCATCACAGCAACTAAGACATCTCAGTTCTTCAAAAGCCCCATGCGCAGTTCGAAATGGCCAGGAAAAAGACCAACTCGCACTGTTTTGCTCCGAGCCGAAGCGCGGCTATCCGGGTGTTCCAGTCACCTTTGTTTGCTGCTCCGAGGGACAACAAACATCGCACAAAGTGGAAACGAAGCTTGTGAAGGCAGGAAAAGCCTCTCACAGAAACATTGGCAGTGTGTGAGCATCATTTCGAGCCGCATCTCATCCTGCTGCGTGACTACGCACATATATATGATCAATGGCAGAAGTGAGGATATACCGCGTGAAATCCATCACTGGCACCTGATGCGGTGCCTATACACTCTTGCCAGGTTATCCGGCATATATTACCGTCAAACCCGTGAAGCCAAGGCTGGATGTGGGCAATATTGATGTTGCAGAGAGTTGTGCTTAGTGCAGATTCTTGCTATAAGCCTGTAGCACCAAACGATAGCCGACATATTTTATACCGCGTGTCCAAGCTAACTTCAGCCAAGTGTTAAAAATAAACCATTTGAGATAAGCCAGAGAAACCACTTGCTAACAGCCACCTGGCGCACCAGGTCTGAAAAAAAGGAAGACTTCGGGGAAGAAAGCTTCGACTGTTTACGTGATCTCGAATACTGCCACTGGCTCAATAAAGCAGACAGCTGAGATTAAATTAAATTCAAATTCCGCGTAGTCATGGTATCGCCTTGGATCTCTAGCTGGCTCATTTATTTAATCATTTATTCAATCTTCATATCATACCCTACTGATATCCCAAGACAATAAATATCGATAATAAAAAAAAACGGTACAGGCAATTTTTCATTTTGCAATTCTAATTTACTAAGTATTGCTTTCAAATAAATGTGATTTGCAAAGTTGTGGAGAACCTTTTGAAACCCCCATTTCATTTATTCCCGATAAATAAAACCTCACGTGCATAGTTTTTCCCACCTCTGTAGAAAGCCCGCGAAATAATAAAAAAAAAAAATCCCGTGACTGACGCATTCATGCGTTACGATATTGCGGTGCTCCCAACCGTGCATGGTTTGAGTGACAGAAATTAGCTGCGGCCGTGACTCAACAGCCCAGTCTCAGCGCTATACTGGCTATACAGGCTGATAATTTTTGTATTTCGCGGGCTTTCTTTAGAGCTTAGAAAAACGATGAGGCTTTCTTTATCGGAAATAAATGGAATGGAGGTTTTAGAAGGCGCTCTCAAATTTTGCAAACCCAGTTATTATCTAAAGGCAATAGTTAGTCAATTAGAAAAAATAATTACTAATTACTTAACTTCAAAATTAAAAATTGCCTGGAGTGAGCCAGTTGGCTGGCAGCTGTATACAATTGTGGTCTCTCTATCCTACCTCAAACTAACTGTGAGAAAGGCTTTAATCTTTTTCTGAAAAGAAAAAGATGTCACATGTATTAAACTTGGCTAATTTTACTAATCTTAAGGACAACAGAGGCCTTTTGTACCCTTCAAGTGATACCAGTTTGTGGCTGACCTTGATAATGTGTTTACAACCTGCTTCACCCTAAATTCAAGCAGACAGCTTGTACTCAGTATGTTACTGGCCAAGCAAACCTGCTAACTTGGGTGCTCTGACCACTGTCAAATTGGTGCAGCTGAAATCACTGCTTAACTGCCCGCATGCACTCTTTCACAAAATGCAATAACGAGCGCAATGTCAAGATTCAAAGCACCTGAAGATGAGCAGATGGATGCTCTTAGGACTGTTTGTGTAGTCAATAATTTCACAACACAACTCATTGTTGATGGCTTTTGTCCCATGCACTCAAATAAAATAAAATAGCAGTAGAGAAACCTTGTGAAGTACCTAAACAAAACTTCTCTGCCCTCCTCATGTATTTATTTTTGGCATATATGTTATGCATATGAGATGATGAAAAGATTTTAGCACCTGGCTTACAGCGATGATTTATAACAGATATTGTTGCTGTAAACAGAGAATAATGGTGACGCCACTGAATATCACTGGATGATTCGTTTCAAAGCGTAGGATTTGTTTTTTTCATGACCACTTTGTCAAATATATATATATATATATATATATATATATATATATATATATATATATATATATATATATATATATATATATATATATATATATATAGACTTAAAGTAGTTGACACACGGTAGAAAAAACAACACTTTATTCCGACGTTTCGGCCGGGGTCCGGCCTTTGTCAAGGAATGTAGAAAGAAGCTGTCGGTTCCCATTTCTTATATACATGCACAATCGAAGAACACGTGACCAGCTAATATCAACAAATCAACATCAAAATATCAAAAACAAGATTTCACACGCGGGATGTAATGGCGGTGCAAGGTATATAGACAGAATGACACGTATTGCGCTTAGGTCCGGCCTTTGTCAAGGAATGTAGAAAGAAGCTGTCGGTTCCCATTTCTTATATACATGCACAATCGAAGAACACGTGACCAGCTAATATCAACAAATCAACATCAAAATATCAAAAACAAGATTTCACACGCGGGATGTAATGGCGGTGCAAGGTATATAGACAGAATGACACGTATTGCGCTTAGGTCATGCATCTTAATATGTTGCACAAAGAAAGGAAGATGTATCGCTTAAAAGATTGTTGTCACTATCAGCGCACAAAACAAAATATCACGAGGTTAGGATCCTAACCTCGGATCCTAACAGGACAGGATACGGCCGGCAGGCCCCAGGTCTGGATCCCCGGGTCAGGCCTGGCAGAAGACGCACCGCTCCGAGCTCCTTGGACAGCCGATCGGCTCCGCTGCTCGCCTGTTCTCCCTTCTCGTGCCTCGCGCACCTCGCGTTCCTCGAGCCAGTCTTCACGTTTTCCTCTTCTTCTTTCTCCTTTCTTCGTTTCTGATCAAATTACCACTTGTTCTTCACAACCTAGTGGCATGGGCAGAGGCACATTATTTTATGCTTTCTTTTTTTTTTTTTTGGTAGCCTCACCATTATTATGTCCCTATCTACTATCATCATCAGTGTCTCCTGGTGCTGTGGCTGCTGGCGGCCGAGCTATGGCGTTTTTTGCAAGTTTCAACCTGCGAACGAGTGAGTCCGATAATGCCCTTCCACAGTTCTCTTTCGCAAAGTGTTGGTGATCATCCAGAAACAAACTGCGTGAAAATCCGCCCAGCAATTCGGAAAATATCCCCAAAAATGTCCCTGAACAAGTTGTAAACAAACTAACCCTAATCGATCACAAGCCGCCGTGGAAAAGTACTCGAAACTAGAAAAATAAGAGCGTCCGATGTCTAAAATAGGTCAGCGAAGCATCACAAAATGACAGGGAGTCTCAAGTAACAAAAAACAGACCTTGGATAGCCTAAAATAGAACATATAAGCTAAAATACCATCTTGGCATGGAAGCCGAGGAGTAGGGGCCCGTACCTCGGCAGGATAACCGGCGCGACATAAAGTTGAATAACTTTGTAAATAGTGAAGCTGCAGAAAAGTATAATATATCATTTTAAAAGGCTGAGCAAGGGCTATCCAAAAGTTAAATGGGATTTTGTCTGTTATTGCTGGTTTTCGAGATATTAGATATATAAGAAAATCTGTAAAGCTCAAGGTTGCCTGAACTACAGTGTTATCAGATACCACTGAAACTCTGTCAAAATTAGCGGAAACATTTTTTAATTCGGATTCGGAATCGGGAAGAAGAAACCAACCAGGAAAAGTTGTTACAATTCAGATACGGACAAGCATTGTTACAATTCAGATACGGACAAGCATTTAGCTCGTGTGGCACAACACAAGTGAAGATTTCAGAAAATTTGATGTTAACCCTTTGTCACCCAAGCAGACGCCACAGGGTGTTGTGATGCGCGCACAATAAGGTAATTGCTGCAGTGGGCACTTAAATTAAGAAGGTGAAGGACAAGAAGATCGTCTGGGCTATGCCCGAAGAAGTGAGGAAGATTAATTAACAACATCAGGAGTGTAGGCTCAGCCGGGCTGCAAACAACTTGTTTGGGCTTCACCTGAAGAGATACCAATAGGAAAACGACTCAACAGTAACCAAGCTGTTTGAAGAAGCCAACCATGTCAGATCAAGAGCAGGCACAGAGGCAAATGGACAAAGAAATGTTCAAGAAGCCTGTAAGCAAGGTAAAAAAGAAGACAGCTGAAAGAAGACCAAAAGAGCCAACATATGTCTCAGACACAAATCACCAGTGTGGTGGACTCGGAAGAAGAGAGGAGGGAACAACAAGAAAATAACAGAACTCAAGCAAACGCTGACCCCTCAAGGATGGAAACCACATCAATTCTGAATGAGTTGGGAGTAATTGACAAGATGATCTTTTCAGCACTGATCGAAATCTCTAACAAGACGGCAGAAGATGAGAGTGCTCGAAGACAGGTTGACTACATCGTGTCTGGAGTAACCAAGCTGAAAACTCTCTTCCTTGAGGCCACACTTGAGAATGAATTTCTCAAGGGAAGTTTGGCGGAGTGTAGAGCAAGAACCCAAAGAGGGCCATCCTATGCGAACATCGTGAAGGAAAATGAGGAAAGGGAACAAAAAGGGAACCAAAACCAAAGCCAGACAAGAGCATTAATCATCACTTCAACAACAAAAAGAAAGGAAAGAATTCTCGAAGACATAAAACGCAACATCAACCCTGTGGAGCTGGCCATCAAGGAAACCTCCCTGAGGACAAGCAGGGAAGGAGTACTGGTGGTTTCATCACATCAGGAGTCTCTTGAGACAATCGCTAAGATGGTGAAAGAAAATGAAGCAACGAAAGATCGTCAAGTGAAAGAACCCAAGGGACGACGATTGGAAATCAAGATCGTGGGAATAGAAGGCGACATCGACGATGAATACCTTGTGGAAACCATCGTCAAGCAAAGCAACATCAAGTGTGAAAAAGAAGATATGCACGTGAAAACAACTAGAGATGGACGAAGAGGAAGAACAGCCATAATCGCTGTCAACAAACGTGCATACGAAGCACTAGAAGGTCGCACACATGTAAACATCGGATGGAAAAGGTGTCCCATCTTTGAGAGCATATCTGTCATCAAATGTTCAAAATGCCCATGTCTGGAACACGCAGACAGGTTCTGCAAGGCACCAGCTAGGTGCATAAACTGTTCAAAACCAGGACACATTGCAAACGAGTGCGAACGTGAGTCGTTTTGCTTAGCCTGCCGGCAAGCGGGATATGATGCAGAGGATTGCAATCACTTATGTTGGCTTATTCATGCCCATGCTACCAGAAGAAGGTAGAAGAAAAAGAAAGGATTTTGGCAAGGCTGAACTAGGAAATGGGTGAAGCAATGGCGGCCTGTCCGCTGGACAGGCCGCCATTGGAAAGTGACCCTGGCAACATTTAATGCTAGTACCCTAGCTAGTGAAGCTAGTTTAGCAGTGCTGTTAGAGGAACTAGGGGGCATGAAATGGGATGTCACAGGGCTTAGTGAGGTTAGGAGGCCGAATGAGGCATATACTGTACTGAAGGATGGGCACGTACTGTGTTATCGAGGTTTACCAGAAAGGCGACAACTAGGAGTAGGTTTCCTTGTCAATAAGTAATAGCGGGTAATATAGATGAATTCTATAGTATTAATGAGAGGGTTGCAGGCATCGTAATTAGGCTTAATAAGCGGTATAAACTGAAGGTTGTACGGGCCTATGCACCTACATGTAGTTATGATGACCAGGCAGTTGAAAGCTTCTATGAAGATTTAGAATCGGCAATGCGAAAAGTAAAGACGCAGTATACTGTACTAATGGGCGACTTCGATGCCAAGGTAGGGAAAAAACAGGCAGGAGACAAGGCAGTAGGTGACTATGGCATTGGTTCTAGGAATAGCAGGGGGGAGTTACTAGTTGAGTTTGCAGAGCGCAATAACTTACGAATCATGAATACCTTCTTCAGCAAACGGAAGAACCGGAAATGGACGTGGAAAAGTTGTAACGGAAAGACTAAAAGTGAAATCGACTTCATAATGTGTTCAACCCCCGCCATTGTGCAGGATGTAGAGGTAATCGGGAAAGTGCGATGCAGTGACCACAGGATGGTGAGGTCCCAAATTAGCCTAATTTGCTAACTGCAGTTCTTTGAAACTTGCATCAATGCTGGACAGTTCAAATAGCAGGCAGTTGAATTACAGAAATGATGTGAATTGTGCATTTCAGTTCTGACAAATGGAAAGTAACGGTCTCCTCCTTGCATGCATAGGTGCCCTTAGACAAATACATACTCGGGTGTGTGATTGTGACGCATATCAAGGGTCAACAGAAGGCCATGTGGAGCGAGTGTGATATTCTTCATGACGGCTAAAGTAAAATTGTACAACAGCTGCTGTACAATGCAGAAAAAAATTGATCATTTAGTGTATGAAAAACTGACCATGAATAGCATCTTACTCAGAGTATGATGTGATATATATCTGGTTTAGCATCCCAAAATAACTACGGCTATGAGGAACACAATAGTTGAGGGCTCCGGTATAATTTCGACCACGTGGGGTTCTTTTACATGCACTGACACCACACGGTGCATGACGGCCTATTGTTTCGTCTCTATTGAAATGCCCCTGCTCTGGCTGGAACCAAATCTGCACCTCTCGGTTCAGCAGCCAAGCACTCTAACTACTGAGCCAACACAACGGGGCCAAGTATCAAAATGCATGCCATTACATTTCCTTCTAGCCGGTGGTTTTCTTCACAGAACTAATGTATACAAGGAAAAGTAAATAGCAAGAAAACACTAGTTTTATTGCACATTATATTCACATTTCAGCAAACATTCTCTAGGAAAAAATTTCTCATCATGTTTGCATGGAAACCATGAACATCCTACAAAAACAAAACAATGCACTTACTCCACTCCAATTATTAATGGGCAAGGTTGCATCTATGCTACTTCACTGCACTTATCATAAAACCACAAGCCCCATCTGCTTTGGCCAATCACTTGATGAAACCAACGGAGACAGATGTCGCACACCACAGACTGGTCGTCTCCCAACATATCTCTGCAAATGTTGCATTTCAATTTCATGCCTTTCCACTTAGCTTCAACTGTTGCCAGCATTACTAGTCACCCATCTTTTCTGAAGTTCCTTTTTACGCTGTTGGGATCAGCATCCTTGTCAACGATGGTCTCTGGAATTTTCGATGCTATCATTTTCACATCTTCCTCATCTGGAAGAACGAAGGAAATGTCAAGCTTTGAGCAGAAAAAAAATTAGGGAGACTCCTAATCTCCACCTGTAAGGGTATGGTGTGCCAGCGTTAATGGTTCTTGTCTGCAGATCCCACTGTGGATTCCCGTTAATTTACATGCCCTTTGCTACAAACATAATTACTAATTCCTTAATTCATGTCTCTGTTAACTCAGATATACTCATTAGCATACGGTCGTAGGCTGCCCTGTTAGCTGATAGACAACCTGGCATACACCTCTGTAAGCCTCAACCTTTCTTAATTGGAGCTGACACCTCCCAGAACATATTTCAAATATAACTTTGTAAGCTTGACTTAACAGCTCCTGCCATGTTGTGTGGCCTCGTGACATTTGGCTCGTGGCACTTTTGGCTTGTGCACAGGGGTCATCTGTTAAATACTGGTTAACATGCATGAAAAATACATTTTCATACAAACTGTTGGCAAATGGTCAAGTGGTGCACTGCAGATTCTGAAATGTATACCTATATGCATGCAAGGATCGCATCATCACATAACATGATCAAGAGTTCTATCAGTACCTGTAGTTACATAGCATTTCAATGCCCATTAAAGGACCACCTCAGACAATGGTTCTTGTTACCACAAGACCTGTTCTAACAGCGTACTGACACCGTTCCACTGAGCAATGGACATGTATATGCATACCCTAGATAGCTCATGATTGTGGATCTCATTTATTTCTATGACTTCCAAGGAGTTCCTGTCGTCAGAAACCCTACACTTTATGAAATCGGGACAGTTGTCTTGAAAGGGGATGAAAAAAAATAACCAGGTTACCTTGACGCAATGCTAAATTACAGAGGGTGAATACGCTGCATGAAGATACCAAGAAGCTTGTACAAAGAAAAGTGAGAGGGAAATGGCAGGATTTTTGAAACATTGTAATAAACTACAAACTATACTTGTCAAGCCTGTCATTAAGGAATGGAAATCATGCAGTAATCAAAAACACAACATGGAGGCCATTTTAGGTCATCTTCACAAAACACATACCCACACCTCACACACAGCTTCATACTTATGAAAGAGGACAAACCAATATGCAAGCAGTGTGGAGATGAACTAACAATAAACCATATCTTACACATGCGCCAGAGTCGAGAAAATAAGAGGAAACATTTTGTATAATTTTGCAACAGATCCCTTTCCATCCCAGCATGATCCTAGGTTCAGTTCAGGCGTTCAGTCGTGTCCGACTCTTCGTGACCCTATGGACCATGTCACGCCACGCTTTCCGGTCTCTCACTATCTTCTTAACATCACATAGCTTCATCTGCAATGCCTCGATCGAGGCATTGCAGATGATCCTAGGAGAGACGTGCAAATTTCCTGCATTTTTGGTTTCCTAAAATGTTCCTAAACAAGCTACATCCTAAAGAACATTTTAGTCATTACACACAAAATAAATACATTAAACCTTGTTCTTAGTGCATGGCAGCATTAGTCGTTTATGCACCATAAAAATCAACACAATGCTGTAAGGTATACCTTGGTTAGCTATGTTATATGAGACAAGCTTTTGGTCTGGTGTGGTCCTTATTCACGTGACAGCGCTGTCATGAGGGTCTATGTCCCAGCGGTCGGAAAGTGACCTATTCCAATAATTTTACAAACTGAAGGCAATTCTACAGATTTCTAGACTGGAGTGCTCAAATGTTTTATCAACGTCCGGCTGCTTTGACAGCCTGGAGTGAAACTGTTGAAGAGAATACATTTTTGAACATTTAACACGTTTCTGAAGGCGTTGCTTTCAATTATGGGGCCCACAAAAAGCAGCTGAATGTCAAACGCCGCCTAGGTAGGCTTTCTAGCAAGACAGCGGTGTAACGTAGAAAGACGGGCTAGTTGGTCTTGATAAGTAGAGTGCATATTTTGGCAGTCCTGTCTTTAATTTTACGCTGCCAAAATATGCACAGCGGTGTAGCGTGGAAAATCGCTCCGCCGGTCCATCGCTGGCGCCGCTGACTTGACAGGCGAACTGTTCAAACTTATAGCTACTGACCACACCTGAAACACTGAATTGCGCATGATCAAGGCAGCACTGGTAGCTATCGATTTCGCGCCCAATATTGTGAAAATCTGTCCTCTCTTCGATCATTGATACGTCCACGTTTGAACATTTATGCGCCTCGGGGTAGGCCAGCCGTTGGAACATGGATGTGTGCTTGTAGCAATGATCACTTGCATGGCACACTCTGCAAAATTCCAAGAGTCAGTTTCTGCAACGAAATGTGCAGCGCAAATTTTCTACCGCGTACCCAAGTCCGGCGATGCACGCATATTGACCCCGATCGTTCCAAAGCTGCGCGGCCGTTCAGTCGGGTCACGCTAACCTCGAGCATGCGGGGGTTTAAACTACATGTACGCAAAATTCAACGACAAGAAAAAGATGCAGGCTAAGCACTTTAATCTAGTCTTCCCCTAAATACCAAAGAACATTGCTGTTCACAGGGAATTCGGATCATTCGCGCTTCCGGCTTTCCGGTTGTGCACTCTTGCGGTGCGGTGCAGTAGGTCTTCGCCTCGACGAGTCGATGTGCAGCTCGCCGCAGTAGCAGCGCAGGCCTCTAGTAGATTCGGCATGTCTTCTGCCACGGCTCTGAAGTAGAATTTAAACGACGAATTTAGCTAGAAACATCCTGTTTCCTCGGTCTACATGTGAGGAACGAGCATAATGCCATTTGACATACATACTTTGGACTGCCGAATGTTCTGCACGGCGAGGTGTGTGTGTGTTGTGCCGGCGCTAGATCTTCGGAGGTCGATGCAGGACCTAAGACAGCGTAAATGCTAGGAATAGCTCGCTCGCATTACGGGCAGATCGAGGTGATAGTTTAGTGCGAAGCGAAAACTGCTCGTGAATGTGCGTATCTCGATGCCAGCTGGTGGAGCTGGTGCAGTACGTAGCATCGCCTGCAGCTATATGCGTGACAGCGATGCTTGCCGTACACAACCCTAAGTGAAGACCGTGATTTATGTTCGAACGGATGCACTCTTCGTAGCACCTCATCGAGAGTCGCAGCTAGCTGATATCATATTCACGCGTAGCAAGCGGAATATGGCCGCGTTCGACGTGCATATAGCCATGAGCCTGTATATCGACGTCCGCCATATCTTTACGAGAATCGAATGGATACGTCGGACGTACCTTTAGACACTTCGAACTTCTTAACTACAGAGACAAAATTAACATTCTTAAGCAATGCACCAAGTTAAAGGGCTCTGGCTACTCAATCGGTGAAGACTTCTCTCTTACTGTTAGGAATATCAGGAAAAAATTATGGGATCGAACTAAAGAACACCGCGACCGAAAAGAAAGTCTCCCTTGCTATTCGCGTGGGACAATGACCTCAATGACATTGTTGAAATTAAGGCAAAAAACGAAGACGAAAACAAGCCTGAGAAAGGAATAACCAGGAGCCAATGCTCTTAACTGTTCTCAATGTGAACGCGCGAAGTATTATTAATAAAGCGCATGAACTCGAAGGCTTTCAAACCCGACATTGTTGCAGTTACCGAGACATGGTTGCACAGCGATGTTTTGGACCAAGAAATCGCGCCGCCGGGCTACACAATGTTGAGAAAAGACAGAGAATCAAGGGGTGGGGGCGTTGCCTTGCTTATTAAAAGTGAAATACAATACTCAGTCGTGCCAGACGTGCCGGAAGTGGAAGCGGTCTGGTGCAAGATCTATTTGGCAGATGGTGTTGCACATGTTGGCGTTGTGTATCGGCCGCCAAATGCAGAAAAAACCTACTTAGACCCTTTGTTTGATTACATGCTAAACCGAATGTCCTGCGGTAGGATACTTATGACAGGAGACTTTAACTTTCCCGAATTTGACTGGAGCTCTTTGTGTGCGGGAACTGCAGCAGGCTGCATAATAGCTGACTTCCTATTCACGTTTAATTTAACTCGGCTAGTTGCCTCACCCACTCATATTCGGGGGGCGTCCAGTACAATTCTGGACCTAATATTTGTAACCAACCACTTTCTGCGAGGTACTGTCGACATCCGTACACAGGAAGGCCTTTCTGACCATGAAATGGTGATCTGCACTTTACACGTGCCAAACCTCATTCGTTCTCAGCGTTTATTGAAAAGAGTACATGCCTTCAACAGAGCAAATGACGCCGCTATAATTACATACCTTGCACATGAATACCCAAACTTTTATGATCTTTGCACAAATGAACAAAACAGCATTAATGAAGTATGGATGCAATTCAAGGCCCACATTGCACATTGCATTGACTGTTATGTACCGTCAATAGTAAAAACCACCCGGAAGAAGAATCCCTGGATCACGCGTGACATAATACCTGTAAAATGGAAAATTAAAAGGCTACGCAAATCTAACAAGTCGCGACCTGTACCCGCCTACTCATCCCAGATAAGTGCTTTAACGTCTCTAAAGAATAAAATTCGTAGCGCAAAAGAGCTCTTTTGCAGCACCACTTTGAATAACTTCATCAAAAGCGCTCCGCAAAAATTTTGGCGGTATATTAATGACCATCGTCACCCTTCTCCAGCACTTTCTCAGCAGCAGAACAGAGAAAAAGCAGATTCATTCAACCGATACTTCCAACCTATTTTTACACCAGACAATTTTCATCTTGATGAAAGCAGGCTGCGCCCTACTAGCCTTGAAAAACTGTCAGGCATGCCTATCATATCTGAGGCTGGACTGTTATCGCTGTTGATAAACTTAGATGAGACGAAAAGCAACGGACCGGACGGAATCCCGAACTGTTTTTTGAGACGGTACGCTGAGCCAGTCAGTAAGTTTCTTTTCCTTATATTTTCAAAGTCGCTCCGTGAAGGCCGCCTGCCATCGGAATGGAAAATTGCTAAGGTAATCCCCGTGCACAAATCAGGTAACTTATCCACGCCGGCTAACGTTCGTCCTATTTCCCTTACCTGTACTTGCTGTAAATTACTAGAACACATCATTTTAAAATATATTACTAAGTTTGTAGAAGAACATAACCTACTCAGTTTAAACCAGCACGGTTTCCGATCCGGTCTCTCTACAGTAACGCAGCTCATAGAGACAGTTCATGACCTAGCGCTCGGCATAAACAACCAATCCCAAATTGATATAAAATTTTTAGATTTTTCAAAAGCCTTTGATCGCGTGTCGCATACTAAGTTGTTATATAAACTAAAGAATGTATTTGGAGATGGACCGATTATTTGTTGGAATAAAGATTACCTTACAGATCGTTACAAGTTTGTACAACTAGATAATTGCACTTCAGACACAGTTCCCGTTCTCTCCGGTGTCCCCCAAGGCTCAGTGCTTGCTCCGCTTTTATTTTTGCTGTTTATCAATGACATTACAGAGGATATAAATTGCAATGTTTGCCTATTCGCGGATGATTGCGTGATTTACACCGAAGTGAAAAGCTATGAGGACCAAGTAAATCTGAGCAATGCCCTAAACCGCATCGCGCAGTGGTGCCTGAAATGGCAAATGGTTATCAATACAGAAAAAACAGTGAGCATAACAATTACCAAGAAGAAGACACCTTTAAGTTTTAAATATTGCCTTAACAAGGTCGCACTACGCAAAGTTCAGGAATATTGGTACCTAGGCGTATCAGTCACGTCGGATCTTAGCTAAAAAAGCTACAAACAAATTATTCTTTTTGAAGCGCTTGCTGCGTCATTCTACACCGTCCATAAAGCAACTCGCATATGTCACTCTTATCCATCCTGTACTTGAATACGCCAACACAGTGTGGTTCCCGTACGTGAAAAACGATGTAGCTGTCTTAGAAAGCGTCCAGCGCAAGGCTGTTCGATTTATAGTTAACAGTTATCACCGCACTGACTCGTCTAGTGAATTACTACGTTGCGCCTGCCTCCCCACACTGTCTGATAAAGCAAAGGTGCACCGTCTGAAGTTTTTATTCCAACTACTCCAAAATACTTTTAAGGTGGATCCCTCAGCCTTCATCCAAGTCAATCATTCAAGAAACGTACACCCGTCAAACACGCTCTCACGCTTAAGGAATTCTCATGCTCCAACAACACGTTCTTTTATTCCTTTTTTCCACTCGCAGTGTGCGAGTGGAACGTGCTTGACCCAGAAATAACTCAACAGAAATCACCTGAAAAGTTTACCGAGCTTTTGGAAAAGTCGTTACTCCAGTCGAACACAACATGAATCTATCTTCTGCTAAATGTATTTCCTTGTGCTTTCTTTTTGGTTTCCATTGTTGCTGTAATGCGTGTGTACCATTCTTTGTATACATTTATTTTGAAACTCTGAGTGCTGTATAGCTCTTTTTCTTTGTACCTCGTCTTTGTTTCGAATTTTAGTGATGTGAGTTATCGATTCTGCCGCCTTATGTCCTCTGGTATATTTGTTTACTTTTTGCCCTGTTAAACCACAGTGTACCATTTTTTTTTTGTGTGTGCCCACCCCTGTTACAATCCCTCTAGGAATTAACAATATTTTGAAATAAATAAATAAATAAATTCCATCATTTTACCCAAAATCTTAAAATTCGACTTAGTCATTTCCAACATCCCACCAGCCTACCTTTTTTTTTTTTTTTCACTTTACATTATAACTTAACCTCCTAATCCAAATTTCCCACCCGTACTCCAGCCTCACTCTTACTCAGTGAATTCACCTTCTTTTTTTTTTTTTTTTCCTCTTATTTTTTTTTTCTCTCTTTCCTCGGTTGTTGTTGTGTTGTTTTGAGTGTCTCAGTGTCCACCATCCATATTATTAGGACCCAAACCTATCTACCAAAACTGCATCACCTTATCTATTCCAAATTAAAACTGAAGGAAATACCTACTAGTAAAAGAAATGCAGAGGGACACGTCCCACTATACAATTCTCTCGGAACAAACAGGGCACCAAACCAAAAAATTCCCCCTTGGAGACTGTCCGCACACCGGCACGCACCTGCAGCCAGGCACCAACTAAAAAAACAAAACAAACCAAGGGAACCCTCTGAGCACGTCCGATAGCTCATCGAGCTCAGAGCCTAACTCGGACCAATCCAAGGAGGAGGTGCCAAAAAACCCTCCCACATGGGACAATATCATAACAAGGCCACCAGGCCCATCGGAGGGGGCAACTGCAGCAGAGGGAAAAGAGGATGCGGCCGCCATCCTACAGAAAAATGACTTAGAATTCATGCAGGCCATAGCAGCAGGCCGGGGTCACGGACTTTCCACAGCAGTAGCAAATAAACTCCTCGAAGCTTTTAATAATGTAAAAACCGCATTCATTTCGGCTTCACTTAAAAACGCAGAGCTCACAGGCTCCCTGAAGGCCCTTAAGGAGATCAAGGCTCCTCCCTCCCCCCACCCAGACCTGCAGGCAATGAAGAGCACAAAGCTCAAACAAAAGAGAAACCGTCCCAAACTAACACCATAGTCATCCAGGCTAAAGTGCCCAGTGGCACAAAGCCAACCGCCCATCGCCACATTCCTCCAGAAAAACTATGACCCAGCCGAGTATGGACTTATAGATGTGGGTCAGCGGGGACAGGGTGTTGGTCAGTTCCACCAGCCAAGATGGGTTAAGGAAGCTCAAGACCGCTCTTGAGAACAACCCAAAAGCCCACGAGCTTGCAACTCACCAGCCAGCCCTGAGGGGGCGACGTTTAAAATAGTTGGCCTCTCCAGGGAAATGGAGAGGGAGAATATAATACCCGAACTGAAAAAGCACAACTCCCTCCTCACAGACGAGGACGGAGTCCACATCACGGCAGAGTACGTCAACCCAAACGGCAGGAGGGTCGTGATCCTGGCCACCAGCATACACACATACCAACGCCTGAGGAGACACAGCTGGTTAGGATGGGGTGGACCTCCTTCCCCATTTACATTAACCACAACACGCCACTTTGCACGCAGTGCGCCACCTACGGGCACGTGGCAAAGCACTGCCGCAACAGAGACCGCGCATGCACCACATGTGCGCACCGTCATCATTAAGACGAATGCCGCAGCGACACAGCTAGGTGCAGGGCATGCGTGGTCTCTGGCTGCCACGATCCTGAACACCCCATTGGCAGCAGAGCCTGCCCCACCCTCCGACAACTGCAGGCAAAACAAGAAGCCCTCTGGCAATAAGCCAAAAGCAACCGCCTCTGAACCATGGCTATTAATTTGGACTCGTCCTCGCAACCCAACACACACACACAACACTCCACCACAGCCATAGACCAAAACCCACACTCTCAACACAAAACACAACCCCTGAAAATAATACAAGCAAATATGGCACACACCTCAAAAGCCAACGAACTTCTACACGTATATCAAAAGCAACACTTTTACGACATCTCACTCATCCAGGAGCCATACTATCACAACAACATCACGTCATTCCCTTTGAAAGACAAAATTATTGCATTCTACCAATCACCAAAAACTGCAATCATAATACACAACAAAAGTATCCAGGTCTTCCCAATTAAAGTCACAAAAACACTAATAGCTGCAAGAATTACATGGCACAAACAACAACTCCTACTGATAAATATCTACGCCCCACCAAAAGCCCTGTTGTCCGTGACAATATTGAAACACACATCTCACTAATTGAACAACTCATCCCACACAACGAGCACACAACCATAGCAGGACACTTCAACTCAAAAAATCCAGCATGGGGAGGCCCAATTAGAGATGAAAGAGGGGATACTCTAATTGAATTTTTTAACACAATAAACTTCTCAATCCTTAACCAACCCAACAGCCCCCCCACATTCGAAACAACCAATGGACACAGCTGGATCGACATAACGGCAACAACACCAAGCAGACTAACCCACATAAACAATTGGGAAGTCCTGAATTACGAAAACTCCAGTAATCACAAATACATACTATTCAAACTATTTAAGGGCAAACAATCACCTCAAAAAAGACTCGCACAAAATACTCCAAACCCTTAAAGATGACACATGGCTGAGGGAGACCGCCAACACCCCAATCGCATCAATTACACGACTCGAACACATTATCAATCACCTATACAAAAAAATACCAAAACTGACCAAAAAATTTGAAAAAACAGTGAAGCAATACAAATCTACGCTATTTTTTCCAAAATTTTCAAATTCGGACTTCGTCAGTTAGTCACATACCACCACGTGTTTAGCTAACTTTCAAATCAACAACTACACAACGTCAATAATCACATATCCTTAAAGTTCAACTTTTTTCGAACAACACTAACCTTGCACAAATTGCCCCACACAATACAAATCTACACTATTTTTCCCAAAATTTTCAAATTCGGACTTAGTCACTTAATCACATACCACCACGTGTGTAGCCAACACATATGGCTGAGGTAGACCGCCAACACCCCAATCACATCAATTACACGACTCGAACACATTACATTATCAATCACCTATACAGAAAACTACAAAAACTGACCAAAAAATTCGAAAAAACAGTGAACAACAAACATACCCCAAACCCCTGGTGGACAACTGAACTTGAAATCGAAAGAAAAAAAAGTAAGGGCTATGTGAAGAAGATATCAAAACGCTCCAGAAACACTTAGAGTAGAATTCAAAGCAAAATACACAACAGCGCTTAAAACATATCAGCAAAACATCTCAAACACCAGAAACAAATCCTGGAAAAAATACTGCAGCAAAGTATCAAAAAACCCGTTTACACTTCCCTACAAAATAGCAGCCAACAAAATTAAAAAACAAGTCACCATTCCATCAATCAGGAAAACCGATGGCACCGAAACAAATACATTAGAAGAATCAGTAATCCCTATTCTCGAATCACTCTTCCCAACACCACAGACAACAATAACAGGTACAACAAAACAATCACTGGAACCACCAGAACACACAACAAACATGCACGCTACCATCCAAAATTACATACCATTAACAGAACTAGAAGTAGATACGACCATTATGCACTTAAGAAGCATATAGCACGAGGTCCAGATAACACCATTTATCCTATCGCTATATGACCATCACAAACAACTCTTCATTAACATCTTCAATGCATGCCTCTCGTTAGGACACTTCCCATCTCACTGGAAAGAATCCAAGGTCATACTCATCCCCAAAAAAGAATTCTTACATAAAAACCCAACACCAAATCAATTTAGACCAATAGCACACTTAAGGTGGCGGTTCCACGGTCGCCATCTTGGAAGTAGTTCAGATTCTGCCACCAGGCTACGCCACTAATCCATGACTGAGGAATTGAGTACCGAGCCACCCAGCCCTCTCGACTTGCGCTGCCTGAAGGCTTTTCTTGTGTTGCTGCGCGGACTTTGAAAAGTTTTTGTGGCTTCACGTCAGTGTCCAGGCAGAGAAGGGGAGGACTTTTGTCCCCATCCTGCGCTGCATGGGCTGCCCCATTGAACTCCCCTCTTCACCCCACCGCAACACTACGAACAATATGTGCCCCAAAAATGGGACAAGAGCCTTCCCTCTCTTGCCTATACTTCGTCTCCCAAGATTTTTGCAGCACAGCGAAAGGCAGAGGCACCCCAGCTGGTCCAACCAGGATCACATGTACAATAGACAATCCGCCTTTTGTGCGAGTTTTCTGCGCATGTGCGAAGTCGTAGCGGCGACCGATGGAAACAGATTGAGCGGTGTCGACGGCGTTTCTTGGCGCCGCCAGTGCACGGGGGCTGGCGGCACCGGGCGGCACGGTGGCCGTCACAGGCTTGGCAAAGCGATGCCAACCACATCTGCCGCGTACGGTTGCCACTCTCTAAGCGCGCCAAGATGCAAGACGCGGTTTTTCAGGTTTCCTTCGCCGAGCCGCGGCCAACAAAGACGTGAAGCTACAATTAAGCCGGAGTCACACTGCGGAAACACAACAGCGACATCAACCGAACAAGTTCGCCAAACAAGCCGCCAACATGTTTCCGAACCAACTTGTTGCCCAACAGCATGTCACACTGCAAAAACAGCCGGTAAGCCGAACAGGTTGCTGCAGTGTTGCCTCGGTGTGACAATGTTCAACCGAACAAGTTTGCCGAACAAGCCGCCGACAAGTTTCCGAACCAACTTGTTCCCCAACAGTATGTCACACCGCACGAACAGCCGGGAAGCTGAACAGGTTGCTGCAGTGTTACCTCGGTGTGACAGTGTTCGGCAACCAAAACAAGCAGGAAACAGTGTCTGTCAACGCTGTTTGGCCTGTTCGCCGGCCGGGAGAATTTCCGGGCGACAACACCCCAACCAAAGCACTCATATCTGAGCTGATTGACTCATTCCTGCGCATTTCCTACTTGCAGATACGTTTTTTTTTTTTTTTTTTTTTTTTGCAGAAAGTTTTCTTGTAGACCATTTTCCACTTGTGGCTGTTGTGGCGTCTTGCAGGCAGCGCATGCAGACGAGCGCTGACGACGGTCGCTCCTCCCGTTGTCGAGCGAGATTGCTGCGGTTGCACACCGGCGTTTCGTAGGGATTCTATGTACGTCCATGCTGTGATGTAAACAATTGTTGAGTACACCTAACTATAACCAAAACTCTGCTTAATTGCAGTTTTCATTCACTAAAACTTGTAGAGGCTGTCGCAGACGGTGCACCGATGGTCCGCGTTGTCCGTCGCAGCTGCCGAGACCGCGGAGTGGTGTAGCATATGTACCGCGGCTTGGTTTGATGATGTTCGTATCAGAAAAAAAGCTGCTATCGGAAGGACTGCCTGCTATACTTGTGCAACAGCAGCATGCCTGCACAAAGTGTGGAGCAGCTTTTGGCAACAGCGCCTCCCGGAGGTGCGCCAGGCGATGATATGCGCTGCTGCCTGCCTGCCGTACTCGTCGCTGGGCCTAGTCTGTTTTGGCGGACGGCATGGAAAAAGAAAAAAAAATAGGAGGGAGCGCCGCGGGCTGGTGGTGAATGAAGCCTAGTCATAAAAAATATAATAGAAAGCACCATGGGAATTTCGCCGTCAATTGACATGGCAAGCGGTAGACGGTAGCTGGTGTCGGTTGCTGTTGCACGTACGCCCCGCTCTGGAGGAATGCCTTCGCTACGCGACGCCTGCTCTAGAAATCTGAGGCGTGCGCTGAGCGCAGACGATGGATGGAACTTTGCACCATTAGACGGGCCGATGGCCTAGGAGCTGCCGCTGCCACAGTACACACGTGTGTTTCGCGACGTGTGGTTGGGTCCCCTCGGGCCTCACTGCGCCATACGAAATGCTTGCGGGGCTCGGCGCACGAAGAGCAAAAAAGACGAAGCGCTGATCCGCTTCGTCCAGTCGTCCCTCGTGTTCTTGTGGTTCGCCTTTGTGCGCTGAGTCTCGCAAGCCTGGAATCAAACCAACTAGCCCAACAACAAAAGCTGCCATATGAAATGCTCCGTGCCGGAATGCTAGAGCTACACGGATATACCGCCCGGGACTGTCGCTGCAACGGTGAGTGTCCTGTTATGCGCACTCCTCGAGAAACGAGACGTTTGCTTGTCAGGGTATGTGCACGTATGGTACAGCCTCTTTCGCTATTCAATTTTCCCAGCCCCGCGTATAGCGCATGAATTTGGGCGAAATAGTAGCGGAATGGGTGGCTCCTGACATCGGCGCCTCAATGAGCAGCAAGTTTTCGCGGTGTGACACGGTGTCGCCCAACTGTAGGAGAACAAGTTCGCAGCAGCTGTTGGCGGACGACAACGACATGTTTCCGAATAGTTCGTGTTGACACGATGTGACAGGGCTGCCAACACTACGCGAACACGCTGTTTATGGACAGTGACCAACTGTTTCCGCAGTGTGACTCCGCCTTTAGGGCCACCAAGCGTCAAGATGTGAATGGCCGACCTTAGCTACCTATGCGTACTCTCGACTGTGCGAAAAACACTTCGTTACAGGTATGTATGCATCTAAAGGAAATGTGCATAATGAAAAGTATCTACCGGAGTTTGCACCAAGCCTGTAACCCACCAGTGATAGCCGCAATGAGCATTTGTTAGGCGCGTCTGATGGCGATGTATTTTGTCGTTTGTTTTCTTTATGTGCGAAGGGGCCGGGTAGCGCAGATATCACAGGTGGCTGTGTGCGCTAGACCGTAATATTTAGCATGTTTTATCGCGACTGCCGCCTGACTAAAAAGAAAAGAAAAATTGGGCGTTTGTTGTGATGCACCACCGTTCGCGAGTCGAGTGGTTGAGCTGGTCATGAGGCTCGCGAGCGGCAGTGCATTAAAACGCCGTATTTTTTTTCTTGTTAGGCAGTCACGATAAAACATGCTAAATATTACGGCCTAGCGCACAGAGCCGCCTGTGATATCTAAGCTACCTAGCCCTTTCGCACATAAAGAAAAGAAAGGACAAAATACATCGCCTTCAGGCCCCGGCGCAACTAAAGCAATCACGCAGCCTGGGTGAAAACTCCAGTAGGTACTCTTCATCATGCATATTTCGTTTAGATGCATACATACCTGTAGTAGCCCCGCCGGGGTGGCGCAGTGGTTACGGCGCTCGACTACTGTTCCCAAGGATGCAGGATCGAATCCCGGCGAGGCGAAAAGCAAGGCGCCCGTGTGCTGTGTGATGTCAGTGCACGTTAAAGAACCCCAGGTAGTCGACATTTCCGGAGTCCTCCACTACGGCGTCTCTCATAGCCTGAGTCGCTTTGGGACGTTAAACCCCACAAACCATACCTGTAGTATCTGTGTTTTTGCCGCTCGGAGCATATGACGCACTTGACACTCTTGCACAACGCACAGTATTTTTTTTTAAATTAAAGGCTCGCCTTCGTGCACGCCAAAGCATCCGGATTTTGTTCCTTTGGTGTACGCAGTCAGATGCACTTCGTTAGGGAGCTTGATAATCGTCGTCTACGTCCAACCGTTTGCAGCGGCAAGGAAACCGCCCGGCACAATAAATGAGTCTCCTGGAGGGTTCATGCTCGTTCACTTGCAGAGTGGATCGCTCTGGACGTAGAACAGGGTTGGTTCCTGACCGAGATGCGCATCCGATATGTAGGAGATTCACATGTGTCACCAAGTTGTTGATTCCGCAGAAATCGCGGTGGAGGCAGAAATGAACGTTGGAGATCCTTTCACAACAGAATGACCGTTCTCTGCGCACCGAGAACCTTTTCACCACTGCGACCACATCCGTTCCGACTCCTGAGGCCAGAAACCGGCTACAGCTCTGAATCATCCATTGCCAGAAAAATGCAGCGCGTTTCCTGCAGGTGTGCATTCCGGCCGGGACAATGCCCTTTTCACGGGGTGTGTATATGTGCCTCTCTGCCGATCTTCGTGGATGAAATCCTATAGCTGCACGGTTGTAGATGACGCGAGGAGGAAGCGACGCCCATTGCACCATGCCGGCGCAGCGGTGACCGCATTGTGCTCGGTAACTCAAGACGCCCCGCGCACATGCGCCGCTCAGTCACAGGAGACGATTCCACCTAGCTCTGCAGCATCAACAAACCCCTGGCTGCTTTCCCCTTTCAGATCCCTCTCTCTCTCTTTCTGCCCTCACGCTCTCCTGTCTGCCGAAAACCTGCACGCTGAGAGCATCTCATTATGTCACATCGAACACGGCCCGCGCTACACGCTCTTACCCCCAAGTTGGCGGGGGTGACGCTCTACCTTCCCCCATACGAAGATAGTATATGCGTACGTGCGTTATGAGTGGATTGTGAAAACGCTCTACCTTCCCCCATACTGTGTGAACATGATATGCTGAAATCACTGTCACTACTTTCCGCTCCGAGGCCAAAAAAGGGGGGAAGCTTTCGCTTTCTACCAGCGTTGGCGTGGCCATTTCGTATGGTGCGCTTTCGCGTCGTCTGCTACACTGCCGCTCAATGTGTTGCCCGCCCGCTCCCGCATGATGGCGCCACATCCTCGCGCAAAAGGCGGATTGTGCTCCTAAGCGCCTCTCGCACCCCCCCCCCCCCCCCCCCCCCCCCCCAAGTTGGCGGGGCAGGGCTGAAGATATCTTGTGAGACGAATTATAGTTTCTGCTGTAGAGCCACGAACCCGAGTGCTCCTAGCCGCCGAGCGTGAGGGGGTTGGACTGGACTGCAGTAGGCTAGCTTGACTGAACACAAATAAAACAGGGTGTCAACATGATTGCACAGTGCAATCTTAGTACGAGTGAAAAGGAAAAGCAAATGGCATTATTTCTGCACACTTCGTCAATGAACCTTAGTTGAAGGCGGCGCCTGTCTTGCATTCTTTTGATCCTCCTCTTTAGGGCTGTGCAATCGAGTGATCATTAGCGAGCTTTAGAATACGGCAACCTATTCCGTAAGTGGGATGGAGTAATAGCAGAGCGTGCGCACTATAATAGAGAATTGTGCTCCTACTGTCACCCGCGCTATTACCCTGTCCCCCTAAGCAGTAGGGGTACCATATTCTAAACCTCCCTATTGTTGATGCCATAGATATAGTAGGGATCGGAACACTCTTTGACTGGAGTGGAAGCTGCGAGCTCTTGCGGTCAACAGAAATTTGCGTCATCAAACGTGATTACAAATATGATAATGTAGCTATAATTAGCTGAACTTCACTCAACAGTCGCCCTTGTTTATTTTTTTTTCTTGATTGTCTAATCTTGAAAACTAGAGTTGGTAAGTTACAATGTGCAAATAAGTGAATGATTGCCCATTTTTCCCCTTTGGATGAATCGATATTTCGAAATAGATGTGAAATCCACCCAGGGGCTATGTATCGCGCAGGAGGCCGGCATGTATTCATGTTCTCTTTGGCACTGAGGAGGCGCATTCACACTAAACTATGTGGGAAATGGGGGAAGGGGAGAGGGGGTTGTAAAGGAATGTTGCCAGAAGAAAGGACCTAACGGGGACAGTTTTATAGGCGCTTATGGCGGCCACTTCCCCACTCCCAATTGGATGAGCGCGTGCGCGCGTGTGTGTGTGTGTGTGTGTGCACGCAATTAAAGAAACAGTATTTTCAGGCAATTAGAATAAAATTTTAACAGTCAATCTCCTAGAAACATTTTTCTCCTGCAGAATTTCACTCGACACTGAAATCTGATGTGAAAAGTAGCATGCTATGGAAGACGCTGACCTGTCCTGCTGCAGCTTCCCGTGATGATGCATGCGCTTTCTGAACCAATATATTGGGTGAACTACTGTTCATTATTAGCTTGGAGCCTGACTTTATTGTACTCATTTCACAGGGCACACACACGTATGCAACATGTATACTTTAGTGTTGAGCCCGCCTTTCGGCTTCATGTGTTGGTAGTAAATAATTTCGTGACGTGGCACTTACATTCACACATTTGCAACATAATAATCAGAGCCCAATTTTTACTCCATGCAAGAGCGCCCATGCTTACCAAATGTTTTCCTGCAAATGCCAAGCGATTAGACGCATCGATCAGATCGCGTTCTGTCAGATTTGGCATGTGCTATAATTTGTGAATTTTTCCATACCAATGCAGTACAGTGGTTTTGCCTCATGTGGTCAAACGGAAGCACGTTCTTTGTATGCTTCGAAATTCTCACATGCTTCTATGTCACTTTTGCTAACATGATCGGACACCTTTCAGCGCACAGGAAGTCGAGTTGCTTCAAAACAAGGTTCAAATATAAAGTCAACAAATTGGGCGTTGAGACGGCGGGTGAGTGGACGCCTGGGTGACACGGTATCTACCTTACTCGAGATAAGGGCCCCATTCTTTTGGAAACGGAAACGGCCGACAGGCTTTTAGAGCGTTAGCCCTGTTGCTCACTTGTGCCAGTGGCGCGTTTTTCTAAGAATCGTAAGCAGTGCCATCACCATAGCAACATCGCCGTCTTGTTATGCTCGGGCAAACTAGACCGAACGTTCCACACCCCCGGCCACAGCGGCAAAGCGCAGTAGCGGGCGATTCTAGGCAGGTATAGCATTATAGCAAAAATGAACGCCGAACGCCAACCTCCTATGATAAGCTCCATAAAACCCCGGCCCTCAGTCACCAGCGGCTGCGGAACAACTGACCACGGCGGCGGTCAGACCTGTGACGCAGCAAGGGGTGCTAAGAAAGCCTGGCTCCGCTGGACAGGCCGCCATTGGAAACTGACCCTGGCAACGTTTAATGCTAGAACCCTAGCTAGTGAAGCTAGCTTAGCGGTGCTGTTAGAGGAACTAGAGGGCATGAAATGGGATGTCATAGGGCTTAGTGAGTTAAGGAGGCCGAATGAGGCATATACTCGCTCGTGTGTCCTATGTGTCTTCATTTTGTCCTCGTCCTTCTCTGCGCTGTATTTTTCCATCATGAATAACCAACACGCCCAGACTGCTACGTTACTGTACTGAAGGATGGGCATGTACTGTATTATCGATGCTTACCGGAGAGGCGACAACTAGGAGTAGGTTTCCTTGTCAATAAGTATATAGCGAGTAATATAGATGAATTTTATAGTATTAATGAGAGGGTTGCAGGCATCGTAATTAGGCTTAATAAGCGGTATAAACTGAAGGTTGTACAGGCCTATGAACCTACATGTAGTTATGATGATCAGGCAGTTGAAAGCTTCTATGACGATGTAGAATCGGCAATGCGAAAAGTAAAGACGCAGTATACTGTACTAATGGGCGATTTCAATGCCGAGGTAGGGAAAAAACAGGCAGGAGACAAGGCAGTAGGTGGCTATGGCATTGGTTCTAGGAATAGCAGGGGGGGAGTTACTAGTTGAGTTTGCAGAGCGCAATAACTTACGAATCATGAATACCTTCTTCAGCAAACGGAAGAACCGGAAATGGACATGGAAAAGTCCTAACGGAGAGACTAAATATGAAATCGACTTCATAATGTGTTCAAGCCCCGCCATTATGCAAGATGTAGAGGTAATCGGGAAAGTGTGATGCAGTGACCACAGGATGGTGAGGTCCCGAATTAGCCTAAATCTGAAGAAGGAACGCAACAGATTAGTAAGAAAGAAACCCATCAACGAAGTAGCGGTGAGGGGGAGGGCAGAAGAGTTCAGGATCTCGCTACAGAACAGGTTTTCAGCTCTAACTGAGGATGGTGACATTACCCTAGAGGCAAGGAACAATAATTTCAGAGATATCATTACTGAGTGCGCGGTAGAAGTAGGCGGTAGGATAGTTAGAGAGGATACCGGCAAGCTGTCTAAGGAGACGAAAGATTTGATTAAGAAACGCCAGAGTATGAAAGCTTCCAATCCAACAGACCAGATCGAATTGGCCGAGATATCAAAGCTAATCAATAAGCGCAAGGTGGCTGATATAAGGAAGTATAACATGGAGAAAATTGAGCATGCTGTAAAGAACGAGGGAAGCCCTAAAGCGGTAAAGAAGAAATTGGGCACAAACCAGATGTATGCAATAAGGGACAAGGCGGGCAACGTCATCACTAATATGGAAAAGATAGTCAAAGTAGCCGAGGAGTTCTATACAGATCTCTACAGTAGCCAAAGTAGTCAGGACCGTAATGAGATTGGCGGTAGGGAAAAACAGTCAGACGTTCCACCACTGACGAAGGACGAGGTCAAGAAAGCACTAGAAACTATGAAAAGGGGGAAATCAGCTGGAGAGGATCAGATAACTACAGATTTGTTGAAGGACGGGGGGGATATCGTGCTAGAAAAACTGGCCACCCTGTATACGCAGTGCCTGGTGTCATCGACGGTACCGGAACCATGGAAGAATGCAAACATTATCCTCATTCACAAGAAAGGGGACTCTAAGGATCTTAAAAATTACAGACCAGTCAGCTTACTGGCTGTTACGTATAAGGTATTTACTAAGGTAATCGCTAATAGAATCAGGACAACCTTAGACTGCAATCAAGCAAAGGATCAAGCAGGGTTTCGGAAACGGTACTCTACTATCGATCATATCCATACCATCAATCAGGTGATAGAAAAATGCTCGGAATATAACCAGCCCTTATACATAGCATTCATTGATTACGAAAAAGCATTTGACTCCGTTGAAACCTCGGCGGTGATGCAGGCATTGCGAAATCAGGGGGTAGACGATCCGTACGTGAAAGTGCTGGAAGATATATATAGTGGCTGCACAGCAACCATAGTTCTGCATAAAGAAAGTAACAAAATTCCGATAAAGAAAGGTGTTAGGCAAGGAGACACAATCTCCCCAGTACTATTCACAGCTTGTTTAGAGGAAGTATTCAGAGACTTGGATTGGGAGCAGTTAGGGATAAGGGTAGATGGAGAATACCTCAGCAATCTGCGATTTGCTGATGACATTGCCTTGCTAAGCAACTCGGGGGATGAACTGCAAATAATGATTGATGACCTAGACAGGAAAAGTAGAAAGGTAGGCTTGAAAATCAATATACAGAAGACTAAGGTAATGTTCAACAGCCTCGGGAAGGAACAGCAGTTTACATTAGATAGCAAAATACTGGAAGTAGTAGGCGAATATGTCTACTTAGGACAGGTAGTAACCGCAGATCCGGACCACAAAAAGGAAATAACAAGAAGAATAAGATTGGGATGGAGCGCATTTGGCAAGCACTCGCAGATTATGACTAGCAGCTTACCGGTATCGCTCAAGAGGAAAGTATACAACAGTTGCATCTTGCCTGTACTCACCTATGGGGCTGAAACGTGGAGGCTAACCAAGAGAGTTCTACTTAAGTTGAGGACAACCCAGAGGGCTATGGAACGAAAAATGGTAGGGGTAACATTAAGAGATAGAAAGCATGCAGAGTGGGTCAGAGAAATAACTCAAATTACCGACATTCTAGTAGAAATTAAGAAGAAATGGACATGGGCAGGACATGTAGTGCGAAGAGAGGATAACCGATAGTCGCTGAGGGTAACAAATTGGATTCCAAGGGAAGGAAAGCGTAGCAGGGGGCGGCAGAAAGTTAGGTGGGCGGATGAGATTAAGAAGTTCGCAGGGGTCAAGTGGATGCAGCTAGCACAGAACCGGGTTAAGTGGAAAAATATGGGAGAGGCCTACGCCCTGCAGTGGGTATAATCAGGCTGATGATGATGATGATGAACGCCGAACCAGCTTCCCTGCCGAATGCATCAACGGTTTGCCGTAGACGCCGTAATGCTTCGGACAATCCGCGGTATATTTCCCTTCACGAAGCGGAATTAGCTAGGAAGAGGACGGGACATCCTGCACATATAAAATAAATAAAATAAGCGCAAATAAAAGCATCAAACGGGAAACCAATTCAGTGTTTTCTCTCATAAAAAAATATATATAGGGGCACTGATCAAGTCAAAGTATTTGAAGAAGATATAAACGAATGCTTGTTGTCGGGTTTATGAACAACGAAGCTGTAGGGCTTCCGAAACTTTAGTACGTTTTCATGAAACTTTGACTTGGTCAGTGCCCCTGTATATTTTTTTATGCCACCACCTGATCAGACTACATTTCGTCGAACTCTTGATTACAGAGGTTTCTCTCATTTGAGCTAAACCTCGACATTCGGTTCACTAGCGTTGAGCCTCATCGTTTTTTTTTTTCTTTTTAATTTTTAGTTAGGAGAATGACGGAAATGCAGTAGCAAAACCCGATTAAACATTACATTTTTGTATTGAAGAAGCTTCACATGGCTGTTTCCTGTTTGCCCATTCACCGAAAAAGTCCCCGGCAGCTACTGCAGCACGTTACCTTTACTATCATCACCGGAACACAACATTCGAAAAAAACAAACAAACAAACATGACCTAAACGTTGGTGATTATCTTCGGCCGCCCACTACATCATTTTTTCTCCTTTTCTTTGGAGCCTGCACTGTTTGCGCTATATAGGAACTTCAGTGGGAAGGTTGAAGAGGCATGCTTGTGCATGTTCAGGTTTTCAAGTTGTACTTGACAGACTGTCGAAACATCTTATCTGTACCAGTAAAGTGGCAGAGAGTACAAGTATCCGTGCAATTTCTCCTAGGGAGGCGCTCTTTGAAATTATATTACATTAATTTATGCAGTGTTATAGTTCCGTTCATTTTATCATAGAAAGGGGAAGATATTTTTCTTCTTGCCACTGAAAAAAAAAAAAAAGTCTAAATTCCACACCCACACAATATACGCTAACACCGCGAACATGTGAAGATAGCTTTTTGGCGGAGCTAAGACGAAGAATAACCAGCTCCGACAGCGTTCGTGTTCGAACTGTTTTTTTTTTTTTTTTTTTCGCTGCTTGCACTGAGACGCTTAGTGCCAAATTCTTCTTTGTCCAGCGCCGTGCCGTTGTTTGTGATAAAAGCGCGGCGCGAGGGGCACTTTTATCCAAGACTACAAGCAACTACGACCCTGCCAAGCATTTTTTTTTTCCTCCCTCGGCTGCGGCGGCAAAGTCAAATTTATTCACACTTTTGTAACATTTTTTTTTTCCTGTCCGGCCTAAGATATGGAAAATAAACAAACAGCAGTGCAGTTGGGCTGATGCCAGTAAATAAACTACACTTTAGCAGCCGATGCATTCTTTATCATGCGTGCAAGCGAAGCAGAATTTTAGTATTTCTTTTACCGTTTCTATCTTTGTTCTGAACTCGTAAAATCTTCATATAATGCAATAAGTTTATGCGGCATGTAACCTCTTATCCTAATTTGATAATTTCCATAGCATCAAGTTTTATTTTTCCTTTGAGGGTTTGCATGATACCGACCCTCTAACGAGTGTAAGACTGACTCAATAATAAGAATGCACAGATTTCGCGTTGTCTGGATGTATCTCTAGCTACTAGGTTGAAATTATGACAGCACTGTTGTTTGAATTGCTCATTCCGCTTAGTCGTTTCTGAGGAAGGATAGAGGCCTCCTTTGTTCGTCCGTTTCACCATGTTAGCGGCTATTCGCTTCTCGTGCGAGGCAGCCTCATGAGGAGAAAGATGCCTGCTTTTGCCAAACACAAGCATATATCATGTGTGTTACTAAACAAGCTAGAAACGAGTAACGAAAGCCACTACTTGTACTGGACAAGAAGCACGTTTCATTCGCCAGGGTACAGTGCTCATTGTCGCCGGGGCGCACCTCAGCTGCACGCGCGAGAGCCTTAGCTGGTAACATTTTGCCACACAAACAGTATGACACACTTAATTCGAGGCGATAAATAAATCTCAAAGCAAGCAAGTGTACATTTGTCAAGGGACCATTTTCAAATAGCGCTACTGCGCATGCGCGAAGCACCTGCACCTCAGTTCGACCCGACCACTCGACCTGACTCGCCAGTGTTTACCTCTCTCGCCCTATGGAAAGGAAAGGGCGGACGGAAAACGTAGAAGCACAATACCCTCTCGTAAATACCCCTCGATTCAGGGTGTTTGTGGCGCCATCCTCGTAAATTTTCTGAACTGCGACATTTTAGTGCACATAAAATTTCATAGATGGCGCTACCTACTACATTTATTATACGTGGCTTTGTTATTTCACTATTATTTGCTTTTTGTACACTTTGTAGTTGATAATCGTTAGCGGTTGAATAAAGGAACGAAAGCCCGAACCTTTAAGTTATATTCGCCAGAAACAAACAAGCCATGGAGCATTTCAATCATGCTTAAAATACTTCATGAAGAGCTCGCTCGCTTCAAGTGAACAACGAAACAATTAGCTGAAGTCACCCTGACCGTGCACATTCCTCGAGAGTCGTAGAACAAAACCGATGCTTATCCTCTGACAGCGAGGTGTAAAGTTTTTCCACACGAAATTTCAGCATAGATAAAAGCTTATTACTTGAACAGTTTAGCATTTACTTTTAGCCATTTTACAAAAAACGCTAAGTTTGATCACAAATAACTTTTACACTAACTAAAGCAGACAGATGATATTTTCAGGAAAAAGCGAACTATGTACGACCTCCAACGGCTCAAAAAATCTCTGCAGCAGACTGCATATCTTGAAAGTTATTGTATGTATAATTACCTGTTTTATACACTTTTCACAGGCGCGTGGCTAATAAACTATGCGATACACAGTAATAAAAATGCTTAACTTTGTTCATTAACATCTAATCTCAAAACACCTCGAACGTTTTTTTTCTAGGTGCAAAAGATTTTGCACAATTTTGCTTTTCCCGAGACAAGTAGAGCTGAAAAGCCGTTTCTTACCTTTGTGTTTTCCTTTACAGCTTAAACATCGTTGCTTAAACACCGTTGCTTAAACAGCTTAAACATCGTATTTATAAACCAAATGCACCATTAGAAAGCAGAGGAACAAAACTTTACAAACATATTAAAGTCAGATTTATAAACTAAACGAGTGAGGCGCAGTGGGCGTATGAATATCACCAAAAATGTCATCTCTTCCCCGCTGGAGTGGGACTGCCACCTTAACTCCATATTCGGAAAAATTCTAGAAACCCTCCTTAAAAACCGCATCTACCACTTTCTCTACACAAAAAACCTCTTCCCGTCCAACCAATTTGGTTTTACACACATTTCCGCAACACTCGCACTCCAATCTCTCCTTAACAACATCAAAGAAAACAAATCCATAAACCACACCATTATCATTATCTCCTTGGACATCAAAAACGCCTTCAATCTCATTCAAAAATCGCACCCATAACTAAATTCCTTCAGCAAAATAACTGCCCACCTAATCTCAACAAAATTGTAGCTGAAACCCTCACAGATAAATCAATTTCCTTTTCCATAGGCAGCACAAGCATCACACACAAAATCCCACAAGGTTCCCCACAAGGATCCCCCCTCAGCCCACTACTATGGAACATAACAATCACCGACCTACTCAATACCACTACACCACAACACACACAAATACAAGCATTTGCAGATGACATAACAATCCCAATACACGGACACACAAGAACAGTACTAGAACAACGAGCCGCACACGTTCTCGACATTATTCAACGCTGGGCAGAAGCAAAACAAATCCAGCTCAGCCCTCATGAAAGCAAATTCCTAATAACTGGCAATAAATACCAAACCAGACCACCAAAAATTAAATTCGACGGGCAAACACTAGCACACAAAACAACTCTTAAAATACTAGGCGTAACATTCGACACCAAACTCTCATTTCTACCACACCTTAACGACATACAACAAAAAGTCTCCACAATCACTACAAACATCGCTAGATTCACAGGACACACATGGGGCATGACACCATCACAACTACGAGACATCTACATCCGCGCCACAGAAAGACTAATAATTTATTCCGCCCCCATTTGGTACACACCTAGCTCAACAATTCTGAGGAAACTACAAACAATTCAAAGAATTCCACTCACCAAAATAAATAAAGCATTCAGAACAGTACCAAATTCGGCCCTCCCAATCCTCTCAAACATACCCCCCATACACCTCACCATTGATGGGAGAACACACTCTGCAATATTCTACACAACAACAAGCCATACCAACATGAAGAGCTCCTCATCTCCTCCGACAACATAGCACACAAGGCAGACATTTGGCTCACACATCCTGCAAAATTAAGCAAAACCCAACTTGCGCCGGTCTTTACATATACACTGACGACTCACAGTCCGAAACCGGAACCGGATCAGCAATAACAATTCTAAATTCTAAACACCAATTAATAGAAACAAAACAATTCAAGCTACCAAATTACGCATCTAACTTTGAAGCCGAAGCCAACGCCATCATACAAGCAATACGCTATGCAAACAACACCCATCACATAACAACGTAACAAGACAGCTTATCAACACTCAAAGGCCTTAAAAATCCAACAAACACCAACCCACTCATCCACAATATCAAATCAACACTCCAACAAGCATCTCAAAACCACAATATCACACTACACTATGTCAAAGCACACACAGGAATAATTGGTAACGAAATAGCAGACGCAGCAAAGAAGGCAACCAAACACTGCATACAAGTCCACACCCCAATCACAAAGCAATATGTTAAAACAACCCTCCGTACACAGATGTACAAAAAATGGGCTACTCACTGGCATACAACAGGCAGACACACAAGCACATACAACTGGATTAAAAATCCAAAACACATCCCACCAAACTTCCCCACCAACTACTACACCACCCAAGCACTAACAACGGACGCTTACCACGCTACCTACAACGATTCAAAACGACTGTCAATGTGGGGCCCCTGCAAACAACATAGACCACTACCTCCTAGATTGCCCCATCACAGCAACAGAAACACAACCAATCATACAGAAATACCCACAACCACTTCAACACAAACCAGACATCCTAAAACGCAAAAAAATCTGCCTCGCATGCAAGAGGACCGGGGTTCAAATCCCAGTGCCACGCAGTTTTTTTAGCGAGGCTCCGAGCTGCAGTCAGCGATGATGATGATGATGGATCTATACAGATGAAAGAGGGCAAAGAGTAAACATCCTTGCGCGTGATCTTGTTAAGTGCCCGGTAATCCACGCAGAAGCGGACTGAGCCATATTTTTTTCGAACGAGGACCACAGGTGAGGACCAAAAGCTCGTGGATGGTTGGATGACATTTCGAGCAAGCATGTCAGCAACTTGCTCCTCAATGACTTTGCGTTCTGCTGCTGAAACGCGATACGCCCTTCGTCGAACAATAGCAGAGCCGTCCGTCTCTATGCGATGAGAGGTGACGGAGGTCTTCCTCAACGCTGAGGCGCACACATCAAAAGACTCTCGGTGCCGCAAGAGGACGTCTAGCAGAGCTGTGGACTGCTCGGATGTAAGGTCAGGGCTGATGGCGGCTGCGAGCGCAGAGGATGTCGGAAATGGAGGCTTGGCAGGAGGCGGTGGTGTGCTGGAAAGTGTGTTGAGGGGAACGGGATCGCAGTCAAAAATAAACCCAACTGTGGCTCCTCTGGGCAGTATTTGTATTGAGTTGTATTGAGGGCCACAATGACCGCGCAACCATGGGTGAAGGAGGTGAGGCACGAGGCAAGAGCTAGGCCGTCGGAGGTCCACCGAGGATCGGGCATAACGAAGGCCTCGCCATCGAGAGGGTAGTCCGATGCCACGATGATCAGGTGCTCGCGTCTTGGGGGCAAAACGAAATCAACTGCTGCGAACACGTGTGGTGGTGAACAATCAGAAGTCGATAATATATCGGGGTCCGCAACATGAATAAGGCGCTCACGGCAAGAGATGAGGGCGGACACTGACGATAAGAAATCCCACCCCAAGAGGATGAGATGAACGCACGTGGGGAGCACAATAAATTCAATTTGATGCCACTGGTTATCGATGAGGACACGTGCTGTGCATTGGCCGGTGGGTTTCATAAGAGTTCCATTAGCTCCACGAAGTGGCGGACCGATGTATGGCGTTAGAACTTTGCACAGATGAGAACACAGAGAGAAATGCATGACGGAATAAGCGGCGCCGGTGTCGATGAGGGCCTCAACGTACAATCCTTCAACAATCACTACTAACATATTCGACGGTCGCCCAGGAGGAATTGTAGATTTCAAACTCGAAGCAGCTTGCCCTCCAAAAACTGCTTCGGTTAGTTTTCCGTTATAGGTTGGAAGGGTTGCAAGGCAGGACGAAGCGGTGACGTGCGGCGAAAAGGCGAAGGGGATCGGCGTCGGGAAGGACGCGAGGGCCGTGAAACATCGGTGGAATTCGGAGGAGAGGAAGAACGCCGGTAAAAGTCTGAGTAGGGCAGTGTAGAATCATCAGGCTGGCGCACGCGGGCACGTTCAAAGGGAGCATTACCCCGTTGCTCGTCTTGCTGGCGGCGGCGACAGACACGGGCAATGTGGCCACGTATCCCACAATAGTAGCACACAGGGCGGGAGGGGCGCCAGGCTGTAACAGGACGGTGAACTGTAGGATATGGTGCCATGGCAGCGACGTGACCGCACACGGGTGCCGAACAAGTCGGGGAAGGCGGGGTGGGTTGACGTGAAGTAATCTCGGCATAGGTTGGCAAGGGATGTTGGGAGGCGGCGAGGGAGGTTGGGAGGCAATGGGAGGTGGGGCAGGTGCCACAGAGAATTGGTTCACTGGAAGGGAAAGGTGCTGTAACTGTCTCACTCGTTTTCTGTGGACACCTGAACCGCGCCGTGAGGGAAGGAAGGTGGGAGTTAAAGTGGAAAGAGAGAAAGAGGAGCCGTAGTGGAGGGCTACGGAGTAATTTCGACCACCTGGGGATCTTTAACGTGCGCTGACATCGCACAGCACACGGACGCCACTTCGTTCCGCCTCCATCGAAACGCAGCCACCGAGGTCGGGTTCGAACCCGGGAACTCCGGACAGTAGTCGGGCGTCTTACCACTGTGCCACCCCGGCGGGGTACAGGTGCCACAGTGCAGTTGAAATTCGTCAGTTCATCTTTAATGATGCTGCGCAAATTCACCGTTGCTGGCGGAAGAGTTGGAGGTACTGCAGAGGGGTTGGTGAGGCCGTAGAGCTTCTCTCGGATCATGGTGCTGATTACGGACCGCAAATTTTCATCTATAAGGGAGCCACCATCACTGGGGACTTGCACGAGGCGGCAGGACTGTAGCAGGTCCAGACGTTGACATGTGGATGTCATGTCAGATATGGACGACGGATATTTAAACACGAAGGCATTGATAGCAGCAGTGTTGATGCCCTTAATTAAGTGGCGAACACGCTCAGATTCAGGCATAGCAGCGTCGACACGGCGACAAATGGCCAAAACGTCCATGATATACGACGTATGGGACTCGCCGGGCTGCTGGAGACGAGCTTCAAGTTTTTTCTTTGCCTGCTCTGAGCGACCAGCCGGAGTGCCGAAAATTTTATTTAGCTGGTCCGTGAATGTAGGCCAGTCAGTGATGTCATCCCCATGATTGAGGAACCAGGTTTTGGCGACGTCAGCCAAGTAGAAGACGACGTTGAGCAGTTTATGAGCGTCATCCCAACGGTTAAATGTACTGACCCTGTTGTAGTTGTCGAGCCAGTCGTCGACATCTTCACCGCGAAGGCCAGCAAAGATTTGGGGATCGCGCTGGTGGCTGGTGACAGTCCAGGCAGGGTCAGCCGCAGTAGGAGGAGGAGACGCCGGGGGTGAGTGAGCACCGTTGCCCTCATCCATAGCACAGGGCCGTTGACGCAAGCGAATGCCTGAACGGAGCTCCAGGGAGAACGGTAGGTGGGTCTAAAGCGAGAGGTGGGGAATACGAATCGCACCTCCGCCACTTGTGGGACAGCACTTGCACAAAACGTCTGTTCTATTCCAGAACCAGCTGGCACATAGCGCGCGACGTTCCGAGCAGCAGTCAGCGAAGATGATGATGATGGATAGAGGTGAAAGTTCACGCGTTGCGCTCGCAATATATATATATATATTTTTTTCTCTTCTCTCCACCTTTTTTTCTTCTCTCCCCTATTTTTTCTCTTTTTTATTTCTATCATGTTTTCTACTCTCCTTTTTCTAGTGTTCTTACTAGCGGGATGGGAGGGAAAGTGAAAGGGGGAATATATATTTCGTTTTCTTTTTTTTTTTAACCTCCCCTCTCTCCCGTGCCTTCCCCATCTAATCAGCCATCCAAAGGCACTCAACGAAAAAACAATCCACCCAATGCCTCCTCCCCTCCCCCGAAAAAAGCGGAGAAGGGGAAAAGAAGAAACCTCCACTATGACCTCCCCTAGCTGGGAGAGAAGAACCACCCCCAGGCCCAACAACACCATACGGCATATGGCAAGGCCAGGGCCAACAGCCATGCACTCATGAGGCCCCGGCCCAACATAATCAGGCATAATGTCTCCTGCAACGCCCAACCATTAGAGCGGGTTACCCTTGATGGGCCCCGCAAGTGGCACAGAGTCAGTAGTAACACACCGACATCTGTGCTGCGCACTCACTTAGCGCCTACAACCAGCACGAGTGGCAGGGGCTAACCCAGTTAGGTCATCCGGCTGCGCAGTGCTGCTATCTGCTGGCCTTTAAACCACCATCAGGCTCGGCAAGGGCACTGGCCATTTCACTTTACTCTGTTCAGGGTGTTGAATATTCGGAGGCTGGGATTTAAAAAATTCCTATGCAAAATCTACTGCCCCATTCGAGCTGAAATAACGTTCACAAAGTAGCAAAATATAGTCTATGTTATCTGATAAGTGATTCAGCATCGGTACTTGCCTAGATTTCTCGAAATCGAGAAAAAACTGCTCTCGGTGGCGTGCACAATTTTCGCAGAAGTCGAAAAGCTGGATAGATGGATGGAATATAGGAGCGTCCCCTTTGAAACGGGGTGGTAGCAGTAGCTATCATGCTCATTTTTCTCCCTATATCTTAATTATTGATTTAGAATGGCTAACTAAACCATCATTCTATTTATTACATTTTGTTCCTACATTATTAACATTATGTCACTTCTCTGCTTTTAAGCCACCAATCTTCCAGTCGTTTTTTGCTAGATTTCACCGCCGGTTTATTCACCCAGCCACTGTTATCTCTAAACCCCAGAGCTTCAGGAACAGTGATTGCGCCTGCACCAACTTCCGGATGGATACCATTACATTCGAGTATATTATGGGCAATTGTTTCACTGGAGTTTCCACATACAGCACATGCGTCATCTCCATTGTTAAATTTCTTTTTGTAGCTGCGTGTTCTAAGGCACCCTGATCTAGCTTCAAAAAGTAGGGCACTGCCTCTTGAGTTATCAAAGAAATCTTCCTTCCTGATCTGCATTTTCCACTTTCGGTATAATTCCACCTCCTGTTTCTTTTCCATCGAATTTATCCAATTTTTACCTTCTGTGTTTTTCACCTGTTGCTTAATGCTCTTTATTTCTCCGTCCTTGTTACTAGCATACTTACTAGTTAGTTTCCTAGTTCTTTTCCTCCATTATGAGTCAACGCTTTTTAGGTACAGGTATTTAAATACTTTAGCTGCCCATCTGTTACTGTCCAATTTCCTCAGGCGTTCCTCATATAATATTTTACTGTGAGCTTCCTGCACTTCGAAAGATGCCCAGCCCATATCTCCCTGTACCGCCTCATTTGTAGTTTTGCCGTGGGCACCTAGTGCTAATCGTCCAACGGATCTCTGATTTGTTTCTAATGTCGACTGTACCTCTGATTTTAGGCACAAAACCGCATTTCCGAAAGTAAGTCCGGGCACCATAATTCCTTTCCAAATACCCCTCAAAACCTCATACGTATTGTATCCCCACAATGCTTCATTATCCCGGCATTCCTTCGCCCTTTGGCCTTAAGTGATTGCTCATGCTTTCCAATGTATGCCAATCCTTCGTTTACCCATACCCCCAGATATTTATATTCTGCTACTCTAGGTATTTCAAGGCCTTGTATTTTAAGACCCTGATCAGTTGAGCCGCTGAAAATCATCAGACCTGACTTAACTGCGCTGAAACTGAAGTCTAGAGCGTCCCCTTCGTCTCCGCAATACTTAACTAGAGTTCGCAATTCTTCCAGACTCTCAGCTAGCAGCACAATATCGTCTGCATACATCAAACCGGGGAGGCGCTGCTCTACCGCCTTTCCACCTAATCTATATGGCAGGTTAAAATTTAGGTTACTGTCTTGTATCCTCCGTTCCAGGTTTATCATATAAAGCATGAACAGCACCGGTGATAGAGGACAGCCTTGTCTTAATCCTTTGCATACTTTGACATTCTCGGTACCTCTTATCCCTTCCCACGTAATTTCTACTTTGTTATCCCGGTATATTTCCTGTAGGAACTCTATTGTCTCATAACCGATACCTTCTTCTTTTAATATGTTCCACAGGAGATCCTTGCCTACATTGTCATACGCCCCATTTATGTCCAGGAAGGCCAAATACAAAGGTCTATTTTCCACTCTAGATATTTCGATGCATTGGGTAAGCACGAACAGGCTATCATCTAAGCGCCTACCATTTCTAAAGCCGTTCTGAAGTTCTCCGAGTATCTTGTTACTTTCAACCCATGCTTGCACCTTTAATTTCACCGCCTGCATGGCTAACCTGTACATAACAGATGTTATGGTAATCGGCCTGTAGGATATTATGTGCATCCTGTCTCCTTTCCCTTTACAAATCAAATTCATTTTACTCTGCCGCCAGCTGTCCGGAATTTGCTTATTCGTTATGACGTTTCCTTACTTTTCCGAGTTCATTAATCAGCTTGATCGGAATTCCATCTATTCCTGTAGATGTGTTTTTAGGAATATTTTTTTCTGCCTTTTTCCAGTTTAGATTGGTCAGTTCTAAGCTGCTTTGTATTCTGCTACCTTGTGTTGCTTCCTGATTTGCGGAGATTACCCTATCGTTGCTCTTAAATGACTCAGCTATAACTGATGTAATGTAGTTCACTGCGTTATCTTCCTTTAAACAATTTCCTTCGTTATCTTGAATCCGATCCTGCTTTCTTTGATTCTTCTTCCCTAGCCAGCTTATATGGTTCCAGAATTTTCTTGCTCCGCCTCTAGAGGCATCGCGTATATCAGCCATCCAGCGATCGGTGGACTGTCTTATTTTACTTTGGACGAGGGCCTGCACTTGAAGTTTCTTTTGTCGATATGATTCCCATTTTTGGTCGATTTCCTCCTGAGATACCTGTGCTTTCTTTGCCATTCGGTGTTCCCTTGATGCAGCCCGTCGTTCAATAGCTTCCCTGATTTCCTTATTCCACCAGCTCCGTGGCTTCCTCTTTCCATTCCAGTGGTTTGCTACTTTAACCTCCTGAATTTTCCTCCTTATGAGTAGTTCTACCTGTTCATAATCCCAGTCTTCCATGGGGCTTTTCTCTATTGCTTCCTCTAAGCTCCATCCCGGCCGTTGGCGCGCTTGCGTCGCTGCCCGACAGATGACGCGCCATGTCAAAATAGCTTTTCGACTCTCTGCTGCGAAAATTGTGCACGCCGCCGAGAGCAGTTCTTTCTCGATTTGGGAAAATCTAGGCAAGTACCAATGTTGAATCACTTATCAGATAACGTAGATGATATTTTGCTACTCTGTGAACGTTATTTCAGCTCGAATTTGGTAGTAGATTTTGCACACGAAGTTTTAAAATCACAGCCCCCAAATATTCAAGACCCTGTACACTGGCTATCCCACTACAGGATAGCAGACGGGTGAGCTCGCACAAGCAACATCCGGTAAGACGAGGGTGGTCAGTCGCTCACTGAAGCGGCTCCCGGGCGGAGGCTCGTAACCACGCCCGGGACCTATCAGAACTTCAAATACAACTAGAACATCAAGGCTGGGAGTCCATCCAACCAGCCACCTATATAGAATTGAAATACAAGAGGGGGAGGGGGAAGCATAATGGGCAATAACACTAACAGGGGTCATTGGGGCGGAGGTCTGCCTCCGCACTCGACTCGACTCCTTTCATTGGGACACAATATCATCCCTACTTATTCAAACAAAGAAAGAAAAAAAAAGAATAGGGGGAAGGGAAAAGAAAAGAGGGGGGACGGGAGGGGGTGGGAGAACGTGGGGGAGTATTAAACTAATTAACTATGTAAACTACAAACTCCCTAGTCACATAAAAAGTACCAATTTAACACAACCTCCCCTTTCAAAGAGAAGAGAAGAAGGGGATACATTTATTTTTTTTATATTTATATACACAGTTTTATTATTATTAGTTTACCGGTTTTTTTTCTCTCTCTCTCCTACCGCGTTCCCTCCTTCCGTCCTATCGCCCTCGAACTCCCTCTTTCCCACCTTCGTACATCTCCATCATACTCAACAGGAAGCCCAAGCAACGGGCCTTCTCTCATCTCGCCTCGCCCTAATTCCTCCAACAGAAGTCTTCTGCGATATCCCGAGACTCAGAAAAACCAACAAATCAGGAAGGAAGGGGGGGGAACGGGGGGGGGGGGGGGGGGGTGCGTGACGAGGGTAGCGGAGGGGAAAAACACCTGGGAACAAAATTAAGGGGTGGGGGGCCTCTAATCTAATTTGTATCAAGATCTCACAGGTACCCAAGCCGTCCACCAACCATCTCCGCAAGAAACAGCATCCAGGCAATACAAGCCTGGCATCACCTGCCCCCTCCACACACCAAAAGCTTGGCCTCCTCGACGACCCTGCTCCGACCCGGAAAACTACATCAACGAACAAATGTTATCAGCAAGAAACATGTATAACGCGACACAACTGCAATGAAAACATCTAATGAAATAAATCCGCTATGACTTGCCCGTTCCCGTGGCTACGGCTGGGCGGGATAGTAGATTAAATTTTTTTATATATTTTTTCCTTTTTCTTTTAAATTAGTTATTGGAGCAATCCCTATTCATTTTTCTTAATATTGCTTTAAGCCCGTTATACCTATGGCACGGGCAGAGGCACACTATTTTATGCTTTGTTTTTTGGTAGCCTCACCATAATTATGTCCCTATCTGCTATCATCATCAGTGTCTCCTGGTGCTGTGGCTGCTGGCGGCCGAGCTGCGGCGTTTTTTGCAAGTTCAAACCTGCGAACGAGTGAGTCCGATAATGCCCTTCCACAGTTCTCTTTCGCAAAGTGTTGGTGATCATCCAGAAACAAACCATGAAAATCCGCCCAGCAATTCGGAAAATATCACCAAAAATGTCCCTGAACAAGTTGTAAACAAACTAACCCTAATCGATCTCAAGCCGCCGTGGAAAAGTACCCGAAACTAAAAAAATAAGAGCACCCGATGTCTAAAATAGGTCAGCGAAGCATCACAAAATGACAGGGAGTCTCAAGTAACAAAAAACAGACCTTCGATAGCCTAAAATAGAACATATAAGCTAAAATACCATCTTGGCATGGAAGCCGAGGTGTAGGGGCCCGTACCTCGGCAGGATAACCGGCGCGACATAAAGTTGAATAACTTCGTAAATAGTGAAGCTGCAGAAAAGTATAATATATCATTTTAAAAGGCTGAGCAAGGGCTATCCAAAAGTGAAATGGGATTTTGTTATTGCTGGTCTTCGAGATATTAGAAATATAAGAAAGCTGTGGAGCACAAGGTTGCCTGAACTGCAGTGTTATCAGATACCACTGAAAATCGGTCAAAATTAGCGGAAACATTTTTTAATTCGGAATCGGGAAGAAGAAACCAACCAGGAAAAGTTGTTACAATTCAGGTACGGACAAGCATTTAGCTCGTGTGGCACAACACAAGTGAAGATTTCAGTACATTTGAAGTTAACCCTTTGTCACCCAAGCAGACGCCACAGGGTGTTGGGATGCGCGCACAATAAGGTAATTGCTGCAGTGGGCACTTAAATTAAGAAGGCGAAGGACAAGAAGATTGTTTGGGCTATGCCCGAAGCAGTGAGGAAGATTAATTAACAACATCATTAGTGTAGGCTCAGCCGGGCTGCAAACAACTTGTTTGGGCTTCACCTGAAGAGATACCAATAGGAAAACGACTCAACAGTAACCAAGCTGTGTGGAAGAAGCCAACCATGTCAGATCAAGAGCAGGCACAGAGGCAAATGGACAAAGAAATGTTCAAGAAGCCTGTAAGCAAGGTAAAAAAGAAGACAGCTGAAAGAAGACCAAAAGAGCCAACATATGACTCAGACACAAATCACCAGTGTGGTGGACTCAGAAGAAGAGAGGAGGGAACGACAAGAAAAGAACAGAACTCGAGCAAATGCTGACCCCTCAAGGATGGAAACCACATCAATTCTGAATGAGTTGGGAGTAACTGACAAGATGATCTTTTCAGCACTGATCGAAATCTTTAACAAGACGGCAGAAGATGAGAGTGCACGAAGACAGGTTGACTACATCGTGTCTGGAGTAACCAAGCTGAAAACTCTCTTGAGGCCACACATGAGAATGAATTTCTCAAGGGAAGTTTGGCGGAGTGTAGAGCAAGAACCCAAGGAGGGCCATCCTATGCGAACATTGTGAAGGAAAATGAGGAAAAGGAACAAAAAGGGAACCAAAAACAAAGCCAGACAGGAGCATTAATCATCACTTCAACAACAAAAAGAACGGAAAGAATTCTCGAAGACATAAAACGCAACATCAACCCTGTGGAGCTGGCCATCAAGGAAACCTCCCTGAGGACAAGCAGGGAAGGAGTACTGGTGGTTTCATCACATCAGGAGTCTCTTGAGACAATCGCTAAGATGGTGGAAGAAAATGAAGCAACGAAAGATCTGCAAGTGAAAGAACCCAAGGGACGACGATTGGAAATCAAGATCGTGGGAATAGAAGGCGACATCGACGATGAATACCTTGTGGAAACCATCGTCAAGCAAAGCAACATCAAGTGCGAAAAAGAAGATATGCACGTGAAAACAACTAGAGATGGACGAAGAGGATGAACAGCCATAATCGCTGTCAACAAACGTGCATACGAAGCACTAGAAGGTCGCACACATGTAAACATCGGATGGGAAAGGTGTCCCATCTTTGAGAGCATATCTGTCATCAAATGTTCAAAATGCCCATGTCTGGAACACGCAGACAGGTTCTGCAAGGCACCAGCTAGGTGCATAAACTGTTCAAAACCAGGACACATTGCAAACGAGTGCGAACGTGAGTCTTTTTGCTTAGCCTGCCGGCAAGCGGGATATGATGCAGAGGATTGCAATCACCCGTTGTTGGCTTATTCATGCCCATGCTACCAGAAGAAGGTAGAAGAAGAAAAAGAAAGGATTTTGGCAAGGCTGAACTAGGAAATGGGTGATGAAGCAATGGCTGCCTGTCCGCTGGACAGGCCGCCATTGGAAACTGACCCTGGCAACGTTTAATGCTAGAACCCTAGCTAGTGAAGCTAGTTTAGCAGTGCTGTTAGAGGAACTAGAGGGCATGAAATGGGATGTCATAGGGCTTAGTGAGGTTAGGAGGCCGAATGAGGCATATACTGTATTGAAGGATGGGCATGTACTGTGTTATCGAGGTTTACCAGAGAGGCGACAACTAGGAGTAGGTTTCCTTGTCAATAAGTAATAGCGGGTAATATAGATGAATTCTATAGTATTAATGAGAGGGTTGCAGGCATCGTAATTAGGCTTAATAAGCGGTATAAACTGAAGGTTGTACAGGCCTATGCACCTACATGTAGTTATGATGACCAGGCAGTTGAAAGCTTCTATGAAGATGTAGAATCGGCAATGCGAAAAGTAAAGACGCAGTATACTGTACTAATGGACGACTTCGATGCCAAGGTAGGGAAAAAACAGGCAGGAGACAAGGCAGTAGGTGACTATGGCATTGGTTCTAGGAATAGCAGGGGGGAGTTACTAGTAGAGTTTGCAGAGCGCAATAACTTACAAATCATGAATACCTTCTTCAGCAAACGGAAGAACCGGAAATGGACATGGAAAAGTTCTAACGGAAAGACTAAAAATGAAATCGACTTCATAATGTGTTCAACCCCCGCCATTGTGCAGGATGTAGAGGTAATCGGGAAAGTGCGATGCAGTGACCACAGGATGGTGAGGTCCCGAATTAGCCTAAATCTGAAGAAGGAACGCAACATATTAGTAAGAAAGAAACCCATCAACGAATTAGCGGTGAGGGGGAGGGCAGAAGAGTTCAGGATCTCTCTACGGAATAGGTATTCAGCTCTAACTGAGGATGGCGACATTACCCTAGAGGCAAGGAACAATAATTTCAGAGATATCATTACTGAGTGCGCGGTAGAAGTAGGCGGTAGGATAGTTAGAGAAGATACCGGGAAGCTGTCTAAGGAGACTAAAGATTTGATTAAGAAACGCCAGAGTATGAAAGCTTCCAATCCAACAGACCAGATCGAATTGGCCGAGATATCAAAGCTAATCAATAAACGCAAGGTGGCCGATATAAGGAAGTATAACATGGTGAAAATTGAGCATGCTGTAATGAACGGGGGAAGCCTTAAAGCGGTAAAGAAGAAATTGGGCATAGGCAAAAGCCAGATATATGCGATAAGGGACAAGGCGGGCAACGTCATCACTAATATGGACAAGATAGTCAAAGTAGCCGAGGAGTTCTATACAGATCTCAACAGTAGCCAAAGTAGTCAGGACCGTAATGAGATTGGCGGTAGGGAAAAACAGTCAGACGTTCCACCAGTGACGAAGGACGAGGTCAAGAAAGCACTAGAAACTATGAAAAGGGGGAAATCAGCTGGAGAGGATCAGATAGATAACTACAGGTTTGCTGAAGGATGGAGGGGATATTGTGTTAGGAAAACTGGCCACCCTGTAGACGCAGTGCCTGGTGTCATCGATGGTACCGGAATCATGGAAGAATGCAAACGTTATCCTCATTCACAAGAAAGGGGACTATAAGGACCTTAAAAATTACTGACCAATCAGCTTACTGTCTGTTACGTATAAGGTATTTACTAAGGTAATCGCTAATAGAATCAGGACAACCTTAGACTGCAATCAAGCAAAGGATCAAGCAGGGTTTCGGAAACGGTACTCTACTATCGATCATATCCATATCATCAATCAGGTGATAGAAAAATGCTTGGAATATAACCAGCCCTTATACATAGCATTCATTGATTACGAAAAAGCATTTGACTCAGTTGAAACCTTGGCGGTGATGCAGGCGTTGCGAAATCAGGGGGTAGACGAGCCGTACGTGAAAGTGCTGGAAGATATATATAGTGGCTGCACAGCAACCATAGTTCTGCATAAAGAAAGTAACAAAATTCCCATAAAGAAAGGTGTTAGGCAAGGAGACACAATCTCCCCAGTACTATTCACAGCTTGTTTAGAGGAAGTATTCAGAGACTTGGAATGGGAGCAGTTAGGGATAAGGGTAGATGGAGAATACCTCAGTAATCTGCGATTTGCTGGTGACATTGCCTTGCTAAGCAACTCGGGGGATGAACTGCAAATAATGATTGATGACCTAGGGAGAAAAAGTAGAAAGGTCGGCTTGAAAATCAATATGCAGAAGACTAAGGTAATGTTCAACAGCCTCGGGAAGGAACAGCAGTTTACATTAGGTAGCGAAATACTGGAAGTAGTAGGCGAATATGTCTACTTAGGACAGGTAGTAACCGCAGATCCGGACCATGAAAAGGAAATAACAAGAAGAATAAGATTGGGATGGAGCGCATTTGGCAAGCACTCGCAGATTATGACTAGCTAAGCACCGGTATCGCTCAAGAGGAAAGTATACAACAGTTGCATCTTGCCTGTACTCACCTATGGGGCTGAAACGTCGAGGCTAACCAAGAGAGTTCTACTTAAGGTGAGGACAACCCAGCGGGCTATGGAACAAAAAATGGTACGGGTAACATTAAGAGATAGAAAGCGTGCAGAGTGGGTCAGAGAAATAACTCATGTTACCGACATTCTAGTGGAAATTAAGAAGAAGAAATGGACATGGGCAGGACATGTAGTGCGAAGAGAGGATAACCGATGGTCGCTGAGGGTAACAAACTGGATTCCAAGGGAAGGAAAGCGTAGCAGGGGGCGGCAGAAAGTTAGGTGGGTGGATGAGATTAAAAAGTTCGCAGGGGTCAAGTGGATGCAGCTAGCACAGAACTGAGTTAAGTGGAGAAATATGGGAGAGGCCTTCGCCCTGCAGTGGGTATAATCAGGCTGATGATGATGAACTAGGAAGACAAACCACTGCAACCACCATGGCGGACAACACTCTGGAACAAGATCTGAAAATCAAAGAGGGCAATTGCAATTAACGCAAAAAGGAAACAAGGAAACAATAACAATAATACAAATCAACCTGGCACGATCATTTAAAGCAAATCAATCATTGAAAGATTTTAACAACGAACATTCTCACGGTATCTCAGCAATTCAGGAACCGTACATTTTGTACAACGAAATAATTCCATTTCCGATAAAACATAAAATAATAGCAAACAGTAAAAAGCCAAAGGCAGCGATTATTGTACATAAAGATAATATACAAGTTTTCCCAATTAAGGTTGAAGAAAAAGTAGTAATAGCTCGAATAATTAAGGGGAGAAAGAAAATTATTGTAGCAAGTGTATGATGTCCCCCAAATGAAGATATCATACCAATTTTACTCAAAAATGAATTAGATATAGCGCCATTCAAAACAGAAGAGATCTTAGTAATGGGAGATTTCAACGCAAAAAAACGTCATATGGGGAAGCAAAGTAAATGATCAGAGAGGAAATGAAACTTGTGAATTTGTAATACGCAATGACCTTATAATTTTAAATGAAAGGAATTCACCACCCACATTTAAAACAAGTAGAGCCAAATGATGGCTATATCTAACCCTAGTGAATCAACCATTAAGCAGTTCAATTAAAAGTTGGGAAGTTCTAAAACATGCCAATGATAGTGACCATAGATACATTCAAATAGTAATAGGAAAAGTAGAACAACCAGTAACATTTCATTTAACTATGAAGGGAGAACAAAACATACTCAAGGAATTAAAGGAAGATAAATGGTTTGAACAACATCACGAACTAAATTCTGTTGAAGATATAGAAAATCTAGTAAGCGAATTCTATAGAAAGATCAAGTCGCTTCAAAGGAAATATCAAACTAAATTAAAGGAAAGCAAACACAAGCTAAATGCATGGTGGAATACGGAATTAGAAATAGAAAGAAAGTAAGAGCAATGAGAGTTTGTTATCAAAAAAAAACAAGGAGATTTAAGACAGGTATTTAAGCAACAATATTACAAGGAACACACAATTTATAATAATATTGTCACGCGCCTTCGTAGAACGTCGACGGAAGATGAACGGTCAGGTAGATTGGTGAAGAAAGAAGAGCAAGGGCTGAAGGACGTTTGTACGCTTCACCGCAGTCCTGTTTGGACAGATCCCTGTAAATAAACCCCCCGTGCGTACAAAGCACTTAACATCTTGGTGGAGGTGCGAGGTAGTGGTTCTTTGAACGTTCTTGTGTTAGCTGGCCGATGGTGATGGTGAAAGGCCGAAACGGTGCAAGTAGTGGGGGAATCGGCCGTGACCAGTTCTGAGATGAATAATTGCCTTCACGGGTGGAAATGAGATGGGTATGATATTGGGAAGAAAATAAAAAATGAGTCGCTTTCGAGCTGCTCGAAGCGAATGGTTGTGTCCGAGCAGCGCTCCAGGGGCTCGCGCTAGCCTAGCTCGCCCACCTGTTCGATCGGCTCGCAGCCTAACTCCAGGCTGCGAGGCTTATCTTTTTTCAGGCCAGCCTGCTGTATACCTTTCATTTTGAAGGTAGCGCGAAAAACGAGGACCAAGAGTAGGAGGACACAACACGAGCGCTTTTTCACAACTAAACTTTTTTATTGAAAAACACGGAATAAATACCCATCTCGCGAAACTAAAACACAAGAAACAAAAGTGATAGCATCAAGTACAGGAAAAGTGTAGGGCATGATACAGCTGGTGGGGGTGCTTATTGACTAAGATAAGATGTAAAAACAGAAGCACAAAAGCCTCATGGTCACGAAAGCAAACAAGACTTACCAAAAAAGATGAAGGAAGCGACGGGAGATATTAGTTCCATGTGTAGTCTAGATATGCGAGTTCTTTTTGTGTTAGAGCAATCGACACAAAAAGCGTTTTTCGCGCTACCTTCAAAATGAACCAGCTTCAACTCGCCCAACTTTCAACCTTACTGCTGTATACCTGCCTGCGGTGCTTCTGGGGCTCTCCTGCTGCGGTCGTGGACGGCGCCGCGACTTCCGCTTGCGGGCCTGCAGACCTGCGGGCGGTATTTTTGGCCGCAATTTTGCGGTTGCGGACTTAGCCACGGCCGCTGACCTGCCGCAGCTGCTGTTCCTGCTCGCTGCTGGCAGCCGCCTGGTTCGCGTGTTGGTCCCGCCCTGCCGATTCCACCGCGCGGTCCTGCGCCACGCCCGCGGCTACCGCCAGGGAGTGGCGGCTTTTTCGGTCGCTTTTTGTGGCGGCTGGACTTTGTCCCGCCTGGCCACGCTGCCTTAGCGAAGCTTAGGCCTAGGCCTAGCCCTGTCCCGCTGGTGGCCGGGCAGGCGGTCTCCCGCAGCCGCGCCCATGGCGACCTCGGGCCCTTCGGCGTCGCCACCTTCTCCGGGAGCGTCGCCTGCATCACATGCGTCCCCGCAGCCAACGACATCGGTTGCTGATGACATCATCCGAGCGGCGACCCAGTCGGTGTCGCTGGCCGCTGCATCAGTACCATCGCCTTCCGGTGAGGGTATTCTTCCCTTGATGTCGCCCTTCTTTGATTCCGGCTACGCCGCTATCGCGGCAATTCCTGTTCCGCCGGAGCCTTTGTCCCCGTACTTGGCGGTGCTCAGCACGACGGCCCGGTGCTTCCTCGGCCAGGGGTTCGCGGGCATCGGACTCCGGCGCGGACGTGTCCGGGTCAGGCGAGACCAACGGCCAGGAGGGCTCGCCTCCTATGGAGGGTCCCTCCGGCCACACCAATTCATTTGAGCACCTCCCGCGGCTGTACTGCATCAAGTCATTTCAGGAGCGCCTCATAAACTTTATGAGCGCTCCTGAAAACAAGGTCGGTGTCCAGGCCCGCAAATACATCACCCAGGTCTTCGCGGAAGTGATGATTGCCTGCGCCGATTACCATGCGTTGGCGTCGGATGCCCGAGGCTGCTGCGAGGTCCTCCGCGGCATGTGGGCGACGGAGCGGCGAGAGAACGCCGAGCTGCGCGAGCGAGCGACGACGGCGGAGGTCCGGTTGCGGGCCTTTGTACCATCCGCGGTTGCGGCGAAGCCAGCGGCCTGACCGACCTTCGCACAAATCGTTGGGACTTCGCCGCGGTCGACGCAGGCACCACCCTCTGCGACGACGCCCACATCAACAAATGGGCAAGTGGCGGGCCACTTGGCATTTATTACCGCGACGTCGCCAGAGGCGACCACACCATCACAGGTCGTCCAGACATTAAATCTAACATCAACCCCGAAGACGCGGGAATCAGTCCAGTCACTATCAAAACCACGCAGAGTGGAGTAACTATAGTCGCTAAGGACCGCGCAACAATAGAGAACCTCCGCAACGTGATTAGAAATAACTCGGTTACAAACAACGTTATGAGCGTTCGCATCCCGGAAAGACGTCATCCGCACGTGCGCATCTGGGGAGTCGATCCCGACGTGGCGGATGATGATTTAGTTAATAATCTAATCTCAAAGAACTCAGATCTCCAGCTCGACCCTGCGACCTGCACGCGCTGGCACATGTTTCGTGCCAGGGACGGCACGGAAACACATATTATTTCGGTGCCGCCCGACGCCTTCCGCAGACTTATAGCAAAGCGGCGTGTTACCATCGGGTGGTCCTCAGCGCAGGTGGCAGAGGACCTAGACGTCCCTATGTGTACATACTGCGTCCAGTACGGACACTCGAGGCGGAATTGTCGGGCGGCGTCGGATCCATCTCGTGCTACTTGCACGCGATGTGCCGGTAATCATTTAACGACTGCGTGTACGAACACCGGGCCGGACGCGGAGGTTGCCTGCGCGGTCTGCACGCGTGCGGGTCGCCAGGGTCCCCTGCACAGGGCGGGTGATAAGGTCTGTCCGATTTTGCTGGTGAGGGTGCTCCGCATGCGAAATCGGACAGACTATGACACGTAGCGATCGGGTCGACTCCAAGGGGGACGGGAGAGAGACTAAACATTTCAACCAATTCAAAGTGCGTCATCGCATTCCTTTGCGATATCGCACGCATTGTTCACCTCAGGATTCTCCACAGCGGGTTCGATCTCCTCTCCCGTCCCCCATCAAAATTAACCTCGCACGAATATGGCGTCCTAAAACTAAATTACTAACTTCTCTAATTAGGCCTCGCAGTTTTCTGCACTCCCGACCAAATTATATTATCAAAGTTAACTTGGGATCACGTCGTCACAAAGATATGATGACATCTGATTCAAAACCATCATCTTTTCGAATGATCCCATTTATACCATATTCACTTTCTGATTTGGTCGGGCTAAAATTTACGACCCTGTGTTTCATAACACAGCTTTCAGATTCCCACCACTTTGTTTCCACAGTAAAACCCTGTTAATACGTAGTTGGCGGGGACGCGGCAAAAGTATGTACTATCCGGCAGTACACCTTAACCGATTACAACAAATTTTGCCATTACTCACCCTCCAGAAGTGAAGAATAAACCAGACACTGTAAATTTCCCATGCAGACACGTACTACATGCACTTTATTCTCGTCCTGCCAACCAGAAGTCGGTCATTTTCAGTTGTCGCCATGGCGGTCGTGCAGCGACAACAGCCGTCTCAAAATCAGCGAGACCGCGAGCAAGCTTGTCCATTAGGCCCATCTTTGCGGCAAACGCTCTCATAACAGTTAATGCCTGAGCAGCTTCCGTCACAGTAGGGCCTGAATCGGCACTTTCCAACTCATCGTCGCTGTCCTCATTGTCGATATCCTCATCGCTTTGGGGAATGGCAACAGCGGCAACAATTTCGCTGCCCGACCAGTCCAGAGACGTTGCAACCTCGCCGTCGATGTTACGGAATATTTCAGTCCACAGTCTCAGCACCGCCCTGTTGCTCCAACACTTCCGCTAGTAGGGTGTCACAGTCATCGGCGCCGTTGCTCACCTCGGCATCGCTTGAGCGCACAATGGATTTCGCCTTCGCGAAGCAATTCTGCACTGTCAGCGGATCAACCTGCTGCCACGAGAATGCGAGGAGGTGCACCGCACCTAGCATATCGATAAAGTATACCTTCCCGCTTTCCATTGCCAGAAGCATTCTACGCAGGAGATTCTTCCTATAGTGATGCTTCACTGAACGAATGATGCCTTGATCAAGAGGTTGAGCAAGCGCAGTGGTTTTCGGTGGCAAAAAAAGGAGCTTGTTTACGCCCAAGTTGTCCAAATCAAGATGCTAGGACGCGTTGTCAAGCACAAGTAGAATTTTTCTTTTTTGTGCCATGAAACGCCGGTCCAACAGCCGGATGTATTCCTCAAAAAGCTTTCCTGTCATCCACGCTTTTTGGTTGCTTCTGTAGTAAACACCTGAGGGCAGTCGGGCACCTTTGAAGCACCTTGGTGTGGCATACCTTCCAATCACAAGGAGTGGCAACTTCTGGCTTCCTGTCATGTTGACCGCAAAAGCAACTGATATTCGTTCTTTTGCATGCTTGCCACCTTTGCAGTTCTCAACCTTGAATGTCAGCGTTCTGTTGGGCAGAAGTCGGTAGAAGAGCGCCGACTCGTCGAAGTTGATAACATCTTCCGCAGCGTAGTGGGCCAACTTGTGTCGCAGCTGCCCATTCTGCCATTCTTCAGCACCATCTTTGTCTGCGTGTGCTGCCTCTCCGCAAACCACCCTCGCACCTATACTGTAGCGTGCTTTGAATCTTGCCAACCAACCATTACTGCAAGCGAAATCTTCGTGGTTCAGCTGGGCTGCGAACGTTTCTGCTTTTTCTGCGAGAAGGGGCCCGGTGACAGGCAGGTTTTGAGCTCTAGCTTTCTTGAGCCACAACATCAAAGCTTCTTCCACGTCGGGAAAAGCAGATCCCCTAAGGCGGCATCTCTTCATATTCGACGCAGCCCCGCTGCTTTTCAACTTCTCCCGAGCATTCCAAATGCCGCAAACTGTAGTCAAGGGCAGGTCCCGCGCACATGCTACTACAGTCTTCGCAGTTCCATTTTCGATGCAACGAATAATATCCAATTTTTCCTTCACACTGATCACGCGATACAACTTCGGGTGGCTAGGCTTCAGCATAGTGCTGCCCATTCACACACACACGCAACGACCACTTCGCAAAGCACCACAGCTCAATGCAGACGATGCAGCCAACTGTTCCGCACCACATCCACGAAGCAAAGAAAGGAAGATAGGCCATAGGATAGGCTACGTCACAACTGCATGCGTAGCGCGAAGTCACGTGGGCGGGTTTGGGGTGACTGTGATGGTTACTGCAATAGGGCTGCCAACGACATCAAAGCGGCCGACGATTCCCGGGCTGCCTATTGACATGGACATCACCGTGGCGAACAGCGTTTGTTGGAACATGGTCAAAATAACCGTGTGCTTTCTCTGGAATACTTTCTAGTATCACCGGCAGTCCGCACGTTCATAACGCTTTTTGGAAAGGTGAAAACGTTTTGCGTCGCAGCACGGCGTCGGCCGAACTGCAACGAAAAGTGCGTATTAACAGGTAGGCACTTCACGAGCCACTACGCATTAAGCAGTCAACCAATACGTGGGTTTCAATAGCGGCTCAGCCGGGGAATCTTCACAACTACGTCTTAACCGCAACTACTTGGTAAGCGGGTACGTATTAACGAGGTTTCACTACACTCGTATCTTCTTCGCTTAGGATACTGTTTCATGATGCGGTTTTGTAGCCTCTCACTAATTTTCCAATTCGGCTTCTCAAATCTAAAATGAATTCGCTTGTATCTTTTTCACTCATACAAGCTAATTTGGACGACTGTAAAAACGCTACGCCAATTCTCATAGAAAGGCTACGAGAGGCTAACACAGACTTTGCATTAGTATCCGACCCATATACGAAGGAAACGACATTCCGGGAATTCCCCATAGTTGGCAAATTTTTAGGGCGCCATCAAATTCAAGAACGTGTATCATTGCACGCACCACTCGTTTTGACTTTTTTCCATTTGCATCATCCAGGTTAACATCAATCATTTGCTCCACAACAACGGCATCATTCATCCTCATTTCTGCATACGCTCCAACCACACTACCCTATGACACCTACGCTTGACGACATACGACAAACACTCATCACCACGGAGGGGATACCGGCGGTACTGGCTGGCGATTTTAATGCCAAGCATACCGCGTGGGGTCCGGAACTCTGCGATGCGAGAGGAGGGGAGTTGCTCCGCTTCGCAATGGGTTCCGGTTTAGTCATCCTAAATAACCCACAATCCCCTCCGACATACACAACTATTTACACACAGTTGGATAGACGTTTCTTTAGCTTCCCCATCACTCGTTAGAACAGGTTACACATGGACAGTTACACATACCAAAACATTTTCCGAACACAAACACATAGAGATTTGATTCGGTCCTATCACGCATCCAAAAGAGCGTAGGCTTACATACAAAGGGACAACACTGTGATGTTATATATGGGCCCAGGTCCGTTCAGGAGCTCTGGGCAGGTAGCAGAGCAGGTTCACAGACACACGGACGCTTTTCTTTTCTTGACCAATTAACGTAACTGGCAACAGACACGCATACAGCCTAGCTTATCCTAATAGGATATGTCCCAACACAAAACCGTCCTACTTCTGGTTTTCCGCTCGTGGACTAGATGCCGGTGCAGGCGAGTCCCGCTGAGGCAAGACCAGCGGCCGGGGTGTGACGCGGCCTTCGTTCACGCCAGTCGCCCGAGGACTCGGTAGCGCGGCAGGCCACGCTCCGGCATCTGTGTCCGGCGTCTGCTTCACAGTCCGGGGTACTGCGGTGTACCGCGGGGTACCGCGTCACGCCCGGGTACTGCAAAGTGCGGCACCAGTGCGGCAACACAAGTGCGGCGGCCAGGCACGATGGGGCGGTCGAGCTGCCTCCGCAAGCTGTTCGCCGGATGGCGAAGCGCTGGGCAGTACCAGACCCCGGACCAGGTGCCCGGCAGGTGCTGGCGAGCCGGCCTTGTACGCCAGGCCCAGGACGATGAACTCCGCCGCCAGCGACGCCCAGGAACGTCCGACCCGTTCGCTTGCCGGAACAAACTCACGCGCACTGGCACGCCCCGCACGCGGCCACACTTCACTTCCTTTCGAGCCACCCGCACACTCGCCACAATCACCATCATCACAACCTCCCCCCGTTTCAAGACAGTTTCTTGCAACTGTTCTGGCGCCGGGGAGGGGGAAAACGTGGCGGGGAATAAATGCACAAACTACACAAATAACCACAAAGCAGAAACACACAAGAATTCGTCACAATCCACACACCATTCAAAATCCACAATGCAACACACGAGTTCGTTTTTGTTTTTTTTTCTAAATCCCGTTCCAGTCAGAAAAACACACTACTACACCTTTCACACACGGCTCATGTAATCGGCACCAACATTATCGCTCCCTTTTATGTAGTCTATGCTGAAGTTGTATTCCTGGAGGAATAAACTCCACCGCAACACTCGATTGTTCATATGCTTCGCGGATTGCAGGTACTGGAGCGGCTGGTGATCAGATTGGATGGTGAAATGTTTGCCATACACATAAATATGAAACTTCTGCACTGCCCAGACAAGAGCTAGACATTCTCGCTCAATCGTTGAATAGCGTGTTTCTCGGGGCAGCAGATTGCGACTAGCGTAGGCAACTGGATGTAAAATATTATTGTTGCCCGTTTGCAAGAGTACTGCTCCGAGACTTATGGTGGATGCGTCTGTACGAAGCACGAAGGTTTTCGAGAAGCACAGAAGGTATTTCTACTGAGTCCTCTTCAGGTGTCTCTATGTCCAGTGAGGTGGAGTCGAGTTCAGCAGCTGCTGAGACTGGATGAATAGTCGGAGGGTTTCGTTCTTCGTACTTCTTCAACATGTTAATGTGAAAAATTTTCCTTTTATGTCCTAGGTCCACGATGTAGTCCACATCGTTTCTACGGTCTATCACATCGTATGGACCTTTCCACTGCATGAGCAGCTTATTGGATTCAGTCGGTAACAAAATCAGAACCTTGTCACCTGGTAACAGTTTTCTGGGCCGACTTTTCCGGTTATAATACAGTTTCTGTTTCTGACGTGCTCGTGCTAGTTGTTCGTGAGCAATCTGGCACGTATCCTCCAAACGGTTTCTGAGCTCGACGAGGTAGGTGTACGTTGACCGAGTATCTCCATCGATATGCTGATTGGTCCAGAGCTCCTTCAGTACTGTTAGTGGTCCTCGCACATGACGGCCGTAAATCAACTCAAAAGGAGAAAACCCAAGGCTTGCTTGTGGAACTTCTCGGTATGCAAACAGTAACTGTGCCAGATACCGATCCCAAGACCTAGGTTTTTCTTGGCACATCCTCTTCAGCATAGTTTTCAATGTTCCATTGAACTTCTCCACAAGACCATTTGCCATGGCATGGTAAGGTGATGTCTTCAGAAGCTTGATGGAAAGAAGACGACCAACTTCACTCATGAGCTCTGAGGTGAACGTGGCTCCTTGATCGGTCACCATTTCTTTCGGTATGCCAATGCGGGAAAACATCTCAACGAGTGCTTCAGCAACATGCACAGCATCAATAGCTGGAAGGGCGACGGCGTCTGGGTACCGTGTTGCAAAGTCAATCAAGGTGAGCACATATCGGTTTCCTTTATCAGACGTAGGTGAGAAAGGTCCTATGAGATCGACGGCCACTCGTTCGAAAGGAGTGGTAATCAGTGGCATGTTGCCTAAAGGGGCAATGCCAACTTTGCCTTTCGGTGTTGTTCTCTGACACTTATCACATGACTTAACGAATCGTTTAACATCTCCATGTATGTCAGGCCAATAAAAGTCCTGAAGTATACGATCAGTAGTACGTCTGATCCCTTGATGTCCGGCCATAATACTTTCATGTGCTATTTGTAAGACTGATTGCCGGAGTTTTTGTGGAACAACAACCTGCTTGAAGATCCTTCCCGATGTCATACAGTAATATCGATAAAGAATATCCTCTTCTTCACAAAAATGGTACGAATTACCTTTACCTGATCGGAATTCCTTATCTACCTTAAGGAAGAGCCGTTTTAAGGATACATCTTTCTGCTGCTCTTCTGCTAACTGGTCCTTTGTCATGTCACACAGAAGAATGGGTGGCACGCACAGCGGTGTTTTCTTTTCTGTTGGCTTGGCCAAGGCTGCAACACATCGTCTAAAATTCACAGGTCGCTCCTGTTCTCGGGAATCTTGCGAGGTATGAAGCTCTAGGCTGCTTGAGGTCATCCAGTCGTGATTGGGATCATCTGGGGCCCTGACACCTGGTATATTCCCAAGCACGAGATCATACAAGGGCCGCTTCATGCAAAGCGCGGTCACCTCGCCTTTGAAATATGGCGTGTCCACTGGTACTCTTGCCACCGGTAACTGAGTTACCGTACCATTGACAAGTACTATCCTCTCGGTCTGCCCTGTGAAGCAGTTCTTTGGGACCAAACCCCGGCGGACAATAACGACATTACTACCAGTGTCTCGAAGCACGCACACTTGTTTCCCCATCACAAACCCTTCTACAATGGGCATTCTTCCTGTTGAATTCTGAGGTGCGTCTTTACTGACCTGCGCCCAACTGCTAGAGTCGGATGGGCTCCGGGCCGTATGCCAGTCAAGATGATCAGCACGTTTGGGAGCCTGAATTGCAGAGCATGCGGCACTCTGTTCTTCCTCTTGGTGTCGATTCCTGCAGTTTTCGGCCTTGTGTCCGACCTTTCCACACGAGTTGCACTTGAGCACCGGTCTAGTGGACGTGCGGCAATCTGAAGCCCGATGTCCTGGACGATTGCATAACATACACCGCAACTGGGGTTTATTCGGCAGGCTGACGGAACTCTTGGTATGAGGTTTCTCTTCGTCAGGGACTTTACCGATGTTCGAATAGTTCTGAGCTTCCAAGTATCGATCGGTTGCGTCTGCCATGATGTCGAGTGTCTTGCACTCCCGTTCTTTCAGAAACACAACGAGTCTCGGGTGGCAACACCGCAGGAACTGTTCACCGATCACATGATCGCGCAGGTCTTCAAATGTCTTGGGAACACTCGCCATTTCGATCCAATGGTCGAAGTAACCCGAAAGCCTGGCGGCTAACTGCCTTCCCGTCTCGCCATCTTCTGCTCGATCTTTTCGAAATTTCTGGTGGTAACCTTAAGCCGTGAATTTAAAGCGCTGCAGAAGAGCCTTTTTGACCTTTTGATAATCTAATGAATCTGCAGCTGACATCCTGCCGATCACGGTCAAGGCTTCCCCAATTAGGCACATACTTACGGCCATCGCCCATTTATCTTGAGGCCAGTCCTGTCCCACTGCCACACGCTCAAACCGTTGCAAATAGGCATGCAGGTCATCTCGTCGCTCGTCAAATAGGGGTAGCAGTTTTTGAGGGTTGAAAAGCTGTACTTGTGGCGCTGACACTATGGGCTCGATATCATCTGTCGTGTTGCTCCTCGCTCCTTCTTGGAGTCTGAGTTTCAATTCCAAGATTTCTTTCTCTCTCTCCGCGGCTATGCGACTTTGCTCTCTTTCAGCAGCACGTTCGGCCCTTTGCTCCGCGCGTTCCTTATCTATCCAGTCTCTCAGCTCGGAGCCTGAGAAACCCAGCTGAGCGCCCAACGCGGCTAGACGCTCTAGGTCCATCTTTGCTCGAACGTCGCGATGCGTGTGAACCCGTCCTCGACTCTCTGCCCTCTCTCTGAATGATTAGTTCCTTGAATCTACTAATTTCTAGGATCCTGGCAGGCTCGCCAAATTGTGATGTTATATATGGGCCCAGGTCCGTTCAGGAGCTCTGGGCAGGTAGCAGAGCAGGTTCACAGACACACGGACGCTTTTCTTTTCTTGACCAATTAACGTAACTGGCAACAGACATGCATACAGCCTAGCTTATCCTAATAGGATATGTCCCAACACAAAACCGTCCTACTTCTGGTTTTCCGCTCGTGGACTAGATGCCGGTGCAGGCGAGTCCGGTTGAGGCAAGACCAGCGGCCGGGGTGTGACGCGGCCTTCGTTCACGCCAGTCGCCCGAGGACTCGGTAGCGCGGCAGGCCACACTCCGGCATCTGTGTCCGGCGTCTGCTTCACAGTCCGGGGTACTGCGGTGTACCGCGGGGTACCGCGTCACGCCCGGGTACTGCAAAGTGCGGCACTAGTGCGGCAGCACAAGTGCGGCGGCCAGGCACGATGGGGCGGTCGAGCTGCCTCCGCAAGCTGTTCGCCGGATGGCGAAGCGCTGGGCAGTACCAGACCCCGGACCAGGTGCCCGGCAGGTGCTGGCGAGCCGGCCTTGTACGCCAGGCCCAGGACGATGAACTCCGCCGCCAGCGACGCCCAGGAACGTCCGACCCGTTCGCTTGCCGGAACAAACTCGCGCACTGGCACGCCCCGCACGCGGCCACACTTCACTTCCTTTCGAGCCACCCGCACACTCGCCACAATCACTTTCATCACAAACACGTCTCAACTCATTATTTTTCAGTAAGATGTGTTGTCGGCCTAGTTGGTGCAGTACTTCTGACATCTTATAGTAACGCGAACAAAAACACACAAGACAGGGTACAGGACGAGCGCTAGTCCTGTACCCTGTGCTGTGTGTTTTTGTTCGCGCTACTATAAGATGTCTGATCAACTCATTATCTTCATCTGGTTTCATGGATGCCGTTGTAGGCGCAAATTTGGCTTCACCGGCGGCATTAGATTTAATTCTTACTAAATTTTAGAGTTTATTCGATTATTTTCGGAAACGAAATTTAACAACGACCCGTCCGAATTCTCGACCTAATTCAAACAATTCGAACCAATGGTGGACACCCGATTTGACCATCGAGCGTTCCAGAGCACTCAGGAGACGTTATCAAAGATCTACGGAATTAGAAATACGAAAACATTATGGTGACATTATTAGTTATGTACGGAAGCCCGCAATTCGTACTTGCGAGAATTGGCACATCAATCGATCAAATCGGGAGTCTTCGGGCGACCATACAAAATTGCCTTCAAAAAACTTCCGGCACCATTACACTTGCTCCTGTGGAACGGCACAATGATGGCGTCTCTGCTGGAAACAGCACAGTCATTTCTTGGTGGTCAAGTTGCTTCAGATTCTGACGAAAACGATAGCGACGCACACAGGGAGATACGTCTACTTGCGGCAAGTCAGTCCCTGGCGTCCGGATTGGACGGCATAACGCCGCGCATGGTACGCGAACTCTGGGAGCGTCATTTGAATTTTTACATATTTATATTCAATGCGTCCTTTACACTGTGCCATTTTCCGATGACCTGGCGTAAGGGACGCATCATTTTCTTGCCTAAACCGGGTCGGCCTCCGGAGATGACAACATTATATCGGCCAATAGTCATGAATTCTACGCTCGGTAAGGTGCTCGAGCGACTCTTGTACGGACGCCTGTACCATTTTCTATCGCGAAGTCAGTTATTACATCCGCAACAATTCGGTTTCACGAGACAGCGAGGGGCCGTCCAGGCCTTGCATTCGTTTGTCACTCAATTAAGAGATATGCGCAATAATGGCCTGTACGCACTGCTCATTTCCATAGACTTTCGCGGCGCTTTTGACAGCGTTTGGCATCCTCTGGTACTGAGCTCGCTCACAAACTGGGGGTGTCCGAGGAACCTGTGCGCGCTGCTCCGGTCTTTTCTATCTGACCGAGAGATGGTATTCCGCTTCCAGGCGGGAGATGTGGTGCGCGTCCCATCTTAGGCAGCCCACAGGGATCTCCGCTGTCGCCGCTGCTGTGGAATATAGTTGTGCGCGGTTTGCTAGAGCTCCCGATGCCAGATGGTGTGTCGGTGCAGGCTTATGCGGATGACCTCGTCATCCTTGTGCTTGCATCCGGCAGGAAGGCGCTGACGGAATTGGCGGAGAATGCTCTCGGCAGAGTAGCAACATGGGCAAAGAACGCGAGGGTTAACATCTCAAGGGAGAAGACAGTGTGCGTCCTTATTGCTCCCCCAAGGGGTGGAATGGGGCGCACACTTCCCACCGTACGACTTGGCGGAGTGCGCTTGCAGTTCAAGCCCTCCGTCAGGATTCTTAATGTGGTCTTCGACCGTACCCTGTCGTTCATACCCCATGGTGACATGCTCAAGGAGAAAGCAGAGATCCTTGCCGCGCGCCTCAGCTCTTTCATGCTAAGGGCTTAGCGGCACACCAGCACCGGAGCAGCGGAGACAGCTTTACCATCAGGTCGTTCTTTCATTTCTTGCATATGCATCACCGGTTTGGTGGACAGATTCGCCCCATTCGGGTTTACGTGCCCGACTGATTTCAGTTCAGCGCTCTCCGTTATTGGCACTTACGGGCGCGTATTCCACTACGAGCACGAGGGCGCTCCAAATTTTGCTGCACGTGCCTCCACTCTCGTTCGACCTTGACACGTTCAACGCAGAGTTTGCGGTTTTTACGCAGCGCTTAGACACCACGTTTGGTTTTAAGTCATACTGCGCATCGGAGGTGGCCACACAGTTCGATGACTCGCTCGAGCACCCGTCAGAGGTCTTTTCAATCGCGTACGTCCGTTTGGACAGGGATGGCGCGGAGGCAATGGCGTCGTCACCTGTCTTGTGTACTATGCTATGCTATATGCTATTACTATTACTATTACTATTACTACTAATATTATTATTACATAAGTTACGTTGTCTTGGTCTGCATCCCAATATCATTGACTGGCTTCATTCATATATATCTCCAGGACCGCATGCAGCGTGTTGTAATTAATGGTTGTCACTTCAATTCCGTAAACGTCTCCTCAGGTGTGCCCCAGGGGTCTGTCCTTGGACCCCTTCTTTTTCTCATTTAATGATATTTATCTTGACCTCATCTGCCAAGTTCAGCTATATGCTGATGACTGTGTGCTTTACCATGTTGTGGAAAGTTCTTTTGATGCATTAAAACTTCAGCGAGACCTAAATTTTATCCAGTACTGGTGCTCAAAATGGCAAATGTCTTTGAACATTTCAAAATACAAACTTGCCTCATTCACTCGTAAGCGTTCCCCTCTACAGACCTGTTAATAAATAATGTTCCCCTGCAAAGCTGCAAAAAGTTTCTGAATATAAGTACCTCAGCGTATATTTCACATCTAACCTTACGTGGACGAGACAAGTTGAGCACATTACATCGAAAGCCTGCAGAATGTTTAATTTCTTAAAGCGTAATTTCAACAAAGCGCAGTCAAATGTCAAGCAGCTCCTGTATTTCACTTACATAAGGCCAATCCTTGAATATGCATGCCCTGTATGTGATCCCCAGTTTATTTACTTATCTGACATGCGCGAACGCGTCCAAAATAATGCTGCCAGATTTGTGTCTAACAATTACAATTTTTCATCTAGTGTCACGTCTATTAAACACCATCTTGGTTGGGAATCTTTAGCTCACCGCAGAAAACATTTCAGACTGCAGATCACGTATCGCATTTATTTTGGAAAGTTCAGCATTGACAAAGACCGGTACCTGCTTCAACCTCACTTTTTATCTAGACGACTTGATCATCAGTGGAAGATTCGCGAAATAAAATGCCGGACAGATGTGTATAAAACCTCGTTTTTTCCACTGACGATCAATGAGTGGAACCGGCTGCCAGCTGGCATCACTGAGTGTTGCGCTGAAAATTTATTTCGGGCTTTTTTATCGGATGTATGACGTGGCGCCCAGTTCTCTTGCGTGTGTTTCCTTCATTACTTTGTTTTTGAGTGTTTTCATCACTGTGTACGTCGCGCAGTTGCCCCCTTTAGATGCATGTTTCTCATTCAGCATTGTCACTTGTGTCGTGTTATTTTCTTCATTTTTATGTATTTTATTGTACCACTGGCATTCCCAGCAAGTTTGTTTGTCATCTCCCCCCCTGCAATAATGCCTTCGGGCGCTGCGGGAACCTGTAATATATAAATAAACACATGTCTACACGGATGGCGCGTACACATCTGTCTCTGCCGGGGCGGCCTACGTTGTTGTCGCCAGCAGGCCGTATAACATCTGTCGGTCGCTTCAGAGTAGAGGGAGCATCTGGCGCATACGGCGTAGAACAAATAGCGTTTGAAGAATCTCTCCGCTGTGTACAGGGTTTGCAGGGGTCGACGCCTGTGCACATATACACAGACTCCCTTTCGACTCTTGCAGCCCTAGCCGCACCAAAAACTACAAACTGTAAAATTCATGCAAATAAGCAGTTATTAAAACAGATAATCATACGAAGGCCGACTAGACTATTTCATGTCCCTGCACATGCAGGAGTGTTAGGTAATGAGCTCGTTGACATAGTTGCGTCGCGAGCTCATACGTCGAGCCGGACCAGATTGGCTTTAGCTTCAAAAGCTGTGGTCCGCGCCGAATTCTGTCGGGTAGTTGCAATGAGATGGGCTGTTTGGTGGCGTGAAAACAACAAGGGCACGGGAATATTTGATTTTGTTCCCGATGCCAATAACATACCCATCTCATTTCCACCCGTGAAGCCAATTATTCATCTCAGAACTGGTCACGGCCGATTCCCCCACTACTTGTACCGTTTCGGCCTTTCACCATCACCGCAATGCCCCTGTGGAGCATCACAGGGTGACGTCACTCATTACATCACCGCATGTCCATTAACCATTACCCATCGTCGCCATTTAAATCCTCCCCCACCTCCACTACATGACCCAACAATTTGGAGACATTGGCTAGACAATAAATTCAACTGTGCGTGGTTAATTCGACTAGTAAATTTTGTTAGTTCTTTGCTCCCAGATTATAAAAGGCAAAATTACACACGATAAAATTTCATAAACAACTTACACTATCATTTTACATTATTCTGTCATCGGCTGGGGGCTAATCAAGCCAAATGAGGTGGGCACTGCCAGTGCTCGCCCTCATGCCGCTTTCAGATAATGTAAATTCTTTATTTTTTTTTCTTCTGTTTTAATCATTATTATCAATTTATATTTATCGTTTTTAATTGTACAAAGTGTAAATAGTGTACATACTGTAGATAGTGTACATATTGATTCTTGTACAGATATGTACAGATATGTACAATGTACAGATATGAAATGTACAGATATGTACAAAGAAACAAACAAAAAAAAAATGCGCTGCATATTTCAATACTTGAGACGGCTGACATAGTGAATGCCCACCTCATTTGGTCAGAATGGCCCTCCCAAGGAAAGAAAAGAATGCAGGATGGTGCATTTTAAATGTGTGTTTGTCCTCTGTTGTGTTTAATGTAAAGTAGTGCTTCCTCGAATGCAACTTTTTCGGCGCAATATGCGTTGTTTGCCAATTCGACCCTAAACCGGCCTACTGATAAAATTCGGCCGGTTTGGTTCAAAGCTACAAATGCGGCACCTGCAGCTGTGGAAGTATATGAAGTGTCCGTGTAGACATGCAGCGTCGGCAAGGACGCCACAATTGCCGCTGCCTGCATGTCTAAACGAACATGCTCGAAAGAACAGACATCCGCCGGATGCTAGAGCGTTTCGTCAAAAGGTTGCACCATTTCTGTAGCAAGAAAAGAATTTAGTCCGAATGTTCTGTCTAATCTCAGAACGAATAAATTGAACTCCGCATTCAGCCTGCCGAGGTCAAACTGAAGCGGAGGTGCATGCATTAAAATTTGAAGCGCCCTCGTGCTCGTCATGGAGTTGGCGCCCGCCATTAGCGGGGCCCGCTGCATGGATAACGATCTTACACGAAGTCCTGAGTGGGGACACTCAGTCCACCACACAGGGGACGCATACGTAAGAGTGGGCAGAACGACTTGGTGGTATAGAGCTCTGAGCTGATCCGAAGCCGGCATGCCACCCATGTGGACAAGCGCTCCAAGACGCGCAGCAAGCACTTCAGCGCGTTCAAAGCTTTAGGTAGTCGCCATGGGCTATGAAGGACAAGGTGCGGTCTATGAAGACTCCGAGCACCCGGGTGGCTGGTCTGAATTTAAGACCCACACCATCCAGGCGAACGGTTGGAGGTGTGCACCCCATGCCCGCCCTGGGAGGGGAGACGAACGCACACAGTCTTCTCCGCACTGATGGTGACCCTTGCCGATCTCACCCACGTCGCTGCTCGGTAAAGTGCTTCCTCTGCCAAAGTCTGCAGAGCCTTCCTGCCACTGCCAGGCACAAGGACGACAACGTCGTCCGCATAGGCCTGCAGCGACACGCCCTCTGGCATGGGCTGCTCGAGCAATCCACGCACCACTACGTTCCAGAGGAGAGGCGACAGCGGAAAACCCTGCGGGCTGCCTAAGGCGGGCCGCGCAATCGCGTCTCCCGCTCGAGAGCGGAACACCACCTCTCGGTCTGATAGAAACGACCTGAGCAGCGCGCAGAGGTTTCTCGGGCATCCCCATTGTCCGAGCGAAGCAAGAACTAGGGGATTTCAACCGCTGTCGAACGCTCCACTTAAGTTGATAGATATTAGTAGTGTGTGTAGTCCTTCTGCCCTTAATTCTCTAATTTTAGTAATTAATGCATGGAGAGCGTGAACTGCTCCACGCTGTTTGGTAAATCCGAATTGGTTTGTATGCAAAAAACCCTTACTCGCCATGAAATGGTACAACCGGCCATACAAGAGACGCTCCAACACTCTGCCCAGTGTCGAATTCATAACAATGGGTCGATACGAAGATGTCGCCTCTGGTGGTCTACCTGGCTTAGGGAGAAAAATGATTCTACCTTTCCTCCAATGGACGGGGAAATATCCCAAGCGCAAGGCGGAAGAAAATATAAATAAGAGGAAGTCTGGTATTAGCTTCCACAACTCCCGGACAATTCTCGGAGTAATTCCGTCGAGTCCCGATGCTGTTCCCTCCTTCACCTTGGAAACGGCCAAATCAACCTCGCCATAGGTGAAAGAATCTGTTGCAAAAGCTCGTTGCTCTTTATACAATTGCGTATCAATGCTATAGTCGTCCGATGCAACTTGTGTGTCCAATAGTAATTGAGCTGTTTCTAGTGTAGACATAGTCATTGATCCGTCCTAATGGGAGGGAGGACTACGGGAGCCTGTAATTTAGAAAATGCAACTTTAAACGCATGTCTGAAAATATTGGACTTTAGAGAATCTTAAACGATAATTTTCATTTCGGAGTTTCGAGCTCGTGCAACGCTATATCGGTAAACTCGTAATGAATCGTAATATCCTTTACCGAATTGTTGACGTAAGATGTAATCCTTCGTCCTTTGATATCTCCTTCTCATCGCTCTGATTTTTGATTTCTCTGTTGCCAATTCTTCTGTCCACCAATCGCACGGGGACTTAGGTTTTGAATTTTGAGTAATTGTCCGGGAGGAGAAGTTCTTTCGCCTTAATTGGTCGAATATGCCGTAAAATTTGATTATTATCAATTCCAGTGTCTCCGACGAACCCAAATGTGCACCAACCACTGCTTTGAAAAAGTTTAATTTTGGTATTGCTGTGAGAATTCTTTTGATGCCTAGGTTCGTTAGTCGTTTTTGTTTACTGATATGCTCACTTCCAATTTTAAGAACAATGTATTTGTGTTCTGAGAATGTGTGTGTGTCTGTGACGTGCCATGTTGTCTCCATTGATGTGATTGAAGGTGATGCTAGTGTAACGTCAATTCAGCTGTCTGTGTATGGTGTTGTGTATGTAAGAGGGGATGCAGGATCGTTCAGTACGATAAGCCCGGAAGCCATTGCGAATTGGAGTTCTCCGCCACGCGCATCGCTTTGTTCCGGGCCCCATACTACATGTTTTGCGATAAAATCACCGGCGAGTACGACCTGCATTCCCTCTGTGAGTGTAAGTACCGCCCCAATCCAAAGTCTCACTCCTGACAATGTTGGAAATTAAATTAAAAAATAAAGCAGAATGAGAAATAGCCTGCACTAGCTGAGCTATATCAGGCTTAAACCAATCAAAAATAAATAAACGGCCCATTCGGCCAAAGATTTAATTTGGTGGGAAAAGCCAATTGAAAAAATAAAAAGTGGGCACGGTAACGCATCTTTGTCCGAAGGGCTCAACGAGCACAGAGGGTGGGCTAGCCTCGCAGAGCTGTTATTGTTCATAAAGGTGAAAAGCAGTGGAAGTGCCCAAGTGGTGGCCTTTATATACACATCCTAAAGGATGTGATAGGAATAAATCACACAGACACAAGCAGAAAAATAAATGAATAATAAATAGTGGAAAATATAAAAACAAATAAATAAAAATTAAAATTATAAAACAAATAATACAGAAATAATAAATAAAATAAAAAATAAAAGAAGTACACAAAATTGAGAAAAAGAAAGAGAAAAAATAAGTATTATACATGAAAGAAAATTGAATAGAATAAAGGATAAAAAAAAACCGACACAAGGTGTTTCTTTATTTGTCATGAAATGGTCATTAATACAGATGTAGAAGAGAAAACTGTACAAAGAGATATGTGTCATGAGACAATAACTAAGAGAAGTAGTGCATGCAATGGCAGTTACAAATATACAATCAAGAAGTTTTAGTGTGTATATGCAAATTATATACATTATATACATTCTAGTTATGTGCAGAGAATTAAAGATCTGATATGTACCGAAAAGGAAAGAAAAGAGAAGAAAGTAGAAAAGATAAATGAATCCTAAACTGTTTATAAGAAAGGGACGTTTGCATTTATTGTAATTTAAACTACATTTTCCGTTCTGGAAAGGGCTGACATGATTGTTCGCCTCAATTGGCCTGAGTGGCCCATCCCAGAAAAGGGAAAATGCAGATTAGTCAGGTCCTGTGTGTCCGTCTGTAATCTGGCAAATTTTCACTGATGAGTGCAACCACTCTTAAGGGGAGGCACTGCTCTTTAAACTAATTTTGTTAGTTTTTGTCGCACATAGATGAAAAATGTATGCCTGATGTATTTTTGTATGCTGAACACAAATATGCAATCTGTTTTTATCTACCTTGTGTCAATTTTGAAATATTCGTTAATTAATGACTAATCATTGTGCCCAAGTTTTTAATAAGTTCCTGATCAAAAAATGATTCAAATTTGATATCTGTATGTTCTGCAAGAGCCAGAGTGTGCAACCATACCATTCTTATAATTTTGGCCTCCCTGGCATAGAAGTTATATACTTGCCAAATACATCCATCAAAAATTGGGAAAATTTCAACAAATAACTTACTAATTTAATTAAATTTCAAAGAGGAATTGTTATGCTTTTTAGACCTTATTGCAGAGAACAATTCATAAGCTTCAATATACAACAAGAATTGTTCCAATCTGACCACCACATCTGGAGATATCTTGGGCAACAGATGTGGAGTGGTTAAAAAATCCATTTTGAAAAAACAAGAAAAGAAGTTTGAAAACAAGGCCGGAGTTTATTTGCTGCAAATCAAGGCTTGTACTTCATTGCAAACTGTGTCAGAAGCCTCCAGGAACATAATCACTATCAACAGTTTTCCCTTGCTTCCTTTTCATGGCACTCCGGAAGTTTTCAGCACCTGCATGCTTCCTGTCCGATGCAGCCAGCCGGCGCTGGTCCTTCTCGGCACATCTTTGTACCAATATGCTGCTTCGATTCACATGCAATTCTTTAAGGATAGCCTCAGTGGCATGCTCTTTCCCAGCATTGAATCTGGCGACAGCTTCCCCTACTGCACTCTCAACGGTGTAGAGAGAGGCATGCTTGGTTTTGGGTACGAGTGACCATATCACAGAGTGTAGGCACTCATTTGCATTTTGCGTTTTGCCTCTCTGGCAACGCTCAAGTAGTTTCTTGTCGGAGAGGCGTATGTATATAGGTAGCAATGCCTCAGCGACATAGTCTGGGAGGTTGTATCGATGCCTTGGTGCTGGCTCCTCCTTCGCCACAGCCTTGTTGTGGATGCACCAGCTGCCTTCCCCTTTTGGACAGAGCGAATGATTCGACCTTGCATCTGTCGAGGTCACATGATGATACGTTGCAAGAACAGCATTCTTCATGTCATCAATGTTGCCCAGGTTCGCCTTCAGAGCCCGCCCATAGTAGGTGGATAATTTTGCAATAAGATCCCCTGTGAGCTTGCCCTTTCCACCGAGACTTTTCTGGCTATTTCTCTTATGCTTTTGCAGGAGATTTCTCAGAGCAGCGCCCATGCGTTTGTGAATATGGTTAATGCAGTCTTCTTTTTCGATTTCCACAAAACCATATACCTTTTCTTCGTGCAGGCTGTTAAAAGCTCGGCTATCGCCGTCGCACAACATCGTTGTATAGCGCAGGCCATGCTGTTGCAGTGATCGCCCAAACAGTATTCGTGCAGCCTCCACTTCCATTTGCCCAGGCTTGCTCAAACTATTTTTTTGGCACTGGTGGTCAGCTCGCCACTGCTCATAGTGAGGGTCATCTTCTTTCGGGCCCAGCTGGCATCCCAAACAAAAGTTTGAAAGCACCACAAAATCGAGCACATAGCCGGTAAACAGCTCAATTACTGTGCCTACGCAGATGTGCGAGGAGTGGCCCCTTGTCAGCCACGTTCCATCATATGAAACCGCAATATTGCCGGGGTTTTCGAAGTTTAACTCGCTGTACACCGATTTCACGGCATCGGCGCACTCGCTCATCACATGCGCGGCAGGGTTAAGTTTTTTCTTCACGTACTTCTGGAAGGTTTTCGGGTGCAAACCACGTCGTGAGACGTTCAGTGAAGAAAAAATGTCATTTAAAACTGTCTGCCCGTTCCCTGTGCTCATCACTGCACGAGTAGCGAGCACATTCACTTCGAAAGGGTTGCAGGCCTCATTCCCACCTGCTCTCGGCGAGCTCCATTGCGCATCAAGTTCACCGCAATAATCACAGGTTAAAACAAGCCTGACAGCTATTCCGTACTCCCGGCCCGTCTTCGAAAGCGTCACAGGGCTACCGCACTGCTTACACTGCGCATGCTGTAGGAGTTCGTTCACGGCTGCGAGGCTTAGAACGGTGAACGGCGGATAAAAAAAAACCGACACAAGGTGTTTCTTTATTTGTCATGAAATGGTCATTAATACAGATGTAGAAGAGAAAACTGTACAAAGAGATATGTGTCATGAGACAATAACTAAGAGAAGTAGTGCATGCAATGGCAGTTACAAATATACAATCAAGAAGTTTTAGTGTGTATATACAAATTATATACATTATATACATTCTAGTTATGTGCAGAGAATTAAAGATCTGATATGTACCGAAAAGGAAAGAAAAGAGAAGAAAGTAGAAAAGATAAATGAATCCTAAACTGTTTATAAGAAAGGGACGTTTGCATTTATTATAATTTAAACTACATTTTCCGTTCTGGAAAGGGCTGACATGATTGTCCGCCTCAATTGGCCTGAGTGGCCCATCCCAGAAAAGGGAAAATGCAGATTAGTCAGGTCCTGTGTGTCCGTCTGTAATCTGGCAAATTTTCACTGATGAGTGCAACCACTCTTAACAAAAGGGCACAGCATTTTTTGTTATCTAGCCAATCTCTCCAATGTAATGTCGTTTGGTCGTCAGCAAGGTTGCGAGGTAGACGTGATGTTACGTCAGATGTAATGGGACAGTTATTGGTGTAATGATGGACGTTACCATCAGGGTGACCGCACGGACATTGAGGCGATGTTGTTATACCAAAACGATTGAAATAAGCCGGAAAGCGGCCGTGTCCTGTCAAAAGTGTAACGAGTGGTTTCCCCCCAGGAAATGTTTTTGGAATGTTAAAAACTTTCGAAATTCAATCATAAATTACAGTGCCCTGATTGTTCTTCCGTCACCAGGTCTGCCATTGCGCTTTGACGGAATGTTTGAAGGCGTTGTGTACAGAAATTTTGGATGTTGAAGAATGTCTAATTCTTGTGTATTTATACGCCTGAGAAGCAATGGTATCTGCTATTTCATTTCCTAAAATGCCCCTGTGGGCAGGAACATGAAATAGCTTTACGGGACGGTCAGAGGCGACAGTTCTTAAAAGAGTTTTGATAGTATAGATTTCTGGGTCCGATATGAGATAGTTCGAAAGGGCATTCAGTACCGAGAGAGAATCTGTACAAATATATACAGGTGATATTCCTCTCTGATATTTTAAATACCGTAATGCCTCCTCGAGCGCCATTTTTTTTTTGCGCAATACGCGCTATTAGCCAATTCGACCCGAAAGCGGCCTACTGCTAATATTCGGCCGGTTTGTGTAAGAGCAACGAATGCAGCACCTGCAGCCGTGGAGGTATATGCCATCCGTGAAGACATGAAGTGCCGCCGCAGCCATGTCCAAACGAACGTGCTCAAAAGAAGTGACCTCCGACGGATGCTGAAGAGCCTCATCAAAAGGCGATGCCATTTCAGAAGCGAGGAACGTTTTTTGTCCAAATGGGGTATCTGATCTTAATACGAATAGTCTAAACTTTGCGTTTAACCTGTCTAGGTCAAACTGCAGAGGAGGAGCATGCATTAAAATTTGGAGCGCCCTCGTGCTCGTTACGGAGTAGGCTCCCGTCAACGCCATTAACGGGGCCCGCTGCACAGTTATTAACCTAGCACGAAGTCCTAAGTGGGGACACGCAGTCCACCACACAGGGGACGCATAAGTGAGAGTGGGCAGAATGACTTGTTTATATAATGCTCTGAGCTGCTCCGGTGGCAGAGTGCCGCTCATGCGCAAGAGAGTTGCAAGCATCTTGGAATGCTCTTTGAGGTATTCGCCATGGGCTATGAACGACAAGGTGCAATCAATGAAGACGCCGAGCACCCGGATAGCTGGTCTGAACTTAAGACAGACGCCATCCAGTTGAACGGTTGGTGGAGTACGCCCCATGCCTCCCCTAGGAGGTGTGATTAGGACGCACTCTGTCTTCTGTGCACAGATAGTGACTCTTGCCGTCTTCGCCCATGTCGTCACTCGTCCGAGTGCATCCTCCGCCAAAGTCTGTAAAACTCTCCTGCTATCGCTTCGAGCAGCTCGAAGCGATAGGACTTGAGCTCGAAGTGAGTGTAAGTACCGCCCCAATCCAAAGTCTCACTCCTGACACTGTTGGAGAATAAATGCAAAAATAAAGCGGAGTGAGAAAATGCCTGCACCTGCGGGCTTAAGCCACTCAAAATAAATGAATTGGGCCCAGTCGGCCAAGAATTTTAATTTGGTGGAAAAAAGCCAGTTGAAAAAATAAACAGTGGGCACGGTAACACATCTGTGTTCGAAGGGTTCAGCTGGCACAGAGGGTGGCCAATCCTCACAGAGCTGGTTTATTAATTTTCGTTGGGATGATAATTCAATAAATGTGCCCAGGGACACATACATGCACATGTCAAAATTATACTTAGAAGGCAACACACACAGGCAACACAGCAATTTAGTTTGATATTCCCTTTGATGTGACCTGATCTTTTTGTAGAATTCGCTTACTACATTTTTCTATATCTTCAACAGAATTTAGTTCATGATGTTGTTCAAACCATTTATCTTCCTTTAATTCCTTGAGTACTCTTTCTTCTCCCTTCATAGTTAAATGAAATGTTACTGGTTGTTCTACTTTTTCTATTACTATTTGAATGTATCTATGGTCACTATCATTGGCATGTTTTAGAACTTCCGAACTTTTAATTGAACTGCGTAATGGTTGATTCACTAGGGTTAAATCTATCCATCCTTTGGCTCTACTTGTTTTAAATGTGGGTGGTGAATGCCTTTCGTTTAAAATTATAAGGTCATTACGTATTACAAATTCACAAGTTTCATTTCCTCTCTGATCATTTACTTTGCTTCCCCATATGACATTTTTTGCATTGAATTCTCCCATTTCTAAGATCTCCTGTTTTGAATGGCGCTATATCTAATTCAATTTTGAGTAAAATTGGTATGATATCTTCATTTGGGGGACAGTATACACTTGCTACAATAATTTTCTTTCTCCCCTTAATTATTCGAGCTATTACTACTTTTTCTTCTACCTTAATTGGGAAAACTTGTATATTATCATGGTGTACAATTGTTGCCTTTGGCTTTTTACTGTTTGCTACTATTTTATGTTTTATCGGAAATGGAATTATTTTGTCGTTCAAAATGTACGGTTCCTGAATTACTGAGATATCGTGAGAATGTTCATTGTTAAAATCTTTCAATGATTGATTCGCTTTAAATCATCGTGCCAAATTGATTTGTATTATTGTTATTGTTTCTTTGTTTCCTTTTTGCGTTAATTGCAATTGCCCTCTTTGATTTTCAAGATCTTGTTCCAGAGTGTTGTCTGCCATGGTGGTTGCAGTGGTTTGTCTTCCTAGTTCAGCCTTGCCAAAATCCTTTCTTTTTCTTCTTCTACCTTCTTCTGGTAGCATGGGCATGAATAAGCCAACAACGGGTGATTGCAATCCTCTGCATCATATCCCGCTTGCCGGCAGGCTAAGCAAAAAGACTCACTGTGTCCTGGTTTTGAACAGTTTATGCACCTAGCTGGTGCCTTGCAGAACCTGTCTGCGTGTTCCAGACATGGACATTTTGAACATTTTGTGACAAATATGCTGTCACCTTTCCCATCCGATGTTTACATGCGTGCGACCTTCTAGTGCTTCGTATGCACGTTTGTTGACAGCAATTATGGCTGTCCTTCCTCTTCGTCCATCCCTAATTCCTTTCACTTGCATATCTTTTTTTTTGCACTTGATATTGTTTTGCGTGATGATAGTTTCCACAAGGTCTTCATCGTCAATGTCACCTTCTATTCCCACGATCTTGATTTCCAGTCGTCGTCCCTTGGGTTCTTTCACTTGCAGATCTTTCGTTGCTTCATTTTCTTTCACCATCTTGGCGATTGTCTCAAGAGACTCCTGATGTGATGAAACCACCAGTACTCCTTCCCTGCTTGTCCTCAGGGAGGTTTCCTTGATGGCCAGCTCCACAGGGTTGATGTTGCGTTTTATGTCTTCGAGAATTCTTTCCTTCCTTTTTGTCGTTGAAGTGATGATTAATGTTCTTGTCTGGCTTTGTTTTTGGTTCCCTTTTTGTTGCTTTTCTTCATTTTCCTTCACGATGTCCGCATAGGATGGCCCTCCTTGGGTTCTTGCTCTACACTGTGCCAAATTCGAGTTAAGCCCAAACGAGTTGTTTGCAGTCCGGCTGAGCCTACACTCCTGATGTTGTTAATTAATCTTCCTCACTTCTTCGGGCATAGCCCAAACTATCTTCTTGTCCTTCACCTTTTTAATTTAAGTGCCCACTGCAGCAATTACCTTATTGTGCGCGCATCCCAACACCCTGTGGCGTCTGCTTGGGTGACGAAGGGTTAACTTCAAATGTTGTGAAATCTTCACTTGCGTTGTGCCACACTGTAACAACTTTTCCTGGATAGTTTCTTCTTCCCAATTCCAAGTCTGAATAAAAAAATTTTTCCGCTAATTTTGACGCATTTTTAGTGGTATCTTATAACACTAGTTCAGGCAACCCTGTGCTCCATTGTTTTTCTTCTATATCTAATATCTCGAAAACCAGTAATGATAGACAAAATCTGATTTCACTTTTGGATAGCCCTTTCTCAGCCTTTTAAAATGATATACTATTATACTTTTCTGTTTCTTCACTATTCACGAAGTTATTCAACTTTATGTCGCGCCAGTTATCCTGCCGAGGAAGGGGCCCCCTACTCCCATGGCAAGATGGTATTTTAGCTTATATCTTCTATTTTAGGCTATCGAAAGGTCTGTGTTTTTGTTATTTGAGACTCCCCATCACTTTCTGATTCGCTGACCAATTTTAGACCGCGGGTGCCCTTATTTTTCTAGCTTCGAGTACCTTTCCACGGCGGCTTGCATGGAGGAAGGAAACAACTTAGGAGAGGCCCTTGCCATTCCCAATGCATTGGAGAAAGTGTGGCGGAAGTGACGTCAAAATTTAGGGTTAGCCAAGTCGGGCCATTAGCAACGGCGACGCGTTGCTATGAAAACTCGGGCCACTAGCAACAGCGTTGCTAAGGGCCCTAGGTACGTGAGCGTCGCGGAGAAAGGGTAAAGGAGGAGGAGAGACGTTGCAGCGTCCGGTCGCGGCCGCGCCGCGACCGGACGCTGCAAAAAAAAATGACGTCAGGGCCTCTCCTAAGCTTTCCTCCCTCCATTGCGGCTTGAGTTCGATTAGGGTTAGTTTGTTTACAACCTGTTCAGGGTCGTTTTTGGTGATATTTTCCGAATTACTGGGCGGATTTTCACACGGTTTGCTTTTGGATGGTCGCCAACACTTTTCGAAAGAGGAATGTGGAAGGAAATTGCCGGACTCACTCGTTTGCAGGTTGAAAATTGCAAAAAACGCCGCAGCTCGGCCGCCAGCAGCCACACAGCCAGGAGACACCGATGATGATAGTAGACAGATGTAGTTTGAGGTGAAGAGATCGCCTCTCCCGTACCACAGATGTATCGCGGGGAGAAGTGAGTCAATTGAAAATAAAATAAAATGCTATAGAACCAAAAGGATATTTTTGTAAAATAATGAAAGAATATGAAAGTGGGTAGGCTACCATCAGCGATCCCCCGGCCCAGGGAACGGTCGCGGCGCACCAGCAAATTTTATTGTTTTCCCTTTTTTTTTATTACAAAATTATTATTCTTCTTTACTGTTCTTCCTTCTGTCTTGGACTGTCCTCTTGTACTTCTTTCTTCTGATTTGGTTTTTGGCTTGCTGTGGTCCTCCTGATGGTTGTTTTTTTTTTTTTTGTGGGTGTGTGTGTGTTGGTCAAGGACTGCACATGTGTGTGGGCTCCATACGGGCTGGCACAGATGTACCCACCATGCTTGGTCTAAGAGGCCCGCATGATTTCCACACTGGAGTTAGTCAGAATTTCCTAGAATGGTTTGTATCATTTCTTTTAATATGGTGATGGTTCCTGTTTTTTTTAATTATTTCTGGTTTTCTTCTGGAGATATCCTTTCCTAACATTTGTGTTAATTTTTTTCCTTTGTGTCTTTGTGATCTCGCATAGTTTCAGATAATGGTCGAAGTCTTCTCCATCTATTCCACATTTACATTTAATGTTATTTCTGATATTAAATCTGTCTAGATAGAATGGAAAGCGGCCGTGGCCTGTGAGTGCTTGGGATATGTAGTGATCTGTAGTGAAATGTGCTGGAATATGTTTTATATTTTTAATCCAATGATACAGTTGGGAGTTTTTACCTTCATTTTTCCATATATCGTTCCATTTAGCTGTGATTTCTTTTTTCAGTTGAAGTTTGATGAAGTGTTTTGTTATTTGAATTTGCAATATGCTTCCATTTTTTGCGGCAGATTTAGCAACTTCATCTGCCTTCTCATTTCCAATACATCCCGATTCCCTCTTGTGAAACATAGTGTGATTTCGTATTCTTTTGTCTGTTGAAGCTTTTGTATAATCTCATTTATGAAGAAATTATTATTATTACTGTTTTTCAATCCATTTAATGTACTTAGGCTATCTGTAATTACGAAATGTTTGGTGTCCTTTTCCTGTGTTAAAATGTAGGCTATTGCTTCCTTGATGGCCACTGCTTCTGCTTCAAAATTGCTGCTGTAGTTGGGAAGTTTATATTGTTGTTCAAAGAAAATGGAATTGTTGTTATCGTACATAACGTATGCTGCTCCTGTGTTATTGTCTGTTTTTGAGCCATCAGTATGCTCTTCTGGATTGAATTCTTCATACACATATTTAACCTTTTGTGTTGGATGATAATACCAATTGTCCACTCTGTCTGCTATCTCTCTTCCTGGACTTTCTTGGAGATTGCCTCCAGCGATTCGGGATGCTGTGAGACCACAACGACCCCATCTCGTCCCGTCCTCATGGTGGTATCTTGCAACTGGAGCTCCACTGGGTCAAGTCGTCATTTCAGTTCCTCCAGAATTGCTTCCTTCCTTTTGTGTTCCGACGTGATGATGATTGCCTTGTACTCCTTTTCCAGTGGGAATCTCGTTAATCCATTCATGCGCGTCACTAATTAGATGACGAGGCATTTGGCTAAAAAAAACAGTTTCTCCTGCCAGCGCAAAGCTAACAAAAGTGGGTTGTGGCCGCTACAGGGCTTCGCATCACCGAGACCGGAGCAGCGGGGCCGTAGCCCCACTGCGTTTGGCAAGTGAGCAGCTTCGGCTCCATGAGGTGCGTTTAGCTACCTATTGGAGGGAAAAGATATAAATAAATGTTACAACCACAAAGATGGAAAAAGTAGCGGCCGACTAATACACTAAGGAATAAAGAGGAAAAGAACCCAACGCAAGCCGGAACAAGGAAAATAGGAGAAAAAAAAAAGAATTAGAGAGCCCCCCCCATGCCCTTGCAGTCGTGCGCGCTGCAGATCGTTTTCTTAGTAAACCTTTGAAGGCAGATGAGGCTTCCCAGAAGGACACGGGCGGAAAGCCAGATCAGGTCAAATTTGGCGAGTCCCAGGGCTTTGCCTGCTTCACTTGTAGCAAAGCAAAGCATACCTCTCGCTCCAAACGCCATACCAAATACTTGGAATTTCTTGGCAGTTGTAAATTTAGAACATAGAGTCGAATATTTCTTTATTTTGTCTCTACATTTGCTGGTAAGGACGCCCTCATTGGCATCCCATGCCACAGCGACATCGACAATGAGGGTTTCATGGGGCATTTCAACAACGAGATCCGGTTTAAGGCGGGTGCCTGAGCTGGTGGTGAAGACTGGCTCTTCTCGGACTGTTGCATTCGGGAGCTTCTCTTTGGTCAGCCAAGCGATTTGCTTGGCGATGTAGTTGTGGCGTTCTTTATGGGGGAGGTCAATTGACTCGCATTCCTGCAAGATATGGAAGGCTGTTTCTTGGCGAAGGCCACACCTACGGCAGAGTTGAGCAGTGGGATCGGAACTTTGTTTATTGGTTAAAGACCAGGTTGGATACAGATTCGTTCTGAGGCGAAGAGCTCCAATTCTATCTCCATCGCACAAGAGTTTCGAGTTGTACCCAAGCCAGGTGTTTGCCTGGGCTTGCTGCTGGTGGGCGAACAGAACTTTATTTTCATATCGAGTACTATAATTGTTCCACCATTTATCGCCACCCCGCTTTAGTGCAGCTTCAAATGACTTAGCACTAGTGGTGCCATCTGGAATGTCAAATAACTCATTTAGGTGGCGATAATGGGATTCCAGCTCAAGATCAAACAATCTGAAAACAAAGGGTTCGTTCAGGCGAAGCATTCTATTGAGGGATTTAAGTTGAACGGATTGTGATGTTTTCTCAAGACAGATGAAACCTAAACCACCACATTTGGTAGGTAACCAGACGTGGGAGTTAGGAAAGCCGAGTGGAAGGTGTAAAGTGCGCTTAACCTTAAGGCAAATAAGCTTGTCAAGGCGACAAGCTTCCTGTTTCACTAGTAAGGTGTTAGAACAACCATATAGAAATGCGGGTAAAACCAGTTTCAGTGAGGCTTTGGAAACAAGATCCAGCAATGCACGGGCCTTCTCTGACTCAACTAATGGACACTTATTGTCAAAGATAGGCCCAAATACTTTACTGGTTGATTTATTTCGTTACTATGGGTTACATAGTCGTTAATAGAAATATCTGGAAGATTGTAATTAAATCATTTCTTTTGGTGATCCACTCGCCAACCAAAGTATTGTGTTTTTGTTGGATTGATTTTTAAGTTGACATTGGAAAGATAATCAGAGGTATGGCTGATGAGTGCCTTGAGGCCTTCAAGGCTGTTGGAATTCAAAAGCAGATCATCGGCAAATGCTAGAGCTGGCAAAGAAGTGTCGTCCAGGTGCACTCCGGCTGGAATGGAGTTTAGTTGTTGGAGTAAAGGGTCGATAACAAGATTTAACAAAAAAAGGGAAAGGGGGTCTCCTTGCTGATGCCTCTTTTTAAAGGAACTTTGGCATTATCCGTACGGGCTGAACTCCAGAACTTAGTCGTACAATTAGTGTACATTTCAAGTAATAGTAGCTGGATTTTAAAGAAGACTTGCTTGGATGCAAGAGCTGAAATGATGGCATCATGGCAAACGGAATCAAAAGCCTTGCGGAGATCTAGGCTTACTGGAAAAAATGGCCGTTTTGACTTCTTAAGGTGTTTCATAAATGCCTGAAGAAGCAAAAGGTTGGTGGAAGTAGAGCGGTCCTCCGAAAAACCTGATTGAAAGGAGTTGAATGTGTTAGGTGATTCGAGACGTGCGAGAAGAAGTTTAGAAAAGATTCGATAGAATGCTGGGGAGATAGAAATAGGGTGTAAGTCTGAAGCACCTCGGGGTCGAGGGCATTTAGGGATGAGCACAGTACGACTCAAGTTCCAACGAGAGAACCCCAAAGGAGAACCAGTTATTAAGGATTGCAGTTAAGATCAGGATGGGGATTTTAGAAATTTCTGAAAAAGAGATGCCATCGGGGCCCGGAGCAGAGCTTTTAGAAATGGATTTAAGAACAGACAATACCTCTTGCTCAGTGAAGAGGTTCTTACCCAGCCAAGATTCAGTGTCCGCCTGTCTCGAAGTTCTTGGTATCCATTCTTATTGACCGCTAGAATGACCGTGGTGCCCTTGCGAACGTGTTACTGTTCTTTCAGTCCGATGTCCTCAGGGCTGCATTTGAGGTCGTTCTGGAAGATGATCTTGTTTACCACTTCTTCCTGCGGTATGCCTTCGTCGATGCCAACTAGTTGCAGCTCAAGGCGACGTCCCTTGGGCTTCTTTATGTCCAAGTTCTTCAGCTTTTCCTTTTCTTCGACGTAGTTTTTCAACCGGTCGAGGGAATCTGCGTCCGTTGACGTGGTAACCACTCCTTTGCCCGGCCTCAACGTGGTATCCTTTATCTTCAGTTCAGTTGGGTCGATTTCTTTCTTTAGGACGTCCATGACTTTTTTTCTCGTCAAGGTTTTTGATGTGACGATGACTGCAGTTGTTTCTTGCATTTGCCTTTTCATTCCTGGTTTTTCCACAGGTTTTTGTGTGGCCTCTACATAACTCTGAGGGGGAGTTGGTCTTTGCAGCCCCTCAATCTGCCCGTTTGGAAACTGATTTTCATGCGTTGCTTCAAGTAACATCGACTTTAGTTTTGACACTTCTGTCACGGTGGCGTTGAGCAGGTTTGCCGTTGTCTCATCTCCCTCCAAATGACTGAGATCTTACAGAGGGCTCTCATGATGCACTGGTTGCTCTTTGCCATTTTTTTGGTAATGGTCTTTATATCTTCTCTCCATGAGGTACTTTGTCGCTTGTGCCGCTTGCGACGCTTGCGTTGCTCTTCCTAGGAGTTTCGGCTCGATTTGGTGGTTTGCTGGGAGGCTCATGGAACTTTTCCTGATTCACTGGCTGATCGTCTTTTACTGAGTGCCATTCCTCTTCTCCAGACCTCCATTGTTGGTTGTTCTGACCCTCACTGTCCTCTTCGTTTGAGGCTTTTGTGTGCTGTTGGTTCTCTCTTGTTTTTTCTTTTTTTCGTTGTTCATTGTTTGATGTCCTTTCTTGGTCCTTTTCCTCTTGATATTGGTATCATGATGGAAAAACAGCGCTACAGACGTGGACGGCGGTGAAGAACAAACACGATGGGCGCTGAACTCGCGACTGAAGTTTAAGCGTTTTCTTTCAAAATTCAACTTTAGTGGAATCTACTGCTGGTCTGGCAACCCCGTACATGGAAAACCTTGGGTTTTGCGTCACTGGCTTCGTTTCTCAACCACGAAAAATCCTATGCACACAAAAACTCTGCAGCAGGGTTCTCCATATTTTCCTTTTCAAAATGAGTGGTTGAACTAGAAAATCGGATGGGTAGATTCCAAGTTATTGCCGTTTTTGCCAGAATTTGCTCTTACAGCAAGAAGGCCGCGCCCATGGTCAGGGAAGCCGCTGCAGCCCAAGGTGTTCGAAGGCTTGTAATTTTACAATTGGGCTATTCCGGTGATTTCTTTTTGTTGTTTACGCTTCGCTAATGTCTTAGGAATCTTCTGGTAGTATTTTTTGTTCACTCGATGGCCCAGTTCTTGGAATATGAGTCAATGCCGAATTGCAAATAGGCTTAAGCCTCCCATGTGAATGTAAATAAAGGACTTTTCTCAGCCAAGACTGGTTCGATTTTGATGCGGTTTGCGTCAAAAAATGCGTGTAGTGTTTATAGACCTGGATTTTTTTGGTTGTAAAACGTTTATTGCAAACAGTCTGAAGGGCATATAGGCCCCTCGCCTAAACGACGGCCAGAAGGTCTTGGCTCCTGGCGGCGTCTTCGGCCAGTTGGACGACTTTTGTTTGAGTCTCCGGATCGGAGCTGAGTAGGAGAGCCTTCCATTGTTCAAGTGACTATTTTTTGTCCCTCCAGGGGGGCAAAAGGGGCATTTCCAGAGAATATGGTTGAGGTCCGCTTTGGCCTTACATTGCTTACACTCGTTTGAATATTGTCCCGGATAATAACGACTACACATAACCGGGTTCGGAAACGTATAAGTTTGGAGACGGCGCCAAGAGGTGGCCTGACTCTGTCAATGATTTATCAGCGGCGGGGAACTTCATTCGATTAAGCCTATAATGTGTGATCTCTCTGCAACACACAAGACGATCCCTGTCTGCGAAGCGCTCGGTATGGCCACTGACTCGGAAAGCAAGACCTCGAGCCAGTTCGTGAGCTGCTTCATTTCCAGCCAGGGATGCGTGTGCAGGTGTCCAGACTATGCGAATTTTGCGGTCGTCCCTTGCAGTCCGCAGGATTCTGTTCGTCAGAGGGGAGACCCTGCCCTTGGCAAAGTTCATCACTGCTACCTTTGAGTCACTAACTATCGTTGACGCATCCGTGCCCACTATTGCAAGGGCGATGGCGGCTTCTTCTGCAATTTCGGGACTGCCCGTCGTGATCGAGGCGCCGGCTCGGAGATATGTCTCGGCGCTAGCTACCGCTATCATTATTCTCCCCTTCCCGCAATTAGCTGAATTCCACGTAGGCCACGTCTTCTATCAGATAGTTTTTAAAACATTTGCCGAGGGCTTCAGCCCGTTTCTCTCTGCGATCTTTGTGGTGGACGGGATGCATGTTTTTCGGTAGTGGTGGGATCATCAGCCTATCGCGCACGTTCTTAAGCATGTCCACTTTCGGACCTCGCTGACTCTCGTAATGTATTCCTAGTTTCGCTAGAATTTTCCTGCCTGTAATGCTTCCCGACAGCCTTTCGTACTGAGAGATTGTCACGCTTTCCACAATTTCATCCAGTGTGTTGTGAAGACCTAGTTCTAAAAGTTTTGCGGTGGGGGTCCGAACTGGTAAACCCAGCGCCTGCTTGACACTTCTGCGAATGATCCCTTCCAGCTTGGACTTCTCCACTGCCTTCAGATTAAGGAAAGGAGCTACGTAAGCAATCTTACTTATTACAAAGGCTTGAACTAATCTGATTAAATTCGTTTCTTTCATGCCATAGCACCTATTTGCGATTCTGCGGATGAGCCGCATAGTCTGTTGCGCGCATATCTCAAACTTTTTTATTGTTTCTCCATTGAAACCGTTGTTTTGAATGTACAGCCCTAAGACTCTAATCCTGTCCACCGTCGGGATATCAAGTCCCTGAGCCTTAAGAGATATCAGCGGGGGATCCGACCGTGATTTCCTCTTTGGTTGGTAAAAAAGCATTTCCGATTTTTGCGGGGAGCACCTAAGTCCCCTATCATTTACGTACTTTTCAACTTCTCCTATGGCCATTTGGAGAGTCTCCTCTATTTGACCGTCGGTTCCTTTGCCAATCCACATAGTTATGTCATCCGCATACATACAATGACTGAGACCTTCAATCGTTGCTAGTTTGCTAGGAAGCCCGATCATGGCCACGTTGAATAGAAGCGGGGACAGTATGGATCCCTGCGGGGTCCCCTTGCTACCTAGCTCTATGTAGTCTGATTTACTTTCCCTGAAGTTAATTTGGGCCACTCTGTCGTAAAAAGAAAACTTTAACATAGTTGTAGGTTTTCGGGCCTACTCCCAGGAGGCTGAGATTATCCAGGATCGCCTTGTGCTTGACGTTATCGAAAGCCTTCGCCCGGTCAAGACCCAAGATGACCTTCGTGTCCCGCGTTTGTGAGTCCAGAATTTTATGTTTTAGTTGCAGCATCACGTCCTGCATTGAGGGATGAGACCTGAATCCCACCATGGAGATAGGATAAAGATGGTGGTCTTCCATGTAGCTGTTGAGACGTGTCTGCACTACATGCTCCATCAATTTCCCTGCACAGGAGGTTAGGGATATAGGCCTTAGATTCTCGATCGACAGAGGTTTCCCCGGTTTAGGAATAAGTACCACCTTAGCCGACTTCCACTGCTTAGGAATCTCACGCGCCTCCCAACATTTCTGCATGTAGGCAGTAAGTGCTGTTATAGAGTTGTTGTCGAGATTTCTGAGCAATTTGTTGCTTACCCCATCCGGCCCGGGCGCTGAATTAGTATTTAATCTAGCGAGCTCTGCTCGCACTTCGAAATCAGTAATGGGTTCGTCCAAGCGATCGTTGGGTATCCCACAGTAACCATGCAGAGGTACCTTCTCGGTGTCCCCTATGTTCCATATCTACAGCGCGATAAACGGGACAAGAGAACACAATAACGACAAACACAGCGCTGTGTTTGTCGTTATTGTGTTCTCTTGTCCCGTTTATCGCGCTGTAGATATGGAACATCGTCACCAACTCTCCCAACAACTGACCTTGTCCCCTATGTAATCGAATCTCATCGAGCAGCTCTTGCTCTGTGCCCTCATGTTTATGCTGGATCTTTTGGAGGTTTTGCCTCTGGGCCGTTTTACATCCGTCAGGGTCTAGTAGGTATCTGAGTAAACTTCATGTGTGGGCCAGACTTATATTCCCGTCCATTTTGTCGCATAGCGATTCCCAGTTTTGCCTAGAAAGTTTGAGCGCATATTCCTCTATCTCTTTGTTGTGCCTTGCTATCCTTCTGCGAAGGTTACGATTCCACTTTTGACTTTTAAGTCGCTTTTCCATACTGGTTTTGGCTTGCCACATATGGAGGAGGCGGGTGTCCATTGTTTCTAGGCCTGAGTCTTCCGCCACAGTCTTGGTCGCTTTACGAGCGTCCAATTGGAGCTGCCTTATCCACTCCTCAATGTCATCAATTTCTGTGGTGTTAGCACTCTGTTCCCGGATTTTTCGGAAGGCGTCCCACTCGACGAGTGAGTGATGTCGGCCAGGGCGTTTATAGGGCCCAGCAGTAATTACCGTTTCCAAAATAAAGTGATTTCTTGAGTGTTAACCCAGTTTGCGCTGCCGACGTTCTTAACAAGGGTGATGTCCGGAGATGTGTCCGTACTGACGCTATTTTCCGTTCTAGTGGGAGACTGAGGGTCCGTAAGTAGGGTGAAGGCCCCTTGTTGCATATCGAGCCAGAGCTCTCTACCCTTGACACATTCTCTCTGGTACCCCCAAGCAGCATGATGGGCGTTGAAGTCCCCCATTGCCACCACCGCTTGTTTGTTAGCAATGCGTAGAGTTTTTTGAAGAAGCGACCCGAAGCGAGTCTTTCTTTGTTTTGGACTGCTGTATATCATCATCATCATCATCAGCCTGATTATACCCACTGCAGGGCGAAGGCCTCTCCCATATCTCTCCACTTAACCCGGTTCTGTGCTAGCTGCATCCACTTGACCCCTGCGAACTTCTTAATCTCATCCGCCCACCTAACTTTCTGCCGCCCCCTGCTACGCTTTCCTTCCCTTGGAATCCAGTTTGTTACCCTCAGCGACCATCGGTTATCCTCTCTTCGCACTACATGTCCTGCCCATGTCCATTTCTTCTTCTTAATTTCCACTAGAATGTCGTTAACTTGAGTTATTTCTTTGACCCACTCTGCACGCTTTCTATCTCTTAATGTTACCCCTACCATTTTTCGTTCCATAGCCCTCTGGGTTGTCCTCAACTTAAGTAGAACTCTCTTGGTTAGCCTCCACGTTTCAGCCCCATAGGTGAGTACAGGCAAGATGCAACTGTTGTATACTTTCCTCTTGAGCGATACCGGTAAGCTGCTAGTCATAATCTGCGAGTGCTTGCCAAATGCGCTCCATCCCAATCTTATTCTTCTTGTTATTTCCTTTTCATGGTCCGGATCTGCGGTTACTACCTGTCCTAAGTAGATGTATTCGCCTACTACTTCCAGTATTTCGCTACCTAATGTAAACTCCTGTTCCTTCCCGAGGCTGTTGAACATTACCTTAGTCTTCTGCATATTGATTTTCAAGCCCACCTTTCTACTTTTCCTGTCTAGGTCATCAATCATTATTTGCAGTTCATCTCCCGAGTTGCTTAGCAAGGCAATGTCATCAGCAAATCGCAGATTACTGAGGTATTCTCCATCTAGCCTTATCCCTAACTTCTCCCATTCCAAGTCTCTGAATACTTCCTCTAAACAAGCTGTGAATAGTACTGGGGAGATTGTGTCTCCTTGCCTAACACCTTTCTTTATGGGTGTATATATTCTGCTGTATATATTCTGCTGTATATATTCAGCACAAATAGGCTGGTCTTAATTTTATTATTCGGAATGAGTTCTAGAAGAACGTGCTCTACGTGACTGATCCCCGTGTCATGCGCAATAGCCGTTGTTCCTTTTGACGAGGGTGGTAACTCCCGCCTTCTCGCCAGAGGTATTAAAAGATTGATAGCCTGATAATTTTGCAATCCCCCCAGTTTCCTGAAGAGCGATCACATCCGGGCAGTCTTTACCAATGAGGAGTTGTTGAAGAACTGCTCGCTTCCGGTGGTATCCCCGACAGTTCCACTGCCAGAGCGTATATCTATTGTCCTTATGTTGCCTGGCCATTTTGAAGTTGTTGAAGGGTTATCGTAATAGCGTGTGTCTGATTCTCTACGGCCTGCCGCCACGCATTCATAGCTAACAGCTCGTTTCCTAGCCTTTTGGTTTCTGTAGTGATTTCCTGAACAACGTTAAAAATGGACTGAATTTGTGCCTGAATTTTGTTATCTGAGGCCTGAACCTGGGCGTCAACTTTGTCCTCTAGCCTCCTGCATACCTCTGCGAGCGTGTTATTACACGTCCTCTTTTTTTGTAGGTGGGAGAAGCGATGGTGACGCCACCGAGGCATCACTGACACCGGCCGCCGCCTCCACCAGTGCATGCGTTATCTTTGGTTGTTGAGTAAGCCGTGTTTGCCCCATCTTCCGGAGTTCTGAATTTTCCTTCTCTAATTGTTCTGTTTTTTTTTAGTAAGTTGACTTACGGTGTCAGTAAGGGTCTCAACCATCTCTCGATTGGAGGAGCTCATCTGCCCCCTTATCCAAATTATTTTGGGAGGATCTACCTACCCAGCTCACCTCATTATGGTCAGCTGCTGTCTTGTTCTTCGCTGAAGACACAGACGGTGATCGCCCTCGGGAGCTCAAGCGGCCCCTGGACTGGGACCCGGTCCTGGAACCAGAGTGGGTCTTGGATCCTGAACGGCCCCTAGAGCTGGAGTGGCCCCGTGACCCGAGACGAGAGAAGGAGACCGAGCGGCCGCGATAGCCCTCGTCCTCCTTGGTCCTAGGTCGGCTTCGCCGGTTTGATGTATTCTCTGATGAATTTGCCGTCTTGTCTTGGGTCTTCTTCTACCACTGGCGTTTTTTGAGTATGTAAGGAATCCTATACATCTCACGGCACTTTTTGTGTTCCAGTTCATGTCCCTTGTCACAAAGAGCACACTTAAGTTCACACGAGTGGTCTGGCGTTGGGTTGTCCATGCCACATCCTCGACATTTGACCACGCCTGCGTTCGGGTAGACATCGGCGCGATGTCCGAGCTGGCCACACTTGAAACACACTTCGTATTTTTTCTTATATATAATAGACACCACCGAAAGGGGGTGCTCGCGTAATAGATCCAATATGGCACCTTTTCATCTGCGAAGAGCAGCAGAATAGAGCCGGAGTCTTTTCCTCATCTTCTAACCCCGACAATCTCAGGGTTGTACTTGCTGGTCAGGTTCTCACGCACCCGTTCAATCGTGTGAGTCAGCGGAACTTCGTGAATGACTCCTTTGCCGTGTCCATCCGGCGTCACAAGATATGCAAACGTTTCAAGTTTTTCCGTCCCTAAAGTGAGATGCCCAATATTCATATACTTCCGCACCCGTTCAGAGCTGTCTGTGCCTACTAGAATGGTGTTTTGCTTCTGATTCAGAAGGACGATATCATCTCTTGCGTCAGCCACCGCAATACCTGCTGCCGACTTCACGATGTCGGAGACCGTCTCAGTTTTGCATGCTGAGAGCGTTCGAAGTCCTCCTTTCGGTCTAATGACGACTTTATGTAGTCCGGGGGGAGGACGAACGTGCTGCGTTTCCACCGAACGCATTGCCATCTTCCTGCCCTCCGTCTTAACTGAGTTGGCGGCCCCTTGCCGTCTTCCTTCGTTCGGAACGCCATCCTGGTTTCCCCCTGCCTCAGGCTGTCGCTCTTACGAGCGCTGCGTTTCGACTTATCAATCGTGAACCATCCCGCTTGGATGGAAAAGTCCTCCGGAGATAGCGTCTCACCTTCAACGGTAACTTCCATGTCGGCCTCCGAGCGCAGTCCTGGGCCACAAGAGGCCGGTGACTTGCCTCGCCGGCACCCTACGGGCGTCGGCGGCCGGGGTCGACGTTAGGCTTAGCTTGGTCGTCAAGCTGGCGAACTGAAGATCATGATGTGAGCACAAAAAGTCAGTTCACTTGCCATGGATTTGTTATCCCGGTAGTCCTGCAGACTTCCGGCGTCGGTCCCCGCAAATGTTTCTGAAGACGCAGACTTAAATCCGCAGAAAGCATCGAAAAACCGCGGAGGCGATGTGAGACACGTCCGCTTGCCTCAGCCGCTCGTAGTGCCCCCCAGGAAGAAGGAAAAGAAAATGTCTATAGACCTGGAGTATAAAAGGAAATTTGGCCACTCGTTTTGATGCTTGAAAGTTGAAAAAACGACGCAGCTCTGCTCCCTTGCGTCCGAGGCCGAAAAGACGGTGGCGCCACCTAGTAGTAGGGACAGAGTGTAGTTGAGTCTAATTGAAGTAGACTCCCCGCACCACTAATGTATCGCGAGGAGAGAAAGTTCCGCAATTCGAAAAATAAATGAATAGGTCAATGCAACAAAAATTTTTGTTTGGAAGTTATTACATAAAAGGGGGAGGCGCTACTAAAGCGACCCACAGACGAGGAAGCTAGGGTGCCTCGATACCAGGAGGAAGCGGGCCCGAGGAGACCCCACGTATCTCCCCTGGGAAGTAGCGGAAGGGATGGGTTGAAGGGCAATCGGAAATAGGAATTAGGATAGGGTTATGGGAAGTTGGAGGGGAATGTTTGGTTTGGTTTGTGGGGTTTAACGTCCCAAAGCGACTCAGGCTATGAGAGACGCCGTAGTGGAGGCCTCCGGAAATTTCGACCACCTGGGGTTCTTTAACGTGCACCGACATCGCACAGCACACGGGAGCCTTGCTTTTCGCCTCCATCGAAAAGCTGCCGCCGAGGCCGGGATTCGATCCCGCGTCCTTGGGAACAGTAGTCGAGCGCCGTAACCACTGCGCCAACCCGGCGTGGGCAGTGTAGGATTTGACTGTCAGACAATTCGAGTCGAGCTCCCATATGGGCCTCTGTAGAGGGCGAGCACTCGCTCTTAGCTGAATATGCGGCCCTCGGCCGCATATTCCACCACCGCAATGAGTTTGCCGGGTCTCCGGCGTCTGCAAATTTTCTGCGAGCCAGGGTCTTTGACTCGCTCTCGGCGCAGAAGAAAAAAAAAATTTTTTTCTTTCTCGCAGTCCAACTCTCGCTCTGCCCCATTTTCTTTGCGCCCATATTCTGCGAACTGGAGTCTTTGGCTCGATGCATGCTTGGAAATTGCCTTAGGCTTTCGTTCAGGCCTTTTTTCTGCCCAGCGGCCATCTAAAGATGCCGCCACGCAGAGGGCCCATTTCTGCTTGCAAACACACCTAACCCGCTCGCGCTGGAAAAACGAGCCTTTTTTGTACCTGCTCGCGCGCTGGGAAAACGAGCGTTTTTGTACCCGTCTTCTGCTGCGATTGTGCAGGAAAGATGAACGTTTAATTTCTTATTCTGTTTGCGGACAAACCTTCCAGTCAGAGGCTAAGCCTCAATAGCTCGCAGTGTGGTGGCTGCTCTACTACTTACAGCACCACGACTGTTACCTAAGTCGTCTTCAGACGATTTGACGCTGCAGCGATTCAGGTCATTACTCTCTCGTTGTTGTTCTCCGTCGCAGCGCTCGTAATTTCCATTCAGGCCAGCCGGAGCCCCGAAGATACCACTGATTTCACAGAGGGCCAACTGGCAACCGTTTGGGAGGTGTTTTTTTAACCAGCCAGGAGAGAGAAGGCATGGTTTTTCACCTTCATTTATCGGGCCAAGGCAACGGTTACGCAAGGAACCCACAAAGGGTGTAACCGGGAGGTGCATTGCGAGGGAGTGGGCGCAGATGTTTTTATGCCCGGGCAATGATACCTCCGCACATGGCGCCCTCTTATCGGGTACAAGGGGCAATGGCAGAACAACGCCCTCCCCTAAGTCCTGTGGGCCAAATGTGCAGTGAAATCGGGTTGACGGAGTTGCCAGCCCCTCGACCTTAAAGCACTTGGCCAGGATAATCAAAAGAATCAGAAAGAAAGCGGCCGCCGAGTGGCGGTCGCACCAAGTCTGGAGAGGGAGGACGCACAAAACCCCCTGTGGGAGCACTGGGGGGTCTAGCGCCCCCCCTGTGGACGATGGACGGACATGTTCAGTTTGCCAGAAGCGGCTGAAAAACAGTCGAGGCCTAAGGATCCATGTGGCGAGAGTCCACAAAGCAGGTCAACCCGTCCCTGGTGACGGGCCACACCTGAGGGCCTCCCTGAGGCGCCTGAAGGGGTTCTGGAGGCGACTGCCATTGACTCAGAAAGGTCTCCAAAAGAAGGAGCTGGGGCGGGATTGAATAGCTGTGCCCCAGCAATCGAACCCAATCTGTCGACGACGAGGAAAGGGACTTCGTTAGGAGTGAACCCAGGGACTAGCGGGGATGCTGTCCCAGGGAAAATGCAGGTAGCGTGGATGCTGCCTCAGGACAGAGTGGGGGAAAAAGTGACAAAAGGAAGGGCAGGGCCCCAAAAGAGTGGGGCTCGGCCTTACCAATGCAAGGTCCAGATCGATGACAACCAGGAGACTAGCGCGGTCCCTTCCGGCCTTCCAGAAGCGAGAGAGGGTGCCATTTTGCCTGAACAGGTAGATGCACCTCATTCGCAGTCAGCCTGGGAGGGTACGGGAGATAGACCAAGGAGCAGGCCGATGACTCTTAAGCCTGTCTCAGAGACAGTTCACTCCTCCGAAGCTGTGTTCTACAGCAACGGGGTTGAAGTTGGAGAGATGCATCCCAGTGACTCAGAGTATTCAACGAGCAGCTGCGGGGCCCAAAACAGCGGCCACCATATCTGTCCAGAATGCGGGAGAGCCTTTTCAAAGAAAAGCGGCCTCGGCCTACACAGGCGGAGAGCTCATCTGGCGGAGTACAATAGAGCAATCGATATCACGCGGACAAAGCCGCGGTGGAGTACGGAGGAGGAGTACCTGATGGCAAGGAAAGAGGCCGAACTAACAAGAACAGGTCAGAGGCCTAATATCAATAAATTACTGAAGGACCGCCTACCAGGGCGCAGTCTTGACGCTATCAGGTCCCATTGCAAGAGTCCCCGGTACAGGGAACTGGTCGCAAAACTGCGATCGGACGCCGATTCCGGGGACGGTGACTGGGGGGTCCCTGCCTCGACCACTCTAATAGCAGGGACACTGCCTCCTCAACCACAGTCACCACATGAAAGGATTAAGGGCATTGAAGAGGAGCTTAAAGCTCTGGTGGCTAAAACACCGCCGCCTGATTTCGAAGGGCCCAGACTGTGGCAAATCGTGAAGCTCTATTTAGAAGGCCAGATCAGTTTGGAAGGTCTATGTGACGCACTTAACAGCTATGTGCGCGAGGCTCTTCAGCAAGATGCCGTCAATAACGCCCGCGGCCCAGGTCACCGCGGAAACCCGAGAGCAGGCGGTCGTACAAAAGGAGAATGAACGCGGAAACGCAGGAGAGTTTCAAACGCCACCAGGGGCGATGCGCTCGGAAGATTCTGGATGGTGAGGTGACTGCCGCGGTGGAGGACCCCAAAGCGTTGCTGAATGAATGGAAACTGGTAATGGAGTCGATGTCCACAGGAACTGTTTCTTCCAAGGTGGAGCCGGTACTTGATGACCAAATCAATCCCTACAGGCCGATCGGCATAGCTGAGATTAAGGCGAGCATGCCGTCACAAGGAAGCTTGGCCGGTCCCGATAACATCACGGGTAAGTTGCTGCGAACGGTGCCCATGGCGATACTCCGTGTGCTTCTTAATGCACTACAGATCCTCAAAAGGCTTCCGACGTGTCTGCAGACCGCGAGAACTGTGTTCATCCCTAAGAAGATGGGCGCCTCGCGGGCTGCAGACTTCAGACCTATTACGATGTCATCAGTAATAGACTACTCTATCGGATCTATGCCAGCAGGATACTCGGAGACGTGAAACTGGATGTACGTCACAGGGCTTTTATCCCTGTGGATGGGTGCGCCGAAAATGTAATTCTGGCCACAGCGCTGGAGGAGGCCAAAAGCCGAGTCCGGCCGCTTTGTATGGCGTCAGTGGACATAGCTAAGGCGTTTGACAGGGTGAACCTAGCAGCTATCCTGAGAGGGCTCAGGAGGAAAGGGATTGCGGAGAAATTTGTAGGATACATAGAGTCATTCTACACGGCGTCAAGTACAGTGCTCACCTATGGTGACGAAAGTCTGCTAGTTAAGCCTACCGTAGGAGTACGGCAAGGCGATCCGCTGTCCCCGCTACCGTTTAATTTTGTGGTGGACGAATGGTTGGAGACCTTAGACCCAAACATAAAGTTCGTCGGAGCGACGGTAGAGGTAAATGCCATGGCATTTGCCGATGACATCGTCATAATGGCAACTACGCCTGAAGGGCTGCTGGAGCAGCTGAGCAGCCTCGAAGGTTTCTTGGTAGAGCGTGGGTTGAAGCTGAACGCCGCCAAGTCACTATCCCTCACCCTGTTACCGAGTGGGAGAAGGAAGGTGGTAAAGCTTGATACTGCCAACACCTATTACTTGCATGGTGAGTCCATACCGAAGGCCGACACAGCCAGTAGCAGGCGTTACCTGGGAGTACGTTACACGGCGTCGGGACTGGAGAAAGCCCGCATCGACACGGAGGTGAAGGACCTGCTGACCAGGGTGTCTAAGGGACCCCTGAAGCCTCAGCAGCGTCTGGTTATCCTTAAATTCTATCTCCTGCCGCGGCTTTATCACCTGCTAGTACTAGGTCCTATCTCGGCAAAGCTACTCCTTAAAATCGACAGATTAGTGCGATCCTCGGTCCGCCGGTGGCTAATGCTTTCGCATGACGTCCCGGTGGGGTTCTTCCACGCGGAGGTGATGCATGGTGGACTAGGTATCCCCAGCCTGTGAACCTCAATTCCAGGCTTACGCATCCAGCGGCTTGAACGTCTGAAAGACTCCGATAGCCTGTTGTGTCGGCAAGCAGCCGCAGGAGCGTATGTGGGGCTCTGCCTGGACCTGCCATGCGGCTCTCAACGTACCGGGGGAAGGAGATCCGCATGAAAAAGGAATACCAAGCGACTTGGCGAGACAGTCTCCATAACAGTGCCGACGGGAACGCATTGAAGGGATGCAAACATGCAAAGGGGAGCACCCGATGGCTGGGCGAGGGGACGACCTTCCTTCGAGGGAGGGAGTTCATTAACCTCGTAAAGATTTGGATCAATGCTCTCCCAACCCTTACAAGGATCCGGAGAGGCCGTGAGGCCAGTATCAGATGCAGAGCCGACTGTCTCGCCGACGAAAGCTTGGGGCATATCCTGCAGAAGTGCCACCGCACGCATCAGGAAAGAATCCGTCATCATGACGTAATTGTGCGGTATTTGGCAAAGCTATTGCATGATAAAGGAATGAAAGTCATGGTGGAACCGCTATACAGGACCGATGTAGGCGATCGGAAGCCAGACATTGTCGTTCAAAACGAGGGGCAGTGCTGGATTCTGGATGTGCAGGTAGTCGGGACGAGGGCACCGCTGGAAGTATGTTACACCAAAAAGGTGCAGAAGTACAGTGAGCCCTCGATCTTGGCCCTGGTACAGGGGAAGAGTCCTAACAAACCGATAGTGAGAAGTGTCACGGTGTCTTATCAGGGCGTTTGGTGTAAGAAATCAGTTGACACACTGAGGGCGGGCTTAGGGCTTTCTGGGTGCATCAGCGGAAGACCACGATTCGGAGCGGCAGAATCCAGCTGCAAGCCAACGGGGACGAAAATGAGTTCGTCAACGGGGGTGAGCGGCGGTCAGCTGTGGTCGGGTAAGCTTGGGACGGTGTGACGCTGAGCATCTGGATCGCTAATTCTGATCCATCGCTGCAGTGCAGCAAAGAGGGTACCTCTGCCCGGATCATCATGCAAGAGAGTAAGACTGTTTGGGCATCGTCGAACCAAACTACGAAAGAGTAGCCAAATGCCTCATCATCTAATTAGTGACGCGCATGAATGGATTAACGAGATTTCCACTGTATCTAAAACCATCATTATCCAGGCTAAATCCCCCAGTGGCACAAAACCAACCGCCATCGCCACATTCCTCCAAAAAAACTTCGATCCGGCAGAATATGGACTAACGGATGTGGAGATGCGAGTCACTGGGGACAGGGTGTCTGTCAGCTCCACCAGCCAGGAGGGGCTAACGAAGCTTAAGACCGCTCTGGAAAGTAACCCAAGAGCTCACGAGCTCACAACATACCAACCAACACTGAGGGGGCCGACGTTTAAGATAGTTGGCCTCCCTAGGGACTAGGAGAGTGGGGACATAGTTCCCAAACTAAAAAGACATAACTCCCTCCTCACAAACGAGGAGGGACTCCAGATCACTACGGAGTATGTCAACCCAAGCGGCAGGAGGGTTGTTATCCTAGCCACCAGTACAAACACTTTCCAACGCCTGAGGGAGACTCACCTTGTTCGGATGGGATGGACCTCATATCCCATCTACATCAACTACAACACGCCACTCTGCACGCAGTGTGCCACCTACGGGCACGTGGCAAAGCATTGCCGCAACAGAGAACGCGCATGCACCATATGTGCGCAGTGCCATCACAAAGATGAATGCCGCAGTGACACGCCTAGGTGCAGGGCATGCGCTGTCTCTGGCTGCCACAATGCCGAACACCCCATGGGCAGCAGAGCCTGCCCCTCCCTCCGACAAATTCAGGCAAAGCAAGAAGCTCTCTGGCAATAAGACAAAAGCAATCCTCTGAAACATGGCTATTAATTTGGACTCGTCCTCGCAACCCAACACACACACACAACACTCCACCACAGCCATAGACCAAAACACACACTCTCAACACAAAACAAAACCCCTGAAAATCATACAAGCAAATCTGGCACACGCCTCAAAAGCCAACGAAATTCTACACGTATATCAAACGCAACACTTTCACAACATCTCACTTATCCAGGAGTCATATTATCACAACAACAAGATCACATCATTCCCTTTGAAAGACAAAATTATTGCATTCTACCAATCACCAAAAACTGCAATCATAATACACAACAAAAGTATCCAGGTCTTCCTAATTAAAGTCACAAAAACACTAATAGCTGCAAGAATCACATGGCACAAACAACAACTCCTACTTCTAAACATCTACGCTCCACCAAAAGATGATATTGAAACACACATCTCACTAATTGAACAACTCATCACACACAACGAACACACAATCATAGCAGGCGACTTTAACTCAAAAAATCCAGCATGGGGAGGCCCAATCAGCGATGCAAGAGGCAATGCTCTAATTGAATTTTTTAACACAATTAACTACACAATCCTTAATCATCCCAACAGCCCCCCCACATTTGAAACAACCAATGGACGCAGCTGGATTGACATAACTGTAACAACACCAAGCACACTAATCCACATAAACAACTGGGAAGTCCTGAATTACGAAAACTCTAGTGATCACAAATACATACTATTCGAACTATTTAAGGGCAAGCAATCACCTCAAAAAAGACTCACACAAAACGGCACACACAAAATACTCCAAACCCTCAAAGACACATGGCTTAGGGAGACCGCCAACACCCCAATCACGTCAATTACACGACTCGAACACATTATCAATCACCTATACAGAAAAATAGAAAAATTTACCAAAAAATTCGAAAAAACAGTGAACAACGAACATACCCGAAATCCCTGGTGGACAACCGAACTTGAAATTGAAAGGAAAAAAGTAAGGGCTATGCGAAGACGACATCAAAAGGCTCCAGAAACACTTAGAGAAGAATTCAAAACAAAATACACAACAGCGCTTAAAACATACCAGCAAAACATCGCCAACACCAGAAACAAATCCTGGAAAGAATACTGCAGTAAAGTGGCAAAAAACCCATTCACACTCCCCTACAAAATAGCGGCCAATAAAATTAAAAAACAAGTCATCATTCCATCAATTAGGAAAACCGACGGCACCGAAACAAAAACACTAGAAGAATCAGTAAACCTTATTCTCGAATCACTCTTCTCAACACCACAGACAACAATAACAGGTACAACAAAACAATCACTGGTACCTCCCGAACACACAACAAACATTCACGCTACCACTCAAAATGACATACCATTCACAGAACTAGAAGTAGACACAACCATTAAGGCACTTACGAAACATATAGCACCAGGTCCAGACAATTTAACAACACCATTTATCCAATCGCTATATGACAACCACAAACTACTCTTCATGTCTTGCATTAGGACACTTCCCATCTCACTGGAAAGAATCCAAGATCATACTCATTGCCAAAAAAGAATTCTCACATAAAAACCCAACACCAAACCAATTTAGACCAATAGCACTTAACTCCATATTCGGAAAAATTCTTGAAACCCTTCTTAAAAACCGCATCTACCACTTCCTTTACACAAAAAACCTCTTCCCGTCCAACCAATTTGGTTTTACACACAACATTTCCGCAACACTTGCACTCCAATCTCTCCTTAACAATGTCAAAGAAAACAAAGCCAAAAATCACACCACTCTCATTATCTCCTTGGACATTAAAAACGCCTTCAATCTCATTCAAAAATTCCACATAACTAAGCTTCTCCACCAAAATAACTGCCCACCTAATCTCAACAAAATTGTAGCTGAAACCCTCACAGATAGATCAATTTCCTTTTCCACAGGCAGCACAGTCATCACACACAAAATTCCACAAGGTTCCCCACAAGGATCCCCCCTCAGCCCACTACTATGGAACATAACAATCACTGATCTGCTCAATACTACCACACCACAACACACACAAATACAAGCATTTGCAGATGACATAACAATCGCAATACACGGACATTCAAGAACAACGCTGGGCAGAAACAAAACAGATCCAGTTCAGCCCTCACAAAAGCAAATTCTTAATAATTGGCAATAAATACCAAACCAGACCACCAAAAATTAAATTCGACGGGCAAACACTAACACACAAAACAACTCTTAAAATACTAGGCGTTACATTCGACTCCAAACTCTCATTTCTACCACACCTTAACGACATCCAACAAAAAGTCTCCACAATCACTACAAACATCGCTAGATTCACAGGACACACATGGGGCATGACATCATCACACCTCCGAGACATCTACATCCGCGCCACAGAAAGACTAATAATTTATTCCGCCCCAATTTGGTACACACCTAGCTCAACAATTCTCAGGAAACTACAAACAATTCAAAGAATTCCACTCACCAAAATAACTAAAGCATTCAGAACAGTACCAAATTCGGCCCTCCCAATCCTCTCAAACATACCCCCCATACACCTCACCATTGAACGGGAGAACACACTCTACAGCATTCTACACAACAACAAGCCATACCAACATGAAGATCTCCTCATCACCTCTGACAACATAGCACACAAAGCAGACATCTGGCTCACACATCCTGCAAAATTAACCACAATTAACTACACCACACAAATTCCAACTTCCGCCGATCTTTACATATACACTGACGGCTCACAGTCTGAAAACGGAACCGGATCAGCAATAGCAATTCTAAATTCTAAACACCAATTAATAGAAATGAAACAATTCAAGCTACCAAATTACTCTTCTAACTTTGAAGCCGGAGCCAACGCCATCATACAAGCAATACACTATGCAAACAACACCCATCACATAACAATAGCCATCCTCACAGACAGCTTATCAACACTCAAAGGCCTTAAAAATCCAACAAACACCAACCCACTCATCCACAACATCAAATCATCACTCCAACAAACATCTCAAAAACACAATATCACACTACACTACGTCAAAGCACACACCGGAATAATTGGTAACGAAATAGCAGATGAAGCAGCAAAGGAGGCAACCAAACACGGCACACATCTCCACACCCCAATCACAAAGCAATATGTTAAAACAATCCTCCGTACACAAATGCACAAAAAATGGGTAACTCACTGGCATACAACAGGCAGACACACAAGCACATACAACTGGATCAAAAATCCAAAACACATCCCACCACACTTCCCCACCAACTACTACACCACCCAAGCACTAACAGAACACGGACGCTTACCACATTACCTACAACGATTCAAAATCACCAATAACAACAACTGTAAATGTGGGGCACCTGCAAACAGCATAGACCACTACCTCCTAGACTGCCCCATCACAGCAACAGAAAGACAACCAATCATACATAAATACCCAAACCCACTTCAACACAAACCAGAAATCCTAAAACACAAAGAAACTTACATAGCTGGAACAAATAATGGAAAAAATTAATCAAGAAATTCCACAGACATAAATTCACTTACAGGAGGATGAAACCAATTAGCAAGCTCACTACCCAAACAAAGTCAAACCGAACCATCCCAATCCTGACCAATTAGCGCCGAGTGGGGCCCAGGAGGCCAGTAATGCCAGATTTACTCATGAATCATCCCATCTCCATCCTCTCCCCTTCCAATTTATATACATCTATATAGATAAATTTATTTTCTTTTTCTTTTTTTTTATCCTCCCCCCCCCCCCCCCGATACTCTTTTTTTCTCTTCCTCTGCTCTCCTTTTTCTACCTTCCTTAGTATAGGGAGGGAAGGGAAAGAACTCCTATATATTTTTTTTTAGTTTGTTTTTTTTATATACATTTTATGTGTATATTTATATATATAACTTTTTTTTCCGTATTACTATTAATCTCCTCTTTCCCCGGCCTTCTCCATCTAATCAATCAACCAAATTCACTCAAAAAAAAAAGAGAAAGGAAAAGGGAAAAAAAAGAAAAAGGAAAGGGAAAACAACTCACGCAATTCCTCCTCCCCCTTCTCCTGAAGGGTAAACGAAGAAGAGGGGAAGGGAAAAAGAAAAAGGAACCTCCCCTAGCTGGGAGAGAAGAACCACCCCCAGGCACGACAAGGCTAAGGCCAAAGTCATGCACTCAATGAGGCTCCGGCCCAACATAATCAGGCACAATGCCTCCTCCACCACCCAACCACCAGAGCGGGTTACCCTTGATGGGCCCCGCAAGTGGCACAGAGTCACTGACATCTGTGCTGCGCACTCACTTAGCGCCTACAACCAGCGCGAGTGGCAGGGGCCAACCCATCCTGCTGCGCAGTGCTGCTATCTCCCGGCCTTTAATATAACATCAGGCTCGGCAAGGGCAATGGCCATTTCACTGTACGCTGTACACTGGCTATCCCACTACAGGATAGCAGACGGGTGAGCTCGCACAAGCAACATCCGGTAAGACGAGAGTGGTCAGTCACTCACTGAAGCGGCTCCCGGGCGGAGGCCGTAACCACGCCCGGAACCTACGAGAACTTCAAACCAACCAGAACATCAAGGCTGGGGCTCCATCAAACCACCCACCTGCAAAATGGAAATATAATAGGGGGAGGGGGAAGCACAATTGGCAACAATACTAACGGGACATTGAGGCGGAGATCAGCTTCCGCATTCGACTCATTTCACTTGGACGAAATATCCTCCCTACTAATTCAAAAAGAAAAAAACAAACGAAAACGGAAAAACCAAAATTAGAGGGGACGGGAGAGTGGGGGATGGCATTGACTTTCATAACCTTGGGGGACTATTAAACTAACTACCTACCTAAACTGCAAACTCCCTACTCGCATAAAAATTCCAACAACTCAACCGCCCCTTTCAAAAACAACATAACAGGTATATATGTCTGTATATATTCGTGTATGTGTATATATATATATATATATATATATTTTTTTTTATGTTTTTTATTCTTAAACACACTTTTAATTATACTATATTACCTTTTTTTCTCCCTCTCTCTCTTTCCTTCCCTTTTCCTCCTTCCCTCATATCGCCCTCCAACTCTCTTCCCCGCCTCCCTACACCTCCATCATACCCAACAGGAAGCCCAACCAAAGGGCCTTCCCTCATCCCGCCTCGCCCTAATTTCTGCAACAAAAGTTTCCTCTATACTACAAAACGGGTGGGGGTCCTTTGACGAGGGCGGGGGGAGGGGAAAACACCTAGGAACAAAAGGGTGGGGGGCCTCTAATGTAATCTTTTTTAAGATCTTACAGTGTCCTACCCGTCCACCAAACATCTTCGCAAGAAACATCCAGGCAACACAAGCTTGGCTCCACCTGCTCCCTCCACACAGCAAAACCTTGGCCTCCACGACGATCCTGAGACGACCCCGAAGGCTACAGTAACTAACAATTGTTAGCAGCCAGAAGCATGTAAAACGCGATACAATTCCACTGAAGCATCTAATCCAGTAACTACAAATGTTATCAACAAGAACCATGTAAAACTCATATAACTGCACTCAAACATTTAATCAAATAAATCCGCTATGACTTGCCCGTTCCCGTGGCGGCGGCTGGGCTGGATAGTAGATAATTTTCTTTTCTTCCTTTTTTTTTCTCTTTCTATTTTAAATTTTTTATTGGAGCAATCCCTATTCATTTTTCTTACTATTGGTTTAAGCCCGTTATACCTAGTGGCACGGGCAGAGGCAAAATATTTTGTTTTTTTTTTTGGGAAGCCTCACCATATTATATGTCCCTATCTACTAAAATAAATAAATAAAAAGTTATATTAATAACAATATCTAAAAAACAACACACAAAAAAAAGGGGGGGAGAATAAGTATAATACTAAGCTGCATTAGACGGCTAATTTCCAACAGCTGGTTGATAAAGTAACAATTTTAGGCTACATCTCGATTGTCCCATTTCCCTCTTTTCTCTTCCCTTCTTTCCCTTTACTCTGTTCTAAATTACTGTTCCCTTTTTCCCCATATTGAAAATGCTGGGAAGAATATTCTGAAGTGTTCAATTTTGTAAACCTAACCGTTTTTCTTCTTTTGCTTTTTGACCTACATGTTCCTCAATTTCTTCTTTTTTTTTACGTACCCTTTTTTCTTTTTTTTTGAAAGGCTGCGTGAATACGTTCCGATCTGTTTATTTTCTCGGTGGAGTGGCCTTCATTTATGACCCTATCTCTCCAGCTGTATTAACTTTCTTTTATTGTTTCTTTTTTTTTTTCCATTCTTAAGTCTATGTTCAGAAAAGCTGTTATTTTTAGCCTCCATGGCTTGATATATTCTAACAGCATATCAGCGTAACAGCGTAGGAATTTTATTCCAATGGGAAACTATTATGTCGCTAACTGCGGAACGTGCCGCCTCGGGGTTTGGGGAAGGTGACCCTCTGGGAAGTCCAGAAGAGTGATTGCTGGCTTGCCGTTTCATAAAGAATGGCCTAAATACTATATGGTTGACCCCAAATGAGTCTAACATGCTCCTCCCGAAGGGAGCTGACTCAAAGTGTCCTCAAGATGGGACTAGACCTCTGTTTCGATTGGTTGACCCTTGGTTGGGTAAGCTTGGCTTATGCTCTACCCGGAGGGAGCAGTTATCTTCAATCTCCACTTAGTAGAGGTGCTCAACCCGAAGGGAGCTTGTTCCTTTGATGGTCCCGTATCAGGGGCCGCTCAACCCGAAGGGAGCCATGTCATATGAGGTCGAAGGATGGGTATGATAGCCACCTCAATTGATACTATGAGTAACATTTTAGGGCAGTTTACACAAGTGAAGTCTGCTCAACCCAGAGGGAGCCGGTTGGAATTCCTTGACAGCCTGTCCTTTCCCCTTTGCCTCCGTCCGGCGACGAAATCGTAGGTTAGCGTTTTTTTTTTTTTTAAGCTGAGAGCATTTTCTCATTTATCAATTTGGTCATTTCTTCTGTGATTATTAAAGCTTTTTGTTAGCTGCTATTTCCGCTTTGTTTCCAGTGCTGTTACGTGGGAGTGCTTCTTTAAGTTTTTTAGCTAATGCTCTCGTAATCCCACATTCTTTTATATAGTGATTGAATGCATCTGCTATTATTCCCAGGATTCTCAATTCTTTTACTCTCTGGATAGTCACATTATTTAGCCTTATTCGCGGTGGTCGCTTTTGATAATTTTGCTTTCCAATTAATATAAACTTGCATTTACCATAATTGAATTGTAAATGATTCTGTTCTGCCCACTTTGAGATTTCTCTTAGCGCTTCTTCACTTTTTTGTTCTAGTTTGAGCCTCAAACAACCACTTACTGTCACTGTAATATCATCCGCAAATGCTTGGATATTAAACTTCTCTGACCTTTCTTGTGTTAACAATTCTGCAATGATTAGATTCCAAAGGAGCAGGCTTAGAGGGGACCCTTGAGGGGATCCCTTCTGTAAGGCATACTGTACTTTAACGTTGTCTGTTTCATACTTTATTATTCTATTCCTTAACGTATCTAGAATTAGGTTTTTTATATTACTAGGGAACTTTACCTTGTCGAGTATAGGTTCTATGTTTTCTTCTTAAGTCTTTCCATTTCTTGGTGTATATTCTCTCTGAGGTAACTCAATGCCATTGTTGCCGAAGTTTTGTGTTTAAACCCGAACTGTCTACTTGGAAGAAGATTGTTACTTGCTAGGTAGAAATATGCCCGATCATTTAATAATTTTTCCAGTATCTTTCCAAAGATGGAGTTAATAGCTATCGGTCGGAAGGAATTGCAACCGTCTGCTTTTTCACTGTTCTTTGGAATAAGTATTACTTTAGTTATTTTCCACATATCTGGGATAACCCCTAACCTAAATGCCGAATTAAATATGTTAATAAAAAATTGCTTTTGTTTTTTATACAATTCTTGAATGAAGTGTGTTGCTAGGTTGTCAGGGCCTGGTGCTATAAATTTCTTTAGTGTTGCCACTACGTGACTGACCTCTTCTTCAGAGAACTCTATGTCCCATTGTGTTGCTGTTACCCTAATTCGACTACTGCTCTCATTCCCACAATCGGGAAATGTCTGCCTGATGTCTGCCTCGTTATTAGTTTCTGCCTGTATTTCTTGACTGTTGTTGTCGACCACATCTTACAATTTCTCAGAATCCAGTCTACTGCCTCATATTCTGTTTTTGTGACATTCCCTGTTGGAGTTGTGATGCTAGGTATTATTATTGCTTTTTTAATCTTGTTGGCTGCTAGCTTGTATGGAAGCGTGAATGGATTCTTACTCGTTTGAGAACAGAGATCTTTCCATGATTTATTTTTTGCTTCATTTAAGTTTTGCTCATCTTTCTTAACGGCCTCTTTATAAATCTTCTTATAAACATCTCTTATGTCTCCTTGAGCATGCTGATATCTTCTTCTGTGCGCATTTACTTTTTTCCTCTCCATCTCAAGTTCTGGCTTCCACCATACCTTTGCTTTTTCAGTTTTATTATTTATCTTCTTTGAGAATTTTTTGACTAAGTCTCCTACTTTGTTATAGAAGGTTTTAATTACCTCATTTAATTGATGTTTTGATTGTATGGGCTGGTGTCCCATTCCATTTGTCTTTGCTTAGTGCCTCCAAAAGCTTAAATTCTCCCATTTTTGTCAGTCTGATTTCATCCTTATGTCGTTCTGTGAAAAATTCCAGTTTTATGTACCTGTGATCACTTGCTGAGTGATCATCGAGAACTTCCCAAGTTTTGGTATTCGAATGGAGTTCGTTCGAAACAATTGATAGATCTATCCAACTCTTTCCATTAGTAGTCTCGAATGTTGGCAGGGACTTATTTTGATTTAGTAACTTTAAGTTATTTGTGATAATAAATTCAGCCATCTGTATACCTTTATCATCAGTTTGTTTTCCTCCCCAAATATGATTTTTTGCATTGAAGTCTCCTGCAATGATGTTATGTGATGAATACTTTTTGATTACTTCTTCTATTTCTATTAAAGTTGGATTTAGTTCTTGAGTTGGTGGAATATAGCAATTAATACATAGAAGCTCCCTGTTGTACCAATTAATTTTCACCACTACAATGTTTTGACTTAACTTTATAGGAAAAATTCCTATCTTTTCGTTATGCACTACTATTGCTGTTTTAGGGTTATTTAAACCTGCCAAGACTTTGTTTTATAGGAAAGCCAATTATTTTATTCTGTAGAGCATATGGTTCCTGAATAAAAGTTATGTCCTGTTTAAATTGACACTCCACATTACTTAAGTGCTGGGTTGCTTTAAACGATCTTGCTAAGTTGATTTGAATTACCTTCAGTGATCTCACTATTCTAGAACCTTGTTATTTTCTTTTTCCTAGTATTCGGCCTCGACTGACCGAACTAAAGGACCTGTTTCTCTGCTTCTTTCAATTGTGTACTTGCAATTTCTAGTTGCCTTCGTCCACAGGTGCGAATCCCATTATTCGTCGCCGTTGTTCGAAGCGTTCTTGAAATGTGGGGCATGCGCCATCCCACATCGAGTGATCCTTTTCTTTTATACCCATTTCGAAGCATAGAGGGCACTTCAGGTGTTCGGCCGTGCATTCCTTGTAGAAGTGTGGTCCACTGCATTCTGTGCATCTAGGGCTCTCCGCCTTACAAAACTTCATTGTGTGCCCCAGCGATGCACATTTCGTGCATTTCTTAAGGAACACATTTTCATAGACTGCGCAGCAGTTCCATCCAATGTATGCTCTTCTTTTCTCCACTAAGTGTCTTGCGACACAGCGGTCACTAATGCGCATGGTCACGTTCTTGTGAGAGTCCTTCTCTCTTACGTATACTATTTTCATAGCCGCTTTCTCGCAGTGCAGTTTGTTTTGCATGATTAGTTTGTCGATTATGTCCTCGTTAGGCACATCAGAACTAATCCCCACTACCTTTATTTCTGGCTGAACTCCTTCAGTGATCTTCAGGTTCCATTGCCAGCAGACAGTTTCACTTTCCATTTGATGTGTAGTGGTTATTTATTGTATGTACAAAAGGAAAGAAAAGATGTTTGCCAGCCCCGGTATCTGCTATCTTATATCTGAAGCACCTGAACTGGGGCGGCGGAAATAAAGGGATAGCGAGGAGAAGGTAGAGGAAATCAAAGAGGTGAGTAATAGGGAGAAAGAAAAGAGTAGGTAAAAATAAAAATATACACTATGGCAGAATATACAGTAGTTTGCTTGAGGCCCACCCGCAAATGTCTTAGGTCATTGAGTACTCGGCACGTCGGGCGGGCCTCCGCAATAGCTCCACGTCCAGGCAACTGTTCACTACGCACGCACTTGCACACTGTACAAAACACTGACGGCTGTCGTGGGCGATCAGCCGTTATTGTGGGAAATAGCACACGTGGAGCGTTCAGTCCCAGCGCGCACTATCTGGCGAGGTGAAATAGGCGGGTCATCAAGCCCGCCTGTTCGATGTACTCACACAAGCTCACGTGAGCTCGCTCGCGGGCGCGCACACAGCCCGGCGGCCACAGGAGCACAGCTACGCTGTCCGGGATTACCCCCTGCGCTCTGTAAGCCGCCAGCAACTCACGTCGTGGTTCAGCTAGCGCGGTGCAGCGCAGTAGAAGATGTTCGAGAGTTTCTACCTCGCCACAGCCGTCACACACGTCACTATTGGCAAGTCCGTGGCGCATCCGTCGTTCCCCAGGCCACACACATCCAATGCGTGCACGGAGGATCATTGCGCGTTGCAGCCGAGTCAGCGAGCGGCCGCTGACACTGTGAATGCGCTCACCTCTTGCAGTTTCAGTTTTTGCAGCCCCGTGATATTTCGGGCCGACACGACGACTCCATTTCTGATTGGTCGTAAAGAGACCTCGTTCAGTTCGAAGTCTTGAGATTTGAAAGACGTCTCCAGAGTCTGTCTGATCGTCGCTGGAGACTCCTCACTCCCCTGTTGTTCAGTAATGATCAATGCTGCTTGCCCGCCTGGCTTAACCACATCTTGGCTCATTGCCTTAGCACTCCACTACTTTCCTCCTCTTTTCTAATGGATCTCTCTGTGAGGCTACCTTCCAAAAAACCTTTGCTTCGAATGCTTTCAGAGCCATTCTTTTCATTTTCTGGGTCATTCTGTCTGATCGTCGCTGGAGACTCCTCACTCCCCTGTTGTTCAGTAATGATCAATGCTGCTTGCCCGCCTGGCTTAACCACATCTTGGCTCATTGCCTTAGCACTCCACTACTTTCCTCCTCTTTTCTAATGGATCTCTCTGTGAGGCTACCTTCCAAAAAACCTTTGCTTCGAATGCTTTCAGAGCCATTCTTTTCATTTTCTGGGTCATTTAGCAGTTTCCTGCTCGCTCGTGCTATATCTGCTCCTTCCTTTTGCAGCTCCAGAAGGTTGTTCATGAAGCTTGAATCGATGTCGACAACATCCGTCATATCCACGGCTTCGACATCCAGTTTAGAATGCTCCCAACCACCCCCTTGTGTCCTGGGACGGCTTCATTTGCCCCTCCATACTTGGCTCTGTGAAATGTTTTGCTCCTGCTCTCTTTCTTTTACTCTTGCGCTTTGCCATTAAATATTTACATATCCTATTTATTGGTTTATTTCTTTATTTTTCCTTTGTCGACAAGTGAATAACTAGATAGCATAGATGTCAGACCAAGCAATTTCACTATAAAAGGAATATTATTATTCAAGAACTTGAAATTTATAGGCAATTATGCACAAACAAATGTCCCAAATGTGCTAGAACACCGACAAAGTCTAAAAAGCACTCCAGAACCACTCTAGAGCCTTAAACAGCGATTCGGGGCAATTCCGCCAAATTTGGCGAATTTCGGCAGGGCAGTATAGTAGCAATCAACTTCCTAAGGTGTCAAACAGAACAAGTTCAATAACTTCGGGACTATTAGTGCTAGAAAGTTGAAATTAACGGCGTCTTTTTGCTCTTATGTTTCTCGTTCAAATGATATATCACAATACTTATTTGCTGCAATGAGAAATTATTTACGAATAGTTTTTCCCGAAAAGTCAATTCAAAGGTAACACGTGTACAGTTTTCCGACGATAACTTTCCAAAAAATGAAATAATCGCTATCAGATAAGCACACACGTATTCCTCGCACTTCAGGGAATCTGTAAATATATAGCTTTATGACTCCGAAATAGATATTCAGATTATGAGGGCACTTTACTCTCCCGTACTGGTCAAAAAGGCCTAGCAAGGTGGCGGTTTGTTTACATAAAATTGTCCCTAACTTTAGAACAAATTGCTTAAAATGGATAAATAAGGTATCAAAATGATCGGAAAGACGACGCGATTAAGCTACGTGTACTTTAAGATGGTTAGAAAGAATTACCTAGTCGCTAACACCTAATGTGTGTTCAGTAGATACCTGGGTGCTTTGTTTACATCTGACTCGGATAGAAAAACTGTTCTAATTTGAGAACTACTGGACGGATTTAGCTCAAATTTGAAACAGAGATGCCCTAGCACTTTATAAAAGAGGAGTACAAAGTCTTTTTACTCACTCCGGAGATTTTCCAGATGAAAAAGTCAAAAAAGTCTCCCGCAAGCTCCAGGCTGCCCCCACGGCCAGGAAACGCTTTCTTTTTTTTTTTTTTGTCTTTTTTTTTTTGAGTGAAAATAAATGCTTTCATAAGTTCCCAGTATTTGAGCTTTTTCAGAAGGGAATTCAATACTTGGAAGGCGGAGCGATTAACTACTACAACTTCAAGCGCCCCAACAGGACCAACAGAGATGCAAGATACATAGTAGAACAAATGGTAGCGTAACCATAAAGAGATTGGCAAAGAGTGGACACTCCCATAGGGCCCAGCGGCCCATTTGACTGTAGTGCACCAAGCGGCCGGCGGCAACTACTTCCGGTCTTGCTGAAAGGCGCGCGATTTGAATGCTAGCCATGCGCTGCGCCCTTCCCTGCTCTTTTGGCGCATTATTTTGGTTTTAAATGGTCTGCTAGTGTTTCTATTTATTTTCAGCATGCATAATAACAGGAAAAATAGATTCCTAGTTCTCTAAACTGGCCATCAACGCAGCTGCGCCACAGCCTTTGCAAAACAGTATTGCAGAAAAGACGCCAAGTGCTTTATGAAATGAATTTATTTTGCTGCATATAAAACAAAAGAGATGCAACAGATGTAGCCAGATGCATTGACAATACTTGACACACATTAGGCGATGTGCACAATACAGAAAAATAAAAATACACAAGGTGAGAATCAGCACTTAGGTAGAGACAAAAAATAGCATAACTGATTTCCGAATTATTGCAAATGATATATAACAAAACAGGCATTATACATAAACTACACAGTCCCAGTCGCGGCTACCTTAGCAAGGGTAACTTGTATTGTCCAGGGCAGAGAGGAGTACCGACGCTTGAGGGAAGGCCACACCATTCACTCGTCGCATCTGCCGTGCTTCGGCTGCAGTCCGTGGGTCTATGCAGTGCTGTTGGAAAAGGAATGAACATGATGCAGAAGGTTGCAATGAAATGTAAGGCCACTGCACCGCGCACACATCTGTGCATGTGGGTGGGTACTGAAAACTTGGTGAGCAGCAGTTATGGTCCAGAACAAAAAAGCTGTCATTCGTAAAATTGATACAAAAGCTACTCTTGCAACGTACAGGTCAGGAAATGCAGGCTAACCGAACCTATCTGAAAATGCATTTCTACAAAGCGTGAAATAACAGCCACTAAACTAACAATACTCCTCAAGAGCACTGAACAGCTGAAGCAATGAAGCTTGCCGCATAAGAAAACATTTGTCACTTTAACGTTGTCCCGTTAAATGTAACGCGACACCACGCAAAACTAGCCGTTCGCACAACCGCGGCCTGGCCTCACCGCGGCCGGCGAGCACGCCATGTTGGCTTGCGGTGGGGCCGTGCAGGGACCCAGGGGGCCCCGAATACCCTTGCGTCTAATAAATGTTTTGTCCTCCTCCTCCTCCTTTCATATACGCGACTTTGTGAAGCGCAGACCACCGCGCTGAGCTAAACTGCACGAAATGCCTCGCAGTTTTACAAGAATGAAACGTTTCTCACCTTGCGGTTGCCCTGTTAAACGCGACACCACGCAAAACTAGCCGTTCGCAAAACCTCACGCCATGTCACATGTCATCGCGGCCGGCGAGCCATATTGGCCAGCGCCTTGTCATGCCTGTTGGCTGCCCTTCACGTGAGACTTTGTGAAGCGCAGACCGCCGTACTGAGCTAAACTGCCTGAAATACTGCGTAGTTTGACAAGAAAGTCAAGAATGAAACGTTTCTCACTTTATCGTTGCTCTGCTAAACACAACACCAAACTGCGTCAGCATGGCAGCACCGGCCGGCGAACACGCCATTTTGGCGCAACGGCGTGCCTCGGTGCCTTCACATGCCACTTTGTCAAGCGTGACGAGCTAAACTGTTCGAAATGAAGCTGTTTCCCGGGAACACAACATATTACACCTCGCCGTGGTTGGGAACCGCCAGAGTTACGGCACGTAACGAACTGCGCCTGAACAGCCGGCGCGCCTGTTCACAAGCTGCGAAACTTATTGGCACCGGCCGGCATGGTCAGCGTAAACTGCTTGAAATGCAGCGTAGTTCAGCAAAAAACGTTGCTCACCTTGCCGTCGTTTCAAACCGCTGTCGTTCCGCGCAGCAGCCCCCGAGAGGTCTGTGCCGCACAAGCGCGGCGAGGAACGAGCACACAACCGCGCCCTTTACAACTTCTTGTCGTCTGCTCCTTGTCTGCTCCGGCGGGCTACCGCTGCAGCGAGTGCCGTCGCGCGCACGTCCGCGCATGCGCACGTTGGTGCCGCCATCCATCAATCGGCGGCAGCGCAAAAAGTCGCGCGTCATTTCCTGGGGCCAGTTTTCGCCGAGTGACCGCTCTTTACCAATTTCTTTCTCTATGGCGTAACTCCCATAGACTGCGTGTCGACTCTGAGCGAGGTGATGATGATGATGATTGTGTGGCAATCCTTTGCATCGGGGGGGCGCACGGGGCGAGACTAAAACCCGCCATGAATAGAGTTTTTTCGGCTAAAACTTTGTCCCTAGATTTCCCCAAACGCATTGAACGCCATGTTTTTACAAAGTACCTAAATGCTGACTATTATGTGCCTAGTTGAGTCTGAATTTGTCCCCAGATTCTTGGCGGGCTGGCGGGCTTTTCGGCCCTTTCCTCGTTGTCGCCGACGGCGTCCAGAGCTTTTGGATTGACGAGGTCTGGACGTCGTCGGCGCATTCGGGCAGTGTTTGTAAAGTCTCCCAGTTTATTGGCGTGGTTTTGCTGCAGCGGAGGTAGTGGAACGCACCCTTAACATTAAACCATTCAACTGCAAAAGTCGGACGTTCTATTCATGGGTACCGAGCAAATTTGCGATGTCTGCGTCAACGATCTGACATCGGCCGTCGCTTCTCACGTAAGCCATTGTCATTGCTGTTGTTTTTTGACATTGTGCGCTGAGTGCAGCGGTAGGTGGGTGTCGTGTCCATTTTTGTCCGCGAAATCAATGCGAGAGGTGTCATTCAGCAGTGAATTAAGGTAAACAGCAACCCGGTACTTAATTGTTTTTGAGCTTGCAGATATGACAGATCGAAATTAGCGTGCAATTTGTCAATTACTTATATCTCTGTGGCATGGATGCCACCTTCTAGCTTCGGAAAGCAATCTGAAGACGGTGCAAAACTCGTGTGTTTTATCAGAACATGTATCGATATATAAGCAGTATAGCAAAAATGACTTTGGAAGGAATGAAATTGTTTCCAACAAAGCTTTGCGCAAATACATTTTTTTTTTCTATCAGGAGCTTGCGACAGCGCAACACGACAACATAGGCACTATACTGTGTCAGCTTGCTGCTTATCTGATTCTAATTTAAGATGATTAGTATTAGCAGCATTTGTTGTTTTAGTGGTTATTTTATTACATATACAAAAGGAAAGAAAAGATGTTTGCCAACCCCGGTATCTGATATCTGAAGCACCTGAACAGGGGCGGTGGATAGCGAGGAAGGGGTAGAGGAAATCAAAGAGGTGAACGATAGGGAGAAAGGATAGGGTAGGTAAAAATAAAAAAAATATATATACACTATGACACAATATACAGTAGTTCGCTTGAGGCCCAGAGTAACGAATGCAGCGAGCTGCCAAAATGCGGCCAGGAAGGTAGCTTGCTTAACTTCCTTCAGGTCACTTGCAGCTGCCTTGTTACTGTATACGTGTTAGTAAACTATAAACTTTGGCTGATATCTCATATGCAATGCTGCTTGGTAAAGCACTCACTTCATTTCAGTGTTTACATGTGTATATGCCATTTTTTGTTTTTACTGTCAGCAGTCTTGGAGACGTAGCCACTCGTTTATTCTGGACAACTTTCGCATCCTTGGCTCCCTACATGTACAGTACATGTATCAAGGTATAGATATGTGCATTATATTCAGTATTTTCATTTTATTTTTCAGTGCATGAGTATTGTTTCTGCTATGGATAGCAATTTGTTAAGTGACTGAAAAACATTTATAGCTACAATTAAAACATATGAGTGTCAATCTGTGAGGCCACATTGTTGCCATTGTCGTTGGTATTGTCTGGACATGCCACACCCTATACCCAATGAATTACCTGTATAGTCATTCCACCAAACTGAAATTGAATCTGGGTTGCAATACACACTTATACGCTACAATACCCCAGCACTCAACCCAACACTACGTCTCGTCTCGTGACTGCCACACTTGTTGGCTGCTTACTGCACCGAGCTACTCCAGCACTTACTGTTAGCACTACACACCCATATATTGTTTTTTATTTATTTATTTATTTCAAATACCCTAAGGGCCTTTGCGGGCATTACATAGAGGGGGGGGGGGATTCATCAAATAAACACAAATAATTTACATTACAAGCAAAGAAAAAGCTGTAAGCAGAAATAGGTGCTCAAAAAACCATGAACAATTTATGCAGTGACATCTAGATGCTAGAATCTAAGAAAGAAGACATCTAGAATGGGAGCAGTTAGAGATAAGAGTAGATGGAGAATACCTCAGTAATCTGCGATTTGCTGATGACATTGCCTTGCTAAGTAACTCAGGGGATGAATTGCAAAGAATGATGACCTAGACAGAAAAAGTGAAAAAGTAGGCTTGAAAATCAATATGCAGAATACTAAGCTAATGTTTAATAGCCTAGGGAAGGAAAAACAGTTTACATTAGGTAGCGAAGCACTGGAAGTGGTAGGCGAATATATCTATTTAGGACAGGTAGTAACAGCAGATCCGGACCATAAAAGGGAAATAACAAGGAGAATAAGACTGGGATGGAGCACATTTGGCAAGTACTCCCAGATTATGACTAGCAGTTTATCGGTATCGCTCAAGAGGAAAGCATACAACAGTTGCATCTTACCTGTACTTACCTATGGGACTGAAACATGGAAGCTAGCAAAGAGGGTTCTACTAAAGTTGAGGACAACGCAGAGGGCTATGGAAAGAAAAATGGTAGAGATAACGTTAAGAGATAGGAAGCGTGCAGAGTGGGTCAGAGAAGTAACTCAAGTCACTGACATTCTAATGGAAATCAAGAAGAAGAAATGGGCATGGGCAGGACATGTAGCGCGAGGAAAGGATAAGTGATGGTCGCTTAGGGCAACAAACTGGATTCCAAGGGGAGGAAAGCGTAGCAGGAGGCGGCAGAAAATTAGGTGGGTGGATGAGACTAAGAAGTTTGCAGGGGTCAAGTGGATGCAGCTCGCACAGGACCGGGTTAATTGGAGGAATATGGGAGAGGTTTTCGCCCTGCAGTGGGTATAGTCAGGCTGAGGATGATGATGATGATCTAGATGCTTAAATTAGCATTACCTCGTGGTATAGACATCCGCTCACTGGTCCTTGTTGTCATCCATGGCTTGGGCTTGCAGCCTCCGACTGCTTGCTCCTTCACACCCTCGTAGGATAGTCGTGCATGGCGTGTGAGTGCCGTACATATAAACCAGTATCCTTCAGTGCTCTAACCTCACCCAGTATTATTGAGCACTAGACTGGCTTCAGCATTTTGCGCTGCCCTAGCTTAAGCATCTGTTGCGAAATTAAATATTAGCAGCCACATTCTCCTGATGTTATTCTTGCTTTAAATGGACATCAGTATACAGAACAACAGAATGATGATGGGAAATCGTATTTCCACAGATACAACACAAATGGAGTTTTAGGCCTCAGGAAAGCTTTAAATAAATATTTAACTTGATCTCAAACAATTCAGGCCTGCCATAGTCAAGCCCCCACTTCGCTAAAAAAAGAAAAGCAAACAAACAGCAACTGCACGCTAAAATGCAAATGCATATGGATACATTGACGTCATTTGAGAGGCTACAGATTTCACATTCATGCGACGCAATCGTGCGCAGCCACTGTCACTTCCTTGATACTGTCCAGACCTGTACCTGCTCATTGTGCCTTACATTCCCTATTCCTGTGAACTGTTTCAAAGCTTTCTCCTTGTCAGCGGCTTGTGTCACCTTCTTCCCACGCTTACAGCCACTTTTGCCCTTGCATGCAACATGCTTGATTCCATGATCTTGAAAAGGCTATAACAAGTTCTGCATGCACATGGAAGCAAATTTGTAAATATGTTGTAAGGCACAATGCTTTGGTGTTATACTGCTACACTTGTCTGTTTATTTGTTTATCTGTTATGTCTGGGCAAGTTCTGTTATGTCTTTTTTTTTTTTTGTCCTATTGTTATATGTGCTTGGTTTTTCCATAACCACTTCTCTTGATGTCATACGACTCGAGATGCTTGGGGCATTAAACCCCATAAACCAGTTACCAACCAACCGTCTCTTGACACTAGCCTGATTTCTTTTATTCCAGTTTTTCAGTGGCAAGAAAGCATGCTGTCATCAATCTTTCCTTCCTCCATCCTTTTGATCGCTATGTGGTTATTTCTTTCCCTGTATCATATAAGGGGGACGCACTCCCATGTATAGATAAATCAGCAACCGTGCGGTACCCGCTTATTGCAACATTCTTAACAAACCATATTCACTGCAGCTTAAATGTGGTGCTGTCATTATATCATAAGCAGAACAGGCCTCTCGACACCCCTGCTCCTGACCTGAAGCTCCGGATTCTACACGGCCTACCCCGACGTGAAGCAACTTTGCTGTGCTGCCTGTGGGTTTGTGTAGCATTCACAAATTCTCATTCGTTTGTGATAGTGATAATGATAAGTGGGAGGCTTAGCGTGCAACAGACAAGGACAGGAGAGGCACACAGGACGAGCGCTAACTTACAACTGAAAATTGGAAGGGAAAAAGTACGAACTCGAGGAAACAATTCATTCATCCATAGACTAGGAACCGATAAGTGCGTAAGTGAAACGTCGGTTGTTCTGTTGAAAAAGGAAGCATCGTTTTTAAATGCTGTGTAAGTTTTTGTATGCTTCCGGTATTTCGTCTCTATTCTGTTTTATCTGCCTTTGGGTGGCCCTAGATTATCTTGAATTATCTTCCCAGTCATGCAAATTCAGGGCTTTATAGAGCATGCGCATATATTGTTTCCTCGAGTTCGTACTTTTTCCCTTCCAATTTTCAGTTGTAAGTTAGCGCTCGTCCTGTGTGCCTCTCCTGTCCTTGTCTGTTCCGCGCTAAGCCTCCCACTTATCATGTATTACCAACTAGCCCAGAACTCCACTTTGCTCTCGTTTGTGATAGGTATGGCTAATAGCCCTGCATGTGCAACCTGTGGGTCTGACGAGACTATAGGCCACATTCTTTGCGAGTGGACCACATACAATGCGGAAAGACAGTTTCTCTGCCCTGCACTAGAGTGTCTATATGGACACCCGCTGACAGAAATCAAGAATATATGCCATTGGCTACGGCGATCGTCTGCGGTGAAGACCTCCCAGGCACTGCTCTGCTTCATGAAAACCACGGGCCTGATCGGTAGACTGTGATTTTGCTGTGATGCGACGTGATATGGCTGTGATGTGACAGTGCTGACTTCATATTTCTGTAACTTTCTTTTACACATCACTTTTATAGCCACTTACCCCCTTCCCCCAGTGCAGAGTAGCAAACCGGTTTCTTCTTCGGTTAACCTCCCTGCCTTTCCTCCTCTTCCAACACCCCTGCCTATAGTTACACTCAGAACTTGCCTGTGCAATGAACCTAAACCTGAAGTTGCAAACCAAGATGAGGTGAAAAGCAACATAAAGTACTGCAGTTCATGTTCAAGACTTTTATAGAGACTCCAATTATAGTTTGATTCAACGGCAAGTATCCGAAGGCTTTTTGCTATGCAGCACGCACAGTGTGGATGTTCTTGATTGCATACAGCTCCCAAATTTATTAAACTGTCAGCACATAGAAACGAAAGAATGCGTCATTTCAAGCATTTAGTCGAGTATCGAGCACACTGGTGATATGTTCATGTTCTCCTTCTTTCCCCTGGCAGTCCGTGAATGGAATGGCTTAGCCGATAAAGTGGTTAATTGCTCATCACTAGATGGGTTCAGTTCACGGCTGGCAATTGTTCCTTGAGTACCCTATATATGTGTAGCCTGACCTCTGTACAAATATAGTGAAACATGTCTTCAGCGTGATTGTATTGTATCATATCCTTCTTTTCCATTTCTTGTTCCACACTGCCATATAGAATTATATATAAATTAGACAAGTGTGGATTGCCAGTATTCCTGTCATTTGCTGTTTCTATATTATGCCCCAAACCTGCAACAGCCTCCAAAAAGAGGCTAGCAGTATGTATGAAATAAAATAAACCAGTTTAGAAAGCTTGTGCCTTTCCTTGCTTTTTGGACGGAATACAAGTTCTCGGGCCATACAGGATCTGCAACTGCTATGGAGGGTCGCACGGACAAGCTAGGCGCTGCCCGATCAGTTTCATTGTCAGCATATTTTATGTATATACTGAGGGATACCACCCCCCCCCCCCCCCCCCATTTTTTTTTTCTCACTGTGGCTAAGGCCAGACAGGAAAGGAAAGAGGACAGGCCACTAAGGGATAAATTTAAGAGAATGTGTAAGGTCACTAGGGGTGAGTTGGCTCATTTTCCAAGGCTAGGGAACAGTGGCCTATCTTACCTTTTCTGCCTAGCCTTGGCCACACTGCCATAAGTTGTCTCCGAGTGTAACTGAAGTCGAAAATGACTATTAGTGGGATTTGTTTTTATGCTATGTATGGCGTAAATTTTTTTTCGTAGCCAAACTGAATCTCCCTTTCATGCCTGGCGTCTGCCTATAAACTCGTCGACTTTGCGCCTGATTTAAACGAAAAACGCCACCCTTCTGCGGAAATTAAATTTTCAAAATTCGCGGCCATTGTCATCATTATCGTTTTTGTAGCGTCTCGCGCCATCTGTTGTGTATGTACACCAAAAAGAGAAAAAAAAAATAAAACATTCAAGATGGCTGCCTCCATGTTTTGCGCTGAGATGCATAAGTGACCGTCTTTTTTTGAAGATTTCTCGTCCTGAATGTTTACCTATAGCAAAGTTTCACGGTCCTCGCTAATAAATAACACGTAACGCATCCAAGGTGCTGCTTTTTCTTGCAGGTAAGGACATAAGACGTCAAAGGGCCGCCGCACGTCCTCGCCACGGCGCGATTGTTCCCGCTATACGATGTGTTGCGTTTTGTTGCGCCGGTTGTTTTGTGCTTTATGAAAGTTACATCTTTGTGCTTAGGTTCAGAAGTGTGCACCTAAGTGCCAAGGAATGGGTGACGCCGGGACTAAGGAGGTTGAATCAGGACAAAGAATGTAGGCTTTTCTCTGGCTGTCCAAACTCTTACCGCTGTTTTTGCCCGAATTCCATCGCTTTTAATATAATTTATTAACCTTTTTTCCTCGCCCAGCACATTGATGAGCACTGTGGCTACGTAGGGCCCATCGCGCGGTATTCGAGGGAACTGCTCTTGATGGCATAGAATGCCACTACGGTAGGCAAGATTTCTCCTTTGGCTACTACTCTTGTCTGCACCCCTCGCTCTGTTGATGACATTCGAAACGGCACCGCATTTTCATTTACCTTATGGAATGAAAAACGCAAGCGGTTTAACTACTACCGAGGCACTTTTTTGTGCGACTTTTATGCTTCTGAGTGTTCTTTGCTAGAAGCTCTCCGGCACCGATGCTTGCTGCTTGTGCTAGTGGAACGGTAGAAGTAGTGGCGTTCACGGTTTACATTGCTTGAAAGCAGTTTGTCTAGTGAACACTTCGCAGACTTGCAGCTTGTGTCAGCAATACGGCTATTTAATGCAGCAAAATAGAAAAATATTAATGCCATTGTCATGAGGCGAGCTCAAGCTTTTAAGAATGGAATTATGTAGTGGTTGCATAGCGTTTGACCCAACAGACAGATGACTCCACAGGCTGAGAATATTTAGTCAGCCATTTCCTTTCCTGTCCTGTGTACGTACCCTCTCTATTTTGTAATGTTGGTAATTTCCTACACCTAGAATAAAGCAGCTTGTGCTCTGCCCTGTGAACCATTTAACATCTGCTGTTCTAGACCTGCTCAGCACAAGTGCCAATGCTTTTTTGTGGGTAGTGCACCAATCAGGCCAGTAGAAGACTTTACTGCCAAATAGTGTCATAAGCTTGAGCTTATTGAAGGCACTGTGCAGCTGAAAAAAGCCATTTAGCAATCGCCATTCCTTGCAACTTTCAGGCTCCAGGGTGTTTCCGAAATGCAAATTTATTGAAGAACCCTGGCTAGTTTTGTTCAAGCTTGGTTGCGGGTTAAAACGATGCAGATTAGCCTGCTGGCAAGCTTGCACTGCAATAATTTGCACAGTGCTAACGAATTAGGAACAGCCCAACAGCTTGAGTAAGCTTGAAGCAACAGCTTGAGTAAGCTTGAGGCTTTGTCACTGCAGCCTCCTTGCACACAGCGCAGGTTGTGCACAAATGTTGCTTGTTTGCCAGGCAAAATCTTCTAGAAAATGTTTCTGCACCTGAAAAATGTTTCTGCACCTGCCTACAGGTACACCAGCTGGGAAAACTTTTCATGCCGTAGATCTGTTTTCAGCCATGTTCACTTGTACCCTGCTGTGGTGGCTCAGTGATAAGAGAGCTTGATTGCCGATCCCAAGGATACAGGTTTACTCTCAGCTGCGGTGGCAGCTGATGGAGGCGAAATGCAAGGCGGCTTTGTACTTTGCGATGTCAGTGCACATAAAACACCCAGGTGGTCAGAATTTTCTGGAGCTGTCCGCTACAGCATCCCTCATAGCCTAGACATTAAACCCCATAAACCGAACAGAACACTTGTCAACTGTAAACTTCCATAAGGAGAAAGTCTATGCAGCTCAAAAGCAGGCCCTGTGGCTGCAGACAGTTCACCAAAATGTATATGCGAAATTAATTGCAAAATAATGTACAATCCCTTTGTGCACGTTACATAAGGCATTGCAATCCAAGGCAAGCACAGATGGTGGAGGTAGGTGCAGCGTATGTCTAGTTATCAAAAGGCAGTATTTCTGTGCATATCAGCAAAGTATATGGGGTTTTATTTCCAGGCTGTAGGAGGGCCACAATTTTAGCCTCTTGGGAACCTTTATTGTGCACTACTAATACTGCTGCATATCATACGGGCATTTTCGCATATTGCCTCTATTGAAGCAGCATCACTTTTCTATGTAAAAGTGAACATTCTAGTGTCTCATTGCAGGTCTGCAATAATCATTGTAAAAATGTTGAGAATCTTTCAGACGACTGTGTACAAACTTGACTAACTACACATAACTTTCCGCATCCACAAAACCATATGCTGGCTTAGTCCTTTATCTCAGAGCTTCATTTGTCATTGGCAATTGTGCCAGTATTGCCAGTGACAAGTGGCACTTGTCCAACCTGCTCTTACATTGCTTGCACTGCCAATGAAAAAGGAATAGATTTGGTAAATACATTGATTGCATTTTCAACTCTACAGAGCAATAGTTATCCATGGAAAAAAAATGCGCATTTCAGTCTTTAGCACACATTTTTGGCATAACAAAAGTCATTTTATGATAGTGCCACACACAAAGAGTGCCGGTGGCGGTGATGCCTCAACAAAAAAGAGCTCTTTCGTAAAGTAGTTCAGACAGCAGCTTCGCTGACAATCTAGAATTTGTACCTGACAGTTACTCTGACCCCGTTTGCGATGTGCGTACACTGGTAAAAAAAACAAAACAAAGATGGCGAAGTGACAGCATGCTTTACTAATGAAGGAAACTTTTTAGAATTAGAATGGTATGAAAAACATTACAACTAAACCTGCCGATGTTAGTATGTTTTTCGGGAGTTAATTTGGCGGTTACCGGGTTAACGTGCAGCTAACTCCATAAAATTAGCATCAATTAAATGCTGTGTATCTTGGGGACCATCATTAACAATGTGATGCATGTGAGCCATCACATGCTTGAGTTCATTAAACATACAAGATACGTAGGCACCTTTTATTCAGATAGCATTTGTATACAAAATCAAAAGCACCATGGCAATGTCAGAAGCAGCTTAGGCATATAAGCACAGCCTATTTTGAACATGATGTGGAACAGGTTCCTTAGCCCTCTTATTTTTCAAAGTCGGCTAACAAACAGATGTGCATTTGCAAAAACCTGCATGGTATGCAGATGAGCCATTCCTGCCACTAACAAAATGAGCCACTTCACAGATTTCCATATGGTCCTTCCAGTCTTTGAACTCTGCAAAAAGAAAGATTTTCCAAGTTGTCAAAAGTGAGTCTCAAAAAAAGACAGCAAGAAACAGAACTCTTGTAGACTGGAAAATACAAAATAAAAAAAAAAAGTACAGGTATTGCCAACACCAACGGATTGCACAAGTAAACTGCGTATGTTGACATCAATTTTTGGAAGCAGATTTCAGAGGCTAGGCTACACTGCCATGCAGTCAGCCATAAACTGGATGAATGTCAACATATCCAAAATGAGTTATCAAGTTGTCCTTTGTGTGCCTTCATAGAGGCTCTGACTAGGCTCAAACATGGCAAATAGACTTGTCCTCCGCACTCATTGGTTCTTTACGATGCCTGTCACTGGAAAGGCCTAAAGCTTTTCCTATTGGTTCATTGACTTGAACGAGAACATCTTCGGTGTAACTCCGCCTGGTTGGGTACTTGAAACAAAAGTAAGAAACACCATCACCAACCAAATTTTTTATTAGAGCCCGACGTTTCGGGTCCAACTCGATCCCTTCCTCAGGGGTGACTAAAGTTTGAGGCCCGCAGTAGCAGGCACACGTGGCGAAGTCCAATTGTGTAGCAGAGCCAGGGTAGCGTCCCCAGATTCCTGTTCACTGCTGCAGCTGTCAGCCGGATGAACCGAAAAAAGACGCGACGTCTTTTGAAAGGGTTGGTCTTAACCACATCAAGTATGTTCACCTCGCCAAAGGCGATTTTGTGGTCGGCGCATTCGCAGTGCTCGGCGAGGGGGGTTGCTTTTCGAGTTCAATTGCCGGGCGTCATTTTTGTGCTGCAATATGCGCAGACAGATTTTTTGTTTTGCCGATATAAGAGGCAGAGCACTCGGAGCACGAGATTTTATAAATAACGCCTGGTTATTTTTCTCTAGGAATACGGTCTTTTGGTAGCGGCAGAAAACGGCAGACTGTTGAAGTAGGTTTGTGCGACACACAGACGTGTTTGCGCAGGATGCGTGCAAGCGCCTCACTGGTGCCCGCCACGTATGGGAGCACAATGCGAGGGCGCTTCGTCGTTTCCGTGTTGACCGACCCTCTTGTCCTGCAAGCTCGACGGCGGAAAGCACATTGGAATAAAGGCGCGTGCATAGCCATTCTTCTTCAGATCGGCTAAGCATAGGCCGCTGCCTGCTACTGCGGGCCTCAAACTTGTCGCCCCTGAGGAAGGGACCGAGTTGGTCGCGAAATGTTGGGTTCTAATAAATAATTTGGTTGGTGATAGTGTTTCTTAAACTAGTGGTTCATCACACCGATTAACAAGCTAATGGCAGAAGGAGCACAGGTAACGTCTTCAAGAGCCTACATATGCTCTTTGCAACCATGTGTTCTTATTCCATCATTTACTATCAGCCAAAAAGAACTCAGTACTCTGTTTGACAGCATTATCTGCACATTGGATTCACTTTCAGAGTTTATTTCGTTGCAACAAGGTGCCAATCACGACAAAGGCACTGGTCATCGAACAACAGAATGCCCAGTGCTCAGTTTAAAGGCAGCAAGGAAACATGTTAACCTGCCAAGTACAATGATCAAGAACAATGTAGAAGCAGTGTTGTGTTGTGGCAATCATTCGAGGTAAATCTCTGTGCATCATCATTGTACAACAAAATGAGTAAAAGCTGCGTCCAGGTGGCGTAAAGCGTGAAAAAAAAAAAAAAAAAAAGCTATGCGGTATGACTTCCCCCTCAAAGAAGCATCGGCCCAATGCTCTACATTGAATAGAAAGGTAGGCAAAAATAAACATTAAGCAAAATATAAATAGTGTCCATCAGTTATAATAGGGCTTTAGGCACACAACATACAATTTCTGGACATGTATCACCCCTGGGGTACTGTCAGTAACATCTGGGGACAATTCCATAGCCCATTTCATCTAGATGAGTGAACTTGATTTGCGGAAACAGCAGCGTAAAATTTATAGTTTTCATTAAATCCACGATGGTGATTCAGCATCCAAACCTAGAGTCGGTCTGCTGGATTGTAATTTTCATTGTCATTGTAGGTTACGTTAGGCATTGGTGCCTTGCTGGCTTTTTATGCGCAACTGGGCGAGTCGGGCTGCTTCTGCACGCTGAAGGTAGGCAGTGACACCGAGGCTGTCCTTTTCCGTTACATGTGGCATCAGCATGACATCGAGTGCTGTATTAAGGCGAAAGCCTTTAAAGGGAAACTGCACCAGTTGTAGATTTTGATGAGTGTCAAGGAATCAAATGATTACAGCTTTCAGGTTAAGCATGCAAGATATCTTCGCGCTAGCATTTCAAACAATGGCGCAAATAGCGATTTAAACCGCTTCAGCTATCGAGCTTCTCCTCACCACACAGCGACGCTTGGGGGGCACATAATGACATCATTGACGGCACCAGTATGTTTCCCGCATAGAATGGCTTGGTTGGGAGAAGTAAAAACAAGGCTACCAAAATTGAAGGCCCAGGAATATTGTTTGATGGCATCAAAAAAGGCACCGCATGATGTGGGCGAAGGTAACGTAAAGAAAAAATATTACCGTCCGTGATGTCATCATCGAGCTTCTACGCAGTCCTTCAGTGCTGTGAGGAGAAGCTCGAATTGTAATCGTTGATTACTTCATCAGTTTTAAAGATAGCACACAAACACTTTGCAAGCATTACCGACAGCTTATGGAGAGTCAAATTCTTGAATGTCGCAGAATTCTCGAAAAGTGATGCAGCTGCGCTTTAATGGCTCATACTGTCGGCGTTCGTTCGGTCACAATATAGCTTTCAATCAAATTACATCACCTGAAACCGAAACTAATGTCATCGGAAAGGTAAAAATCCTGCATCCACCGGGAATCGAACCTGCATCCCTCGCATCGCCAGCCTAAGCTTTAACCAACTGTGCCACACCCGGGATCGTGAACTGCACATATATCTTGTCTACAGTGATTTGGTTTGGTTTGGTTTGCGGGGTTTAACATCCCAAACCGACTCAGGCTATGATAGATGCCGTAGTGCAGGACTCCGGAAATTTCGACCACCTGGGGTTCTTTAACGTGCACTGACATCACATAGAACACAGGCGGCCTTGCTTTCGTCTCCATTGAAAAGCGGCCGCCGAAGCCCGGTTACGATCCCGCATTCTTGGGAACAGTAGTCGAGCGCCGTAACCACTGCGCCACCCCGGCGGGCCCTTGTCTATCATGAGGATGAGTTAAAACACACATCATAATTCTCCTTGTCTGCGTGATGCTAATGCGGCCACTCCCCTTTGTAGCGAGGGATCACAGAGTTCTTCATTAGGCCAATAAATAAAGGAGTAGAAAAAGAACAAAAACTATACCAACTGCTGTGCATTGGTCAAAAGTCCAGAAAAAAGAAATGAGGAAGGAAAAGGGGGAGTCCTTCAACAATCTTTTCGCTTACGCCACCAGTCAAGGCGGTGCTTTGTCACCTCTACTGCCCTACCCAGGGTGTGCTCTTTGGGTGGTGACATCGACTGCAGACCAAGTGCTGTCGAAAGAGTCTCCATCAGTGCTGATGTCGCACTTGTAGGGGGGGGAGGGCCACAGTTTCGGGCACTCGATCACAACATGCCGTATGGTTTTATCGGCTGCGTCGCACTCGGAGCACTTGTGCGCAGAAAACCACTCCGTGCCTCGCAGAGTAACCCGCTGCCGTCCGCTGTCTCGTGTGTTGTCATAGATGTTCTCATTAGCGATCGTGTGTTTTGTGCTGGAGTCCACCGCCAGGGATGACTTTGCCCGTGCTTCGCTGTGCCATCTCTTCATTTCTGCTTCTCAAACCTGGTTATGGATCTGCTCTCTCCACGCAAGCTGGAATATCTCCAACAGGCCGGCTTGTGGAATTCCGTACTCCTATGCCAACCTTCGCGTTCAAAGCATCCATCTGGTGTTGGAGCACTTGAGTACGATGTACTTGTATACCTCGCTGGACCATCTATGGCGAAGTGCTCAGCTGGCGCTGCAAGGCAAGCTTGCGGTTGTCTCACATGCGACGATAGTAGCGCTGACAATGACGCTGCAATTAGTGATAATGACAATGACGCTGCAATTAGTGATAATGACAATGACGGCATTAGCAATGATAACGGTGCATTTAGTTAATAATGATAATGAGAGCAAACGGATGCACCGTGTGCACCAGCAACGCTCAGCCTTTCGCACTTCTGCAGTTTAGATTCCACAGTGCTTTTGGAATTTTCGGGCTCCCTGCCATACACAAGGTGGAATGGAGTTGACCTGCTTCTCCGCTCCTAGCCGGCAGCAACAGCGCGGCAGGCTACTGTGCTGACATTAAAGTGAGAAACTAGTTACATCGGCTTAACTTTCAGGCCGACTGACTGTTAATGCATGCAAGGAGGACAATGCCACGGACAACGAGAAGTGGGTTTTTTACACGACAGATATGATGTGCTTCTCGCTTTCTACAACGATAATTAGTCTGAAGAAGCCTTTGGCCCTTTGCTTCGGCGTTGCGAGTCAGGTAGTCAGTTGCTACTATTATCCACTTGTTGCTAGATGTCAATGTCGGGAAATGACCTAGTAAGTCCATGCCGATCTGTTGGAATGGCCTCGCAAGTGATTGGTTTGGTTGTATATCCTGCAGTCTTGTTAGCAGTGTTCGGTGGCGTTAGCAGTCACAGCAACTCCTGACATAGTGCGTGACATTAGCAGATAGACGAGGCCAATATTATTTAACCTGAATGCGACTCAGAGTAAAATAAAGTTTAGACGCCCAGCTGTGGGCTCATCATGAGGGGCCTGTAGGATTTCATCGAGAAGGCCCACAGGGACAAGTAAGTAGGCGGTCAGGGTGCGAACGCCATTATAAAGCGCAAGGGAGGCTAGTCCACGTTTGAACACTCTTAAGTGGCAAGGATGACTTTCCTTCAAGGTAGTCGAAGTCTGAGTGCTGAATTTGCGTGAAGTAGGCCCCAAAATAGCATCGTTATTGTCTTCTTCCAGCACTTTTGGACAGGGGCTCGTGAAAAGCAGTACCATGTGTGCGTGGCCAAAATAGGTGTTTAGAGCAGCTTTTGGAGCAAGCAAATATGCTTTTTGGAGCAGCTAAATGGAGCAGAAAGCAGGACAGACGTGCTGAAACAGCTATGGAGCGGAAATGTTAATGTTTTATAGCAGAAATATCGGCTTTTTGAAGAAACTTGAGAGCATGTGGTCAATTAAATCTCCAATAAGTCATAAAGGCCTTTCTACCCTTCTTGGCAGCAGAAATTGTGCTGCTTACAAACAGGCCCGCTGTGTTCTGAAGATGTTTTACTGCAGACTGACTGTAACCAACATGTGACCAGCGTGCAGTTTAAAGGCCCATTCACGATTGAGGATTGCAAAGGGTGTGCGATTAAGGAACTGCTCAGACTGACCGATGTTCACACTTGCAAAGGCAAACGGTGGGTCGCTTTCCCAAATTGGCCTCATTCAGAACGAGACTTGTCGACCTTGACTGCTCACCAAAACAGAAGCCGAATGTAAACCGAACTTCGATTCATATCAACTGTGTTGCTGATTGGTTACCGATTTAAGACCAGGAAGGAAACGTTGGACATGTGCCTTTTTATATATGGGAGTGCTTGTTGCTAAACAAGCTAACTCTCAAAACGTAAGAATAATGTGCTTCAGATTGTATGCTTAAATAATACAGCATGAGCACATCTATTTTGGCCTTCTCGACAATCTCTAGACGAAGCCCAAAACAAGTCCAAGGATCGCTAAGGTTGCACACTATAGTGAAGGCTTGCCAAAGTAAAAATAATATGCGAATGAAATATTTTTGCTGAAGAAAGAAAAAGGCTCTTAGTGACCACAATCCACGGCATGCATGCAAGAGTGCCGCAGTCACCATGAATAGCAGAAAGCATGGGGATGATATCGTGTAACGTCAGCGCCCAAGGTTGCCAAACCATAAAGCTGCTTTCGCTATTAATAATAAAAAATCATTATAAACTATCTACTGCACTGAAATCTCAAATTTAGAGGATTTATAATTTATGTGAATGGAGTGAAATGCAATAATCAGTTTATGCTCAGATTTTAGCTGTCATGACCCCTTTAAGTGAATATAAATAGTTCAAGCATATGGTACCAACATAAGAAACACTACAGAATTATATGAAAATGTCACTGAACTACGAGCACGTGAATGATTAAGCTGCTAAATTTGAAAATAATACACAAGACGCGGGCAGGGTCATTAAACAGAGCCCTAGAATATAATTTTTTCCATCTCCTCACCTTCAGGTGCATTATCTGCTCTGGTTTAGAGCTCTGCTCTTAGTTTAGTGACTTCATATAAAAACAGAACCTCATCTGGACGTAGAACTTCTCTATGCGAAGAGTAATTTTCCTGTCATGGGCAGAATATCCAGGCTCGGGAACATCTGGGCTTTTCAAAAACATCGCAAAATTATGAATGTTGCTTGTCTTAATCTCAATTATTGAAATGAAATAAATAATTTAAAGAAATCGAATTTTCCAGCGTGTTTACGAGCTTTGCAAGCTCTGCAGACGTATAAAGAAGACCTCGGTGGTCAAAATTTGAGATGAATTCTTTTTTTTTTGTTTTGTTTTTTTGCACACATAATTTGCTCAAAATTAGATACAGAATAAGTACTACATTTTGATTTGTGCCTGAACTTTCGAGCCACATATCTTGCAATATACCGGGTGCACGAGGCATTTGAGGATGCAATGTTGGCTTCAGGCAGAGAATATCTCCAGCAAATATATATATATTTTCACCAAACTTTAGGAGATATTTCTCTTACTGTTTATTTTCACATTACTCAATGAATGCGCCACTTGCAGCAATAACCAATTCAATTCGGCTTCGGAAATGGCTGCATGCACGGATCAGGTGGTTCTTAGAGGTACTGCCCATTGAGTTCGCAGTGGCGACCTTAAGAGTTTTTTGTATTATGTGGCCTTTTGTCGGCTTCTCTCTCAACGACGCCAGTGATTTCAAATCTGGACAACTAGGAGGCCACAAGTTGGGAGTGATGTGGTTATTGGAAGTTGTTGGCCAGCCACTCGTGGGTGACGCAGGCGGTGTGGGCGAGAGCCGAATGTTGCTGAAAGACACAAGATTTTCCTTTCGAAACAGTATCAGTCCAGGGCTTCACAACGGTGGCAAGCACCTCTGCGTACTCGGCAGCATTAACGCGGAGTCCTTCTGCAAAACAGTGTGGCAGCATGACATCACCCCTGTTGCCAACGGCTGCTGACACCATCACAAACAGAAATTTTGTCTGCAATGCTGTCGGCACCTCATTAGCGCTTCCGTAAAGCCATCTTTCATTATGGCAATTAGCTTTTTGGTCTTGATCGAAGTTCTTTTCATCTGAAAGAAAAAAAAAGCATTCCAGGCTCTTCAGCTTGCCTAGCAAGCGCTTGGACCAGAGCAGGCGATTCTCCCGACCTTTACCAGAAAAGAATTGCGGCCTCCTCATGACACAGAAATGGTACCTCACGTCCTCGTGCACAGCAAGCCTGGCAGCTGACTCTACGACATCGAGCTCCTTTGCAATGTCCCACATTGACTTCTCTGGGTTGTCACTCACGATGACTTGCAGCCTCTGAAGAAAATCAGGTGTTCTGACGACGCCTGACCGCTGACTGTGCTTTTTCCTTTTCGCCACAGATGCCACGTCACCGTCACAGCACACTAGTTCTGTCCGCACTTTGTTAACGAAAGGCTTCGCAACATTCAGAAAGTTGGCAATTTCCAAGTCGCTGTGGCACACGGCCAGTGCGATGAGGACTGCATGGCGTTTCATTTCCTGTGTCAACTTGTACGCTTCCATTTTTCAACAAACTGCGCAGTATAAATGATAAGGGGTCAACCAACAAGAAGCCGCATGCCTAGATACATATGCTGAGCCTGCTGGTGTCTATGGCGATAAGGAGTAGTAACCTCAAATACCTCATGCACCCAGTGAGCTACGAGACTGCTATAACTGTGCCTAGTGACGGGCAATCAAAGTAGCTTCAACGTCCTTGAGCCTTCCCTCGTGAAGCAAGTGGTCAAATTCATCATTCGCAAAGAACACGCAGTAAGCAAAAAAAAAAAGAGAGAAATTACACGCTCTCAATTTGTGTTTGAAGTTTTCAGGTGCAATCAAATCCATTCGCTACAACCCATCATGCTTCGAACATCTTAATGAAAAGCATGGGTAAAAAATTGTTCAGAGTGCAATACGAAAGACCTGCAGTAGACCTGCAAGTAGTGCTAAAGGAACACTGAAAGAAAAAGTAGGCTTGCAGCGATGGTATACTGGCTCCTAATCACAAAAACACCACTTTCACTGAAAACAAAACTCTTATAAGGTAGAAAAAAGAGAACAGAAATGCAGGCATTGCAGAAATACAGAAATCGCAAATGCATGCACAATGACATGCAAGGGATCCCGGAGGCTGCCTAACATGTATTATGGTTGCATGTTTGAATTGTTAATTTTTGTTTCAAAAATGGCAAAAAGACAGGCTAAATATTGGAAGCCAAAAATAAATTTGCGCTTGGCAGTGCCACAGGCAGTCAGTTTCGTTGTGGTATGTTTTGGTTCTTCGAAGTCACAGCTATGCATTTGGCATCACCACATGGTTTCATTTTTGATATACATGCGTTGGTTTACAAGTGCGGAGCAGCAGAGTTTTCCTCTGATGAAGTTCATGCCCCAGTAAGCGCTTCTCTATTGAAAAATCTGGTATGAAATGCACACAGGATTAAGTTACAACTTACTGGGCAGAATAAACCTGCACAGACCCGAGTGGAGCTGGGAAAGAAAAGAAAGGCTGGAAAAAGTAAGATTTAAATTGCATGGGTGCTTAAGAAAAAAAAAAAAAGCGACAAAGAAAAAAGAAGAAAAAAAAAACGGCCTCGAACAGGATTTAATTCTAAGCCATTGCACCACACGAACAGCTGAGACCTCTCGCATTACATTACTTGTGTAGTGCAATTGCATTTTTTTACACACATTTTTCACTCACCGCTAAACAATTGCATCCCAAGTGTGCTGAATGCTTTTGCTGGCTGTTAATAGTGTCACCGATGTCTCATATCTATGATAAGCATAGGAGTTTGCCAAACTATCTCGTAATATTTCTATTTCTCTATTTTCTACTCTCCCAGTGTGCATGCACAGACCTTACTGGCACATCAGTTTGCCATCTGCAGGGCAGCGACTCTAGAGTGCACCACATAAGGTGTAGACACCCAAGGAAGCATTGAGCGAAAGGGAGCTCAGTTGGTTCATATTAGGAAATACAATAGTGAAGGAAACTAAATAAATTGAGCAAAACAGGCCCTGTGTACCCCTTTTTTCTTTTAACTTTCTGCCACAATGCATTGTTCACCCCTTGCTGCTATTCAAAAAAGACGGATCTGTAGCAGTCTTTACTCGTCACTCGTGATGGTAGCTCGGCAATGTCTGTGGCCGCATCCATAGCTTCGCTAGCTACAAACTTTGCCGCCACGCCGGCACTCGTACATTCTATCCTGTTAGTCAAGTGACCTCAACTCTAAAAAGCACCGCATGCTCTGTGGGTGCAAAGGTCAAGATTCACTGCGAGAACTTTGCAGTCAAGCTCAAGATCTATGCTTGGTGCAAACAAATAGACGGCTTTGGCGAACTGTAGCTTTAATTTCAGCTGCTGCTAGATTGCACTGCTCGCTATGCATCAAGAATCACGGAGTCTATGTCTACACCATCGTTTGCATCATTTTCCCAAGTCTAAATCCCTTGGAAGGAAAACAGACCTCTTCAACTTCAAATCGAAATATCTCGGCAATAAATGTGTCTTGCTGCCGGACAAGTGACAAAAAAGTCACGAAACACTGCACTACTGGAATCTGGCAACAAAAAATATTGTGATGGGTCCCATACTGCAGAAAATCTGGCATCCATGAAAAATTATGGGCATGTATCTGGAAAGTGGCAGGAAGGTGACGCAGCACTGCAATGACTGTCCGTCAGATTGTGTGACAACACAAGGCTACATGACATGACCAAGTCAGCAGGTGCTGCCACACAGGGTGCTTTTTATGGTATCAAGTTAAAAAGGAAAACAAAGAGAACATCGCTTGGAGCAATTACGCACCACTATTTGTTTCTTGCAGGTGTATCCGTGACAAAGGTGCATGCAGGGCTACCTGGAATCACTTGAGGCAAATCTTTGAAGCCTTTGTTATGAAATATTAAATATTGCAGAGGTTCAGCTCTCTTTGAACCAAGTCAAAAGCATTAGCCATCGGCTGGTGCCGCATTTGTAGCTGCCGCTTCAGTCTTGGCTTGATTCCGCATTTGGTAAGCTTCTCGGCAATAGGCTAGTCTGGCTTCTCGTTCGATGTCTTGGCAACCTGTCTGGCATGGTTGCAGTCTCTGTCTTTGGCGCAAGTGGATTCCTCTACACCACACTGCCTCCTTTTGTCATGCCGCCTGGTGAATTCACCCAACACTATGCTCGCGGTCTCGACTGCATTTACCCAGAAATGTTTTAAAGCAACGAACAGAATATGGGCGCACAAAACACAGAGAACAGAACATGTTGGTGCCGCTGCAAATGAATGAACAACGAAATAGCTATTAGAAATGACAGCAGTGCCTACTCTGCTGGCAGAAATCTTGAGCAAAAATTTCTCGTCAATTGGCCCTAATTGGCTATACAAGGCCATGCGACATTTTCCCATGAAAATAGCAGTGACTGAAATTTTTCATACTTTCACAATCATCTTCTAGCAAATAATGACCTCCTTTTGTTTCGTACTACATGCGCCATAGTGTCAGCAAATAAATTGCAATGCTGTTTGTACAGCAAGCGACTGCAGGCAAGGGACACGTCTGGGTGATATTTTTGAGGTAGTCGTGTAAGCAAGTTTCCAGGGCAAAAAAATTATGGCATGTAATTTCTTCCTAACAAAGATTACCAAAGTACTGCCTGCTGAGAACTTATTCTCGGCAAATAATTTCAATAGTGTATGGAGCAGAGCATGAATTCGGGCAGCCCGAAAACCTGGGCCGGGCTGGAAAATTGCCGTTTTTATGGGTCTGGACCTGGCTCGGGCTTGCAGCTTGCAGTGGCGGAACGAGGCCAGGCTGGGTAAAGCTGTGTATGGCTTCTTTTGGAGATGGAATTCCAGCACTAAAATCATTCCGGTGGTTTATGAATAAACCACTACTAGTACATATGTTGACAGAGAATGAGAGAAAGCTCATTTGTAAACAGAGTTTAATCAGTGACACTCGGTGTTTTGTCCAAGTAATTTAGTACGAACATGCCGGGCTGCATTCAATGACACAAGTGAAAAAAGTTAAAAAGGAAAGGCTCAAAACTCGATAGCGAACTGTACTACAATGGAGGTGTTATGAAGTGCTGTAACCTGTCATGCATGACACAGCCCGTTTGCATAAGCACGTGCCTACTGAAGTACTCAACACCATCAGCTTAGGATTTCTCAGAAATCAGTGAGCAAGAGGGTAGCTTCTAACCTTTGTGTTACCGCTAACGGCTGGACATTTGAAGCCTTATAACAGCCCCTAGACAAGGACCTTCAATTGACTGCTCGGCAGGCAGCCATCTGTTCATAAAAATTCTGACTCCCCCCCCCAAAGAATGTCTCTACGCTACAATAAATGCTGTAGGATAAGAGCTTATTGCTTTAGGAATCTTTACATATCCAATAACATATACATGCAAAATGAACAGACGCTACCGCTTTTCGTCTCCACAGAGATGTGACAATGTGGCTGTGATTTCTTCAATGAATATGTAAATTTTGGTTTTTTCTGCCCTTGCCCACTAATGTTCCTGGGGCAAAGTTGCCAGGGGCAGTCTTTTTGTAGGTGATTAAGCAAAGAACTTGCACCAAGAGCCAATTGCTTATAAGGAGTCATAGTTAAAATGCCCATAATCCACACCTTTTAAATGTACATTGTGCTAGATAGCTTTACATAAAATGTCTTGTCAAAATATTCTTCACCATGCCTTTGCTTCTGTCGGTGCTTTAACTGTGCCCTTCTCAACCAAGAATATTTTGCAAGGTTTGTCTCTCATCTTGATTTATTGTTATGTGCTAGTTAAGCAATACATTTTTAAGGCGCCTGTTCAGACTTACTTTGCAGGTTTGGCACAGGCCCTGTCGTGGAAGCGCAGGCCGGGTCCGGGCCATTAATCATTGCCGATGGGCTTGGAACCATGGATCCGGGATGGTCTTCAAACGTGGGCCAGGGAAGGGGCTGCAAAATTCAACCCGTGCAGGGCTCTAGTAAGGAGTGTAAGAAACTAAAGGTACAGGAAAAAAAAAAATCACACACACATAAGGGGAGTTCAGTAGCGAGTTCATTACTTCGAAGCACCTCTACGTGGTCTCCGTGCTACAATGGAGTTGTCTAAACGGTATTTACGTTATCATTTCTGTTGTCTCAACAGAGCTTATCCTTTTGTCGTGCCCGACGCAAACTAGGCAAAATTTCATCAAGGGTACGCAGAATATCATCCATATAGCTGCCGCTTTTAGCTGTGAAAGGTTCAGTGCTAGTTTCGAGCTTTTGGTGCTTAATATGTATCACTAGTTTCAAGCTAGTGATGCTCGAGCGATATCATAGGCAAGTACTTCACCCGGATGTGATCAAAACGAACAGCGTATGGAGAATCGGGGCCAAGAACGTAAAAAGCATAAAATGAGCTTCGTCGCCCTAAGCAGCTAATCATTGACGAGTGCCGTGAGTATCTGGTTGATAGAAGACAAAGCATCAAGCGCCAGTTAGCAGCATCATAAGACAGTGCAGTGCTCGCCTTCAACAGTGCTAAATTGGCGCGTGCTGCAAGTGCATACCTTGGCACAAATCCCTGCAGTATGTGACAAATAAGAACGGTAAGCGGACAGCATATAACCACGAACATTGCACGCAAAACTGGCAGCTAAAATTTGAACATGGCGGCACCTTCATTGGCATGCTTTGTCCACAACTAAAATCTTTTCACAGACCGGGCACTAACCTTTCTGTACCGAAGCCGCAGCAGATGTGCCAGGGTTGTTCATGGCGCGCACACCAGTCAGTTCGATCTACAGTGTTCTAGAAGGGGGCAGTGGGCTCACTGCCGTATCCATGCGCCGCTCCGCCGTAAAGCACTCAGTGTCGATATCTCCGGCGCCCGCCAGGGGCGCTGCTGCCAGCGTCACCTGAACGATCTCGCTAGTCGCTTCTTTTGCTTCGCGGCAGCGGCGACGACGGTTTGCTTTTCACAGCCCCTTTTGATCAGTTAGTCCTCTATCGCCTGCTAAATCCGTGTGGTCTTTTTGTGTCTCACGCTTTTTTAGCGTGCTATGTCAGTGAAAAATGCCTGGCCGTCGTCAAAATTACTGCTTCGCTCCTGGGTGCAGAACTGGCTACAGCCGTGTGAAAGACGCGCCGAAGGCGTCTTTGTTTAAAATATAAAATAAAAATAAAAACTTAAAATATAAGGCATGTATCTCAAGGGACCTGAACTCATAATATGAGAAAATTGTTTTCACAGGAGGATCAACCGGCTCATCAGCATCATGACTTCTAGGTTCCCGGCAGAAGCTCTGCGACCCAATTCTTCATCAGCCAAAGCACTCTCGGATTTTCTGAATTATATCACATCTTGGGAGCAGCACGCTGGTGGAGCAGGAGGGTTCTTAAGCGAGTCAACAGCGACTGGTCTGCGTGTGACAATCTCAAGCACTTTAGGGCTACTGTCATAACTAGAAAATTTAGGGTATGCATATCTTATGACATCTCGGCTTAGTCAGGATATCGTATTGAAAATTTGTTTGGAATCGTGAGACAAGCCTCAGGCTGTAATGACCATCCAACTCCCACTCAGTTTCTCATAACAATTAACTGCATGTCATTCTATAGTTTAGTCAAAACTGTGAGATATGGCAATGCAGATCCATATGTGCACTCAGTGCTTTGCTTGATGCTGAGCACAGCAGTGCAGGTGGTCCTCCCAGCAATGCGTGGGACCAGGTGGATGCCCTCATTGCTTCGGGGAACTTGCCAGATGCGGAAGCGATGTTGTCTTCAGTGGATCATGACGAACACATAGAGAGAAGCGACTCTCGCTTAACTTATTATGTGTCAGGATACGTCGCGAGGAAGTTCATAATAAAAACTAAGTGCCAGGAATGCATGAAAGCTCTGACCGTGCCATCTGAAGATGAGAGTCTTGGGCTGGCTGCATTAATACGATACAGAGACAGAGGCGGGCTACTATACCCGCACAGCACACTGTTTTCTTTTGTGAAAACTCTTGAGGATATGTTCACGGAATGCTTCAGCAAAAAACAGTTGCATACCGATAGCATTTTAGATCTGCTCAGCCTGGTGAAGGCAAGATGCATGCGCAACATTGGTTGCACTGAGCATTCAGCTGAGCTCACCAAGAATGTGATCAGCTTTTACCTTACAACGCGGCTTCATTTTTTTACAAAGGGCATTAACTCAGAGAGAAATGAAAAAAGAAAGAGGACCATGCACAAGAAGATCGCGAAAACTTCCTAGTCTGCATGGTGTAGGATTATGTCCACTTGTAAATATTCGGCCAGATTTTTCGGCTGCACGTGTTCCAAGTCTTAAAATAAACGTTATTACATAAGAGTGCCTTGTGTTTATTTCCTTTACATGTTTTGTTGGGTTTAGAGCGACGCAATGCATATAAATAGCTTCTCGAAGCAGCAATGCGCTGATGTCGAATTTCGCGCGCATACTTTGGGAAGAACACTGCTTAATAACATGCATTTCCGCAGCCGATGATAGTTGTAAAAAAAAAAAAAAAGGTTACGTTGAAATTGGCCCTGTGGTATTCTCACTGCGAGAATGCGGCGACCATTACCGTTATATTATCAAATATCATTGCACATCCTGAAGGCACCCTTCGCCATTGTCTGCGGTGCAAAAATTACCCGGCCCCATAGGTCACTGCATACTGGTAAGATGCAGCAAAAGATGTATCGTGCATCAGACGTCATGAATATTGCATTTCGTTCGCCAAATCCAGCAGTGAACGGTACCCGTTCTACTTCGGCGCGCGGTCTAGCTTCAGGTTACGCTGGGAAGCGCGCCATCTGCCGGTGTCGACATGAAGTGCGTCACGCGCCGCCGCCATGTGAGCGCACTACAATATTCTAGAACACTGTAGTTCGATCGCACCCGTCCGCGCAACAGGCACAGTCTCGTTTACTACAACAAAAGCCACGGCACCAAACCGCCGCCGCGGCACCGGCGGCATCCCTATAGGCATCCCCAAGCAGGGTGGGTGGCGGGCGATGAGCGGTGGCCCGCCGGCACGCCGTGCCCTCAACTAGGGACAATCCGACCTAGGGATTGCTAGGGATTCAGGGCGGCTGTCCAGCAAAAATCCACACTGGCATTATTCATGGGGCGGAGACTGGTGACACGCACCGTGGCACCAGCAAAACGCTGCTGCCACGCACAAAATACGTCACCCTACGTCATCATAAACTAAGCAAAAGAAAAAAATGTGCGCAACAGCAAGTGAAACATTTATAATACTAATTTATAACTTAAAATTGTGGCTTAAAATAAGTTATTGTTCATTTTCTTAATCATTTTAACTTATGTAGGTATCGGCGGCGTTGGCGCGTTGGTCATGGCGTTCGTTGGTCGCGCACTTGAACTCATGGCTTATTTCCATGCCTATTTCAGTCGAAGCGTTTCGCATACTCATATATCAAATCCTCCTCGCTAATCTCCTTGGATTAGCAAGGAGGATTTGAGAAATCCGCGCTTGGTTGCTACAATCAAGCACGGAGTTTGGACGCGCTTGATTGTGACGTACAGTTGCAGACGAAGTTTTTCTCGTGTAGCGCAATTTCTAGCTTAGCTCTGGGCTTCGGGTTCGGCTGCGCATTGTGCGCTTCATTCGACGCAAGGGAATTAGGCTCCCAGTGGGCTGCTTATCTCGTTGTTCTGTCGAAAGTATTCCGCCTTCAAATACGCAGTTGGTGCAGTGTTCCGTTCCATAGCTCTAAGGCTGTATGTTATGGCACTGCATTTATTTACCTCCGAATTCCTTTTTGCAATCAGCTAGGCTACGCGTTCGCAATTAATAATTCAGTGTTTAATGTATCTGATAGAGACAGGAAATACAGGCTGTATGGCCGGTTAATATCGTTTGTCAGAAAGAAACTGCAGGCAGCTACAGCTGGTGAATATTCGAGGTTGCTTTGGTTGCCTTTGGTACTTATATGAAACTATATATGTATGACCGCGAACTGGGTTTGCATTATGGCTCAGCAGTGTGGCTGATCAATCTGTAAGTCAGAAAAAACGGTACATAATGCAAACTCCGGTTTTTGGAAGGTGCAGTTGTACGGAGTGTGCCGTATCTGAATTAACTCAGCAGTTTTCGTGGAGCCTCCCCGCCCATACTTCTATAGTTTCCATCTTTCAGAGATTTGTTCAAGTCAGTGCAGTGGCATCGTCTTTTGACTAGTTATTATGTGAAAGTTGCGATATGAGCAGTATGGTATGTTTTTCATCGAGACACTGGCCCAGTCAAGAAAAAAAAATGAATTTCAATTGAGGTTTGCAGTTGCAAAATTTCTAAATATGCTTTTGGCACAGACTCGAAGCACCAGTTTGAATAAATTGAACATTCCAATTAGGCAGTTTAGCTAAGGCTTCCAGTTTTAATGCTTATTTTGCTGGCACTGACCTGAAATGGCAGCTCCAAGCGGGCGACAGGCAAGCATGCATTCATATGATGCATAGACCATAGGAACACTATATATACCTGAAGAGTTGACACGATCTTTTCTTTGTTGGGGCTTAACCTCGCACATTGGACCCTCCTCTTGCATTCCAGTGGCAGATCTTCAGGAGTCAGAGTTACTTCGTTTAATCACAACTTATGTGGTTATAGAAATTATGCAAACTACACAGCAGTTTAAGTTGTAACATTTTTTTATTGAATGTTCAACAGGGCCTTCCAATTGAATATTCCGAAGTAAGTGCCAATCAGAAGTAGAGAAACCATTTGAGCTACCTGATTACATTCACAAGTCCAGCTGGCATGTCGTAATCTATTTCATTCCTAATAGACACTTGGTGTCTTTTATCCTGGGGTAAATTGGCAGCACACTTGGCAAAGTTACTGTTCAAAAGCAATTAAATTACATTACCAATTACTTGCTAAGCCTTAAAAATATAATGAAATTGCTAAATACTGCTCCCAAAAAGTAATGACATTACAATTACTTCCGCAGAGCAAATTCCTTCTCATTATAATTACTGTCTGGAGTTCATCTGTATATAAACTAAGTAAAGCTTGTGAACAAAACATCTCCAAACACTAGAGCACATTCTTTCATCTTCCTGCCAAATTCTATCCAGTAAGACTATTCCCTCCCCTTTTCCTACAGAACAGGCTATTAAAAATATAAGACAATGGCAACAAACACAATCGTGGTCAAACACGCCGTGAACATTTCCACCTGTCTCTTCCCCAAAACCCCTTGTTTGCCCGTGATGGCAAGTGTAACCGGGCGCCACTGTGCCTATAGCCAGTATGCAACAGTGAGTGCTACTGCACACTTTCAACTAGTTTTGACCTTCTACCATTTTGCACCATCTGTCACTTCGATGGACCCTCAACGCCTTACATGTGTACCTTCTGCTTAGAGAATGGTTGTGATCCGGAGACACAGGGCAGGTCTGAGGCCTTGAACATGTAGTTCTACTCAATTCTGTCTTTTTTTGCTTATCCATCGCTGTGGGACAGGCTTGCTGCATGTCATTACTGTTATCTTGGCATCGTACCGGGAGTACATAGTATGAAGTATAGAAACAGCAGTGAGTCACTTTAGTAAAAGTAATTTTGAAATGAATGACTTACTTTCAGTGTTTAAAGTCTGGTTCTATCAGAGAGACTCTAGAAATTTGAGCGCAATTGTTGAGGAGGAACTAAGAGGGTGAGAGAAAGGGCTGGCGGTCTTTGCACATGTTTCTATTTAAATGGGAGAAATTATATATATATATATATATATATATTAAGGAGGTTTTTGTGATCATTTTATGACATGCACCTGAAAAAGTGATCCCTGCACTCTGCCAGCATGATCGATGATCTGTGATGTAAAGCAGCTTATAGTGAAACAACAAAGTGTCAGCACTTGTAACATATGCAATATTTCTTTAAAGCACTTTATATAGAAAGTACAATCTTAATTGCACGTTAAATGTAAAATCAACTAAGTAAACAATATATATGCTATAATTTTTACACTTGAAGTGAACGCGATGAAAATTAGCAAAAAATATTGTAAGAGCTACCAGCTTGGTTTGTCTGGTGACAAGTACACCATCTGAATAATATTGCGTGAGCATATTGACAATTTGCTCAGCTAGTACCAAAACACAGTGCGAACCGGCAAAACCGAAGAGATGGCATGTGAAAATACCTTAATTAGTTCCAGCCTCTGTGTAAAGGACTAACTTTTGTTTTCTTCATCACAGGTTTTAGAAAATTCTAATTCTTACTAAAATTAAGTAATAATTCTTACAAAAACTTGCTGCAAAATTTTCTGACAATCATAAGCATTCTCTGATTTTCACTGAAAAGAATAAAATTCGAGGACACTTTGGCAACTAAAGTGATGAAAGGCGAAAACCTGAGTGCTGCATTCTGCTACACGACTGTTGCGCATGTAGCGATGAGTGCTGCTACAAGTAAAGGTTGGTTGGTACCAACCAACAAGTAAAGCTAGTGACTACTCTTTCACATTCTGCAAGTGCATTTATTCAGTGCATTCTGCTTGGCAGCGCAGTGACAAGATCGCGCTCCTTGTATCATTGCAGTTGTTCTACATTTACTGTTGTGTGGTTGATTTTACCAGGTGTCTGGCATTAATTAGTAATTATGAATGAATTAGGCATTAATGTGTAATTAGTAATGAAATAAATAATAAGTCATTTATTTGCAGCTAGCCATTAATTGATTAGTAAACAGTCATTGATTGCCATATGGCCATATAAGCCACGCATTCACGCATACTGTGGTGGTGCTCTGCGATTGGTGGAGACCTCCATGACGTCATCCTATCTCGACCGATCAGAGCTGCCGCAAAAGTGTGATACTTTGGCTGATGACAACGACGAGGCAATATAAAGGCCTTTGCCAAACGGATGCACCTGCTTCATATTCGTGCAGTGCTGGACACCGGATATATTCAAGTGCGGGGGGTCTCAGACCTCTCGTAAAAACTGATGAGGGTTCTCAGACACAATGACACCCCCCTGACTTTAAGTGATAATCTTTTCATGTATCTAAAATAATAACGTGGGCTATTGTGAATTGCACCTTTATTGTAATGCTAGTGTAGTGCATCTGGCAAGTATATTCCCACTGAAATCAGGGCTAGCAGCCGGTAATCAATATGCCTCCAAGAGTATATGATACCTATATGATACCTTGCTTGTGACCATTGATGAGATAGAAACTTCAAAAAGGCTTGAAATTGAATCTAAGACAGCAGCAAAGGTAGGAAGAGAGCCTAGTGAATTAGTGAACCAGCAGGAGCTCAAAGGCAAGATATCCAACAGTTAGCTGTAAAGGAATGAATTCCAGGAAAAGATATATGCGGGACCCAGATAGCCAGGTGGGCTGGTGAAGTAGATAGCTTGTAGGGATAAAGCAGTTTACACTGGAGAGGGTTAGTTGGAGAAAAACTATAGATGCCTTTGTCCTAGCTGTATAGTGAATGCGATTATGCTAATGATATGTAACTTGAAACTTACATGCCCTGGAGAGGCATGCTGTGTTGAACATTTGCATGCCTAAGAGAAACTGAGATATTTAATGTTTAAAACATCTGCATTTTACCGTCATATCTAGAAGACAGAGCCCGAAAAGATGTGGACTGATGTTCGTGATATAATACAAGAAGTTGCTACTAAGGTAGTTCCAAAGCAAAAGAAATGCAAGAAAGCAAACTGGTTATCTGAAGAGGCTTTGCAAATAGCTGAGGAAAGGAGGATGGCAAAAGTTATGGGGGAAAGAGAAAGATACAAGGTTCTCAATGTGGATTTTCAGAAAATAGCAAGGAGATGATAAGAATGCCTTCCTGAACATACAGTGCCAAGCAGTTGAGGACAACAGCCAATTAAGGAACACAAGAGCTCTGTACAAGACAATCAAAGATATCAAAGGAAGCTTCTGTGCTAAGCTGGGCGTGATAAAGGACAAACGAGGCAAGGACCTCACTGAAGCCTCAGAGATAAAGAAGAGGTGGCAGGAATATACAGTAGAACTGTACAAGAAGGACCCGAATGTGCAAACCCAACATATGACGGTTGTGATTACTGATCTCGAGCCGGGCATCCTGAAGAGTGAAGTTGAATGGGCCTTAGCCAGTCTTGCTAAGAAGAAAGCCAGCGGAAGTGATGGCATTCCAGCTGAGTTGCTTCAAAGCCTCAACCATGACGCTGTTAGCATTCTGCATACATTGTCAGAAGATTTGGACAACCCTGCAGTGGCCACAGGATTGGAGGAGGTCAGTTTACATCCCCATTCCAAAGAAAGGCAGTGCCAAAGATTGTTCCAACTACCGCACAATCGCACTTATTTCGCATGCTAGCAAGGTGATGTTGAAAATCCTCCAAGGTCGGCTGCAGCAGTATGTGGATCGGGAGCTTCCGGACGTGCAAGCTGGGTTTCGCAAGGGCAAAGGAACTAGAGACCAAATTGCCAACCTCCGCTGGATCATGGAAAAAGCAAGAGAGTTTCAGAAACCCATCTACTTCTGCTTTATTGATTATGCGAAAGCGTTTGACTGCGTAGATCACAGCAGATTGTGGCAAGCTCTCCAAGAGATGGGAGTTCCAATTCACCTCATATCTGTCTCCTCAGGAACCTGTATGAAGGACAAGAGGCCACAGTCAGAACTGGGCATGGTCTTACCGATTGGTTTCCGATTGAGAAAGGAGTGAGGCAAGGCTGCATACTGTCGCCCTGCCTATTTAACCTATATGCAGAGTGCATCATGAGGAAGGCCGGTCTGGACGAGTCTTCATATGGAGTGAAGATTGCTGGAAAACCATGTCAACAACCTTAGATATGCGGATGATACCACTTTAATAGCAGAAAGTGAAGTGGAACTCAAGAGACTTCTGATGCGCGTACAAGAAGAGAGTGAGAAGTTTGGGCTTAAACTGAACATCAAAAAGACAAAGATCATGGCGTCTTGCCCTATCAAGTCCTGGAGCATCAATGGACAAGAAGTGGAAGCTGTGACAGATTTTCTGTTCTTGGGCTCCAAGATTACCTCGGAAGGAGACTGCAGCCATGAAATTAGGAGACGCCTGCTTCTGGGAAAGAGTGCAATGGTTAGCCTTGACCGCCTAGTAAAGAGCAGAGACATTAGTCTGCCAACCAAGATCCGTATAACTCGTGCTATGGTCTTTCCAGTTGTGATGTATGGATGCGAGAGTTGGACTGTGAAAAAGACTGAACGCCGAAGAATTGACGCGTTTGAATTGTGGTGCCGGCGAAGACTCTTGAGAGTTCCTTGGACTGCCAGAAGATCAAATCAGTCGATATTGTCGACCATAAACCCTGACTGCTCATTGGAGGGTCAATTTCTAAAGTTAAAACTCAGCTACTTTGGTCATCTAATGAGAAGAGAGGAGTCGCTGGAGAAAGATTTGATGTTGGGAAAGGTTGACGGTCGCCGGAGAAGGGGTAGGCAGCGAACGCGATGGTTAGATGGCATCCTCGAGGCACTGCAGATGAAGTTATGTGATGTTAGGAAGATAGTGAGAGACCGGAAAGCGTGGCGTGAAATGGTCCATAGGGTCACGAAGAGTCGGACACGACTGATTGACTGAACTGAACTGAACTGATTTAATACAAGCTGTTTTCATAGGCAGCTGAATTTGACACACATTTAAGATGGCGCACATATCAAGCACATTAATTTGAGTGTACTAAAATTGCCCTTAGTAACTAGGTCTAGGTCGTTATCCCCCATGAAAATAGACACCTAGTAGACTTTGTTCAAACGTACCCATTTCAGCTGGAAAAGCACATTTCCAGATAAATTTCTAGCTGGACGGCCATATTTTCCAGCTGGAAAAAAGTGATATTCCAGATAGAGGCTTGACTGGAGGTGTAAATTTTCCAGCTGGAAATCTCAAAATTCCAGCTGGGCATGCATGATTTCTGGTTCCATAATCTAGCAGGAAATAGATGTCATTCCAGCTGGAATTGCTTTTTCCCAGCCGGAAATCGCAGTTTTCCAGTTGGATAATTTCTGTACACGGTTCCATAATCCAGCAGGAAATGAGTGTTTTTTTTTTCGTCTGGGATGAGCTTTAACATCCTAGAGCAGCTCAAGCTATGCGACATGCTGTAGTGGATTGCTTCATAAATTTTTACCACTTGTGCACTGACATCCCATAGCACATGGGCACCTCCAAGCAGTCTCCACAGCCGTGAATCGATCCCATATTCTTCAATAGAGCAGTCGAGCACCCAATCACTGAGCCATCAGGTTGGAGCGCTATTTAAATACTTATATACTTACCATGTGGATTGTATATAGACATACGCACATCAAATGAAAAAAAAAAAAAAACAAGTTATCTATAGGCGGCAAAATGGAACTGCAGTTTCACTTCACTAGCTGTACCATGCATGTTCTGCAGCATACAGTTTTACTGATTCTGACAGAATGTATATGATAATATCGATAGTATTAATTGGTAACTCATGGATGCATTTAGAAACACTGAGCTTTGTTCACCACTTGATGCAGCATATAACTACAGTAGAACCCCGTTGTAATAAACTCGGATATAGTAAAGTGAAACTGAAGTCCCAGTCCATCTTCCATAGACAGCTGTACTTTTTCCCCCCTTTATGTAAAGATAATTTTGGTAAAAATCGGTTATAGTAAAGTGGGCCTGGCCGCGGCGACGACTCCCAAGATATGACATCGCCGCCCGCGTACTACCTAAAATCACGGGGAAAAGATATATATATATATATATATATATATATATATATATATATATATATATATATATATATATATATATATATATATATATATATATATATATATGTATATATATATGTATCTATATATGTATGTATATATATATATATATATATATATATATATATATATATATATATATATATATATATATATATATATATATATATATATATATATATATATATATATTTGTATTTCAAGACAAAAATAACACCGAGTGGCCTTTGAAGTGGCTTTACCACCAGACTTAGCAGTATTTAGAAGAAGCCTACTTTACAAAGGCCTCGGAGCCGTGAGGGAAAGCACGCAGCGCGTAGGATAAAAAAGAAAAAAGCTGTCTACAAACATGGAAAGGAAGCAGCGCGGTCCGTTCAGAGAGTAAAGGAGAGTAAAATTGTACCAAGAAATAGTTAAGGGGAAGAAACGGGCGAACATTCCCAGCACTGTGCAGCAGAAAGCATGAGGCAGCGGTGGCAAGAAGTGAAGGTGCAGCGTGTGTAGTTTTGCAGCGTTTTATATGTTCTGTATGCTGATGATAAAAGCTTTTTCTTACTGATTCGTACATATATAAGTAACCTATTAAAAGGAGGAAACATTGTTCTTCAGTCACGGTTAATATCAATTGGACTTGTTAAAATTGTCAATAGTAAGACATCTCTTTTGACTTTTAAGCTTTAAAGCAACTTTATCAATGCCCATTTTATTTACCTTAAAAATTAATAACAGAGTAGAAATTATCTACAGCTTTAAATCGCTGGGCGTCATTTTTGATGCACATACAGAAGGAACAGAACAGATTACATATGTTGCAAAAAGAGTGCCACAGTCTGTTGGTGTCCTTTGCAGATGTCTCAGAATTTTCTCCAAATCTAAAGTTGATAATCTACAACACAATATTTGAATCTTATCTTAACTATTGCCATTTGGTCTGGGCCACTACATCAAGCACTAACATAAGTTACTAATGCTTCAAAAGAAAGTAATTAGATTAATTGTCGGGGACAGTTATACAGCTCATAACAGCAGATTTGTTTTCTTAAATATAAGATTATTTGCATTAATGTCCTCTCTAAATACCAACTAGTATATTATCTGAGGTTCTCTTCTCCCACAGCAGCTGCTTTTCTTGTGTCCCTCGCTAAATTAAAACCAAAAGAGAAATATATCTTCACCCGATGCAGTGATAAATTGGTTCTGCCACCCTTAAGAATAAATTATGCAAGACACTGCAGGCACTAAAGTAGTTCTCATTGCCTCATTTAATTGGTAAATAAATATACTTCCAGGGTAAATGATTTCTTTTCCCCATCTCTGAGGGCACTGAAGTTGCATTTTGTCGTGAGTATGGTTGATGTACACCAACATTATTATTCCATTATATATATATATATACATATTGCCGTGTAATTCGTTAGCTTTGTTTGCAAGCTCCCTTGTATGCCATTTTATTGTTTATATGTTGCTTTTGCAATGGGTCACTCACTTTCAAGCTACAGAGTGGTAGCTTTTTCGTCTGCGGTCGCTGAGTCACAACCATTCTCCGAGCAGAATTTAAGGTACGTGTGGCGTCGACGGTCCGTCGAAGGGACAGATGGTGCAAGGTGGTTGAAATTCAAAACTAGTTGAAAATGCTCAGCAGCACTCACTGTTGTGTCAGCTATAGGCACAGTGGTGCCTACACTTGCCGTCACGGGCGAAAAGGGGGGGAGGGGGAGGAGAGACAGGTGGAAATGTTTATGGCGTGAACATTACCAACTGCAAGCTGCTGTGGTCAAGTGTAAAATATATAATGTTCATTCATTCATTCATTCATTCATTCATTCATTCATTCATTCATTCATTCATTCATTCATTCATATTATGGATAAGGAGACATGAAGCAGTAATCTACTGCTTTTGAGTACTGCAATTCCTTTATTTATATTTGCAGTCTTCTGAAAGTGAAGCTTCCAGTACAGCACTTGGAAAATATTATTTAAAATATAAGACTGTTGGGACTGTGGTTGCTTCAAATACCAATGAAGAGAAACAAGCCATATATATCTCCAGCTGCTTGCTAACTTCACCTTGAAAATAAACTGACATCTGATGTACAGACCAAATGGCTAGCCAATTGAACTGAATTGAGCATAGAACTTGCTACAGCAAACAGCTCATGGTTACATTTAATGAAAACTCAAGTCCCAGTTCGTCTTCTGCAGACGACTGTAATTTTTTCACTTTTATAGTAAATACATTTTTGACAAAAATTTGAAGTGCGTCTGGCCGCGCCGACGTACTTCCCATGAATTAAAATATACCTATAGAAACGCAAAAGCAAAAATCAAAGTTTTTTAAACTCTTTACCACTAGGCTCAGCAGCTCTGATAAGCAGATATAGTAAAGAAATTTGCTGGTCCGAGTGACTCTACTATAAAGGGGTTTTACTAGTACTTATTCAACCTGAATTACTGCTTTCAGGGCCTGCATTATACGAGCTCAGTCAAAAAAGACCAATTGGATATTTTCAACTGTAACCATTTAATTTTCCAACTGGAACCAATGGTGTTTTTTGACACTTAACCCATTGCAGCCAATAGGTGAGACCAATTGCACTCAGTGGGTCCAATGGGATGTGCCAATGGTATGTATATACAATGGGTCACACTCATTGCATACAATGGGTCCAACGGAACATACCGAATGGGACAAAAGGTAGACTGACTTACAATTTGCATGGAAACATACTTGATGGATATCAAGGAGTACAGGCAAGCACACGTCTCGCATAAGAAATGCAATACTGTACAGTTTCACAGATGCATTATATAACGCACCCAGCAAACATACTTCTTAATTCCTACTCTCATGCTGGGGTCAGTCTTGCCATTCGAGTGTAGCTATTTCATTTAATTTTGTAGACGCAGCGATAGTAAGAGGAAGAATTGTGTTTTACAGGTTAAGCTACTGATAGTCATATATCCAAACCAACTCGTCCAGTTTTCTGTCTTCCAGAAGTTAACTGCTGATTGTTGTTATTTTGAATATTGTGCTTGTTTTCTTTGTGAAATATGGAAATGTTCCCATGGATACACCCAGTGCAGTTGGCCAGACCAATTGGACTCAGATGGTAATTGTCTCACTGTGTGCATATGGGTTTGATAAAGTGGGCTAACCAGTTGGTAAAGATTCATTTAACCGAGTAATCATTTGGAACATATATGAACTGATTAATACTATAGTTATGCACAGATGGCACTCTATAGACTACTTTGCACAAGTAGTTGCAGGATCCAAGTGACCTATCAAATTGGAACCTACTGGAATGAGATTTTCAAATGGAATCAAGTGTTCCAAATAGACTTTCCAGTGGGTTCCTATGAATTCCAACTGGAACCCATTGAGCCCAATTGGGCTGCCTACTTGAAAGGAAAATTCTAATTGGAAAAAAATTGAGTGCATCAGTACGATTGACATTCCAAGGGGTTCCAATTTTTTTTTTTTTTTTTTTTTTTTTTTTTTTTTTTTTTTTTTTTTTTTTTTTACTGGGGCCACTTTAACTTCCTCTTTGCCATCGCACAGATGAATCGTAAGTGTATCATACTTTCTTGTGGTACACTATCTTCGACATTGACATTTGTTAGCACTACATGTTTACAGAATTTTCAACCTCTAGTTGCTTATATTTCATCTGGAAGTTTTCTAAACGACATGAAATAAGGAAAAGTTTTGGTCATATATAAAAGATGAAAGAATATTTTCCAAGGGCCTTGAAAAGGTTATTCTAAGCTACCTCGACATAATCAAGCACAATATTTTATCAAAATCTTGGCATGGCTTTCGAAAGGGCAGGTCGATCCGCCCTTCTATGGTTAAAACATTAAGGCTGACATATTCACTTTTGGCATTTTTGTTTTATTTATTATGCCATGTGACTCTTAATAAATTAGATTGTTATAGTGTCCATGCTCTTTTGCAATCATATCTAACCGGCTGAACTCGGTACATTCACATCAATGGCTATCATTCTAATTTGCTATGCCAGGTGAAAACCTTAACTGGTCTAACTGGTTTAAGGAACAAATTTCCAGTTAATCGCAGTTGAATTACAGTTGGGGATGCATTGTTATCCAACTGGGATGAACTAGAAATTTGTTCCTTAAGCCAGTTAGAGGGATTTGCACCTATGTTCCACAAGTCAGCATTCTTGGGCTGTTCTTAAATCTAATTTATACATAAATGATCTCATGCATCAACTTAAGTTTGTTTTTTAGCTCAACTAATAAACTTGATATGTTTGAAATGGTTAACGGCTAGTGCACTGTGAAAACTACTTGAACTACCAAATAAACAGCCTAAAAATTGATGAAACTAAAATCAAAGAAATTTTATTTGCTCCTAAAAACAAACATGTTTCCCCAAGCCTCAATTTAAAATTAAGAAGTCATGAAATAAACGTTGTGATACAGCATAAAATCCTAGGTGTATATTCTCAAGTCAGCTGACATGGGATAGTCATATTGAGCAGGTATCCAAAAAACTGTCCTGTGTTGTAGGTATGCCCTCTTCCAGACCCAGAATCAAGTTTACCATGTCATATTCTGTTCCCACCTTAACTATTGCATGCTGGTATGGAAGGCAACTACTAAAAAAAAGACATCAGTGCACTTCTGCCTTTAGAAAAAAAAAAAAAGCCGTTTGTTTCATAAACAATGTACTGTCAAGCTTCAACAGAGCTAACCATTCAGCATCAAATTGTCTATCTATATTATTTCTTTATAATTTATTATTACCATCTTTTTATCATTTGCACTTTGATGATGAAAAATGTCAGCAATTTAATAACCCAATCAGGGGCAACATTGTTTTAATATTTTGTACCTGTGAAAAAGGGATGATTTGACATTGCCAAACTAATTACCTCCTTTAGTCTTTTAACTTGTACAGTGCTGGTTCTACTAAATAAACTGTATTTTTCCAATATCAACCATGTGAGTGACAAAGTTTTGTGTTTAATATTTCTAGAGGGGCCTGTGTTTTCTATTTTACTGTGCATTGATGGTACCTTGTTCACTGAACCTATAAATGTGAATTTCGTGTGCATTTTGCTATGTTATTTTAGGAATAGTAATGTTGCATATTGTCGGTACTTTGGTTCATCTTTCATTAATTGCATGCACTCAGAAAAGGCTGAATTTCTTCATTAGAAACTTCTTGTTTGAACTTTTCATAATTCTGTCACTGCAGCCTCCCTTACCTCGTCCTAAACTGTCTCTGCAGTTTTTTGTCCGAGAGTTCATAAATGAAATGTTCAGCATAAATTAGATGAATTGAATTAAAATAATTTGAATTACAGCTGGGCTTTTGAACGGGAAATCACTTCTTTCCAGCTGGAAACCATATATATTCCTGCCAGAATGACATAGTTTTCAGGCTGGATTATTGAACTGCCTATCCATCTGAAAAGTATTTTTGTTTCCAGATAGAAAATTTACATCTCCAGTCAAACAGCTAAACAATTTTTAGCTGGAGTGACTCCAACAAGTCATATAGTGACATATATATGATCCTGCACAACACTAAACAACATATACAACTTGGTGCACTCGCGTCGATACCATGCATGGAGCCAAGCATATAATAACTAGGCCATAATTAAGAGGTGCTATATAGTACTTGGTTTTATATGCTAGTGTACTGACTGTGTTTGTGTGATATTATGTAGATATGTTAACGCAATGCTTAATGTCAGACCAGGTGATTCATATGAGTGGGTGAAAATAAGTAGCCAGAGCCCTCTGCTTTATTGTTTATGTAAATAGAAAAAAAAAGGGTGCCCCACGGGGTAGTGATGAATGGGTAGTAAGCAAACCTTTCTAACAAAATACTATATCTGTGCATGTGCTCTGTTGCAGGCAGAATTTAAGAGATTTAGTTGCAAAGTACTGTTAGTTAAAAATGTCTTTGCGGTAAGAGACAGGGAGAAAATTCTGCAACCCACTGCTTCAAGTATATTTTTATTATGTTGTTTTACAGTTATTATTGAAAAAGTGCATAACGATGTAGAGAAGATTATATCAAAGGGATTTTGCTTTGTAATGTTAAATAATGTTTATAATGCAACATAATGATATTCTTTGATAATTTATAACAACATAATAATTATAACATTGAAAAGATCAGATAATTACTTATGTAACACAAACAATAATACAACTTACACAATAGTTTTATTCTAATGTTGCTACCAGCTGAATAATTATTTGGCAATTGCTGATTTGCTTCTTGTTCATTGTTTATTGGCATAGATGAAGCATGTATCTATGAGCGGAAACAGGTCTTGTCATCACCTTTGCATGCGGTTCACTCTGCGGAGCAAGCACTTTACATTAACATGACCAACATATGTGCAGCAATCCCGTCCTTTGAGCTAAATTGTAGAATATATTTGTAGCAAAAGTTATAAATTTTCAACATGGATCTTTTTTATCACATTAACCAATTCCTATCACTGTTTTGCCGGCTTCCGCCCACGATGCAGCATGACAGCCAGTGAAGAGGATATCGGGTACTTTTTTGTAAAAAAATATCATAATGGGTGGGCTTTACAGCAACATAAGTTGACATGCAGAGAAGCCCCCTGTTTGTATACTGAAGACGTCCTTGCATTCCATCATTCTACAGTGTTCCGTTTTCTTTTCTCTTTCAAAAACAGCGTACCTGAAAAATCATTGAGATGGGGCAGTAAGTAAATATTTTCCAGCGCTGAAAAATTCGGCAGATATAATATGTGCCGCGTGACTATAGTTCAACCCGCATGCATTAAATAAAGATTTTAGTTTTTTATTATCATTTTGCATGATCACCACAGCTCGTTTCGTAATATATTCAACCAGCTGTTACGCCCAAATGCGAGCACCCTGTTCTTTCTGTGGTACATATGTCTCACTTGTAATATATGTGGCACATATGATAACAGGCCGCGCGCACTACCGCGACCCTAGTGTGATTCGCATTTCATATAACCTAGAATTGCTTACACGGAAGCTCTACGGATAATATATAGCTACGCTTCGGCGTCGTTTGGTCGGATGTCCTGTTCACTGCAGTTCTCTGAGACACTCGAAGTTGTATACTATCTCGTGTATGGTGTTCTCGTGTCTCCCAGGCCGCGTCGTCTGCCATCTCAGCTGCAGCCATGGATGGTATAACAGAATCGGCAGGCGAAAACTAAAACACACCATCTATGCGGACCTTTATAGAGCCTGAAATTTAATTTTAAGTGCAATATTTTTATTTGCGGTTGATTTCTTTTTCTTTTTTTGTCAACAAATGGTACAGTGCGGCACTGCTGCAAGCTACTTTCACTGCGGGACGTATTACAAATGGCGGCGCACTGTAGTTATAGAGGATATTCTAGGCACTATATAGAGGCTAGTCAAATGTGCTAGCCTCTATAGTCTCTTTCCAGGGACCATTACCACATTGAGAACACTTCCCGCGTTGACTGTTTTGGTAAGGCTCTCTTAGCATTACTGAAAGTTATATAAAAAGAATTCACAGTGGATTTATTGCATCAGTCATTTATCGTAAAATTTGCGCGTAGATACTTTAATCATTTGTGCTCCCGGTTCCTTCACGTCGTTGGGATACAAGCGGGACAGTGTGTGTACTTGCGAGGTTTGTGTACAGTGCGAGTTACTTACAGCCCCTTCGGTCACGTCTTCTTCAAGCGTGCAGTGCTGTACTTAAAGTAGTACGTAGTACATGTTAATTTGGTGCGGTAGCTACCCGTATAGCTACTCGCTGTTGCAGTATTTTTTTTTATGTTGCTTTCCCGAGAACTGGCCTTCATATGTAAGTGCATCGTTGTTGCTTTCAGCTGTTTTAGGCACAGCCTGCCTGTATGCTAGCACACCGTTTGTTGTGTATGCTTCGCCCCTCTGTACCTGTGCACTGCAGAGAAGCACCAGGGCAGATGATCATCACTGTAGTTTAGTTCATGTCATGGGCTGCCGGGACTTCATGTACTGCCTTGTTGTACATGCTTACATTTTAGTTAACTGTTAATTCGTAAAATATAAACAAAGGTTAACTTTTTTTATATAGCTGTAAATATTTCGTCATACTGTCTAGGATGCCAAATGAGTTGTTGAAATGTCAGGATGATGCTAGAAATATATTGATCCTTGTTTACCCTTTTGTGCTGTGCTACTACCACAAATTCTGAACAGAACCAGTCAATTCACTTTCTATTGCTGTCCAAAAGAACTTCAGTATACTTTCTTCATCAGTTTAAAAGCACTTCTGCTTGTGTTGCCTCATATATGTTCTGTTTTCACCCAGAACCTCTCCACCTTCCCCAGTACTTCAAGAAATAAAAGTAGTCACTGAGCCGAGCTTAATTGTCCTTTGCTACTTTCACTAGAAAAACATGACCCTGCTCGTCCATGTCATGGGCACGGTTAATGCAGACTTTGCAGAGCATGCTTTTCTTGTCTGCAATATTTGGGCATTTTCAAAACATATTCATCATTGCTCGTAGCAGGCATGCCCATGTGGACTAAAATACTGACTCTTCTAGAAATGAGCCCCACCTTGGCTTATGTGTCATGACATCAACTGTAGTTGATGTTGGGACTTGAGTCACAGGTGCTGACTCTGTAACTACAAAAGGCCTCAATTCAACCGGGAAGGGCATTCTTACACATCTCTTGACTGTGGACCAGTGCACTTGTGCTATTTCGAAAACATGAAAAAATACAGATCAAAACAGGATTGCTGTGCTGGGTGTTTAAATGTACAGCAGTGGACAGTAGGTGCAGCAATTTCACAAGAGTCCATGTGCCTGGTACGTTGTCACAAGAATGCACACAAAGAGACATATATATTACTTTGGTTGTTTTTATTCTAAAAGTCTTGTGAGCTTGAAAAATTCTTTTATGCCGACAAAAGTATGTTCTCTGTGCGAGTTCAAAGTGTTGTGGTGGTGCCTGCTGGCTACAAGGTCAAAAGACAAGCACAGAGAGAGAGAGAGACCCTTTAATCAAGAACAGAGATTTTAGCCGTTTAAATTTCTCTGACATGCTACTCTGTGTAGGAAGGGGAATTCGGGAGGTAAAGATGGAAAAAGAATCCTGAGGAGATTAAAAGAAATGAAGAGGGAGATAAAATGCAGCCATTAAGTGCATTCTAAGGTGCATCGTGGAGTAATGGTATAAAATGAAATGATGAAATGCATAGTCCGATAAATGTGCTTATAGAGTTCACAGCGTGAAAAATGCCACAGTGTGACATTCAAGGTGAACTTAGCTTGTCTAAAAGTCCAGTGTCTTTCAAATACGTAAATAAAAAGTTTGTTGCGAGTCTCTGTTGCCTAGGGCAGGCTGAGAGACCTAAAACAATGCCCATTGTTAAAGGCACTGGGGAGAGCTTTTCTATGCTATGTTCGTAGTATGCACACTCGTCAGCGTATGCAGGACACTCAAAAGACATGCACATGTTTATTCAAAGCTTTAGGCACTAAAAAAAATTATTACTGCTTAGAAGTGTGCTTCCTGTCATAGCAGTATGTGTACACATGCATGTCCTTTTAAGAACCAGCTGGCAGTAAATTTACTACCAGTAGATTATTATACCTACAGCTGTATGCGCTCACATTTTCTGTGATTCAGTTAACTTTCTTTTCAGCCGTATAATGTGCTACTCCTGTGTGGGTAAAAAAAGATCACTTGGGGTTTACTTCTTAAGTTAATCGGTTTAACGTCTCAAAGCATAGTAGAATGGTCCAGAAATTTAAACCACCTGGGTTTTATAACGTGCGCTGACATCGCACAACCCAAGGGCGCCTTGGTTTACCCATCACAAAAGGGGTCGCCGCGGCATGGAACTTAGGGTCTACCTCAGTCTTTTTGTGAGCCCAAGTATTCAATGTAAGTGTAGTTAATGCAAAAATGATCATACTTAGATCTGTACTGTAACGAAGAAATGCTGCTCTTTTGCTGTTATATACACCTGAAAAAAATTTTTAATGTGGGAAATTTAATAAAGCAAGCAAGAACACTAGTTTGGCGTAGTTTATTTTGATATACGTGATATAAGGTGTATGTAGATGACTTTGTATCTTCTTGCCTGCTGTTCCTTGTATTGCTTAGCGCAAGTTTCTCGGCATTTGACAACTGCCACAAAGGACCAGGCCTGCTATTTTAAAGCAGATTGAAGATCAGGACAGTTTACATGGTTAAACCACATGAGAACATATGTCGCTGCTGATGTCACACGCACATTTAATGTAAGCAAACACAAAGGCAGGTAAATTTAAGACAGATGATGTCACAGAAATAGCCGAAAAGTGGCCAGCCATGCCACCTGCCAGAGGCATGCTGTGAGGTGGGCCATAATGTGTGCTGCTCAAGCTGCCGGGAGTGACATAGATATAAAGCCCAACTTTAACCAAGCCATATGAATGTGCTTGTGTGACCTAGGGTAGCATGTCTAGCCTGGGACTCAAAAGGCGATTCTGATCTCACCCTCCCATCTCAATGGCGAAGCTAAATTTAGCAGCACTTGCCGATTCCACCGTGACGTGCGGTCTTGTGACGTCACAGGAGTCACCTGTTCATGTCACCTGCCAACTGCAAGAGGCATCCTCAAATAGTTGAAGACAAAGGCCACAGCATCAGACATACGTCACATCTTTATTTGCCCCATGCTTTTGCAGTAAATTTGAATTCGGCATAATTTTTTTTGCTTTATCTTGGTTGTTGAAAAGTCCTACCTTTGTTAAGAAACGAAGGTGCCATTTAAAAGCACTTTATGAAGCAGAATGTATATAATAGGTCACAATCTTTTGACTCACAGGCACAAATAGCCCAAAGCTCAAGATGTATGTAAGGTGAGGATGGTCTTGTCTGCCTCCCTGAGAAACTTTGGCAGCTTCACAAGTTCCCCATTGTGCAGCTTAACTGCACACCCCAAGGCATGGGTTCCTTTGACCAACCATGCAGGTAACCTGCATGCAACAAGTGTGCTACGAAAGCTTTAGTAAAAGTTCACGAGGAATCTGTGCTTGGCTTACTGACTACTGCTGTCAAACCTTATAGGCCACAATGTCATGCAAAAGGTGCTGTCACAGATACCAAAGTCAAGGGAGTAGTAGACTGGGCATTGCAACAAAAGAAAACATTTTTGAAGAGTAACAAAATCATAGGAAGTGCCAGGCAACTCTACTCTTTGTTCTTGCAGAGAATCAGGTTCTGCCATTATGGTACTCTCGGTGGGGTGGCACAAAGAAAAAAATGGGGGAGAGTACTGCTCTTCATAAACATAATTCAAAAGAAAAAAAACAAAACAAAATTGTAACAATGAGAGCTTCACATGCTTACCAGGAAGGAGGCATTATATGAAAGTGTTCTTTCTGTCAGGGCCCGAAAGGGGCTATCGGATAGCTTTGTAGATGGTGCCCGCCTGCCACCGTCTCTCGCCTTCCTTCGCCATAGTCATTGCATACAGTGCATTAGGAGTGCACAGTAACTGTTCAAGCTTTGCAACCTGTCACCAAAGTTGCAAGATCACTTGACTGGGTGGCAGCAGTGCCCTCAGCACTGAATGGGCTAAGATGGCCTTAGAGCTTGGGTTTAAAGTTGCGGCTCCATACGCAGAATTCTATATGGGGTTTTATGGTGCATAAGCAACTGTGGCTATCACAAATGTCTTGGCTTTTGATTCATTATTGTCAAGTGAAGTAAACTTAGGGTGTTACAGCAGAGACATGGATGGAATAAACTATGGTGTGTGCAAAGAAAAAAGTCAAGGCTTATATACCTATTTTTTTACTTTTACCCCGCCACAGTGGCTCGGTGGTTAAGATGCTCAACCACTGAACCAGGGTACAGTGGTTTGAGCTGTGGCAGCCGTGTTTGAATTGATGCAGAAAGCATAGCACCCGTGTACTGTGAACAGTCAGTACCTGTTAAAGAAGTTAAAGGTGATCGAAATGATCCAGAGCCCTCCCCTACAGTGTCGCTCATAGCCCAAGTTGGTCTGGAATGTATACAGCTGTTGTGCTTTTCGTCCGGTTCGATCATGAATGCAATCCATAAAGCTATTGATTAAAAAATGTAATTCCACTGGCTGCAAGGATGTTTTAATATTTAGACATAGTAGGTCAAAAAATATGACTGAATAAACATGTTTACTAAATGCTAAGTAATTTAACTGCATGTGTATGCAACATTCCCCATTTAGGCTCTTGGAACATCCAATCACTGTTAAAAAGGAAGCTGATCAGTGTAGCGCCTTAACAAAGGAGCACTATTTAATTATTTTCATGGAAACCTGAAGTAAAAGCAGATAACCTTGTTGGTGGAAAGTAGTCCTAATAAATAGCGTCGCAGGTCAGTTCCAGCCCAAAATGGGGAGACTCGACTATTCCTCCAGTAGGTGCGCTGAATAGAGCGCCTCTGCAACTCCAGCCAAGGAACAGGCCTACTGGTAGTCTACCAGATATGGTTCCCTCACCACCTTGGATACACAATGCAGTGCCTGCCTATAACGATCGTTTGTGTGTAGAAGTTGAGTGGTCTGGCTTACATTAGCTGTGTACTTGTTCTGGTCTCACAGGAGAATGGCAAAGAAAGCGATTTATGCCAAAGGCTTGCTCTCGACAATGCCGTAAGCTAACTGGTCAAGTGAATTGGTAAATGAGAACATAGATGTCATTTGCCCCGTGCAAACATCTTTAGCTATTTCTGTCTGCTCGTACAAAATCGTGACTGCGACATGATGAAAAATATTGGTCAACGTAATTCACTGTCCTAGTCACCATGCAGCCACCACACGACACACTATTTGAAGGTTAGCAAAAGTAAGGAACATCCCTTTATCTTGCACGCGACAATATGCACAAAAGGCCAGAAGGGCTATGTAATATATGCAAAAGACTAGCTCATTCCTACCAAATGCCTATACCTGAATTGAGCAACACTTTACATAACCAACTATCGTTCTGAAGCACCCGGGTTCGAACCAAAGAAACATAATGCAACTTGTAGCGTAGACAAGACAGCAATGCAGCAATTGACTACTCTCCAGCCGTTCTGTATTTCACTTCCTAGTTTTCTTGCGTACACGTGTGCAACAACACCGTCTTCATCACATTTCCACCGCATTAAAAAAAAAAAAAAAAAAAAAAAAAAACCTTGCTGGCAAATAGCTAAATATCCTCTAATACATCACAGTCTTTTAAACCTTGCGGGAAGCTTCTTTTCACATTTACTTCTGTGGGGAGAAGGAAGAGGAGTAGTAGTTGCTGCTGTTGAGGCACACTTTGGTTGGGGGGGTCTGTCGGTTCTGTGTCGGGCAAAGCCAGAAATGAGAAGTTCCCGGGCTAACATCTGTGTTATTGGGGTTATGCGAGGTTGGACTCTGGTCTGCGTTTCTGGTAGTGGACTGGTCGACACTCGGGTGCAGTCAGTGGGCAACAAAATGTTAGCGGGGAGAGCCATCAGAGCGGAGGGCAGAGGTTGGCGCTGAACAACTGCTTTTCTAACAGCTCATAATTTGGACGAGTGCCACACTCGCCCATCATTTAGCAGGTGTGAGACTGGTCCAATTCGCTCAACAACTCTTCGAGGCTCTGAAACCGAGCAGCCAGCTTGCCTCACACAATCGGCTTGCAAACTCGCACATAGTCGCCAATCTGAAAGTCATAGTGCTTGGTTCCACTCCGCTGGTCTGCATAAAGCTTATATTTGGCTTGCTTCTGCTCTAGCCACTGGCAATAGAGCTTCAGCGCTCTTGTATGATCAGTCGAGAAGCACTGATCCGGGCAGGCACACAACGTTAAGTCTTATGCAAGGCATCTGGCCATGAACTAGGATGGCTAGTGCGATTCCTGTCGTGGAATGTGGCGCACAGTGGTAGACAGAGTTATAATATCGGATGTAGGTCACGTTGCTCGCAAAGAGCTATCTGAACATATGCCCTGAAAACCCTATTAAACTGTCCTACAAGTCCATTGGGTTAAGGGTCATAAACTGAGGAGTAGCAGTTACGTATACCCCGAGGATGAGAATTGTGGTCCGTGATCCGACACTATTTCCTCAGGGTAATCCTCGTGAACAAATGTACCTAGAAGCAATTCTTAAACTGTGGCAGTTGTGAAAGAAGCCTCTGGCCATTTACTGTAATAGTCAATGAGTGTTATTGCAAAGCGACAGTTACTAGGAGCTTGGTCGAAACGCCCCACGATGTCAATAGCAGGCTTATCCCAAAGCTTGCCTGGCAAAGCAACAGGTTGTAGAGGAACAGTAGAGACCTGAAAAATAGCAGCACTGCTGGAAGAATCATCCTCGACTTTCTGCACTTCACTGGAACGATCAGACGACTTGCAGACAGATTCCAAATAGCCCACTTCGCCGCACCGACGACACTTTCGTTTGCGAGCTTGCCATGTGGAGTCGTTCGCCAAGTGGGCAGGAGAACCGCGGCGATAGCGCGAACACTCTGGAAGTGCAGATGAAGATTTACATAGGTGGCAACTGCATTTGATGCAAGGGACCTGAAGGACCCGTTCTGATGTGCACTCGCATCCCACGCGCTGTACTGGTGCGACCTCTTCTGATAGCTCCTTTGCTTCACAGGAAGCTTGCTGGCACTGTCTAGCGCGACAGAGTCAAGAAGGAGATGGCGTTCACTGAAATAGTGACTAATGGTCTTCACCAGCTGGTCCCTGATGATGTCCGCGAAGCTCCCAAAACCGCAGTCGCCGACAAGGCTGCGAAGAGCACCGCTGTACTCATATGCTATCTCTCCGGCAGTTTGTACTCTGCAGTGAAAACGGTGGCGTGCGGCGATCACATTTACGGAAGATTTGTAATGCGTCGCCAGTATAAAGATAGCATCGTCACCGGAGTGTGAGGCAGCAGCGGTAGGTGCTGAAGGGGACGACGGCGACAATGTATAGAAAATGTGGAGGTATCTAGTGGAGGCACCAGACGCCAGCCTCCATTACTCCCACGGAAGGGCGGAAGCGGCTGAAGACCTGAAAAGCTCATGATGGAAGGTCAGCAGTCTACGCCAAGGTCTTGGATTAAGCTAACATCATCGTCGCCAAAATATGTAGTATCTTACACGAGACAGGAACGCAGCAATTGACTTTTTCTCGCTGCGCGCGTGCAACACTTCGCCTTTACCGCACAACTCACAACACAAAATAGCTCATGCGTACCAATAGCAATAATTAACACCGCCGCAACAAAATTAACACATTTAAAGCTATGACGAGCAAATATCACACAGATGAAACGCTACTCGGCTGAACCATATGGCTGAACACTTGCAGAGCGCCATTTTAAACGGAAGCGCGCATCCACTGACGTCATCATGCGCGGGTCACGTGAGTGTGACGTATTTCCGTGCGTGGCAGCAGGAGAAACGTGTGTGGGGTCGGCTGCTGCCACGGGCGTGTCTCTAGCCTCCGAGTTTTTCATGGCATTATTCATGGCGATGCCGCTCCCAGTCATCGGCCCGCGCAACCTCGACGCGCGCACCACGCCGCCTAGTGGCCCAGAGGCAGCTTTGAAACGGGGCTCCGGCGTCTCGCAAAATATTGTCCATGACTGTACATTGACCTTGCAAGATATTTGTACGTCAAGATAACAAGAATAGTTGTGTAATAAGGTAGAAAATAAATACCGCTGAGCCGGGCCCCCCTCGGCTGTGGTTTCGCTGATGGTGGTAGATCCCCCCCCCCCCCCCCCCCCCCCTTTTTTTTTTGTTTCTGCAATGCAAAATTATTTTCTTTACCCTTTTATTTATATTTTATTGGTTTAAGCCCGTTGTGCTTTATGCGGTGCGGGCCGGGCACAATTATTTTTTCCTTCTTTTTATTCGCCCACCCTAATTCTTGTCCCTATCTACTCACTCTCCTTCCGGCCGCCGCCACGGACGGACGCACGCTCCCAAGCCCGCCAGCCTGAGTGAGTCTTGGTCTTACGGCCACACATTTTCCTCTATATCTTTTAAAATTTTTGTCGTAGCTCGGTTAAAGTTACACCATTGTGTAGATATTTTCATACCGCAGAGTGTCATACAATTTTTATTTTGATCCGATCATTAATAATTAATTTACAGCCTAAAAACTGAATATCCCGCCAAATTTTCTTTAAAATTTTCCAACTTAATCTTAACCTCCCGCTCGTTACACCTAACACTTAGAGCTCAGGTAAACACTCCTACATAACCGCTAAGGTCCCTCCTTCAACTCTTCCGCGAGTCTAAACCAGACAAACAAGCCTAACATATTTAAATACTTCATTAATTGAAGCACCTAATTAGAAAAAGAAATTCAAATAATCACCTTTTAAATAACTACACCAGGCAAATAATAACTTCAATAGATTCCCCTCGTCACCCCCATTCCAACGACACCCCCATTAACCTTCTCACCTTAATATTTAACAAGATATCAATTAAAACCTCAAATTCCTTTTTTCCCCCACGTGCATATCTAACTTTTAAACCAAGAAATATACAGCGTCCATAATCACATATCCTTAAAGCTCAACTTCTCCTGAACGAAACAACACTAAACTCGCACAAATCCACCCACACAATCCAAACTTACACTATTTTTTCCAAAATTTTCAATTTCGGACCTAGTCACACAACGTGTTTACCTAACTTCCAAACCAACAACTACACGACGTCAATAATTGCATATTCTTAAAGTTCAACTTCTTTCGAACAAAACAACACTTAACTCGCACAAATCGCCCCACACAATACAAATCTACACTATTTTTCCCAAAATTTTCAAATTCGGACTTAGCCAAAAAACAACATTCAATCTTACTCTACCACGAGGTTAGTAAAATCATCCCCAACTCTTCAAAACTTTAAAAACTACTTTAATCTCTTCGCGACGATATAAACAACACCCAGGAACAACATATTCCGTCCACTTTAACAGTATTTCCAACAATTTACCCCAAAAATTGCAACTTTGACTTAGCCAAAATCGACAATTTTTTTTTTTCTTCCATAGCACTCAACTTAGTCCCCTAAGCTTATTTCACCACGTTTAGTCAATTTTTTATATCCCATCTCAATTCTCTCACAAATTTTTTCTTTTTTTTCTCATAACTAGTATTTTGCCTTGTTTTTTCTCACTGTTTGGGATTCCTTATTTCCCCGAATCTCGCCGTTTCCGGCCATCATTCAGCCTATCCACCATCAACAATGCCTCCACCACCAAAACCAATCCCAAATTGCATTGTACTAACCAAGAAAGGGGAGAGGACAAAGAAGCCCCTATTGGACACACCAAGGGGCAAGAACGAGACACCAGACTTCCCACGACTACAGGACACTCAGCCTTCTCAATCCTCATCACACAACGCCCAAAAGAAAACACCCAAACCATCACACACAACATTTCAAAATCACGAAAGCTCAGACGAATCGGATGAGGAACACACCACATTAACAATACAATCAGGCACAAATGCACCCAAACAAACGGAACAGACAGAGGACAGAACTGCCTCCCTAACCACACACGAGGACATCGCAAACCTCCTCATTGACAATGATGCCGAATTCACCAAGGCACTGGCCTCGAGCAGAGCCCACGGGCTGGAAAAGAAACACGCCTCCAAGCTGCTGCAGGCCTTTAATAACCTCAAGGCGGTGCTAATAACTGCATGTCTTAGGAATGCAGAGCTAGCATGGGAGCTAAAGGCCCGCGTTGAACAAAAATCAGCTGCCACTCCCCTTCAGAACAGCGCTAGAACTCCTAACAATCAGGAAGGACCTTCTCCTACCCCCACACAAACCCTAATCATCAAATCGAAAACCCCATTTGGAACCAACGCAAATGCAATAGCCACATTTATTCAGAGGACATTTGACCCTGCAGAATTTGGACTCACTGAGGTGGAAATGAAGATTACATCAGACAAGGTGGTGGTTCAGTCCAACAGCTCACAGGGTCTCTCCAAGCTCCAGAAGGCTATAGAGGAGAACCCGAGAGCACATGAGCTGACCACCATCACCCCAAATCCAAAAAAGCCCATGTTCAAAGTGGTGGGACTTCCCAAAGAAATGAAGGGGGAGGATATCATCCCCCTAATCAAGCAAAACAATCAAAACATCAAACCTGAAGCTGAGATTGCCATCTCAGGCGATTATGTCAACCCTTCCAACAGAAGGGTTGTAACGATCGCAACTGACATCCAAACCTATCATGTTCTCAAGGAAAAAAAGTCTAAGGATGGGTTGGATGACTTATCCAGCCTATCTTTACATAAACATACCTCACTGCAAGCGCTGCGCCACATATGGACATGTGGCGAACACTGCCAAACCAGGACACGTAAGTGCACTAATTGCACAGAATCACATCATCCAGACGAGTGCAGGTCAGACACAGCTAAATGCAATGTCTGCTATCTGGCAGGGCATCACACAGTCGACCACCCTGTAGGGTCCAGATTCTGCCCTTCACTACAACAGCTCCAGAGCCAACAGGAGGCACGCTGGCAAAAAGCGAGCCAGTCTAACTAAAGAGAATGGCCAACCAACAGAGAGCTCCAGAGATAACAGGAGCCACGCTGGCAATAAGGGAGCCAGTCTACTTAAAGAAAATGTCATATCGACAACTGACTGCACAGGGCACACTCTGACAACACTCGCCCATCACACACATTACGCTCACACTCTACATAACACACAGAACACTTATATCACATCAAAATATTACAAGCCAATTTGGCACACTCATTCCACGCAAACGAGCTTCTTCATGTTTTTCAGAAACAACACTTTCAGGACACATCAATCATCCAAGAACCATACTACCACAACAAAATTACATCATTCACATTAAAAGACAAAATTCTAGCATCTGACCAGGCCCCTAAAACCGCAATCATAATACACAACAAAAACATCAAAATTTTTCCACTCAGTCACACAAACACTCATAGCAGCACGCATTACGTGGAACTAACAACAGCTTCTAATTATAAATGTATATGCACCTCCAAAAGAACACATTGAAACTCATACGTCTGAATTAGAACTAATACTCCAACAACACAAAGAACATACATTAATAGCAGGAGATTTCAATGCAAAAAACCCTATATGGGGGGGTACAATAGCAGACGAAAGAGGGGATGCAATAATTGAAATTCTAAGTGCATATAATGCATATAATATAACCTAATTCTCCTCCAACATTCGAAAGAACAAATGGACGTAGCTGGATAGACATCACAGCAACTACACTCGATACACTCCAGCACCTACAGAACTGGAAAGTCCTTGACCAGGAAAATGCTAGCGACCATAAATACATTCTAAGTGATGTATTCAAAAGCACAAACTCGCAACAAAAATAACTAACACAGAACGGCACACACAAACTTTTACAATAACTTAAACAAGACCGCTGGCTCAAAGAAACATCAGACACACCCATCACTACTGTAACCCGATTAGAACACGTAATAAATCACTTATACAAAAAAATCGAAAATATCAGCAAAACATTCAGTAAAAATGTAAATAATGACCATTCTCCAAACCCGTGGTGGACTACTGAGCTTGAAATGGAGAGGAAAAAAACTAAAGCAGCTAGAAGACGATACCAGAAAGCTCCAACACCACTAAAAGAACAACACAAAAAAAACACGTACAATTACTCAAAAAATACCAACAGAACATTTCAAGCACAAGAAACAAATGGAAAAAGCATTGCAGCAGTATCTCAAATAATCCATTCACACTACCTTACAAAATAGCCTGTAGCAAAATAAAAACTCACCTTAACATACCAGCGGTCCCCAAACCAAAGGGGGAACTGACAACAACACTAGAAGAATCAGTCGATGTCATCCTAAAAACTCTCTTCATGTCCCCATCCACCCCCAATACAGTAACTAGTCAATCAGACCACAATCCTTTCGAAAATGAACTTATGAACCAAAGCTCTTCTGAATTAAGGACATCCCCTTCACAGAACAAGAAATCGACACTGTTGTACATGCACTTAAAATACACATCGCACCAGGCCCAGACAACTTAAGTACATCATTTATCCAAACACTATACTACCAACACAAACAACTATTCATAAACATATTCAATTCATGTCTCTCATTATCACATTTCCCCTCCCTATTTAAACAATCGAAGATAATCTTAATTAAAAAAAACAGAATTCTCCCTTAACCAACCCTCACCTAATCAATTCCGTCCCATAGCACTTAACTCCATATTCGGCAAAATCCTCGAAACACTTCTTAAAAATCGTATATATTTTTTTCTATATACACACAACCTCTTTCCACCTAACCAATTCGAATTCACTCACAAGTCCGCCACTATTGCACTACACTCACTTATCAAACGAATTAAAGAAAACAAACTAAACAATGAAACAACCCTTATTATCTCACTCGACATCAAAATTGCATTTAATTTAATTCATCGAGATTATGTAACTAAATTTCTCACCCAACACAACTGCCCTCAAAACCTCACTCAATTAACAGCAGACATTTTAACAAACAGAACCATCTCGTACAACACAGGAAAGACAACAATCTTCCACAAGGATCACCACTAAGCCCTCTGCTCTGGAACATCACAATCACTGACCTCCTCAACACTACTCTCCCAGAAAACACAAATCCTAGCATTTGCTGACGACATAACAATCATTGTACATGGACATTCACGTAATCTACTTGAAGAACGCTCCGCCTCCATATTAAACACCATTCAGCAATGGACCTTATCAAAACAAATAGAATTCAGTCCCCATAAAAGCAAATTTCTTATCTTGGCAACAAATATTTATCAAGGCCCCCTAAAATTAAGTTCGCGAATCAAAACCTAAGCCACAAAACTAAGATGTCTGATCAACTCATTTTCTTCATCTGGTTTCATGGATGCCGTTGTAGGCGCAAATTTGGCTTCACCGGCGGCATTAGATTTAATTCTTACTAAATTTTAGTGTTTATTCGATTATTTTAGGAAACGAAATTTAACAACGACCCGTCCGAATTCTCGACCTAATTCAAACAATTCGAACCAATGGTGGACACCCGACTTGACCATCGAGCGTTCCAGAGCACTCAGGAGACGTTATCAAAGATCTACGGAATTAGAAATACGAAAACATTATGGTGACATTATTAGTTATGTACGGAAGCCCGCAATTTGTACTTGTGGGAATTGGCACGTCAATCGATCAAATCGGGAGTCTTCGGGCGACCATACAAAATTGCCTTCAAAAAACTTCCGGCACCATTACACTTGCTCCTGTGGAACGGCACAATGACGGCGTCTCTGCTGGAAACAGCACAGTCATTTCTTGGTGGTCAAGTTGCTTCAGATTCTGACGAAAACGATAGCGACGCACACAGGGAGATACGTCTACTTGCGGCAAGTCAGTCCCTGGCGTCCGGATTGGACGGCATAACGCCGCGCATGGTACGCGAACTCTGGGAGCGTCATCCGAATTTTTACATATTTATATTCAATGCGTCCCTTACACTGTGCCATTTTTCGATGACCTGGCGTAAGGGACGCATCATTTTCTTGCCTAAACCGGGTCGGCCTCCGGAGATGACAACATTATATCGGCCAATAGTCATGAATTCTACGCTCGGTAAGGTGCTCGAGCGACTCTTGTACGGACGCCTGTACCATTTTCTATCGCGAAGTCAGTTATTACATCCGCAACAATTCGGTTTCACGAGACAGCGAGGGGCCGTCCAGGCCTTGCATTCGTTTGTCACTCAATTAAGAGATATGCGCAATAATGGCCTGTACGCACTGCTCATTTCCATAGACTTTCGCGGCGCTTTTGACAGCGTTTGGCATCCTCTGGTACTGAGCTCGCTCACAAACTGGGGGTGTCCGAAGAACCTGTGCGCGCTGCTCCGGTCTTTTCTATCTGACCGAGAGATGGTATTCCGCTTCCAGGCGGGAGATGTGGTGCGCGTCCCATCTTAGGCAGCCCACAGGGATCTCCGCTGTCGCCGCTGCTGTGGAATATAGTGGTGCGCGGTTTGCTAGAGCTCCCGATGCCAGATGGTGTGTCGGTGCAGGCTTATGCGGATGACCTCGTCATCCTTGTGCTTGCATCCGGCAGGAAGGCGCTGACGGAATTGGCGGAGAATGCTCTCGGCAGAGTAGCAACATGGGCAAAGAACGCGAGGGTTAACATCTCAAGGGAGAAGACAGTGTGCGTCCTTATTGCTCCCCCAAGGGGTGGAATGGGGCGCACACTTCCCACCGTACGACTTGGCGGAGTGCGCTTGCAGTTCAAGCCCTCCGTCAGGATTCTTAATGTGGTCTTCGACCGTACCCTGTCGTTCATACCCCATGGTGACATGCTCAAGGAGAAAGCAGAGATCCTTGCCGCGCGCCTCAGCTCTTTCATGCTAAGGGCTTAGCGGCACACCGGAGCAGCGGAGACAGCTTTACCATCAGGTCGTTCTTTCATTTCTTGCATATGCATCACCGGTTTGGTGGACAGATTCGCCCCATTCGGGTTTACGTGCCCGACTGATTTCAGTTCAGCGCTCTCCGTTATTGGCACTTACGGGCGCGTATTCCACTACGAGCACGAGGGCGCTCCAAATTTTGCTGCACGTGCCTCCACTCTCGTTCGACCTTGACACGTTCAACGCAGTTTGCGGTTTTTACGCAGCGCTTAGACACCACGTTTGGTTTTAAGTCATACTGCGCATCAGAGGTGGCCACACAGTTCGATGACTCGCTCGAGCACCCGTCAGAGGTCTTTTCAATCGCATACGTCCGTTTGGACAGGGATGGCGCGGAGGCAATGGCGTCGTCACCTGTCTTGTGTACTATGCTATGCTATATGCTATTACTATTACTATTACTATTACTACTAATATTATTATTACATAAGTTACGTTGTCTTGGTCTGCATCCCAATATCATCGACTGGCTTCATTCATATATATCTCCAGGACCGCATGCAGCGTGTTGTAATTAATGGTTGCCACTTCAATTCCGTAAACGTCTCCTCAGGTGTGCCCCAGGGGTCTGTCCTTGGACCCCTTCTTTTTCTCATTTAATGATATTTATCTTGACCTCATCTGCCAAGTTCAGCTATATGCTGATGACTGTGTGCTTTACCATGTTGTGGAAAGTTCTTTTGATGCATTAAAACTTCAGCGAGACCTAAATTTTATCCAGTACTGGTGCTCAAAATGGCAAATGTCTTTGAACATTTCAAAATACAAACTTGCCTCATTCACTCGTAAGCGTTCCCCTCTACAGACCTGTTAATAAATAATGTTCCCCTGCAAAGCTGCAAAAAGTTTCTGAATATAAGTACCTCGGCGTATATTTCACATCTAACCTTACGTGGATAAGACAAGTTGAGCACATTACATCGAAAGCCTGCAGAATGTTTAATTTCTTAAAGCGTAATTTCAACAAAGCGCAGTCAAATGTCAAGCAGCTCCTGTATTTCACTTACATAAGGCCAATCCTTGAATATGCATGCCCTGTATGTGATCCCCAGTTTATTTACTTATCTGACATGCGCGAACGCGTCCAAAATAATGCTGCCAGATTTGTGTCTAACAATTACAATTTTTCATCTAGTGTCACGTCTATTAAACACCATCTTGGTTGGGAATCTTTAGCTCACCGCAGAAAACATTTCAGACTGCAGATCACGTATCGCATTTATTTTGGAAAGTTCAGCATTGACAAAGACCGGTACCTGCTTCAACCTCACTTTTTATCTAGACGACTTGATCATCAGTGGAAGATTCGCGAAATAAAATGCCGGACAGATGTGTATAAAACCTCGTTTTTTCCACTGACGATCAATGAGTGGAACCGGCTGCCAGCTGGCATCACTGAGTGTTGCGCTGAAAATTTATTTCGGGCTTTTTTATCGGATGTGTGACGTGGCGCCCAGTTCTCTTGCGTGTGTTTCCTTCATTACTTTGTTTTTGAGTGTTTTCATCACTTTGTACGTCGCGCAGTTGCCCCCTTTAGATGCATGTTTCTCATTCAGCATTGTCACTTGTGTCGTGTTATTTTCTTCATTTTTATGTATTTTATTGTTCCACTGGCATTCCCAGCAAGTTTGTTTGTCATCTCCCCCCCTGCAATAATGCCTTCGGGCGCTGCGGGAACCTGTAATAAATAAATAAACACATGTCTACATGGATGGTGCGTACACATCTGTCTCTGCCGGGGCGGCCTACGTCGTTGTCGCCAGCAGGCCGTATAACATCTGTCGGTCGCTTCAGAGTAGAGGGAGCATCTGGCGCATACGGCGTAGAACAAATAGCGTTTGAAGAATCTCTCCGCTGTGTACAGGGTTTGCAGCTGTCGACGCCTGTGCACATATACACAGACTCCCTTTCGACTCTTGCAGCCCTAGCCGCACCAAAAACTACAAACTGTAAAATTCATGCAAATAAGCAATTATTAAAACAGATAATCATACGAAGGCCGACTAGACTATTTCATGTCCCTGCACATGCAGGAGTGTTAGGTAATGAGCTCGTTGACATAGTTGCGTCGCGAGCTCATACGTCGAGCCGGACCAGATTGGCTTTAGCTTCAAAAGCTGTGGTCCGCGCCGAATTCCGTCGGGTAGTTGCAATGAGATGGGCTGTTTGGTGGCGTGAAAACAACGAGGGCACGGGAATATTTGATTTTGTTCCCGATGCCAATAACATACCCATCTCATTTCCACCCGTGAAGCCAATTATTCATCTCAGAACTGGTCACGGCCGATTCCCCCACTACTTGTACCGTTTCGGCCTTTCACCATCACCGCAATGCCCCTGTGGAGCATCACAGGGTGACGTCACTCATTACATCACCGCATGTCCATTAACCATTACCCATCGTCGCCATTTAAATCCTCCCCCACCTCCACTACATGACCCAACAATTTGGAGACATTGGCTAGACAATAAATTCAAATGTGCGTGGTTAATTCGACTAGTAAATTTTTTAAGTTCTTTGCTCCCAGATTATAAAAGGCAAAATTACACACGATAAAATTTCATAAACAACTTACACTATCATTTTACATTATTCTGTCATCGGCTGGGGGCTAATCAAGCCAAATGAGGTGGGCACTGCCAGTGCTCGCCCTCATGCCGCTTCCAGATAATGTAAATTCTTTATTTTTATTTTTCTTCTGTTTTAATCATTATTATCAATTTATATTTATCATTTTTAATTGTACAAAGTGTAAATAGTGTACATACTGTAGAAAGTGTACATATTGATTCTTGTACAGATATGTACAGATATGTACAATGTACAGATATGAAATGTACAGATATGTACAAAGAAACAAACAAAAAAAAAATGCGCTGCATATTTCAATACTTGAGACGGCTGACATAGTGAATGCCCACCTCATTTGGTCAGAATGGCCCTCCCAAGGAAAGAAAAGAATGCAGGATGGTGCATTTTAAATGTGTGTTTGTCTGTAGTCTGGTAGGTGAGAGCTGATTGATGATACCACGCGCAAGAGTAGTGCGCAATGACTTTTATTATCGAGCCAACTGCGCCAGTGTGCAGTTGGCTGGTCAGTATTTCGGGTAGACGGTAATTGTGAGATAATTGAGGATGTGATAGGACAATTTGTTAGGTAATGGGAGACGTCTCCATCTGGTTGTCCGCAAGGATACTGTGATGAAGGCGCCAGCCCAAATCGGTGAAAGTAGGCCGGAAAACGGCCATGACCTGTCAGTAAAGTTGTCAATGGTTTCGCCAGAGGAAAATTTTGAGGAATGTTGCAAATATTTGGTATCCAATTACATATTGTAGTTCCCTCATTGTGCTCCCGCCACTAGGATTGCCACTTTGCTTTTACCGTTGCTTTGAATCTGGTGCGCACAGAAAATTTTGATCTTGCTGAATACCGAATTCGTGGCGAATTATACGCACCACATGCAACGGTATCTGCAATTTCATTACCTAATATGCCGGAATGGGCCGGTACGTGAAATAATTTAAATAATCGGTGAGAGGCGATATCCCGCAATAGTTGCTTGATTTCGTGAATTTTGGAATCTGATGTGAAGTAGTTCGAGAGGGCGTTAAGTATTGATAAAGAGTCAGTGTATATGTGGACTGGGATGTGTCCTCTGTTGTGTTTAATGTAAAGTAGTGCCTCCTCGAATGCAACTTTTTCGGCGCAATATGCATTGTTTGCCAAATCGACCCTAAACCGGCCTACTGATAAAATTCGGCCGGTTTGGTTCAATGCTACAAATGCGGCACCTGCAGCTGTGGAAGTATACGAAGTGTCCGTGTAGACATGCAGCGCCGGCAAGGACGCCACAATTGCCGCTGCCTGCATGTCTAAACGAACATGCTCGAAAGAACAGACATCCGCCGGATGCTAGAGCGTTTCGTCAAAAGGTTGCACCATTTCTGTAGCAAGAAAAGAATTTAGTCCGAATGTTGTGTCTAATCTCAGAACGAATAAATTGAACTCCGCATTCAGCCTGCCGAGGTCAAACTGAAGCGGAGGTGCATGCATTAAAATTTAAAGCGCCCTCGTGCTCGTCATGGAGTTGGCGCCCGCCATTAGCGGGGCCCGCTGCATGGATAACGATCTTACACGAAGTCCTGAGTGGGGACACTCAGTCCACCACACAGGGGACGCATACGTAAGAGTGGGCAGAACGACTTGGTGGTATAGAGCTCTGAGCTGATCCGAAGCCGGCGTGCCACCCATGTGGACAAGCGCTCCGAGACGCGCAGCAAGCACTTCAGCGCGTTCAAAGCTTTAGGTAGTCGCCATGGGCTATGAAGGACAAGGTGCGGTCTATGAAGACTCCGAGCACCCGGGTGGCTGGTCTGAATTTAAGACCCACACCATCCAGGCGAACGGTTGGAGGTGTGTGCCCCATGCCCGCCCTGGGAGGGGAGACGAACGCACACAGTCTTCTCCGCACTGATGGTGACCCTTGCCGATCTCACCCACGTCGCTGCTCGGTAAAGTGCTTCCTCTGCCAAAGTCTGCAGAGCCTTCCTGCCACTGCCAGGCACAAGGGCGACAACGTCGTCCGCATAGGCCTGCAGCGACACGCCCTCTGGCATGGGCCGCTCGAGCAATCCACGCACCACTACGTTCCAGAGGAGAGGCGACAGCGGAAAACCCTGCGGGCTGCCTAAGGTGGGCCGCGCAATCGCGTCTCCCAGAGCGGAACACCACCTCTCGGTCTGATAGAAACGACCTGAGCAGCGCGCAGAGATTTCTCGGGCATCCCCATTGTCCGAGCGAAGCAAGAACTAGGGGATTTCAACCGCTGTCGAACGCTCCACTTAAGTTGATAGATATTAGTAGTGTGTGTAGTCCTTCTGCCCTTAATTCTCTAATTTTAGTAATTAATGCATGGAGAGCGTGAACTGCTCCACGCTGTTTGGTAAATCCGAATTGGTTTGTATGCAAAAAACCCTTACTCGCCATGAAATGGTACAACCGGGTAGTCCTTCTGCCCTTAATTCTCTAATTTTAGTAATTAATGCATGGAGAGCGTGAACTGCTCCACGCTGTTTGGTAAATCCGAATTGGTTTGTATGCAAAAAACCCTTACTCGCCATGAAATGGTACAACCGGCCATACAAGAGACGCTCCAACACTCTGCCCAGTGTCGAATTCATAACAATGGGTCGATACGAAGATGTCGCCTCTGGTGGTCTACCTGGCTTAGGGAGAAAAATGATTCTACCTTTCCTCCAATGGAGGGGGAAATATCCCAAGCACAAGGCGGAAGAAAATATAAATAAGAGGAAGTCTGGTATTAGCTTCCACAACTCCCGGACAATTCTCGGAGTAATTCCGTCGAGTCCCGATGCTGTTCCCTCCTTCACCTTGGAAACGGCCAAATCAACCTCGCCATAGGTGAAAGAATCCGTTGCAAAAGCTCGTTGCTCTTTATACAATTGCGTATCAATGCTATAGTCGTCCGATGCAACTTGTGTGTCCAATAGTAATTGAGCTGTTTCTAGTGTAGACATAGTCATTGATCCGTCCTAATGGGAGGGAGGACTACGGGAGCCTGTAATTCAGAAAATGCAACTTTAAACGCATGTCTGAAAATATTGGACTTAAGAGAATCTTAAACGATAATTTTCATTTCGGAGTTTCGAGCTCGTGCAACGCTATTTCGGTAAACTCGTAATGAATGGTAATATTCTTTACCGAATTGTTGACGTAAGATGTAATCCTTCGTCCTTTGATATCTCCTTCTCATCGCTCTGATTTTTGATTTCTCTGTTGCCAATTCTTCTGTCCACCAATCGCACGGGGACTTAGGTTTTGAATTTTGAGTAATTGTCCGGGAGGAGAAGTTCTTTCGCCTTAATTGGTCGAATATGCCGTAAAATTTGATTATTATCAATTCCAGTGACTCCGACGAACCCAAATGTGCACCAACCACTGCTTTGAAAAAGTTTAATTTTGGTATTGCTGTGAGAATTCTTTTGATGCCTAGGTTCGTTAGTCGTTTTCGTTTACTGATATGCTCACTTCCAATTTTAAGAACAATGTATTTGTGTTCTGAGAATGTGTGTGTGTCTGTGACGTGCCATGTTGTGTCCATTGATGTGATTGAATGTGATGCTAGTGTAACGTCAATTCAGCTGTCTGTGTACGGTGTTGTGTATGTAAGAGGGGATGCAGGATCGTTCAGTACGATAAGCCCGGAAGCCATTGCGAATTGGAGTTCTCCGCCACGCGCATCGCTTTGTTCCGGGCCCCATACTACATGTTTTGCGATAAAATCACCGGCGAGTACGACCTGCATTCCCTCTGTGAGTGTAAGTACCGCCCCAATCCAAAGCCTCACTCCTGACAATGTTGGAAATTAAATTAAAAAATAAAGCAGAATGAGAAATAGCCTGCACCAGCTGAGCTATATCAGGCTTAAACCAATCAAAAATAAATAAACAGGGCCCATTCGGCCAAAGATTTAATTTGGTGGGAAAAGCCAATTGGAAAAATAAAAAGTGGGCACGGTAACGCATCTTTGTCCGAAGGGCTCAACGAGCACAGAGGGTGGGCTAGCCTCGAAGAGCTGTTTTATTGTTCATAAAGGTGAAAAGCAGTAGAAGTGCCCAAGTGGTGGCCTTTATATACACATCCTAAAGGATGTGATAGGAATAAATCACACAGACACAAGCAGAAAAAATAAATGAATGAATAATAAATAGTGGAAAATATAAAAACAAATAAATAAAAATTAAAATTATAAAACAAATAATACAGAAATAATAAATGAAATAAAAAATAAAAGAAGTACACAAAATTGAGAAAAAGAAAGAGAAGAAATAAGTATTATACATGAAAGAAAATTGAATAGAATAAAGGATAAAAAAAAACCGACACAAGGTGTTTCTTTATTTGTCATGAAATGGTCATTAATACAGATGTAGAAGAGAAAACTGTACAAAGAGATATGTGTCATGAGACAATAACTAAGAGAAGTAGTGCATGCAATGGCAGTTACAAATATACAATCAAGAAGTTTTAGTGTGTATATACAAATTATATACGTTATATACATTCTAGTTATGTGCAGAGAATTAAAGATCTGATATGTACCGAAAAGGAAAGAAAAGAGAAGAAAGTAGAAAAGATAAATGAATCATAAACTGTTTATAAGAAAGGGACGTTTGCATTTATTGTAATTTAAACTACATTTTCCGTTCTGGAAAGGGCTGACATGATTGTCCGCCTCAATTGGCCTGAGTGGCCCATCCCAGAAAAGGGAAAATGCAGATTAGTCAGGTCCTGTGTGTCCGTCTGTAATCTGGCAAATTTTCACTGATGAGTGCACAACCACTCTTAACAAAAGGGCACAGCATTTTTTGTTATCTAGCCAATCTCTCCAATGTAATGTCGTTTGGTCGTCAGCAAGGTTGCGAGGTAGACGTGATGTTATGTCAGATGTAATGGGACAGTTATTGGTGTAATGATGGACGTTACCATCAGGGTGACCGCACGGACATTGAGGCAATGTTGTTATACCAAAACGATTGAAATAAGCCGGAAAGCGGCTGTGTCCTGTCAAAAGTGTAACGAGTGGTTTCACCCCAGGAAATGTTTTTGGAATGTTAAAAACTTTCGGAATTCAATCATAAATTACAGTGCCCTGATTGTTCTTCCGCCACCAGGTCTGCCATTGCGCTTTGACGGAATGTTTGAAGGCGTTGCCTACAGAAATTTTGGATATTGAAGAATGTCTAATTCTTGTGTATTTATACGCCTGAGAAGCAATGGTATCTGCTATTTCATTTCCTAAAATGCCCCTGTGGGCAGGAACATGAAATAGCTTTACGGGACGGTCAGAGGCGACAGTTCCTAAAAGAGTTTTGATAGTATAGATTTCTGGGTCCGATATGAGATAGTTCGAAAGGGCATTCAGTACCGAGAGAGAATCTGTACAAATATATACAGGTGATATTCCTCTCTGATATTTTAAATACCGTAATGCCTCCTCGAGCGCTATTTTTTTTTGCGCAATACGCGCTATTAGCCAATTCGACCCGAAACCGGCCTACTGCTAATATTCGGCCGGTTTGTGTAAGAGCAACGAATGCAGCACCTGCAGCCGTGGAGGTATATGCCATCCGTGAAGACATGAAGCGCCGCCGCAGCCATGTCCAAACGAACGTGCTCAAATGAAGTGACCTCTGACGGATGCTGAAGAGCCTCATCAAAAGGTGATGCCATTTCAGAAGCGAGGAACGTTTTTTGTCCAAATGGGGTATCTGATCTTAATACGAATAGTCTAAACTTTGCGTTTAACCTGTCTAGGTCAAACTGCAGAGGAGGAGCATGCATTAAAATTTGGAGCGCCCTCGTGCTCGTTACAGAGTAGGCTCCCGTCAACGCCATTAACGGGGCCCGCTGCACAGTTATTAACCTAGCACGAAGTCCTAAGTGGGGACACTCAGTCCACCACTCAGGGGACGCATAAGTGAGAGTGGGCAGAATGACTTGTTTATATAATGCTCTGAGCTGCTCCGGTGGCAGAGTGCCGCTCATGCGCAAGAGAGTTGCAAGCATCTTGGAATGCTCTTTGAGGTATTCGCCATGGGCTATGAACGACAAGGTGCAATCAATGAAGACGCCGAGCACCCGGATAGCTGGTCTGAACTTAAGACAGACGCCATCCAGTCGAACGGTTGGTGGAGTACGCCCCATGCCTCCCCTAGGAGGTGTGATTAGGACGGACTCCGTCTTCTGTGCACAGATAGTGACTCTTGCCGTCTTCGCCCATGTCGTCACTCGTCCGAGTGCATCCTCCGCCAAAGTCTGTAAAACTCTCCTGCTATCGCTTCGAGCAGCTCGAAGCGATAGGACTTGAGCTCGAAGTGAGTGTAAGTACCGCCCCAATCCAAAGTCTCACTCCTGACACTGTTGGAAAATAAATGCAAAAATAAAGCGGAGTGAGAAAATACCTGCACCTGCGGGCTTAAGCCACTCAAAATAAAATGAATTGGGCCCAGTCGGCCAAGAATTTTAATTTGGTGGAAAAAAGCCAGTTGAAAAAATAAACAGTGGGCACGGTAACACATCTGTGTTCGAAGGGTTCAGCTGGCACAGAGGGTGGCCAATCCTCGCAGAGCTGGTTTATTAATTTTCGTTGGGATGATAATTCAATAAATGTGCCCAGGGACACATACATGCACATGTCAAAATTATACTTAGAAGGCAACACACACAGGCAACACAGCAATTTAGTTTGATATTCCCTTTGATGTGACCTGATCTTTTTGTAGAATTCGCTTACTACATTTTTCTATATCTTCAACAGAATTTAGTTCATGATGTTGTTCAAACCATTTATCTTCCTTTAATTCCTTGAGTACTCTTTCTTCTCCCTTCATAGTTAAATGAAATGTTACTGGTTGTTCTACCTTTTCTATTACTATTTGAATGTATCTATGGTCACTATCATTGGCATGTTTTAGAACTTCCGAACTTTTAATTGAACTGCTTAATGGTTGATTCACTAGGGTTAAATCTATCCATCCTTTGGCTCTACTTGTTTTAAATGTGGATGGTGAATGCCTTTCGTTTAAAATTATAAGGTCATTACGTATTACAAATTCACAAGTTTCATTTCCTCTCTGATCATTTACTTTGCTTCCCCATATGACATTTTTTGCGTTGAATTCTCCCATTTCTAAGATCTCCTGTTTTTGAATGGCGCTATATCTAATTCAATTTTGAGTAAAATTTGTATGATATCTTCATTTGGGGGACAGTATACACTTGCTACAATAATTTTCTTTCTCCCCTTAATTATTCGAGCTATTACTACTTTTTCTTCTACCTTAATTGGGAAAACTTGTATATTATCTTGGTGTACAATTGTTGCCTTTGGCTTTTTACTGTTTGCTACTATTTTATGTTTTATCGGAAATGGAATTATTTTGTCATTCAAAATGTACGGTTCCTGAATTACTGAGATATCGTGAGAATGTTCATTGTTAAAATCTTTCAATGATTGATTCGCTTTAAATCATCGTGCCAAGTTGATTTGTATTATTGTTATTGTTTCTTTGTTTCCTTTTTGCGTTAATTGCAATTGCCCTCTTTGATTTTCAAGATCTTGTTCCAGAGTGTTGTCTGCCATGGTGGTTGCAGTGGTTTGTCTTCCTAGTTCAGCCTTGCCAAAATCCTTTCTTTTTCTTCTTCTACCTTCTTCTGGTAGCATGGGCATGAATAAGCCAACAACGGGTGATTGCAATCCTCTGCATCATATCCCGCTTGCCGGCAGGCTAAGCAAAAAGACTCACGTTCGCACTCGTTTGCAATGTGTCCTGGTTTTGAACAGTTTATGCACCTAGCTGGTGCCTTGCAGAACCTGTCTGCGTGTTCCAGACATGGGCATTTTGAACATTTTGTGACAAATATGCTGTCACCTTTCCCATCCGATGTTTACATGCGTGCGACCTTCTAGTGCTTCGTATGCACGTTTGTTGACAGCGATTATGGCTGTTCTTCCTCTTCGTCCATCCCTAATTCCTTTCACTTGCATATCTTCTTTTTTGCACTTGATGTTGTTTTGCGTTATGATAGTTTCCACAAGGTCTTCATCGTCAATGTCACCTTCTATTCCCACGATCTTGATTTCCAGTCGTCGTCCCTTGGGTTCTTTCACTTGCAGATCTTTCGTTGCTTCATTTTCTTTCACCATCTTGGTGATTGTCTCAAGAGACTCCTGATGTGATGAAACCACCAGTACTCCTTCCCTGCTTGTCCTCAGGGAGGTTTCCTTGATGGCCAGCTCCACAGGGTTGATGTTGCGTTTTATGTCTTCGAGAATTCTTTCCTTCCTTTTTGTCGTTGAAGTTATGATTAATGCTCTTGTCTGGCTTTGTTTTTGGTTTCCTTTTTGTTCCTTTTCTTCATTTTCCTTCACGATGTCCGCATAGGATGGCCCTCCTTGGGTTCTTGCTCTACACTCTGCCAAATTCGGGTTAAGCCCAAACGAGTTGTTTGCAGTCCGGCTGAGCCTACACTCCTGATGTTGTTAATTAATCTTCCTCACTTCTTCGGGCATAGCCCAAACTATCTTCTTGTCCTTCACCTTCTTAATTTAAGTGCCCACTGCAGCAATTACCTTATTGTGCGCGCATCCCAACACCCTGTGGTGTCTGCTTGGGTGACGAAGGGTTAACTTATGTTGTGAAATCTTCACTTGCTTTGTGCCACACTGTAACAACTTTTCCTGGATAGTTTCTTCTTCCTAATTCCAAATGTGAATAAAAAAAATTTTTCCGCTAATTTTGACGGATTTTTACGGACCCTGTGCTCCATTGTTTTTCTTCTATATCTAATATCTCGAAAACCAGTAATGATAGGCAAAATCTGATTTCACTTTTGGATAGCCTTTTCTCAGCCTTTTAAAATGATGTACTATTATACTTTTCTGTGGCTTCACTATTTACGAAGTTGTTCAACTTTATGTCGCGCCAGTTATCCTGCCGAGGAACGAGCCCCCTACTCCCATGGCAAGATGGTATTTTAGCTTATATCTTCTATTTTAGGCTATCGAAGGTCTGTGTTTTTGTTATTTGAGACTCCCTATCACTTTCTGATTCGCTGACCAATTTTAGACCGCGGGCGCCCTTATTCTTCTAGCTTCGAGTACCTTTCCACGGCGGCTTGCATGGAGGAAGGAAACAACTTAGGAGAGGCCCTTGCCATTCCCAATGCATTGGAGAAAGTGTGGCGGAAGTGACGTCAAAATTTAGGGTTAGCCAAGTCGGGCCATTAGCAATGGCGACGCGTTGCTATGAAAACTCGGGCCACTAGCAACAGCGTTGCTAAGGGCCCTAGGTACGTGAGCGTCGCGGAGAAAGGGTAAAGGAGGAGGAGAGACGTTGCAGCGTCCGGTTGCGGCGCGGCCGCGCCGGCTTAAAAAAAAAAATGACGTCAGGGCCTCTCCTAAGCTTTCCTTCCTCCATGGCGGCTTGAGTTCGATTAGGGTTAGTTTGTTTACAACTTGTTCAGGGACGTTTTTGGTGATATTTTCCGAATTACTGGGCGGATTTTCACGCGGTTTGTTTTTGGATGATCGCCAACACTTTTCGAAAGAGAAATGTGGAAGGAAATTGCCGGACTCACTCGTTTGCAGGTTGAAAATTGCAAAAAACGCCGCAGCTCGGCCGCCAGCAGCCGCACAGCCAGGAGACACCGATGATGATAGTAGACAGATGTAGTTTGAGGTGAAGAGATCACCTCTCCCGTACCACAGATGTATCGCGGGGAGAAGTGAGTCAATTGAAAATAAAATAAAACGCTATAGAACCAAAAGGATATTTTTGTAAAATAATGAAAGAATATGAAAGGGGGTAAGGGGATAGGGAGGTAAAGTGGGAAAGAGTGGGTAGGCTACCATCAGCGATCCCCCGGCCCAGGGAACGGTCGCGGCGCCACCAGAAAATTTTATTCTTTTCCCTTTTTTTTTTTCTTACAAAATTATTCTTCTTCTTTACTGTTCTTCTTTCTTCTGTCTTGGACTGTCCTCTTGTACTTCTTTCTTCTGATTTGGTTTTTGGATTGCTGTGGTCCTCCTGACGGTTGTTTTCTTTTTTTTTTTGTGGGTGTGTGTGTGTTGGTCAAGGACTGCACATGTGTGTGGGCTCCATACGGGCTGGCACAGATGTACCCACCATGCTTGGTCTAAGAGGCCCGCATGATTTCCACACTGGAGTTAGTCAGAATTTCCTAGAATGGTTTGTATCATTTCTTTTAATATGGTGGTGGTTCCTGTTTTTTTAATTATTTCTGGTTTTCTTCTGGAGATATCCTTTCCTAACATTTGTGTTAATTTTTTCCTTTGTGTCTTTGTGATCTCGCATAGTTTCAGATAATGGTCGAAGTCTTCTCCATCTATTCCACATTTACATTTAATGTTATTTCTGATATTAAATCTGTCTAGATAGAATGGAAAGCGGCCGTGGCCTGTGAGTGCTTGGGATATGTAGTGATCTGTAGTGAAATGTGCTGGAATATGTTTTATATTTTTAATCTAATGATACAGTTGGGAGTTTTTACCTTCATTTTTCCATATATCATTCCATTTAGCTGTGATTTCTTTTTTCAGTTGAAGTTTGATGAAGTGTTTTGTTATTGGAATTTGCAATATGCTTCCATTTTTTGCGGCAGATTTAGCAAGTTCATCTGCCTTCTCATTTCCAATACATCCCTGATGCCCTCTTGTGAAACAGTGTGATTTCGTATTCTTTTGTCTGTTGAAGCTTTTGTTTAATCTCATTTATGAAGAAATTATTATTACTGTTTTTCAATCCATTTAATGTACTTAGGCTATCTGTAATTACGAAATGTTTGGTGTCCTTTTCCTGTGTTAAAATGTAGGCTACTATTGCTTCCTTGATGGTCACTGCTGCTTCAAAATTGCTGCTGTAGTTGGGAAGTTTATATTGTTGTTCAAAGAAAATGGAATTGTTATCGTACATAACGTATGCTGCTCCTGTGTTATTGTCTGTTTTTGAGCCATCAGTATGCTCTTCTGGATTGAATTCCTCATAAACATATTTAACCTTTTGTGTTGGATGCTAATACCAATTGTCCACTCTGTCTGCTATCTCTCTTCCTGGACTTTCTTGGAGATTGCCTCCAGCGATTCGGGATGCTGTGAGACCACAACGACCCCATCTCATCCCGTCCTCATGGTGGTATCTTGCAACTGGAGCTCCACTGGGTCAAGTCGTCTTTTCAGTTCCTCCAGAATTGCTTCCTTCCTTTTGTGTTCCGACGTGATGATGATTGCCTTGTACTCCTTTTCCAGTGGGAATCTCGTTAATCCATTCATGCGCGTCACTAATTAGATGACGAGGCATTTGGCTAAAAAAACAGTTTCTCCTGCCAGCGCAAAGCTAACAAAAGTGGGTTGTGGCCGCTACAGGGCTTCGCATCACCGAGACCGGAGTAGCGGGGCCGTAGCCCCACTGCGTTTGGCAAGTGAGCAGCTTCGGCTCCATGAGGTGCGTTTAGCTACCTATTGGAGGGAAAAGATATAAATAAATGTTACAACCACAAAGATGGAAAAAGTAGCGGCCGACTAATACACTAAGGAATAAAGAGGAAAAGAACCCAACGCAAGCCGGAACAAGGAAAATAGGAGAAAAAAAAAAGAATTAGAGAGCCCCCCCCATGCCCTTGCAGTCGCGCGCGCTGCAGATCGTTTTCTTAGTAAACCTTTGAAGGCAGATGAGGCTTCCCAGAAGGACACGGGAGGAAAGCCAGATCAGGTCAAATTTGGCGAGTCCCAGGGCTTTGCCTGCTTCACTTGTAGCAGGGCAAAGCATACCTCTCGCTCCAAACGCCATACCAAATACTTGGAATTTCTTGGCAGTTGTAAATTTAGAACGTAGAGTCGAATATTTCTTTATTTTGTCTCTACATTTGCTGGTAGGGACGCCCTCATTGGCATCCCATTTATTTTGTCTCTACATTTGCTGGTAAGGACGCCCTCATTGGCATCCCATGCCACAGCGACATCGACAATGAGGGTTTCATGGGGCATTTCAACAACGAGATCCGGTTTAAGGCGGGTGCTTGAGCTGGTGGTGAAGACTGGCTCTTCTCGGACTGTTGCATTCGGGAGCTTCTCTTTGGTCAGCCAAGCGATGTAGTTGTGGCGTTCTTTATGGGGGAGGTCAATTGACTCGCATTCCTGCAAGATATGGAAGGATGTTTCTTTGCGAAGGCCACACCTACGACAGAGTTGAGCAGTGGGATCGGAACTTTGTTTATTGGTTAAAGACCAGGTTGGATACAGATTCGTTCTGAGGCGAAGAGCTCTAATTCTATCTCCATCGCACAAGAGTTTCGAGTTGTACCCAAGCCAGGTGTTTGCCTGGGCTTGCTGCTGGTGGGTGAACAGAACTTTATTTTCATATCGAGTGCTATAATTGTTCCATCATTTATCGCCACCCCACTTTAGTGCAGCTTCAACAGACTTAGCACTAGTGTTGCCATCTGGAATGTCAAATAACTCATTTAGGTGGCGATAATGGGATTCCAGCTCAAGATCAAACAATCTGAAAACAAAGGGTTCGTTCAGGCGAAGCATTCTATTGAGGGATTTAAGTTGAACGGATTGTGCTGTTTTCTCAAGACAGATGAAACCTAAACCACCACATTTGGTAGGTAACCAGACGTGGGAGTTAGGAAAGCCGAGTGGAAGGTGTAAAGTGCGCTTAACCTTAAGGCAAATAAGCTTGTCAAGGCGACAAGCTTCCTGTTTCACTAGTAAGGTGTTAGAACAACCATATAGAAATGCGGGTAAAACCAGTTGTCTCCAGCAATTAAGCTTCTGAAAAGGTTTCAGTGAGGTTTTGGAAACAAGATCCAGCAATGCACGGGCCTTCTCTGACTCAACTAATGGACACTTATTGTCAAAGATAGGCCCAAATACTTTACTGGTTGATTTAATTCGTTACTATGGGTTACATAGTCGTTAATAGAAATATCCGGAAGATTGTAATTAAATCATTTCTTTTGGTGATCCACTCGCCAACCAAAGTATTGTGTTTTTGTTGGATTGATTTCTAAGTTGACATTGGAAAGATAATCAGAGGTATGGCTGATGAGTGCCTTGAGGCCTTCAAGGCTGTTGGAATTCAAAAGCAGATCATCGGCAAATGCTAGAGCTGGCAAAGAAGTGTCGTCCAGGTGCACTCCGGCTGGAATGGAGTTTAGTTGTTGGAGTAAAGGGTCGATAACAAGATTTAACAAAAAAGGGGAAAGAGGGTCTCCTTGCTGATGCCTCTTTTTAAAGGAACTTTGACATTATTCGTACGGCCTGAACTCCAGAACTTAGTCGTACAATTAGTGTACATTTCAAGTAATAGTAGCTGGATTTTAAAGAAGACTTGCTTGGATGCAAGAGCTGAAAAGATGGCATCATGGCAAACGGAATCAAAAGCCTTGCGGAGATCTAGGCTTACTGGAAAAAATGGCCGTTTTGACTTAAGGTGTTTCATAAGTGCCTGAAGGAGCAAAAGGTTGGTGGAAGTAGAGCGGTCCTCCGAAAAACCTGATTGAAAGGAGTTGAATGTGTTAGGTGATTCGAGACGTGCGAGAAGAAGTTTAGAAAAGATTCGATAGAATGCTGGGGAGATAGAAATAGGGTGTAAGTCTGAAGCACCTCGGGGTCGAGGGCATTTAGGGATGAGCACAGTACGACTCAAGTTCCAACGAGAGAACCCCAAAGGAGAACCAGGTATTAAGGATAGCAGTTAAGATCGGGATGGGGATTTTAGAAATTTCTGAAAAAGAGATGCCATCCGGGCCCGGAGCAGAGCTTTTAGAAATGGATTTAAGAACAGACAATACCTCTTGCTCAGTGAAGAGGTTCTTACCCAGCCAAGATTCAGTGTCCGCCTGTCTCGAAGTTCTTGGTATCCATTCTTATTGACCGCTAGAATGACTGTGGTGCCCTTGCGAACGTGTTACTGTTCTTTCAGTCCGATGTCCTCGGGGTTGCATTTGAGGTCGTTTTGGAAGATGATCTTGTTTACCACTTCTTCCTGCGGTATGCCTTCGTCGATGCCAACTAGTTTCAGCTCGAGGCGACGTCCCGTCCCTTGGGCTTCTTTATGTCCAAGTTCTTCAGCTTTTCTTTTTCTTCGACGTAGTTTTTCAACCGGTCGAGGGAATCTGCGTCCGTTGACGTGATAACCACTCCTTCTCTGCCCGGCCTCAACGTGGTATCCTTTATCTTCAGTTCAGTTGGGTCGATTTCTTTCTTTAGGACGTCCATGATTTTTTTTCTCGTCAAGGTTTTTGATGTGACGATGACTGCAGTTGTTTCTTGCATTTGCCTTTTCATTCCTGGTTTTTCCACAGGTTTTTGTGTGGCCTCTACATAACTCTGAGGGGGAGTTGGTCTTTGCAGCCCCTCAATCTGCCCGTTTGGAAACTGATTTTCATGCGTTGCTTCAAGTAACATCGACTTTAGTTTTGACACTTCTTTCACGACGGCGTCGAGCAGGTTTGCCGTTGTCTCATCTCCCTCCGAATGACTGAGATCTTACAGAGGGCTCTCATGATGCACTGGTTGCTCTTTGCCATTTTTTTGGTAATGGTCTTTATATCTTCTCTCCATGAGGTACTTTGTCGCTTGTGCCGCTTGCGACGCTTGCGTTGCTCTTCCTAAGAGTTTCGGCTCGATTTGGTGGTTTGCTGAGAGGCTCATGGAACTTTTCCTGATTCACTGGCTGATCGTCTTTTACTGAGTGCCATTCCTCTTCTCCAGACCTCCATTGTTGGTTGTTCTGACCCTCACTGTCCTCTTCGTTTGAGGCTTTTGTGTGCTGTTGGTTCTCTCTTGTTTTTTCTTTTTTTCGTTGTTCATTGTTTGATGTCCTTTCTTGGTCCTTTTCCTCTTGATATTGGTATCATGATGGAAAAACAGCGCTACAGACGTGGACGGCGGTGAAGAACAAACACGATGGGCGCTGAACTCGCAACTGAAGTTTAAGCGTTTTCTTTCAAAATTCAACTTTAGTGGAATCTACTGCTGGTCTGGCAACCCCGTACATGGAAAACCTTGGGTTTTGCGTCACTGGCTTCGTTTCTCAACCACGAAAAATCCTATGCACACAAAAACTCTGCAGCAGGGTTCTCCATATTTTCCTTTTCAAAATGAGTGGTTGAACTTGAAAATCGGATGGGTAGATTCCAAGTTATTGCCGTTTTTGCCAGAATTTGCTCTTACAGCAAGATGGCCGCGCCCATGGTCAGGGAAGCCGCTGCCGCCCAAGGTGTTCGAAGGCTTGTAATTTTACAATTGGGCTATTCCGGTGATTTCTTTTTGTTGTTTAGTCTTCGCTAATGTCTTAGGAATCTTCTGGTAGTATTTTTTGTTCACTCGATGGCCCAGTTCTTGGAATATGAGTCAATGTCGAATTGCAAATAGGCTTAAGCCTCCCATGTGAATGTAAATAAAGGACTTTTCTCAGCCAAGACTGGTTCGATTTTGATGCGGTTTGCGTCAAAAAATGCGTGTAGTGTTTATAGACCTGGATTTTTTTGGTTGTAAAACGTTTATTGCAAACAGTCTGAAGGGCATATAGGCCCCTCGCCTAAACGACGGCCAGAAGGTCTTGGCTCCTGGCGGCGTCTTCGGCCAGTTGGACGACTTTTGTTTGAGTCTCCGGATCGGAGCTGAGTAGGAGAGGCTTCCATTGTTCAAGTGACTATTTTTTGTCCCTCCAGGGGGGCAAAAGGGCATTTCCAGAGAATATGGTTGAGGTCTGCTTTGGCCTTACATTGCTTACACTCGTTTGAATATTGTTCCGGATAATAACGACTACACATAACCGGGTTCGGAAACGTATAAGTTTGGAGACGGCGCCAAGAGGTGGCCTGACTCTGTCAATGATTTATCAGCGGCGGGGTACTTCATTTGATTAAGCCTATAATGTTGTGTGATCTCTCTGCAACACACAAGACGATCCCTGTCTGCGAAGCGCTCGGTATAGCCACTGGCTCGGAAAGCAAGACCTCGAGCCAGTTCGTGAGCTGCTTCATTTCCAGCCAGGGATGCGTGTGCAGGTGTCCAGACTATGCGAATTTTGCGGTCGTCCCTTGCAGTCCGCAGGATTCTGTTCGTCAGAGGGGAGACCCTCCCCTTGGCAAAGTTCATCACTGCTACCTTTGAGTCACTGACTATCGTTGACGCATCCGTGCCGACTATTGCAAGTGCGATGGCGGCTTCTTCTGCAATTTCGGGACTGCCCGTCGTGATCGAGGCGCCGGCTCGGAGATATGTCTCGGCGCTAGCTACCGCTATCATTATTCTCCCCTTCCCGCAATTAGCTGAATTCCACGTAGGCCACGTCTTCTATCAGATAGTTTTTAAAACATTTGCCGAGGGCTTCAGCCCGTTTCTCTCTGCGATCCTTGTGGTGGACGGGATGCATGTTTTTCGGTAGTGGTGGGATCATCAGCCTATCGCGCACGTTCTTAAGCATGTCCACTTTCGGACCTCGCTGACTCGTAATTTATTCCTAGTTTCGCTAGAATTTTCCTGCCTGTAATGCTTCCCGACAGCCTTTCGTACTGAGAGATTGTCACGCTTTCCACAATTTCATCCAGTGTGTTGTGAAGACCTAGTTCTAAAAGTTTTGCGGTGGGGATCCGAATTGGTAAACCCAGCGCCTGCTTGACTCTTCTGCGAATGATCCCTTCCAGCTTGGACTTCTCCACTGCCTTCAGATTAAGGAAAGGAGCTACGTAAGCAATCTTACTTATGACAAAGGCTTGAACTAATCTGATTAAATTCGTTTCTTTCATGCCATAGCACCTATTTGCGATTCTGCGGATGAGCCGTATAGTCTGTTGCGCGCATATCTCAAACTTTTTTATTGTTTCTCCATTGAAACCGTTGTTTTGAATGTACAGCCCTAAGACTCAAATCCTTTTGGGACGTTAAACCCCACAAACCAACCAAGACTCTAATCCTGTCCACCGTCGAGATATTAAGTCCCTGAGCCTTAAGAGATATCCGCGGGGGATCCGACCGTGATTTCCTCTTTGGTAAAAAGCATTTCCGATTTTTGCGGGGAGCACCTAAGTCCCCTATCATTTACGTACTTTTCAACTTCTCCTATGGCCATTTGGAGAGTCTCCTCTATTTTACCGTCGGTTCCTTTGCCAATCCACATAGTTATGTCATCCGCATACATGCAATGACTGAGACCTTCAATCGTTGCTAGTTTGCTAAGAAGCCCGATCATGGCCACGTTGAATAGAAGCGGGGACAGTACAGATCCCTGCGGGGTCCCCTTGCTACCTAGCTCTATGTAGTCTGATTTACTTTCCCCGAAGTTAATTTGGGCCACTCTGTCGGAAAGGAAACTTTAACATAGTTGTAGGTTTTCGGGCCTACTCCCAGGAGGCTGAGATTATCCAGGATCGCCTTGTGCTTGACGTTATCGAAAGCCTTCGCCCGGTCAAGACCCAGGATGACCTTCGTGTCCCGCGTTTGTGAGTCCAGAATTTTATGTTTTAGTTGCAGCATCACGTCCTGCATTGAGGGATGAGACCTGAATCCCACCATGGAGATAGGATAAAGATGGTGGTCTTCCATGTAGCTGTTGTGACGTGTCTGCACTACATGCTCCATCAATTTCCCTGCACAGGAGGTTAGGGATATAGGCCTTAGATTCTCGATCGACAGAGGTTTCCCCGGTTTAGAAATAAGTACCACCTTAGCCGACTTCCACTGCTTAGGAATCTCACGCGCCTCCCAACATTTCTGCATGTAGGCAGTAAGTGCTGTTATAGAGTTGTTGTCGAGATTTCTGAGCAATTTGTTGCTTACCCCATCCGGCCCGGGCGCTGAATTAGTATTTAATCTAGCGAGCTCTGCTCGCACTTCGAAATCAGTAATGGGTTCGTCCAAGCGATCGTTGGATTTCCCACAGTAACCATGCAGAGGTACCTTCTCGGTGTCCCCTATGTACTTAGATCGAATCTCATCGAGCAGCTCTTGCTCTGTGCCCTCATGTTTATGCTGGATCTTTTGGAGGTTTTGCCTCTGGGCCGTTTTACATCCGTCAGGGTCTAGTAGGTATCTGAGTAAACTTCATGTGCGGGCCAGACTTATATTCCCGTCCATTTTGTCGCATAGCGATTCCCAGTTTTGCCTAGAAAGTTTGAGCGCATATTCCTCTATCTCTTTGTTGTGCCTTGCTATCCTTCTGCGAAGGTTACGATTCCACTTTTGACTTTTAAGTCGCTTTTCCATACTGGTTTTGGCTTGCCACATATGGAGGAGGTGGGTGTCCATTGTTTCTAGGCCTGTGTCTTCCGCCACAGTCTTGGTCGCTTTACGAGCGTCCAATTGGAGCTGCCTTATCCGCTCCTCAATGTCATCAATTTCTGTGGTGTTAGCACTCTGTTCCCGGATTTTTCGGAAGGCGTCCCACTCGACGAGTGAGTGATGTCGGCCTGGGCGTTTATAGGGCCCAGCAGTAATTACCGTTTCCAAAATAAAGTGATTTCTTCAGTGTTAATCCAGTTTGCGCTGCCGACGTTCTTAACAAGGCTGATGTCCGGAAATGTGTCCGTACTGACGCTATTTTCCGTTCTAGTGGGAGACTGAGGGTCCGTAAGTAGGGTGAAGGCCCCTTGTTGCATATCGAGCCAGAGCTCTCTACCCTTGACACATTCTCTCTGGTACCCCCAAGCAGCATGATGGGCGTTGAAGTCCCCCATTACCACCACCGCTTGTTTGTTAGCAATGCGTAGAGTTTTTTGAAGAAGCGACCCGAAGCGAGTCTTTCTTTGCTTTGGACTGCTGTATATATTCAGCACAAATAGGCTGGTCCTAATTTTATTATTCTGAATGAGTTCTAGAAGAACGTGCTCTACGTGACTGATCCCCGTGTCATGCGCAATAGCCGTTGTTCCTTTTGACGAGGGTGGTAACTCCCGCCTTCTCGCCAGAGGTATTAAAAGATTGATAGCCTGATAATTTTGCAATCCCCCCAGTTTCCTGAAGAGCGATCACGTCCGGGCAGTCTTTACCAATGAGGAGTTGTTGAAGAACTGCTCGCTTCCGGTGGTATCCCCGACAGTTCTACTGCCAGAGCGTATATCTATTGTCCTTATGTTGCCTGGTTATCGTAATAGCGTCTGTCTTATTCTCTACGGCCTGCCGCCACGCATTCATAGCTAACAGCTCGTTTCCTAGCCTTTTGGTTTCTGTAGTGATTTCCTGAACAATGTTAAAGATGGACTGAATTTGTGCCTGAATTTTGTTATCTGAGGCCTGAACCTGGGCGTCAACTTTGTCCTCTAGCCTCCTGCATACCTCTGCGAGCGTGTTATTACACGTCCTCTTTTTTGTAGGCGGGGGAAGCGATGGTGACGCCACCGAGGCATCACTGACACCGGCCGCTGCCTCCACCAGTGCATGCGTTATCTTTGGTTGTTGAGTAAGCCGTGTTTGCCCCATCTTCCGGAGTTCTGAATTTTCCTTCTCTAACTGTTCTGTCTTTTTTTAGTAAGTTGACTTACGGTGTCAGTAAGGGTCTCAACCATCTCTCGATTGGAGGAGCTCATCTGCCCCTTATCCAAATTATTTTGGGAGGATCTACCTACCCAGCTCACCTCATTATGGTCGGCTGCTGTCTTGTTCTTCGCTGAAGACACAGACGGTGATCGCCCTCGGGAGCTCAAGCGGCCCCTGGACTGGGACCCGGTCCTGGAACCAGAGTGGGTCTTGGATCTTGAACGGCCCCTAGAGCTGTAGTGGCCCCGTGACCCGAGACGAGGGAAGGAGACCGAGCGGCCGCGATAGCCCTCGTCCTCCATGGTCGGCTCCGCCGGTTTGATGTATTCTCTGATGAATTTGCCGTCTTGTCTTGGGTCTTCTTCTCCCACTGGCGTTTTTTGAGTATGTAAGGAATCCTATACATCTCACGGCACTTTTTGTGTTCCAGTTCATGTCCGTTGTCACAAAGAGCACACTTAAGTTCACACGAGTGGTCTGGCGTTGGGTTGTCCATGCCACATCCTCGACATTTGACCACGCCTGCGTTCGGGTAGACATCGGCGCGATGTCCGAGCTGGCCACACTTGAAACACACTTCGTATTTTTTCTTGCATAATAGGCACCACCGAAAGGGGGTGCTCGCGTAATAGATCCAATATGGCACCTTTTCATCTGCGAAGAGCAGCAGAATAGAGCCGGAGTCTTTTCCTCATCTTCTAACCCCGACAATCTCAGGGTTGTGCTTGTTGGTCAGGTTCTCACGCACCCGTTCAATCGTGTGAGTCACCGGAACTCCGTGAATGACTCCTTTGCCGTGTCCATCCGGCGTCACAAGATATGCAAACGTTTCAAGTTTTTCCGTCCCTAAAGTGAGATGCCCAATATTCATATACTTCCGCACCCGTTCAGAGCTGTCTGTGCCTACTAGAATAGTGTTTTGCTTCTGATTCAGAAGGACGATATCATATCTTGCGTCAGCCGCCGCAATACCTGCTGCCGACTTCACGATGTCTTAGACCGTCTCAGTTTTGCATGCTGAGAGCGTTGCAGGGTTGCAGGGAAAAGGAGCCTTCGTGCTTTATTGCGCGCTGGTTTTATAGCCACCACTGTAAAGAAGGGCGACCTCCTCTCCCCCAGAAGCCGACTGTGTGCGTATGTCCCGTGGCTTCCGGGACGATGACTTAGCCACCGATACATGTATCGGCTGTCACAGTCCATAGAACATGACAACACGGTTGCAGGGAAAAGGAGCCTTCGTGCTTTATTGCGCGCTGGTTTTATAGCCACCACTGGAAAGAAGGGCGACCTCCTCTCCCCCAGAAGCCGACTGTGTGCGCATGTCCCGTGGCTTCCGGGACGATGACTTAGCTACCGATACATGTATCGGCTGTCACAGTCCATAGAACATGACAACACGGTTGCAGGGAAAAGGAGCCTTCGTGCTTTATTGCACGCTGGTTTTATAGCCACCACTGGAAAGAAGGGCGACCTCCTCTCCCCCAGAAGCCGACTGTGTGCGCATGTCCCGTGGCTTCCGGGACGATGACTTAGCCACCGATACATGTATCGGCTGTCACAGTCCATAGAACATGACAACACGGTTGCAGGGAAAAGGAGCCTTCGTGCTTTATTGCGCCCTGGTTTTATAGCCACCACTGGAAAGAAGGGCGACCTCCTCTCCCCCAGAAGCCGACTGTGTGCGCATGTGCCGTGGCTTCCGGGACGATGACTTAGCTACCGATACATGTATCGGCTGTCACAGTCCATAGAACATGACAACACGGTTGCAGGGAAAAGGAGCCTTCGTGCTTTATTGCGCGCTGGTTTTATAGCCACCACTGGAAAGAAGGGCGACCTCCTCTCCCCCAGAAGCCGACTGCGTGCGCATGTCCCGTGGCTTCCGGGACGATGACTTAGCCACCGATACATGTATCGGCTGTCACAGTCCATAGAACATGACAACACGGTTGCAGGGAAAAGGAGCCTTCGTGCTTTATTGCGCCCTGGTTTTATAGCCACCACTGGAAAGAAGGGCGACCTCCTCTCCCCCAGAAGCCGACTGTGTGCGCATGTCCCGTGGCTTCCGGGACGATGACTTAGCTACCGATACATGTATCGGCTGTCACAGTCCATAGAACATGACAACACGGTTGCAGGGAAAATGAGCCTTCGTGCTTTATTGCGCGCTGGTTTTATAGCCACCACTGGAAGAAGGGCGGCCTCCTCTCCCCCATAAGCCGACTGTGTGCGCATGTCCCGTGGCTTCCGGGACGATGACTTAGCCACCGATACATGTATCGGCTGTCACAGTCCATAGAACATGACAACACGGTTGCAGGGAAAAGGAGCCTTCGTGCTTTATTGCGCGCTGGTTTTATAGCCACCACTGGAAAGAAGGGCGACCTCCTCTCCCCCAGAAGCCGACTGTGTGCGCATGTCCCGTGGCTTCCGGGACGATGACTTAGCCACCGATACATGTATCGGCTGTCACAAAGTGCCTGTCCGTGCTAGTGGTCTTCGGTAGGTTGAGCGTTGCTTTGGTAGCCATGCGGATTAAGGCGTTGATTTTATCTTTGTCTGCACAGGAGAGTTTCAGGTAAGGGGAGGTGTAAAGAATGCGACTGAGCACAAAGGCATGTAGTACCTTTAAATTGTCAGCTTCATCTAGGTCGGCTCGCGAGTGTGAAACCCTTCTCAAAAGATGGATGACGGAGTAAGTAGACTGTTTTAGTGCCTTCAGGGTAAGGTCGTTTTTTCCCGTGTCCTGTAAGTTCAGGCCAAGAATCCGGAGGTTGGGAGTTTGTGGTATGGGAGTATCGTGCAGATAAATTGTTATGGGGGCGGTAGGAACACGCTGCGGCCGGAGTAGAAAGAGTGCTGACTTTGTCGGGGAGCATTCAAGGCCAATCTTTTCCGTGTGGGTAGATATAGCTGTGGCCGCTTCTTGAAGTGTAGATTCTATGTCTCCATCCGAGCCGTATGTGGTCCAAACCGTGATATCATCAGCGTAAATGGTGTGTCCCAAGTGTGGGATACTGCTTAAAGCCTTTGCCAGCGGGATCATGGTAATATTAAAAAGGAATGGCGACAACACTGCGCCTTGCGGGGTGCCAATGTTACCAAGTGTGAAAGAGGGGGTCTGTATATCATCTATATTGTGGAAGAAGGCTAGGTCAAGACGGCGAGGTCGTGGCGGCAAGGACAGCGAAGCCTTGTCCAGCGTTTTAATCCGGTCACCAACCCAGGCACGCGCCAGAGCCGGCGCCGCGGGACGATGATGATGGTATGTACAAATGAAAGAAGATGATGATGGCATGTACAAATGAAAGAAGGTCCACAGAAGGCTCACACAATCTGCCCGGGGGGTCGGAAGCGGCCAGCCTGGCCGCTCCTAACTAACCGATGTACCGCGGCGCACAAACGGTTTCAACCGAGAGACATGGACAATTTCAGTTCCACGGTGGCGTCGATCGGCTGGGGGATCAACAGGCGCGACTTTGTAGTTAACTGGAGAAGTTTGGCTGATGATCTTGTAGGGACCAAGGTAGCGGTGGTGGAATTTGTCACTAAGGCCAGGGGTGCGCAGTGGAGTATAAAGCAGTACTTCGTCACCGGGACGATAAGAGACCACGCGATGCGTAGAATCGTAGCGGCTCTTGCGGTCTTCCTGGCACGCTGCTGTGTTGAGGCGGGCAAGATGACGGCATCTGGCCACACGAGATAAGAACTGGGTAGGTACCGATGTGGAGTAGTCGGGCGTATAGAAGAAGGAAGCGTCGAGAATTGTAGTGGGAGGACGGCCATAAACGAGGAAAAATGGAGAATAACCGGTAGTCCGTTGTACTGCTGTGTTATAGGCGAAAGTGACGAATGGTAGAATAGTGTCCCAATTTCGATGATCCGGTGTGATATACATGGAGATCATATCCGATAAGGTGCGGTGAAATCGCTCAGTCAGCCCGTTAGTCTGGGGATGGTAGCTCGAGGTTGTCTTGTGAAGGGTGGATGACGCGTAAAGAACTTCGGCAACGACTGTCGATAAGAAGGCCGTCCCGCGGTCACTTAGGAGCACCCGAGGAGCGCCATGACGCAATACAATTGATTGCAAAAAGAAATTTGCTACTTCTTGAGCGGAACCGGTCGGTACAGGTTCTGTCTCAGCATAGCGTGTAAGGTGGTCGACAGCTGTTATAATCCAATGGTTACCCCCCTCGGAGAGAGGTAGGGGACCATATAAATCGATGCCGACTACGTCGAATGGCGTGGCGGGACAGGGAACGGGTTGTAGAAGGCCAGTGGGTGAAGAAGGCCGTTTGCGACGTTGGCATAGAGGGCAGGATGCGACGTATTTGGCAACGCTGGAAGATAGGCCAGGCCAAAAGAATCGTTTTTTCACGCGGTCGTAGGTTTTGTCAATACCAAGGTGACCTGCAGTAGCGTCATCGTGGAGAGCCGCCAGTATTCGTTGACGAAGCACATGCGGCACGACTGGTATCCAGCGAGTTCCATCAGTGCAATACACGAAGCGGAGTAGGATGCCATCTTCGAGCTTGAAATTGCGAAGTTGTCGGCGAAGCCGAGCATTGGGTGGGTCCGAAGCGCCAATAAGGCGATCGATGATGGGACGGCAGTAGGCATCGGCTAATTGCTGTGAGCGGAGAGTGTGTTTGTTCTCTGCGTCGTCAAATGAAACTGTTGTGATATACGTCGGGGAAAGAGATGGTCGGCTGTGGTCATAGGTGGAAATGCATTGGGAAGAAAAACAGCAAGCCGATTCCGAAAGTGGACAGCGAGAAAGAGCGTCGGCGTCTTGGTGTTGGCGACCCGATTTATAAATGACGTCAAAATCGTATTCTTGCAGGCGTAGAATCCAACGGCCAAGTCGGCCTGTCAAATTTTTGAGCGAAGACAACCAGCAAAGAGCATGGTGATCGGTCACAACTGTGAAGTGCCGACCGTATAGGTAAGGGCGAAACTTTTGGACAGCCCAGACGACGGCAAGGCACTCCTGTTCTGTAATAGTGTAGTTTTTCTCAGCTGGAGTCATAGTCCGACTGGAGAAGGCAATCACTTTCTCACGCGAAGTTGCATCGCGCTGCAGAAGTACAGCGCCAAGACCGATACCACTGGCATCAGTGTGCAGGATGGTTGGAGCGCTGTCACTGAAGTGGCCAAGAACAGGGTCTGATGTGAGGGCGTGCTTCAGGTTATTAAAAGCAGCTTCGCACTGTTCAGTCCACACGAAAGGGCTGCGTGCTTTAAGTAGTTGATGGAGGGGAGCAGCAATACTTGCAAAATGCTTTATAAAACGCCGGAAATAAGACGCCAGGCCGAGAAAACTGCGCAATTCTGTAGTCCGTTGTGGACGAGCAAATTTCAAGACCGTGATAATTTTTTCAGGGTCTGGACGAATGCCGTCATGGCTGACTAGATGTCCCAATATTTTAATTTCCTTCTGTGCAAAGTGGCACTTCTTGGTGTTGAGCTGAAGGCCCGCTGAAGCGACACACGTGAGGACCTCATTCAGGCACGTGAGATGGTCGTTAAAAGTTGACGAAAAGATGACAATGTCATCCAAGTAGCATAAACAGGTTCTCCATTTTAGGCCACGAAGCACAGTATCGATCATCCTTTCAAATGTCGCTGGTGCGTTACAAAGTCCGAAAGGCATAACATTAAATTCGTAAAGGCCATCGGGAGTTGCGAAAGCGGTTTTTTCTTTATCGTCCTCGTGCATAGGTATTTGCCAATAACCCGAGCGGAGGTCCAAAGTCGAGAAATATTGGGCGCCTTGGAGAGTCAAGGGCGTCATCAATTCTTGGCATTGGGTATACATCTTTGCGGGTAATTTTGTTGAGTGCGCGGTAATCAACACAAAAGCGTACCGAGCCGTCCTTTTTTTTTAACTAACACTACTGGGGAGGACCATGGACTTGTCGAGGGACGAATAATATTGCGATGGAGCATGTCATTTACATTTTCTTCAATTACCTTTCGTTCAGAGAGGGAAACCCGATAAGGCCGTCGGCGAACGATAGAGTTACCTTCAGTAATGATGCGATGGTGCGCAACACTAGTCCGTCCCAGTGGTGGGGAAGTGGCATCAAAAATGGCTTGGTGTTGTCGAAGCAATGTCAGCAGTTCTTGGCGTTGGTTCGGCGTGAGGTTAGGATTAATAGTCTTTGTGAGAACAGAAAGAGAGACGTCTGTCGAAACACGGTGCTGAGGCTGAGGGGCGGTGAGCACCATCAAGGACAAAGGTTGAACATCCACCTTGCAGGGGAGAGAAGTTCCTTTTCGGAGCACGAGGGATTCACGTGAAGTGTTAGTGGCCGCTACTGTCGCTGAGCCGTTGCAGAACCTCACAAGACTAGACGGGAAGGCGATACCGCGTTCAAGATGACGATAAGATGGTGCGATGAGTACGTCCCCGTCAGCGATGTGGTCAGAAACAACGGTAAGCAGTTTTTCGCACTGAGGAGGCAGAACAGTATCAGCGGCGGCAACGAGGGGATGATGTCGTTCAGAAACTTCAGATGAAAAATCGCTTTCTGTCATATGGATAACACGGTCGCCACAAGAAATTAATGCCGAAGCGGTTGACAAAAAATCCCATCCAAAAATTATCAGATGCGCACATGGAGAGAGCACAGCAAACTGCACATGATGGCGGACGCCGTCAATAACAACTCGTACGGTGCACTTTGCTAAAGGGCGCAAAGGGACGTCATTGGCTCCACGGAGTTCAGGCCCATCATATGGTGTCGTAACTTTTCGCAAACGGTAGCACAAATCAGCGTGAATGACAGAAATTGCAGCCCCTGTATCAATTAATGCTTCTACCGGTAATCCTTCAGCGAAAACAGAAATCACATTATACGGGCGATCTGGAGGACTTTTGGTAAGTTCGCAGACTGCAGTTTGACCTCCGGAAACTGCAACGCTTAGTTTTCCGGATGGCGGACAGGGAGAGTTGTTGCGGGTCGGAGAGGGGAAACTGAGCGGCGGTATGGGGATAGGGACCGACGTCGGGACGCATGGGTTCCACGAGGCTCAGACGAGGATTCTGGAGGTGGAGATGATCTTCGAGGTGGGCTGGACATAGGAGGTCGTCGCTGATAATATGAGGGTACGTCACTTTCGAATGCGTCATAACCACGCCGCTCGTTCTGAATACGGCGACGGCAGAAGCGGGATATATGTCCTCGTATTCCACAGTAGTAGCACACTGGGCGAGAGGGGCGCCAGGGTGCGTAATAGTGTGGCGTAGGCTGAGCCGTCGTCACGGCGTTGATGTGGTTGTAGGGCGATGCCAGTTGGGGCGGCGGAACAAAAGGAGGGGGTGATGCTGCGACGTGCGCGTAAGTCGATGCTTGGCGGGGAGCAGGAGGGTCGGACGGCATAGGTCGCGTGATTGTTGCCAGCTCATCTTTAATGATGTTGCGTAGACCGGCGTCTTTAGAAGGTACGGAAGAATGATCGCACCCGTGTCGACAGACAGGCTTGAGGGCTTGGAGCTCCTCCCGGATGATGGCTCGAATCAGTGCCTGTAGATCCAGGTCAGCATAGGTCGGGCCTGTAGCAATGCTGGGCTGCAATCGGGAGGACTGCAGCTGGTCGATGCGTTGGCAGGTCGCAATAATGGCGTCAACAGTAGAAGGATTCTGGGCAATCAGGGTATTATAAGCCACAGAATTAATTCATTTTAAGATGTGGTGTACGCGTTCAGGTTCCGGCATGGTGGGACTAACACGCCGGCAGAGTGCAAGTATGGCCTCTATGTAAGACGCGTACGACTCATTGGGACCTTGGAGGCGAGAGGCGAGCTTGTTCTCCGCGACCTCAGTGCGAACTGCTGGGTCGGCGAAATATTGGCGGAACTGCTGCTTTAATGTTGTCCAGTTAGTGGTGTGGGGTTCGCGGTTAATAAACCAGGTTCTGGCGACCTCAATGAGGTAGAAAGAAACGTTCAGAAATTTTAGAGCGTCGTCCCACCGGTTGTAGTTACTGCAGCGTTCATAGGTGTCCAGCCAGTCATCGACGTCTTCGTCGCGACGACCAGCGAACAGCGGCGGGTCGCGTTGTCGTGCGGGCATAGTCGGAGGGGGTGGTGCAGCCGAGGTAGAGGGTCCTGCCGATTCTTGGGTGTTCTCGGTAGACATAACGATGGTGGCAGGCGGTAAACAGCGACCGCAACGTAGCTCCAGCGAGAGGCAGGGCACAAAACAGCAAGGGGATCAATTCTCACCTCCACCACTTGTGGAAGAAGGCTAGGTCAAGACGGCGAGGTCGTGGCGGCAAGGACAGCGAAGCCTTGTCCAGCGTTTTAATCCGGTCACCAACCCAGGCACGCGCCAGAGCCGGCGCCGCGGGACGATGATGATGGTATGTACAAATGAAAGAAGATGATGATGGCATGTACAAATGAAAGAAGGTCCACAGAAGGCTCACAATATGCAGGGAGGCGGTGCGTCCGTTCAGGAAGGCCCTGATATAGTTGTAGGCCTTAGGCCCTAGCTGCAGCTCTTGAATGCCTTGCAGGATAGCACTGTGCGTGACCTTATCAAATGCTTTGGTGAGGTCAACTGCCAGTATTGCCCTGGTGTTGTGTGGCATATCATTGAGGATATCATTTGAAATCTGTAGTAGGGCGTCCTGCGCCGATAAATGAGCTCGAAAACCTAGCATGCTATGGGGATACAGTCCATGGGATTCCATGTGTTGCGTAAGACGGGTGAGGATGACATGCTCAAAGAGTTTCCCCAGACATGATGTCAGGGAGATGGGACGGAGATTTTGGGCATTTATGGGCTTGTTTGGTTCAGGAATGAATATTATTTTACCTTGCTTCCATTCATCCGGCAGCTGCCCCGCTTCCCAGCACTCGTTAAAGTATTCAGTGAGCAGGGAAATAGAACGGTCATCTAGGTTTCTGAGCATGACATTGGTGATTTTGTCCTCTCCAGGGGTTGAGTTGCGTAGCTTAAGGAGGGCTGATGTAACTTCGATCTCCATAATGACGGCATCTAGGGAGGGTTGATCAGGGCCTATGTAGTCTGGATAGGATATTGCTTGGCCCACAGTAGTATAATTTGATTGCAGTTGGGCTAAGAGCGATTGCTGACTACATCGATGTTTATGGATAAGCCTTTTGAGGGTAAGCCGAGTTTCCTTTTTATTTTGTGCGGGGTCTATAATGTGTCGAAGAAGATGCCAGGCCCTGGAGGAGGAGAGACTACCTCGCAACCCATCGCATATTTGGTGCCAGTTATGTTTACTGAGGGCGGCGCTGTGCTCCTCTACTTGCTGTTGAATTTGCGCCAGTTTAAGTTTAAGCTTTCGATTATGCTTATGTTTTTTCCAGCGCGCAAGGATACTCTTCTGTGCTTCGAGAAGGTGCATTAACCTACTATCTGCAATGGGAGTCTCGGGGGTGGTGTCTAAAGTTTGCGTGAAAGCCTGGACATCCTCCTTGAGCTGTGTCATCCATGTGTGGAGGTTAAAGGGGGTATTTAATGTTCTGGCCTCTCTGTGCTTACGCAGATTATCCCAGCTAGTTTGCCGGACACGGTAGATTTTAGCTTTTTTTGGCAAAGTCAGGCTCTATAGTTATTATACAATGGTCACTGCCCAGGGTCTCATTCGAGTTGCTCCATACCAGTGTTGGAAGGCTTCGGCCGAATGTAAGGTCAGGGCTAGTATCGGTGGTGACATATATTGCCGATTCTTGTAGGTGTGCTGAGATCATTATATATAGAGAGGCTCTGCATCTGAAGAGTGTTGTGTAATTCCGCTCCTCTCTTGTTGGTGCGCATGTAGCCCCAGTCTACATGTGCGCAGTTAAAGTCGCCTATAATAATGAGGGGGTCCTTTTTTGCCACTATGGATGCAGCTTTAATGAGAGCAATTAATTCGGCGACCGGCTGTCTCGGAAGGAGGTAACAGTTAAGGATGAATAGGGGATAGGATTTCTGAGTAGACGGGATTAATTCTAAATATGTGTGAGCCTCCGGGGAGTGTATTTCGTGACAAGTGTATGGAATTAAGTGTTGAACATACGTGGTAACCCTAGGGTTGGGAGTGATGTCGGAGCGTACCCTGGCAGTGATACATTTGTTCCAGCATCCTGGAACGCTAATATATCGGGGTGTATGGAGGAAGCAGGGAGTAGTTGCTGCAGGGGGTCTCGTTTGCGGCGAAACCCCCTGCAGTTCCATTGCAAAATGCGTAGTCGGGGGTTACTGCCTCCTGTCGACAGGGCCATGCTGGAGGGTAGGAGGGCGAAGGATGGAAGTTGGTGTAGGGTTGTCAGCTGGGGTGTTCGAAGGCATTCCAGCAATCATTTTTGGAATCTGTTGCATAATGGCTGTGGTTACTTGTCTGATAATTGTTTCTGTAAGCCTAGCCATGGCGGTTTCAATGTACGTTTGAGTCTGAGCCAGAATCTTGGCTTCTAGGTTTTGGGCAAAGTCTTTGAATTTGGAGTCAATGTCTGGAACGTCTTCTGGTCTCCGTTTTTTTTTGGGAAGGGGGTGTGAACGATTGGGGTGTTGGCGATTGAGGGGGTTGGTTGGATGTGGAAGGAATAGAGCTAACGGCTGCCCTTAAATGCCTTACCTCTTCCCGCAGGAGTGCTATCTCTTCCTCCCGCCGTGATGTTTGGGGTGTACTGCTGGCTTTGGTCCAGGCTGGCTGGCGATCCTGACGAGGCACTAGGGGTGGAAAGTCCTTTTCCGTGGGCACTGCTGTTTTGGGTTTCGGCGCTGTCCGTCGTCGAGGCTGGGGGGTCCTGGCTTTGCATGAGCCTGTACCGGTAAGGTGGTTCCCACCACAAAGAATGCATTTCGGCGTGCAAGTGTCTTCTTGCCTGTCGTGATTCTCTCCACATCGGGGGCAGAGTCCGCTTCATGGGAGAGGGCACACATCGTACCTGTGACCAGGTTTCCGGCAGTTTGTACAAGCTTCAGGGCTGCCCTTGTATTTGGTGCATCGATGTACAACACACATGTACTTGATGGTGTGGGGTACCAGACCAGAAGCAAATGTTATTAGAATGGTCAGAAATTCCGTCTTCCATGCTAACTTCAGGACAGAGAAAATTAGATATAAAGGCTAGATCTAATGCGGAAATAGCTTGTCCTTGGAGGCGCGTTGGCTCATTTACTACCTGAGATAGCGAAAAACTAAGCATTATATCCAGGAGCTTTTCACAGTTGGAAATTTCGTTCCTTCCAATTGCTAAGTTTGTCCATTCGATACCTGGAAAAATTGAAATCGCCTGTTAGGATGAGTTTTGTGCGAGCGTTAACTCTGCTATGCAGGAAGTCGTGTATCTCAAGAATATAATCAAAGGGTGCATTCGGTGGTCTATATATACCGCCCACTAGTACCAAGTTGCCCTGAACGTTAATAGTGCACCACACACTTTCATGATTTGGTATACCACTATCTTTTTGGAAAGGAAAATCTTGCTTTATTGCAATGGCTACACAATCTCCTCGCCCATCACGATCTGAGCGGATCAATGCGTAAGAGCTTGGAACTATTTCTGAGTCATGGATTTCCCAATGCAGCCAGGTTTCAGTTATTACAACTAAATCTGGTGAGTACAGCAACAGCAATTCTTGAAATTTTTCGGTTTTGTTTACAATACTTCTAGCATTGAAACATAATAATGTAAATGGAACTGGAGCCTGTTGTCAGTCACATCCTCCCGCAGCACTGTTGGCAGACTCCCGCTCGGTACGCCTCAGTAGCATTCGTTTGTTTTCGATTTTATCCCAGATGTCGTCGTTTATCTTCAGTTTATTAAATATGAGAGCCACCTTATCGCGATTTATCTTAGATGATTGCCATAGCTTCTTGCGTATTTCACCAACTGGTACAGAATTGTCCTCAGCGATTGAAAATTGGCTACCTTTGAGTTTGAAGCAGTTTTGAAGCATTTTTATTTTTTCCCAGAAGTCGTATAATCGAAGTAATCGAAGGCGGTGAAATTAAAGGTGCAAGAATGGGTTGAAAGTAACAAGATACTCGGAGAACTTCAGAACGGCTTTAGAAATGGTAGGCGCTTAGATGATAGCCTGTTCGTGCTTACCCAATGCATCGAAATATCTAGAGGGGAAAATAGACCTTTGTATTTGGCCTTCCTGGACATAAACGGGGCCTACGACAACGTAAGCAGGGAACTCCTGTGGAACATATTAAAAGAAGAAGGTATCGGTTATGAGATAATAGAGTTCCTACAGGAAATATACCGGGATAACAAAGTAGAAATTACGTGGGAAGGGATAAGAAGTACGGAGGATGTCAAAGTATGCAAAGGATTAAGACAAGGCTGTCCTCTATCACCGGTGCTGTTCATGCTTTATATGGTAAACCTGGAACGGAGGATACAAGACAGTAGCCTAGGTTTTAACCTGTCATATAGATTAGGTGGAAGGGCGGTAGAGCAGCGCCTCCCCGGTTTGATGTATGCAGACGATATTGTGCTGCTAGCTAAGAGTCTGGAAAAATTGCAAACTCTAGTTAAGTATTGCGGAGACGAAGGGGACGCTCTAGGCTTCAGTTTCAGCGCAGTTAAGTCGGGTCTGATGATTTTCAACGGCTCAACTGATCAGAGTCTCCAAATACAAGGCCTTGAAATACCTAGAGTAGCAGAATACAAATATCTGGGGGTATGGGTAAACGAAGGATTGGCATACATTGGAAAGCATGAGCAATCACTCAAGGCCAAAGGGCGAAGGAATGCCGGGATAATGAAGCATAAGGCATTGTGGGGACACAATAGGTATGAGGTTTTGGGTATTTGGAAAGTAATTATGGTGCCCGGACTTACTTTCGGAAACGCGGTTTTGTGCCTAAAATCAGAGGTACAGTCGACATTAGAAATAAATCAGAGATCCGTTGGACGATTAGCACTAGGTGCCCACGGCAAAACTACAAATGAGGCGGTACAGGGAGATATGGGCTGGGCATCTTTCGAAGTACGGGAAGCTCAGAGTAAAATATTATATGAGGACCGCCTGAGGAAATTGGACAGTAACAGATGGGCAGCTAAAGTATTTAAATACCTGTACTTAAAAAGCGTGGACTCACAATGGAGGAAAAGAACTAGGAAACTAACTAGTAAGTATGCTAGTAACAAGGACGGAGAAATAAAGAGCATTAAAGCAACAGGTGAAAAACACAGAAGGTAAAAATTGGATAAATTCGATGGAAAAGAAACAGTGTGTGGAATTATACCGTAAGTGGAAAATGCAGATCAGGAAGGATGATTTCTTTGATAACTCAAGAGGCAGTGCCCTACTTTTTGAAGCTAGATCAGGGTGCAGCTACAAAAAGAAATTTAACAATGGAGATGACGCAAGTGCTGTATGTGTAAACTCCAGTGAAACAATTGCCCATAATATACTCGAATGTAATGGTATCCATCCGGAAGTTGGTGCAGGCGTAATCACTGTTCCTGAAGCTCTGGGGTTTAAAGATACCAGTAGCCGGGTGAATAAACCGGCGGTGGAAACTAGCAAAAAACGACTGGAAGATTGGGGGCTTAAAAGCAGAGAAGTAACATAATATTAGTAATGTAGGAACAAAATTTAATAAATAGAATGATGGTTTAGTTAACCATTCTAAATCAATAATTAAGATATATGGAGAAAAATGAGCATGATAGCTACTGCTACCACCCCATTTCGAAGGGGACGCTCCTATATTCCATCCATCCATCGAGGGGTATTTACGTTTTCCCTCTGCCCTTTCCTTTTGCATCGGGCGAGCGAGGTAAACACTGGCGAGTCGGGTCGAGCGGTCGGGTCGAACTAAGGTGCAGGTGCTTCGCGCACTCAGGTGCTTCGCACATGCGCGGTAGCGCTACTTGAAAATCGTCCCTTGACAAATGTACACTTGCTTGCTTTGAGATTTATTTATCGCCTCGAATTAAGTGTGTCATACTGTTTGTGTGCCGAAACGTTGCCAGCTAAGGCTCTCGCGCTACTTACTTACTCTACTTAGCAAGATATAATCGTGCCGGAGACATTGAATTTTTTTTTCTGGTTTTGTTTTGTAGTCTTGTAGCGCCCCTCGCGCCGTGCTTTTATCGCAAACAACGGCACGGCGCTGAACGAAGAAGAATCTGTCACTAAGCGTCTCAGTGCAAGCAGCGAAAAAAAAAACAGTTCGAACCCGAACGCTTTTGGAGCTGGTTATTCCTCGTTTTAGCTCCGCCACAAAGCTATCTTCAGATGTTCGCGGTGTTAGCGTATATTGTGAGGGTGTGGAATTTAGACTTTTTTTTTCAATGGCAAGAAGAAAAATATCTTCCCCTTTCTACGATAAAATGAACGGAACTATAACACTGCATAAATTAATATAATATAATTTCAAAAAGCGTCTCCATAGGAGAAATTGCACGAATACTTGTACCCTCTGCCACTTTACTGGTACAGATAAAATGTTTCGACAGTGTGCCAAGTACAACTTGAAAACCTGAACATGGACTAAGCATGCCTCTTCAACCTTCCTACTGAAGTTCCTATATAGCGCAAGCAGTGCAGGCTCCAAAGAAAAGGAGAAAAAATGATATTGACACACCGCTGCCCATCTTCTAGCGCCACCAAGTGGCCGAATGTCTTGGCACGTGGCTAAGAGTCATCCTCTTCTCTCTCGAGTTTCGCTTGATTAAAAAAGAAGGCAGCTCGGTTGTTCTTCTGTTTGATACGTGTGTTGGTGACATTTGGTGGATTGTGCAGGATAAGATCCCATGTACGTTGCCCCCGAAGACGTCAGTGACGCTGCCCATCGACGCTCAGACGCCACTCCTGTCCATAAAGCGAGCCGTCGCCTCCGAGGCCTACAACCAGAGTTCGAACCACTGACCACACCGCTGCGAACCATGACATCTACGATGGGCAGCCAGACAAGTCAGCATTCCAGCAACGCCCCACCGTACGTCCTTCTCGCACCTCGATCACCGCCATCATTTCACGGTGACCGGTTCGAGGATGTCGAAGACTGGTTGGCCACTTTTGACCGAGTGGCCGCATTCAACCAATGGGACGACGAGCGGAAGCTAATGAATGTGTACTTCGCGCTGCAAGACTCGGCCAAGACGTGGTTTGAGAACCACGAGACGTCCTTCGTCAACTGGGCCGTCTTTCGCCGTGAGTTGCTCACAATGTTCAGCTCGAGTACGCGCAAAGAAAACGCAGAGATAGCAATCCGGTCGAGGTCTCAGCAGTCAAATGAGAGCGTGGCCATGTTTGTCGAGGACATGACGCGACTTTTCAATCGGGCCGACACTACCATGCCCGAGGCAACGAAAGTACGGCACCTCATGCGCGGGGTGAAGGAACAGTTGTTCGCTGGTCTCATTCGTGACCCTCCAAGAACTGTCGCAGATTTCGCGAGAGAAGCTACGAGCATGGAACGTTCACTGCAGGAACGCTGTACCCAATACGGCCGTCAGGCAAGCGTAGCGGCCACACCCTACTGCGCGTCCGTGCCAGTAGCTAGGGACGAGGCATTGCGGGAGCTTGTGAGGAGCATCGTTCGCGAAGAACTGCAGAACCTCCACTTGAATGCACCGCCTGCAGTGAATTATTCTACCGGAGACGTCATTCGTGGTGAAATCCGGCGAGCGGTACAGCCACCACCAGCACCACAACCAGAGCCATGCATTATGACGTATAGTGATGTCCTACGTCGACCTGCCCCCGAGCCACATTCATTCCGCCCCGTTGCCGGACCACCGCCTCGCTACCTGCGTCCCGTCGAGCAGCAACAAGATCTGCGCCCCGTCGAGCCGCAGCAAGACCAGCGTCCCGCCATCAGCAAGGCGCACTTGTGGCGCACACCCAACAGACGGCCGCTCTGTTATCACTGCGGCGAGCCTGGCCACATTCTACGCAATTGCCCATACCGGAGCATGGGCTTAAGAGGATTTCCACCGAACGCGCCTCGACCTCGCTATGGAGAAAGACCACAGGAGATTGAGGAATACCTGGCTGCTAACGAGATGCACCCGACGTCACCGCAACGGCCGCCGCGATCGTCATCCCCGAGGCGTTTTGGGTCACCCAGTCGAAACTCCTCCTCTGGGAAAATCAGAGGCACGTCCCCTCACCGGGAAAACTAAACACGGCAACCTCCGGGGGTGAGGCCGCCGCTACGGCTCAGAATAAACAGCCTCCACCCGACGATTTGACGCGACGGCCCGAGCGGCGACGACCCGATCCAACGAACTTACCGACGTGCTGCGAACGCATTGTTTCCGGGGAAATTTTTGTAACCGCCGACAGTTGGGATGTGACCGCACTTGTGGATACCGGCGCCGATTTTTCCGTCATGAGCAGCCAGCTAGCAACGACACTCCTTAAGGTTCTGACGCCTTGGTCTGGGCCAATGATGCGCACTGCCGGTGGCCATGTCATGACGCCGATTGGCATGTGCACTTGCCGCATAGAGATCTGCGGTCTTACTTTCACTGGCACCTTTGCCGTATTAAAAGACTGCTGTAAAGATCTGATTCTAGGCATGGATATTCTGCAAGAGTATGGTGCTGTTATAGACCTTCGGGAGCAGCTCACAGTATCGTTTTCAACCAAGCGAGCCGTTGATAGCAACACGGACTTCCGGAAAATGATGTTGCGCGTCTCTGACGGCCACATAACAATCCCTCCGAGAGCGAGCAAGTTCGTCACAGTCAAATGTGATCACAGCACCGACACGCGTGGCATTGCCGAAGCTAACATGTCACTGCTTCTCACTCGACAAGTTTGTGTAGCTCGGGGCCTTGTCGAACTTGTCCGTGGGCAAGCCGAAGTGTTAGTGACAAACTTCACGTGTGAACCCCAACATTTGACGGCGAACACGACGGTCGCTTATTTTGAAGAACTTGGAGAATGGACAGGCCAGTACGCTTTATCCAACACGTCAGACCTCGACAATGCGACGTCTACAGCCATTCAGACCGATTTGAACCCACACCTCTTGCCCAGTCAGAAACGCTGCATAGAGAATCTTATCAGTTCTTTCCGCGATTGCTTTGCATCAACCTCCAAGGTCCGACAGACGCCACTAACGAAGCACCGAATTATAGTTGCCGACGACCAACGTCCACTATGCCAGCGTCCTTACCGGGTGTCTTCAAAAGAATGTGACGCCATCCGCCGCCAAGTAACAGAAATGCTCCAGGACGAAGTTATCCAGCCGTCGACGAGCCCGTGGGCTTCCCCTGTTGTCCTTGTCGCGAAGGATGGAACCTTGAGGTTCTGCGTTGATTATAGACGCCTCAACAACGTCACGAAAAAGGATGTGTACCCCCTGCCGCGCATAGACGACTCCCTCGATCGCCTTCGCCATGCCACTTACTTTTCGTCACTTGACCTCCGCAGTGGATATTGGCAAATAGAGGTTGACGAGCGAGACCGTGAGAAGACCGCTTTTATTACGCCGGACGGTTTGTACGAGTTTAAAATGCTTCCATTTGGCCTGTGCTCGGCCCCTGCCACATTTCAACGAATGATGGACACCGTACTCTCTGGCCTGAAGTGGCAGTCATGCCTCGTATATCTCGACGACGTTGTAATTTTCTCGGACACGTTCGACGAGCACCTGAAACGTTTGCGCGCTGTTTTCGAGGCCATCCGATCCGCTGGTCTCTCTCTAAAGCCCGAAAAATGCCACTTCGCTTTTAATGAGCTGAAATTTCTCGGCCACATTGTCAGCACTCGAGGTGTTAGCCCAGACCCAGAAAAGACGGCCGCTGTCGCTTCGTTCCCCAAACCAGAAGATAAACGAAGCTTGCGTCGATTTCTCGGCCTCTGCGCGTACTATCGTCGCTTTGTTCACAATTTCTCCAAGATCGCTGAGCCTCTGTTCCGCCTGACAAAAGACGCCGAACCGTTCGTTTGGGGCCCCGACCAGGAACAAGCCTTCGCGGAACTCAAGTCCCGTCTCCAATGTACACCTATACTTGGCCACTTCGACGAAGAGTAACATTGGGCTCGGTGCGGTCCTTGTTCAGTGGCAGGACGGTGCAGAACGCGTCATTGCTTACGCCAGTCCCGTTCTGAAGTTTACTCAACTACGGAAAAGGAGTGTCTCGCTGTTGTGTGGGCAGTCATGAAATTTCGTCCGTACTTGTACGGTCGTCCGTTTCGTGTCGTGAGCGACCATCACTCTCTGTGTTGGCTGGCAAACCTGAAAGATCCATCGGGTCGGCTTGCTCGATGGAGCCTTTGGTTGCAAGAATTTGACGTTACAATCGTGCACAAGTCCGGCAAGAAACTCAGTGATGCTGACTGTCTGTCCCGCGCCCCTACTCCCTGCCACACGGACAGCTGCGACGACGATACCGCTTTCCTCGGTGTTATCACGTCGTCCACGTTAGCCCGAAAGCAGCGGGCCGATTCTGAACTTTTGCCCCTCATCGAATACCTCGAAGGAACCGGGTCATCTCCTCCTCAGCTTTTCAGGCGCGGACTGTCGTCATTTTGCTTGCGCGATGGTGTGCTCTACAAGAAGGACTACGGTCCAACAGGAACTTTATCTGCTAGTAGTACCCACCACGCTTCATGACGAAGTTCTTCGTGCGTGCCACGATGACCTTTCTTCCGGCCATCTCGGTTTTTCTCGCACATTGGCACGGATACGCCGAAAGTACTACTGGGCCAAGCTAGCTGCCGTGTGCACCGCTACGTCCGTACCTGCCGTGAGTGCCAGCGGCGGAAGACACCGCCCATTAAACCAGCTGGCCTCCTGCAGCCTATCGATCCCCCGAAATTCCCATTTCAACAGGTAGGCATGGACTTACTGGGCCCATTCCCGAAGTCCTCAATGGGTAACAGGTATATAGCGGTTGCCACTGACTATCTCAGCCGCTACTGTGAGACCAAGGCCATTCCCGTGGTACCGCAGAGGAAGTTGCACATTTCTTCATTCATAACATTGTACTCCGTCACGGCGCCCCAACAGTCGTCTTAACTGACAGGGGAACCTCGTTTACGTCGGCACTCACGAGCGAGGTCCTTCGACTCAGTGGCACCACCCACCGCAAAACAACTGCCTATCATCCTCAAACTAATGGACTAACTGAGCGGCTTAACAAGACAATTGCCGACGTGAATTCTATGTATGTAGACGACGATCATGAGAACTGGGACCGAATTCTGCCGTACATCACGTTCGCATACAACACTGCGCTTCAGGAAACCACACGCTTCACTCCATTTCATTTGGTCCATGGACGCGAACCTTTGACTATGCTGGATGCCATGCTTCTTCCGGATTCTGCTCCTTCCACTGTCGTGGGGGCTGACCAATTTATTCGTGACGCAGAAGCCGCATGCCAACTTGCCCGACAGCGAATTCGGCACCAACAAGTACACGACGCCCAGCGCTACAACCTGCGACACCGAGAGGTGACTTACGCACCCGGCGATCAAGTCTGGGTTTGCCCAATACGGTTGTGAGGGCGCTCTGAAAAGCTTCTGCGCCGTTACTTTGGATCCTACGAGGTGCTCCGTCGCCTCAGCGCGGTGAACTACGAGGTGTTATCACAAGGCACTGTCCGCTCCTCTCGGCATCCGAAGTCTGAAATAGTTCACGTCGCCAGGATGAAGCCTTATTAGAGTCGTTAAACAATTTTAGGGTCCAAATCAGAGCCAGAGGCTCCCGTATAACTTGCCCCGCTTTTCCATTGTTCCCTTACGTTTGCGGCATCAGGTCGATGCCTCTTAGAAGGGGGGCAATGACACACCGCTGCCCATCTTCTAGCGCCACCAAGTGGCCGAATGTCTTGGCACGTGGCTAAGCTTCTCTTGGCACGTGGCTTCTCTCTCGAGTTTCGCTTGATTAAAAAAGAAGGCAGCTCGGTTGTTCTTCTGTTTGATACGTGTGTTAGTGACAATATAGTGGGCGGCCCAAAATAATCACCAGCGTTTCAGTCATGTTTCTTTTTTTTTTCCGAATGTTGTGTTCCGGTGATGATCGTAAAGATAACGTGCCGGAGTAGCTGCCGGGGATGTTTTCGGTGAATGGGCAAGTAGGAAACAGCCATGTGAAGCTTCTCCAATACAAAAATGTGATCTTGAATCGGGTTTTGCCACTGCATTTCCGTCATTCGCCTCACTAAATATTTAAAAAAAAAACGATGAGGCTCAACGCTGCTGAACCGAATGTCGAGGTTTAGCTCAAATGAGAGAAACCTCTGTGATCAAGAGTTCGACGAAATGTAGTCTGATCAGGTGGTGGCATAAAAAAATATACAGGGGCACTGACCAAGTCAAAGTTTCATGAAAACGTACTGTCGTTTCGACAGCCCTACAGCTTCGTTGTTCATAAACCAGACAACAAGCATTCGTTTATATCTTCTTCAAATACTTTGACTTGATCAGTGGCCCTATATGTATATATATTATAAGAGCAAACACTGAATTGGTTACCCGTTTGATGCTTTTATGTGCGCTTATTTTATTTATTTTATACGTGCATGATGTCCCATCCTCTTCCCAGCTAATTCCGCTTCGTGAAGGGGGATATATCGCGGATTGTCCGAAGCATTACGGCGTCTACAGTAAACCGTTGATGCATTCGGAGGGAAGCTGGTTCGGCGTTCATTTTGCTATAATGCTATATGTACCTGCCTAGCATCGCCCGCTACCGCGCTTTGCCGCTGTGGCCGGGGGCGTGGAGCGTTCGGTCTAGTTTGCCCGGGCGCAATAAAGACGTCATCTTTTCTAGCGCTTCTTTAACACACAAGGGACATTAGATGAAGGAGGAACACATAAGAACAGGACGGACGCTAGCGACGGACCTAGCGTCCGTCCTGTTCTTATGTGTTCCTCCTTCATCTAATGTCCCTTGTGTGTTAAAGAAGCGCTAGAAAAGATTTAAATGCTTTCCAACTCGCCCAAGTTTCCGCCTTATTAACAATAAAGACGGCGATGTTGCTATGGTGATGGCACTGTTTACGATTCTTAGAAAAACGCGCCACTCGCGCAAGTGAGCAACAGAGCTAACGCTCTAAAAGCCCGTCGGCAGGCAGAGCGTTTCCAAAAGCATGGGGCCTTTATCTCGAGTAAGGTAGATACCGTGTCATCCAGGCGTCCACTCACTCGCCGTCTCAATGCCGAATTTGTTGATTTTATATTTGAACCTTGTTTTGAAGCAACTCGACTTCCTGTGCCCTGAAAGGCATCCGATCATGTTAGCAAAAGTGACATAGAAGCGTGGGAGAATTTCGAAGCATACAAAGAACGTGCTTCCGTTTGACCACATGAAGCAAAACCACTGTACTGCATTAGTATGGAAAAATTCACAAATTGTAGCACATGCCAAATCTGACAGAACGCGATCTGATCGATGCGTCTAATCGTTTGGCACTTGCAGGAAAACATTTGGTAAGCATGGGCGCTCTTGCATGGATTTAAAAATTGGGGTCTGATTATTATGTTGCAAATGTGTGAACGTACAAGTAAGTGCCACATCATGAAATTATTTACTACCAACCCATGAATCCGAAAGGCGGGCTCAACATTAAAGTACACTTCTTGCATACGTGTGTGTGCCCTGTGAAATGAGTACAATAAAGTAGGCTCCAAGCTAATAATGAACAGTAGTCCAGCCAATATATTGGTTCAGAAAGAGCACGCATCATCACAGGAAGCTGCAGCAGGACAGGTCAGCGTCTTCCATGCATGCTACTTTTCACATCAGATTTCAGTGTCGAGTGAAATTCTGCAGGAGAAAAACGTTTCTAGGAGACTGGTTGTTAAAATTTTATTCTAATTGCCTGAAAATACTGCCTTCCTTTAATTGCACACACACACACGCGCGCGCGCGTACATACGTACGCGCGAGCGAATAAATAAAATGAGGACTCTGTGGCGCATCCAATTGGGAGTGGGGAAGTGGCCGCCATAAGCGCCTACAAAACCGTCCCTGTTAGGTCCTTTCTTCTGGCAACATTCCTTTACAACCCCCTCTCCCCTTCCCCCATTTTCCACATAGTTTAGTGTGAATGCGCCTCCTCAGTGCCGAAGAGAACATGAATACATGCCGGCCTCCTGCGCGATACATAGCCTCTTGGTGGATTTCGCATCTATTTCGAAATATCGATTCATCTCAAAAGGAAAAAATTGGCAATCATTCACTTATTTGCACATTGTAACTTACCAGCTCTAGTTTCCAGGATTGGACAAGCACGAACAAAAAATAAACAAGGGCGACGGTTGACTGAAGTTCAGGTAATTATAGCTACATTATCATATTTGTAATCACGTTTGATAAAGCAAATTTCTGTTGACCGCAAGAGCTGGCAGCTTCCACTCCAGTCAAGGAGTGTTCCGATCCCTACTATATCTATGGCATCTACAATAGGGAGGTTTAGAATATGGTACCCCTACCGCTTAGGGGGACAGGGTAATAGCGCGGGTGACAGTAGGAGCCCAATTCTCTATTATAGTGCGCACGCTCCGCTATTACTCTATCCCACTTACGGATAGGGTCGCCGTATTCTAAAGCTCGCTAATGATCACTCGATTGCACAGCCCGAAAGACGAGGATCAAAAGAACACAAGACAAGCGCCGAATTCAACTATTAGTTCATTGACGAAGTGTGCAGAAATAATGCAATTCGCTTTTCCTTTTCACTCCTACTAAGATTGCACTGTGCAATCATGTTGACACCCTGTTTTGTGTTCAGTCAAGCTAGCCTACTGCAATCCAGTCCAACCCCCTCACGCTCGGCTGATAGGAGTAATCGGGTTCGTGGCTCTACAGCGGAAACTATACTTCGTCTCACAAGATATCTGCAGCACTGCGAAAAGCAGAGGAGCCCTTTCAATTGTGCTCCTAAGTGCCTCTCGCCCGTGCGCACTGTAATAGAGAATTGTGCTCCTACGGTCACCCCCGCCAATTTGGGGGGTGACCGTAGGCAAGAGATGGAAGGCTCTTGTCCCATTGCCAGGGCGCATATCCTTCCAAGTAGTGGGGTGGAGTGAAGAGGGGAGTTCAATGGGGCAGCCCATGCTGGGCAGGACGGGGACAAAAGCCCTCCCCTTCTCTGCCTGGACACTGCTGTGGAGCCACAAAATCCTTTGAAAGTCCCCGCAGCCACACAAGAAAAGCATTCAGGCAGCGCAAGTGGAGAGGGCTGGGTGGCTGGGTACTCAGTTCCTCATGGATGGATGGATGGAATATAGGAGCGTCCCCTTTGAAACGGGGTGGTAGCAGTAGCTATCATGCTCATTTTTCTCCATATATCTTAATTATTGATTTAGAATGCTTAACTAAACCATCATTCTATTTATTAAATTTTGCTCCTACATTACTAACGTTATGTCACTTCTCTGCTTTTAAGCCACCAATCTTCCAGCCGTTTTTTGCTAGTTTCCACCGCCGGTTTATTCACCCGGCCACTGTTATCTCTAAACCTCAGAGCTTCAGGAACAGTGATTGCGCCTGCATCAACTTCCGGATGGATACCATTGCATTCGAGTATAATATGGTCAATTGTTTCACTGGAGTTTCCACATACAGCACATGCGTCATCTCCATTGTTAAACTTCTTTTTGTAGCTGCGTGTTCTAAGGCACCCTGATCTAGCTTCAGAAAGTAGGGCACTGCCTCTTGAGTTATCAAAGAAATCTTCCTTCCTGATCTGCATTTTCCACTTTCGGTATAATTCCACACTCTGTTTTTTTTTTTTTTTTCATCGAATTTATCCAATTTTTACCTTCTGTGTTTTTCACCTGTTGCTTAATGCTCTTTATTTCTCCGTCCTTGTTACTAGCATACTTACTAGTTAGTTTCCTAGTTCTTTTCCTCCATTGTGAGTCAACGCTTTTTAGGTACAGGTATTTAAATACCTTAGCTGCCCATCTGTTACTGTCCAATTTCCTCAGGCGTTCCTCATATAATATTTTACTCTGAGCTTCCCGTACTTCGAAAGATGCCCAGCCCATATCTCCCTGTACCGCCTCATTTGTAGTTTTGCCGTGGGCACCTAGTGCTAATCGTCCAACGGATCTCTAATTTGTTTCTAATGTCGACTGTACCTCTGATTTTAGGCACAAAACCGCATTTCAGAAAGTAAGTCCGGGCACCATAATTCCTTTCCAAATACCCCTCAATACCTCATACCTCTTGTATCCCCACAATGCCTTATGCTTCATTATCCCGGCATTCCTTCGCCCTTTGGCCTTAAGTGATTGCTCATGCTTTCCAATGTATGCCAATCCTTCGTTTACCCATACCCCCAAATATTTATATTCTGCTACTCTAGGTATTTCAAGGCCTTGTATTTTAAGACCCTGATCAGTTGAGCCGTTGAAAATCATCAGACCCGACTTAACTGCGCTGAAACTGAAGCCTAGAGCGTCCCCTTCGTCTCCGCAATACTTGACTAGAGTTTGCAATTCTTCCGGACTCTCAGCTAGCAGCACGATATCGTCTGCATACATCAAACCGGGGAGGCGCTGCTCTACCGCTTTTCCACCTAATCTATATGACAGGTTAAAACCTAGGTTACTGTCTTGTACCCTCCGTTCATATAAAGCATGGACAACACCGGTGATAGAGGACAGCCTTGTCTTAATCCTTTGCATACTTTGACATCCTCCGTACTTCTAATCCCTTCCCACGTAATTTCTACTTTATTATCCCGGTATATTTCCTGTAGGAACTCTATTATCTCATAACCGATACCTTCTTCTTTTAATATGTTCCACAGGAGTTCCCTGCTTACGTTGTCGTACGCCCCGTTTATGTCCAGGAAGGCCAAATACAAAGGTCTATTTTCCACTCTAGATATTTCGATGCATTGGGTAAGCACGAACAGGCTATCATCTAAGCGCCTACCATTTCTAAAGCCGTTCTGAAGTTCTCCGAGTATCTTCTTACTTTCAACCCATGTTTGCACCTTTAATTTCACCGCCTGCATGGCTAACCTGTACATTACAGATGTTATGGTAATCGGCCTGTAGGATTTTATGTGCATCCTTTCTCCTTTCCCTTTATAAATTAAATTCATTTTACTCTGCCGCCAGCTGTCCGGAATTTGCTTATTCGCTATAACTGTTTCCAAAGAAGAACGGCTGATTGGGCGAGTTGGTGAACCATGATGGACAGTAATGTATAGTGCGCAAAAAGACGAGGCAAAAAGGAGAAGTGGACAACGACAGCGCAGAACTGACAACTGATTTTATTCGAAGAACGGAAGAGTATATATAAGTACACACACTTGTTGTACCCACATGCGCATAGTCAAAAATGTATAAAAATCTATATCAACACATGTAAAACTCCCCCCATCACACGCACGTGGTGAAAACTGCCGACGCACTATCGATTGTGCAGCATGGTCATCTCTTTTTCTGTCAATGCGACGGATGTTTTACTAACACAAACATTTTGCTTCCGGTTAATATGGAAAGCCTCGGCGATTTCTCGAGTAGTCTGGTCTTTATGAAGAAACAATATATTAGTATCAACAAAGAAAGGTACACACTCACACGCGTTACAATGTTTTGCTAAGTTTGTTTCATTCTTTTTTAAGGACTGCGCATGCTCCATTAGCCTAATGTTGATGCAACGGCCTGTCTGCCCAATATACGTACGGCCACAGGACAATGGTATTTGGTATACTACACCCATCCTACAACTAATGAAACTCTTGGCGTGATTTACCTGGCATCTGTTCTTACTTCTTGTGCCCCCCAGCTTTCTTTGAACCGCTGCACCTACCTTGCCAATCTTATTAGGGGCTGAAAACAACACCTGTACGCCATATTTTGCGCCTACTTTTTTGAACCGATGTGATATGCATGTATATAAGGCACAACTGCAATTTTATTTCTTTCATTTTTTCTTTCTATCTGTCCGGAACACTTGTTAAATCTGGAATAGTAACAGCTTGTTTTAGGATGGCTGTCAATAAGTCTTGTGCACATCAAATGTATAATAGCCTTGAAATCCAAGCTAACAGATGTAGGGAGGCTGGTTATCGAGACTCAGTGCTTGTAGCTAGTGCTGATAAGGTTCTGCGTTCTCTGAAGTGTTCCGGACAGATAGAAAGAACACGCCACACGCGTACCTAACAGACACATGTACCATGTGTGTGTGTTGAAAAATAAACCAAAAGCAAAGCGAAGAAAGCCGCTACCCATTCATGCCGTCTGGGAGAAGGCCGCCGGCGCTTTGGGCGCAGCGCATCGTCGGCGCGCGAGCGCGTCTGCAGGCGGCTCTATGGTTTTTTTTTCCTTTGAAGTAGGAATTCGGAGCCCGAACAATATGACACTTTGAAAGTAAAGACATAAATAAAACAAAAACTAAGCCAGTGTGCAATGCGCAGCACTGGCTTTTCCCTTCGGTGGCAGTGTATGTGGAAACGGCATGCTAGACCCCCAGAAGCGACAGCCGAGAGCTGGACTCCGTTGGTCAATAGAAAGGCTCTTAAAAAAAAGAAAGAAATCACGTTTTCCCTACTTCGGGACGAGCAGGCTGTATATGGAGATGTACCCTAAGGCGTCGGGCCTTGCGTGCACGTGCTTTTTCGGCGCTCGGCAGTTCTACCGTAGTTTTTATTTTCTACTCGATGCGTCGAAATAAGTGGTGACGGTTCAGTGCGCGGAAAAACAGCCATGGCTAGCAAGCTCCACAGCGCGTGCTGTTGGGGGATTTCGCGTGATCGGGAATGTTGAGACTTAATTTAAAAATATCTGCTTGGTGCGCGGTCAGAAACTGTACGAAGCCAGCATGTGCGTGGAGTGCGCGGGGAACTTCACATTGCAGAAGGGCCCTCGGATATCTTCAGAAAATGCGCTAACGAAATGAAAACCGCCTTCTACGACGTCAGCTTGGAGGTAAGTTTTATTCCGCCCTTTCGGCGTCTCTTCACCACGTATGTAATTCATTTTTTTTTTGTATGTAGTTGTTGGCAAACCCACGCAATATGACGGATGCCAGTTGCATCTGCAAGGCCGGGTGCCACTGTTAACGATGCGACACATCGCTCTCGTATGATTTCCAAGGAAACCGCAAAAGAAAAAACTTGATTTTCGATTGCCTCCCGACGGTTTTTTTTTTTTACAACTATTATGACACCCATAAACACAACAGCAGATCGAGCTGTTAGTTTAAAAGGACGTTTTCTCTTTGCGGGGAGCCATGAACGTGTGTGAAGTCAGAAAGCGCGCACTCCTGCAATGTGCTTCGCTCTCCACGTCTTCTACGTCAGGCTAGGCTGCCCAAAAGCGAGCGCCGAGAACAGCTAGAAACTATCATTAGGAAGTCGTTAGAAAAAAAAAACAGCTCCCGTTGGGCAGGAAGGCTCCGCGCTCTCTACAACACAGGCCGTGTCCGAAGACCTGCCAGCACTGGGTACAACTTTTAGAGCTCGAGTTAGGTCCAGAAGTAAAAAAAAAAAGAAAAAAAAAAGTTTTTTTTTGTGTGTGTTTTTCGCGTGCTGCGCGGTCGATACAAACAAGCGATCGCTCGTGCATGCTTGAAAGAAACCTAGGGTCAAGTACTGTACGAAAAGAAAAAAGAAAAGTGGGAAATGCGCAGCCGAAACGAAAAGCAATGGGAGCGATATGAGATTCGAAATGACTCAGTAAGTACAGGCCCTTGTTTCAGTCGGCGTTTATTTTTTTTTATTCTTACGGGGAACAAAAAAAAAATCGGAACACAGCGTCGGCGCTACCCACGGTTGCGGATCCAGACAGCCGCCTTTTACAGCGTGGCCTCCCAGACGGCGCCACATGTTCGGCCAAAGCTGCAGCGCACCGGGCCCATAGCGGTAAACTCCATATTAGAAAACATTTTAGAGAAGTTAATAAAAGATAGAATATACTTTTTCTTAAACAGTAGGAAATTATTCCCTAGACATCAATATGGCTTTCAACACAATACATCAACAGTAAATGCATTATTGGAAATAAAAAAGCGACTTCAACAAGCAACATTAGACAAATTAGGTACAGCATTAATTTCATTAGATATAAAGAATGCCTTAACTCAATAGAGAGGAAGAAGAAGAAGTGGAGGTTTCCGAACGTCTGAAGCTAGCGCTCTTCCACTTTTCTGGATTTTATATCGCTGTGAGCTATTTGTGATCTCGACATCCTTCGGGATGGCGGGCGCACGACCCCTGCGCCCACCCGCCACCATCGAACAGGCTACAGCGTACTCGACGGGTCACCTTGACGTCGCGGACGTGGAGCTTCCAGACTCGGCAGATGACTCCACCGTGACAGAGATGGATTCCGACAACAGCTACACGCCTGTCCAGTCGCGCCGCCTGAAAAGAAAGCTGCGCCGAACATCAGTAATGAGTGAGACACCAAAGAAGAACGCTGAAAAGCAAGGGATCTTCTCCGTGGCCTTCGTACCAACAACGGCAACGGCGAATCTGAGTGTGATAAACAGACAGCACCTGACGCAGTTTTTCGACCAGCTGGTTCCCGGTGAAGTTGACGAAGTCAGAATTAATCCCTGGAAGAATGTCCTGACCGTGGATGTCAAATCCCAGGCAACAGTGGACAAGCTGAAAGGAATTGGTGCGCTAGGCAACATGCCGGTCCGTTCCTTCCTTGCACATGGGAAAAAGACTACTGCAGGTGTAATCAGCGACGTTGACCCCGAGATAAGTGAAAGCGATCTCTGCACGCTGATCAAATCTACGGCGCGCATTGTGGATGTTCATCGATTCGGCCGCTCAAAGTGCGTTAAATTAGTCTTTGAAACTGAATCCCTCCCATCCCACGTTAAAGTGGGCTATGTGAGGCACCCAGTTCGGATGTATGTTCCAAGACCTGTTCAGTGCCACAAATGCCACAAGATCGGACATGTGAGCGCCGTTTGTCGAAACGAGGTATCCTGCCGTCGATGCGGCGGTACGCATCCTCATGACGCATGCGAGACGGAGACTGTCAGGTGTTCTAACTGCTCGGGTGCCCATGAATCGACGGCTAAGGACTGTCCTAAAATTCGGGATGAAAAACGTATACTAAAAAAGATGGTAAGAGATAACTCGACTCATCAAGAAGCGGCCGCGTCTATTCGTCGTCGCAAGCACCGTTCCCGACGCCGGCACAAGGAATCGGAAGGCAAGCCTAGCCTGGATAAGTCAACTTCAGAGTTAACGTCAGCTCAGGTGCCACAACAGATTGAGTCTAATCCCGCTAAGAGTACTCTTGCTGTAATGTCGCAGACAGTGTCACATGCCAAGGATCAGACAGAGGCTGTTGTATTACCTACCGCCTCTGATGCTGAGTGGCCAGCTCTACCATCAAAGGCCAACGCCAGGCCTAATCCCAGTTTGGTTGCCACACGTACTGAAAATTCCGACAACCCCGACAGCCAGCAGGTAAAAGAAATGCTGAAACAGCTGGTTCGTTCAATGCGGGTGCTGCTCTCCAGCATCAACACGCAAACAGCAAAGTTTGCTGTTCAGTTTTTGGACGCATTTGAGCCGCTCTTGGCGGCATTGCAATAATTCACAATGGCACAACAAACTAACCCCACCTCTGTGACGATGCATTTGCGCCGCAGTGTTGTGATGCAATGGAATGCCCGAGGCCTGCGTGGTCGGCTGAGTGACTTCCGACAGCGGGTACAGAAGTACCGCTTTCCTGTGATTGTGATCTGTGAGCCCAACATGCCGGCTGCTTTCTGCCTTTCTGGATATGTTCTGCTATGGTCTAGAGAAGCAAACGAAACAAGCAAAGTGCTGGTATGTGTACGCCAAGACATTGCGCACGTCCGCCATGCTCTGCAGCCCCACAACACGAACCACTACATTTGTTTGACGTTAACCCTGAAAGGACGAGTATGTTCTGTAATTGGCGCTTATATTCCACCGAGGGATGGCTTGGACAAATCATATCTATTTTCAACAATCCAGTGTTGTGCAGCTCCTCGTATTATTGTGGGGGACTTTAATGCTCACCACCCTCAGTGGGGTAGTGCAATAATGAGCAATAGAGGAAGAGACCTGGCAGACTTTATGCATACGCAAGATCTCGTCAATATAAACGACGGCTCACCGACGTTTCTACGCGGAACAACCTACAGCAGCTGCTTGGATGTGGCGTTTGTTTCCAGAAACCTCCATCCCTCCGTTTCTTGGTGTAGTGATGTGGAAACACATGGGAGTGATCATATACCAACGTACATATGCATCAAGTGGTTTGCACCTGCCACTTCACCTCGTGTGCAATACACAGACTGGCCCGCCTTTAGGGCAGCGGTGGAGACTTCCAGCGTGGACCTCCAGTCACCATCTCAAATAGAGGGACTCATTACTTCCTCTCTCAGTGAGAACACTCGCTATGTTAGTGTGCCGGTGTCAGTGTCCAGCATCGACGTGGAATTCGAGCGGCTTCGCGCGATCCGTCGGCGGGCTGAAAGGAAGTACAGAAGAACGAAATCCGCGCAAGATCTCGCACTTTCTCGCCGAGCTAAATGTCAAGTTTTGCGTCACCTGGAGAGGTTAGGACGACAACGTTGGAGACAGTTCTGCTCATCACTGGATCCCCGTAAGCCCCTGTCGCGTATCTGGCATGTTGCGAGAAGCTTGCGCACACCTCCGCGAGAAAGGCACCCTTTTCGTGCCCTGGCCCTTTACCAACGCCGCAATGAAATTGACGTAGCTGAAGATTTTTGTAAAATGGTTGTGGGCACAAACCAGGCACAGTTACCAATTTCAGAGGTTTTTGCACCACCTTCGCCGAATGATCAATACGACGTGCCCTTTACAATAGCTGAATTAGACGCCGCTCTTGCTTCTTGTCGGCATTCATCTGCACCTGGTCCTGACGGGATTACTTATTCAACCTTATCGAACCTAGGCAAGGATGGTAGAACTGCACTACTTAATTATTTCAATGATATATGGGTTTCTAGTACTGTTCCTGAACACTGGAAAATTAGCCGCCTGGTTGCTCTTTTGAAGCCTGGAAAGCCTCCTCTCGAACTTACCTCATACCGGCCAGTTGCCCTAGCAAGCTGTGTTGGAAAAGTTATGGAGCGCATGGTGCTGGCAAGACTTGAGTGGTATCTAGAGAGTAATGATCTTTATCCTAATATGATGACTGGATTTCGCCGCGGACGCTCTTCCATTGACAGCGTCATCGACCTTGTGGCGACAGTAGAACACGAAAAGCGTCACCGTCGACTAGTAGCTGCTGCATTTTTAGATATAAAGGGAGCTTACGACAACGTCCTCCATGAAGCTATTCTTGATGGACTTGACGACGTGGGAGTTGGTGGCCGGCTGTACTTGTGGATTGTAAGCTATCTCAGCGGCCGTTCTGTTTACATGACTACGCCTGAAGGAGATACTACTCACTTTCAGGTCGGTCGTGGAGTTCCACAGGGAGGAGTTCTCAGCCCAACTTTATTTAACGTTGCGCTAATTGGCCTGGTGAGTGAACTGCCAACTAACATCCACATAAGTGCATATGCTGACGACATCTGCATCTGGGCCTCTGGTTCGACGCGCCCACAACTACGTGCGAGACTGCAACGAGCTGTGTCATTAACATCGATGTACTTACGGCGTCAAGGTTTATTTTTAGCGGCAGAAAAGTGTGCAGTGATCGCGTTTACGGGAAAATGTGTCAGCCACTACCCGATTACCCTTCATGGAGTCGTAATACCATACGTCTCCAGGCACAGATTCTTGGGAGTAATTATTGACCACCGACTATCCTGGTCGAAACATATTGCTATGGTGAAGAAGAGGCTAATTAATTTTTGCCATGTACTTCGTTACATAGCTGGCATCAAATGGGGTCCAACTGAGCGCTCCTTAATACGCCTTTACGAGGCTCTGTTTGTTGGCTACATCCGGTACAGTCTCCCAGTACTCTCTAGTATGAGCATTTCCTGCTTGCGGACTTTAGAGAGCGTGCAAGCGCAGGCACTGAAAATATGCCTTGGACTGCCCAGATGCACCTCTAACAAAGGCACAATTGAAGAGGCACACGCTCGCCCAATGTCCATATACTTGTCACACGAACCACTTCGGGTATATTTACGAGCACTTACAAGACACCGTTTTCACCCACTCAGCAAGATTCTGGATGAGAGGCCGGACTGCAGTTTTACAACTGCACTCCGCTGCCATCAGTCGCAAGTACCGACAGGATATGCCCTCCCATATCATCCCACCCAACCACCATGGACGATGGATAAACCTTTTGTGCACCTCCGTGTTCCCGGAATACTAAAGAAATCAATGGTACCAATTAGTGGACTCAAACAACTTACTCTGGCACACATCTGGTCAGAATATCCCAGTTATATTCACATATACACTGATGGATCTGTGTCAGCACAGGCATCCGCTGCAGCTGTGGTCATACCAGCTCGGAAAACGACTCTGCATTTCCTTTTGGGACATACCTCTACATCAACCGCTGCCGAACTTGTAGCCATTCGAGAATCTATTCGCTATATATGTGGGGAACCACCTCAAAAATGGTGTATATTCACGGACTCGAAGACTGCATTACAAATTTTGGAAAACTTCTTACGCCACACTGCCTATCAGTCCCTGGCACTAAACATTATGGATCTCATCACATCTGCCCAGCTGCAAGGCCACACGATAATGTTTCAATGGATTCCTGCCCACTGCGGCCTCCATGGGAATGAGCAGGCCGATGTTGAAGCGAAAAGCGCTCTCATCAATGGCTTCCAAACAGCTGTGCCTTTTTCAAGAGCGGATACGACGTGTCTTCTAAAGAGTTATATGAATATTGCTACAGCAGCTTACTGGGCTCAACCAGACGCCCGACACATCCGTCTAAGAAGGCTTGATCGAACATTTAAATTTTATGTTCCGCGTGATATTCCGCGTCATCAGACATGCTTGATACATCGACTTCGTTTAAACGTGGCTTTCACGCGCAAATACTTACATTTAATTGGACAGCTGGACTCACCGGAATGTTTAACTTGTGGCATCCCAGAGACTGTGGACCATGTATTATTGGTGTGCCCAGAGTATGCGAACGAAAGAAATGTGCTAGCTGCTTCCTTGAAGCGTTTAGACAAGAGGCCTCTGTCGGAGGAACTGCTGCTGGGCGCTTGGCAGGACAAGGGGAAGGGCGTCCAGGCAGTGCGCGCTCTTTGCCGTTATTTGAGCGCCAGCGGACTTGATTCACGTTTGTAAAGCAAGCTGCTGTGTCTGTATATATATTTCATATGCCTTCTCCCACATCGTCACCCATCATGACCTTCTTTCTTCTCTCCTTCCCTTTCCCCAGTGCAGAGTAGCAGGCCAGATTTGAATTATTCGGGCCAACCTCTCTGCCTTTTCCTTTCAATAAATCCATCTATCTATCTTAACTCAATACAACCGAAGATAGTTATTAAGAGACGGAAAGAACTTCAGTGTCATTCTAATTTAGTAGATATTGTGAAATCAATATTAACGGAAAGAAAATTGCTATATGAAACACAAGGAATTAGCATAACAAAAACTATAACATTGGGCTCTCCTCAGGGATCTCCATTAAGTCCCTTATTAAGGAATTTGACAGTGGCGGATATATTCAAGTTAAAATTTGAGGAAGGCATCCATATCCAGGCTTTTGCGGATGACATAATTCTTTTAATCAAGTTTAAATCTCGGCAACAGGTTGAAAATCAAGCCAACAAAGCATTAGAAACCATTTCAGAATGGGGAAGGAAAGTCCACTTAGAATTTAATCCAAACAAATCGAAATTTCTCCTCATCAAAAATAGTTATGGCAATCGATCCCCGGTGATTAAAATTAATAATGAAAAACTGAAAATTGTAAATGATTTGAAGATACTTGGAGTAATCTTCAATAATAAGATGTCCTTTTTACCACATCTAAGGTATGTAAAGGAGAAGGTTCAGATGTTGAGTACCAACTTAAGTAAATTCTCTAAACTAGGAAAGGGGATGAAAGGACGACACTTAAGAAAACTGTACACATTAGGAATAGAAAGAATGATAGTATACGGCGCTCCAGTTTGGTATGAAGATAATGTAATAATACAAAGAAAATTAAAATCTATTCAGCGAATTTCATTAATATTAATAACTAAAGCCTATCGAACCACCTCAAATGTAACACTAAATTTGATAGCAAATATTCCACCTGTCCATTTAAAAATAAAGAAGTTTTTGAAATAATGCAAGGGTACAAAACATTTTATTTCAAAGGAAAACAATTTTCTGGTAAAGAAATAACGAACAAGTATGACATGTGGAACTACCATCCAGCAGAGAAATTAGCATATTGTAACGGGTATTGCGCCAAACGTCCAGGTAACGCCCTGAGCCTAGAAGACTGCTGAAGTCCGAGAGTGGTCCGAGCAGCGGTCTGAGCACGGTTCCAGGCAACCAACTTCGTCGTCTACGCCAACCAGCAACCACTTCATCGTCTACGCCAACTAGCCACTGACTGTCCCCGCTTCGTCGTCGACTATAGCTTGTATCACTGCCCCCCTCCTCTGTAGCATCGACTCGATGTGACGCGGTGCTACTAGGAAGAAGTTAGCGAAAGGGTCCACAAAAGTGTCACAAGGACCCAGCGGCGTTGACGAAAAGTTGTCATGCACGATCATGACAGGTCTTCAGCCGAACCACGTGCACGAACGCTGTGGCCTTCGGGAAGGAGCTGAAGCTGCGGGAACAACGGCGTAGGTGACGTCACTGATACGGCGAACAATCTCGTAAGGGCCGAAGTATCGGCGTAGTAACTTTTCAGATAGACCGCGATGACGAACAGATGTCCACACCCAGACGAAGTCGCCGGCTCGTAAGTGACGCGACTTCGGCTGAGGTTATACCGAGCAGCGTCATTCGCCTGCTGTCGGTGGATTCTGAGGCGTGCTAGTTGCCGCGCTTCCTCAGCACGCTGAACAAAGATGTCGGCGTCAAGTTCGGCGTCAGAGCCGCGAGAAGGACCAACTGGCCACTGACTGTCTCCGCTTCGTCGTCGACTATAGCTTGTATCAATATGACTATCTTAATTCATTATTACAGCGCAAAGACGGCACGGAACAAGAGGAGTACACAACAGCGCTGTGTATTATGGAGCATATAACTATACAGAAGTTAATATAACAGCAGATATAAAGATATTGTTACTTAGCTGTATTCGCTGTTCGTGATGAGGATGAAGAAGTGCAACAGACTCGGAGAAGACGACGACGCTGAGTGTTGTGAAATCGGTGCCCTCATCAACGTTAGTTGCGCGGACAGCTTTGGGACTGCAAATCTTCCACGTAACATCTCTTGGTGGAGGTGAATCTATTCGATTCCTTGTCACAAGCTGGATCTACGCAGCGGCTGCCACATCGGAACCACTACGATGATTACCCACGCCTCTACCTCTACAGCCGCCGCACCTGCTGTTGTAATGGCCCACCCCCGTGACCCCGGAACCTTCTGCGGGACCGACGACGTCGACGTAGACGACTGGCTAGCCCTACACGAGCGCGTGAGCAAGCACAACAGGTGGGATGCCACACTCATGCTCGCGAATGTAATATTTTACTTGGCTGGGACCGCGCGGGTGTGGTTTGAAACCCACGAAGACGAGCTAACATCTTGGGATATTTGCAAACAGAAGCTGCACGACCTATTCGGAAAGCCTATTGGCCGCCACATTGCCGCCAAAAAAGCGCTCGCTTCTCGCGCCCAAACGTCTACGGAGTCTTATCTCACATTCAAGCCGCAAAGTCGACCAAGGCATGCCTGAGGAGGATAAAGTCGGCCATATAGTAAAACTCATTGCCGACGATGCCTTCAACCTTTCTGTTGTGCAGGGATTGCTCCACCGTGGACACTGTGCTACAAGTGTGCCGACGTTTCGAGCAGGCGAAACAGAGGCGCATATCTCACCGTTTCGACCGGCTGCCGAACACGGCTGCTAGCTCCTCCTGTATCGGCATCCCGACTCCTCGACCGCCTGCTAACGACAGCACTTTGACACGCATTGTCCGCCAAGAGCTTGAGGCAATGACTCCCGCGGCCTCGCTGTCGCATACATCCGACAACACCCTGGCTACCATATCACTTATTAAGGCTGTTGTTCGCCAAGAGGTTGCGAATATGGGCCTCCCATCTACCAGCACCACCGACACCACGGATTCAGGACCTGCCCCTCCAGTAATTTCTGCCACCTCAACCAACGCCGGTTTTTCGTCCCGATATCGTTACCGCAACCCAAATGAATGGCGTACCCACGACAATCGCCCCATCTGTTTTATTTGTTCTCGCGTTGGCCACATTTCCCGCCACTGCCGTAGTCGCTGGTACACGCCATTTCGTCAGTACACCTACGTCGACCGCCGCGGAGACTATGCCCCTCGCTATTCCCCACCTCGCCCCGACCAGACCCTTGCTGACCCCGGTTCCACTGTCCGTGCTGCCAACCGTTCACCATCCCCGCAAGCACGACGTTCGCGTTCTCCTCTTCCTCGCCGCAGTTCGCCACCGTCATATTCTGGCCACGTACCGGAAAACTAGCCAATGCAGCTCCCGGAGGTGACGCTGCATTTATGACCCGGACTGAAAAACCTCTGTTGACCCCTGCCCTACAAAATAACCGTATCGACGTCCTTGTGGATGGAGTTGCCGTTTCTGCTCTAATTGATACAGGCGCCCAACTGTCCGTTCTCAGCTCCTCATTTCGCCGTCGCCTCAAGAAAGTCCTTACGCCAGCCGTCTCGTCCACAGTTCGCGTCGCCAATGGCAGCCCTGCTGCCGTGGTTCGCATGTGTATGGCGCGAGTTACAATTGCTGACCGTCATGCCCCAGTGTTGTTCACCGTCCTACATGAATGCCCCCACGACGTTATCCTTGGCATTGACTTCTTAACAGCCCACTCTGCCCTTAGTGACTGCTCTAGCGGCCTACTTCGCTTAGACCTTCCGCACTGCTCTGAAGATCCCTCCTGCTCACCCCGCCTTCGATCAGCACAATTTAGCCGCCTTCCTCCTGAAACTGCCGTTTACATCCCTATGTCGCCATTTCCACCCTTCCCAGATGGCGATTATCTCGCTTGTGCCATTACTGATGTCATGCTGCAGCGGCACGTCACCCTTCCTCATCTAATTGTGCACATCTCCCAGAACCGCACCACTTTCCCTGTCCTTAACTTCAGCTTTTCAACTCAAGTTCTGCCCGAGGGAATTTCATTAGCTGCGCTGTCCCCGATTACCGATCGTGCCATTTCAGCTCTGTCTACAGATCATACAACTTCCGTCCCTGCCAACAACCCCTCGTCGTCCACATTGCGCCCTGATCCGCTTAACAGCATGATTGCAGCTGATCTGCAACCTGAATTCGCCGCTGTGTTACACAAGCTTTTGTTTACCTACAGTGACCTTTTCGACTTCGGTACCCGCCCATTGGGTCAAACGACAGTTGTCACCCACCGCATTGACACCGGTGACGCTAGTCCTATTCACAGGCGGCCCTATCGCGTTTCGCTTGCCGAGTGACGTGTCATTGAAACGGAGGTCGAAAAGATGTTAGCGAACGACATAATCGAGCCTTCCAGTAGCCCCTGGGCATCCCCTGTCGTGTTGGTCAAGAAGAAGGATAACAGTTGGAGATTCTGCGTTGACTACCGTCATTTGAATAAGATAACCAAAAAAGATGTGTATCCTCTTCCGCGTATCGACGACGCGCTTGATAGTTTGCACGGAGCCAGCTACTTTTCATCCATCGACCTTCGTTCCGGCTACTGGCAGATTTCTGTCGACGAGAGAGACCGTGAAAAAACAGCGTTCATCACCCCTGACGGCCTTTATCAATTCAAAGTCATGCCTTTTGGCCTATGTAACGCCCCTGCAACTTTCGAACGGATGATGGACTCATTGCTGCGCGGCTTCAAGTGGACGACTTGTCTTTGTTACATAGACGACTTCATTGTTTTCTCGTTCACTTTTGACAGCCACCTCTCTCGCCTTTCTACCATTCTCGAGCTATTCCGCCGCGCCAGCCTTCAACTCAACTCAAAGAAATGCAGTTTCGGCCATAGGGAAATCAAAGTGCTTGGTCACTTGGTGAATGCTTCCGGTGTTCAGCCTGACCCTTACAAGATACGTGCCGTCAGAGATTTTCCCACTCCGCGTTCATCCAGCGATGTCCGAAGCTTTATTGGCCTATGTTGTTTCCGACGATTCGTCCTGAACTTCGAAGTCCTTTGCTCGTCCGCTCACCCAACTCCTCAAGATAGACGTTTCATTCTATTGGGGGCCTGAACAAGTTGCAGCTTTCTCAGAGCTTATTGCTGCTCTAACTACGCCACCAGTCTTGGCCCACTTCAACCCTTCCGCCAAAACTGAACTCCGTACCGACGCAAGTGGCCATGGAATAGGAGCTATACTCGCTCAGCGACAACACGGCCGTACAAGGGTGATTGCGTATGCCAGCCGCCTCCTCTCAACACCCGAACAAAATTATTCTATTACAGAGCGAGAGTGCCTGGCGCTTGTCTGGGCTATTACGAAATTCCGCCCTTATTTGTTTGGCCGCCATTTTACTGTGACCACCATGCCTTGTGCTGGATTTCCTCTCTCAAAGATCCTACTGGCCGTTTGGGGCGCTGGGCGCTACGATTACAAGAATACACCTTTTCCGTCGTCTACAAGTCCGGCCGGCTTCACCAAGATGCAGACTGTTTGTCACGTCATCCCGTCCACTCCCCTAGTCCTACAGACTCTGACGATGCTGAATATGTCTTGTCTGTCTCCGCCTTTGCCAACATTGCCAAGGAACAGCACTTAGATCCTTCTCTGCATTCCATTATCCTCCGTCTTACCTCCGACCGCCCTGACCCATCTCTCGCCTTATTTGCGCTCCACGAGAACACCCTATACCGACGTAATATGCGACCAGATGGCACATACCTTTTGCTCGTCGTTCCCACACCTGCGTTCCACCATCCTTGAACAGTTCCCTGATGCTCCCACGGCTGGCCACTTGGGTGTCTCTCGCGCATACGACAGCCTGCGCCGACGTTTCTACTGGCCGGGGCTCTACCGCTCTGTCCAGCAGTACATTGCCGCATGTGAACTGTGTCAGCGTCGGAAGAAGCCCACAATTTCGCCTTCAGGTCATATGCAGCCGATACCCATACCAACTGACCCGTTTTCCCGTATAGGCGTTGACCTCATTGGCCCCTTTCCAGTTTCCACCTCGGGGAGCAAATGGATCGCCGTCGCCACTGATTACGCTACTGGGTACGCTATTACCCGAGCCATCCCGACCAGCTGCGCCACAGACGTCGCTGACTTCCTTCTAGAAAACGTAATTCTTCATCATGGTGCTCCTCGCGAACTACTAACTGACCGTGGCCGCTGTTTCCTGTCGCAAGTGGCTGACGAAATTCTCCGTTCGTGCTCCGTCCGCCACAAATTCACCACCGCATATCACCCCCAGACCAACGGCTCACGGAACGTCTAAACCGTACCCTCACAGACATGCTAGCCATGTATGTGTCTGACGACCATCGAGATTGGGACGTTCATCTCCCCTTTGTCACATTCGCCTACAATTCATCTGTCCATTCTACCGCTGGATACTCCCCACTTTATTATTTGGCCGACACCCGTTACTACCCTTCGACACCTCTCTACCCGCGGCAGACGCCACCAGTACTTACACCAGTGATGCCGTCACCCGCGCTCATGATGCCCGCCGGATAGCTCATGCCAGGCTCTCTGCATCCCAAGACTCTCAAAAGATCCGGTACGATAGCCGCCACCGTGATGTCCCCTACACTCCTGGATCTCTCGTTTTGCTGTGGCTCCCGTGCCGTCGAGTGGGCTTGTGTGAAAAACTTTTGCCCCGTTACACTGGCCCTTACCGTGTTTTGCGCCCCGTGACCGACGTCACCTACGAAGTTGAATCTGTGGTTCCGAAGTCCCCGTCCACAGCTCCAACCTCCGAAATAGTGCATGTGTCCCGTCTAAAGCCCTATCATCAACGTTCTATTTCGCTAACATAGACCGCACCGGGACTGTGCTTTTCCCGCGGGGGGGGGGGGGGGGGGGGGGGGGGGGTAGTGTTACTTAGCTGTATTCGCTGTTCGTGATGAGGATGAAGAAGTGCAACAGACTCGGAGAAGACGACGCTGAGTATTGTGAAATCGGTGCCCTCGTCAACGTTAGTTGTGCGGACAGCTTTGGGACTGCAAATCTTCCACGTAACAATATATACTGATGGCTCGCAGATTAAGGAAAATACGGGTGCAGCATTTGTAGTGTTCAATGGTAGGGAAGAACAGGTATTTCACAAACAGTATAAACTTCCACAACATGCAAACAATTTCGATGCAGAGGTAGTTGAAATTAAAAAGGCAATAGAATACGTCAGCTGCGATTAAAGTAACAAAATTCAAATATTTACAGATAGTCTATCGGCACTTCAAGCGATTAAAAATCCAAATAATCAGAATCCAGCAATACAAGAAATTAAAAAAGAATAAGCAAAAGGAAGAAAAGTAATATCATTTTAACATACATAAAAGGACATAGTGGAAATAAAGGGAACGAAATGGTGGATGCATTAGCCAAAGAAGCATTAGAGAAAGGAGAGCTAACAAATATACCAATTTTAAAAACATTTGTTCAAAAACAGTTACAAAAGAGAATCTATGATGAATGGAATGAGATTTGGAACAATGAAGGTAAAGAAAGCAGTGCATTTGAATGCATCAGAAGTGTAAAGAACTTACCGTATCATTTTCCCACAAATCACTACACTTCACAGGCAATATAATCTCATGGAAGATTTCCTTTTTATCTGCACAGATTCAACATTTCAGCTTCTCGTAAATGTTCATGTGGAGAAAATATATGTAATTTCAATCATTATATTGAAAAATGTCGGGATACGAAGAAATATTAGGCCCTAGTTTACAACTAGGTAAACCAGAAATAATTAAAAACTTGGAAACATACAAAATTCTAGAAAGAATGGTACAAATAATATTAGAAAAATCATATGAATTAAATTAGATCATATAGGATACATTTTGGGTATAACAGGTGTGGAAGCTGAGGGGCAGCTCAGGCCAACCGAGGTGGGCACAAATGCCCGCCCCTTTAGCCCCACATCAAATTGGGATACAACACAAACAAAACACAGCAAGTAATGGCAAACAAGAAAATTTCTGAATGTATAGATGCAAGACACCATTTACATTTGCATAGCAGTCAACAACACATCAGTGCAATGAAGGTTGGACATCGCATGGCGTCAAGAGGAACAATGTACCGAGAAAGGAAAAGTTTGTGCAAGATCAGGAAGAAAGGGAGCCAGCAGTGTTGAAGATCGGACAGTGCTGTGAAGTGCAGTGTTGGTGTGTTAAAGAAGAAAAGTATTTTGTGCAGTGCAGTGTTGGATATTCGAAACGTGCCTTCAGTGATACAACAAACCAGGAGGAAGGTTATTCTGCTATGTTGTGAAGCTCAGGATGGTGCATGGAGAAGTGTGCAATGCAACTGAAGATTTCAAGTGTGGGTTTCAAGTATAAGTATCGAAGTGTGTTACAAGTGGAAGTGTAGAAGCAAGATGTTTATGAAGTTTATGCTTATTCATATGTTCAGTATAAATTTGTGTTTATATACTTATCATGGTGTATCTAAATGGTATAATGTATAAGGTATATTGTTTGAGTGATTGCTAGTATGTGTATAACAACATCAGTATATGTAACCTATATCATTTGTTATGTTCAGTATAAATTTGTGTTTATATAATTATCGTGGTGTATCTAAATGGTATAATGTATAAGGTATATTGTTTGAGTAATGGCTAGTATGTGTATAACAACATGAGTATTATATGTAACCTATATCATTTGTTATGTTCAGTATAAATTTGTGTTTATATAATTATCGTGGTGTATCTAAATGGTGTAATGTATAAGGTATATTGTTTGAGTAATTGCTAGTATGTGTATAACAACATCAGTATTATATGTAACCTATATCATTTGTTATGTTCAGTATAAATTTGTGTCTATATAATTATTGTGGTGTATCTAAATGAATAATGTTGCGATCGCGTAGCTCGCCGGCCAAAGGCCGGCAGCTACGCGATGAAAACCAGGCAGATTCGCAGAGCGAAAAGACGACGCTTTATTTCCGGCTCGGAAATATATAGAGAAGAAAAGAAAAGAGGGGAAGAAGGAAAGAGATATGCAGGCACGTGACTAACGGATGGCCCTCCGTCCTAGAAGGTGACAGCAGGGAAGTGGCGGAATTCCGGAAAAGGAGACATGAGTTGTCTGTGGAGAAGGGGCTGTTGTACTGGGGGCATCGTGTGGTGATACCAAGTGCGGCGCGTGAGAAACTGTTGACGATGCTACACGAGTCTCATCAGGGTGCGTCAACCATGAAAACAAGGGCGAGGGCTAAGTCTTGGTGGCCCGGTTTAGATCAAGATATTTGTAGATTGGTCTCGAATTGTCGAAGCTGTGTGCAGGCTTTGCCCATGCCCCTTAGGAATCCTGTCAGCTGGCCGATCTCAAGAGAGGTGGTCACGGCTGCATGCAGACTATGCAGGGCCTATTGGAAACAAAATGTTGTTGGTAATTGTCAATGCACACAACAATTGGATAGAAGCCATTCCAGTATCTCGAGCAACCGCTAAAGCCACTGCCGACTGCATGAGAACCTTGTTTAGCAGGTTTGGATTGCCCCCGCACCATAGTTACCGACAACGGTACACCCTTTACTGGGTTAGAGTTTGCGGTATTCCTACAGAAAAATGGAATCGAGCATATTCGTACCCCGCCTTATCACCCCCAGAGCAATGGTCTTGCGGAACGGGCCGTAAGAACAGTCAAGGAGGGTTTGAAGAAAATGCCGGGCGTGGAGTTGACAACTGCTCTGGCGAGAATTCTTTGTAACTACAGAAATTTGCCACAAGCTTCAGGCTCTACTCCGTCCGAACTTCTTCTGGGATACCGTTTGCGTACAAAATTAGATATGTGTTTTCCTTCCAGGAACTACGAAATGCCCAAGCATTCAGAGACTGATTCCGCCAGTTGGTACTTCACCCCGGCAGACGCCGTCTATGTGCGCAACTACGGCGTAGGAGAAAAGTGGACACCAGGCAAAGTGAAATCGACGAGTGGTGCCCGTCTAGTCACTGTGGCTACTGAGGACGGAGTCGTTCGATGTCATGTCGACCAGATCCGAAAACGCTCATCAGACACCGACGGAAGCAGAGAAGTATCAAGTCCTGCAGAATCGCCTCCTGCGACCTTAGGGGCCCCGACAGACGAGGCTCACGACCTTCCTGAAGGGCCTGTTCCTGAGCTACGCCGGTCCACAAGAACTAGAAAGCCAGTGGAGCGCTACGGCTATTAGGGGAAGGAAATACTGCAGATAACAATGCTGCAGATAACCAGCGCATGTGTCGATAGTCCCTCTTTCCTTCTTCCCCTCCTTTCTTTTCTTCTCTATAGGCAACCTGCAATGGAGTTTGCTGAGACATGTGGCGCCACCTGGCGGCCGACGGGAGCTAATACTGAGGCGGCGCAGAAGCTGACGCCGGATATGTTGCGGCCGCTGTGTTCCTTCTGCATTCGCGTTTTGTTATCCCAGTGAGTGTGATTTACTCATTTAGTGACTTCAGTGGTCTCGTGCGATGCTTCGGCTACTACGGATGTGAGCAAGAATAAAAATAAGCGCAAGGGCGACGAGAAAGACTGCCACAATAATGAAGGAAACCTAAGCGTACCGCTTGCTGGGAGAACCTGGGGAGAATGATGAGAGAAGGAGATATTGGCTGCGAGAGAGTAATGTAACTGAAATTCGTTTTGTTATGGGGCCATTGGCGTACAGACGCCAAGAGGCTAAAATAAGACGATTGCCCATGAGCGGATGAAACGGTATAAACTTCTGACTAGGGGAGTCGCACGCTGGTTGGGGCACACTACTCAGTACGCGCTCCGAGCTGCAAAATTTGGCGTGTACTGGTATATGCTGTGCAAGATCGAGTGGCATACGTCCAGAAAAGTAACAAAGCCGCGCAGCCGCAGCATCGTATTCCAGCCGCATTTCAACGGAAGCGAAATTTAAAAAAAAAAAAAAATGTGTGTGGATCTGTGAACCGGATTTCTAATGCGGTGTCTATTCGGAACCACAAAGCCAAAATGTCTTCAAAACTTCCAATTACAGATTTCAATAGCATATTTATCTGTAAATTAGTTCTTATGGTGCTGAAAAAGTCGAAGTGGCGGAGTGTAGAGGCCCGTGATACTGTATACGCTGAGAATGGAACTTAGTTCTATCGTTCCGCACTAAATATTTCTTTCACCAACTGCTCAAGCTACTCAAGAGTCTCTTGTCCCAGACGATAGACTATTTCATCATTACTAGCAACAGTAAAAAATTATAACTCTTAACGACCTCCTTTACGAAAGCTTTTCCGTTGAGTGCCAGCATTACCCGCCCCCTGCTCCCCGCCCCCGGCACGCACAGTTTTCGTTGATGACGCACGCTACAACCGCACAGTGCTTGCAATCGCCACGATATCCGTAGCGGGTACCGCACCATGCCTCCTGTAACTTCCGCGGCACTGTCGAAAGGTGCACCACGAACAAAAGTGTTCGTCATGGTAGAGGAAATTATTATACTGCTGTAATCAAACAGCAAGAACAAAAAAAGAAGAAACGGCGATCGATCTCTTCTCAGGTTCTCTCTGCACTTTCAATGTTTGGGTATGAGGTGTGAACGCAATAGGTAAATGAAAAGCTGCGTTTACAACATTTCTCATTCATTAATTTTATTTCTTAATTCATCATCACATATCCGACTGATGCTCCGAGAGAATAAATTTCGTTAAAAAAAATTCCGTCTACTCACGCGAAATTCAAAGCTGTGCGCGCGTGTGTTCCGTCGCGAGCGGCGCGCACTTCGCGGTGACGACGACACCGTTCACGTTTTAAACATGAGCATTCTCGAACAGGCGGTGTCCTTTCGTCAGTATTGGTTTTCGGAAGTAGCTCTGAAGACATTCGATTGCCTTAAAACCGCAAAAAATGAGAGCCGAGATGCTTTCCGCCGTACAACGCGAACGCAACCCGACCGCGCCGGCCTACTCAGATTAGTCGGCGCCGCCGTTGGCGGCGCTGAACGCTGCGCTCCACTAGCGCCGCCTGGCCACTGCAGGTTGCCTATATATTTCCGGCTCGGAAATATATAGAGAAGAAAAGAAAGGAGCGGAAGAAGGAAAGAGGAAAAAATTCCGTCTACTCACGCGAAATTCAAAGCTGTGCGCGCGTGTGTTCCGTCGCGAGCGGCGCGCACTTCGCGGTGACGACGACACCGTTCACGTTTTAAACATGAGCATTCTCGAACAGGCGGTGTCCTTTCGTCAGTATTGGTTTTCGGAAGTAGCTCTGAAGACATTCGATTGCCTTAAAACCGCAAAAAATGAGAGCCGAGATGCTTTCCGCCGTCTCTCTGCACTTTCAATGTTTGGGTATGAGGTGTGAACGCAATAGGTAAATGAAAAGCTACGTTTACAACATTTCTCATTCATTAATTTTATTTCTGGTTATCTGCCCGGAAATATATAGAGAAGAAAAGAAAGGAGGGGAAGAAGCAAAGAGGGACTATCGACGCATGCGCTGGTTATCTGCAGCATTGTTATCTGCAGCAAATAATGTATAATGTATATTGTTTGAGTAATTGCTAATATGTGTATAACAACATTAGTATTATATGTAACCTATATCATATGTTACAACAGTGAATTTTTATGTATAATCTGTATATTTGATAAACATTCATTCAGAAATAAACGCCGTTGATTGCGCTGGCCTGCTCCCTTGGCTGGGGGACGCGATGATGGTATACTTCTCTATCTTTCTCTTCCTCTTTTCAAACCTCTACTCAACCCTTCCCACTCTCATCATCATCATCATCATCAGCCTGATTATACCCACTGCAGGGCGAAGGCCTCTCCCATATCTCTCCACTTAACCCGGTTCTGTGCTAGCTGCATCCACTTGACCCCTGCGAACTTCTTAATCTCATCCACCCACCTAACTTTCTGCCGCCCCCTGCTACGCTTTCCTTCCCTTGGAATCCAGTTTGTTACCCTCAGCGACCATCGGTTATCCTCTCTTCGCACTACATGTCCTGCCCATGTCCATTTCTTCTTCTTAATTTCCACTAGAATGTCGTTAACTTGAGTTATTTCTCTGACCCACTCTGCACGCTTTCTATCTCTTAATGTTACCCCTACCATTTTTCGTTCCATAGCCCTCTGGGTTGTCCTCAACTTAAGTAGAACTCTCTTGGTTAGCCTCCACGTTTCAGCCCCATAGGTGAGTACAGGCAAGATGCAACTGTTGTATACTTTCCTCTTGAGCGATACCGGTAAGCTGCTAGTCATAATCTGCGAGTGCTTGCCAAATGCGCTCCATCCCATCCCACTCTACTAATATGTTTTTATATATACAAAAAAGCAATTTTGGTACTAGCCCGTTTTATTTAAATTTTGATTGGACTTTCCTCGCCCGCGATACATTAGTGGTGCGGGAGAGATCCCACTTAGGATCTCAATCTACTCTGTCCCTATCTACTACTATCCCTCCGGCCGCCGCCACGGATGGAAGCACGCTCCCGAGCTCCGCCAGCAAAGCCCCCTCCTGAATGAGTCTTGGTCTTACGGCCACACATTCTCCAATATATCTTTTTCAATTTTTGTCGTAGCTCGCTGAAAGTTACACATGGTGTAGATATTTACTTGCCGCAAAGTCTCATAATTTTTATTTTATACCAATCATTAATTATTAATTTACAGCTTAAATACTGAAAAACTTGCCAAATTTTCTTTAAAATTTTCCAACATATTCTTAACCTGCCGCACCCTACAGCTAACACCTAGAACTCAAGAAAACACCTGCATAAGCGCTATAGGGCCCCCCCTCCAACTCTTCCCCGAGCTCAACGCCGACAAACAAGCCCAACATACTTAAATATTTAATCAATTGAAACACTTAATTAAATAAACAAATTAAAATAACCACCTTTCAATTGACACCACCCGTTAAATAATAACATCAATAGATTCCCCTCCTCACCCCCATTAACCTTCTCACCTTAATAATTAACAAGATATTAAAACCTCAAATTCCTTTGCCTTTTCCCCCATGTGCGTATCTAATTTTTAAACTAATAAATATACAACGTCCATAATCACATATTCTTAACGTTCAAATTCTTCTGAACAAAACAACACTAAACTCGCACAAATCCACACACACAATACAAATCTACACTATTTTTTCCAACATTTTCAAATTCGGACTTAGTCACATACCACCACGTGTGTAGCCAACTTTCAAATCAACAACTACACATCATTCATAACCTGATTTACTTAAAGTACACTCCTTGCCGAACAAAACAACACTAAATTCACACAAATCGCCCCACGCAATCGGAAAATATACTATTTTATCCGAACTTTCCAAATCCTGACGGCCTCAAAACGACCCTCTAGCTTACCCTACCACGAGGTTAGAGTATTCACCCCTGACTCTCTCAAACCGCCAGAACTGCCTTCTTCTCTTCCTCCCGAGCTAAACAACACCCAGGAACAACACACTACTTTCACTTAAGCTTCAATTCCATCATTTTACCCAAAATCTAGTCATTTCCAACATCCCACCAGCCTACCTTTTTTTTTTTCACTTTCCATTATAACAACCTCCTAATCCAAACTGCCCACCCGCATTCCAGCCTCTTACTAATATCTCTCTTAGTGAATTCACCTTCTTTTCTGTTTTTTTCCTCTTTTTTTTCTCTTTCGACGATTGTTGTGTTGTTTTGAGTGTCTCAGTGTCCACCATCCATATGATTAGGACCTAAACCTATCTACCAAAACTGCATCATCTTATCTATTCCAAATTACCACTGAAGGAAATATCCACTAGTAAAAGATATGCAGAGGGACACATCCCACTATACAATTCTCTCCTACAAAAATGGCACCAAACCAAAAAAAAAAAACCCCTTGGAGACTCTCCGCACACCGGGACGCACCTGTAGCCAGGCACCAACTAAAAAAAAACAACCAAGGGAACCCAAGTGGGAAACAGCGCAAGCTAAACACGGACAAAAAGGGAGGACGAGACACACACAGCGCTGACTTACAACTGAAGGTTTATTTCAGACACGTCGGTAAATATACAGTAGCATCAAGGGAAACAACAGCAACCTGGTTGGGAACAGTCATCGCCATCAGAAAACATACAGGTAAACACAGATCATCCAGCTCTCGATAAGAACTGCAATTCTTTATCTATAAGGGCTATGGATGGGGTGCTGACACAATGCTCTTTAAGATGCGCAATGTTTAAAGCTTCAATAATCTCTCGCGTGGTTTTGTCACCACACCTGCTTATCATGCTCGTGTTGCCCAACTCAGGGGTGCATTTGCAATCTCGGCAATGAATGCCCAGATGGCCCGAGATTCGTTGCGTAACATTATAATTATGCTCAGACAATCTCTTGTTGAAGCATCTGCCGGTTTGGCCTACATATGCATGGCCGCAAGACAAGGGGATGGAATATATAACACCCTGAGCACAGGAAACGAACTGGTCGCGATGATTAACTGTGCATCCCGTTTGCTTGCGACCCATCTGATTAACGCGCTTGCAGAGGCTGGACAAGCGATCCGGGGCTGAGAATAAAACGTCTATTCCTACTCTTTTTCCTACTTTTCTTAAGTTGTGGGAAATCCCGTGTACGTAGGGGATGACCGCGATCTTGCCTTTATCTCTGATTCTTTTTTCTTTTGCTTTCAACAAGGCCTCAGCCACTGAGGTTATGAGGGTTAGCGGGTATCCAGCCTGTAGTAATCGGCTCGTCTGGGTTAAAAAGCTGTTTTCCAGTTTGTGGTTGCAGGATTTATTGAATGAATTGTCAAAACATGAATTGATGATACTGCGCTTAACTAACTTTGAGTGTGCTGAGTCAAAAGGAAGAAGTGATTTGTTGGTTCGAGGCTCAAAGGCCCAGCACACGTGACGGGTTACAATAAATTCCCAAATCTAAAAACCGTATGAAGCCATTAGTAGGAAGTTAATGAGTGACAATCAATGGGCTCAGAGTGCATGCAAAATTGCTAAGAACTCTGGAAGTTTCGGAAGAAAAGACGTCCTGTTCACACTGTAACAACACAAGATAATCATCCACAAATCTAAAGATTTGTTTCACATTGCTTCCCTGAATGGACCTGAGTAGCGCTCTATCTTTCATGGCCAAGTAAAGATCACTGAGGATGGGTGCAATGGATGAACCAATACAGATGCCATTCTTCTGAATAAAAAGTGAACCGTTCCATTCCGCGATGGTGGATCTCAGGTGTGTTGGCAGTAGCTCAAGGAAGCCGGCAGTTGAGACACAACTCGCATTCTGAAATTTTACAGCTCCATGCTGGTCGATACAATCCTTACTGCAATTAACTAAGTCGTCATGGGGGATGGAATAATATAAGTCCTTTACGTCTATAGAACATCCTATCAATGTCAATTCGGCGTTAGGTTTTAGAAAGTCAACCACAGGTCCTGCATTTTTTACCAAAAATGGGTCGTCAACAGTTAGTAGCTTGAGTTGTCTCTGTAAAAATGAAGCAACAGACTTCTGCCAGGTCTCCGTCTCTGAAACTATTACACGAAATGGACGATCCACCTTATGGGTTTTTACCGAGAAAAACATCTCCAAGCTCAGGTGTTTGCTGCTTTCAATCGCACTACACAGCTTTCCTAGGTTCAAATGTTCACACAGTTTCTTAGCTCTGTTTTTTACCTTCTTTAAGGACTTATCGAGAGCTGGATGATCTGTGTTTACCTGTATGTTTTCTGATGGCGATGACTGTTCCCAACCAGGTTGCTGTTGTTTCCCTTGATGCTACTGTATATTTACCGACGTGTCTGAAATAAACCTTCAGTTGTAAGTCAGCGCTGTGTGTGTCTCGTCCTCCCTTTTTGTCCGTGTTTAGCTTGCGCTGTTTCCCCCTTGCGATGAACCAACTAGCCCGCGACGTTTTGTTCAAGGGAACCCTCTGAGCACGTCCAATAGCTCATCAAACTCAGAGTCTAACTCGGACCAATCAGAGGAGGAGGTGCCAAAAAACCCTCCCACGCGGGATAATATCACAGCAAGGCCACCAGGCCTAGAGGAGGGGGCAATTGCAGCAGAGGGAAAAGAGGATGCGGCCGCCATCCTACAGAAGAATGACTTAGAATTCATGCAGGCCATAGCAGCAGGCCGGGGTCACGGACTTTCCACAGCAGTAGCAAATAGACTCCTCGAAGCTTTTACTAATGTAGAAACCGCATTCATTACGGCTTCACTTAAATACGCAGAGCTCACAGGCTCCCTGAAGGCCCTCAAGGAGATAAAGGCTTCTCCCCCCCCCCCACCCAGAATGCAGGCAATGAAGAGCACAAAGCTCAAACAAAAGAGAACCCGCCCCAAACTAACACCATAGTCATCCAAGCTAAAACGCCCAGTGGCACAAAGCCAACCGCCGTCGCCACATTCCTCCAGAAAAACTATGACCCAGCCGAGTATGGACTTACAGATGCGGGTCAGCGGGGACAGGGTGATGGTCAGTTCCACCAGCCAAGATTGGTTAAGGAAGCTCAAGACCGCTCTTGAGAACAACCCAGGAGCCCACGAGCTTGCAACTCACAACCAGCCCTGAGGGGGCCGACGTTTAAAATTGTTGGCCTCTCCAGGGAAATGGAGAGGGAGAATATAATACCCGAACTGGAAAAGCACAACTCCCTCCTCACAGACGAGGACGGACTCCACATCACGGCAAAGTATGTCAACCCAAACGACAGGAGGGTCGTGATCCTGGCCACCAGCATAAAAACATACCAGCCCGAGGGCGACACAGCTGGTTAGGATGGGGTGGACCTCCTTCCCCATTTACATTAACCACAACACGCCACTTTGCACGCAGTGCGCCACCTACGGGCACGTGGCAAAGCACTGCCGCAACAAAGGCCGCGCATGCACATGTGCGCAGTGTCATCATAAAGACGAATGCCGCAGCGACACAGCTAGGTGCAGGGCATGCGTGGTCTCTGGCTGCCACGATCCTGAACACCCCATTGGCAGCAGAGCCTGCCCCACCCTCCGACAACTGCAGGCAAAACAAGAAGCCCTCTGGCAATAAGCCAAAAGCAACCGCCTCTGAACCATGGCTATTAATTTGGACTCGTCCTCGCAACCCAACACACACACACAACACTCCACCACAGCCATAGACCAAAACACACACTCTCAACACAAAACAAAACCCCTGAAAATCATACAAGCAAATCTGGCACACGCCTCAAAAGCCAACGAAATTCTACACGTATATCAAAAGCAACACTTTCACGACATCTCACTTATCCAGGAGCCATATTATCACAACAACAAGATCCCATCATTCCCTTTGAAAGACAAAATTATTGCATTCTACCAATCACCAAAAACTGCAATCATAATACACAACAAAAGTATCCAGGTCTTCCCAATTAAAGTCACAAAAACACTAATAGCTGCAAGAATTACATGGCACAAACAACAACTCCTACTGATAAATATCTACGCCCCACCAAAAGACGATATTGAAACACACATCTCACTAATTGAACAACTCATCCCACACAACGAGCACACAATCATAGCAGGAGACTTCAACTCAAAACATCCAGCATGGGGAGGCCCAATTAGCGATGAAAGAGGGGATACTCTAATTGAATTTTTTAACACAATAATTTCTCAATCCTTAACCAACCCAACAGCCCCCCCACATTCGAAACAACCAATGGACGCAGCTGGATCGACATAACGGCAACAAGACCAAGCACACTAACCCACATAAACAATTTGGAAAACCTGAATTACAAGAACTCCAGTGATCACAAATACATACTATTCGAACTATTTAAGGGCAAACATTCACCTCAAAAAAGACTCACACAAAATGGCACACACAAAATACTCCAAACGCTTAAAGACGACACATGGCTGAGGGAGACCGCCAACACCCCAATCACATCAATTACACGACTCGAACACATTATCAATCACCTATACAAAAAAAATACAAAAACTGACCAAAAAATTCGAAAAAACAGTGAACAACAAACATACCTAATACCCCTGGTGGACAACTGAACTTGAAATCGAAAGAAAAAAAGTAAGGGCTATGCGAAGAAGATATCAAAAAGCTCCAGAAACACTTAGAGAAGAATTCAAAACAAAATACACAACAGCGCTTAAAACATATCAGCAAAACATCTCAAACACCACAAACAAATCCTGGAAAGAATACTGCAGCAAAGTGTCAAAACAATTTACACTTCCCTACAAAATAGCGGCCAACAAAATTAAAAAACAAGTCACCATTCCATCAATCACGAAAACCGATGGCACCGAACCAAAATGACTAGAAGAATGAGTAATCCTTATCCTCGAATCACTCTTCTCAACACCACAGACAACAATAACAGGTACAACAAAACAATCACTGAAACCAACAGAACACACAACAAACATGCATGCTACCATCCAAAATGACATACCATTCACAGAAATAGAAGTAGACACAACCATTAACGCACTTAAGAAACATATAGCACCAGGTCCAGATAATTAACAACACCATTTATCTAATCGCTATATGACCATCACAAACAACTCTTCATTAACATATTCAATGCATGCCTCTCGTTAGGGCACTTCCCATCTCACTGGAGAGAATCCAAGGTCAAACTCATTCCCAAAAAAGAATTCTCACATAAAAACCCAACACCAAATCAATTTAGACCAATAGCACTTAACTCCATATTCGGAAAAATTCTAGAAACCCTCCTTAAAAACCGCATCTACCACTTTCTCTACACAAAAAAACCCCTTCCCGTCCAACCAATTTGGTTTTACACACGACATTTCCGCAACACTCGCACTCCAATCTCTCCTTAACAACATCAAAGAAAACAAATCCAAAAACCACACCACTATCATTATCTCCTTGGACATCAAAAACGCCTTCAATCTCATTCACAAATCACACCATAACTAAATTCCTTCAATAAAATAACTGCCCACCTAATCTCATCAAAATTGTAGCTCAAACCCTCAAAGATAGATCAATTTCCTTTTCCACAGGCAGCACAAGCGTCACACACAAAATCCCACAAGGTTCCCCACAAGGATCCCCCTTCAGCCCACTACTATGGAACCTAACAATCACCGACCTACTCAATACCACTACACCACAACACACACAAATACAAGCGTTTGCAGATGACATAACAATCACAATACACGGACACACAAGAACAGTACTAGAACAACGAGCCGCACACGTTCTCGACATTATTCAACGCTGGGCAGAAGCAAAACAAATGCAGTTCAGCCCTCATAAAAGCAAATTCCTATTAACTGGCAATAAATACCAAACCAGACCACCAAAAATTAAATTCGACGGGCAAACACTAGCACACAAAAATACTAGGCCTAACATTCGACACCAAACTCTCATTTCTACCACCCCTTAACGACATACAACAAAAAGTCTTCACAATCACTACAAACATCGCTAGATTCACAGGACACACATGGGGCATGACACCATCACAACCACGAGACATCTACATCCGCGCCACAGAAAGACTAATAATTTATTCCGCCCCAATTTGGTACACACCTAGCTTAACAATTCTCATTAACACTTCTTTTTGGGCGAGTTGGTACATATTTGGAAAACTTTGAAAGAGCGCAAACACACAACCACTAAAGACAAGAGACGAGACACAAGGCGCTTGTGTCTCGTCTCTTGTCTTCAGTGGTTGTGTGTGTTTGTGCTCTTTCAAAGTTCAACAATTCTCAGGAAACTACAAACAATTCAAAGAATTCCACTCACCAAAATAACTGAAGCATTCAGAACAGTACCAAATTCGGCCCTCTCAATCCTCTCAAACATACCCCCATACACCTCACCATTGATGGGAGAACACACTCTGCAATATTCTACACAACAAGCCATACCAACATGAAGAGCTCCTCATCTCCTCCGACAACATAGCACACAAGGCAGACATTTGGCTCACACGTCCTGCAAAATTAGGCAAAACCCAACTTGCGCCGGTCTTTACATATACACTGACGACTCACAGTCCGAAACCGGAACCGGATCAGCAATAGCAATTCTAAATTCTAAACACCAATTATTAGAAACAAAACAATTCAAGCTACCAAATTACGCATCTAACTTTGAAGCCGAAGCCAACGCCATCATACAAGCAATACGCTATGCAAACAACACCCATCACATAACAATAGCCATCCTCACAGACAACTTATCAACACTCAAAGGCCTTAAAAATCCAACAAACACCAACCCACTCATCCACAATATCAAATCAACACTCCAACAATCATCTCAAAACCACAAAATCACACTACACTATGTCAAAGCACACACCGGAATAATTAGTAACGAAATAGCAGACGCAGCAAAGAAGGCAACCAAACACGGCACAGAACTCCACACCCCAATCACAGAGCAATGTGTTAAAACAACCCTCCGTACACAGATGCACAAAAAATGGGCTACTCACTGGCATACAACAGGCAGACACACAAGCACATGCAACTAAATTAAAAATCCAAAACGAATCCCACCACACTTCCCCACCAACTACTACACCACCCAAGCACTAACAGAACACTGACGCTTACCACACTACCTACAACGATACAAAACAACTGTAAATGTGGGGCCCCTGCAAACAACATAGACCACTACCTCCTAACAGAAAGACAGCCAATCATACAGAAATACCCACAACCACTTCAACACAAACCAGAAATCCTAAAACACAAAGAAACTTACAGAGCATTGGAACAAATAACGAAAAAAATAATCAAGAAATTCCACAGACATAAATTCACTTACAGTAGGAGGAGCCCAATTAATGAACTCACTACCTAAACAAAGTCAAACTGAGCCATCCGAATCCTGAGGAACGAGCGCGGAGGTGGGGCCCAGGCACTAATGCCATATTCACCCATCAATCACCTCATGTCCATCCTCTCCCCCCCCCTTTTCTATTTATATATATATATATATATATATATATATATATATATATATATATATATATATATATTCTCTTCTCTCCACCTTTTTTTTTCTTCTCTCCCCTATTTTCTCTATTTTTTAATTCTATCATGTTTTCTACTCTCCTTTTTCTAGTGTTCTTACTAGAGGGAGGGGAGGGAAAGTGAAAGGGGGAATATATCTCATTCTTTTTTTTCTCCTAAATGTTTTCTTTTTTTTAATCTCCCCTCTCTCCCGGACCTTTCCCATCTAATCAGCCATCCAAAGGCACTCAATGAAAAAACAATCCACCCAATTCCTCCTCCCCCGAAAAAAGGGGAGAAGAAGGGGAAAAGAAAAAAAAGAAGAAACCTCGACTATGCCCTCCCCTAGCTGGGAGAGAAGAACCACCCCCAGGCCCAACAACACCATAAGGCATATGGCAAGGCCAACAGCCATGCACTCAATGAGGCCCCGGTCCAACATAATTAGGCATAATGCCTCCTGCAACGCCCAACCACCAGAGCGGGTTACCCTTGATGGGCCCCGCAAGTGGCACAGAGTTAGTAGTAACACACCGACATCTGTGCTGCGCACTCACTTAGCGCCTACAACCAGCGCGAGTGGCAGGGGCTAACCCAGTTAGGTCATCCTGCTGCGCAGTGCTGCTATCTGCCGGCCTTTAAACCAACATCAGGCTCGCGAAGGGCAATGGCCATTTCACTGTACTCTGTACACTGGCTATCCCACTACAGGATAGCAGACGGGTGAGCTCGCACAAGCAACATCCGGTAAGACGAGGGTGGTCAGTCGCTCACTGAAGCGGCTCCCGGGCGGAGGCTCGTAATCACGCCCGGGACCTATCAGAACTTCAAATACAACTAGAACATCAAGGCTGGGAGTCCATCCAACCAGCCACCTATATAGAATTGAAATACAAGAGGGGGAGGGGGAAGCATAATGGGCAATAACACTAACGGGGGTCATTGGGGCGGAGGTCTGCCTCCGCACTCGACTCGACTCCTTTCATTGGGACACAATATCATCCCTACTAATTCAAAAAAAAAGAAAAAAAAGACTAGGGGGAAGGGAAAAGAGGAGAGGGGGGACGGGAGGGGGTGGGAGAACGTGGGGGAGTATTAAACTAATTAACTACCTAAACTACAAACTCCCTAGTCACATAAAAAGTACCAATTTAACACAACTTCCCAAGCAAAAAAAAGTGTGTGGCAAAAGGTAGTGCCGACCTTTCTCGCCGACCAAAAAGTGGCCGGCCGACCTTCGGCACCCGAATGAGGGCCGGCGTCGGGGATTGACACTGACCAAACGTCGGCCCATTTTCGGCAATCGACTATGGCCCGACCTTTTGGCCCGACGTGACCGACCACCTGCCCTACGTGGGCCGGCCATTTGCCAGCGTTACTGAATGGTCGGCCGCTCGTCTACCCTAGCTATTTTGCTGACGAAAGACCGTACGTCGGCCGGTTGCTTCCCGACGCCGGTTGGTGGCCGGCATCACCCCTCGTGCAGGTATTCATGCCATGCATTTAATATATCGTGGCCCATGCATATATAACGGGGTATCAAGAAAAGCAATAGCTTTTCTGATGCCATGAAGAAACAAAAGCTGCAGTATTTGGTGAACAAATTTATTTGTCAACAGCGTTCAGAAAAAGCTCGCGATTTGCTTTTTAATAAGCGTGTATATATGACTGACTATAGAACATGCGTGTGCCACATATGGAAGATGGGCTTGAGGCTTGGTCTTCTTCTTTTGGCAGCCTGTCGATCACTTGATGTCTGCGACTGGTAGGATCTGCGGCAGGTTCCATCTTGGTCAGCTGTACGAAGACAAGTTTTTTAATTAAATATTTCGTTTTCGCCTAAACTTATACATTGCAGGCAAATATAGGGTGGAAATGTAGAAAAAATAATGTCTGCTCCCTGCCACCAACTGCACGATCACATCAATATATTTTATGCGCCTGACTTTCATGCGACCCTACTGAAAACGCATTAGCGCAAAGCCGCAATAGGTAATCAGGATCCGTGAATCCGCGAAAGAGGCGCTTTGCTGGAGTCATGATGTTGCAATTTGCAACCGTAGCGCACTCAAACCTTATCGTCTCGAAGCGCGTTCTTGCATCCTAATGCTGCAATTTAATCATTCTAGCAAAATCAAGTTTCCGCGCTTGTCATAGAGCGCGTATGAGGGATTCCAAAGCGGCAGAACAAACAGTTTCCGCGATATTTACATGAAACCTACAATAAGTTTATTCCGTAGAATACAGCTTAATTTTCTCAAACTAGATGGAACTTTTACAGCAAAAGCGACCGGATATTTAACGATAAGTCATCTGATTTATTTTCTTTATTTAACAACCGAGCATTATTTAAAAAATTGTCTTACCAGCCAAGACGACTATTTAGACAGCCCAACTCGTAGAAGCTTATAGAACACGTGGTAAATTTTTAAAGCTTGAAACAAGTTAGCTGAACACCTCGTGAGCATGTGAGCACCAAGAAATAATCCGCACGATGAAAATACAACTGTTTGCCTGCAGAAAGCAAGCGCACAGAGCAAAATCAATGTGAAACAGCTGAGATATGTGTGCATCACATACATAATTCCAAAATCCACAAAATGAACGCGCTGGCTCACTTACCTTGCCAGCATACCGCATCACTCAATCATCAATTTTCACGTATAGACATCATTACAGCAGCAAAAAAAAAATAATAAACAAGGCATAAATCTTGTACTGGCACGAGCTTGCTTGGCAGCAGCGATGATGCTTGTACAGCTTCTTATCGCTCCTATGGCGAGGGGTGCTGCAATATTTATATCAGTGATAGCATTTGACATTTAACTGGGTTGCATGCGTCCCATAGATCTGAGTCGGATAATCGAATTTTACGATCAAAATCAGCGCTAATACTTGTCCGGCAAGTGCACCGCCATAAAGAAGTGAAAGGCCAGCGTTTTAGTGTAGAGGAGACCAAGGACTTCGGGCTTCGGCGAAACGAGCTTCCACTGTCGCAGCCAGTTTCCAGATCAGCTGATATCGCATCCTTGCACGATCAGCGCAAGGCGCGCACACCAATTACAAAATATGCATTTACAGTAACAAGATGCGCATAAGTCTCAAAACAATACATAATTAGTTGCAGTACATTATCGTATAGAAGAAAATCAGCGCTAATTTGACTTACCTGATCGGTATACATGTCAGTGCATGCACATCTATATGAAGAAGTGAAAGACGGGCGTTTTGGGGCAGAGGAGATCGGACCTCGGACTGCAGCTAAAAGAGCTAATTCCCCCGCCGCAGCATCGTTTCCAAGTCGGCTCAGCACGTCTTCCTGCGCAATCAGAGCGAAATGCGCACACATCGATTATAAAAAGAACTGTAGGTAGTAACAAGATGCGCATATATATACGCGCTCCAGAAACAGTTGGAGTATATTGTCGTATCAAACAAAATGTGTGCTAATTGGACTTACCTTGTCGGTGTAGTGAGTGTCCCTTCATATTAAAAAGCGAGCATTTTGGGGCAGGAGATGCCCAAGGACCCAGACTGCAGCAAAATTAGCCAATTCTGCCACCGCAGCCAGCCGCAGCCTTGTTTCCAAATGGCTCAGCAAGTCTTCCTGCGCGATCAGCGCCCACACCAATTATATATATATATATATATATATATATATATATATATATATATATATATATATATATATATATATATATATATATATACTGAAAGAAGGCTAGGTTGAGACGGCAAGGTCGTGACGGCGAGGCCAGTGATGCCTTGTCTAGCGTTTTAATCCGATGACAAAAACCCAGGCGCGTGCCGGAGCCGGCGCCACGGGACGATGATGATGGTATGTACAAATGAAAGAGGAAGATCATGGAATGAACAAATTAAAGAACAGCCACGGAAGGCTCACACAATCTGCCCGGGGGGTCGGAAGCGGCCAGCCTGGCCGCTCCTAACTAAGCGATGCATCGCGGCGCACAAACGGTTTCAAGCGAGACACATGAACAATTTCAGTTCCACGGTGGCGTCGATCAGCTGGGCGATCAACAGGCGTCACTTTGTAATTCATTGGGGAAGTTTGGCTTATGACCTCATAGGGACCTACGTAGCGATGGTGGAATTTGTCACTAAGGCCAGGGGTGCGCAATGGTGTATAAAGCAGTACTTCGTCGCCAGGACGAAAAGAGACCACTCGATGTGTAGAATCATAGCGAGTCTTGCGGTCTTCCTGGCACGCTGCCGTGTTGTGGCGGGCAAGATGACGGCATCTGGCCACACGAGATAAAAAATGGGTAGGTACTGATGTGGAGTAGTCGGGCGTAGAGAAGAAGGAAGCGTCGAGGATTGTAGTGGGAGGACGGCCATAAACGAGGAAAAACGGAGAGTAACCGGTAGTCCGTTGTACTGCTATGTTATAGGCGAATGTGACGAATGGTAGAATAGTGTCCCAATTTCTATGATCTGGTGTGATGTACATGGATATCATGTCTGACAAGGTGCGATGAAATCGCTCAGTCAGACCGTTAGTCTGGGGATGGTAGCTTGAGGTTGTCTTATGAAGGGTGGATGACGCGTGAAGAACTTCGGCAACGACTTTCGATAAGAAGGCTGTACCGCTGTCACTTAGGAGCACACGAGGAGCGCCATGACGCAATACAATTGATCGCAAAAGAAAATTTGCTACTTCTTCAGCGGATCCAGTCGGTACAGGTGCTGTCTCAGCGTAGCGTGTGAGGTGGTCGACAGCTGTTATAACCCAATGGTTACCCCCATCGGAGAGAGGTAGGGGACCATATAAGTCGTAAGGTTGAAAGTTGGGCGAGTTGAATCTGGTTCATTTTGAAGGTAGCGCGAAAAACGAGGACCAAGCGCTCGTGTTGTGTCCTTCTACTCTTGGTCCTCGTTTTTCGCGCTACCTTCAAAATGAACCATATAAGTCGATGCCGACTACGTCGAATGGCGTGGCGGGACAAGGAAGAGGTTGTAGAAGGCCAGCGGGCGAAGAAGTCAGCCGTTTGCGACGTTGGCACAGAGGGCAGGATGCGATGTATTTGGCAACGGTGGAAGATAAGCCAGGCCAAAAGAATCTTTTTCTCACGCGGTCGTAGGTTTTGTCAAAACCAAGGTGGCCTGCAGTAGCGTCATCGTGGAGAGCCGCCAGTGTACGTGGGCGAAGCACACGCGGCACGACTGGGATCCAGCGAGTTCCATCAGGGCAATACACGTAACGGAGTAGCATCTTCGAGCTTGAAATTGCGAAGCTGTCGGCGAAGCCTAGCATTGGGCGGGTTCGAAGCGCCGATAAGGCGGTCGATGATAAGACGGCAGCAGGCGTCAGCTAACTGCTGCGAGCGGAGTGCGTGTTTGTGCTCAGAATCGTCAAAAGAAACTGTTGTGATATGCGTCGGGGGAAGAGATGGTCCGCTGTGGTCAGAGGTAGAAATGCGTTGCGAAGAAAAACAGCAGGCTGATTCCGTAAGTGGGCAGCGAGAGAAAGTGTCGGCGTCTTGGTGTTGGCGACCAGATTTATAAGTGACGTCGAAATGGTATTCTTGCAGGCGTAGAATCCAGCGGCCAAGTCGGCCTGTCAAATTTTTGAGTGAAGACAACCAGCAAAGAGCATGGTGGTCGGTCACAACTGTGAAGTGCCGACCGTATAGGTAAGGGCGAAATTTTTGGACAGCCCAGACGACGGCAAGACACTCCTGCTCGGTAATGGTGTAGTTTTTCTCAGCTGGAGTCAGAGTCCGACTGGCAAAGGCAATCACTTTCTCACGCGATGTTGCATCACGCTGCAGAAGTACAGCGCCAAGACAGAGACCACTGGCATTGGTGTGCAGGATAGTTGGAGCGCTGTCGCTGAAGTGGCCAAGAACAGGATCTGATGTGAGGGCGTGCTTTAGGTCATTAAAAGCAGTTTCGCACTGTTCCGTCCATACGAAAGAGCTGCGTGCTTTAAGTAGCTCATGAAGGGGTGCAGCAATAGTTGCAAAATGCCTTATAAAACGCCGGAAATAAGAGGCGAGGCCGAGGAAACTGCGCAAATCTGTAGTCCGTTGTGGACGAGCAAAGTTCAGGACCGCGATTATTTTTTCAGGATCTGGGCGAATGCCGCCATGGCTGACCAGATGTCCCAATATTCTAATTTCCTCCTGTGCGAAGTGGCACTTCTTGGTGTTGAGCTGAAAGCCTGCCGAAGCGAGACAGGTGAGGACTTCATTCAAGCGCGTGAGATGGTCATTAAAGGTTTCCGAAAAGATAACAATGTCGTCCAAGTAACACAAACAGGTCTCCATTTTAGGCCACGAAGCACAGTATCGATCATTCTTTCAAATGTCGCTGGTGCGTTACAAAGTCCGAAAGGCATAACATTAAATTCGTAAAGGCCATCGGGTGTTGCGAAAGCGGTTTTTTCTTTGTCGTCCTCGTGCATAGGTATTTGCCAATAACCTGAGCGGAGGTCCAAGGTCGAGAAATATTCGGAGCCTTGGAGAGAGTCAAGGGCGTCATCAATTCGTGGCATCGGATATACATCTTTGCGGGTAATTTTGCTGAGTACGCGGTAATCAACACAAAAGCGTACCGAGCCGTCCTTTTTTTTAACTAGCACTACTGGGGAGGACCATGGGCTTGTTGAGGGACGAATTATATTGCGATGGAGCATGTCATTTACATTTTCTTCAATTACTTTTCGTTCAGAGAGGGAAACCCGATAAGGCCGTCGGCGAACGATAGAGTTACCTTCTGTAATGATGCGATGGTGCGCAACACTAGTCCGTCCCAGTGGTGTGGAATTGGCATCAAAAATGCCTTGGTGGTGTCGAAGCAATGTCAGCAGTTCTTGGCGTTGGTTCGGCGTGAGTTTAGGATTAATAGTCTTTGCGAGAACAGAAATAGAGACGTCTGACGAAACACTTCGCTGAGTCGGAGGGGCGGTGAGCACCATCATTGAAAAAGGTTGAACATCCACCATGCAATGCAGAGAAGTTCCTTTTGGGAGCACGAGGGATTCACGTGAAGTGTTAGTGGCCAGTACTGTCGCTGAGCCGTTGTGGAACCGGACAAGACTTGACGGGAAAGCGATGCCGCGTGCAAGATGACTATATGATGGTGCTATGAGTACGTCCCCGTCAGTGATGTGGTCAGAAACAACAGTAAGCAGTTTTTCGCACTGAGGAGGCAAAGCAGTATCAGCGGCGGCAACGAGGGGATGATGTCGTTCAGAAAAGTCAGATGAAAAATCGCTGTCTGTCATATGGATAACACGGTCACCACAAGAAATTAACGCTGAAGCGGTTGACAAAAAATCCCATCCAAAAATCATCAGGTTAGCACAAGGTGAGAGAACAGCAAACTGCACATGATGGCGGATGCCGTCGATAACAACTCGTACGGTGCACTTCGCTGAAGGGCGCAAAGGGACGTCATTGGCTCCACGGAGTTCAGGCCCATCATATGGTGTTGTCACTTTTCGCAAACAGTAGCACAAATCAGCGTGAATGACAGAAATTGCAGCCCCTGTATCAATAAAAGCTTCGACCGGTAAACCTTCAGCGATAACAGCAATCACATTATACGGGCGATCAGGAGGACTTTTAGTAAGTTCGCAGAGTGTAGTTTGACCTCCGGAAACTGCAACACTTAGTTTTCCGGATGGCGGACAGGGGAAACTGAGCGGCGGTATGGGGATGTGGACCGGCGTCGATATACATGGTTCCCATGAGGCTCAGAGGAAGATACTGGAGGTGGGGAGGATCTTCGAGGTGGGCTTGGAATAGACCGGCGTTGATAATATGAGGTCGAAGGCATGTCAGTTTCGAAGGTGTCGTAACCACGGCGCTCGTTCTGAAGGCGGCGACGACAGAAGCGGAATATATGTCCTCTAATACCACAGTAATAGCAGACTGGTCGGGAGGGACGCCAAGGTGCGTAATAGGGTGGTGTAGGTTGAGTCATCGCCATTGCATTGACGTGATTGTAAGTTGGTGCCGGTCGGGGCGGGGGAACCAAAGAAGGGGGGGGATGCAGCGACGTACGCGTAGGTCGGCGCTGGACGGTTTGCAGAAGGTTCGGATGACATGGGGTGGCTGATAGTTGATAACTCTTCTTTAATCATGTTGCGGAGAACGGCGTCATTAGAAGGTGCGGAAGAATGATCGCACCCATGTCGACAAAAAGGATTGAGGGTTTGGAGCTCCTCGCGGATGATTGCTCGAATCATTGCCCGCAGATCAAGGTCAGCAGAGGTCGGACCAGTTGCGAAGCTGGGCTGTAATCGAGAGGACTGCAGCTGGTCGAGGCGTTGACAGGTCGTTATAATTGAATCAACACTTGAAGGATTCTGGGCAGCTAAGGTATGATAAGCCATAGAATTGATCCCTTTTAAGACGTGGTGCACACGTTCAGGTTCTGTCATGGTGGGACTAATGCGCCGGCAAAGTGCAAGAACAGCCTCTATGTAAGACGCATATGATTCATCAGGACCTTGAAGGCGGGAAGCAAGCTTGTTTCTCGCGATCTCAGTCCGAACTGCCGGGTCGGCGAAGTATTGTCGGAACTGCTGTTTGAAAGTGGTCCAGTTAGTAGTGTGGGGTTCGCGATTAATGAACCAGTTTCTGGCGACCTCAATGAGATAGAACGAAACGTTGAGGAATTTTAAAGCATCGTCCCACCGGTTATAGGCACTGCAGCGTTCATATGTGTCGAGCCAGTCATCGACGTCTTCGTCGCGACGACCAGCGAACAGCGGCGGGTCCCGTTGACGTGGGGGCAGAGTCGGAGGCGTCGGTGCAGCCGAGGTAGAGGGTCCGGCCTGGTCGGGATTGCTCTCGGTGGACATGATTATGGTGGAAGTTGCCAAACGGCGACCGGAACGTAGCTCCAGCGAGAGGCAGGGCCCAAGGCAGCAAGGGGATCGAATTTGACCTCCACCACTTGTGAAAGAAGGCTGGGTTGAGACGGCAAGGTCGTGACGGCAAGGCCAGCGATGCCTTGTCTAGCGTTTTAATCCGATGACAAAACCCAGGCGCGTGCCGGAGCGGGCGCCACGGGACGATGATGATGGTATGTACAAATGAAAGAGGAAGATCATCTAATGAACAAATTAAAGAACATCCCCGGAAGGCTCACAATATATATAAAAGATGCAAGGAGTATATAACAAGATGAACATATGCTCCAAAAGAATACATCATTATGTTGAGTATAATATCGAATCGAGCAAAAAGCTCCTCTGATCAAGACCGAAAGATCATGTACTTACGCATGTTTTGGTGAACTTTAGCACGAAGAATCTGCACAGAGCGGCTGCAATCATCAGCTGCATATGTGGGCTGTTTTTTTCAAACGCTGACTGCTGCAGGAGGTTGAGACAGATTGAATTTGCGCGAAATAAAAGCGGACGATAAAATTAGGCAGTAGGCATCGCGCCCACACGGAGGCTGGCCGTCGACTGAGCGGCGCCGCGCATCTTAGCTCGCGCGGGATGTGTTTTCCCGCCATTTGGCCACGTGACCTCAAGAAGGGGGGAGGGGGGGGGGGAGAAGCTGCAAAAGCAGCGAGAATTTCTCTGTGTGCGGTGCATGCAATTCTTTTTTGTTTTGTTTTTGTTTTCGCCGATATTTGTGTCCGCTTCGGCATTCCTGTCGCGGTAGGGTGCCTGGATGCCTCCCCGTGGTTCTTTCCGCTTTGCCGCAGGGAGAAGAGATGGACCGACGGGGGGCAGCGGGTCCCGCGCAGCAAGAAGCAGTCTTCTTTCTTCTTCACGCCCCCTCCCCCCTCCCTCGTCGTTCAAGAAGCGTCGAGGTCGTTTCTTTTCTTTTCTTTTCTTTTTTCTATGGCTTCTGCAGAGCCCTCGTCTTGATACCAGCGGCTGTAGTTCTTTGCATGAAAAAATATGACTTGGAGCGAATGCATGTAATGTTCTTTTAACCGAATATCTTCCACACAAATCAAGTGTGGGGCAGTAGAATACCTGCAGCTTCATTTAGCCAAAATAGCAAGACCTAGCTACGTATATACTGTTCAGCAACTTTACCGAAACCGTCTTGGAAAATGTTTCCACCGGTCAAGGTGTGAATATTTTCCAAGACGTTTAAGTTGCAGAACACTGTATATTATGAGTCATTAATCGCAAACCACATTTCCATTTTCGCGTTTGGTTTCCTCCATAATGCGGCTTCTGCATCTCGACTAAAGCCCGTGACCTCGAGCTCAAGCTGGTAAATACCGATTTAACCACATAACTGCTGCAAGTTTCTGACAAAAATATATTTTGTCCATTTGTTCTAGGGATGAATGAAAAGCAGTAGAAGGTCGCAGGGCAAAGTGCACCGGATCCGGATGAAAGCTCATAAAAGCTCACCGCCTCTTTTCTTGACCCCGTACGAAAGGTAAACTCACGAAGGCTGCGAAACGAATTTAAGGGCGTTTAGGATTGATAGGTTTCGAGGGCACTGGCGAAAGTAATTGACGGTTAACATATAAACCTTAAAAGCCCCCGATCTCTTCGGTTTACGGTGAGTTTGCTTAGGGTTATGTTATAGGTTAACTTTATGATGAGGTTGTATAAATTCAGAGGTTACCATTTAACCATAAAAAATGAACAATTACATTCCTAGGCTAATAGCAGTTTACCGCGCAAATCTTAGGCACTTAATACTAAGTATGCTTCAAACAGACAATCAGCGCCTACCAGTTCACAAATTCAAGCATAAGTTCATGACAAATCGCGATCAACTACAGAGTGTACCATACCCGCCGCAGCTCAGTTAGCGCGCGGTTAAAGCTTTATTTCAAAATATGTATAAATAACAGTTAATTTCACCTTCTGTTGTGCAATGTATAATTCTATCAGTAGGCTCAAATGATATAGTGTCAATATATATCATGCACGCGGTATAATTCAATGTTGCATTAAAATAGCTGCTTCAATGATACGAATTTTCCACTTTTCTCCTGGTAAGCCGACTGCCTCATGGAACGTAGAGGGGAAGCCTGGTGTATTGCAGGAGACTTTACTTTGATATGCACAATGTCATTTAATGATATATTATAGCAGCAGTGAATACGCGGCTGTGGAAAAGGGGATTCGAGGAACTTTATATATATTCTGGCATTTGATACCATATTTCTGCGTGTGAGGCTGACGTTGAAGAATTTAACACAATGTAGACCGCCACTGTTGCAGGAGCCGATCGATCCTCGTGATGTTGCGCGGGATGCTCAAAACGCAATCCCTTTGAATTTTCTCAAAGGTTACTTCTTGCACAATGCTTGTGTTCGCAGGAAGTTACGTTCGACAGGCGAATCGTCCGGGCGATCGGCTCTTTGCGTGCCTTTCATTTTTATTTGGAAACTATCACGACCACATTTGTATTCTGGATAAAGACAGTCGGCCTCGGCATATTGATATATCAGGAATATAGCTTTCCTAATCCCCGTGTTTCAACTGAGGCGGGCAAATATTTGTCTCAAGCTGTTCCATTTATCCTCATGTCGGCAATATACCCGAGTTTCGTCTATCGAGAGTGCAGCATATATTGCCGCGAAACCTTCAAAACAGTATTTGTTGTTTTTTAACAGCCGCCGGCATACAGGCTTATCACTCTGGTTCTGGACCGCGTATCAGTTCCGTAATCTTTGTTTGTTACTGCTCGATGTCGCGGGTCACACCTTTATCAGTTTTGTTGTAGCGCAAGACGCAGCGAGATCTGTCTCGAAGGTTCCGGCCACTCGCTTGTCTTTCCACAATGTTCCAGCCCGTGCTGGTAGCTGTTTGCGACGTTATCTAGATTCTTCTGTGCAGCCTTTAAATTGAGCGTTGCCGAGTGTGACGAGCATTCTTTGTTCGACGATCGACGATCACGTTTGTTTCTATCGCCGCCGCCGAGTTGCTTAGTTATTTTGCGGGCGCAAGTCAGCCCAAATAAAGAGTTTCTTTAGTGCAATCATCGACCCCTTCATTTGTGTCGCCAACCTCGTCACCACTACGTGACATCTGGTGGAGGTGCTGCCTTTTATCCTTCAAGCGAAGACCCAAGCCGTGTTCCTGTCGCCCAGGAAGACCAGCCTACAGGTCACCGAGCCAGCCGCCGACTTCAAGGCCTACAGCCAGAGCACGGTCTGCTACCTGACCCCATTCGATTTCGGAAGACATCGACGCTGACAATGGCCCAGCCTACAGCACCGGTTGTTTTCGTTCAACCCCGTGAGCCCCCCTGCTTCCATGGACGACCGGACGAAGATGCAGAAGACTGGATGGACATTTACGACCGTGTTGCAGAATTCAATGGCTGGAACGACGCCGCGAAACTCAGGCAAGTCTACTTTGTTCTTCAAGGACATGCCCGAGTTTGGTTCGAAAATCATGAGGCAGCTATGAAGGATTGGGAGAGTTTCAAGGAAGCGTTTCTGACTGCCTTTTGAAGCGCCGTCCGAAAGGAAAGAGCCCAGGCCCTCCTTCAGTCAAGACTTCAACTCCCTAACGAGCCTGTCTTGGCGTATGTTGAGGAGATAAAGCGCCTCTTTCGCCGCGCCGACCCTAATATGACCGAAGGTGAGCCAGTCAAACTTCTATTGCGAGGCGTTAAAGAGTCGCTCTTTTCGGGTCTTGTGCGAAATCCGCCAAGAACTGTGGCGGAATTTGAAACGGAGGCGTCTACTATTGAGAAGACGTTGGCCACCCGAACGCGCCACTACGAGCGACCACTTCAGCCGGACTGCTCAATCCACTACCCCAGCGCATCTACAAGCGGAGAAAACCTTCGGGACCTCATCCGGGAGATCGTGCGAGAGGAGCTCCGCCGACTGATGCCATCATCGCAACAATCGCAGGTGGCGACGCTCGCGGACGTCGTCCGTGAAGAAGTCCAGCAGGCGCTGGGCGTTCCTCAAGCGACGGCTGCGACTGTTCCAGCACACGAGGCAACAGCGATGAACTACGCTGGTGCATTACGTCGCCCTCCGCCCCGACGTGATGACTTTCCGAGCCCTCACCGCAACCGTCCTGTTCCTGAAAACCGCCCCTTGGCCCCCGCCCGCCAAGCCTACCAACGACCCCCAAACCCCAGGAAGTGCGACGCCTGGAGGACTGCAAACAACCGGCAATTATGTTTCCACTGCGGTGAGGCCGGCCACATTCTGCGCCACTGCCCGTACCGACGAATCGGTCTCCGCGGATTTGCAGTCGACGCTCCACGACCACGCCCAGGTGGACGACCACAAGAAATTGACAACTATCTGCGTAGCGGTGAGATTGCGCCACCAATCCGTCGATTCAGGTCTCCATCGCCGTACAGGGCCCGCTTTGCGTCGCCAGGCCGTACCTATGATGAGAGTATGCGCGGAAGGTCCCCAAGCCCGCGCAGGGGAAACTAAACAGAGCAACCTTTGGAGGTGAGGTTGCTCAACGACGAAAAGACGAACATCCTCCACCGCCGACGACCACTAACGACGACGCAGCCATTTCACCGCCGCTCCACACGACGTCATCGACGACATCACGACCATACTGCAAGCAGACCACGCCGCCCAGCGCAGTAACTACGGTGTGCCCCGGCCATGACCTGAAGAAACGACGGAGCCGAGATCGGACACTAAGGCCCACGTGCAATGCGAGGACGCGAACAAGTGACCTTGAAGTTGATATCGACGGTCGCAGAGTCATTGCCCTAGTAGCCACCGGAGCTGACTATTCAGTCATTAGTGGACCGTTAGCTATCAGCTCAGAAAAGTTACCACCGCATGGGATGGCCCGCTGATTCGAACCGCATTACTCCATCGCGACGATGCACTGCAAGAATAACCGTAAATGGGCGTACTTACCCCACCAGCTTTGTGGCCTTGCAGCAGTGCTCCCGCGACGTGATTTTAGGCATGGACTTCCTAAATGAACATAGGGCTATCATCGACCTGCGATCCAAGCTCATCAAGCTCTCTGCAGACAAAGCCATTCCTGCTACGACGACGTCGATGCAACACATCGCTCTAAACGTCCTCGATGAAGAATTGACCGTCCCGCCCCGATCAAGCATCGCAGTCTGCGTAGGTAGCGCAAACATCGAAACCGCTGAAGGCGTCGTCGAAGGAAATGTCGAATTGCTCTTAGAACGAGGTGTCGGTATCGCAAGAGGCATCGCGAAATTCCGGAGAGGTCAAACTCAGGTGCTGGTAACAAACTTCACCGAAGAATACCGGCATCTCAACAAGAGCACGACGATCGCTTTTCTCGACGAATTAGCCGACCTCAAAGATGTATTCGCCCTCCACGACCAAACGCTGGAAGACTCACCGGACCAATTCCGTCAGCCCAAATTTGACATCAACCCGGCATTGACCCACAGCAGGAAAGACCAGATTCTTAGTCTTCTTCGAAGCTACGGGGAGTGCTTCTCGTCATCATCGAAGGTACGACAAACACCACTGGCCAAGCACCGCATTATAACGGACGAACACGCCCGACCTCTGCGCCAAAGCCCTTATCGTGTATCGCCGCGAGAACGCCAGGCCATTCGCGATCAAGTTGAGGAAATGCTACGTGATGACGTAATCCAGCCCTCAAACAGCCCCTGGGCGGCACCAGTCGTTTTGGTCAAGAAGAAAGACAGCACACTTCGCTTCTGCGTTGATTACCGCCGCTTGAATAGCATAACGAAGAAGGATGCCTACCCGCTTCCCCGCATCGACGACACTCTCGACCGGCTCTGATATGCAAGGTACTTCTCATCGATGGACCTGAAGAGCGGATATTGGCAAATTGAGGTCGACGAACGAGATCGCGAAAAGACCGCATTCATCCCACCGGACGGCCTTTATGAGTTCAAGGTGATGACATTTGGCCTCTGCTCCGCACCAGCCACGTTTCAACGAGTAATGGACACAGTCCTGGCAGGTTTGAAGTGGCAAATTTGTTTGGTATATTTGGACGACGTTGTTGTCTTCTCGTCAAACTTTGAAGACCACCTAAAACGACTACAGACAGTGCTGGAAGCCATCAAGTCATCGGGACTAACGCTAAAAGCAGAGAAGTGTCACTTCGCCTACGAAGAACTCTGGTTCCTAGGTCACATCGTTAGCAAGGACGGTATTCGCCCAGACCCGGAGAAAACAGCTGCAATCGCATAATTCCCACCGCCTGCCGACAAGAAAGCTGTGCGCCGATTCCTTGGGCTGTGCGCTTATTATCGACGATTTGTCAGAAACTTTTCGCGGATCGCCGAACCGTTGACGCAGCTTACAAAGGCTGACGTACCTTTTAAATGGGAAGCGCCGCAAGAAGAAGCCTTCGACGAACTTAAGCGCCGCCTGCAATGCCCTCCTGTACTTGGCCACTTTGATGAAAACGCCGAGACCGAAATTCACACCGACGCGAGCAGTGTGGGCCTAGGAGCCGTTCTTGTCCAGAAGAGTGCCGGACAGGAGAAAGTAATCGCCTACGCTAGCAGATCCCTCACAAAAGCCGAAGTCAATTACTCGACGACCGAGAAGGAGTGCCTTGCAATCATCTGGGCCACTTCTAAGTTTCGTCCATACCTATACGGCCGACCATTCAAGGTGGTAAGCGACCATCACGCACTCTGCTGGCTGGCTAATTTGAAAGATCCTTCCGGCCGCCTTGCCAGATGGAGCCTACGACTTCAAGAATTTGACATGACTGTAGTCTATAAGTCGGGCCGGAAGCATTCCGACGCAGACTGCTTATCCCGCGCTCCGGTCGATGCTCCCCCGAAGGACGATGACGACGACGCCTTTTTGGGACCGGTAAGCGCCAGCAGTTTCGCAGAACAACAGCGATCAGACCCTGAGCTGAAAGCGCTAGCCGATTACTTGGAAGGAAAGACCGCTTCCCCTCCTGGTGTGTTCAGGCGACATTTATCATCCTTCACGTTAAACAATGGCCTCCTCGTGAAGAAGAACTTCGCACCTAACAAGACCGCGCAGCTTCTCGTAGTGCCTAAAACCCTTCGGCAAGAAATTCTGCACGCGTTCCACGATGAGCCCACAGCAGGCCACCTCGGATTTGCGCGCACATTGCGTCGAATCAAGGAGAAGTATTACTGGCCGCGACTGCCTGCCGAAGTTGCCCACTATGTGAAGACGTGTCGTGAGTGCCAACGACGCAAGACGCCGCCGAACAGACCAGCAGGACTACTAAACCCGATTCCGCCCCCAATCGTGCCCTTTCAACAAATTGGGATGGATCTCCTCGGCCCCTTTCCATCTTCGTCTATGGGTAACAAGTGGATCATCGTGGCCACTGACTACCTTACCCGTTACGCCGAAGCAAGAGCACTACCAAATGGTACCGCGGCAGAAGTCGCCAAATTTCTTGTCGAACAAATTCTCTTGCGACACGGCGCCCCAGAAGGGCTCATCACGGACAGGGGAACGGCGTTTACGGCAGAGTTGACGCAAGCCATCCTGGAATACAGTCACACAAGCCATCGACGAACAACTGCGTACCATCCCCAGACCAATGGCCTTACGGAGCGCCTGAACAAAACGATCGCGGACATGATCGCTATGTACGTCGACGCTGAACACAAGACCTGGGACGCCATCTTGCCGTACGTGATCTTCGCGTATAACACGGCAGTCCAGGAGACGACCAGAGCGACCCCGTTTAAGCTTGTGTACGGCAAAGAGCCCACGACGACGCTCGACGCAATGCTGCCGCACGTAACCAGCGAAGACAACCTTGACGTCGCCGCCTACCTGCAGCGTGCAGAGGAAGCCCGACGACTCGCACGGCTGCGTATTAAAGACCAACAGCGCACCGACAGCCGACGATACAATTTACGACGACGCCACGCAGAGTACAATCCAGGAGACCAAGTGTGGGTTTGGACACCAATTCGCCGTCGCGGATTAAGTGAAAAGTTGTTGCGTCGATACTTTGGGCCATACAAAATCCTTCGCCGCGTCGGACCACTGGACTATGAAGTCATTCCCGACGGAACATCAGCATCACAACGGCGACGCGCACGCCCAGAAATTGTACATGTTGTACGACTGAAGCCATATTACGCGCGTTAAAGAATCTGTGGTGTTTAAACTTTGCAGTGTTTATGTTTAAGTTCCTTTGTTTTGAACATCGAGGCGATGTTTTTTTAAGGGGGGAGTAATGCCGCGAAACCTTCAAAACAGTATTTGTTGTTTTTTAACAGCCGCCGGCATACAGGCTTATCACTATGATTCTGGACCGCGTATCAGTTCCGTAATCTTTGTTTGTTACTGCTCGATGTCGCGAGTCACACCTTTATCAGTTTTGTTGTAGCGCAAGACGCACCGAGATCTGTCTCGAAGGTTCCGGCCACTCGCTTGTCTTTCCACAATGTTCCAGCCCGTGCTGGTAGCTGTTTGCGACGTTATCTAGATTCTTCTGTGCAGCCTTCAAATTGAGCGTTGCCGAGTGTGACGAGCATACTTTGTTCGACGATCGACGAGCACGTTTGTTTCTATCGCCGCCGCCGAGTTGCTTAGTTATTTTGCGGGCGCAAGTCAGCCCATATAAAGAGTTTCTTTAGTGCAATCATCGACCCCTTCATTTGTGTCGCCAACCTCGTCACCACTACGTGACAATATGTATATATGCGAAGCGTTACAGCTCATTTGGTCCAAAAGCCACCTCGCTAACCCGGTTTTCGCTTGAGTATTGTCGAGTTTTGTCTGAAATATTCGGAATGTGGTAGTAAATATGGAGATGCGGTCCAGGTTCCCACCGGGATCTGTGACAGCCTTTACCTTCCTATAACCAATTTACAATTAACTGCGGTTGTCCACCGAAATAGAGAGATAGAAGAATGAGAAGGCGTTGTATCCCGTCGAATGTTAAGGGGAAGCTTGAGCGTCCCCCTAATTTTTATTTCCTTCTTTCAATTATTATTAACTATTCCATCGTACCACTGTGTAAGGTCGTGGAACCATTTACTCTGTGCGACTGCAGACGTGCGTAAGTGCGTGCGTGCGTACGTGCATGCGTCACACACGGCTTCGTGCCGATGTCGGGATAGACTATTAACTCAATAATCTCGGACATCTTGTTCATCCTAAAGTTATAGCTAATTAACATATGCGGGAAACTTCTGATAAAGCCTAGTGCACACAGGTGCCAACTTTCCCACATCTGTGTTCCTTGAATGTTTATTGATCCAGCCACCCAATGATACGACCCTGCATGGCTTAGCACGTGTTTTCTTGCGTTGAGAAGCGTTGAGGTGCCGGCTAGTTGGTAATACATTTTGGAATAACAGCGCGAAGGACGAGGACGAAGATAGAAGGACACAAACACTCTCTTGTGTATTCTTGTGTATTCCTCTTGCAAAGTCAATCTACTTTGATTATATTTTCACTATAGCTAGGTGGTGGCGCCTATTTGGGTTCCGCCTTGTCTTCATTATGCCCTTTGTTGTGCGCTATTGGGTATCCGAGTTAGTGGATCACATAGGTTACGTTGGGCGGCCTTAACTTTTATACTGGCTTGGAAGTAGAAGACAGATGTTTGTAGTGCATGATCAGGGGAAAGACAGGCGCACGTGTTCGCATGGTTAGAGGAAATGTTTGTAGACGGAGCATGGATAGCCATAGCAGTATCTAATCTCTGCAAAGCGCTCTGCTATTCTGCGCCCCTAGACATATGTGCCAAAGGTATGCGAAGTGGGAGACGCTTGTTGCACCGAATCTCCCGCATGCTGTAAGAGACTTTCGGTGGCGCACTGAGTGTGGCGTATTCGATCCCCACCAAATTAAGACAGGCTTTACAGCCGGCATATTGATCCGCACTGTATCAACTTTGGTCACGTAGAGTCTCGCACACGTGTCCTTAAGGACTGCGTCGCAGCTTGGACATTCCGCTGCCTAGCGCCGTGAGCTTTTTCGTCGCACAGTGGAAGGCAGCGTGAAGCGTTCGAACAACGTGTAGTGAAGTCCGTGGGATTGATTGTTTGGCAGAATAGGAACGCGGTTGATCGTATTCTTTCGGTGACCACGTTGTCTACTGTTCCCCATGCTAGTGCGTCTCACCTAGATATAGCCATCTGTTAGCTCTTGGAGAGCAAAGTTTTATCCGGCGGTTGTTGACGCGGCACATCCACCTCAGGAAGGTCACTTGTATATCGCAGTGATTTGAACTCGGTTCTTGTCTTGAAAAACGCAAGCCTGCGGCTCACGCGTATATGTTTGAGCACAAAGGATCGAGCAATCGACTGTCTGGAAATTTGTTAGGTGGTCAGAGCTCCCGAGGGATTCCTGTTGCAGCTGCGCATTATTGATATACAACGTGTGACCAGAAACCCACTGCATTATATATTTCTTGCCGCTACCTTATATGTTCGGTACTGTTTGCTGTTTTACTAAAACATTATTTATTGTCCCAGTGTGCTTTGCTATTTCCATGTTTATCAATAAGATTTATTTGGTTCCCTGCTATGCAAATGGTTGAAGTTCACGCCTATGACGTCATGATCGTTTCTACTTTCTTATCCCGGTACTTTTCAAGCAGAAGTCTTAAGTTTCTGGACCTATGCAACATTCCTTCCATATGCAGGGCTATTCTACAAGCGATCTCTCGGCTTAGTACGTACGACAGATAATTTGCTTTAATCACTTCCGATACATGTTCACGCCTTAAAACTAAAAGTTCTCCATATTACTAGTCTGCAAGCCACAACAAAAACCCGAAATTGCAGCAGTTGCTTCAGGAAAGAATTCTTTTCAATTAGCTTCTTTCATTGCGCGTATCTTGTGTAGCTCTCAATGAATATTCTTAATTTTCAATCACTGTATAACATAGGGATCTCAAACTCATATTGATATGCAGGATGCGTTGAGAAAATATGTCTCTCGCGGACCAGGAGTGGACAGTAACAAGCAAGAAAATATAGAAGCCATAATCCAAGACAATCTGTAAAACAAAAACGAAATACTAATAAAACAAATAAAAATCAACTGTTTAGTTCACCCCACCTTCTTGTCAGCAGTTGAAAAAGCCGGAAAGCAGGGGTCAGCGCCCTTTAGCGAGCGTCTTCGCGACAAGCTTGTGCGCGTTTCTTCTTTCTTTTTGTGAAGGGCGCTTGAGGGCGACCGGGCTCTGCAAAAAGGGGAAAAATGGCGTTTTCTTCCCCATTCTTTCTCAAGTGTTGTACAAATAACTTCTATGCTTAAAAAAAAAGCAAAGCCTTTGATTTTGACATTTTTTGCTATGTCGAAAACAGCAGCTGGTGGCTGTTAACCGACAAAGTGCATATAAGTAGTGGCGGTCCATGACGTGTGAACACTGTAACAGAAGATACGTGAACATGTCATGCGGCTACTACAGGTGTCTAATAAGCCTCCCGGCGTGTCAAAGTTCAACACGTGTTTTTTTTTTTTTTTTTTTTAGAGTCCAACTGGGGATAAAAACAAAATAGCAAAGCCCAAGGTTTTTGTCTAATCTTTGCTGCACTGTCCGCTGCAATGAAAAGAAGCTATATTGAGGTCAGTTTAAGAGGTTTCTTTTTTGTTTCGAAAAGAGCCAAATGCACCTTGGCGGAAAGAAAGCAAAATGCAGTTTTAGTTTTTTATCCACAGCCACACATGGGAAGGCTATAAGTGACAGCTTTGAAGATCTTTGTGCAAACTAAACATTGCAGCTGAACTTCACCTAATTCGGTGCCCAGATTTGGCTCTTTTCGGGAAAAACTAATGCGTTCTTAGCAGGGTCTTTCTATTTTTGTTTTCCTTGCTGTTCTTCGCGCTTTAAAATTACAGACAACTCGCTTTGCGAACACTTTTGCTTGGGAACAGAACTGTCTATGTTAGGAAATGGCAATTATATACGAATCGCATATTTGACGATTCACATTCCTTGAACATTGGATTAAAGCTCTTTTTGAAAAGTAGCTGCCGATTTCTTGAGTGTGACATGGACACCAGGCCATCATGCAGCCGCACGAACGGGCGCTCCCGGCTCTCTTCCGCGAGCGCTCTAAGGCCGCACGGTCGAAAACAAACCAACGCTAACAAAAGGCAAAAAAGAGTAGCACCCCATCCTTACTCTCCCCCTCCTTGCCACTCCCCTTCTCCCCAACCCATCCTCTCCCAACCCTCTCCAATGTTCCAAGGGGTGAGGAGGGGTGCGGGGTTGTCAGCAGTGGGAGAAGGACAAAGGGATTCTAAAAGCGCGGGGACGCGAAGGCGGGGGAGATAACGCATTTGCAATACTGCATGAGAATAGCGACCTGGGTTTCGACACTTTCTTGCTTCGTGCATACCCCGGCGGAGTTACTGAAAGGATACAGCGGTTGAAAACTACTACAATCACTTGTCCTGACAATATATAAATGTGAATGAAAAAGAGGTCTGGCTGTCCAGCGCCTAGTTATTGAAGGTAACAAAGTTGACTGTCTTGTAATTTTAACTAATAAAGCGCAACTTTGGAAAACGCGCTTACATTTCCAACATTTCGTTCGCACGTACAGCGTCCTCGCGCGCTCGAGATCGTCTCAATTGGTCGCGCTTTACACTTCTGCAACGAACTTGAAAGCCCGCACCCACGAGCACAAGCTGCCGAGTTTTCCAAGAACTGTTGACAAGAAGCGGGGGAGGAGAGGGGGGTAGTTTCCGGTCCATTGCAGAATCGGACCGCTCGCTGCGAAAATGCGCCCCTCCGACTTCCGAAAAAAATGAAAAGAGCCGCCCGTCCCACCCCGGCAGGTCGTAAAAGAGGATGAATCGGCCACACGCAAAGAAACAAAACCAAATGACAAGGACGCTGGCCCGTTTTCTCGCGGCTCTTAGCTTTACCAGACTGTTTTGAGAAAAAAAGTATGCGATTAATAACCTGGACAATAATCATTTTCCTTCGTTTTTTTTTCTTCATGTATTTGATCGTAAGACAACTTTGTTCGAAAAGAGCTCCTTCAAAAAATAGTGTACAAATACCACAAAACTGCATGCTCTCTTCAAAGTCGGGGTGTACACATCTCTTCACTCGCCCAGTCAGGAACGCTGAACTTTCGAGCTGCGGGGGTGACACAGTTGCCCGCCCTTCCCACCATTTCCCCCCTCTTTTCCGCCCTTCCTTCGAAACGTCCGAGCGCGTGGTCGGTTTGTTTCGTCCGGGTCTCCCTCCGTGTACGCATTTCTTCTCCAGCTGCGAAGTCGTGTTTATAGAATTTGTCTCTTTGCTTGCCTGCCGGAGCGTTTGCCGCGGCCAAGGCTTGCCAGTGCCCTACGTATAATGTCTGCCCCCGTGTGCTTTTTCTTTTCTGTCCGCTTCTTTTATTTTACACAATAGCCTTTTCCTCCCTTACAATGCGAAGTTGAATCTACCCAAGTGCCCTGCCATATAGCGGACGAATTTCAGTGAGTGATACGGGCTAAATGGGGTGTACGGGAGCTTGTGCGCCAAAATATAACTGATGTTACATCACCTACTGCTGCGCTTCGTAACAAGCAAACAGTATAATGACATGATCTACACATGAAATCGCGGTCACCTTGTGGCTTGCTGTTTATCCGAACTCAGTAAATAATTTTACCAACAGCTATAGGGCTCACTAAAAATGTGAGCGACAAGTTAAAGAAACAATAGCATTAATTAATTTAACAAAACGTTTACACTAAATAGCATGTATCATTTTGTTCCATAGTAAGCGCAAATTACATAACATCGCGAAAAACGAAAGCCAAGTAACAGGCAAATTTTAAAAAAAAAGTAGCAGTCGTGCTCTTCATAACTTTTTTTTTTCAATGTACCGCCTCAACAGTCGGGCCGACGCATTGCCGGACTCTTGCCATTAACCTGACGCCGTGCGCGGCATTTAGTCTATCCGGAAAGTCGGGCCAAAGCCCGCTGCGAACTACTTGCCGAAATGGCTGGCGGCTACCTCCGGGCCGACCGCTTGCCGTGGTTTACTAGCCGACTAAGGCCTCATTCTCACAGCCGGTTTTTCTCTCCTCCGTCGCTTCCGTCGCCTCGGCGCTCGCCCGAGAAGGGGAGTTAATGGTGCCAGTACTCCCCGAAATCGGGTGGCCGGCGCCGTGGGGTTTGCTCCAAGGCGCCGCCGGTCCGGCGAGCGGCGGACTCCGCCCCACGAAAGACGGACCAGTGAGCGCGCTCGCTTCTCTCACGTGACTCTACGTCACGGCTTGCGTGTCGCGACCGAGCGAGCGCTGGCGGAGCGGCCGCGCGGCCATCGCGGGCTCGCATGCAGACGGCGGTGCGCGAACACAGAGAGAGAGAGAGAGAGAGAGAAAAAAGCTGGGGTTGCCCTCCTGTTTGGTGCCCGCGTATTTGGGTTTGCTTGGGACGGTGGCTCCGCGAGAGACAAATGACAGAAGAGACGAAGAAAGCGGGCTGTTCCGGCCAGCGGCTATCACTCCCCGCACCTCTCGCTCATTGGGTGCTGCGCGCGCGCCCCTTTTGTCGCCGCGCTTCTGGACGTCCTGCTCCCTGCACCTCTCGCTTGTTGGGTGTTGCGCGCGCGCGCCTTTTGTCGCCGCGCTTCTGGACGTTCTGCTGCTGAACGTTTTTTGCCCTGTAACGTCGTTTGTGCGCTTCACTGCCTACCTGCCGGGTAACGTCGCGTGTGCACGCTTCGGGCTGCTGCTGAATTTTTCGTTCGTGTAGCGCCGTACGCGCGCTCTTGGCTTCTGCTGAACTGTGCACGCTTCGGGCTGCTGCTGAATTTTTCGTTCGTGTAGCGCCGTACGCGCGCTCTTGGCTTCTGCTGAACTTTTTGCCTGCATTACCGGCTTCATTGTCGTAGTGCGCTGCAGCAGAAGAGAACGTCAAATGCTTTCGTGTCGCCCTCAACACTGATGGGGACGCGTACGAGTGGCTGAGCAGCTACAGCAATGCTACGAGTACGTCGTGGGTAGTCGACTGGGAAGTGGCCGATCCTAAAAGGTATTTTACTACCTGACTTGGCATGTGCTCGTTCCTTGTAGTTTTCTCTTGATTAACTAATTTTGCTTACACCCAATGTTCTCTCTACTGAACTGAAAGTTTTTGGTTGTTTCATTTTGTGTGATAGTATCTGTGCATTCAATTTGTTGATGGCCCAGCATCATAATGCACAAGTTAATGTGGCTTCTTAAATGAAGAATAAATGAGTATAGTGTAATTTCAATGTATCATTTTTCTAATATATGAATTGAAACAAAAGTCTGCTTAGTTATGCTGGAATGTAAATTTATATTTTTAGATTGTAAGCTCTACTTCTTGGGATGCAACTTTGAATTCGCCTGGCATCATCCAAATGACCTTGAGTGGACATACCGCACTTTTCTTACGCCAAAAACTAATCTTTATTTTTAGGTGTCCACAGAAAAAGACAAATACTGCAACTTTCTTTTCCCATAAACCACTTATTATTATTAACAATCGCAGAATGAAACGGCAGTATGACCTGGTGCAGATGCCCACCGAAAACCTGCACCTTACTTTCCCCCAAAACACACTTAAAGTAAAAATATATAAAAAGCATAATAAAAAGTGGTGGGGCATTCTACTTTCCAATTTATTTCCAACCTACAAGTCCCCCATGGAAAAAGCTACCACAGACAGCTTGACTGGGCCTTGGGGGCCTACAGGCAGCATCTCGCAGTGCATTTCACAGCACAATAAAAATGGATATGAACATGAGAGCAAAAGCAGCGTTTACACTTCCTAAAGAATTATACACACATCAGATATCATAAATGAATATGAACATCACAGTAATATTCATTGCCTCATCATAAAATTTGTTGATTCGTAGCTAGGTGGAGCAGTAAAGTCAATGTGGGCTTTAGGTTTATTATAAAGTGATGGTATGCGGTAGTCAAGAGTGGCCCGGTCGTAATTTTTTTTCGTGTATGTGGCACTGGTTTTACTTCCCTACGTAAGCTGTAAGCATGCAAGGGATGTGTGTATCATTTGGAGGGGTACATTTATGCATATAGAAAGACAGTTTGTAATCATATAATTTAGTTGCTTTAAGCATATGATGTTTAGTAAACAAGCGATCAGTAAATAGCTGGCTAGGGTTTCCATAAAAGTTGTCAAGAATTCGTAGCACCTTTTTTTGTAGCCGCTCTAGTTTATTATAATTATGGATGGTTGTAGCTCCTCAAACTAAAATGCAATATGAAAGACTAGAGTAGAAATTAGCAAAACATATTGCTTTTTTGAGCTTTACTGGAAGTAATCCTCTCAGCTTATAGAGACAGCCAACTGTTTTGCTTAATTCTATCGCCAACTTGCTAGCATGTGTGTTCCACGACATGGTTTCTTCAAACCAGACGCCTACAAATTTTTCTGAAGTCACACACTGCAATGCTGCACCTTGAAAGTGTAGGACTAGCTCAGTGTCACAGACTTTGTTATGAGGCTCGAAATAATACATTTAGGATTTTTAACATTCAAAGTTTGCTCAAATAACTATTTATGACAGTGTTCAATTTGGTAAAGGTTTGTGCGGAGAAAAAAATATTTGTGTCATCAGCGTACATGACCAGTTTCGGTGAAAGAGGCAAATTGCACGTCATTAATACATGTCGGGATACATGTAAAAACTGGGATGTGGTCACTGATATAAAGGGAAAGCACACCTGATAAGCACTGGTCACAATGTACAATTGGTAATGCAGATATCTAGAAGTGTGGCACCGGTATCGGTAACATGGGTAGGCAAGGAAATTATATTCGAACAAGTGGAAGCGCGAAGTATGGTTTCTAGGCACTCAGAAGATGAATCTTCACCAAGCATATTGATATTCACATCACCCATAACTAAGAAGGCTCCTTGCATTGAATGGAGGCTTGACAACAAAGTTTTCATTAATTCAAAAAATTGGGTTTTGTATCCTAATAGTGGCCTATGGACAGCTGCTATAAGAATATTTTTTAACCGTACCATAAAGCACTCAACACTGGTGTAATGCATGGTTATTCGCCGAGAACTTCGCAGGCAATTGAGGCTTTGCTTTTTACCTCTTAAGGTGAAGCTTGAGCATCCCCCTAATGCAAACCCCCTCTACAACCTTGCTAAAGCATGTCAAACCATACTTCCCATAGCTTTTGCTTGTGACTATTTTGAAGCCATTCTTATAGCCCCCCATTTTTTCCCTAGGATTGTATTCCACAAAAGGTGGAGATGCCAGCATAGCAGTCGCAACAAGACTGCTGGCCGGAACGCTACAAACTGCCCAGCCTTCGTTGACATAAAAGTCAAGAAAGTCACAAAGGACACAAAGAAGAGGGATGGCTTCTTGAAGCGAACTGTGCCGCTGCCTGCTGTCATCAGGGTCATGGATGACCATAATCATGCTACTGACTGCGCGGATGGCCTGCGGTTGCTGCGGAGCACGTCTGACACTCGGGCAGCATTTCATTCCTACTTTAATGATGGCCACAGCCCAGCAGAGGCCATAGCACTACACCAACGAAAGCTGGAAGTAGAGGATGACGGGCTAGAAAAACTGGCGAGTGGTGCTGTAAACCCGAGTGCCAACACAGTCTACAACTGGTACCGGGTCTGGCGGAAGGAACACTTTGGCAGTACTGCAGATCCTTTGACTAAGCTGGCTGAAAAGGCACCAGCCTATCTTCATAACGGTAAGTTGCAATATGCTCAACAGTACTATGTGATGGAGAAATTTTTTTTTTTTTGCGATTTTATAGCCTCAGGGCATAAATCCATAACGTTGTTGCAGCCTGGAAAGGCCGACATCTGAGGTTGCATTACAGTTTTCTTTTCCCTTCTAGAGGCCACGTCAGGCTTTAACCATAAAGCTTCGGAGCAATGGCCATGTTAGTCTCCACTTTTCAATACCTGGAACTTTGAGATTTGCAGGCCAAACAGTCAGTTCTCTGTCTCGTGAACATTGTGCCTGCCACAGGAGCCGCTAACATAGTAATAGGCCTGGTGCATGAAAATGCAATGTAGACAAATCCCACTGGTTTCATGTGGTATTTAATGTTTTAGCGTTACAAGCTGCAGTGAATATTTTCATATCTTAAACTTGTCATGAGCATGCATCTAGCCTGTGAGAGTTGATAGTGGGTATAACATGTTAAGTTGGCAGGAGCAATATAAAGTGACATGTCTGTGTTTGTACTGCGTCACATAAAATACCCCAGAAAAAAGATTGAATGGCTAAGATTCAAAACCATGAATTTCTCACAGCCTCATAGACACCATATGATTGCCATGTTACTTGCTGGATAAGGTGAACATGGCTTATACTAAGTGAAATGCAAAATCTCGTGATATGAAGGTGAAAAAAAGGGTGAATGCACCATAAGAATGATACGGTGCAAACAAGGCATAAAAGAAAGTGTACAATAGCCTATAAAAGGTGTTTGCAGTCATTAGCTTGATAACTGTTTGCCAGCAGTGAAACCTTACTCCTGGATAGCACAAACAGTAATTATTTCGTCTTTTTTGTGTCCTGTTTAATGATCCGACATCTAAAATATCATTTATGAAAAACTTCCCAATTCAATCAACCACACTATCAAAATAAAAAAAGAAATTCCTCTGCGTGTTTTCCATGATTCCAGAGACTTCTGACTTTTGTTACATGCACAGCTCTACAAAGCCCTCAATTATATACGCATATCTGCTCAGCAAGGGCGCCCTATTAAAAATCGGTTTTAAAAATTATGTGTGTAAAGCCATGATAAACAGTAAACTGTATTGGGTGGGTTAAAAGTAGTTCACATTGTGGAAAAGTGCAAAAGAGACAAAGGAGAGGACGACACGGGTGCTGTCTAACAACTAAGATTTATTAGAAAGTATATACGGTGAAATGTGCGAAACCAAAACAAAACATCAAGGATTATGCTGCAATGAAAGGCACTTATCAATGAAGGCTATCTCATTTCCTTGTAACACAAAAGACTGTTATGCTACACATGTGACCGGCTTCTTAGCAATGCAGTAAGCTTCAAAAATATCCCTGCCTATCTGGTTGTTGCTGTAGTAATGGGTCGTAGTGTTATGCAAAGCCAGATAGCAATTATGCTTTCTGGTAGGCTGGAGTCTTTCTTACACACGGAATTGAAGCTTACAGGTTTGTCATGTAGTATAACAGCAATGTTTTGTGTCTCAGAATATTTACATAATTTTCTTTTCATGCTGTATTTACTACTGCTTTCATGAAAGTTTGAGAATCCGAAATAAAATTTCTCATTACCACCTATTATTTACACTTCATTCTATTTTCATGTGTTAATTTAATGCAGGCACCACATTATTTCCGGTCAAAAATAAGTAAATAACCTAAACGGAGGCCATTTGCTACACAACAAGGGTGGGACCAAAGAGGGTCTTACTGCTCCTGATATCACAGAAGCACAGGCGGTTCTCGCACAATTGCTGCCTTCCCCATATAGTCATTTGTGAACACATTTCTACTCTCTAATAAATTATCTTTCAGGCAAAAGAAATAATTGCATTGATCAACACCACAAATTAGGAGATGATATATTCTCCCTAATGCTTTCCTTCATTTCAGTGACTGTCAGCCTTACCCTTTCTCCACAATGAAATCATGCCATACTAGGCATCTCTCTTGGCCTGTATATACCTACCTAAAGGTTTAGAAAAATTCAGAAATTGTTGTCATCATAATCACAGATGAACACCACACTTAATGCATACTAATGCTCTGAAGTTTCACTTTCTAAGAACAATTTCCGAGTGGCAAGCTCTACCTCTACAAATGGTATTGATTACCATTGGCAACAAACTTTATAGCATATTTTAGAAAATGCATTTGTCGTATACTGCAATTTTAATTCATGTTTTTAATTAATGTTTGCCTTCTCATTGCATTTTGCTTTTATTTTCTACCCCCCTGCTTGGATCTAAAGAAAGGTCTCTATTATTTTGTACGAAAATAGTGTTCTGGTTACGTCACATGAAGCATTGACACAGTCGATAGTACAAGGTTAAAAGCACGTGTCACCTTTCGCAGGGATCGATGTCAGGATCACAAAATCTGAAGATGGTACCAGCTGGGCAGCTCTTATAGTCACCCAAATAATGAAGAGGACGCAAGGGCTGACTTCTGCCAAGGAGATTATATTCATCGACAGCACAGCCTCATGCGATGAGTCCCAAAGCAGCGTAACGCTGGTGCTTGCAACGACCGTGGTTGGAGCGCTGCCGCTAGCGGTCCTGCTGCACAGCTCTCAAAGCACCGAGAGCTACAAAGCTGCTTTTGGCCTGCTCAAGCAGAGCTACCCGACGTGCTTCGGTGGTGCTCATGTAAGCATTAATGTGCATAGTGTTCATAACGGACCAAGTCATAATTACAGTTAGGTGCACAATTGTGAATTGATCTTGCCTCTCTCCTGCTCTGTTGGAAAGGGGGAGAACAAAATGAAACGTTCTGCAAATTTAATCTGACCTGTTGCATACACAAATCAACTTATAAATTTTCACCACCACAGTTTTTAAATAATAATTCCCAAAGACTATGTAATAAAAATACAGCATTAGCTTCCAATTCATTTTATAAGGTAATAGGCAAAGGCTATAAAAATTCTACATATCGTGATCATCAGCCAGACTATACCCACTGTAGGGCGAGGACCTCTCCCATATTCCTCCAACTAACCCAGTTCTGTGCTAGCTGCATCCACTTGACACCTGCAAACTTCTTAACCTCATCCGCCCACCTAACTTTCTGCCTCCCCCTGCTACGCTTTCCTGCCTTTGGAATCCAGTTTGTTACCGTCAGCTACCATTGGTTGTAGCTAATATCGCTAATACAGTTTTCGCCTTCTTTCTTGATATGAAAAGCTTCAAGTGCCAACCGCGTGTTTATTTTTGCTTCTGCCAAGAATCGTCGTCTCATGAAATCGCGGTGCACACTCGCAAGCAAGAATATGGGACACGAGATGAACACCTTTGTCATCTTTCTTAACATTTAGCGCATGCTCCCTCAGTCGCTTATTAATACAGCGGCCAGTCTGCCCGATGTACGTCTTCCCGCAGGAAAGTGGGATGGAATACACCACTCCAATGGTGCAAAGAACATGAGTAGTTCGGTGCCTGATTTGGCAGCCAAGACGCCCATCACTGCACGTGCGGGAGCAGAGCTTAGGGATAGAATGCCTCTTTGCTATCTTCTTCATATGGTGTGACACATTATGAAAATAAGGGACCATCACCGGCCTGAACGTTTCACGTTTGGCCTCCAGGAGGTCTGAGGCCAAACGTGAAACATTCAGGCCGGTGGTGGTTCCTTCCGCAGAATCCGCAGCTTTTTTCTGTGTTATGAGCACAGCCCAGTCTCCAATATGGCAGTGCCCGTTGGCCAATTTTGAAAAGGTTAATAACAGGCTACACAAATACCTTCAATAGGTCTCTCTTGCCACTGGCCATTGATGAATGGAATTCGATTCCGAAATCTATAGTCCAGGAATGTCTGAACTTGAAATTTAGACTGTTAATATCTGTCCAAATTGCTAAATTAAAATGAGCAGCATTTTGACTTAAATTTTTCTTAACTACCTTACTGTAGCCTCAAAAGTGAGTTTTGCTTTGTTCGCTCTCTCAAATTTTACTAACATATACGACCTGTCATTTGTCTGCGTAGCCTCAAAAGTGAGTTTTGCTTTGTTCGCTCTCTCAAATTTTACTAACATATACGACCTGTCATTTGTCTGCGTACTACTTTGTGCATATTGTGCTTCTATAAACCGCCTTAATGTGTAAGCATATGCTGACATGAATGCACTGGTGCCCTTGACCATTTGGTTTTTGCATTGTTCTATTGTTATGCACTGTATTGCAATGTTGTTACCATGCCTTTTTGTTTGTTTTCCATTGTATAAAAAATCTACGACAATGAACATTCTCTACTAGTCCTTGCTTCCCCAAAAATAATGCCCGCTCAAGGTCTTTAAGGATCAATCAATGATGACGGTAACAGTCTGGAAGGTAGAAGAACGAAACAACCAGATGTTAACCGAGTAAAAAGCTAGTCTAACTGATCTGTGTGTGTGCCTGTGTATGTGTCAATAAATGTGAAATACCAATAAAATCTTGTAAATAATTGATTAGAAAGAAAAAAAACAACCACAGGTCACTGGTGGGATACAAACCTGTGAACCTCGAATATAGTGTCTGGTACTCTTATCAACTAAGCTACAATAGTGGTTATTCAGTGTTCAAGTTTGCTCAATATTTGTGTGGCGTGTAACCTACACTTGACGGTGCTCACCAGAACCACCCTTGTCGGTGGTCCTCAGCTGTCATGTGGAATGTCAACTTAAAGGAAGAGTGGGAGCTGGGCGCTACCTGCGACATCAAGGCTTTCAGAAACAAGGCCCATATGGCAAACATTAGGCTAATCAGCAAACAAATGCAGGGAGAACAAGGTGCTCATTACATTATAATATATATATATCTCGTGAGGCAGACAGTCGCACCAGCGAATTCACCTTTCTATTTCAGATAAGCCGAAGCAGCAGCTACTGACTAGCCCCAGCTCATCACCACTTCGTCTTTTTCCCACGACTTGATAATGATTACACTTAGATGAAGATGAAGTTCACTCACACTGCTTACAACCTTCCCCCTCCAAAACGAAAGCGACCATCCTGGTCGTAAATTATAGCTTAAGGTCGGCAGTTAGTGTTTAAAACGCGACATGTGCACTACTTCGGTGTCAGTGCCGCGACACCGGTGATCGCGAACAGGCGATGCAGGTGTGATGAGATAGTTGGAAAAGTTTGTTCTAGAACCGTGTACGAGCCAATAAAACGGCTCAGAAACCTTTCACACAGGCCGGGGATGCGAGTAGATGTCCAGAGTAGCACTTGGTCTCCAGGGCTGAAAGACACTGAGCGATGGGTTGTATCATATTTGCTTTCCCTGGAAGCTTGAGTGGCTTCAGTTTGAAGGCGGGCACAATCACGGCAGTGGGTGATACGAGACACAAACTGTTCATGGGAAGGTGCGGCAGAAGGAGTGGAAACTGAGAAGAAAGATGCTTTGAGTGAGAAGGTACGGTGGTGGCCATAAACAAGAAAAAATGGAGAGTAGGTGGTGGTTTGTTGAACGGCAGTGTTGTAGGCGAAGGTGACAAAGGGGAGTAAAGAGTCCCAGTTGTTGTGCTGAGGGTGAATATAGGTGGATAGAATATCAGAAAGGGTGCGATGAAAGTGTTCAGTGAGACCATTGGTCTGAGGGTGGTAAGGAGATGTAGTTTTGTGCACTGTGCCTGAAGCATGAAGCACTGCGGCAAGGACGGTGGAGAGGAACGACTTACCACGATTGCTAAGGAGGAGGCGAGGGCCGCCGTGGAGAAGTATGGTGTGGATGAAGAAGTTGACGATTTCGGAAGCGGAGGTGGAAGGAAGTGGTGCGACTTCAGCGTATCGGGTGAGGTGGTCAACGGCAGTAACGACTCGGCAGTTGCCAGCTGCAGTCAAGGGCAGGGGGCCATATAAGTCTATTCCGACGACTTGAGAGGCGTGAAAGGACATAGGAGAGGTTGTAAGAGACTGGCAGGAGGCGACGTAGACCGCTTGCAGCGTTGACAAGGGATGCAAGACACTACATATTTCAATAGTGAGGTTGAAAGGCCAGGCCAGAGGAAACGACTTTTGATGCGGTCGTAGGTTTTGTGGTATCTGAGGTGACCTGCGGTAAGGTCGTTGTGAAATCCTTGTAGAATTTGAGGACGCAGGGAAGAAGGAATTACGGGAACCCAGGTGTGGCCCAGTGGGCTGTAGTTGTGCCAAAATAATGTGCCATTCTGTAACTTGAAATGTTTGAGCCGAAAACAAAGACGGGCATTTGGAGGTCTCATAACACCGGTGAGACCATCAATCAGCTTTCGACAGTAAGGGTCAGCACTCTGGTGGTGAGCCAGATTACAGTCTATGTCTGGCATGGGAGCAATAGAGGCGTGACTCCGTTGGGACAGGAGAGGAATGTGAGGACATGTGTTGCGATGGCGAAGCAATAGGGCAACGAGAGAGAGCGTCGGCGTCCTTGTGCTTCTTGCCCGATTTGTAAGTGACAGTGAAGTCGTACTCTTGAAGGCAGAGGATCCACCGCCCGAGACGACCGGACAAATTTTTCAAAGAGGATAATCAGCATAGGGCGTGGTGGTCAGTGATGGCCGTGAAGTGACGGCCGTACAGGTAAGGATGAAACTTCTGAACAGCCCAGATGAACATTCTTGCTCGGTAATAGTGCAGTTTTGTTCCGCAGTAGTCAGAGTTCGGTGTGCATAGGCAACAACATTTTCTGTAGTGATGTCTTGGCGTTGCAGAAGGACAGCGCCAATGCCATGGCTAGTGGCGTCGGTGTGCAAAATAGCCGGAGCTTTGTCATCAAAATCGCAGAGGATAGGACCCGAAGTCGGAGCACGCTTCAGAATTTCAAATGCTTCTTCGCAGCAAGAGACCAGACGAAAGGCATATCGGTGTGAAGAAGCGCATGTAAAGGTGAGGCAATAGAGGCTGAATCGCGGATGAATTTGTGGAAGTATGATGCCAAGCCGAGGAAACTGCGGAGATCTTTGACCCTAGTCGGGTGGGGAAAGTGCAGCGCAGCAGCGATTTTGTTCAGGGTCAGGCTTATTTCCTTCGCTGCCTACGAGATGGCCAAGAACTAATAGATTTTCAATGCAAAATGGCATTCCTTCGTGTTTAGCTGTAGGCCGGCACTGGAAAGAGCTGTCAAAACTTTATCGAGACGACTAAAATGATCAGAAAATGATGTCGCCTAAGTAACAGAGACATGTTTTCCATTTGAGGCCGCGGAGAACTGTGTCAATCATGCGCCCGAACGTAGCAGGAGTGTTGCAGAGTCCAAATGGCATTACATTGAATTCGTATAAACCGTTGGGTGTTGCAAAAGCGGTCTTCCTTTTATCATCTTCATGCATGGAGATCTGCCATTAGCCTGATCTTAAGTCAAGGCTGAAAAAAAATTGGGCACCTTGTAAAAAGTCGAGGGCGTTGTCAATTCGTGGGAGGGGATACACATCCTTGTGAGTGATTCTATTCAGAGCACGGAAATCTACACAAAACTGAACCGGCTTTTTTTTTTGCACTAGCACAACAACAACAGGCGGTGACCAAGAACTGGACAATGGGCATATGATGTTGCGTGCAAGCATGTCACGAACATTTTCCTGAATAACCTTGCGCTCAGTTGAAGGCATACGATATGGCTGGCGCCTAACTATGCCTGATCCGTCAGTGTGGATGCGATGCGTTGCTGCAGCGGGTTGACCCAATGCGCCGAAATTGACATCGAACGGGTCTGCGTGCTTGTTCAATATAGCGAGCAATGCGTCTGTCTGGTCTGCTGTCAGGTCGGTGCTGATTGTGTGGCGAAGTGCTGCACTGAGCGAGGCAGGGGATGAATCAGAGCGATCAGAGGTGGAAATGGGAAGAAGAGCGACAGGCTGGGCGGAAGCAACTGATGCAACAGTAGAGCCGCGGCACAGAAGAATGGGCTCCGATGTGGTGTTGAAGGCAGCAAGAAGAGAACCGCTACAAAATCGAAGAAGGGACACGATGATGATAACACCTCTTGACAGGAGATGAGGGCTGGGTGTACTCAGGACGTCACCATCGGTGACGGCGTCAGAAGTCACAGAAAGAATATCTTCGTTGTCCGGATAGAGGACGTTATCGGCAACCATAACTAAGCGGGAGGAAGGTCGTTCTCTATCGGCAACAACGCTGCCTGCAGTGACCTCAAGAGTGGGAGTGAAACACTTAATGTCTGCTGAGGCGTTTTGGAGGAAATCCCAGCCGAAGATGAGTTGATGGACACAGGAGGATACGACAGCAAACTCAATGAAGTGCAAGATACCGTCAATGATGACTCGGGCTGTGCACGCTTCACAAGGGTTAATATTCTCTCCATTTGCAGCACGTAAAGCAGGACTGTTGTAAGGAGTGCACACTTTTCAGAGTTTTAAACACAAGTCAAGCTGCATAACGGAAAAAGCGGCACCAGTATCAATTAAAGCTTCCAGTACATTTCCTTCAACGAATAGAGTCGACATGTTCGATTGGAGCAGTGGAGGAATTGGAGGACAGTGCAGTTTTACCTCCGGAAACTGCACAGGCTAGTTTTCCGTGCGGCAGGCAGGAGCTGAAGATGGGGGTGAAGGGGAGACAAAGTCCGCTGAAAGGGTGATGGGGAGCGGCGAAGCGATGGCCGTGCTGTCATAGACAGGTCAGGGGAAGTCGACGGAGGTCATTGTTGGTGTAATATTGGTGAGGCGTAAGCTGGTACGCGTCGTCACGTCAAACGTACCTGTAGCTCGCACGCTCATCTCGCAGTCATCGGCGACAGACGCGTGTAACATGGCCGCGGATGCCGCAGTAGAAACAAACTGGACGAGGTGGGAGAGGCCGCCAATTACCACACACCGGTTGTCGCGAGGACAGGGCGGCGAGGCTGGGTGACACAGGCCAGTGATGGGCAGGAAGACGAGGAGGTGCCGCAGTAACTTCAGCATACGTAGGGACTTAGGAAGGGGCTGGTGGTTCTGTAGCCATGGGACGAGTGAATGAAGCAAGGTCCTCCTTGATAATGCCATGCAACTCAGGAGATTGAACAGGTGGACGTGAGAAAGCAGGCACCGACGAAATATCATTGTGGAGCTCTTCCCGTATAATAGAGCGGATCATGGTGCGCAGATCGGCTTCGGGAGCTTGGCTCGGATCACAGGTGTTGTTGAGGCGGCGCGACTGTAGGTAGTCAAGTCGCTGGCAAGTGGCACGAATGTCTGCTACATATATATCTATATACACGTATTACACTAAGAGTGCCAACAGCCACTGACACCAAAATAAGCATGGGAACTTTTTGTATTGATCATTGTGAAATAAATATGTGATCATGGCAATAGTTGATTCATACGTAGAACCTCTGTCATTACTGTCATGATTAATAATACCTGTCATGAGTGTATTTTCAAAAGTGTTACCATAATCCATCTATTTCTGTTGTCTGCTTCACCAGCCGTGTTGGTCTGTATATCACAACCATATTTATGAAGTGAGCATACTACAACATAAAATATTGTCTTGTTTACACTCGCTCTTCATTTAGACATGACTGAAAAAACACTTTCAGCTTGCACATTCATACGAGACCAAATATATTTAGAAAACAAATGCGATAACTAAAAACACATTACTCTGCTGACTATATTCCACTGCTCTGAGTTTGAGTTGTTTAAACATCTGTGCTTGTTTATTTTCTCTCCGTAGATAAATACTCTACAACCATTTTTTATTCTTAGTTTAGTGATACTGCACAGCTTGTGTCCATCACTCCTGAAGTGTATAACTAAAATGAATAAACAAACTAAAGAAGCTGGCTGAGCACCCAAAGAGGTAAAGCAGAACAATGAATCTGAATTGAATTTGAGGAAACGAAAAGGAAGAACCGTTTATAACATGTAGCGCAGCATTGTTGCAGGTAATGGCAATAGATCTGGATCAAAAGAGGAAAATATGAAGTCAGGGGGAAAAATAAAGTGAAAAGCATTAGGCCGGTATTACCAGGTAATGAATATCAGTTTACCAGTACATCACTTCGGAGGAAACTACATTATAGTTGCATCACGAGTGCTTGCATATGGGACAAACTGTGAGGATACCAATACAGATGGGAATTAAATTGGGGTCAGCATAGTAGAAGTGAAGGACATGGTGTACAGCCAAGGAAGACGAGGCAGTAAGGGTGGGTCTGGGTACAAACGAGAGTTACTGATGCCGTTGCTGAACCTGAAAATAAGACGAGTGGCAAGGCATGTTTTATTAAGGGAATAAGCAATAGTGAACTCTAAGGAAAGAAAAATGCCAAAAGGCAGCAGAAATTCAGGTAGGTGAATGTGGTTTGGAAGTTCGTCGGCCCAAGGCAGGCACATCTGATGCAGGACACAGTTAGGCGATTGAAGTTCCAAGATAAAGGTGCATGTCATGCAGTTTAGTTAGGTTACTACAAATTATAAACCTTTGCATATGCATGTTTTGTATGCTTCCTGCACTTATTGTTTTATTGTATTACATGGGTCATGTTTTACCCTCCTTATTTATCATTTATTATGCAAAAAAAGATTTCTGCTATTTACTTATGTGGAAAAATATCTTTATTGCGATTTGAACAATTTACTTGAAAAGCCCATTAAATAACTGCCAGCCTGTTATGAGACCGAACTGTAAATTGTTTAATCCACTTTTAGTTTGTTTTTTTTTTCGTCTGTGGACATGTTGAGGCCACTGTGTTTGCACCACATTTTGTATTTTGAGCAGGTTTATAATGTCTGCATAAGTGCGGTCCACAAACTTTCACTTCTTTCACCTGTATAGGCCCATAATTGTCATCCCCTGCATTTGTTCTTGGTTTGTGCAAATGCAGTATATAAATGTGTACTTTCTGTTTTTCAAAACGGATTCATATGCTGCAACATACTGCCTGTATTAAATTTCTGTTTCACCCCTTAAAATAATACCTGCTATTTAATTAAATAATGTTGTATATACCAAAATATATAAATGACTAAATATTCACTTTGCCATCCTGTGTAGCAGATAAAGAGGTACCATCTTGAATTGTTGCCCACTTAACTTGATGCAAAGAAGGCTGGAAATAAGCTGTAAAAATGAGCGCTTCCACTTATGTTCAGGAAACAAGAAGTTTCAGTCAGAACACTCTACACATGGCTGGCACTGAAGGATAATAGTTGTGCTGACTCCTCAAAAATAAACGCCTTTTGAATAGAGTCCAAACTTCGTTCCACTTGACCACATGAAAATTTCATGTCATTCGGGTGTTTCTTCGTCCTGCAAGAATGGCTAGAAGAAGACTGTGCAGGGACTGGGCAGTAAAGTTGGTAAGGAAATTGAAACCAGGTGTTCTTTCTAAAAGCAGAACAGGTGGAATTAAGCCACCGACGTTGAGGCTGAAGCCGACAGTTAGACGGAAGCTCCTCTGATTGGGAACAGATGTACATAACATACTGACACGTGAAAATGGAACGCAGACTAAACAATAACAAAAAAAAAAAAACATTTCGGGACCCGTGTGGTCTTAATTGGGATGACATCGAAAGGAAGGAACAGTTCGTGCATGACTCGTTTTAAACAATACAGGTACGCGGCATAGCCGCGCTCTGCTGCATTTTTAATAATTATAAAGGCACGCTTACATTCAAATAATTGAAAGTACATGTATGCAGACAGAATTGCGTTTCGTAAGCACTGTCAGTGCTGTTTTGAAGCTTCAAAATACATGCATACAATGCACGCTAAAAGGGAATGTATACGTACCTAAGTACACACTTAAAACAATTACCTCGGTAATCTCTCAGAGAAATAATGCTCACCACACACACAAAAAAAAAAAAAATAATAATAATAAATTGAAAAAGCATACGCCTCGAATCGCTGGACCGCGGGGTCTCTCAAAGCATCGCGCCGCCTCGGGGGGTGCATTCATCAGCCGATGGCAACAAGCACAGGTGCTGGAAAAGCTTTCCGGTATAAAAAAAAAAAAAGCGCTTAAATAGGTGCGCAGAAGCGCACTAAACGACACACGCCACAGGTTAAAAGCACGTAAATAGCTGGTCAAGTCCGCCAGCTGGACACTCATCCGTCGATGGCAACACAAGTTCGGTTGGAATAACGAATTTAAGCTTAATTAGGTGCGCAAAAGCGCACGAAACAACACACGCCACCAGTTAAAAACACGGAAATCGAAACCTCGGAAGTCAGCCAGCTGGAGCAGCGTGCTACCGCGGCCAACATGACGCCCATTGAAAAACCATACTCTTTGAATAGCTGGGCCGCTCGGCCTGGCTCGGCTCTCTCAAGCTTGCGCCGCCTCGCGGTGGCCGACATGAACGCCCATTGAAAAAGCATACGCCTTGAATCGCTGGGCCGCTGGGCCCTGGGCCGCTGGGCTCTGCTCTCTCAAGCTTCTTGCGTCGCCTTTGGGGGTGTAGATGGTAGTCGGAACAGCCGACTTTCTTCGTCTCTTCTGTCGTTTTCTCTCTTGCAGAGCCACCGTCCCGAGCAAACCCAAATACGCTTGGTGCCCCGCGAAGCGCGCGCTGACAAGAGCCAACAAATGCCGCTTCTTTTTTTCTTTTTTCATTTTTCAAAGCACCGGGTGTCGCAGCTAAACATGACCTCCTACAAAACGTAACGATATTTCAGTTGTATGTTTGAATGGGTGTATCAAAAGAAATTTTGCAAGTTCTGGCGACCCATTCCTTTATTGATGACAGGGTTATTATATATGTTCCTATAGATTTCTTCGATTTCGCTGACTAAAGTTAAATAAAAGTTAAATTGGTTCACAGGAAGGGAAAGGCGCAGTATCTGTCACACTTGTAGCTGTGGACACCTGAACCGCGCCGTAAGGGAAGGGAGGAAGGTGGGAGTTAAAGTGTAAAGAGGGAAAGAGGAGCCGTAGTGGAGGGCTGCGTTGTAATTTCGACCACCTGGGGATCTTTAACGTGCGCTGACATCGCACAGCAACACGGACATCACTTCGCCTCCATCGAAACGCAGCCGCCGCGGTCGGGTTCGAACCCGGGAACTCCGGCACAGTAGTCGGGCGTCTTACCACTGCACCACCCCGGCGGGGCATTTCGCTGACTGCCATGAATAATATTATAGATGTGCGCATTTATGCTGAGCTTGGATACTGGCTTGATACATATCCGTACCCATTTTTGTACCGTAGTACGTGCGGTGTTTGTACTGAGGCTGACATAAGAAGGCGTTCCAACTCTGAACTGCTGCGAGAAGTCGCGACACTAAAAGCGGAATATAAGAGACGGGTAATTTTTTTTTTATCTGAGATGCTGGGTTAACACTATTTTCAAGTAGTAGATTTGGAATTTCACTCCCTTTCATTTTGGAGCTACGCAAACGGTACCTCGTTGCAAATAGTTAATCTGGTAGTTTTTCTCGCCAGCCTAAGTCGATCCAAACGCAGAACAGGTTCTTGACAAATTGAAATCGTGTAAAGCATGTGGCTCACAAGTTGAGCTAAGAGCCATTATATAGACACAACCAGAACCAAAAACAAGTACGGAGTGGCAAGCAAGGTTCGAGGCAGTAAAGAAGAAGTCAAAACGACTGCCGCACAGGTGAAGAAGTGAAAGGAATAGGTAATAGGCGAGATGAGGAAAGGAGCAGAGGAGAAAACTGAACAAAGAAAAGAGAGGGAGAGAGAGAAAAATGCAAACAGCTGGTAAATGGCGCGGCAAGAAACATTCGTCAAGGGGAAGAGGTCTAAGAAAGCAAGTAAAGAAAAAGCATATCAATGGGGTAAAGAAATGTAAGAAAAGGTCGCAATACCCCCCAAGACAGAGAACCCTTTAAAAAAAAAGCTGTGACGAAACTGCGTTTTAAGAGGAAGCCACCGCTTTTGAAGCCCCATTGCTTGCACTTGCAGGTGATAGCGAAATATTAAGTGCTACCTAAATATCACGAATGGTGGTATCGACAGGAACGTTTCATTGCTGGTGAACAATGCTTATATTGATAGCAGTCTTGAGTTGCGTGGAGTTTCGTACAGCTACTGAAGCACCGAAGCACAAGAGGCTAACAAAAAATGCCGATTTTATTTATTTTGAAATATGCAGGACGTCACAGCTAACCTCGACTTCCGACAGATCTGCGTGAAATATTATTTCAGACGGCGCCATTCTAACTTGATTTTTTAATGCATGTATCAAAACCATCTTGCCATGTTGTCGCGAACAAATATTTTATTGATAGAATAGTTCATTACGTTTTCTGTGATTGTGCTGATTGCGAAGAATAATTTTATGGGAGTGAGCATAACGTTTTGCGGTTTAATACATGCTTGCTATAATTGTACTCATTTGTTTTGGCGCAGTACGCGTGGTGTTTGTACCGTTACCAAAGCTGAGATGAAAACGCTTTCTAGCTCCAAACTGCTGCTAGAGCACGTGAGACAGCAAGCTTCTTTTTTTTTTTTCCCCCGTACAGACGCGGAGTACACGACTTCCACCGCTGCAGAGGGGGCAGCCGCCCTCCATATATTTTTTTCTTGCAGGAGAAAAAAAAAGCGCTCTGACGTAGAGTCACGTGGGAGCGGCGAAGCCCCGCCCCGAACAGGTTTGACGGCATCCGGCAGCCCTTTATGTTTGAACATCGCGCCGCTCCATCTGTCGTGCGGTGTCCCCCGCCGGTGCCGCCGCGACGGAGAGGAGCACCGGCTGTGAGAATGAGGCCTAAGGCTGCCGACTATTTTCCGAACGTCGGTCACAGGTAAATGGTCGGCCAAGGATCCTTGGGTTCCCCTTTCAAAGAGAAGAAAAGAAGGGGATATATATATTTTTTTTCATATTTATATACACAGTTTTATTATTAGTTTACAGTTTTTTTTTCTCTCTCTCTTTTTCTCCTTCCGCGTTCCCTCGTTCCGTCCAATTGCCCTCCAACTCCCTCTTTCCCACCTTCGTACATCTCCATCATACTCAACAGGAAGCCTAAGCAACGGGCCTCCCCTCATCTCGCCTCGCCCTAATTCCTCCAACAGAAGTCTTCTGCGATACCCCGAGACTCAGAAAAACCAACAAATCAGGAAGGAAGGGGAGGGTTGGGGGGCGGGGGTGCGTGACGAGGGTGGCGGAGGGGAAAAACACCTGGGAACAAAATTAAGGGGTGCGGGGCCTCTAATCTAATTTGTATCAAGATCTTACAGGTACCCAAGCCGTCCACCAACCATCTCCGCAAGAAACAACATCCAGGCAATACAAGCCTGGCATCACCTGCCCCTTCCACACACCAAAAGCTTGGCCTCCTCGACGACCCTGCTCCGACCCGGAAAACTACATCAACGAACAAATGTTATCAGCAAGAAACATGTATAACGCGACACAACTGCAGTGAAAACATCTAATGAAATAAATCCGCTATGACTTGCCCGTTCCCGTGGCTACGGCTGGGCTGGATAGTAGATTAACATTTTTTTATATATATTTTCCTTTTTCTTTTAAATTTGTTATTGGTATAGTGCCTAGAATATACTTGCTAGTGTGCCGTGCGGAGGGGTCTCCCAATGGGAGGAGGTGGCCGCGCCGGCGATGCCTTCCAACTTTGGCCGCCAGGGGCGCTGCTCATCGTAAAGGTGCCGACATTAGAAACAAATCAGAGATCCGTGGGACAATTAGCACTAGGTGCCCACGGCAAAACTACAAATGAGGCGGTGCAGGGATATATGGGCTGAGCATCTTTCGAAGTGCGGGAAGCTCAGAGTAAAATATTATATGAGGAACGCCTGAGGAAATTGGACAGTAACAGATGGGCAGCTAAAGTATTTAAATATCTGTACCTAAAAAGCGTTGACTCACAATGGAGGAAAAGAACTGGGAAACTAACTAGTAAGTATGCTAGTAACAAGGACGGAGAAATAAAGAGCATTAAAGCAACAGGTGAAAAACACAGAAGGTAAAAATTGGATAAATTCGATGGAAAGGAAACAGAGTGTGGAATTATACAGAAAGTGGAAAATGCAGATCAGGAAGGAAGATTTCTTTGATAACTCAAGAGGCAGTGCCCTACTTTTTGAAGCTAGATCAGGGTGCCTTAGAACACGCAGCTACAAAAAGAAGTTTAGCAATGGAGATGACGCATGTGCTGTATGTGGAAACTCCAGTGAAACAATTGACCATATTATACTCGAACGCAATGGTATCCATCCGGAAGTTGGTGCAGGCGTAATCACTGTTCCTGAAGCTCTGGGGTTTAGAGATACCAGTAGCCGGGTGAATAAACCGGCTACTGGTATCCGGACTTGCCGTGGGACTGCAGTGATCTCTGAGAAGTGAACTTCATCAGTGACAGTGAACCTTTACGTCTTTCGACACGCTGGCTTAAAGCGTTTCGCACTTGAAACAAGGCATTTTCTGAGTTTTCGCGTGTGCAGGACATGACTCGTTTTCAGTTTTGAACCCCGTGAAACACGGTAACTCGAACCACCTTTGCAGGCTGAAGTGTTCGAAACTATTTTGCCCCAGAAGGAGCGCAGCGGGGTTTGCGGAGCCTCTTCCAAGCGCACACCCCTGTGAGAGCCGGGCGCCAGGCCGGGGGACGCTTGTACCCATTTTTACCGGTGGGTGTCCGGCGGCGGGTTTCGAACGAACCACCTCCCGCAGCAGAGAAGTGACATAATGTTAGTATTGTAGGAACAAAAATTCAATAAGTAGAATGGTGGTTTAGTTAACCATTCTAAATCAATAATTAAGATATATGGAGAAAAATGAGCATGATAGCTACTGCTACCACCCCGTTTCAAAGGGGACGCTCCTATATTCCATCCATCCATCGTGCCGTCGACGCCGTCGGCCGCCGGCGCGCCCTTGATTTGCCGCAGTTGCGCTGGCCGTGCCTTAAAAGCGCTTTTGACGCGTCTACTCTTTTCTTTTCTTTTATTCGTTCGGTTCCTTGCATTCATCAGTGGGAATTAAATTTGCAACGACTAATGATGCTAAAAATAAAGCACCAGGGCAAGGAAAAGACATGTTTCGTGCCGCTAATCTGGACTAGGTTTCTATGTTCGGTGTGCCATCGGACCCTGCGCAGCTTGCGGAGGGGAAGCGGCTGATTAAAAGAAAGGACGGCAAGTTGACTCCAACGTGTGTTGTCTGCGAAAAACCTTCTGAGGAGAGCTACATCGAGATAACGTTTAAAGTGACGTCAACGAGCTCGCTAGAGATAGACCACACCTTAAGCCCGAAGCCGTGCCAACGGTATTCGACCATTATCCGAACTATCTTCTGCCTAAGAAGACATCGAAAAGGAAGGTGAGGAACCTCTGTGACCAAACGGCCGCTAAACGACAAAAGCGCAGTGCCGGTAATCCCGGCTGGTGCAGACGACAGCCATGGACCGTCAAGGATGTTTGACAATGCTTCCGAGGAGCCGGCAGCAGTTGAAGAGCCGAACGAGAACACATGCCCGCCGCTGTAGACGTGCAGAGCATCCGTTTCCATCACTGCAACTTGGACCAAATTAACCAAATTCGCACCCGCTGGCTCTGTATCATACGCGCGTTATCGAGCCGAAAAAAAAAATACTTTGCCTCTATTTGCACGTAGAAAAAAATGGTAACTTTGGAAGCTTGATTCCTGAATGCAGTTCTGCGGACGCTACCAGTGTCTATTCTCGAAAAAAAAAAAAGAAAAAGACCGCGTAGATTACAACAACAGCTAAAGCTTATAGAGCTAATAGGCAGAGTACATGGGGGGTCTTTCTTCCAGATGTGGCCTGAAACCTGATTCAGGAAAACACACATCATTCGTGGGAATATCTTTTGCAGAAAAGTGTCGATTGACCGTCGATTCTGAAGGGGATAGCTTCATGCATATACCAGCGGAGGCTTACACAGAACAAGATGCGCAGGAAAAGGAAGCAATCATGCAACCAGAATGCAGCAACATTTCTCGCGCTCTAAGAAGAACAAAGAGAAAACTGGCTGGAGCGCAGAAGCAAGTGGCTCAAATGAAGGCGCAAAATGAGTCTGCGGTTGAAGCTTTTTTTTTCTTTGTTTTTTAATCCCGCGCGTGACCTAGACTTGATTGTGACCGTACAATAACCGCTCGGCTGCTGAAACCGAAGCTGAAACTGATGAAGAAAGTAAAATCAATTATAAATTACTTAGCGGTGCTAGGCGAAAAACCACATGGAGATAGGAATATCTTGCGCATCATTAGCAAGAAAAAAATACCTCCAAAAATTGGTCTGTATGCTATTTTAAAATTGCGTGGTCATGTGCGGCCTTTGTTAAAAACCTTTACGGTGCATTTCTACATTTTTACTTGTTTATTGTTGCTGCGCCTTTTTGCTGAAATTTTACTGTATTGTAGACTTCGTAAAAAAAAAGAATCAATGGTACAATCCCCACTTTTGTTTCTTGCCTTTCCTTCTGTTACAAGAGAAAGAACACCACATAATGATCATTTATGTATGAAGCAACAAGTGATTTCCCAATAAAACACATGAATAAAGAGAACGAACAAAAACTGAAGAGTCCGATTCAGACTGCTTGTGTTTATTTTCGCATGCGATCTTTGAAAACATGCGCGTGCCATGTTACGAAAAAGCAATATTGCCCTGCTTTTCTGTAGCATATATGTGAAGCTATGAAACGTCAGCACCCTGATATATATCACCTTAGCAATAAGCATGACTGAATTGCAGAAGCGCGATGTAACATATCCGAAAGCATGAGACCCGTATTGACTTGACTGCGGCATCGATATACCATATGGGCCATGAGAAAAGACCGAACAGTAAATAAAATTCATAGTTGGATTAAAGAACAGTGTAAATACATTAAGGGTATTTTTTGATACCAGCTGTGTCACACGGGCAATAATTCGTCGTCGGTCCGTTTCGAATTAGATCGCGATTGATAATAGTAATTGTCATAATGATCGGGCCAACCACCTTGTTTATGCTTGAGCTGACTGGATCAGAAGGAAGATGCACACGATACCATCCGCGATCGCGACGCGTGGATTGCGACTGGCTCCAGATCAAATGAAATCGCCACTGGAACATTTCATAGCAGCAATATATTGAACCCGGCTCGGACTCGATTGTTTAATCAAAGCAAAATATTGCAACCAACGTGGCAACTTTAGGTGATTGCTTCAAATTTCTTGTCTCGCTGGATATCAGGCAGTCAACATGCATTCTGCTTAAGACCTTCTTCGGTTCAGCAGAATAAATGAAACAGTAAAATATAGCAGACTGGACCCGACAGTATTTGTTAAACGCTTCCTCGAGCGCTATTTCAGCGCATGATTTTCTCCGCACAGTACTAGGACGATACGATTGTCTTCCACCAAGACTGTTTTTAAACAAAAAGTGCGCTCAAACCGTCAAGAGACAGGTTTCGTAGGCCTCGGCGGCTGCGTTTCGATGGAGGCTAAACGAATTGGCGTCCGTGTGCTGTGCGATGTCAGCGCACGTTAAAGATCCCCAGGTGGTCGAAATTACTCCGTAGCCCTCCACTACGGCCCCCCTTTCTCTCTATCCACTTTCAGTCCCACCTTGATCCCTTCCCTTACGGCGCGGTTCAGGTGTCCACAGAGCAAGTGTGACAGATACTGCGCCTTTCCTTTCCTATGAACCAACCAACCAACCAACCAACCAACCAACCAACCAAGTGAAAAGCGCAACGCCTGACTATCCGGACCTATGCCGCTTGTGCTGCCAAGGCTGCGAACGCGCAGCGCTGGCAGCTGGCATAGCGCTGGCACCTTAGCTATTGGTAGCGCCGCCCCGCGGTTGCGGCATGAAGGCATCACCGCGGCGGCCACGCGAGCGAGCGCCCTCGGCACACTGAATAGAGCACGCCAAAAATATCGTGACGCGCACTGCGCATGCGCTATACGATACCCGAGAACGAACTCTTTCGTACGATCGGCCAGCGTACGCCGAAACTTGAGTTTATCGTGCCCGGCTATAGTTCTCTAGAATATTGGGCAGTGTGACGACCGGCGCCGGAGAGCGGGCCGCTTTTGCGATGACAAGAACCGACTCCCGCGAGAGGGCGCGACGTGCAACAGGGGCGTGCGCTGCAGCTTTGAGCCGGACAAGTGGCGCCACCTGTAATACGCGGCGTAACTTTCGCGTCGTCTTGGAGCGGCCCGTCTCACTGCAGTGAGCATGGCGTCTCGCTCGGACAGCGACAAGCCGCCGACGAAAAAAGGCGGCACCGTTTATTGCTGCGTGTACGGTTGTCACAATAGCTACAGAAACGTTGCAGGCAAGGTCCCGAAAATCAAGTTCTATGGATTTCCATGGAAGCCCTACGAGAAGGAGCGACGGGAGTGGTGGATCAGAGCAGTACGACGTGCTAGGTAAACAAGTGGCCATTTCGTCTTCTAGAGTCGATTTTGGCTGTCTCCAAGGTTACAATTGGAATAATACAGCATTTATTTCTATTTATTAGTGCGGACGGCGGACTGTGGCAACCAGTGAAGGGCCAAACACGCATATGTAGCGCCCACTTCGTGGGCAACGAGAGAAGTTCTGCGGCACACCACCCTGCCTACATTCCAACAATATTCCCTGCTTGCTATGGGAGAGACGATGGCGCTGGGCCCGAAACGAAGCTTCAGAGATACCAGCGGTAAGTTTTAATCCAGCCGATGATGCGTAGGCTTTAATATACAGTGCTTTGTAAGAATGCAGAATTATGTGTGCTGACACGGCAGCAACAGGGAGGGGGACAAAATGCACGGGACGAGCTTTGGGTCGTCCTCGCGAGGTCCTGTCGGTGTTATGCCGTGCATTTCCTAGTCTTTGCGCTCAATCGTCCTCGCGATCTGGACGAGCCCATACGAAGTGTCGCAGTTTTATGTTTTGCTGAACAGCCATCTGCATTCTTTAACATTTTTTCTTAGGTTTCAACGACGCGGATCAGCGGGTGCGGCACAGGTGTCAACGGATTCAGACTCCGTAACCGGCACTTCGTGTCGCAGTCTGGCCCACGGTCCCGATGAGGAACAATTGGAAGGGTCAGAAGAAAGCGTTACGTTTGTATCCGTGGTAAGGACCTCATTTAGTGAATCCCCTCAGATGTATGGTTTATAAAATTTAACGTCCCAAAGCGACTCAGGCTATGAGGGACGCCGTAGTGGAGGGCTCCTGTAATTTCGACCATGTGTGCTTCTTCGACATGCACTGACATCGTACAGTACACGGGCGCCTTAATTGCGTTTCGCGTCCATCCAAACGCGGCCGCGGCGGCTGCGACTGAACCCGCGTCCTCGGAATCAGTATCTCAAATGTTAACCCATGCTATATGTAGGCTGTTATTTTTATGCGCGGCGGCGTGATTATACAGTATGCATTTACGGATTCTAAACTGTTGGCCAAACGCCACCCAATGGGACAATAAAATCGTTCACCAACTGGTTTAGTTTTCATTATTGCTTTTTCCTTATCACTGCATGTCTGCTGAAGCAATTTGAATATGTTCTTTGGCTTTTGTTTGCTGTTTTAAAACAAATTTTTGTGCTGGTATATTTAGTGGTTTGAATCTGAAGGAGAGTTTAACTTTGTAAAAGAAAATATAGAGAGCCAGCACCAGGGCACCCTAGCTAGTGCAGCTGTGCACAACCATGGCAGTCTTCTTAGTATTGTTACCTTCGCTTTCGTGTGTATATTTATGTGCTCAGTGTTATGCAAGTGTGTCCCCAACAGCGCTCATACTCTGTTCTAACCAATGCTGTTAATTTCTTGCTATAGCTTGACAATGGAGTTATTAGTATTGGTTAATAAAGATTGATTGTGCACGTGTTATATTTTTCAGGCGACTCAAACAAACACGGTTCTACCTGAAGGCCAGTGCAACATGTTCCTCTCAGTGACATCACATGGCTCAGCCTCAACGCAAGTGTCACACACAAGCACAACAGATATAGCTGTGCAGGCAGTGCCAGCCACAACATCCACAAGCACTGGAATAGAGGAGAGAAGCTGTGTATTCCTTGGATATGACTCGCTGAGGGAGAGAGCAGATGCGTTTAAAGAACTGTGTGGCGTTAGCACCAATGTATTTGCCTTACTGATGTTTGTTCTTTCACCCATAGTAGCAAGGCGAATCGATGTTCCAGTTCCACAGAAACTTGTAATTTTTCTTATGAAACTGAAACTTGGCATCTCCTTTGCTAGCCTTGGTGTTCTTTTTGGGCTTCACCGGACGGCAGTAAGCCGTATATTTTATTTTGTCTTGAGCAACTTGTTAGCTGCAATGAAGGAATGGATCCCAGAACCGTCACTTGCCACCGTGCAAGCAACAATGCCAGCATGTTTCAAGATCCACTATCCTCGCTGCCGTTACATCATAGATTGCACAGAAATAAGAACTGAAGAGCCACCTACTGTTGAGCAAAGGCGAGCACTGTTTTCACACTATAAGGGTGGCTACACTTTGAAGTTTTTACTAGGAATTTTGCCAAATGGTGTAGTGACATTTGTCTCCGAGGCCTATGGTGGTCGCGCATCGGACACATCACACTTGAGTCAGGGTTCCTTGACAGGATTGAGCCGGGCGACATAGTGCTAGCGGACAAGGGCTTTCCAGGCATTAGAGCACCCGCTGCAGGTCAGAAAGGCATTGTTGTATTGCCCCCTTTTTCAAAAGGAAATGTACAATTTACATATGAGGAACTTCAGGAAACATACAATGTAGCCCAGGTGCGCATACATGTCGAAAGGGTAATCCAGCGTGTGAAAACGTTCAATATCCTCAATACAAGGGTACCTACTGAACTGATTCCCCACATGAGCAATATTATGCGGATGTGTTGTATTCTGGCCAACCTACAGCCACCAATCTTTAGCGGCCAAAATACTGACAATGCAGATGAGTGACGAGATCTTAAGCCAGTCATAGTGTGGATGGAAAATGAGCCCAACCATGTGTTCAGCTGAACATTTCCAGAACCTCTCAGTGAGCCCAGGAAACAATGTTGTCCAATGTCATGAAGTGTACATAGACGAATTCACTGCAATAAATCTTACTTTCATTATCAACCCTGTTTTTATTGTGCCCATGCTGCAAGAACCCAACACTTCACAGACAAACAACATAAAATTATGTGGACTGGATATTACGCCTGAACATTTGGTCGTGACAAGTTTGTCAGCTCTTTTAAATAATACTTGAAATAGTATGCTTGAAGCTTAGGTATGTACTCGGAGAGAAATTTTTCATCCTTCTTGACAGTTATGCTAACACTTTGCTTTTCTGAGTACACAAAAAAAAGCGCTTCATCAATATTTAAAACATACAATATAATCATCACCTGTGTGAAATATGGGTGACTTTTTTTTAGAGTCAACTTTCCATTGACATAGTGGATGTATTTAACATAGCTAACTTCTTGCTCTGCATCAATAAGCTTTGAGTTCCTGAGAGAAAAGGGGCATTTGATTTCAACAACACGAGTTGTATTGCCGGCTACAAAGATGCCATCCGGGCTGCAGCACAACCAGGGTTGTTCCGGGTGTATAACCAGTCCGACCTGCAGAAAGAAACAAATGGAAGGAATTAGGAAACGTGTCAATCTTCTTGAACACATATGGAATTACCTCATGAACTGGAACTCGCAGGAGCGTAGAGAGCTCCTTTCTTGCCACGTCTTCTGTATTCTTACCTGCAAAATGAGAAAAGTTGACTAGTACTTTTCGGTAAGATTCATAAAATTTAGATTTTACTTTAAGGGCACCTTTAAAGTGTGCACTAGATAACGCAATATATACAATTAGCCTTTTTTACGAACAAAGTCACAACGAGACTGCCTATTTATACTTGCATGTTCTACTTGTACGGAGTGTGCTGCTGCTTACCGTAGGTGGTGGCAGCAGTTGCAAAGGCCCTCGGCGTAACCAATGCATGTGCAAGAGCCTCGAACTCTGCCTCTCTTGTCTTTATTCTGTGAGCAATGGAGCTTGTAATCCGAAGAATCCTCTCCTGATGCCACCTGATGTAGTATCAAGAACATGTCATTAGTGCCAGGAAGAAAGTTCAGCAACGCATGAAAGCAAATAACAAACCTTTTTACTTTTCCTTGGCCCCTAGTTGTCAGTTCGATTTCGATAATTTCATTTATGCTTTTTTGCACGAACTTCTCATAAAACATTTTCTCGATGTCCGCCAGCGCAGACAACATGTCACACCTTGTAATTCTGAGAGGCAATGTACTGGTGATTTCCATCATGCCATACGTGGCGCGCCCGTTTTCCATAATTGCTCTCATGAGCTCAGAAGCTGCGATACCGGCTACCTCTTCAACTGCACCGGACGACACGGTCCCACATTCTTCGGCTGCATCGCCCTCAATGCACTGCAGCACATCTGTGAAGGCGCACCTAACGTCCGGAAATTGGACATGAACGTCAGACGCGGACAGTGCCTTAAGCACTGGTACAGGCATGGGGCGACCTGGGTGGACGATTCCAATATGTTATTTGATGGATCTCCTCATACAGCATTTATTTTTCTTACCTGGGAAAAGATCCTTAATCTGTTTTTTGGTATCCAGGGTTGGCCGCGAAGAAGGCTTGAGCCACGCGCACGGTAGGTCTGTACAAGATGTATGCATGGAGTTGTTCACGAACACGGCGAGCGCCGCTGCGTGCTTGCACCATCCTCGGCATCCCGCCTTGCACGTGCAGCTGGCATCAACAATATGTCTTGGCTGCGCAGACAACTGCAAGTGCACAGCACACGTTTTCACGCTCATGCAACGAATAAAAAAAACGTCTCGTGAACTGTGCTTACCGTCAACCGCACGTCGTAATCAACGCACTTCATTTGCGCAATGCATCTTCCGACGACGTCGGACGGCCCTCCCGCACATGAAACTTCTCTCACGCCGTAAACATGGTTCCCGGCGTAGAGGTTGTTGCCGCGCTTGACGCTGCATCTTTTAAAATATTCTTCAATGTTTTCAATTGGCCGGAATCCGCAAAACAACACTCGCGGTTGGCTCCCTGCAGCCATGTCGGAACGGCCGCCACAGCAGCCGGCCAGTAGCGCGGGCAGACAGCAACGACGGGAAAGTGCCCGGCGCAGCCTGGAGGTGGCGCTAGTTGTTCCAAATCAGTGGCGCCCCCATACCAGCGCACGAAGCGTATAGTGTTCTAGATTGAGAAGTGTGCCGTCTGCCGCCGGCAAGCTGGTCGTTTCAGCGATGACAGGAGAGATGGCGCTGTGTGCAGGAGGAGCGCATTGAGCGCGGAGCAGACAGCTGTGTGAACCGTCACCGCTAGTTCAATCGGGCTCCGAAGGCGCAGTAAATTGTGTCGCTTTAGCTCCCACACGCTTTTCTAAATGTATTAAAACGGTTATGTTCATGAACAAAACAACTAGTTCCCTATAAAATAAGCGGCCGTCGTCAGGGAACGGCAATACAAATACAGGCAATGTAAGATACAGATTGCCGACGAACTGACAAGCAACGGCAAGATATATTTCCTGAATTTATTGGGTGCTTTATTTCTTGAACACTAGCGGGAGCTTCAATGATGAATGTCTAACGTATTTCTATGATCATGTAAATTTTTAATATTGGATGCACCGGTTTATGCGGGCTTGACTGAAGTCTTCCATCCACGCTCGCACGTACTGAAAACGCAGTGAATGGTGTTTTAGGCTGGGCTAGCGTACTTTTTGCGCCACATGTAAATAGAGGTATGCGAAGATTGCTTGAAGACAGAAGTTATGCCAGCGCTTACTGATGTCTTTATTTCAATTTGGGCGAATACATACGAACTGGCAGTCCTACTCAAAACGAAATGAATGAATGAGAGCACATAGCAATGAACGAAACCACATATATAATGGACGACGTGAAAAAAAAAAAAAATCTCGGCTTAGTGCAAGAATATGGTACAAACGTATAAAACTGTACAGAACTATATGAGAATATTAATGAAGTGTTCTAGGCCGTGAATAAATTAAGCTGTTAAATTTGCAAACACACAAGAAAAAGGCAGAACGATTAAAGTCCTCAAACACGATTACTTGCACCTCCTCAGTTTTAGGTGCTTTACCTGCTCTGCTTTAGAGGTCTGCTCTTGGTTTAGCGACTTGGCATAAAAACGCAATTGCATGAGGACGTAGAACTTCACTATGTTAAGTGTCATTTCTTGTCATGTGTAGGGCAACCAAACTTGGAAACCTCTGTGCTTTGCAAAAACAAAGCAAATTCACGCATGCTATTTGCGTTAATCTTTCTTGAAAAAAAAAAAAAAAAAAGCCGTGAAAGACTCTTCCAGCGTGTGCACGAGCTTTGCAAGCTCCGAGGACGGATAAAGACCTCCGTGGTCGAAGTTTGAGATAAATTGATTTTCTTCTTTCTGTGCCGCGCACGATTTGCTTGAAATGAGATAAGCGGAGCAAGTACTGCATTTTGACTTAATTCTTCATGAACTTTCTAGCGACATATCCTGCAATATAAGCTATGAGACGGCTAGAACTGTGCCTAGTGACGTATCTGTGGTCATCTGAAGGAAGGGAATTCAAAGTAGCTTCGACGTCCTCGAGCCTTTCCTCGTCAACCAAACGGTCAAGCTCATCAATAGGATTTGAAAGAAGCTGGGTAGGTTTCTCGCTTGTACGGCTAATTCCAAGTAAGGCATTTACAATTTCAGCATTACAATTTCCTGTCTTTGGGGGCTTCGCTAAGTTGTAAAATGCCAGGGCATTAACTGTCACTGAAAATTGAGCCGGCGTGGGATGATCGTTGCAGCCATTAAATTGCCTCACGATGCCGAAGAGGTTTTCTTGTTTGTCTTGGCTTAGTCTCGATGTGATAATGTATGTAAAATCGCATTTTGCAGATAAGTAGTCAACGAGGTCGACTGTGGACTGCAATGTTACCCGAAGGCCTTCCGCGGTGCTGTTGCTTAGGAAACCATGCTTTGAATGTATTTCGAGAAGGGAAGGGTTCGAATAGGGAAGGCAGTAGAAAGAGCGCGCAATGAGCAAGAAGAAAGAACGAAAGGATGGAAAAGAGCGTTCAGTAAAAGAAGGGGAAGGGGCGAAAGTCATACGAGACGGACGGAACTGTTACTGTGCTCTCTGCAAACATGTGTTTTCCTGCTTGACCAATCATCGCTTTTCGCTCAACAACGCGCCATAGTACAACAGCCAGAGAAGCAACGCGATGCAACAAAATTCACGCAGGAAACGAGCCGCAGAAGCAGACGCCCCAAGCGTTTCCTCTGCTTGTGATGCGCTCCTACGGCTGACAGCGCCACCTACGCTTTTCATCGCTCTGGCGACCACGTCGCTCCCATTGCCGCGCGCCGAAGACGGCACACTTCCCAATTCTCAATTCCCAATTCCAACGTCGCGCCCCTTAACCTTAAGATATATGGAGAAAAATGGGCATGATAGCTACTGCTACCACCCCGTTTCAAAGGGGACGCTCCTATATTCCATCCATCCATCCGTGCCACGTTCGCCGCTCGGCGCGTAGCGGCCGCGGGGGTAGCGGGGGTACAGAGGAGGGGTGCGGTTCTCTTTGGAGCGATTTGCAGACGCTACGCAATTAGTGTGATAATTAATAAAGGGGCTACTTATTCCAGGTGCTTAAACTGATCCCTGCCATTCTTTTACGTCTATCTGGAGACATCGTTCACGCTTGGGTAGTCCTTCGGAGCAGCGCGCGATGTTTGAATCGCTATCTGAAACTCTCAACATTTCTTCCTGCGGACAGTTACAAATCGTCCAGATGAGCAATTTGTACTTTATGTTTGCAACGAAGCGTGGTGTTTTGCATTCGTTTTTCCCGTAAGGGAATAAAGGCTACTGCCCAGGAGCGCTATTAACACGCGGAGAAAAACAGTGTACATGCGAATCAAAGCTTGTGCTTCGTAAGGCCTCTTTAGGAACACTCATTTTTTAAAAACCCTATTTACGAACACCTGCTTACATTTCGCAGCTTGCGCTTATTAATACATAACAACGTTTATCTTAAATCGTAAGTAATCTGTAATATATCTCTTTAATCGGTGTTCTTTATGTGCCCTAATCACCGCTTATATAAATTACAAATACAATGTGAGAGCAAAACACATTTATTCACTACCGTACTAATTTGAAGCACTGTGGTATTTACCGGCAAAAAAAAAAAAAATTAAGCAAGACGTATACGCGACTCAAGCATTTATTCTTTGTTCGTGATTAACATATACGTATATCACGGACATTTGTTTGCGTGCCACTAGCCAAAGGGTGAACCAGCTGTTTAGATGAAAAAAAAAAAAAAAGTCAAGTACAGCTACGGCATTACTTCAAATAAAATGTGAAAAATTAAACCTGTCACATGCGTAATACGTTCATAGTGGGCACTTGAGTGCGGACGCTTTACTGGCATCAAATGGTACAGAGCAAACAAACAAAAATAAAAGCACTGATAATTGCGCGTCGAATTGGCAGGTATGATGCAGGTCATGGCGCGCACCGAGAGAAAGCGGAAAAATGCGAAAAAGATGACGAGCACCTAATACGCAAGCAATTAATATAATGCCGAAATCAAATGCGGACATAATACATGTTTATTCTTTGAGTGTGTGGTATTAAATATGAGTAATCGACTGGATATACTTGCAACTACTGCTTACCAGACTATATATAATCTGGCTACTTGCCGCGGGTGCTCTTTGAAGTTCTAACCAGACTATAATTGTTAACAAGGTTGATATTACACGTCAAATACTTCCAATGGAATTTAATTATTTTCCCTTTGGGAACTCTTGTCGTGATTCGCTTACTTCGCAAAGAGCGAAGCCGCAAAAACACATTAAATTTCATTGCTTCAAGTGGGAGCTTTTCTGGTGCTCCAAGTAGATAAACTTTTTGAATCTTCACATTTTACAGGAAGTTTGCAAAATCTGAAGTGCAAAGCAGTCGAAAAGGACAGTGCATCCGAGCCAAATTTTTTAGTAAATTGCGACCTAGCTTCGAACCTATAGCGCTATTTTTGTTCGTGGTGAGAAACCGTGCCGGCCTCACAACCTCTCTTTCGCAGAAGTATGATCTAGCGGAAGCGAATTAAGCGTACCCTATAGCATTTGAACTCATCTTTTCTAGCGCTTCTTTAACACACAAGGGACATTAGATGAAGGAGGAACACATAAGAACAGGACGGACGCTAGGGAACACATAAGAAAGAAGCGCTAGAAAAGATGAGTTCAAATGCTTTCCAACTCGCCCAAGTTTCCGCCTTATTAAGTATCATTTCTAGTACAATGGGCCCTGTCTTGTATCCTGTAAAGAAGCGCTAGAAAAGATGAGTTCAAATGCTTTCCAACTCGCCCAAGTTTCCGCCTTATTAAGTATCATTTCTAGTACAATGGGCCCTGTCTTGTATCCTGTAAAGAAGCGCTAGAAAAGATGAGTTCAAATGCTTTCCAACTCGCCCAAGTTTCCACCTTATTAAGTATCATTTCTAGTACAATGGGCCCTGTCTTGTATCCTGCAAAGAAGCGCTAGAAAAGATGAGTTCAAATGCTTTCCAACTCGCCCAAGTTTCCACCTTATTAAGTATCATTTCTAGTACAATGGGCCCTGTCTTGTATCCTGCAAAGAAGCGCTAGAAAAGATGAGTTCAAATGCTTTCCAACTCGCCCAAGTTTCCACCTTATTAAGTATCATTTCTAGTACAATGGGCCCTGTCTTGTATCCTGTAAAGAAGCGCTAGAAAAGATGAGTTCAAATGCTTTCCCAGACGGCCATAGACGTCCGACGGTCGACCGACGGACGTCCGTTTTCGGACCTTCGGACATCCGACGGAAGTCCGGTTATGTTCGATATACGTACAGCGGACGTCCGTCGGACTATCGTTCGTGGATCCGGATCGCGTCCCACGGACGGCCGACGGACAGCCGGAAGCGGACATTCGGACGTTTCCCGGAACTTGCTTGCAGGGCCCGCTATTGGTGTAAAAATTTGCCAATAACATTTGTGTAAAGCTCAGCAAGCATGTGCCATGGAAATTTCAGTCACATACTAATGCTCAATGCCTTTGTCGTGAGAGTAAAGCAGACAATATGCAACAGGTTCAAGTATCCTGTTGTCTGCTTTACTTTCACACACAAAGCACTGAACAGCAGTGTGCAATTAAAACTTCCATCAAAGAGGCACATATGCTAGCTGAGCTTTACACAAATGCATCATTCCTGAAAACATGCGAAGTGCATACCAGCATACGGGGTTGTAAAAAAAGCATTTTTTTTTGGCTTTATTGCAAAAACTGCATGCATAAATAGTCTACACTAAAAAAATATCAATGTTAATGGCATGGTAAAATGCAGGCTAACTGGAGTATTAAGAATCTACTTGAATCATTTTTTTTAATTATCCTGGGCCGTGACAGCTCTTCTCTTGGGGAGGTGGTGGAGGAAAGGGTATTTATTGAAACCTAATATTTCGGAATTAGCGAGGAGATGATCGAGTTCTCTGTGGGCGGCCTCCGCAGGCCGGGATTCCAGGAGCAGTTACTATCCTGTGCATTTGCTCGATCAGCTGTTGCTGGTCTTTCAGGCCTAAGATGGAAAGAGCAGGTTGGGCTCCTCCTGCAATAGAAGGGAAAATGAAATTCACGTTATCTGTGCTGAACTTTGATTACACATCTCCAAGGGCAACTGCCAGTTTCTCTCAATTGCTTTTTCCAGATGGCACTGTATGCATGCATCTCCATTCAGAACTGTCACATACTATATAGAAAGGTCATATAACTCCAGCAAAACCCATACAGACTAACAAGATACAAACGTAGTTTGACCAGAACCTGGCATTCAGTATTTTAATGTTTTTATGTCGTCTCTTTGAACATGCCACTCTGACCAAACATGGCATGTTATGCTTGCTGCTATGCGCCCTCAGCAATGCCCAAGACATGGAGTGCACATGCAAAGAAACTAAGCATAAAGGATGCTGTATATGAATATAAAGCAGGCCGCGGAAACTCAGGGGCACTTCCGTCCCGTCTAATTCTCCCAAGCGGGGGCGAAAGGAGGAAAGAAAAAGCTGGGAGGAGGACTTCTCCCTCGCGCCTAAATTTTCCCCTCGCACTGACGGCGCCGCCGACTGCGCTGCGTGGCTTCGTCCTCGCGTGAACCGCTGCAACCGTTACTACTCCGCTCGTTTTGAATTAGAACCGTCGTCTGCGTAGCCTGGCGCTGTGAATTCTCTGTGTGTTGGCCAAAGTCGCGATTTTTCGTCGCGGTTCTTTTACTCTGTGCATCTCATTCCTGCTGGCTCTTCGCCCCTTCGTGAGACGAGAGACTTATCGGCGTGCACCTCCAGTTGCGTGGACCCATCTCGTCTGCTGATTGTGCTGGCCATTACAGTCGGCGATATCTGCTGTGTTTCGTGTTGTTGAACTTGTTACCTTCATGTACTGTGGAGAGACGTGCGTTTCGAAGAAGACGGTTCTTCCAGGAAGGGTAGTGTAAATTTTTAATCATGCATTTTGGTTATGTATAGCACAGTGACATGTGATTACTTGCATCAAATACCAACCACTAGGTAACTAGAAAGCAGCTATTTGCTCATGTTTCTACATTGCTTTGATGGTATGGAATGCGTAGAATGAATATGTTGCATCATTTATTTAATTTCATATCAACTGTACACATGCTGACAGAAACAGTGCCGGCAAACCGGGTTCTTTTGTAGTGATAAAGCAAGCATGCAAGATTACAATGTTAGCGCAGAACACATAACACTACTGTAAACTGTTAGCTATGTAAAGTGCGTGTGTGTGAGGGATACCTTGTCGCATCTTTTCATTTTCTGTTTCACATGCAGTTAATAAAAAAGAGAAACAATATCTGCTGTTCTAAGTGCTATTTCTTGCTGCGGTCGGGTACGCTTGCTCGCGAGCGCCTGTGCCCTCGAGAGCGCTATGCTTGTGGTTTTTCTTTCCATCACACTGTTCCTGCCGCGAGCCGGTCGCGCCGAGGCAGAACGATGATGCGGTAGAAAATCCACGGGCAGAGCGTTTTCCCGGGAGCGGGCGCACGCGAGCGCGCGATCCGCGCTGCTTGAAGCAACCTACCGACACCCCCTTCAGCGCACCGTTTTTTTGGACCAGTCCGCTATACGGCCTCCCCCGTCATGTCCATTTTTTACGCGCCCCCTCCCGCTATAATCCTATAATGGGGAGTTTGGCGCTAGCGTCTGTAATTCGTGGCCGCTGGGAGGTATAGGGAGTTTCACACCCCTGTATAAAGCACAGCCAGAGCATTGCAGTATTACACAGGTACGCATTGGCGGCAGAAACCTGCATTTTGAGCGGTTTAACAGGCAGATTTCTAAAGTCATTGTTCCTGCTCTGAAAAGAAGTGATCAACAATAACATCATTTAAAATTGTTACCTTTTTGTTCTGTAAGCTGCACATTTTGCTGGTTTCCATGTACCCTCTACCGAAGACATTCCCTGGGCGTGTCAGGGGTATATCGACATCAACATCTAGGCTACAAGCGTCTAGAAAGCGTCTCCTTAGAGCAGCTGCGACGAAGTAACTTATCTGATAACATGCAAGCTGCTGCAGCAGAATAAAGATAGACATTTGACATGTGGCTAAAGCCCAATGTGGAAGCATAGCCCGCCGCAGTGATTGCGCAGTGTTCATGCTTCTACAAGAGTTAAAAGTAAAGTTATTTGTTTACCCACAGCGCGATATGTGACATTACAATAGCAAGGCTTATAGTTACACAAAACACAAAAAGCTGACAACCACAAGCTCCTGATGTATTACCGGCAGCATGCAGCATGGATGTTAGTTACTGAAATATGGTTGCATAATTCTGGCAACCAGCTGTGCATGTATGTCATGGATTTCTCAACTACGCATTAACCCCGGGTAGACGCTTGGCCAGCGTCACGACGCTTTGACCCGTCGTTTGCCGGCTCCCTGATAAAGTTATACATACATACATACAACAAATTACAAAAAAAATAATGGTCTTTATAAATGCAGCCAGCTGTTTACAAGAAACACTGTAGCTTTTTTATGGGGAAGGTAACGAAACTGCCCCTGTAAAGGCGCCTAATTTGCCCCTATGTAATATCGGGGACAAAAGTGCGTGGACTACACAAACTGCAATCAAAGCACATAACTTTCACATCGACCAGGAAACTCTGACCATACTTGTCTATGTGAAAGTTGAACGTTAGTTCTTTCATGTGTGCAAGAGAAATAAGGTCACAATTCGTTTACATTGCGATTCTAGTCCAAAATCTCCAGACATACTGTCCAGAGACTTACGCCCTCGCAGTATAAGCCACCATTTGGGTAAGAGATTAGTAAAAGAAGTGTATAAAAGACATTAGTGCTGCTGGACAGCCATAGCTATAAAAATGGTATTGACATTGGAGTACTGCCTTAAGGCGGGACCTAGGGCATTACAAAAGCAAGAGTTAGTGTCCGCTGGTCCTCATTTGAACGAACAAAAAGAGGGGGGGGGGGGGGGGGGGAAGAAATCTACCTCAACTACATGCTTTGAGTGACACCAAGCCACAGTTAGCATTAAAGATATCACACAGTTTTGTGGAAGATTTGGGAGCGCTTTGCTGCTTTCTTATAGGATTGGACAAAAGAGCTCACCATCTTCAGAAAGGCATGTTATATAGAAATGAAAATAGTGAATTTACTGCATCTGGCCACAACAACTTGCACACGGAGAGTTCTCCAGGCCGCGGGGCTGTTTCATTAACTTCAGGACTCCGCCCACATTTCTTATCCCCAATGACAACGAACTCACACATGACTGGCTAACAAACATTTTGGCATGTCTTTCCACTTTCATAAGGTTCTTCACTCTCTCCCTAATACAAGCAATGCAAAAGGGACAACAAATTCGTTTCACAACAAACGGAATTTAGAGAATGGACCTCGAAATGATTGGCTCACTAGGTCACATGCCAAACTCTCTCCCCTAGGAAATAAAAAAAGAAAAAAAAATTAGAACCCATCAAAACGGTGTCCCACGTGCGCAACCATTGCCCAAAGCTTGCACCCTTGGCGGCTCCTTTTACAGGGCAATTATTGCAATTATTGGCGTCCGAGTCAGCACCATTGCGGACCACATCAGAAGAGCCAACCCACATCCTCCCGCTCCGCATCATACCGTCACTGTTACACACTTGCCCTTTTTCAACGCCGCCATCTCCCACCATTGTTGACATCCAGGGTTGGAATCCTCAACGAGACCCCACTCAGCGCGCCTACACTGAATAATTGTCACTTTTATGGGCTCCCCAACAAGGAAGAGGGCCTTTACACCCTTCAACCTGACAGTGTTTTTTCTTTGAACAATAAGCAGTTCTTCCAAAAGAGGTACTCGTTTCAAAGCTGTGCTGCCTGCGGGTGATGGGTCTAGTCAGCGTACTAAGGGCCCCTTAGTACGCTTAGTACAAGGACCCCTTAGTTGTATACTGTTTGTAAAGCTCCTTAAATAAACATGAGCCCCCTACATGACACAGCAACGAGAACAAACTGCCTGTCCCCGCGTCTTCGAGTGCGACAGCAAAGTCCTCGGAAGAGGGGACTTCTTTCCCTCTCTGCCTACGTTTCCGTTAAGCACTGTAGCTGCTGTAGCTGCCTCTCTGTGCGCGTCTCTCCGCCTCCTGTCCGAGGGCAAGTGGGAGACGGCCGCAGCTGGGCATTGAACAGGTGACCCAAAAAGAGCAGACTAATAATGGTGCCTAGCATACCCACCGATCCCTTACAGAAATCATTAAAGAAATGAAAGCAACACATCAGATAACGCTACAATGTTTCTAAGTGCAAAGTCGACAACTCCAAGTCATATAAATATATGTACATCTCCGCACATTAACTAGACAGAAACAGTGCAGAGTAAACTAATAATTCAGTGTCTAGCAACACTATTAAAAGGGGATAAAGGCCACGGGGGGCTACGATTATTAGTACCGTTTTGCCTTTAAACTACAATAACATACTTGTTGCAAGCTTAAAATCACAGATTCACACCTGTCCCACCCACAGCAATGGAACACACATCTGACTCAAGTCTGCAGAGAAAGAGCAAGCTAGACTATTACAGACGCACCCTTGGTTGTTTTTCTGGCATTTCTGAGGGTGAAGAATCTGACTTGTCAGTAGCATGTATATGAATAAGAATCCTATGACAGTAAATGCATCAGATTTTCTGGAGTGGCTTTTCTTTGCTGACCACATATGAGGTGAGCTATAATTTATCCAACTTGGCCTAGGTTTATTCTATGAATAACAAAGCTATAGCAGGTACACAGTCGTCCACTCAGGCTGAACATGCGAGTGCGTGGCATGCACTTTTTGAGATGCCACTGCATCCATCGCAGCCGCACACCGTAGCGAAGAGGCAGACAGCGTGAAGTACCAGCCTCTAGTCCCTCTACCACCCCTGGGGTCCCAAACTAGGGACCCCTTGTTTTTGTCAGGACAGGCCCCCTCAGGGTCAGCTAGTGAGTAACCTCCTGTATTTGTATCTGATGGAAATGTTTTCCACCACCACCCACATTACGCAGCTGCGCATCATAGCAGATGTGAAGCAACAGCTCCTGGTCCTTCTACGCATAAGCCACTTTGCCTTGATGCATGCCTGCGCACCATAGTAAAGAGGCAGACGACATGACGCAGCAGCTCATGGTACTTTACACATGAGCCCCCCATTGTACTTCGATACGCACCATAGCAAATATACACACTACGCCACACAGCTGCTCCTGGTCCCTCTATGCATAAGCCATTTTGCCTCAATACGCACTTACGTACCTGAGCGAAGAGGCAGACGTGAGGCTGCAGCTCCTGGGCCCTCCATGCACAAGCCACTTAGCATCAATGCACGGCTGTGCACTGTAGTAAAGAGGCGAAGGACGTTAAGCAGCAGCTCCTGGTCCCTCTACACATCAGCCTTGCCTCGATGCGCATCTGCACACCGTAACAAACAGCCAGATGTGACAAAGAAGCTCCTGGTTTCTCTACACATAAACCACTTTGCCTCAATGCACGTCTGCACACCGGAGCAAAGAGGCGGATGACGTGAAGCTGGAGCGGCTGGTCCCTCTACGCACAAGCCACTTAGCCTTGATGCATGGCTGTGACGGATGCATTGCTATTTTGCAAACTGCATGCCACACATTCCCATTCAAGCTAAGAGTGGACGACTGTGTAAACGTAAAATACTGGTTATTTACTTCAATGGACAATGACAAAAAGTAACATGGTGGACAATGTAAAAAGAATTTGCTGCATAAAGTTTGTTGAAACCAGTTCTACATCCTACATGTAAACAAGCTAAAACCTTAATGTCGAAGGGATGTCCTGCGTGTTTAAAATCATCACGCTCAAACAACTTCAACACTGACAATCATGATTCAATATTAATAATATAGATAATGATACAATACTCACTTTTAGCCATACCAAAGAAATGAGAATGCAAAAAGATGTTGCTGTTTTTTCCCCGTGGATGACAGTTTTCCATGCTCAAAGTGCTGCTTCCTGTTGGCCTACGAAATCGGCTACAGCAAATGGCATCTGAAAAATTTTTGGAAGCCTCATGCTAGTCTTCAACGAGAAAAGCATTGCCATACAGAAGCAGAACACAAATACTTTTACAACACACTAAAAGCACCAACTGCGGTGTTGTTTTTAGGATGACTAGGTACAGGTTTTGCTGTAGCAAGCCAAATGTTAGCCTTGAATAAGGAAAGCATTCCCATACAGAAACAGAACACAAAAACTTTTACAACACATTAAAAGCATCAATTGCACAAATGCTTGTAAGATGACCAGGTACAGGTTTCTGCTATAGCCCACATCATGTGACCAGCGGTTATCAGAAGCCTTGTATGTGAGCATGATGCCCTAGATTCAATTTATGGCTATCACTGTATTAACAAGCATGGGTTTAAAGCTACTTTAATATGATAATCTAAGAACATGGTAAGAGCTTTCAGTGCGAGACAAGCTCAGTATCATGCACTATAAGGTGCTGCATGGCTCTAGTGTAGCTTTGGCATTATCTCGCTGTCAATAATGCAGTGAAGTTCTGAGGAGCCTTTGAATATCTGTAAGGACAAGGCAACAACAATTTTGTTTTCATCTCACTTTTGCTCATCTCGGGTTTTTTTTTTCTATTTTTTTTTTTAATAGAGCCCGCGGCTTGCATGGCCTCCCAGTATGCCTGTTTTGCATAAAAGAAGGCGTTGCAGGCACCAGAGCTCACAGCCCAACTGTATCGCGGCGGCGGTATGTCAAATTCATGCCAGAACAGCGCAGAACAAAGGGGCAAGAAAAAGACAAGTGCTGACTTTTTTTTTTTCTCTCATCTCCTTGTCCGGTTGTTCTGCGCGGTTCGGTCCCACATGCATAACCAACATGCGCAAGGTGCTGTCCTGGTTTGTCAAAGCTGAAGGAGAGTACTAATCCTTTAGTTTAGCAGCTACAGCCGTTCCCTCTAGAAACTGTAGTTGCCGTAAAACTCAAGAGAGAAAGATCAGCGACTGTCCAAAAAAAAAAAAAAAAAAAAAAAAAAAAAAAAAAGCTCGCGACGTTTTCACAAGTGTAGGCATGTCGCACGATAGGCTCGAGTGCAAAAGTTTTCTCGTATAGTTTTTACAACTCAGCACGTAGCGCATGGTTAACAAAGTAACTCCTTTAAAGCTCAGGCAGGCACTCCTTTATCAGAGACACGAGAAGTTGCGCGGCTTACTGGCGCAGCGTCCAGTAATGCCGAGAAAGATGGCCCTCAGACTTGAGGCTGCACTTTAGTTAGTCGGCGCGGAGCCATCCTGTCAGTCTCGCCTAAAACACTCGACCGTTCGGCTGCTGTACAGAGCTGTTTCCTTACCCAAAAGCTCAGCACCATCGGTGCATCGAAAAGTTCCACTAAAGAAACAAAAGTTCGGTGAAATACTTACTTTGGAATCGGCGGGTGAACAAAGTGTGCCAGCCGCACCAAGCCACAGCAAAAACGATGCTAGCAGTGCATTACAGCCGTAGGTATTTGTAACTGCGCAGAAAATGCAGAACACGGAAACGTGAAGCGATCTTCCATGACTAAACTTCAACTTGTCAGGTGGATTGGATTGGCTCATTTCAGATATTTTTGAGGATAGGTTCGGTTTCGTTCTTTTTGAGCTTGCTGCTTGCTGCGTCTATTCAGCCACTGATTAAAATTTCACCGAAGCATCATGATAGAAAAATGTTTAATGGTCATTTAACGTTTATTAAAAAAGTTTTGATGGAAGAATTCAACGATGAAACATGCGGAAAATAAAAAACAACTGTTTAATGGAAACGCTTTCTATCGCATCTATTCGCTCTGGCATCATATAATGCAGACTTGACGGCATTACTGATTTATATGCAGTTCAGACGAGCACGACGACTACAAACTATATCATAGCTGTGTAAAACCAAATCCAGTGGCGGACGAACGGCGGCTGTCCGCTGGGCGAACGGATTCGACCATCCGCTTTCGTACGTACGCCGGAATTCCGGCGGACGTCCGAAATCGGCCGCCGAGTTGCGGCCGAGTTCGGTTGTCCGTCGGACGTCAGTGGCCGTCTGGGTTCCAACTCGCCCAAGTTTCCACCTTATTAAGTATCATTTCTAGTACAATGGGCCCTGTCTTGTATCCTGTAAAGTTCAAATGCTTTCCAACTCGCCCAAGTTTCCACCTTATTAAGTATCATTTCTAGTACAATGGGCCCTGTCTTGTATCCTGCAAAGAAGCTCTAGAAAAGATGAGTTCAAATGCTTTCCAACTCGCCCAAGTTTCCACCTTATTAAGTATCATTTCTAGTACAATGGGCCCTGTCTTGTATCCTGCAAAGAAGCGCTAGAAAAGATGAGTTCAAATGCTTTCCAACTCGCCCAAGTTTCCACCTTATTAAGTATCATTTCTAGTACAATGGGCCCTGTCTTGTATCCTGCAAAGAAGCGCTAGAAAAGATGAGTTCAAATGCTTTCCAACTCGCCCAAGTTTCCACCTTATTAAGTATCATTTCTAGTACAATGGGCCCTGTCTTGTATCCTGTAAAGAAGCGCTAGAAAAGATGAGTTCAAATGCTTTCCAACTCGCCCAAGTTTCCACCTTATTAAGTATCATTTCTAGTACAATGGGCCCTGTCTTGTATCCTGCAAAGAAGCGCTAGAAAAGATGAGTTCAAATGCTTTCCAACTCGCCCAAGTTTCCACCTTATTAAGTATCATTTCTAGTACAATGGGCCCTGTCTTGTATCCTGTAAAGAAGCGCTAGAAAAGATGAGTTCAAATGCTTTCCAACTCGCCCAAGTTTCCACCTTATTAAGTATCATTTCTAGTACAATGGGCCCTGTCTTGTATCCTGCAAAGAAGCGCTAGAAAAGATGAGTTCAAATGCTTTCCAACTCGCCCAAGTTTCCGCCTTATTAAGTACCCTATAGCCTCTGCGTGCTCTATTTTCCGTCGTTATTTCTTTTTCAAAGCTATTCTTTTTTTTTTTTTTGTATGTACATAAAACAGGATTAGAGCGATCTTCTGGAGGCAATGACTTGCATATTACCGGTTGCTTGCGCACCCTAGAATGGAAACATTTTCTTGAACAATTAGGTCACTATAACGCATTGAGATTAAATGTCATAAGTATAGCGCACATCTCTGGGTATTTATAAAGCGACCCGTTACAACAATGTTTCAGCTTATGGAGAGAAAAGAAAACGGTGTGTTCTTAGATTAGTGTACAGTTTCACAAATTCTTGTCTCTTAAATTTCGATGCTTATATCTTTATACGCGTTCGATTGCAGCCTGTTTGTGCACTGCTTTCCTCTTCCTGGGCCTTCATTTGGTTCTTATGCTCGGTTGTTTCCTCTTTTTTTATTGTTTTTAATATATCTCCATTTTTCTTCGTCTTTAGCTGCCTGCTTTCTTCGTCGTGCGTTTGCCGTGCCGCACAAAAATTCTGAACCTTTAATCAAATTTGCGGTCGCTCTTTTCACGGCGCTGCGTGCCTTCCGCCAACCCCTTTCTCCCTCCCTGGTAGGCGACACGTTTCTTTTTATTTTTCTGTGCAACCTTTACCTCCAACTTCTTTCACCTTTCCTGACCCACTGTGTTCCGTTATTCAGTAGCCAGTTGGCGTGATGTCGTTCGTTTTTCATGTCCTTACTTTACTATATCTCTACCTCCATGCGGAGTAGTCCACATTTAATTTATCCCAACTGAATGCCGACTTCTTTTGTGGCTTCAGTGACGTACTGTAGTCGGCATAGTTGGCGTGGAAAACAACGGAATATACCATTTTGTACTGTTTTGATAATTAGGTTACTGTGACCAGTTTTAGTCAGCGCTCGAACGCACGTGCTGTATGTTTCACTTCTTCATACATCCTGCCTCCACACTGCCTTCTTTTCAAAACGAGCGCATTTCTGGACGTCAATTAGGTGCTTCAGGAATGCTAAAGCAAGCTGTGCGACATTCCGTTTCCAGCCCAGATGAGAGCAGACGCTGACGTCACCGTCGCCGTCACTCGCCGTCACTCGCCGTCACGCGACGTCAGTTCCTCCCTCTTCGGTTGCCGCTGGTTGTCGTGGCAACAGATACGCTGCCTCGGCTGGAGAAATCGGGGCGCATTTAGCATCGGCGGGCCAGTAATTGATGCGCACAGTGCAAACAGCGTTCTAGAAGCGTTCAGGGAGCTTTGAAAGGTGAGAAGTCACAAAAACATGTGTTCTCAGCTCGAACCGGGTGTTTTTGTGACGCTAATTATGGTGAATTGTTGAGTATGGTTGTTGATGGAAAGTGCACTGTTTTTGTGGTCCCAAAATGCATATGGCGTCACGTACAGTTCTGCATCTCGCCCATGCTGAGTGTCGCTCGTATATAATGCGGGACGGTGCTGCTTACAAACAAATCCGCAAACAAGGCATTCGCAAAATTGGCTGATATGAAGGACGTGGTTGTTTCAGCTTTCCGTACCGCGGCTATCTGCCGCGTAGGGGCTGGGCTTATGTAACGAACTCGTTCTGGTAAACTTTGGTAAATCTAATTACTCGCTTCTATTTATTTATTTATTTACCCACAGCACCAAGCGGCATTACAGTGGGGAAGGGTATGCAAAAAACATAACATAACATAAACACTGTCAGCCACGGAAACAAGTGAAAATGGCATCAAATAGCACCACAAAACTGAAATGGTTATTATAAGGCAGAAAAAAAAAAAAAAAAAACATCATTGGACATATCACAAGCAGTGTCTGAAAGACAATTTGTTCCAATCGTGTTTTGGGAACAAAAAAGACAGTTCAAATACATTACTTTTTGAAAAAATCTCCCATACTTTGAGTATATATTTTGCTCTTTCAATGCCAACAGAACAATGATAAATCACATGAAAAACCTTGAGTCGCAACTTACGTTGATGGATTTCCAGATGCTCCCATTGCAGTTTTTCAGTCTCGGCAGAGATATTTTTTCTGTAAATCCGTGACAAAAATCGAGCAGCTAAATCCTGAACCCTGCCCAATTTGGTTTTGTTTCGCACCACTAAAGGATTCCAAATTGTGCAGGCATATTTAACGATTGACCTAACATTTAACTTGTACAGTAATTCTTTAGTAAGCAGCGGATATTGTGGCATGTCCCACAAGCTTTTAGCGGATTTTCCCACCTCAGGCCTTTGGTTAAACCTTGCAGCAAGACAGTTACCTCTGTGATTGCTGGCTGTTAGAAGAAGTTGAGATCCCTTGCTTGTGAGGGAAGCCCTACAAATAAATATGAGCCAAACCCCACTTTTTTTTTTTTCGTATTCTTTTTTTTTGCGTTGTGCCGCACTTAATTTTCTGCATACGGCGATTGAAGCAAACTTTTTAGCACATTGATTTTTGTCTTTCCAGTGAGCATTAAAAGGGGTATGAAACATTTTGAGTAGATTAATCGTTTCGGTGTCAGCAATTTAATCTTTATTGTTGCAGGCATCTGAGCAGCCTCTAGTAAGTACTACATGATTTGAAAGGGGTCAGTGTTGCATGGACTAAAATGGTCTCGCATACCTTCTCGAACTTTGTAATATGCAAACACTGTGCAGATTGGCTGCCAAGTTCTGGCACTTCAGAAATTTTGGTGCCACCAAAGTAGAATGCAACAGGGGCCATTCTCAGACATGTTGTACCTGTCTGTAGGAGGTAGTCAGGCAGCTAGCAGTTAAATCTACACTACAGTGTGGCAGGAAAGTGAGTAGGTTCCTTGACAAATAACGGACGTCATGTTCTGCCTGTTGGCAACAGGGCTACCTGGTCAGCTGGTTAAACTGGAAATGGTGTGGAAGTAGGCGCATTGGAGGAGGCTGTGCTCCAAGTTGCCATAGATGTGAGGGGGCAGCTAGGACAGGAAGGGGTAGGGGTGAACCCTGGAAAGGGGGCATAAGCAGGCTGCAGAGAGAGGAAGGATGTTGAGATGGGATTTGTTTGATGATAATTAATAATATGCATCATCTATGACAGCAGCTTCACAGAAACACAAATATTACTGAAAATCATCTTCCATTCTTGTCTAAAGTTTTGTAGAAGCTGCTGCTAATGGTCAAGTTTTGGGTACCACCAAGAGTGGCAATATTTATGCTGTACTTGTTTAGTACTATAAAGCACTGGCATACAAGATTAGAGTGAATGTAGAAACATCTTTTATTGGATGAAGGTTTTCTGGGCTTTGATGCATATTTTTTCCGGAAATTCATTTCCTTAATGAACCTTGCAAGCTGTTGCATGATCAATTATAGCAGTGGGCAAACACATTTGTATGAAAACAATAGCAGTGGAATATATACAACAGTGAATACAACAAATGTTCAACACCGTGCAAGCAGTGAAGAGCATCATAGGAAAGTTAAGAGGAACACATGCTAGCAGCATCGGAGTACTTATCCAGCAAGCATTTGAACATTTCGAACATAATCTGTCCCTCAAAATCAAGTCTTATTCATTCACATCATTGTGAGACACTGTAATGACTGAAAGAGAAGAAAAAAGAAAGCGTCACATATTTGTGGATGATCTGGCCAGTGTTCTTTGTCACATTTAAATCTTGTTTCTTCAAATGTATGTAAATTGTGTGTTGTGGCACTGGATAAAAATATTGCAGAAGTGCTGTGATGGGTTGGTTGGTTGGTTGGTTGGTTGGTTCATAGGAAGGGAAAGGCGCAGTATCTGTCACACTTGCTCTGTGGACACCTGAACCGCGCCGTAAGGGAAGGGATGAAGGTGGGAGTGAAAGTGGATAGAGAGAAAGGGGGGGCCGTAGTGGAGGGCTACGGAGTAATTTCGACCACCTGGGGATCTTTAACGTGCGCTGACATCGCACAGCACACGGACGCCACTTCGTTTCGCCTCCATCGAAACGCAGCCGCCGAGGCCGGGATTCGATCCCGGGAACTCCGGCACAGTAGTCGGGCGTCTTACCACTGCACCACCCCGGCGGGGCAACTGTGATGGGGACATCAGCTAGTCTGTGGATATCACTCTGAACTTCACAATTTGCTAACAATGGTGTAAATAAACTGAAGCAGTTTTGATATTTCATAAGAGCACTGAGCCTAAAAGAATATCACAATATTAATGATGCACTTCTTCCCACCCCAACATTCTTGTCACAGCTGGGTGCACCGTACATTGAATAATAACAATATAGAATGGAAAAGCCTCGACTTAAATGATACACATTTGTGGCTTGGCTTACAAGAGTGCTTAGATGATCTCTCACACTCGCAGCCTCCTGGCTGCATTGAAGACTTGCTGCATGCTTGCCCCAAAATATGCTGTGTTGGATTTTATCTGTTGCAGTATAAGCCTGGCATGTTCTCTGCAGCACTGCCCAACTGCACATCTGTAACAGAGAGATACAGAAAAGTGCCTCATGGGAGGCTATGCACAGGCCTGGAGTACTATCTGGATGCTCCAATAGCTGCCTTGAGTTATGCATTTTATGTGTACATGTACCAGTTGACATAGGGGACTGTGGTCTGCTGCACCAGCTGGTGAGCTTACTCTTCCAAGAACAATCGCAGGTCCAGGAAAGCAAGTCCAATGCCAGCAGAGAGAAATGAGCGGGAGCAAATTATGTAGAGTGGGCAAAGGGTCTGTGCTGCCGACAAGACAAGTAAGGAACTGGATAAATGTGATGTAGATGATGTAGATGACAAAAGAGAAGGGGAAATGACTCCCAAAGTATAGCAGAATTTCTGGTGAGAGCTAGATACGAGGAGTGGTTTCTTGCAAACATGGCGGTGGAATTAATAGTTCATGTGAGGAGAAACAACAACAATGCAAGCAGTTATTATGACGTTACCATGTAGATAACATATAATGGAATCAGCATGGCTGAACTGTTGCTTGTCATTAATGAAATCATATAGTGCATCTAAATTACGTATTCCTGCCGTGTGTGTATGAATTAGGAGGGCTCTATGGAAAGCGTGGAGCCAATCACCACATGCAATTTTTTTCGAATTCCTGAAAATATTATGAGAACTTGATGTGACATTATGCTCTACATTAACTGTAATTGTCCCAAAGTGGCATAGAGGTAACTATGATCATGAGAACATAAAACGTACTACTCTGGCAAGCTTTTAAAGATCTGAAAATTGGGCATTGTGGATAATAATGGCGTTAAATGGTGATAGCCGCATAGCTTATGTTTATGATCTCAACTTTGCGAAACATTTACTTGTATACAAGCACTGAAAAGAGTGCACAGATTTAGCCTAAGTCAACTTTCGTGGCTTCAAACAGCATTTGCAGCTCACAATGGGAATGATGTTGATGACGAGATTTACAGACTTGCTCAAGAGAAATAGCACCATTTACAACAGTGACCAATCATATTTGAAGTGCTCCCATTATCCTGAACCACACTACAAGGCACGCTGCTGGTGGTTAGTCGTTAAGCTTCACTCCTGAGCTGAAAGAACTGGGTTCGTTCCAAGCTACAGCAGCTATGTTGATGTGGAGGCAAAACACAATGCACCAGTGGACTGTGTCATCAGTGTACATTAAACAACCCCAAGTGGTGAAAATTATCTTGAGCTCTTCATCCATAGTGCCCCTCAGAGTAGCTTTGCAACATTTTATTTCATAAACCAAACCAACCGTCTGGCAGGATTCTAAGTATGCCACAAAATTCACTGGCCACACATTCAGTAAGGCACTGCTGCATCCAAACAGCAAAGCCTGGAGGGTAAAAATTAGCAGAAAACAGTCTTGAGGGGTGTTCATTACATTACATCACAACACACTATTACGGGGTTGGCAGTCACGTTGCACTGCAGGATATGTTTTGACAAGGGGCACAAGTTACAGTATGGGACCTGCTATCACAGTATCGATGTGTGCGGCTGTGCAAGTTGCTTATTGAACATCCTGAATAAGCAGTTCGAGATGGACCACAAGAGTCAAAGGGACATACACGAGTGCTGCTTTTAAATGGAGGCGAAAAGAGCAAGTGCACAAACACAACAAATTCGAAACTAAGATCAAAACACCAAAACCCATCCTTGTGTTGCTAGGAAGAAACTGAAGGTAATGTAAGCCTTCACTGCCCTGAACAGACAGCACACTGCAAGGCTTGTGACTTTGAATGTACTCCGATTCATGAGCATTGGGTCTGAGTGTTTTGCTCTTGGCCTGTATTTTGTTTTCTTATTGTATTTCCTCTTTTCATGTACATTTAATGCGCTTAAAGGGTTGCCGACGTGTTAGTGGCATTTGGCACCAGGCACGTTATCCCGGATGCTTTGACTTTTCTTACTTGCCCAGCTGTCACTGGCCGGCCAGCAGGAATGCGCTCACGGCCCCTGTGCAAGCCAGGTCTACATCTTGGGAGGCTTGTTGGCTGGACCCCTATTTTCTTGCCGTGTCGCCTACTTGTTCCAACAACTGTCTTTAATGTGAGTAACACTTGTGATGCAGCACTGCTGGTGTTCACTGTGCTTAGTCGTGAATTCAAAGCACGCAGGAAGGCGATGGAAGAAAGTTGTCCATCGGCAAGATGGTGAATGCGGCGCATATTCCTGTTGAGGGCCTCATACTCTTCCTCGAGGGCCTGCAAGAGATTTTCATTGAAGGTGAACTTTAAAGTGCCACTTATCTTGATAGCTTCAACATCATAGTAAAGTGGTGAGGAATTATTGAATTGAGGTGAGGAATTGTGGAAGCTTCAGTGTAGAAAGACTCGTTTGCCAAGCCCATATGATTGATGTTCTGGCATAATCAGTTGTGCACATCTCTTGTACCGGATAGGCGCAGTACCAAATATTATGCAGTGTTGGTGAGGAGCACGTTTCATGAAGCTGACTTGCCTAAGGTTACCTTACTTCTGCTGTTTACACATGATGTAATCAGATAGACGTAGCATTCAAATGTACCTTGGCATCCAGAGTTGAATCGAGGACTGGTGCTGGCATTTCATCTGGATCGTCACCTAGTTCCGTGTCCATTGCTTCTTGTGAGTCCATGCTGAAGGAGCAGGACGGAACTGTAGGGATCTCCTCCTGGCTTGTCCTCATGGGCTGAAAAAACCCAACTGGAGGGCACTTGTCCCCCAGTGCTAGCTTGCCAAGCTCATGACAGTCAGCTGGTGTCAATAGTGGGCTGTTGGGGAAGAGGCCACCGAAGACTTTCTGTACGATAGCCTGATGCTTGCAGAAAGCACCCTGGCAGCCTGCCCAGCAGCTGCATGTACCAATGTCAGGTCGTACCAAGTAACTTCCAGTACCGGTGGAGTTAGGTACATGATATGCTCCGTCTTCATCCTCAGGCATACTTTCTTTTGGAATTTCAGGCACTCGATGCAGGAGGTGTTCGAAGCTCACTTGGTGCGATGGTTCCCTATAGTGTGAATGCCTCAGCAATCGGTTTTTGAAATATTCTTCCCAATTTTGAATTACAAATTCGACCAGTGCTACGGCATTGTAGGCCTTTGTGCGAGATAACACTATATCTTTTAGTATTCTAATCGTAGCTTCCGAATAATTGTTGGTGTTTTGTCCTCTGGTGATTAGTCCTGCTCGGTACATAAGCACCCATTCATGCTGATTCTTGATTAATGCTTCAACCCTACGCACGTAGGCAGGGTGAAGAAGAGAGAGTAGATCTTTTTTTGCTTCTTCCAGTTCCACTTCATTCTTCGCATACAGGATCTATAACACAAATGTGAATGGTAAGTGGGGTATTGATCGCTTTTGAGTGCATTACAGTAATCGCATAGCTTTACTGCCACAGCATTAAAGGCCCTATTCTCCAGAAAGTCTGATGTCAATGTTGTTGGCATTGGCACCATGAGTGAAAATTTATGAGCATGCTTCTGGCAGGTGGTAGCTAACAGGTGGTATGGCCGAGCATTGATGGACAGGTCGTGCGGCATCACGGCACTATGTGACATGGCCAAGTTGGAAGGTGTTGCCAACTCAGGCTTCTGTTTTAGCATGGTTGGGTGAGAGAGGAATCAACACCTCTTAGCCACTGGATGCTGAGTCAGACATGATACTATTTAGTCATGCAATGAACCTGCAGAGGACGTGGGGAAGAGACAACACGTCAGCACTGGTATGCATGCTGCTAAAAGGGATTCGACTCCTCCCGAAACCGCGCAGCTCGCTAGTCGGACATAGAGGTGCTTTGCGTTGCATCCCTTTCGAGCAGTGCAATAAATGTCGTAGGCGTTCTCCCTCTTCCTCTCTTCTACACTCACTCTCTGCTTCCACACTCCTCTTGCGTGTCTTTTGCTTTGAGAGGCTAGTCAAATTTTAACCTCGGTGCATTTAACCCTGCAAGACTGTGCCCAGTCAGGCCAGAGCTATTGCGTGACCCTTCTATAATTTTTTGCGGGTGTGAGTTGCACGGACCCTGAAAGTCACTTTGCAGACCCCTATTAGAGAAACACTGATTTAATTAATGTCACTGCATAGGGTGAGGGCTTGTTCTCCAGTGGATGTAATCTGGATGATTGTCTTTTTTTCTACTGTGCAAGCTTCTTAAAGCAGTTACCAAAAAGTTGTAAAATTTGTATACCTTTTGGAAAGCTCTCATAAAAGAGCGGCGCTCATCCTTTGGCACCTTGTTGTCTGCAGCCATCAGCCAGCGCCACTCTGCCTGCAAGATGTGGAAGTGGCACAGCAGCTGACGTGCAGAGGGCCAGGCATCACGGAGTGCGTCTTTCTCGGCCCGCGAAACGTCTGACATAAATGCGGCAGGGGCCTGCAATAAACAGGTATGGTCAGATAAATATGCAATTTAGTCTGCACTCAGCTAAGCCATGCCAAAATGCAGATGAGCAGCTGTGCTTGGGCATGATTTTAATAAGGTTCCTGTAACTCTTAGAAACCTGAAGGCTGTCAGCTTATCTTTTTACATGCCCTTGCTCCTCTCCTGGGGTTGAAAATGCAGTGGTGTTGAATTGTACGAACGTGAAAACTGACACGTCCCTATTACAGTAGTGCGAGACATGAGAGTGCATTGCAAAGCTATGTTTCATGCCAGCTAACGACACGTGCCCGTCTTGTCTATCGCAGCTAGCTTGTGTCGTTACCTATACCTTACACGCGCCGTGCATGATTAAGAAACTGCATCACATTCTGCATTGAGAGTTCATGCGCTGAGGCACCCTGAGCTAAATGTCTGCGCCATTCCAAGTTAATACTGTGATGTTCATCGTCTTGCTATCATTTAGTGTTCCAACAGTGCAAATTGAGAGCCACGTCTGTCAGGGATGCAAGAAGCAGAAAGCAATAAAATGCATAATTACATGCCTTTTCTAGTGTTAAAAAATTGCCGCCTCATGAAACTCTGTATGAGGTCTCAGTGCACAGATTACTGAAGTGGCACCTGATATTGGATGCAATGTATGAATGGCTCATGGCTAGGGGCAAGAGAGCGGGTGTGTGCCGATAGATTGCAGGGAGTGCAGCTTTCCCATGCACTCCCATGTCTCGCAATATTGTGGTCTCGACAATACACAGAAGAGCATGAATATGGAGAGTAGTAAATACAGTGCAACCGTACATACGTAGCACTCAACAGGCGACAGTGCACAGGGTTGTGTGAACAAGCTGAAATACATGTACATTCAGTCAACAGTCAGCCCTGTTTGTCTCATTTTCGTCCCGTCCATTGTGTTGCTTTCTGTTCAGAATTCTTTAATCATCAACTTCTCTAGCAACGGACAGTGAAGAATTTAAAATGCATTTCAGTGCAGCCCAGCATTGCAATCAAACTTTCAGCAGAGTGAAATGTTTCGACATTGCATAATAATAATAATAATAATAATTGGTTAACAGGAAGGGAAAGGCGCAGTATCTGTCACACTTGTGTCTGTGGACACCTGAATTGCGCCGTAAGGGAAGGGAGGAAGGGGGGAGTTAAAGTGGAAAGAGAGAAAGAGGAGCCGTAGTGGAGAGCTACGGAGTAATTTCGACCACCTGGGGATCTTTAACGTGTGCTGACATCGCACAGCACACGGACGCCTCTTCGTTTCGCCTCCATCGAAACGCAGCCGCCGAGGTCGGGTTTGAACCCGGTAATTCCGGACAGTAGTCGGGCGTCTTACCACTGTACCAACCCGGCGGGGCTTTCGGCATTGCATGTTTAACAATTTCCGAACACACATAAACTTGTCTGCACTGCTAGGTGGCACGAATAAGCTCTTGAAATGTATTCTTTTAAACCGTTTACTCTTGTCCACAGCTGTCTGTACAGATTTTCATAAATGCATACAAATACACACAAAGTTTGAACATGCACCACTGATGCAGGCAGGAATTGGAAGCATACACTGTAATATTGGGCACCTATGTGCCCATGTGAGCACATCAGTCCAGCTACGCAAACCATTTCATTTGTCTTGTAGGACTAGTTTGACCTATTGGTACCAGCATAACTGCAAAATAGTTATCAGCTATCAGCTATTTCTTTCAGAAAAACTTGTACCTCTTTGTTCCCGAAGCACAAAGGGTACTTGAGAAGTTGAAATGCCAGCCCGTAGCCCTCCTTGCTCTGAGAGCTGTGAACAAGTACTGCTATGGGCACAGCACCAGGCTTGGTAGATGTTAGGAGGACTGTTGCCGTGCTCCGTGTCACACGACGCTGTGGAATCGACAAAGATGACTTCTTGTGATGACTCCAGCTGTTGTGCCCGTCGCATGATTGGAGTCACTACCAGGCCAGAAGTCATCTCCCATGCAGAGACAGAGTTAATGTTTTGAGACACACAACTTGAGTCGTAAACTATTCGTTTTGTTGCTCTGCCACTAGCTGCTTTCAGAAATACAGCACCAGCATTAGTGGACATTTTGCAGCATGCAACGATCTCTAATGGTGCATGACTTGAATGGAAAAAGGCAGTTCACCAGTTTTTGTAAGAACAGAAATTGAAGCTTTATTGCACATTGGATGTTGGAAAATAACTTTAGTCATCAAGAGTTTTCTCTATGTTACACAATGTATTAGTCATTTTTGGCAGGGGTACTCGTTCCAAAATATTATGTAGCATATAGATAAATATTGAAATGCAAGATGGTTACTTAACAGAAGAAACTAACTCGTAGTACATCATGAACATTGTCAAATATTAATACATTTACTGAACACAGTGAAAGAACGTCAACAAATCTAAATATTATGAATTTAAAAATAGTGTTAAATTTTTCAGCCACAGAGCATCTTCCAGTTTTCAGTACCTAGCAATTAGGCTTAGGAATAAACTTTCAGGATGAGTAATGTTTAAGATACAAAAAGAACAAAAAATGAATATCTTCTTTGGATATCTATTTTCTATATGGATATGGATATATATTTGGATATCTATTTTTTATAACGCACACACATGCAACATGCCTGGAATAGCACATGCACATCTTCTGAATGTAATAATGCAGAAATCAAATCCAAACACAATTTACTTAGCAGCCGAGATGCAGTTGTGGAAAGTAAACGGTTGCAATATAAGTGTGCAAGGAAGTGCATGTCATCTATACATGTACGACACTTTCCACGGCCGGTCTCGAGGGAGAGCGTGCTTCTTACGGCGTTTGCAGTAGGGTCTGTTTCCACCTCCCACCGCACCTCAATGGGGTCGCCACCTCCTCAACCGCTCCGCGTTTGCTACCACCATTCACGCGCATAGGAAGCGCGCGCCCGCTTTCCGCCCCACTCGCGTACATTGCGACATGCAAGTCCACACATTGCAATCCTTGCGGTTCACAAAAAGACTAATCAGCGTCTAATATTTGAGATCTATGCAGTATAAAATGCAGACAAATTCTGCGCGTGGGCAGTCCCCTTGGTGCGACTGAATGGCGGTTGCATGAGGCACCAGGTATACTTTCAGTGCATTGGACAGCCGCAATTTTAGCCACAGTCTTTAAGTTGCATATGCATTACATTCAGAGCATATCATTTGGTTGGAAGAGTATGTAGTCTTGCAACTGACACAACTACTTTTGATCAAGACATTGGGCACAAATATTTACTCTACAGAAGTGAGCAGTGGCAAACAAGACAAAATCTTTCTCCTTCAAAACTGACCCCTTTTTAAAAGAAATTTAAGGAAGGAGAGAATCATAGTCTCCTTTAGAAAACTGAACATTTATTTAAAGCTGTGTCCATTATTTTACCTAAGTACAATCTGTGGCAGGAGGGTGTGAAGGTGGGGGTGCTTTTGGCATCATCTAACTGTCATTATAATTGTATAGTGATTTGAAAGCAGCTCGCCTGTGGCGAGAGTCTTTACGTTATAACGGGCAGATTTTGTTATAAAGACTTCCTTCACATGTGGAATACACTGGTGACAGGCAGCTAAAGCAAGTACATTGTTCTGTTTATTTTTTATTTATTTATTATTATTATTATTATTTTTTTTTTTTTTTCATTTCATTGCTATGTGTATTACAAAACCAGCAGATGACAGCGCAAAACCGAGCAAAGCCCACCCATCGCCGCTGCAGCAGGCGTGGAGCAAGCAGTGAATAAGTCACGCCCCTTGCAGCAGCAGACAGCATAACTCCAGGAGAAACATTCCCATTGCTCCCGCGGCGATTGAAAAGGCCGTAAGAAAAAGCGTGCTCTCTTTAGACCAGCCATGCACTTTCTTTCTGATCATTGCACTTCAGTGTAAGGTTGCTTACTCCAAATGTGCACATAGACACACTTATTTCTATTGTCTTATACCCTTCTGCCTTAGTTGCAGGACATAGCTGAAAGCATGTGCTCCTCTTCTAGTAGTTTAGCTTTGCTGCACAACAGCTATCCAAAATGCAGGCTCTCTTCTCAGGAAAAGCACTATTATATGCTAAGGATATGACAGCAAATATTAGCCGTTCTTGATATTGCCCTCAGACGCACTCCTACTATTATCCGATTGAAGTGACTGATTCCTGGAGGCTGTGGCTAACTAAGACTCTGCCATGTTTACTATTGCACTTTGTTCACCATGCTTTTGGACCTCCATCAAAATTATGTTTATGTTAAGGACACCTTTTACATTCTGAAAGAAAGATTGCAAGGTGTAACAAGCCAGCAAGTTTAGTGTAAGCTTTTATATAGGCAGCATTTATGGGTTGCGTGACCTATGCCTGAAAGGCATAGAAAAGAAACAATTCAGTACAGCTCACATTTTAAGTTCTGGCAAAATTTTTGAAAACAAACTGATAACATATGCAGCCTACAGTAGTGACATAGTACCTGAGAAATTCTACTGCTCAGTAATAGTTTGAGGGCTAGATTCCAGCCATTGTGGTGCCATTTTCTTAGCAGGAGCATGCAAAAATGCCATTCACTGATACTTGGGCGCGCATTCAGTTCCAGAGCACCATGCAGTAAAACTAATTTGAGAGCCCACCACTTTAGAACAAGAGCAGTTTGGTCGTGTCAAACACGAAGCATGATTTCGATCTGAGGTTCAAGGTTTAGTTCTTATGGATAAGACCAGTAATCTTAGAAACTGTTCCATGCAGGATTGAAGTCAAATTTACACCCTAGAAGCCATACTAAAACAGCACAATTTAGTAAAACCTTTATCATATAAGTAAGAGCAACTGCTGTTGGTCGTCAGTTGACATAAATGCTCAGTTAGTGTGGCAACAGCAAGAACTTGGAAAGCTGCACGGTGATGCGTTATATAACATTTGAGGTTTCAAAATGAACTAACTTACCATGCGCTGCATACTGTGGCATCTTTTTTTGCAGCTTCTCTACTGGATTTCCATGTGGCCCATACTTTTCATATGTCCATTTCTCATGCCAGTGGAAAACAGTTCTTTTGCTTGGGTTTAGCATCCTATTTGCAAGGAGCAGGGGCCCATCTTTCTTGCCACTGAGCAGGCGTTCATGGCGCTGGATGGCGTCAGACGGTGTCATTCCTTCTTCAAAATAACCATGAAATAGCGTCCTTGTCTCGGGACTTGCACGTAGCATCCGGAGGGCATCTGCTGATTCTGTGCTGTGATTGTGCTGTGCTGACAGCTTGATGACGGCTGTTAGAGGGACGTCCTTGCAAAGAAAAGGATCATTTTTTTGGTGTTTCGGTTCACCTTCTTTATTTTTATGTCTAATTTTGCTTGACATTCTGTGTTGCGCTTTGCTGATGTTTTTTTTTTACTGTGGTGCTGACACCGCCAGACTTTGTGGAAGACCATCCTGCAATGAGAAAATACCTTCAGCTTTTCACGTCAACTTGTATTCTTCACAAATGAAAACAACTCTATAAAAATACCACTCAGATGTACCAATTGCTTGCTTGACTGCAAGGCTAAGCCTGGACGTAGCTACATCTTCACATAGGTTGCCTGTAAGCTTGGAAGCAATGTACAAATTAAAAACGCTTTTTTTTTTTTTTCTGCTCTGCTTCGAGATTCCTACAGCAAGCTTACCCACTAGGCTAGAGTGTTGCGAGGAAAAGGCAACTTCTTGACGACCTTTTGTCATTGAGGCGGCGAAGTGCGCGGGTAGCGTGAAAGGGTAGCCACAAACATACAAAGAAGGTGGCATCAGCCAAAAGAAAACAGTAAAGAAGTTGTGCAAAGGAAAAAAGGAAGGAAAAGTAAAAGTGCGAATGGTAGTAGCATTGAGGCAAGAAGGGGCAGCAAGGGCGCCACTGCTAGAAAAGCTTCCCGCTGAGTATGTCATACTTTTCTTTTTTAGTTACCGCGATTTATAATTTTCTGCCAAAAGAATGTTCGAGGCCTTACCTATTCTATCCTGCGCATCATTTTCTACAAGCTGTTGGGTGTCGTGATGGACAGCATTTCTCAACTCTGGATAACTGAGATAATCGTGGGCATTGATACTTCTCATACAACACATGCAATTATAGGCTTATTTGAGCGCCAGTATGATAGTTTGCGCGGAGTAAGTTTTTAATTCTTCAGGAGAAGGTGTCACACAATATATAATAACGCGCTTATCATGTTACTCGCGCAAGGAAAAAAAACAGGCAGGCGTGGCAAGAAAGAAAAAAGCATCAACAAAAGCATCAAAAAACAGCTTCAACCGATGGAGCGGCTCAGCCCATAGAAAATGTCGGGCTTCTTTCGGAAAACTGTTGGAAGGTAAGTGGCACTCATCTGTACAGACCATACGTGGTAGTGCTGCAATACATGAGTAATATCTGCGGACTGCTAAAAGGGGGATTGCTGGCCAGCTGAGAGAGTTTAAACGTAAGTAGGCCCTGTGCGGACTGAGCCTCGAAGTGCAACAAGCCTACTGCACAGCATGAAATGGCTACAAAAGTATGGTTGTATACATGACCGAATTCATGTGCTTATTTGCTCAGACCTTCCACAGCACTAAGGGTGACTTCATTACTCCTCAGCTAGCATAGGTTCATGCCTGTGACAATATCTGTCCTTTTACTGCCGAAATAACTGCATTGGTGGAACTCACTGAGCTTGTTTATATAGATTTAACACTTTGGATGCATGTTGCTACTGCAGAGTTCCCTAATATATATATATATCTTTTGCCTGCTCCAACATAAATAGTTGGCAGTGCTTGGCTTCAAGCTGCTGCCAAGGCCATTGACAGCTTATTTGAAAAGAGAGCAATAATTAATCTGAGCTGGCATGTTTTGTGGGAGAGTGAGGCACCATTGCGAGTACCTCGTAATCCTGTTAAAAAGCTTGGCAGTTGCTGCTATAAGCACTCTCCATTGCAGTTCCATGCAAGCCGCAGCATATTGGGCACTTACTGCACAAGTGATTTAACTTAGTCTCTTTGTTGCTATTTCAGTGCTTTGTAAGTGTGCTAAATATTTGTATTTGTGCTAGCATTGACAGCCAGTCTCGTTGCTACCTTTTTCCTTCTGCAGCAGGCACTCTCACTTGTTTTACTCGAACCAAATTCTATTGTGAGTGAGTTTGCTGAATTTATGCAAACTAAATGTAATTGCAGTATTACTCTCATTTATTTACATTTACATAGGCAAGGAATACCCTGGGCCGACGTACGAGTTTCCTCCACCAGTTGGATTCCGCCGCTACCTCAGTAGTGCAGTGAGCTGTAACTGGTGTGACCAAATGGACACTCTCACTCCTACTGGTTTAGAGCGTGCTCCTATTTAAGTTTAAAATATCTTGCTTGCAATGTATTTAATCTTGTTGTGGAGTATTGTCACCCTTGCATTTGCTGATATGTTATTATTTGGAAAGCATTCAGAGTGATTTTGGACGCATGATTTGCAGTGGCGGGAGGTGGAGAAGCACAAATGTGTGACTGCAATTTTTTGCCTCTCTAGTTTTCAGCCTTTAAAATTAAAGCAACAGATTGATATGTGAACAGGCCTGGCATGGATTAAAGAGTTTGTCATATACAACAACACTTGACCCTTGCGGGGGTAACACAGCTGTGGTTATCTGAGCAAAAGTTCTCTGTATGTGATGGTGTCCGAAACATGGCATTGTCTTAAGTAACTTGGCATGGAATCGGCCACTCCTTGCACTCTCTTGACAGCATCTATTGTACTGTGTGCTAGGCGACATGCCTTCGGATCTGTTGTATGTCTGCAGCAGTTGCCTTGATGTATCAAGACGGGGTGGTTGTTGCGAGTTGGAAATTCCTATTCTCCCGACTACACCAATAAAATGTAGTGAAGCCAAATACCAGGAACCAATGTGTTACGTGGTTCATTGTGAAGGCTTGCCATTCTCGTAACTTTGCCAAATTGCTAGAAACATTATTTTTAAGCCCGGTCTTCTTTTGCTCATAGCACAACTCATTTCGTGCATTTATCAACTTTTTGTGGTTTATGGTTGGCACATTTTGCAGAGGGTGACAAAATTTGAGCTGGTGTGCCACGAAGGTTAAATATCTGTTTATTGAACTCTTCTCGGGAAGCTACATGCAAATACTGCCTAATGTGGCTGTGAGGGCTTCGCACTTGATTGATGTACCGGTGCATTACTTGTGGCAGCTGGTCTACATTGTGCAGGACTGCCACTTTGAGAAGCACCAGCACTGCTATGAAGCAGATTCACAGCATTGTTCCTGGTGGAGGCAAACCACTGTAGATGTCCTCATTCCAGTGCAGCTTCAGCCAGTGAAGTTTCACAATGCCCGTGTTGGACAAACAAGAGGCCTATGAACTTGAGCATTTCACTTAGTCATTTCTTCCAAACATCCGTCAAAACAAGCAACCTGTTGGTTTCCCCAAAATCCCTGTACAATCATATTTATTTTTATTTTTACAAATAGTTTGTATCATAAGCTGGAGAGCCTTCACTCAAGTATACACTAGGTTCCTATCTACGTGAAAACTACACGCTTGTGTGCCAGTGTCAGCAGATCGTTGCTAATGATTGTGGAAACCCTCCTAAACAGAGATAAAACTGAGAACATGCAGCGATCATGTGTACATACTCAAAAGCAAGTGGGTACGGAAACTATGTGCACCTTTGGCCACTAGTTGGCATTACAGGTGGTTGTAGTACCTGAATCGCTAAAAGCTGAAATCAGAGCTTCTTCTGACAGACTCTTCTGGCTGTGCAGCCTGACACGAACATTTCTCTATCTAAGGTGCCACCATTCTTCAGATACAGATCGCTTGTGTGTCACCACTTGGTGCGATGTTACTCTGTGTCACCAGGGGTAGAGACAGACAATTGGAGGAAGAGGATACGCTACAACAGGACATGTATTTGCAGACTAACAGGAAAAATAAGGAGGCCTTAGGAAAGCTAAAGAATACAGTAAACGCTGCCATGAGGCTCACTGAAAGAATCTCCAATCTAAAGAGAGGATTGCAGGAAAAGGAGTCAAGTCATTTGGTACAGGCATTCATAATCAGTAGAACAGTTTATGCGACGCCTTGTATGAATATGGACGTGACGGAGGAAAACAAGGTGGACGCTATGATTAGGCTGGCGTATAAGGCGGCCCTTGGGTTACCTAACATTGCTTCTACCGAAAGTCTGTGGGATTCATCATCATCAGCCTGACTATACCCATTGCACTATCCCATATTTCTCCACTTAACCCGGTTCTGTGCTAGTTGCATCCGCTTCACCCCTGCGAACTTCTTAATCCGCCCATCTAACTTTCTGCCACCCCCTGCTACGCTTTCCTTCCCTTGGAATCCAGTTTGTTACCCTCAGTGACCATCGGTTATCCTCTCTTCGCACTACATGTCCGGCCCATGTCCATTTCTTCTTCTTAATTTCCACTAGAATGTGAGTAATATCTGCATGAGTAATATCTGCGGACTGCTAAAAGGGGGATTGCTGGCCAGCTGAGAGAGTTTAAACGTAAGTAGGCCCTGTGCGGACTGAGCCTCGAAGTGCAACAAGCCTACTGCACAGCATGAAATGGCTACAAAAGTATGGTTGTATACATGACCGAATTCATGTGCTTATTTGCTCAGACCTTCCACAGCACTAAGGGTGACTTCATTACTCCTCAGCTAGCATAGGTTCATGCCTGTGACAATATCTGTCCTTTTACTGCCGAAATAACTGCATTGGTGGAACTCACTGAGCTTGTTTATATAGATTTAACACTTTGGATGCATGTTGCTACTGCAGAGTTCCCTAATATATATATATATATCTTTTGCCTGCTCCAACATAAATAGTTGGCAGTGCTTGGCTTCAAGCTGCTGCCAAGGCCATTGACAGCTTATTTGAAAAGAGAGCAATAATTAATCTGAGCTGGCATGTTTTGTGGGAGAGTGAGGCACCATTGCGAGTACCTCGTAATCCTGTTAAAAAGCTTGGCAGTTGCTGCTATAAGCACTCTCCATTGCAGTTCCATGCAAGCCGCAGCATATTGGGCACTTACTGCACAAGTGATTTAACTTAGTCTCTTTGTTGCTATTTCAGTGCTTTGTAAGTGTGCTAAATATTTGTATTTGTGCTAGCATTGACAGCCAGTCTCGTTGCTACCTTTTTCCTTCTGCAGCAGGCACTCTCACTTGTTTTACTCGAACCAAATTCTATTGTGAGTGAGTTTGCTGAATTTATGCAAACTAAATGTAATTGCAGTATTACTCTCATTTATTTACATTTACAGAGGCAAGGAATACTCTGGGCCCACGTACGAGTTTCCTCCACCAGTTGGATTCCGCCGCTACCTCAGTGGTGCAGTGAGCTGTAACTGGTGTGACCAAATGGACACTCTCACTCCTACTGGTTTAGAGCGTGCTCCCAGTTAAGTTTAAAACACCTTGCTTGCAATGTATTTAATTTTGTTGTGTAATATTGTCACCGTTGCTGATATGCTATTATTTGAAAATCATTCTGGGTGGTTTGGAACACATGATTTGCAATGGGGGGAGGTGGGAAGCACAAATGTGTGACTGCAATTTTTTGCCAGTCTAGCTTCTAGCCTTGCGAATTAAAGTAACAGATTAATACCTGAACAGGCCTGACATTTATTGGAGAGTTTGTCATATAGAAGAAAACTTGATCCGGTGTGGTGGTAACACAGCTGTGGTTCTCCGAGAAAATGTTATCCGTGTGTGATGGTGTCTAAAACATGGCATTGTCTTAGGTAACTTGGCATGGAATCAGCCACTTCTTGTACTCTCTTGACAGCATCTGTTGTACTATGTGCTAGGTGATATGCCTTCAGGGATAAGAGTAGATGGAGAATACCTCAGTAATCTGCAATTTGCTGATGACATTGCCCTGAAGCAGTCGGGATGACGGGCAGTAATGTGAGCAGGTTGTACGTCATGCTGGTCATGGAGGAAGTAAAAAAGCCTTAGAAGCAATGTAAAGGGTTCCGGAAATCGGCTGGTATGGATAGGCAACTGCAGATCTTTGAAGAGTGGTAGGGAGATTGTGCTAGAAAAACTGCTTGCTTTGTGTGTGTAGTGCCTCACGACCTCAAGCGTATTAAAATCTTGGAAGGATCCTAACAGTACCATAATCTATAAGAAAGGGGCTGTCAAGCACTTGCAAACTTAAACTGATTGGGTTACTGTCCATTGCCTACAAGATAATAGAATTGGGAAAATCTTGGACTTTCTATCAACTGAAAGAGCAGCTGGCTTTCGTAAGGGCTGCCATGTTTTTTAATGTGTCTGCCCTGCCGCTGTTGTGTGCTGGGTTGTAGCCTACATCCACATCGGATAGGAGGCTGTGCAAACAAACTGCTCTTTACAGAAGGGACATAATTTGAACTGCCCATATCATACAATGCAGCAGCAGTAGTGAAAAGTGCTCCACAAGGAGTGACCTATTGTAGAATGGTTGCTTTATTGCGGTAGCGTAAAAGGCGTCACCCTTGAGAAAAATCACAACCATGCCTTTGGCAGGTGACATGGCCATGCACTGATTGGTTGTCTGGTTCTGCGATGTCATGAGGCCACATGATATGGCCGAACTGGCTGGAGCTCATATTGTGGAAAAGCGCAAAAGAGACAAAGAATCGAGAAAAGAGAGGACGACGCTATCTGGAGCTGCTAACTCAGGCAGCTCCTTTGAGGTGAGAGGGTGAGGTGGAATAGAACCCTCAGAGACCCTTGGATCCAGTATCAGACGTGCTACTCCAAATTCATACAGCTTGGTTAAAACAGAGCTTTATACCCATGTTGGGTGGTCTTAGGCACAATGTGGTAGATTATGGTTGTATGCTGACGATTATGTGTGAGATAATACCGGCACAAGTTAAGGGATTAGGGCTTATACCTTTCAGGACCGCTTAAAGCCAATCGTTCATATATGAATGATGGTTCTCACACACTGGCAGACGTAAATTTTCTTGTTTGGAACATGTAGCCCCATTTAGGCAGATAGTATGACAAAAGTAATTATAGTAACTAGTTCACAGGGATGGAAAGGCACAGAATCTGTCGCTTGTTTCTGTGGGCACCTGAACAGTGTCGTAAGGGAAGGGAGGAGGGAGTCAAAGTGGAAAGACAGAAATGGGTGCTGTAGTGGAGGTCTGTGGAGTAATTTTGACCACCTAGGGATCTTTAACGCGCGCTGACATCACATAGCACACGGGTGCCACTTCGTTTGCATCGAAAGCAGCCGCCAGCGGTTGGGTTTGGACATGGGTACTCTGGCACAGTAATCTAGCATCTTAACCACTGCACTACCGCAGTGGGGCTATTGTGACAACCATAGTTTCTGTTTGTGTGCAGCTTGTTTATTTTTTTATTTTAGTTTTTGTTCTTTCTGGCACAGTGTGACATTTAAAAAATTATTCGAAATAAAGAGGTCTTTGGCGCCATTCACACGATTCTGCTGCTTCTACTATAGTTTTATTTTTATGAGAGCAGTAGCGAAGTCTCTTGAAGACAATTTTACTAGCTCTCACTTCAGCTCAGATGATGAATCAGTCAAATGCCAGCCTCGAACTTCAGCTAGTGGCCAAGAAAAGCTTAGTTTCAATCTCTAATCACTCTTGGTCAGTTACACGTGCTCATTTTGTGTTCCTACTGTTCTGTTTCCATTCGCTGGGTTTCAGCAGCAATGAAAGCTTGGTACTACTTGATATGGCTTCTCCAGAACTTCAAGTGTGGAACTTCTTCAAGCAAATCGAGTGGAGTTTGAACACCGAGCTCCTATTGCAGATTTTCAAATTTGATGGCAAACTCTCCCACTTTGTGGAAAACATATCACCAAATAATCCAGTCATAAATCCTGAAAGGTTTGGAAATGCCAATGCTATAAACTGTAAAATGAGTAGAGGAAGGCCGAGCTTAAAAATGGGTGTTTTCAGCAACTTAGCTATATATCTGAGAGAACAGCACACCTTCAAAATGAACTTCAGAACGTAGTTTAACAAAACTTGAAGTTGGGCTAGATGGTGCATTGTAATTTGACTGAAGATAAAGCGCACGGGAAGACGCACACAAGAGAAGAAGACACAGGACACGCGCTAACTCACATCTGGTTTATTGCAGCAATAACAGCAAATATATGCTGAAAAGGGGTCATGCGCAGTACATAAAAATCCCATAAAGACAGAGGAAAAAAATATAAGGAATATTACAAAACATTATCAAGGAATATCACAAAACCCGATCAAGAAAACTGATCTCTGCCTTCCAGAGCCGCACCGACGTATCGCTGACACACCTATCTCCCCTTTTCCCGATATGGAATGCCTCCAAAAGCTCACGCGCTGTCTTGTCACGGCCTCTGCCCAGAATCTTAATGTCAGCCAGTCGCGGCTCGCACGCAGTGCAGTTCGCGCAATGCGCTGCCAAATTTGACCCTCCACTCCTTAAAGCCCGCAAATGATCCCCTGCTCGATCATTAATACAGCGCCCGGTCTGGCCAATGTAGGCCTTCCCACAGGTCAGCGGGATCTCATAAACGACCCCCATGCAGCAGTCGACAAACCGCTTGGCATGTTTTTTCTCACAACCGCTCGGTTTTCCAGCACGCGAAATGCGTGAGCAAAGCTCCGCCATCTTCTTCGGAGCGGAGAACACCAGCGGCACGCCATGTCTGTTCGCCACTTTCTTCACGTGGTGCGCAACCTTATGAATGTCAGTGATGGAAGCCCTGCTCCGGAAAACCAAGCGAGCCATGTTTGGAAAGAAAACTGCTCCGGTGAGAAATACGGCTAAACCTGTTGTGGTACCGTATATGCATAAGGTTGCGCACCACGTGAAGAAAGTGGCGAACAGACATGGCGTGCCGCTGGTGTTCTCCGCTCCGAAGAAGATGGCGGAGCTTTGCTCACGCATTTCGCGTGCTGGAAAACCGAGCGGTTGTGAGAAAAAACATGCCAAGCGGTTTGTCGACTGCTGCATGGGGGTCGTTTATGAGATCCCGCTGACCTGTGGGAAGGCCTACATTGGCCAGACCGGGCGCTGTATTAATGATCGAGCAGGGGATCATTTGCGGGCTTTAAGGAGTGGAGGGTCAAATTTGGCAGCGCATTGCGCGAACTGCACTGCGTGCGAGCCGCGACTGGCTGACATTAAGATTCTGGGCAGAGGCCGTGACAAGACAGCGCGTGAGCTTTTGGAGGCATTCCATATCGGGAAAAGGGGAGATAGGTGTGTCAGCGATACGTCGGTGCGGCTCTGGAAGGCAGAGATCAGTTTTCTTGATCGGGTTTTGTGATATTCCTTGATAATGTTTTGTAATATTCCTTATATTTTTTTCCTCTGTCTTTATGGGATTTTTATGTACTGCGCATGACCCCTTTTCAGCATATATTTGCTGTTATTGCTGCAATAAACCAGATGTGAGTTAGCGCGTGTCCTGTGTCTTCTTCTCTTGTGTGCGTCTTCCCGTGCGCTTTATCTTCAGTCAAATTCAGAACGTAAATTATTACTTCCTTGGCAGTTGGGCTTGCTGCATTTTGTTAGTGTGATGTGGAGAATAGGTACATGAGACTCTCAACAACTGCTGCAGGAAATCAAGAATGACCACTGCTTCCGAACAGCACTACGAAAAAAAGAAATCTGCCGATAGGTGCACCATATCTTTACTAGTAATAAAAGAGGCAGTGTAGCATATTTTTAGTATTCTGAATTATTTTTCTTGCTGGCTTATCTTGATATTCATGCCCCCTTTTCTTTCACTTTTTGGATTTTTTCTGCAAATTTCGGAGAAAAAGGTTTTTATGTTATGTATGAAGCCAAAACAAAAACATGGGCATTTATTTAATTGAGGATCAAAATACCTGCATTTTAGTATTATCTAATAGCAAGATTGTGTAAATATCTTATTTAATAAACAAATTACATGGTGCTGAAGGAGTTGAGGCAAAAAAAAAAAGACTTCTTCATTTTCAAGCTGTAGTTTAAGAAATGGGCATTTTTCTGCTTTTTGTATATCCTCAAGATTTTATTACAATTTCTTGTTTTTATATTCATGTTTGACAATACTTTGTGAATATTTTACCCAGTGCTGAGAATTTATCTTATGTATTATGCTTATATTCACAATATTCACGTGTTTAGAGGGCATTTAAATAGCTGTATTTTAATTGGCTCATGTGCGTCATGTACAGAAGGTGTGATCAGAAATTGTCATCGAAAAACGTCCTTCATACTGGAACTTGCGTGTGAAGAGCTCTGGCAGGTGCGTGCTCTGTTGCCGCGTTGCAGAGAGGAGGAAAGGAGGCATCCTGGCTGTGCAATCCGCCGCGGAGAGGTGACAAAGAGGCTAATGGCAACCCCATGCATACTCGGGCCACTTATGCGCTTATTCACAGGACCTTGGAGGATGGGCGTGTGGTATTCGATCTGTCATTTGACGTGTGTAACTAGAAGGCTGCATTCCCTGCACCGTACCTATTAGTCACATATTCTAATTCTGGTGCCGGGTTGTGTTCGCCTTAGCGATCTTAGAGCTCTTAAGCACTTCCTACATTTTTTTTTTTTGTAGGTTGCAGCAAAGTTCTTTAAACACTTCATTTATAAAATAGCAAGGTGCATGTATGCGATCAAGGATCCACAAGGGAAGCTGCAGACGGGAGCTGTTGACGCTACCATGCTATACTCTTAAAGACAGATCTCAAGTGTCTCCTAAATTTTTATAACAAAACGAACATCCGCACAGTGTTTGCTGGAGATGCTTACAACCCTGCTGTCCTGTCCGAAGACAGGGGTACATGCATTACTGCCCGCCATATGCAAGGCCAGCCACAATTAAACATTCGTTACCAGAGTAACATGATTGCCTGGCTTTTTTGTGTGTTCACTTCCTTAGCATACTGTAGCATAGTCATATTAGTGTGCACCTTTCCAATAAGTGGTCACGGGGTGTCACCATATTACCTGCTGGACTGCTTTGTGCATTTGGTGCTAGCACAGTGGAAGCAGAGCCGGTTTGCAGCAGTCCAGAGAGGAGGAGCGAACAATATGGTGGCACCGAGTAACTTATTGGAAAGGTGTATATAGATTGCTTGTTCCTGCAAGATGCGAGTTAAACTGCTCTCATACGAACAGTTTCGATCCTCATTGAACTGGATCTCCATTCAACTCATTGTAGATCGAGGTTGTCACACGGCAACTGTCAAGTGCAGTTGAGCTCGAGCCTGCTTGACTCAAGGTTGCTTCCTCAATCGCTCTCGAGATTTCAAGCACACTCAAAAGCGGTCATTGACACCCTCGTCAGCAACGAGCTCTAAAACTTGAAAACGAATAAATGCAATAGAACTGCACATAATAACACATAAATGTATTAAAAGGCATGATAGAACATTCGTAGAACAGCTAATTTTATAATATTGACACCGTAGTCTACTGCCAGTGGAAGCTAAGGTGGCGTTCTCTTCGACTGCGTCAGCGTGGAAACTGTAGAGCGGAAGACAAACTGCACTGTAGCACCTGACCGCTGGGAAGATAGGTTAGATGACCTGAGGCGCCAAAAGCGGAATGCTGCTGTGTACACTGAAATCGTGCAATCATTACCCCAATCTTAAATTTCCTTTTGAGACTCATTGCGACTGACAGCAGACGACGGACCACGTAGGAAATTTCTCAATGCTGACTGAAAACGCCCATGTAGCACCGGATGCTTCAATCCTTCTTGAAAGCCTGAATGCAGATTGAGTTCAATGAGGATCGGAAGTGTTTGTGTGACAGAGGGATTAGTGTAGTGCAGCTAAAGCTTTGTGTTAGCTGGTGTGCACAAGTTGGGTGGCCGAGTTGTGTTAAATGGTATTACAATGCATATTTAGAAAACAAAACAGGGCACCCCAACCGTTTATTCAACTTCTCAGATTATTTGGCATTACACACATTGTCTTGAAAGCAGTCCACAATATGGCCAGCACAACTTATGTCCTTGCTTATTTCAGATTGTTCATTTAAGAGAGCTAACATATTCAAGGGCTACTGACCAGGCTGACATTTTAACCAAGCCCGATAAGGCGTTGGACATGGTCTCTGCGAAATACTGCAGCGATGCACACACTGGAAAGCAACAAAATGCAAACCAAAGCTCTCATGGTCCTTTTAAAACAGCCAAACCTCCTCATCCTTTGCGCTGGCCATCGAACTTTGTTGATGAGGTACCAACAGATACTGCATCCATTGGTTTCTCTCTGACTGATGGGCGAGGGGTGTCACTTGGTCTGCTGATGTCACGCACTTTTTTGTCTTGCATTTCGTTTTCACTCATGCATACACTCACACAAGAAAGAAGGCTTTTAGTTTCTTGCCTTTGTCTATGCATGCTTCAGCGTGTTCTGTGCACTGTGCTATTCATACACCAACGGCTGGACTCAAGTGGCAGCGACGCGCACTTTCATACAACCTGCGCATTCGTCGCAGATATAATGGCAGCTCTTCTAGGCAAGCAGTGCTCTCTTCCCTGTGAAGTTAGTGCAGGATTTACCCAACCCTGACCACTCGCTTCTGTGGCGGCGCCCGGTGTGCACCTGCGTTCGCGCCTTCAAGCGTTCAAGTGTTCAGTTTACGGAGTGAGCGAAATACTTAGAGAAATTATGTAGTCTCAATTTTGTGTGCGCAAAAGCGGTGCAGTGTAGGCTCAGGCAACAGTATTATTTAGCACATTTTGATCGTAGTAATACTTACTTTGTCTTATTTCTTACAGTGCGCAACATGTGCTAATTACCATCTGAATACAACAGTGATTTGGGTTATCAGTCTGCAGTAAGGCAAGTAGCAGCATACTATTGTAAGGTCAGTCCCATTATGCTGCACAAAAGCTGATTTTTTTCTTTCTGCTGTAACTTTGTTTCCTTCATGATATGAGGGGAACTGTCAAAAATGCATTGACATGGCTACAGAAGCACAGAATTTATCACATAAACATTTTTGGGCTCTCGGGCCTGTTCTGCCAGGCCTGTTAAAATTAGTGGCCGAGCAAGGAGGAGTACCTGTTTTGCCTACATGCATTGTTTCAAATGATATGCCAGTGTGACGGCATCTTTTCGCTTTTGGGCACATTTCTGTCTGCTTCTGCACATGTACCAAAAGTTTGGGCGCCTTCACGTGTCTGCAAGTCAGGCTGGTCGTTGACCTGTTTTAAGTTGTTAGTGCAAATTAAAAAAAAAGGTAACCTGCTCTTATTGCACTTTTTGTGCACTTTGAACAGCGCATTCACTGTAACTGCTTTTCCTGTTCTGAGGCGTGCGCAACATCACCTCGAAATAACAGGAGACATTCATCACCATCCTCATATAAGGATAGTAGGAAAGCCTTCCGACCCTTGTCTTTGCCTGCCACCTATGTTGCTAAGCTCTGCGGCTAGTTTGTAACGAAGCTAACTTCATGACAATAGTTGAGCTTCTCGGCCGCAGTGTGCTTTTAGTATTTCCTTCGGTCCGGACCCATACGTATGCTTTCTGCCACGCATTTGAACTTTATTTCCTCTGAACGACGTGCCCACGCCTGCAAGTTTGAAAAACTTGCGGTGTTTCCTTTCATCAATTTCCGAGTGATGGAGAACTCTGTTCCAATAATTTAGCTATATTTTATGCGAGTTTTTCCCTGGTTTTGGCTCTTCGGCTAGATGCTGATACACAGCCAGAGCCTGTAAGGATGGCTCACGGCCGGCACACCTATCATCTATAACTCTCAGTACAGCGGCAAAAATCACTGCAGGTCGCTCTGAACGCTCAAGTTCATGACCTCTCATTGGCAAGAATCACAACCGGGTGAAAGTGCAGGCTTGCAGCCGCAGGCTTGGCCAGCCTCCGCTTTTTTTTTTTTTCCAGCTTGTTGCACACCAAATGACGGCATCACTGAGTAGACGCGTCAATGCCACACAGTGCCACGATTTCGCAGCTGTAGCAGACAGGAAGCACCCTCCATGCATAGGTCGTAAAGAGCGCACCATCGCCACTCGAATCCAGCCATGGTACACCATGCATAACCATGAATACAGAAAACACAGAACATCCATACATGCATGGGCTTGGTTTCCTAAGAAAGGCCAGACGCCTCGCACCTATGCTTCGGCCACCCATTGAGCTCAGCCTCTCCCACTCCTCCTCCTTATTGGCATTGTAGCTGGATGAGCCGAAGGTCACTGGTGGTGCTTGGGTAGCAGAAAGCAAGAAAAAAAAAAAGCTGCGGCGGTAGCTTTTTGATGGAAGGCAAAAAGCAAGGCACCCGTGTTTGTGCAATGTCAGTGCACCTTAAAGAAAGAACTCCAGGTGGTCGGAATTGTTGGGGACCTTCACTATGGCGTCTTTCATACCTGAGTCGTTTTTGGACGTTAAACCCCACAAACCAACCAGCAAGAAAAAAAAAATAATGCCTGTAAAAGTCGGGGCCATAATGACTGCATTTGATGCGTTCTCGTAGCTGTTTTTACCCAGCACAGGGCAGCCAGCGTTTTCATTTTGTTGACCAAACCAACATGGCAGGCATAGTTTCTCAAAGCACTAAGAGATGGCGCTCCACATTTCGCGTATTTAGGGAGCCTACATGTACCAGCCCTACGCGTATTCCCTCTTGTGGAGGCTAGTCAACCAGGGAGGAGGGAGAGACTCTTTGGTGATGGAAGGGAAGGAGAGAAACATACCGGTTTTGATGGTTGTAGCTCTGTTATTAACGAGTCTGCTGCAAAAGTATTTTTGGCCATCGCGCATTCTGAAGGCGCTGCCTCATAGACAGCAGGTTTGAACACATTTTCGAATCTAGGGTGGTTCATAAACAAGTTCAGTTTATGGAATCGCACCTGAAAACGAAAGGAATGATTGAAGCAGGAGAAATGATAGCACCTTAAAATAGAAACAAAAGGTGGATGGGTTTTAAGATGCTTTGCAGCTGTTTTCCACTTGCCCAAAGGCAGTGCAGAGTTTTGGCCGGTGTGCAATGAGCAGTTGGGCGCATGGTTTCGCTGATGGCATGGCAGCTGCGTGCTGGTTGGTGACATTTTATACACAAGGTCTTGTAGACTTTGTGTCTAGTTGGAAAAAAAGAGGTTGTAGCAAATGGGCATTTATGCTGAAATAATTTTGTATCTTCAAAGAGCAGCCTTTTTTAAAAAATGGCTGCTTTCCATGAAAACATGGCATTAGATTTTTGCTTTTCTAGATGGGGTTTTAAATTTTGTTTTGATGGTTTCTTGCAATCTTTTGCTTGTTCTTCACGACAGATGTATTTACTTCATAGCTTGCAATAAAATGCTTCCATTGCGAATAAGCATTCCTTGTGTGTCGTGCTCTTTGGTCTCATTATTTTGAACTGTAGTAGCCATGAGAATCGGAAAACATTTGGGAGAACAGCATTGCATCATGTCTACATTATATTCCTGTAGAAAAAGAGAACGGGCATTGCAGTTGATGTCGATGAGATTGAAATCGACATTTGTTTCAGCTAAACTGTTTCCTCGATTTCGAATCTGGTTTGGGCTATTGCATGTCTAAGGCCCCAGCCAAATATTGCCCACTGCCTCAATAACAGCACATGCTCAAGGACATAAAGAAACTACAAGATGAAAGTTTATTTTTCAACCCTTTGTGATGAGAGCAACTTTACAACAGGTAGAGGTATTGACATGGCACACAGGGATCGGAAATGCCAAAACCTAATGCGGTCTGTGAAAGACGGCAAGCATGGGAAAGAGCTAATTAATTTTGACTGCTTGGTGTCCTTTTTATATGCACTGACATTGTATAGCCCACAGGTGTCTTTACATCTTGCCTCTGCCAAAATGTAGCCATGTATTTAATCTTAAAACCTTAGGATTAGCAGTTGAATGCATAGCCACAAAGTCACTGCTGCACATAGGTAGGAAGGTTTCGGACGTAGGAAGGGAGTAATGTTTTTAAGCCAGGTAGTCACTCTGAATCTGAACCATGAGAAACATTTCCCCAAGAGCAAAAAGAGGTGAATGTAAATTTGGAAGGTGCTGTACATATAATGTAATAAAAGGCAGCTTGCTATCATGTGATCATTTGAAAGGCTGAAAAGTGGACATTAAAGCATTAGTTTAAAATACCTAAGCAAAGGACAGTGCAGCAGGTTATAGAAAGTAAAATAATTTGGAAAACCTTCACAAACACAGATGTGGATTAAAGTACAGTTTCAAGGTAATCATAACAAGGAAGTAGTAATCGGCTATTATTGAAATGAGCAGGCCCTATTTGCCCTGGGCAGGTGGCGTCCTTGGTCCAAAAAGGTGAGGGCATAAGCAGGTCCTCATCTGATGGTTTGTGTGGGTGGTACTTCTATGCTGCCGCAACACCATACCATATGACACAGAGTGCTGGGCATCTTGCAGTAGAGTACCTGCAGTTGAGATTGCAGCACATGGTGCACACCTTTGAGTATGAAGATGCAGAAAACTGAAAAGAAGCATTAGAGTGGGACATGTAATCCAGGAAATAGGGCTTTTCAACTAATCAATTAGGTTTCGAGGGAGTGAAACAAGCAAGGGATACCAGACACTGGGATGAAGAGATAATGTCGGCAAATGAGCCAAGGTTGGCGGCTGCAGCTAACGCATGAAGCAGCGATGATTGCAGACCATTAATTCCCTTCAGCATACCTAATGCAGGCAGTGATGATGAATCAAAACTCTGTTGCCAATTTATGAAATAACAATAGATATGTAACTGCACTGTGGGAAGCCACTTAGCCACTTGATTTTTCTTCCAAGTTTTTTGTTATGAATGGACAGAGTGAAAATGCGCAAAGGAAATAAGTGCCAGACTAGGAGTAAGTGTAGTCCTTAATTGAATGGCTCTAGTGTCGCATTGCTGAACTGTGGTTTAAAAGTTACTTGTGGCGAGATAAATGAGTCACATAGCCTCTGGGAGGCTTGCAGAGAGAGCTGAACTGAGAAGAGAGAACTCGAGAGAACAGCAGAGACTTGTGCGAGCACCGTACAACCAGCCGGTTCAAATGGCGCGCCGTTGCAACGGTTGAGTGACAGCGCTGCAGGTGGCGAAAACGTCCAATACCAACCAAAATTAATTCAGTAAAACGAAACCTTTAGATAATTAAAATTCGCACTTGTAGTTTATGGGTCACCACCTCCTTTGTTTAACTGAAACTGTATAGTTTCATTTGCAACAATTTCAGATACGATGGTGCGTGCGCCATTATCATCATCATCGCCCCCTCCGCTAAATTATTTGAGTTGCAGCGCGTTACATGAAACGTTTAAAAAAATTTTTTTGACGCGTTGTTGACTCTTGTTATTCTCCTTCCAGTGCTTTACGGAGCCTGTGTTGCGCTTTATCTATTTGTTGTTAATGCTAACGAACCATAAAATGGCTGTGTTCTGTGTTTATACAGCACAGGCGACGCACTTCGCACGGTGAGCATCACTTTGGTAAGTCGAATAGAAAGCCAGCTGATTGCTCTTTGGAAGGAAATGAGTTAATATATTGATTTGTGGAACATTAACGTACTCGAGTGCCATGTTGGTAAGCATGGTGCCTGCGCTAGAACCGCGATTCTTCCGCGAATCGCTGTGTGAAATTAGCTGGGAACGATTTGTTTCGGGACGTTTAACTGTGAACATTGCAGCAAGGTTACTTTCTTGCTGCACTTGGGGTTGTCTGAGAGAAGTTCTGAGCTTGCCTGCGCAGAACTAAATAAAGCGCTCCGTTGAAAGTGTTTAGGCATAATGACTACAGAGACATCGAAGGCTTACGTTTGTGTCAGAAGTGCTTTGAATTAATTTTTAGTGTCAATGTGAGGCATGTAGCTTTTCCCTAGCAGTCGTAAGATCACCGAGGCCAACGTCAGTTTTGCACTATCATCGGACGCGCCTTTTCAGCACATGCTGCATGTATGCGCCTGTTATTGCTTTTATGCATGATGACTGTGGTAATAGTTTGCAGACTAGCTGAATATAGAACTGTGTTTCAAGTGTGTTGACCGCTTCTTAATAGTGTGTAATGTTGATTTACTAGAAATTAAGCTTCGCTTTTTTTTTGGCAAATGATAAGGGCCTGACACGCTGTCCGTTAGTCCCGAGACGAGTGGTACGCTGTACAGCAAAGTAAATGTACTGCATTACCGAACGGGGTCACGTACTCGTTAGCTATGATTTTTATTTTTATAACTGTAGTGCACAACGTAGATGTAATGTGCGATCGCTTGGTTCTTTCCTAGTGTATTCTTGTAAAACAAATAAACTGGTCAGAACAGCATAGAGATGTGGCTTTAGGGAATGCATCGAAACAGGCTTGCCAAATGGCTTGCCTCTGTTCTCATTCTTGCTCAGATCCAAAGGCAGTACATTTCATTTATCAACTTAATTTTTTTGTAAGTTCAGTGTTTGACTTTACAGTAGTTGTCTGCATGTTAGGTAATCTGCCCAAGTATAGATGACTTGCAGCACTGTCACATTCTTGGTGGACCAGAGCCATGAACGAACCCTGTTTGCCTGCCTAGCCTGCTACTAGCTACCTGCCCCATGGAAGATACCTATACCTGATTTACTATCATGGAGTATGTGCGACAGCCACCTGATAGCTCGCAGCTGCAGCCATGTTTTTATGTTCTACACCTGTGCACTGCAGTGTAACGCTCTATCACGCATTTTAAAAAGGACAGTATTTAATGGCTACATTTTCATCTACAATAATCTGTCACGGTTCCATCCACCAAGGCTGCACAACATTCATAGGTGCCCTAGTAAGGCTCAGAGGAGTTTTGAAAATTCTTGTGCAGTATTGTTGAATTATTACTTACAAAATATTGTCCAGTGAACCAGTTTTAACTGTGAATGTATTTATTTTTTCTAAATTACTACCCACGCAATGTTGTTATTACGGCATTGTGAATGCACAAGATTGTTAGTCTGCTAGAGTTTCCAGTTTGTACAACCCATAGTCATTTAAACAAGAATTGCAATGGTGGCGCTGAATGGCAGCACTTATCTGCGAGATGGCTGATGCATTGTGAGGGCACCAGACATTCACCTCATCATCTGCGGCGACTGTCATCGATACTACGAAATCACGGTGGTTGCCAGTGTTCAGGTGCGAACTGCTCGGGGTCGCAGTCGTCAACAATTTCAAGCCACTACAAAAAGTGTTAATTGCATTGATTACATCTTTGCATGACAGCCGATGTAACCAGCATGAACTATGTCTTACTTCAGGTACCATATGCTGTTACTTGCTGTACTGTACGACAGCACAGAGCACATGTGTGATTAGTGGGGTAAATAAAATAAATAAATACTGTCTCCACTGGGAATCAAACCTTCATCCCTTGTATTCCTCACATACTGTACTTTGTTTATGGCAATAGAACATGAGTCAGCACAGATGCATTTTTGCAGTGGAATTATCTAGGCATAGCACTGCTAATTTTTCTTCAAATGTGGCACCTCTTATGGAGTTCACCGATTTTTTATTTTTTGCATCATTCATATAATAAACACATGAAAACCCTGCAGCACTATGAAAATTTGCCCGTAGCATTCAACTCGTGCTACAGTATGTGCAGTAAAGCTACCTTTGTCTTTGTGTGCAAAATGAAATTTTTTACGAAAGATTTACATTTTGCATGTTGATTTGATCAGAATATATTGGTTTTGAACAAGATTGGAAGAGGCTTTTCAATACCCGAGCTGTTTCATGTGCATGGTTGTTAACTACCATGCTGAACTTTGTAGTCAAGTACAATATGTGCATAGTGCCTATATGCATACAATATATGCATAGAGGCAGGTAGAGTGATTGTTTAGGTGTACTGTAATTATCAGGCTGTGCTAGTATCGTTACAGCTATGATATAAAAATTCGCATCAGGTTTGTAGAACTTGTATTGTGAACAGTGGTTATATGGTGTCTGTGTATTTTATTTTAGCATAGCAGTGATATTGGTGCAAGTTCTGTCAAGTTTGGTTTTGTTTTGATTTTAACTTTGCTTATTGCCACTTGTGGACAGCCTTATCACACAGCGCTATTCAGGTTCTACTAGTGTCGAAGATCATTGATTTCACTTTTTTTAATAGACACTGAGGGTTCACTGACACATACGCTACCAAATTTTTTTGTTTCAACTGCTTCAATTGTTTTCCTTCCCAGTGGTGTTGTACATTTTCACAAAAATTTGCTTTCAAAGTGAAGTTGTCGACTTTCTTCCAAGTTGTGTGATATGCTGTGAAAAATGGCATGCGTGTCATGAAACTTGTTCCAGATTTTTTTGATCGCATTCTGCATGTACGAGTTTTTTCAACCTTCTATGAATGCTTTGTCTCAAAAATATTAAGTATTCAGGCTAACGTAGGATTAGGTTGCATTCTGGGTTCTGTTGTGCCGGGTAGCAGCTCAGCAGTCAGATTCTTTTACTGGACTTGCCTGAGAGTACGAGTTGTGTGAAGCCTGCACACAGGCCCATATCATGCCATTTGACGCAATTTTTACGCTTGACCGCCATCAGTTTAGAAAAGGACTGTATTGGGCTACTACGACAAACATTACCCCAGCTTGTTTTAGGCGGAAAAAAAAAGTTTGTGCCATGGTCGCCATCTTGCATGTTCTCATACACTTAAATTTCAAATTTGTAAAATTTGCTGTTCTCATCGTAGTTGTTCCAACAATATCCCAAGTTTTCCAGAAGTAAAGGAACCCAAGAAAATTGTTTTGGAGATTAGAGAATATAAGCCATGCCAGAATAAAATTCTTAAATTTAGAAAATTTGCTTTTTGCAGCATTTACAGCTGTAAAATACAGAGTAAGGTGGTTCTACTGAACGTATGACCTGTATTAAGAAAAAAGTACCACTCCGTGGCATTTATTTTGGGAAGTTAAATCACAGCACTCAGTTCCTTGCTCGCATACAGCCGCCCAAACCTTCAACTAGACTGCTCAACGGCCACTTTCAACAGTGATGCTGTTTAAGCTGGAGGTTGTTTCATCTATTCTGCGCAGCTTAATGTGTTCGCAGTAATGTCACCATGACCGGATGTGACATCATCATGACGTCACATCCAGTCATGTCTAATAACCAGAACTGAGGTCACCACATGACATCATGTCCGGTCATGACCAATGACTTCACCGTGCGATTTCACGCATATATGAAGCTAACCTTGCCAGGCATCCAATCTCCCCAGTACTATTCACAGCTTGCTTAGAGGAAGTATTCAGAGACTTGGAATGGGAGCAGTGAGGGATAAGGGTAGATGGAGAATACCTCAGTAATCTGCGATTTGCTGATGACATTGCCTTGCTAAGCAACTCGGGGGATGAACTGCAAATAATGATTGATGACCTAGACAGGAAAAGTAGAAAGGTAGGCTTGAAAATCAATATGCAGAAGACTAAGGTAATGTTCAACAGCCTCAGAAAGGAACAGCAGTTTACATTAGGTAGCGAAGTACTGGAAGTAGTAGGCGAATATGTCTACTTAGGACAGGTAGTACCCGCAGATCCGGACCATGAAAAGGAAATAACAAGAACAGGATTGGGATGGAGCGCATTTGGCAAGCACTCGCAGATTATGACTAGCAGCTTACCGGTATCGCTCAAGAGGAAAGTATACAACAGTTCTATCTTACCATTACTCGCCTATGGGGCTGAAACGTGGAGGCTAACCAAGAGAGTTCTACTTAAGTTGAGGACAACCCAGAGGGCTATGGAACGAAAAATGGTAGAGGTAACATTAAGAGACAGGAAGCGTGCACAGTGGGTTAGAGAAATAACTCAAGTTACCGACATTCTAGTGGAAATTAAGAAGAAGAAATGGACATGGGCCGGACATGTAGTGCGAAGAGAGGTTAACCGATGGTCACTGAGGGTAACAAACTGGATTCCAAGGGAAGGAAAGCGTAGCAGGGGGTGGCAGAAAGTTAGATGGGCGGATTAAGAAGTTCGCAGGGGTGAAGCGGATGCAACTAGCACAGAACCGGGTTAAGTGGAGAAATATGGGATAGTGCAATGGGTATAGTCAGGCTGATGATGATGAATCCCACAGACTTTCGGTAGAAGCAATGTTAGGTAACCCAAGGGCCGCCTTATACGCCAGCCTAATCATAGCGTCCACCTTGTTTTCCTCCGTCACGTCCATATTCATACAAGGCGTCGCATAAACTGTTCTACTGATTATGAATGCCTGTACCAAATGACTTGACTCCTTTTCCTGCAATCCTCTCTTTAGATTGGAGATTCTTTCAGTGAGCCTCATGGCAGCGTTTACTGTATTCTTTAGCTTTCCTAAGGCCTCCTTATTTTTCCTGTTAGTCTGCAAATACATGTCCTGTTGTAGCGTATCCTCTTCCTCCAATTGTCTGTCTCTACCCCTGGTGACACAGAGTAACATCGCACCAAGTGGTGACACACAAGCGATCTGTATCTGAAGAATGGTGGCACCTTAGATAGAGAAATGTTCGTGTCAGGCCGCACAGCCAGAAGAGTCTGTCAGAGGAAGCTCTGATTTCAGCTTTTAGCGATTCAGGTACTACAACCACCTGTAATGCCAACTAGTGGCCAAAGGTGCACATAGTTTCCGTACCCACTTGCTTTTGAGTATGTACACATGATCGCTGCATGTTCTCAGTTTTATCTCTGTTTAGGAGGGTTTCCACAATCATTAGCAACGATCTGCTGACACTGGCACACAAGCGTGTAGTTTTCACGTAGATAGGAACCTAGTGTATACTTGAGTGAAGGCTCTCCAGCTTATGATACAAACTATTTGTAAAAATAAAAATAAATATGATTGTACAGGGATTTTGGGGAAACCAACAGGTTGCTTGTTTTGACGGATGTTTGGAAGAAATGACTAAGTGAAATGCTCAAGTTCATAGGCCTCTTGTTTGTCCAACACGGGCATTGTGAAACTTCACTGGCTGAAGCTGCACTGGAATGAGGACATCTACAGTGGTTTGCCTCCACCAGGAACAATGCTGTGAATCTGCTTCATAGCAGTGCTGGTGCTTCTCAAAGTGGCAGTCCTGCACAATGTAGACCAGCTGCCACAAGTAATGCACCGGTACATCAATCAAGTGCGAAGCCCTCACAGCCACATTAGGCAGTATTTGCATGTAGCTTCCCGAGAAGAGTTCAATAAACAGATATTTAACCTTCGTGGCACACCAGCTCAAATTTTGTCACCCTCTGCAAAATGTGCCAACCATAAACCACAAAAAGTTGATAAATGCACGAAATGAGTTGTGCTATGAGCAAAAGAAGACCGGGCTTAAAAATAATGTTTCTAGCAATTTGGCAAAGTTACGAGAATGGCAAGCCTTCACAATGAACCACGTAACACATTGGTTCCTGGTATTTGGCTTCACTACATTTTATTGGTGTAGTCGGGAGAATAGGAATTTCCAACTCGCAACAACCACCCCGTCTTGATACATCAAGGCAACTGCTGCAGACATACAACAGATCCGAAGGCATGTCGCCTAGCACACAGTACAATAGATGCTGTCAAGAGAGTGCAAGGAGTGGCCGATTCCATGCCAAGTTACTTAAGACAATGCCATGTTTCGGACACCATCACATACAGAGAACTTTTGCTCAGATAACCACAGCTGTGTTACCCCCGCAAGGGTCAAGTGTTGTTGTATATGACAAACTCTTTAATCCATGCCAGGCCTGTTCACATATCAATCTGTTGCTTTAATTTTAAAGGCTGAAAACTAGAGAGGCAAAAAATTGCAGTCACACATTTGTGCTTCTCCACCTCCCGCCACTGCAAATCATGCGTCCAAAATCACTCTGAATGCTTTCCAAATAATAACATATCAGCAAATGCAAGGGTGACAATACTCCACAACAAGATTAAATACATTGCAAGCAAGATATTTTAAACTTAAATAGGAGCACGCTCTAAACCAGTAGGAGTGAGAGTGTCCATTTGGTCACACCAGTTACAACTCACTGCACTACTGAGGTAGCGGCGGAATCCAACTGGTGGAGGAAACTCGTACGTCGGCCCAGGGTATTCCTTGCCTATGTAAATGTAAATAAACGAGAGTAATACAGCAATTACATTTAGTTTGCATAAATTCAGCAAACTCACTCACAATAGAATTTGATTTGAGTAAAGCAAGTGAGAGTGCCTGCCGCAGAAGGAAAAAGGAAGTAACGAGACTGGCAGTCAATGCTAGCACAAATACAAATATTTAGCACACTTGCAAAACACTGAAATAGCAAACAAAGAGACTAAGTTAAATCACGTGTGCAGTAAGTGCGGAATATGCTGCGGCTTGCATGGAATTGTAATCAAGAGTGCTTATAGCAGCAACTGCCAAGCTCTTTGACAGGATTACGAGGTACAGTCTTCGTCAAAAGTGTAGAGCCCAGGGGGTCTGCTTCTGGGCCAGTTCCTGCGACTTGTAATGAATTTCCGGTATTCCAACTTTGTTGACGGCAAGAAGATTTTTTGTCCTACCCCCTTCAGTGGGAAAGGCCTCAACTAATTCTACATCAGTGCCACAATTCGGCTCAGAAGCGGACCCCCCGGGCTCTACACTTTTGACAAAGGCTGTACATGCAACGGTGCCTCACTCCCCTCAACAAAACGTACCACCTCAGGTTAATTATTGCTTTGTTTTCAAATTAGCTGTCAATGGCCTTGACAGCAGCTTGAAGCCAAGCACTGCCCACTATTTATGGAGGCATTGTTTCTGCTATCATTCCCAGTTTTCTCAAAGTGATGACGCTGTTGGAGCAAGCAAAAGATATATATTAGGGAACTCTGCGGTATCGACATGCATCTGAAGTGTTAAATCTATATAAACAAGCTCAGCGAGTTCTACCAATTCTGTGAATTCGACGCCATCTATTAGCGTTGCGAGAAAGAGTCTGCTGTCCCACATTGCCTCCGAGATCATCGCCACGCTTGCGGGGGTGATTTCTGAGGCCATGCTTCCCGCCCTTCCTCGCAAACATCTCCTCGCCTTTGACTGTCTTTTGAGCTGCTTTTTCAAAAGAGCGAGAATGAGTGGCGACTCACTGAGCGGCCACTCTTTTGGAGAGCCGCTGGTTCAGTGAGCCATCGGGAACCGTGAGCAGCGTTTCTTTTGGAGTGCTGTTAGGAACCGTTCTGCCAGAGTTAGGTCTTCTGTTTGCTGCAACTTCAGCGCCATCTATTAGCAGCACGAGAAAGCAACTCCAGTGGGCAGGCACAGGTGGATTGGGCCGGCATATAAAGAAAAGAAAAAAGTGTGCTGTCTGCACAATCCTTCGCACGTCGTCGGTTGGCTGTTTCGATGCCGTGTCGAGGCTCCGCGCTGGCGACCTGGCAGCCGCAATGTTTGTATGCTTCGGGTGGTCGCCGCTGTTTTTGTGCGTCTTTTGTTTTGCTTTCAGTAATTGCTATGCATAGCTTTCTCAAGCTGCATTACAACAGGGCGAATGTGGAATGCATAGCCCCTTCCGCAGCCAGCCCAGCAGAAAAAAATATCTGGTTCAGTCACGAACTGCACAGACTGCAGCACGTCGTGTGCTCTAAACGGGAACAGATGCTTTAAGAAAATGAAAACCACACTTCACAGCATGAATGGGAGCGATTCGACTTGAAGTAGACACAAAATGAACAAATGAATTAAATACGGTCTGCGTATGTATGTGGCGGCAAAAACGGAAAGGTTGAACAAGTTTGGGTTAGGGGACCGGGCCAGAAACCTGTTGCCAGGAATAAAGGAAGCAATGGGAGAAGCCGGGGTGCTGAGAGCTGTGGGCATTGAGAAAAACTGTCGCAAAGTTGAACAACAGGGTTATAAGAATATACGAAAAACGAATCAGCTAGAGAAAGCATGTGTGGGGGGAGGGGAGATAGGATAGACACACAAATATTTCCACGCTTTCGTTTAGTTTCGGGAGGTCGAACGGGTGCGTATCAGTGAACGAGAGAGAGGCAGAGTTGTCTTTCTCTCTCTCCAATAGACCACTGTCCGCTCCTGAGCGACCCAGGCTTAAGTGAGCCGGTGAACCGTTCAAATGAGCCGGCTCACTTCAGTAAGCTGAGCCGTTCTGAGCCGCTTTGCTGATCTCTAGGTCGTCGTCTCTTCAGCTCACTGTTCCTGAGTCTGCATCGCTTGGATGGTAGCTATTGGAAGGTACTCTTGAGAAGATAAAGGTGGCAAACACCTGCCACATGGCGGCTGCGACGAGGTACTGGCTGGATTCCCAGGATGCTTTTACCCAGCACCTCCACCAAATGTAGCGGATGAAATGGGTTTAATGCAGGTCAACGTTTGAATAATGAAGACTGCTTGCAAACGGCCCAAAGCCCAGAACAGTCTGCACGCATCTCTCTCTTCCTCGAACTTCTCAGTAAGCACTTCCTCATTTGAAAGTAAAAATGGGGCATTTCACATATAAACCTCTGGCACCCATTGCATTGACTTATGCTTTAGTCCACTTCAGCAAATCATAATGGTTTCGGAGCACTGCAAGTTTCATTTTCAACCGTCAAAATGTAGAGCACATGCAGTCGAACCCCGCAATAAAGAAACCTGCAAAGGAATTGTTTTTTTTTTGTTCCCGCGAGAATTTCACTCTTGCAAAAGTTGACAAATGAGTAAATATTAGCAATTGGCAATTAAGCTATAAGTTGTGATGGCTCAAAAAGTGAGCATGGAAACGGCGAATACGCACTTGTCGGAATTCACAACCAGGCCGTGCTGTTGGAGGCGCTGTAAACTGCACGCAGGTAGTTCTCGTTATCTATAGACATATTGCTGACTGTGTTCGCATACATCAATGATCGATGTATGCGAACACAGCTGGGAGGCCTCTTGTGACCTTAGCAATGAACTGCTGAAAGTTCGAGCTGGGTTCTGAAGTCCAAAGGGCTGCCTTAGGTATGCTGGCAAACACAGTGGGTATCTGGTGATGTGCCTAACCAGGTCCACTTTGTTAAAAATGGTGCAGCCATTCAGATGTGATGTGAAGCAGTGGATAGCTGTCGTGGACAGTCTTGGCATTCAACGCTTAATAGTCACCGCACGGACACCAGTCACTTGGATCTTTTTTTAGATATGAGATGGAATGAAGCCCATGCGCTGGATGATGGGTGTATAATGTCGAGCTGCATCATGATTGAACTCCCGTTTAGCAGGTGACCACCAAACAAGAGGCGTGATCGTGCTGCTAGTGGTGGTCACACCATATGCTTTGGTGGCTGGGTGAGATTGAAACGCTTTGCCAGTTACTGAAATCACACCAGGATGTTCTCAAAGGAGGTGATGGTATCAGCATGCCGATGCCAGTGGGGACAAGGTTAGACTCGACGCCAGATATAGATAGCCGAGTGAAGCTGTCTGTCGGGCTGCATGCTGAATGAAGCCCAAGTGAAAGTACGATAAGAAATATACGCTGATGATTGGGTCAACATCAGCGATGACGAACACTCATCAAAATGTGTGGCAGGGTACCAAGTTGAGGGTGAGGGAGCGAAGTCTATATGTCACTATGGTCGAAGAGATGGCACGATGGCTTTTTTTTTGAAGGATCACGCTGACCTCTGCACCATTGTTGACAAGAAACGGGGTATGACAGGTCTTGTCAATTACCACAAAAGGAGCCCGCCAGGGTGGCGCAGTGGTTACGGCACTCGACTACTGTTCCCAAGGACGCGGGATCGACTCCCGGCCTCGGCGGCCACTTTTCGATCGAGGCGAAAAGCAAGGCGCCCGTGTGCTGTGCGATGTCAGTGCACGTTAAAGAACCCCAAGTGGTCGAAATTTCCGGAGTCCTCCACTACGGCGTCTCTCATAGCCTGAGTTGCTTTGGGACGTTAAACCCCACAAACCAAACCACGAAAGGTGGCCGCATTGGGGAGCCACGAGTTGCCATTAATGGTCTTGAGGGGTTTTTCCCAACCACGAGACGTGCACTTCATGGCAGGATGTAGGAATTGCCAGTCATACCAACAGTGTTAAGCTATGGCTCGTTGTGCACGATGGAAAGTGGTGACTGGAATATGGTAAATGGTCTCTTGGGACAGGCTCCTGAGTGTGTCAACTGAGGTAGTAAGCTCATCAGTACAGGCCTCGAGGCAGAAAATTGCCGAGTCTGCCAGTGGTGAGACAGCTGTGGCTAGCTGGAAGGCCACCTCATGAACCTGGTTGGTCAGCTCTATGGTTGTGTCACTGGCCGCTGGGAAGGCAAGATGCAGATGCTTGGGCATCAGCAAGAGCTGAAGAAGAGCTCTCGAAGCAGCGGAACATGGGTGGTGAGTCCTCACCGAGGAGCTGCCAAATCCGGTGAAGTTGTGAAAGGCGACAGTCACCAAGGTCCACCAGTAAGGAGCTGCTGTAGGTGAGAGCGTTCTTATGCCATAGTTCTCTCGGGTACTTTGGTCTTGAGGTGCTGATGAGGGCATCTCCCATGAGTTTATAAGACTATCCTACAGGTCACTGATCATGTCAGGAGAGAGCGCAGATACGACATGATTGTACTAAATCACTTTGTGAGGTGATGCAGTCAGTAGAGATGTGCACGGGCGGAAATTCTGAGCCCGAGCTAGCTTGGAATCTGTGTTACAGACCAGAGTCTGGCATGGCAACGTGTTCAGACTTAAAGGGCCCATGGAGAGCTATTTACGAAAACTAGAAAATGCACTCTAGATATAGGTATCCTATCAGTCCTCTTTGCAACACGCAAATTTTTACGCTAGTGTCAGTAATACAGAAAATATTGGCGATTGAAAATGACGCTCGTCCTCTGCACGCTTAACCGAACGCACGCCACCGCAGAAGAAAAAAATGAAAAAAAAGCTGAGACGGCACCCCACCACGTTCCATTCCGCCCGGGTCACCTGGGAGCATCCAGTGAGCGGGCACAACCAGCAAGCCACGATGACATCATTTGGGAGGTTTGCGCGGGGGAATGTGTCGCCCTAATCAGTTGAGAGCTTTAACCAGGAGCATTTTTTAAAAATTAGTTGTCAATTGTCTCCATGCAAAGTGTTTAAATTTGACTCTAATACTCACAAAGACCTTCACTAGAATATTATACGGCCCTGGTCTGGCCCAGAATGATACAGTGTAAGGAAGAAGATAAGAAGGAAAGAAATAATTTCCAAATAATGAGTTGACCTTGAAATGCTCAGTTGTCGCATTTAAGATTGAAATTTGTAGAATATATAGAGGCGCAGCACAACATAGAATTATTTTTTTTAATGTTATTATGCAAGAACAATTTAATCATTGATGAATGCTTAAGACATTTGTGGCACTCCTGGATTGTGAATCCAGCAATGCTGAAGTTCTTTTCACTGTTGTAACTTGTGGCTGCAATGAATTATGTGTTCTTAGCAAGAAAGGCGAGATTTGGGTTCATGGTTTCCTCACTTCACCTCTGAGCAAGGGGTTGATTTTGTGGCCAAGTACTCAGTAAGCTTATCTTGCTCACTGTGTGCCTTTCATGGCACCGACAAGGCCGTGGACCGCAGATGCTTTGACTAGGTGTTACGGCCCATTTCTACTGAGGCTTGTTGAGGCCTGGCACAACACAGACGTGGAAGAGCTGACAGCATACCGCGAATCTGGAAACTGATACCTAAACATCTGCCGAAGAGGAAGAGACAAAAGTAAAAATTTGATAGCCCACAAGCAGCCCTTCTGCTTGGTCGTTGACAGCTAGCAAAGATCTGTTCATGCCAGGGGTGTGTGGTGTAAAGGTACATAACATCTGTATAGAGAATTCAGACACTCTTGTCTGGAAAGGATGCTGCAAAAAACTGCTGTATTGTGACTCCTAGCACACCACAACCATATTCGTGCTCTCACCGAGCCCTTGCACACCTTTAGCGGTGAGGGCCGAATTGTGCCTCAATCTGGAGAAACCACACTTGCGGGTTCTGGGATCAGAAGGGTGAAAGGCAAAGTTGCAGCAGTGAAACGTTCTGCGAGAGTAAGGGCAGCTCTGTTGAGCAGATGCCGGCTTCAGTCATCCTCTAGTCCTAGGTAATCAGTTGTAGATGTGGTGCTCTAGGCCGCAAGGAAAAATGAGCTTCCCACACATTTTAAGGCATAACCAAACTGAGCTGTGGCAGCACGTGTCTCTGGCCCAGTGCATTCTTTGTTGTCCTCTTGTGCAGCCGCGCTTAAGGCACAGCCAAAGAAGGATGCTGCAATGGTAGTTTTTCTAACCAATTGTTCCAGTTTGTTTTTTCTGATATTTTATGTTGAGCCTGTACTCTGTGAAATTTCTGGAACTCAGAGGAGAGTACTATAACTGTCGCAGCATTCAACAAATTTTTATATTACGGTTCTGTATTCTCTGCATGAACGACACAAATTTATTTAAAAAAAAAAAGGAAATGAATACATAACTCCTCAGGGCTATTTCTTGGACTAGTTAGTGGGGTTTACTCAGTGACGTGAAAGAGACACAGGGCAAAGCGCTAACTTGCAAATCAAGTTTATTTGGAGCGAATAAACATATATATAGAGGAAAGCACTAAAAAAATCACTAATCGGTGCAGCGGTGGCGTAGCGGTAGAACATCCGCCTCGCATGCAAGAGGACTGGGGTTCAAATCCCGGTGCCGCGCAATTCTCCACTGGATGAAAAAAAAAAAAAAACGCGTGTCGATGGAATTGCATAAACAGGTTTGGGGTGCGACCTGATGCCGGTGAACACCTCCGGCAACGCACTCCCTCACCAGAACAGGAGTTGGCCACCCTGGTGCAGTAATTGGCCGCAACCTCCTATGATAAGCTCCATAAAACCCCGGCCCTCAGTCACCAGCGGCTGCGGAACAACTGACCACGGCGGTGGTCAGACCTGTGACGCAGCAGGGGGTGCTAAGAAAGCCTGGCTCCGCTGGACAGGCTGCCATTGGAAACTGACCCTGGCAACGTTTAATACTAGAACCCTAGCTAGTACATTAACAGTACATTTCAAGTACTGAATGATTCTTCCGCGCTTCTTAGTGCGTGTCGTTTTTTCAGGTTGTTCTTGAGCAGCAGTGTCTTTTATGTTGATGTTTAACGTTGATGTTTTGTTTTTTAGAATAGTTACAAGATGAACCCTGTACCATGTATTTCTGTTTTATATTATTGTATTATCGACCAATGTATTATGTCACGGTTGTTCCCCCCCTTATGTAATGCCCTAACAAAAGGGCCCTTAAGGGTAAATAAATGATGATGATGATGATGAAGCTAGCTTAGCAGTGCTGTTAGAGGAACTAGAGGGCATGAAATGGGATGTCATAGGGCTTAGTGAGGTTAGGAGGCCGAATGAGGCATATACTGTACTGAAGGATGGGCATGTACTGTGTTATCGAGGCTTACCAGAGAGGCGACAACTAGGAGTAGGTTTCCTTGTCAATAAGTATATAGCGGGTAATATAGATGAATTCTATAGTATTAATGAGAGGGTTGCAGGCATCGTAATTAGGCTTAAGGGGAGATGCTCCTCGAAAACACTTTTTCTTTAATATTGAACCTAAGGTTATGAAACATTGGCCATTTATAGAGTTTTTAATGCTGATTCCAAATATGTTTTTACTTTTCACATATCTTTATTAGTTTTCGTGTAGAAGTGTCTGCAAAAGCACAATATAGGGCCTTTTGTGCACACTTTTTTGATGATGAAATGCATGTTTAGACCAGCTTGCAATAGCTCATTATGTTGCTTTGGTAATATAGTATGTCGAAAGCTACTTCAAATTTATTCATTTTATCCTATAATTGTAAAAAAAATTCAGGAACACCAATGTGTATATTTTGGGCACCATGTGTCAACATTCTGAATTTTGTTAAAAAAAAGTTCAAGAGATTTTTTATAACCAGGTAGATAACAACATTCTACACACTTTGAAGAGGCTGTGCGCAAAATTTCATCCAAATCTGACCACTGAAAGTACTCAAAATTTGTTGCACAAAATGTAAAAAATGCTGAAAACTACGAATGGAGAAAATTGCATTTGAAAGTTTCAAACATCTGTATTTTTTCATAAACACAACAAAAGCACATGAAACTTCTTGCCACTGCTTTCATGGCCGCACCATGAACTTTCTTGCCGATAGCAGCAAAGTTCTTGTGGTGTAATGGGTTCGGCAGGTCAAGAATTGCACAAAATCGCGACAGCTGTTCGTGTCCGATGCCAATCGCGCGCGCAGCCACCACCACCTTCACATTGACGGCGAAGCTGTCGCGAGAGCTTCCACTCCGATAGTCCCGATTTCCACTGGCGCTATCTGCAAGTCCACCGGGCACAACGCGTGCACAGCAGAAAGCACTGATGCTAGGCACTCGCTACTTTCACAGTGCAGCTCAAGAAAGGCCGAAATCCCCTTTCGCTTTTCCACCGGTTCGCGTACCGCAAGGGTACAGGTGCGGCACGTAGGGCAAGCAGCACCGCTTACCAGCACCGTAAGCGTGCTAATCTCGCATATCGCAACACTCTTAGAATATCGATGACCGCATGCTGCCCTATCTTCCTTGAAGAGTCCAATCTTCACCTCCGAGGTGCTCACAAAGTTCACCGCGGCATCGATCTCGTCCGAGTGCACGTTGGCCTGGTTAGGACTAGCTTGCGTCTCCCGCTGCAGTTTTCCGGTGAGGTCCGCGACGGCGTCCTCGGTACGGGTTCTTCGACCGAGACTTTCGAGCTCGGAAGTTGCGCTTTTGCGTGTCGTTCATCGCGAACTCAACAAATGCTAAAAGGCCGCTGAAAAGAACTAGCAGAGCACGATGTAGCGCGATCCAAACGCTGCACAAAACGAAAGCAGGAGGTAGGCTTCGCCACAGCGTCGTATCAGTCTAGGCCAATGACGGCCTCTCTAGAGCACCACGTGATTTAAAAGGTCCAGTAGGGACGCTCGAAGCGTGCGCGGAAAACGTTTTTTTTATTATTTGCAGCCGAGATACGAAACTGCGAGAGATGCTATCTACAAGAGAAAGGCTTGCTCAACCTCTCCCAGCAAACGGCAATGGCGGGCGACGCGGCGTTCTCGAAGTATAGGCGCACGAAAATTGACGATTTGCGCGGAAAATAGCACTTTCTCGAGCCACCGTGGTTGAATAAAATGGACTTTTTACTAACTTCACGATCGAATTTTGCCTTGATCTTTTAGAAAGTTGTAGCTAAATGTTCAAAGATAATTTTACAGGCAAAAACTCAAAACTGAAAAATTACTCGGAAAACTCGCTTTTTCGACGCGCATCTCCCCTTAATAAGCGGTATAAACTGAAGGTTGTACAGGCCTATGCACCTACATGTAGTTATGATGACCAGGCAGTTGAAAGCTTCTATGAAGATGTAGAATCGGCAATGCGAAAAGTAGAGACGCAGTATACTGTACTAATGGGCGATTTCAGTGCCAAGGTAGGGGAAAAACAGGCAGGAGACAAGGCAGTAGGTGACTATGGCATTGGTTCTAGGAATAGCAGGGGGGAGTTACTAGTTGAGTTTGCAGAGCGCAATAACTTACGAATCATGAATACCTTCTTCAGCAAACGGAAGAACCGGAAATGGACATGGAAAAGTCCTAACGGAGAGACTAAAAATGAAATCGACTTCATAATGTGTTCAACCCCCGCCATTATGCAAGATGTAGAGGTAATCGGGAAAGTGCGATGCAGTGACCACAGGATGGTGAGGTCCCGAATTAGCCTAAATCTGAAGAAGGAACGCAACAGATTAGTAAGAAAGAAACCCATCAACGAATTAGCGGTGAGGGGGAGGGCAGAAGAGTTCAGGATCTCGCTACAGAATAGGTTTTCAGCTCTAACTGAGGATGGCGACATTACCCTAGAGGCAAGGAACAATAATTTCAGAGATATTATTACTGAGTGCGTGGTAGAAGTAGGCGGTAGGATAGTTAGAGAGGATACCGGCAAGCTGTCTAAGGCGACGAAAGATTTGATTAGGAAACGCCAGAGTATGAAAGCTTCCAATCCAACAGACCAGATCGAATTGGCTGAGATATCAAAGCTAATCAATAAGCGCAAGGTGGCCGATATAAGGAAGTATAACATGGAGAAAATTGAGCATGCTGTAAAGAACGGGGGAAGCCTTAAAGCGGTAAAGAAGAAATTGGGCATAGGCAAAGACCAGATGTATGCGATAAGGGACAAGGTGGGCAACGTCATCACTAATATGGACAAGATAGTCAAAGTAGCCGAGGAGTTCTATACAGATCTCTGCAGTAGCCAAAGTAGTCAGGACCGTGATGAGATTGGCGCTAGGGAAAAACAGTCAGACGTTCCACCAGTGACGAAGGACGAGGTCAAGAAAGCACTAGAAACTATGAAAAGGGGGAAATCAGCTGGAGAGGATCAGATAACTACAGATTTGCTGAAGGACGGGGGGGATATCGTGCTAGAAAAACTGGCCACCCTGTATACGCAGTGCCTGGTGTCATCGACGGCACCGGAACCATGGAAGAATGCAAACATTATCCTCATTCACAAGAAAGGGGACTCTAAGGACCTTAAAAATTACAGACCAATCAGCTTACTGTCTGTTACATATAAGGTATTTACTAAGGTAACCGCTAATAGAATCAGGACAACCTTAGACTGCAATCAAGCAAAGGATCAAGCAGGGTTTCGGAAACTGCAGTCTACTATTGATCATATCCATACCATCAATCAGGTGATAGAAAAATGCTCGGAATATAACCAGCCCTTATACATAGCATTCATTGATTACGAAAAAGCATTCGACTCAGTTGAAACCTCGGCGGTGATGCAGGCATTGCGAAATCAGGGGGTAGACGAGCCGTACGTGAAAGTGCTGGAAGATATATATAGTGGCTGCACAGCAACCATAGTTCTGCATAAAGAAAGTAACAAAATTCCCATAAAGAAAGGTGTTAGGCAAGGAGACACAATCTCCCCAGTACTATTCACAGCTTGTTTAGAGGAAGTATTCAGAGGCTTGGAATGGGAGCAGTTAGGGATAAGGGTAGATGGAGAAACCTCAGTAATCTGCGATTTGCTGATGACATTGCCTTGCTAAGCAACTCGGGGGATGAACTGCAAATAATGATTGATGACCTAGACAGGAAAAGTAGAAAGGTAGGCTTGAAAATCAATATGCAGAAGACTAAGGTAATGTTCAACAGCCTCGGGAAGGAACAGCAGTTTACAATAGGTAGCGAAATACTGGAAGTAGTAGGCGAATATGTCTACTTAGGACAGGTAGTAACCGCAGATCCGGACCATGAAAAGGAAATAACAAGAAGAATACGATTGGGATGGAGCGCATTTGGCAAGCACTCGCAGATTATGACTAGCAGCTTACCGGTATCGCTCAAGAGGAAAGTATACAACAGTTGCATCTTGCCTGTACTCACCTATGGGGCTGAAACGTGGAGGCTAACCAAGAGAGTTCTACTTAAGTTGAGGACAACCCAGAGGGCTATGGAACGAGAAATGGTAGGGGTAACATTAAGAGATAGAAAGCGTGCAGAGTGGGTCAGAGAAATAACTCAAGTTACCGACATTCTAGTAGAAATTAAGAAGAAGAAATGGACATGGGCAGGACATGTAGTGCGAAGAGAGGATAACCGATGGTCGCTTAGGGTAACAAACTGGATTCCAAGGGAAGGAAAGCGTAGCAGGGGGCGGCAGAAAGTTAGGTGGGCGGATGAGGTTAAGAAGCTCGCAGGGGTCAAGTGGATGCAGCTAGCACAGAACAGGGTTAAGTGGAGAAATATGGGAGAGGCCTTCGCCCTGCAGTGGGTATAATCAGGCTGATGACGATGACTAAAAAAAATAAGATGAGGCACGTTTGATTCTCAAGAATGCAGCTGTGTGCGTTAATTGGTACTTCCATCAGTGAATCTGTCAGAAAAGGAAATTGCATTCCTCGATGGTCATGACATGAACGTGCGATGAGTTAAACTCTGCCTTTAAGGTCATGGCATGACAGCGTTAATGGTGCCAGTTGCCAGTTTTCTTTGTGGACCTTCGTGTAGACAGACTTTGCACTCACTTGTCAGAAGCTTTTAACTTGTGGCTACATTGTCCCATACATAGTCGCAAGATACCACATTATAAAACCACCGCGGCAAAGATCTAAACCACCATTTTAACCAAGCCACACAAAGGTATTTTCGTGGCCTAGGGCTCGAATGTCTTAACTCTAGATCTAGGGGTCCTGAAGGGCTGGATTCAGATTTCACCCTTTGGTTGGCAGCGCCTACCAATTCGGCCATGCCACATCTCATGCCATCACACAACTCAATGACTAGTCATGCATGACCATGTCGTCTGCCAGCTACCACTTGCCAGAGCCATGCCCATGAATTTTTGCTCACAATGTGGACAATGGCTTTTCTGCGGGATGAAGACTTTAATGGTGCTGAATTAAAATAAGGTGTTTAAGAGTTTAATATCCTGTTGCTATATTTGAGCAATCAGGTGCCTTCACTGGGCATCCCCCCTCTCCACTTGTATAGGAGAAGAGGGAGAGGACAGATTAATGATGTATTCCAGTGGATGAGCAGGAGCACTCCCAAAAGTTCTCTCCCAAGAGATGCTGCTTCCAATGGGAGAATTATGGTTGGAACACTTTCATCCAGCGATAGAACTAGTGCAGTTTCTTAGCACCAAGAACAGTCAAGAGCAGTCCAGGCGGCACTTCAAACACAAGTTTGAAGGACGTCAATCAAAAACACTGCATAATTACTGTTGCACTCCTTAAAGCAGAACATTTTCGAGGACACTGCAGGATCTGCACTGGAGAAATGCGTAAGCATGCTCATTGCTGTGTTGTCCGCAAGATGTGTCAGCGGGATTCCACGAGTAACAGACACTGCGCCTTTCCTTTCCTGTAAACCAATTATAGAAGGGTGGTGAACTGTGATGTGTTCAATAAGGGGCGTGCGATGTACCATGTGCAGCAGCAATGCTCAGGCGTTCGGATCTCTCCACTGCAGATTCTGCAGCACTCGGAATTTTTCAGATTGAAGTTGGCTGATTACCTCTATTTACACACTTTCTAACCATTCCTACCATTTGTGCACGCAAATCACGCCCTTTCCCGCTCGTTCACGTTTCAAACATTTCAAATTTACCGCCACTGGAAGTCAGTACCACGTGGCCGGTTTGGATGTCGCCATTACCCCTCTAATTAATTACCTAGTTAACCCACATGCTTAAAATTATTTCCCCAGCAAGATTTCTTGGTCCTCTATCTAATGCTGCAACCATTCTTTTTCTTATAACTTATTTCGTTCACATGTAATTGTGATGACAATTCTGGTGACATGAAACTGCCGACATACCTACATAATGCTGACGCATTAAAATGGTAGTGACAAAGCATTACTACCCTGTGCAGTCATACCTATTTGACACATGGTGCCTCTGTTGCTACAGAGGACATGGGCTCAACTTCAATGTCTTAGCTGTGATAAGCCGAGGAAATGGAGGTTAGCATTTCATTTACAATCATGCCAGTCACAATACTGCGGTCTGGCTAGCGGTGGTGATCGTTCAAGGGGCAGAAGATGCATACCCTCTCTTGGCATGCTACTGCACTGCTCCTCACTACTTGGCATCTCTGCTTCCATCCGCCTAATGCAATGAACTATACGAGTACTGATGCGACAGCATTTGCTGACCGTGAAGAATGTCAGGCATTCAGCGTCAGTGTCCATGCGAAGCCTTCGCCTTGTAACTGTGGCAGGTGGTGTTAAGAGATATTTCCCGCCTTCCATTTATGGGAGAGGAGGGAGATATTTGGACAAGAAAGATGCAGCAAAGTCGAACCAAAAGCCACGACGAATAGAAATAGAATATAATCAGGATTGGAATAATTGGAGAGTAAAAAAAAAAAACGATGGAATTAAAATTGGATTGGTTGAAATGTTCCAAAGTGACTCGGGCTATGAGGGACGCTGTAGTGGAGGGCTGCAGATAATTATGACTAAGTGAGGTTCTTGAATGTATGCACTCTGAAATCGCACAGCACGTGGGCACCTTGCATTTTGTCTCCATTGTAACATGGCAAGGATCGAATCCGGGTTTCCAAGCTCTGTAGTCAAGCACCCAATGACCAAGCCACCACAGTGCACAATGAGAATAGTAATACATTGGTGAGTGAATTTCTTCTGCAGTCACTCGAACTAACCGTCCTTAAATCCTTAAATTTGTTTTTCCTACAACAAAACTTCCTATGAAAATGCTCTTCATGAACTGTTCCCAGCACTCACGGTTGTCAGGCATTGCCCCTAGTATGTGGGCCATTCACTTCTGATCTCTGCAGTAGGCACTCCAATCCTGAGTGACCTTATACTGGTTTCCATTGGGCGAACAGGAGTAAGAGCAACGAGCAGCCAGAGCAGCGTACAAGAGCACTGAGGACGCTCGTTCTCGTCTCCCCAACGGAACATTCACGCTGCTCGGAGAGCAGCATAGCGAGGGGGAGCGTGACATCAGGCGTCATGTGATGAAACTTTTCCCGCGTTCGCGTTGCCTGTATCCGCCGGCCGAACGCCACCGCTGCCGTCGTCCGCCATTTTTCTCGTCCGTCCTGCTTGGGGTGTGCCTGGGCTCCGGGCGAATAACCAGAAGTGACGACAAAAAGGTCACGTGACTTCCTCCGTTCTCCCTGTACTCCACCGCTGGCGAGGAGCACCAAGGACTGCTCCCGGCTGCTCTCGGGACCCCAAAAGCGCGCCTCTTCTGCCAACAGAACACAACGCTACTGCTCCTGTTCAACCACTGGTAGGCGCCAAAACACGCGAGAGCGCTTTTAGTGCAGCTAGAAGTGCTCCTGTTCGTCCAATGGAAACCAGTATTAGTACATTGCTGCAGAAGTGGTGGCTGCTGGAGACAGGATAAAATGGAAAAAGGTCCAATGGACTTATTTTCAGTAATGCTACTGCACATGTGTGAAGCCTCCTTCTCTATTTCTACATAGTGGAGCAGAAGCTCACTGCGTGTGCGAAAACCATGAAAGACGTCTTCTGGGTCATTGACGCGACAAACTGTTGCGCAATAATTGCATGCATTGCTAGCATGTACTCGGCCCTCAGGACCACATACATTGTCCCTGCCTGCTATTGCAACAAACGAAAAGACGCTGCCAGGTTTGCCTTCTAAGAGATCAAGTGCCGCTTGGAAAATAAACCCACCCTACTATTGTGAAAGAATTTCTGCAGAAATTATGCGAGAGAGCCTCGGTAACCCGCCCTGCCAAACATACCTTGCCTGACGTCTGCAAGAAGAGGTGCGACTTGAAAAAGGTCTATAGCAGAGCTGCATTGCATGTGCTTAACAAAGTTGTTTGCTGGGTTAAATAGTATAGCATCCTAAAATTTGAAAGTGCTGGGAAAGACAAGGACAAGAGAAGTAGACAAGACAAAAGCGTTTGTCCTGTCCATCTCTCTCGTCCTTATCTTTCTTAGCACTTTCAAATTTTAAGACTGCAAGTGCTGTTGTGCATAGCAATAAATTTGGTTATTCATAATTTGTCTGTTTATTATTTTGTTGGCTATTCATGGGGGGGACAAGCTTACAGAGGGGTATTTACATGACCTCACACGTGCCGTTTTATTGCCCCGAAGATGGCTTTTGCGTAGAAATCCGGAGTAAATTGTGGTGAGCCGATGAGACATGCATAGCAGTTTTTGCAACGCTCCATGAACAGCAAAATGTTGGCCACTGTCATGTTGGTGAATAGACCAAACACTCGCACGCACACAGTTTTATGTAATGTGAACCAAGGATTAAAAAAAAAAAAAAGGCGGAGCACTGCAGCTGACTGAAACCAACGACGTATTATTCGTCTTCGTGTAGTTCTGTTTGGAGTATTCCTTATATTTTATGTAATTGGTTAATTAGCTGAGATTAATTCTAATTTTTTTAATATTCAGTTTAGGCCCAAGTACCCTTCATTAAGTTCTAGATGGGGTTCAAGTACAAATGACCCAGTTTTTTCTACTAACATACTTCCTGCATGATTGTTTTTTCCAGCATTTAAACAAAGTGCGCAAATATGAAAGGAAAAGAAAATACCACATGACTACGGTCTTGCTCTGCTAAAGTTTGAATTATCCGAATTCAGGTTTTATCTTGCATGAAAAATGACAGAATCCTCTTCATGAGTATGCAGCTTCCGCCCACGCTGAAAATCCGGAAAGCCTGTCTTTTTTTCTTTTTATTTCGAATCAATGAAGCATACACGCCCGCCGTTTCAAAGTGAGCAGCCAACGTCACTGTCAGCCAACTCGGACAAAGATTTTATTGAGCTGTCCCACTGACAAAATTTGGCTATGGCAAACACGATGATGATCCCCAAATTTGGTCTAAACTACCCTCAAAATTTGACTTCGTCTGATTTGGACCAAAACAGACGTTCAGGCTAATTCAGCTATGTCAAGCATGATGGTGACTTCCAAATTTAGTCCAGGCCACTCTGCTGAAGCTGGATTCAGTTTATTGACAGGCACACTGGACAGCACTCAAAATATTGCTATGTCGCTAATGAGATCATGGATGTAACAATACAATAAAAAAAGGTGAGCGCTTGTCAAAAAACAGAGAGCACGTGCAATTAAAAAAATCATTGACATTTTCCCAAGACGTGGTTACAGGGATGATGACAGTGTTTCATGGCAAGAGATCCCTTCAGTTGTTTTTATGCAATTTCAGTGCCAAATTATAATAAATCCTTGATTCTTGGATATTATAGTGCTCGATCTATACTAAAGACATTTTTTTTTTCATCTACACCATAATCTAATTTAGTACATATTGTTACATTTTGGTCCATGTTTTGTCCCTTTACAGGTCCGACAGGCACATTAAAGTGCAAGGTTCTTAGTAACAATAGTGCAGCACTAGTGCTGTGTAGCTGTACACTGTGAACTATCAGACATAAAGGGCCAGTTCTTGAAGGCCTTTTTGGTGTCCATGGGATCGAAGCATAAGTTATAGTCCTGTGCATTGTTGATAAATTCAGCCTAGCCCCACCATCCACTGGTTGTCCTGGTTAGATGAGTTGGTAGACAAACTGCCCCACATGAGTAACAGTCCAGGGTTCACTCCTTGGACCACGTCAAATTTTTCACTACTGAATCTTCTGGAAAACTTGTATAGCTTTTTTTACCTGTATGGCTGCACTTATGTGGGTGCTAATGAGTAATTAGCCTCTATTTGAAGTCTACTTTATCTTAAGCGTTTCCACTAAGTATAGATTTGACTGATCCAGCAGCTAATGCGTGGTACTGCTTTCTTTGATACACGTCGCATAATTCAGCACTCTGCCCGAGATGAGCAGTGCACCTGCTGCTAATCATATTGCTGTAACGCATGTAGCTCAGCCAGAATTTTCTCAGTTGAGCAAACCAACCGTTTTCTGGTCTGAGAATTTCAGCAATAAAAAAAATTAGTTGACAACACACTTTGAAACAAAATTATCTTTATTATTTCAATCAGTAAGCTACTATCATTTGGTTACCATGCATGAAACATTTTGTAGATTTTGAACTGTATACTCACAAGATGAGTTGAAATGGTTCGAACTGATAACAGCTACAAGTGAATGTCAGCCATCCTTCCACCAGTGTTCTTGTGATCTGCAAAGAGCAAGGCTCCAGAAGTGAAAGCTGCATGGGACACAATCTCCACACGAAGTCTTGTATCAAGGCATTTCTAGAACAAAAGAGTTTATTCTAGTAATGTTGATAGGCAGTTCATTGAAAGGTTTTGCAGACACAGCTGCTTCTAGCCAAGAAGGAACTTCAGTTTCTTGAGGTGTATTACTATTTTGTTTTCATTCATGAACGTGCCACAGAATACATATCTTTATCTGCCAACGGAACTTTTTTTTTTTGTACTTCGTTCTTTTCAAGGCTGAAGCAGTACAGGAAAGATAAGGGCTGCAAAATAAATTGATTCTTGTGGTAAAGTATGTGAAGTAAATGAAATAGGCTTCTGCCACAGCAAAAACCCTGCACCTAGTAAACAATCTATTTCACTCCGGCAATGTAGTTATATGAGAAAGCAATCCGCCTTTTGCGCGAGTTTTCTGCGCATGCGCGAAGCCCCAGCGGCGACTGATGAAAACACACTGAGCGGCGTCGGCGGCGCTTCTCGTCGCCGCACTCATAGCCAACGCACGGGGGCTGGAGGCGCGGTCACGTTCACAGCCTTGGTAAAACGATGCCAACCACCTGTGCCGCTTACGGCTGCCACTCTCGAGGCATGCCGGGATGCAAGACGCGTTTTGTTAGCTTTCCTTCGGCGAGCCGCGACCTGCAACGGCGTGAAGCTTGGATTAGGGCAACCAAGCGTCAAGACGTGAATGGGCGACCTTGGCAGCCGACTGCGTGCTCTCGACTATGCGAAAAACACTTCGTTACAGGTATGTATGCATCTAAAGGAAATGTGCATGATGAAAAGTATCTACCGGAGTTTGCACCAAGCCTGTAACCCACCAGTGATAGCCACAATGAGCATTTGTTCGGGGCGTCTGATGGCGATGTATTTTGTCGTGTGTTTTATTTATGTGCGAAGGGGCCGGGTAGCGCAGATTACACAGGTGGCTGTGTGCGCTAGACCGTAATATTTAGCATGTTTTATCGCGACTGCCGCCTGACTAAAAAGAAGAAAAGGGTGTTTGTTGTGATGCATCGCCGTTAGTGAGCCGAGTGGTTGAGCTAGCTGGTCATGAGGCTCGCGAACGGCAGTGCATTAAAACGCCGTATTTTTTTTTCTTGTTAGTCAGGTGGCAGTCACGATAAAACATGCTAAATATTACGGCCTAGTGCACACAGCCGCCTGTGATATCTAAGCTACCTAGCCCTCTCGCACATAAAGATAAGAAGATACATCGCCTTCAGGCCCCGGTGCAACTGAAGCAATCACGCACCGAAGAAATCCTCATTGCAGCTATCACTGGTGCGCTACAGCCTGGGTGAAAACTCCAGTAGGTACTTTTCATCATGCCGATTTCGCTTAGTTGCATACATACCTGTAGTATCTGTTTTTGCCGCTCGGAGCATATGACGCACTTGACACTTGCACGACGCACAGTATTTTTTTTTTCTAATTAAAGGCTCGCCTTCGTGCACGCCAAAGCATCCCGGCTTTGTTCCTTTAATGTACGCAATCAGATGCACTTCGTTAGGGAGCTTGATAAACGTCGTCTTCGTCCAACCGTTTGCAACGGCAAGGAAACCGCCCGCCGCAATAAATGAGTCTCCTGGAGGGTTCATGCTCGTTCACTTGCAGAGTGGATCGGATGGATGGATGGATGACAGTGGCTCTGCCCTTTGAATCGGGCGGCAGCTTGCGCCGCCTAGCCAAAAAATTAAAAGAAATATATTTATCTCTTCCCCATTTTTAGCTTCTAATTCGCCCGTATCTGCCCCCCTCCCTTTTTTTCCTCCCTTTATTCTCTTGACTTTTTCCACCAATCCCCTAACCTGTCTTTTGTTATCAGAACGCGTTCCTCATCCATTCGTCCATCTTCCCCAGCAAATCCCAGCGCTCTCTCCAGATCTGCCGCTTTTTCCGCGGGAAGGGCAGGACGAAGTTTTTGGCACCTTAGAACAACATGTTCCGTTGTTTCCTCCTCAGTTCCGCACGCCGCGCATAATATATCTACTTCCTGAAATTTTTTCCTGTACGTTTTTGTTCTGAGGGCCCCTGTCCTAGCCTCAAACAGCAATGAGCTCCCTCGTGAGTTGTCGAATAAACTTTCTTTCTTTATATCCTGTTTTCGAGTTCTATACATACCCAATGCTGATTTTCCTTGCATTCTTTCCTCCCACATTTTCCTTTCTGCCTCCTTTACCTGCTTTTCAATGCTGCTGTTTTGCTGCGGTGTATCTCCAAACTCTAGGTACTTAAATCTGAGCTTTCGGGTTCTGTTAGCCCAGTCAAAAAAATTCAATGGGTCCAATTGGGAATTTCCCAATTGAAATGAATTGGTCAAAAACCAATTGTTTTCGCCACCCATTGGGCCTAACCATTTGATATGAATTGGTGCTCCCAATTGGGAATAATTGGTCACCCATGAAGACCAAATGGTTTCCCAATTGAACTCAAATGGTATACCCATTGAGCCCAAGTGGTTTGAACTCACATAGCTGAAGAAAAAAAAAAAAGAATGGAGATGCAATTTCAATGTTTTCTGTCTAGAAGTTATAGGGGAGCCGATTTTTAGACAAGTGGAATGAAATTACAATTTTTTACAGAAATCATGGGAGACAAGCAAGCATTACACACGCGGAACTAACACAGATTCAATGTACATATCCACAGGTTGCAGACTTAATATGCCATTCTTTGAACAGTGCTGCTGGGACCAGTGACACATCTTTGTTATTCAGAGTTAACTTATTTAATTATGCCTTAAGTTACAGTGAACATGATATAATCAATTAATAAGATTAAGCGGCATATACTTTTTATAAGAACTTAAAATTTTCACTCTTGTCTCTTTATACAGGTATGTATATCTGTGCACATCTCAGTCAAGGATGTCACTGACTTGACTTTCCCCAATTGGGAATGTTTGCTTAGGACCAATTAGAGCCAATGGGAAGCCCAGTTGGAAGCCCAATTCGTTTCAAATGGTCGTCCCAATTGGGAGCGAAGGAATCCCAATTGGGATTGAAGTAACCCATTGGGCTTCCCATTAGCCCAATGGGTTTATTCAATCCCCCCGTTGGTTTCTTCAGTCCCAATTGGGACGCCCAATTGGTTTCTTCATTCCCAATTGGGAGTCATGAAACCAATGGGTGTCCCAATTGGGAGTGAAGAAACCAACTGGGCTTCCCAGTTGGGAGTGAAGAAACCAGTTGGGTTGGACAGTACCCATTGGACAAACCATTTGGGATTGGCAGAACCAATTCAATCTGACTGGCCTTCCCAATTGGACCCATTGATTTTTTTTGACTGGGAGTCCATTTCGTATTCAGGCTTTTCATGAAGAGGTGCTTGTACATTTTTCGTGCCCACCTTGATTCCTCCATTTCGGTTAGTCTCTGATCATATTTTAGTTTGCTAATTGCCTCTCTAACCTCAAATGATGCCCAGCCCATATCTCCCTGGACTCCTTCATTAGGTGTGTTGCCATGTGCTCCCAATGCCAATCTACCTACCTTTCTCTGTCTGATTTCAAGGCCTGACTGTACTTCTGATCTCATGCACAGGACTGCATTTCCAAAAGTGAGTCCTGGTACCATAACACCCTTCCATACCCCTCTAACAACCTCATACCTGTTATAATTCCAGAGGGCCCTGTGTTTCATAATATCCGAACTCGTTTTCCCTTTGTCTATCGTAATTCCTTCATGCTTTTCTAGGTAATTTTTTCCTTCGTTGATCCATATGCCCAGGTATTTATAGCTCTCCACATGTTCAACCTTGGTGCCTTGTATTTCCAGCACGTCCCCCCTTTCATCATTAAATACCATTATTCCTGATTTTTCACTGCTAAATTGCAGTCCCAGCTTTTCGCCCTCTTCTCCACAGATCTTAAGCAGCTCCTGCAACCCATCCCTCTTATCTGCCAGCAGTACAATGTCATCCGCGTACATCAATCCTGGTAGAGCTTGTGTTACTTTCTGTCCTCCCTGCATATAGCTTGCATCGAATCCCTTATTACTTTCCTCCAGGCGCCTTTCCATTTGGCTCATGTATATCATGAAAAGCAGCGGTGACAGTGGGCACCCTTGCCTAAGCCCCCTTTTTATTTTTGCTGGTTTTGTTGTTTCCGTCTCCCATACTATCACTGCCTCATTATCTGCATACACTTCTTGTATGAACTGAACCAGGTTTTTATTCAGGCCATATTCCTTCAACTGGTCCCACAGTTTTTTCTGATCTACACTGTCGTATGCCCCTTTAATATCTAAAAACGCTATCCACAATGGTCTCGCTCTGGACGTAGAACAGGGTTGGTTCCTGACCGAGATGCGCATCCGATATGTAGGAGATTCACATGTGACACCAAGTAGTTGATTCCGCAGAAATCGCGGCGGAGGCAGAAATGAACGTTGTAGATCCTTTCACAACAGAATGACCATTCTCTGCGCACCGAGAACCTTTTCACCACTGCGACCACATCCGTTCTGACTCCTGAGGCCAGAAACCGGCTACAGCTCTGAATTATCCATTGCCAGAAAAATGCAGCGCGTTTCCTGCAGGTGTGCATTCCAGCCGGGACAATGCCCTTTTCACGGGGTGTGTATATGTGTCCTCTCTGCCGATCTTCGTGGATGAAATCCTATAGCTGCACGGTTGTAGATGACGCTAGGAGGAAGCGACGCCCATCGCACCATGCCGGTGCCGCGGTGACCGCATTGTGCTCAGTAACTCGACACCCCGCGCATATGCGCCGCTCAAAGTCACAGGAGACGATTCCACCTAGCTCTGCAGCATCAACAAACCCCTGGCTGCTTTGCCCTTTGAGATCCCTCTCTCTCTGTCTGCCCCCACGCTCTCCTGTCTGCCGAAAACCTGCACGCTGAGAGCGTCTCTTTCTGTCACGTCGAACACGGCCCGCGCTACACGCTCTCACAATACGAAGATAGTATATGCGTACGTGCGTTATGAGTGGATTGTGAAAACGCTCTACCTTCCCCCATACTGCGTGAACATGATATGCTGCAATCACTGTCACTACTTTCCGCTCCGAGGCCAAAAAAGGGGGGAAGCTTTCGCTTTCTACCAGCGTTGGCGTGGCCTTTTCGCATGGTGCGTTTTCGCGTCGTCTGCTACACTGCCGCTCAATGTGCTTCCCGCCCGCTCCCGCATGATGGCGCCACATCCTCGCGCAAAAGGCGGATTGAGACCGGCTTTAGCGGCAGTAATATGTGTGGGTCTCAGAACGGGCATGCGTACAGTACTACAGTTTGCAGCAGTTTGGTTTTTTACGGAACAAACTTTTTGAACCCGCAAAACCGAAATAAAAATTCCCCTTCAAGTCAGCTGAACAGTGCAAAGAAAAATTGTTGGTAAGTGTGTGGCATGGACACCATGACTACCAAAGATTTTTTTTTTTACAGTTTCTCGAAGTACATAGGCGAAAATCTAGAGCTAAAAATACGAATTAAAAACATGCAACCCACAAAAAAATCCGCGCTTCAGGTTGGGCACAGATGCAAAGAGTGGCGTGTCAAAGAACGCGAACTAAAGAAAACTAAGCGCTGTTAAAGCTGATCACACCATCGATTACTTCAAATCTTGCGTGAACGTTTCTGTACAGTCCTGTCGTTTTTCAGAGAATAACTGGCACTTTTTACATCGGAAACAATAAATTACTTTCTTCCTGCCGATACATTCCGAACAGGCTTTTAGTGCGCTCGCCCAAGTTCTGTACTTGCCCCCACGCATTGACATTATAAATGGCACTGAACCATTTTAACCTCGCAGAAGCCGCTAAAATCATTGTACTCTCCTAAGCTCGTTTCCGATGCACGGACATTTTAAATAGGAGCGATCTTACCAAGATGAGGTGAATTGCGCATATCGGTGGTCTCGGTTCGTCGAAGTTGCGTGTGTACAACAATGTTTTAGCGCAGCCTTTAAGGGTCTGGTTGCCGACTTATAAAAACTGCGAAAGCATACGACAACCACAGCGGTAAAGAGGAAATGTAACAGCATAACAGCACATATTTCTGCCTCTAACGTCGAACCACTTGCCGAACGTTGTTATAAATGCTTCAAGCACGGCGCCATGAAGAAAATCCAAAAGCGAATGCAGCGCCACTACTGGAAATTACAACTTCACAAAAAATATCAGTTACAAAAAAAAGTTCCCTTCTGAATGACATCTAACAACATGATTTCAACATTTAGAACTATACTCTTGATAAGAAAGCTTAGTTTGTTGCATCCTAAAGAGAGAAAAAATGATTCGTTAAAATTTGGTAAGTGCCGCCATCTGCACCGCTCGCAAATGCAGTTTCGGCGCCCTATTTGAAGTACTTATTTTAAACGAGCGCATGTTTGCAAAGATAGACCTCGCAAGGGCTGCTTTGCTCTATCGAGACATTTGACGCACGACATGTAGCAGGGATCGCAAGGCACATCCGCGCAGATCTGTGAGGAACCAGTGGAAACGTGAAGATATTCCCTTGCTCCTTTTTCTTCTCGCAAGCAATATTCCAAGCACAAATAGAAGTGACTATGAAAATACTTCGCAGAGCCCAAAAGGAAGAATACGCTGAACAGTTACATTACGAATCCAACTGGATTGACATGTTGGAAAACAAGTGGCTGATTTGAGCCTGGCAGTTTTGTTGATGTGTTCAACTGACAGCAACTAGAGCACAACTCACCCTTGACGATTTTTTTTTTTACTTTTTACAGTGACTCATGCTATACAGATATTTTATAAATGCACTAAACAAAGTGGCCCAAGCATGCAAACAAGCGATAGTTTGTTTTGTCTCGCACTCAGTTTTTCCTTCATGCATGAGCGCCCACACACTAGGAGGATGAAAATCCTGCAGGTCATGCACCTGTATAGATATGAACAAGGAATGACAAATGATGCAGCATTTGTCCAAATAAAAGGCACATAACGCTCTTGGAGAGCCTATAGAAACTCTCAAATTGAAATAATCTTATACTACAATCCTCCTTTTCTTCTGGATGAACACAATGCTTATAAAATATGTTCGCAAAATATGGTCTGTAATGCAAGCAACTTTCCTGTCATCAGCAGGACATCCGCGGCTATGCATCTAAAACTTGCCGCCACAGTGGGGAAGCAATATGAAATGCAACAGTAAGATGCACTGCTTTGATCTAGCAATCTTTTTCCACCTCAAATGAGAATTCAGTGTACTCACCAATTTACAAGTATTACAAGGTCCTTACTACCCATCCGGTTAGCCCCTGAATTTACATCTCCAAAATGAGAGGGCATGTGCTGCATTTACCATATTTGTTAAATATGCACTCGGGCACAACAAAACACAGTGCCTTTCAGGTCTTGCAGGCATGCGTTATGTTCATCTGTCAAGAAATGTATAAATACTTGCGTGTCTAGTTAGAAACAAACCCCTATTTCACTAAAACTGGGGCAACAAAAATATGTTAGGAACTAGCACAAGCCGCACAGTTTCATGCTCGCAGAATAGCAGCTATGTTCTTCTACCAAGCACATATATGACCAACTGCTTATTTCTGTTATCTGAAACTGCTTCCCCAACAAAATCTTAGCTCTTCAGTAAAACTTCCCATCATGTCAGAAAAGAAAGAAATGAAGCACCATACAACACTTCCTAGCTGCGCCATAGAACTGAGCAGTGTCCACTTTTATTTTTTTGGTAAAGTTATTTTTCTTTTTTAGATACGAAATGGCTGCGCTATTCCAAGTTTGACATTGTGTCCACTCCTATCTTCGTCCAGGTTGGATCGATAGTATGTATAATTAAATTGATAAATATAAGAAATGAAGCTAGTGTGACTAGATGAAAATAATGCTCGGCACTTTCTGCACATTGGAAAGTACAAAACACTAGCCATGCAACAATGACTAGCATCTCACAACAAGTAGGTTTCCATGGATATCGTGTACGTTTTTATGTAGGGGTGTCTTGCACTTTTTTTTTTAGGTGAAGAGGATGCAATAGTGTGCAACAGCAAAGAAAAAAAAAATGGCAAGAGCATAGCCGAACAGGTTCCTCATCATCATCCTAACCAGCCTGACTACACCCACTGCAGGATAAAAGTCTTCTTTAATTCTCTTGTAAGGAGGAAGATGAGCATGCAGGAAGCTCAATCTTGGCAGCCACAGCCAGTTTGCTCAAAGTGGGAGACAAATCATCAAACTGCATGGGAGAAGTTCTAATTAGCCATTAACGCAGATGATGATGATGATGGTGCCATGGTCAGAGAAAAAGACAAAACCTGAAATGGTGTCACAGGAGCACAACGAGAGAACAAATTTTATGGTACATAACGAGCTGTGAATGGCGACCCTAGCCGTGCAGGCGGTCAAAGGAGAAAGACACTGCGCATTATGGTGTGAGAAGCGAAAGATCAGATAATGATGTCCTCACTTTTATTAGCTTGTGCAGTTTCCTACACATCACAGATACAGTAGCACCAGTATCAACAAGGAGCGGCCCTCCACCGCTTCAAATACATTTGTAGGAACAATACGTGGGCCCTACATTTGTCGACATAATCGCAGTTCTTGCCTCAGGCAGTAACTAGTTTTCCTGGAGCAAAGATGCAGCAAAGAAACCGAGTGGCATTATGAGGATGGAGGCGAGTAGGCAGGTGGTGAGTGGAGGTGTCAAAGTTGTCTGCAGGACAGACGTGGCCGGGGCTCAGGAGGCGCATAAAGTCAGGCACATCTGCAGGTGGTGACAATGACGCACAATGTGACAAAAACTCTGCACGCATAACAAATAAGAAGGTTGTCATATGTGCGCCAGGAGTCCACACAAAAAGGGGACGGCTACGTAGGAATGAAGGCGGTAGGTTACAGTGGAAGGCGGAACGGGAGAAACATGTCTGACCAGATCTGACGTTGCCATACATGAGCGTAACCGCAGCAGGAACCTGCAGATGAATGAATGGCAGCACTTCAGACACTTGCTCGCAAATCAGCCTGAAGGGTCATGGCCAGGCTAGATGGAGATCCCCAAATGTCCTTAATTAGGAGTAGCTGTTATGTCACCTCCCCTGGTTTAAACTGGTCCAGGACGGAACCAAGCTGGAAAGTGATTCAAAGTGCACAGAAGGTGGCTGAACCAGAATGCGCTGCTTTGCTCCTGGCAAAGCATGAATATATTGGCAACAGTGATAGGGTTTCGAACAACAACATCTGGACTGCGTCAGCCTCGATGTTTTTGAGAATGCGCTCTATCCGATCCATCTCTGGCTGGAGACTTCTAGATGTGTACACAGGTTCACAATGTCTTCAGTATAACTGGTGAAGGATCCTTGCAGCTGGGTTTAGGCTCACAAGTACTGTTTGGAACACAGCTTTTGTATGCAAGGGCGGCCAAAGATCTAAGAAAAGGCGCATTTAAAAGCAGACTAGGTGATGAAGTTTGCTTTGTGGTTTCTGCTCTACAAACTGGCAACGCCTGTCACGTAAGACACCATGTTGTTCAGCTTCCCAGCGTCGCCTCCCTGGTTGTGGACGCTTAACCGCTTGTAAGAGGGAAGCCAATCCTATGTATCTTGGTCATTGAACCCATTGAAAATGGCAAGGTCCCAATATCGACACCAATTCCCTACATGCCTATCTTAATGTTTAGCCAGCTGTGGCGACTTAATTCTTGAATACTTCATCTCATTCGCACGCTTCATTTTCTGCTGCCCCTTGCTAAACGAAGTCAAGAATGTAGCGCAAAAGTAAAGAACAATGGACGAAGAAGGACACATAAGGCGATTGACTAGCGCTAGTCAATCATTTTATATGTCCTTCTTCGTCCGTTCTTTATTTTAGCGCTAAATTCTCGACTCCATGAATCATCAACTAGCGCAGCAGCACGCTACACTTGGGAGGGAACGGATAAGGTTTGCCACACGAGGGAAGGTGTACGAATTCAAGATCTCTGAACAGAATAGATAATTCAGTTTTAAGCGACGAAGGCGATCTTAGTCTAGAAGCAATGAGCGATAATTTCAGAGCCATTGATAATGAGTGCATGGCAGAGGTAGGCAATAGGATAATTAGACAGGCTACCAGTAAACTACCTAAGCAGACGAAATATCTGATTATGAAATGGCAAGGCGCGAAAACCTCCATTACAGTGGTCAGGATAGAACTGGCAGAGATGTTAAAGGTACTCAGTGAACGTAATTTGTTCGACGCAAGGAAGTATATTACGGAGAGAATCGAGCATGCTCTAAAAAAACAGTGCTAGCCTGAAAGAGGTGAAGGGGAAATTAAGTAGGTGAAAATCCGATGTATGCATGCCAAGGTAGCCGAGGAGTTCTACACTGATCTGTGCAGTAGCCTAGTAACCAGGCTGATAATGAGATTAGCAATAGTTAAGAGCAATCAGACGTTCCGTCAGTGACAAAGGAAGAGGTTAAGAAAGCTTTAGAAGCTATGAAAAGGAGGAAAGCAGCTGGGGAGGCTCAGATAACTGCAGATTCGTTGAAGGACGGTGGGGATATTGTGCTTGAAAAATGGCCACCCTGCACTTGCAATGTCTGGACATTGGCACCGGAGTTTTGGAAGAATGCTGACATTATTTTAATCTTTAAGAAAGGGGATGCTAAGGACTTGCAAAAAATTACAGACCAATCAACATACTACCTGCTACTATAGTTATATATATTGAACTCGAAGGGGATCCCGAAATAGTTAGATACATAGGCAATTTCATATATAAGGCATACCAACAGATGAGGCTCTCTATAACCCAGAAGCATGAATATGGTACATGTATGGCAGCGGTGCGTTGCCTGCTGGCAACACACTGCTCACCAAGGACGCGGCGATGACCCGCAAGGCGTACACACGCATTGAATGTCACCTCCCACTTAATGCCGAAAAGGAGAGTACATTGGGCACACTTCCAAATGCCGCTTCGCAGGCGCCGGAAATCTTGGCAGGCAGCAGCTGCCAAGACTGTACAACCCGGCTCCATGCATGAAAAATGATCGCCGGTGAGCTGTTAAAACAATCCTTTGCAGGGCACGACGCGCAATTCGATGGAAATGAACAACGCTGCTAAACTTTAATGTAGGATTTTCAGGGGGATATTTTGAGAGTTCGATATAGGAATATGATATATGTGCATTTGATATATCCGGGATCAAATATAGAATCAGGGCAACCTTAAACTTTAATCAACCAAATGATCAGGCAGGTTTTCGGAGAGAGTACTCTACCATCGATCACATTCGTGCTATCAACGAGGTGATAGAAGGATGTTCGGAATATAACCAGCCTCTATAAATAGCATTCGTTGATTAGAATAAGCATTTGACTCAGTCGAAACGTCAGCAGTCATTGCCTAAGGGTGTATATGAGCCGTATGTGAAAGTATTGGAAGATATCAATAGTGGCTGCATTGCAACCATAGTCCTCCATAAAGAAAGTAATAAAATTCCCATAAGGCAAGGCACTAGGCAAGCAGACATGATCTCCCCAGTACTATTTGCCACTTGCTTAGAGGAAGTATTCAGAGACCTGGAGTGGGAACAATTATGGATAAGGGCTGATTTAATACATTGCCTTATTAATTAACTCAGCGGACAAATTACAAAGAATGCTTATTGGCCTAGGCAAGCAAAGCAAAAACATAGGCCTAAAAATTAATATGTGAAACCCTAAGGTAATGGTCAATAGCCTCGGATAAGAACAGCAGTTTACAAAAATTCCGAGGGCACTGTAGAATCTACACTGCAGAAATGCGACAGCATGAGTGTTGTTGGTGCACAAGGTGAATCACATTTGCTCTCATTATCATTAACAACTAATTGCATTGTCATTGCTAATTCCATCATTGTCATTATCGCTAATTGCAGCATTATTGTTATCGCTACTATCATCCTCACTGTAGACAAGAAGAATTATGATGTATTTCACGATTCCGGGCATGGCGCAGTAGGTTAAAGCGCTCGGCAGGGGATCCGAGGGATGGAGGTTTGATTCCCGGTGGAGATCGGATTTTAATTTTTCTAGATTTAAGGACAAAGTTTTCAGCGCAAAGGCACGCAGCTAAAGGAAAGAAGAAGAAGAAAGACTATAGGGACTATGCCTTTGCGCTGAAAACTATGTCCTTAAATCTATAATACCAACTAGCCCAACAACTTACTCTACTGAAGTTCATTTTCCTGATGACGTTACTTTCGGTTTTGGTGATGACGTTACTGGATTGGCAGCTATGTGTGACCGAACGAACAAACAGCAACAGTATGAGCCATTGAAGGCTTTCGCCTTAATAGGTACAGGGGTGGAAGCAGGCTCGAGCATTTTGGAACAGCTCAGGGAGCAGTGGTAATACCACTTTGGAGCACTCAAATTATGCTTTAGAACATGTTGCTAGGGTCAAGCACTTTTAATAATTGCAATTTTTTTTCCTGATATACAAAAAAATCCAATTTGATTACTTTTTATTCAAGATTCAATGCTGTACTACCTATGCACGCATATCTCAACATGTAAAGATGTTTAAAGTAACAGCTGACTAAAAGCTTTTGCCTATTCTGACTTGACAGCTTGAGACATGTCCACGCTCAAGCACCACCACTACCTTGGAATTGAAATAAACGAGCTGCACATCACCACTCGCTATCTTCTTCATATCCTTTTTGATCCCGCAGCTGTGCTGATAAATTCCTGGGCACTGCTCAGTAGTACTTTCAGAAAGGATAGATGGCACTAAAGGGTAGCCTTTTCTTCCTTAAGCTTCTTTACTTCATGGTTGTCTCCTAGTGACTCATGTTTTCTTTTAAGTAATACTGGGGCTACACGTCGGCAACAGGCTTTCTATGCCCAACACTCTTGAAAGCATTTCTTGCAATTGACACCGTCATGGCATCACCCCCCTAATGCTTCAAGTATGCTTTTGTCTGATGTAGACTTGACAGGTTTGTTGTTAACAACGATTCTATAGTGAAGTACACACTCGTTTTCACAGCAGAACTGTTGGAACAACTCGTGTAGTTCTTTGTAACCAGAAAAGTTTCCTCAACAGCTCATGGTTGCCTGTGGCGATTGCTTCGCTCCTTGCCCTCACTTCTCTCACCACCGGCGATTCAAAAGGCTGGGAGAAGTTGCCGTCATGTGCACAAAACATTTTTCTTGCAATTAATTCCTCCAAGTCATTTGTGACTCGTTTTAGAATAACTTGAGATCAAAAGATTTCTTATGCTCGCTTTTCTAGTTTATTAAAAATTTATATATGTTAGCTAGGCCCAGCCAAGGTGCATTGTACCTCCACCACCAGTGTGCTGCCTTCGTTTAGACTATGACGGCCCCTATAGACCAGAATACGGAGGGTAAATTGATCGCCACCATATTGAGGGCGCTGTAAGGCTATCTAGAGGTGCTGCAGCGAAATGACGGCTCTGCACTACCAAACGAGGTGGCCATGAGTATTCATAGTGCTTACGCTTTTAAGTCTCTTTGAAGTTTTCACAACTTGCTGCCCACAAAATCGTCAAAAGTGCATTTCCGCCTCATGGCAAGGCTGTTCTGCACATCTCGCAATGGCAGAGGCAAGCACAGCGTCCACAAGTGGAGCGAGTGGTTCGGTTAAGTGCATAGTACCTTTCTATGCGAAAAATACTACGGTTCTGACTTTTCCACTTTGATTTGCACGCCCAATGATATGCCACATATTACCAAGACCCTTGCAGTACACAATATATCTTACCCTCGTGTGGTGTCTGCAGAAATTTGTTGCGGTCCGCACCGCACAAACAGGTGGCATGCCGCAAGTGTGAGTAAACACGTCTCATTTGCTCTGATTCCCTGATGTCTCCGTTGTCATTTCAGCAAGGAAGTGCCTTTTTTGTTTTTTAACAGCCAAGATAAGCAACGCCAACCAGTCACAAAAATAATATTTCTTGATATCTCCTGCTTGGATGATGTGCTGCTGATTTGTTCTTCAAACCTGTTGGAAAGGAAAAAAAAAAAAAAAAAAGAAGAAGAAGAAGAAGAAGAGAGACACCGGGCAATTATCGCCAATGAGAAGTATTCACTCGCAGTAGCGGCATGCGGCCTGTTTTGTGAGGTGTGGGCTGCGGCAGATTTTTTTGCAGTCACCACGCAAAGGTAAAACATACTGCGGACTGCAAAGGTTTAGCTTCTACGTGGGACATTACTTGGGGGTGCAAATCAAATAAGAAAAGTCGCAGCCATAGCAAGCCTGCATGCAACGGTACCATGCGCTTATAGAAACCACACGCTTCACTTGTGGACACTGTACTTGCCTCTGCCCTCGCAAGATGTAAAGAATAGCATTGCTGTGAGGCGGAAATTAACTTTTGACAATTTTATCAGCAGCCAGTTCTGAAAACTTCAAAGAAACATAGAAGCACAAGAGCTAGACACCCACGGCTGCCTCGTTTGACAATCCAGAGCCATAGTTTCGCCGCGGCACCTATAGATGGTGCTAGAATGCTCTCAAAATGGCAGTGTTCAATTTACCCTCCTTGCTCTGGTCTATAGACCTTTTCGAAAAGTGGTCGTGGGAGCTGCCATATTGAATACTGGGCTGTGCTGCTCGCACAGGAAAAGTTGAGAATTATCTCTTCCAAACCCGCCTCACAGCCCAGTCAAACCAGTTTCGCCGAGGCTCGTGAAAAGGTCTATAGCACAACATGCCACTGCCCTGCTGCACTTCTCACAGTCACCTAATCAAATTGCACCGAACCGCATTTCTTGTACCTGGCGCAATTAATGGCCCAATACAATTAATGTTAAGCAAAAATCATGTTTCGTTAAATTTTATGGCAAAATAACAAGGCATCAAAACATCATGGTAAAACATCAAGTTTTGGGGTTTTGGAACAATATTGCGTTTTGGGGCAGGATGGAGCAGAATGAAGCAGCTTGGAGCAGAAGAGTGAATGGAGCAGTACTTCCACCCTGCAGGTAACAGAGCACTAGATGTTGGCGAATGTGTCTGCTTAGGACAGGTAACAACCGCAGATCCGGACCATGAAAGGGCGATAACTACAGGTTTTCCCCCGAATTTAATCCTAGTGCAAATAATCTGAGCGCTGACCGATACAATCTGCGTGCCATGTAATTTAATTTGAGTGCCAAGCATTTAATTAAAGCGCCAGCAAATCTATTTTGAGTGCGAGCTCAAATAATGCCAGCTCCAACTAATTTAATCTGAGTGCCAAAGCAATTAATACAAGCGCCGGCAAATTTAATCCGTGTGCCAACCAACTTAATTCATATGTGGAAAATGAATGCAATAGAGGGCTCCAAAGCACGAAACATGAATTCCAGAAATAAATCGAAATTGAGATCATCTTTCAGACAATGCGCCGAATCGGCGAAGCGTCAACTTATAGGATAGCCTTCTTCAGTATTATGACAAATATTGCCTTGATGCAAGTGTTTTAAACCTAATGTCTCCCAGAAAATAAAATTGCATTTTAAAGACGGCCGCTTCTGTGCTTTTACAAGCCTGTAGTTTGTTATCCACCTACGCCGCTACGATTGCCGCCCAGGCAAATTAAGCACTGCTGTTTGGGTTGTAAGCTCTGCTGTACATAGTTTCAGCCACTTTGCCATGTCACAGCCAGACTGAATGCAACGGCGCGCGCTCTCTCTTTCCGTGGTCGTGTAAAATTGAGAAAGCGGTAAAATGAGATATGTTTCTCTGGCTCCATATCTTCTCGCCTGAACCAACTCTGCTTTACACTAATCCTTCTTTTCTGTTAGTGGCATTGAATCATTATTAGAAACACAAATACATTTCTGCACCGGTTGCCATTTCGTAAAAACAGCAGGCTGTTGTGTGAAGGCCGAAATGCCATCGGCATGCAGATTCAGTGCATATGACAACCCTTAATAAGCAGTGCTTAACCAGCCGATTAGAAGATGACAGTCATATTTATTCACTAGTCATACGTCTAAACTAAAAGCTGCGAGAGGCGTGTCATAAACTGCAGTTTTTCAGCTGCGTGTGGTTCTTGGTTTTTTGCAAGATACAAGAACAAAGCGAAATAGTGCATGCAGATGTGACGCCTAAGCGTCGCGTGGTCTGCGAAGTGATCTCAATTTCGATTTATTCTGGAATTCATGCTTTGTGCTTTAGGGCCCTCTACCGCATTCATTTTCCACATATAAATTAAATCCGCTGGCGCTTGTATTAATTGCATTGGCACTCTGATTAAATTGTTTGGCACTGTCATTATTCGAGTTGGCGTTCGGATTAAATACACTGCCGCTTTTATTAAATGCTTGGCACTCAAATTAAATTACACGGTGCGCAGATTGTATCAGTTGGCGCTAAGATTATTTCCGCTGGCACTAGGATTAAATTCAGAAGGAAAACCTGTAGAACAAGTCTAGGATGGAGCGTATTTGGCAAGTTCTTGCAGGTCATGACTAGCAGCTTACCGGTATAACTCAGGAGAAAAGTAAATAACAGTTGCATCTTACGAGTACTCATCTATGGGGCTCAAATGTGAACGCTAATTAAAGGGGTTATACTTAAGTTGAAGAAGATGCATAGAGCTACGGAATGGAAAATGGTAAGTGTAGTCTAAAGATAGGAAGCATGCAGAGCGGGTCCAAGAAATCAACTCTAAATAATGACATTCTAGTTGAAATCAAGAACAAATGGCCACAAGCAGGACATATATTGCAAAGAGAGGATAACCGATTCGCTAAGAGTAACAAATTGAATTCCAAGTGAAGGAAAGGGTGGCAGGGGGCGGCAGGAAGTCAGGTGGGTGGACGAGGTTAGTAAGTTTTCAGGGGTCAAGTGGGTGCAGCTAGCATAAGACCGGGTTAACTGAAGGATTATGAGAAGCCTTCGTTCTGCAGTGGGTATAGTTCAGCTAATGATGATAATGATGATGAGCTATGGACAAAGAAAAACCGTATGGCAACAAAGGGCTCCTTTATCACAGAAAAAACTGGATTTAAAAAAGTCTTCCCATCAGTTGAACCAAACTCATTAAAATGGCCAATTTGCCACCACTCTGAAATTAATGGCCGTGCAGCAAAACTTTTGGGATCTGCACTCACAAAATCAATACTGACATGTACATTTCACTTGAGAAATCGGTCGCCAACGGTGACACCAGCATTTCATCTCTCCTCCTGAGTACTCCCTGCCACTCTAGATACTGCTCGTGTAAAAAGAAATATTGCTGACATGTCGTATTGTCTACGAAGAGGCTTCACAAATTCATAAAACATTTAGGCTCCAACGCCTTTTAATTAAACTGCACATGCTCTTTTCTCTCTGCGCGTGGAGGGGCAGCTGAACTGCGTATGTGCAAAGGTTATCGCGGTGCACGACTTGCACTTTTGAATGCAGCAAATTAAACCAACTTAGCGTTTTTTTAGGTATAAGTCACAGAAGAAAGGTACAATAACACGGAAAGTTGAGCTAGTTGGTACATATTTTTAAGGAATAACAGCGCAGAGACGAAGGACAAGGAAGAAGACAACACCTGCGCTGTTGTCTTCTTCCTTGTCCTTTCCTGCCACCTGGTTATTACTTTGACCATGTTCACCTTGATTTGGTTGGACCACCACCTCCACCTAATGGCTGCCGGCACATTCTGATGATGATTGACCGCTTCACTCATTGGCTCGAAGCAGTGCCCATTCTGGACATTACTGCGGAAACAGTTGCCAAAGCCTTCGTTTCAGCATGGATTTCCAGCTCTGGCTGTTACCACGGATCGTGGCCGCCAGTTTGAATGCATCCTCTTCACTTCACTTACCCGTCTGCTCAGCACTAAACACTGCCGCACCACAGCATACCATCCTTGTGCCAACGGCATGGCTGAGCAGCTCCATCGTCAGCTCAAGACTGCCCTCATTGCTCACCTAGATCGCGAGCACTGGGCTGGTCACCTTTTTATGGTGTTTCTTAGCCTACGAACCGTTTTTCGTCGCGACCTTGGCTGTTCGGTGGCCGAAGTCATCTCGGAGACTTGTTAGTTCCTTCGGCTTCCTGGTCCCAGCCCCTGCAGTACCTTTAACGTTTTTGGGACTGCATTCAACAGCTAAACCCTGTCCCACCTCGATCATCTGACCGTCAGATCTTTGAGCACCCAGACCTTGCGTCCTCGACACATGTTTTTCTAAGGCTAGACACTGTAAAGGCGCCTCTTAGCCCCCCCTATGATGGCCCGTACTGCATCCTCAACAAGACCACAAAGTCGGCGACTATCCTGCTGGATGGTCGTGAAGGGGTAGTCTCCCTGAATCGCCTTAAACCCAAATACATGGAGACACCTCCCTAGGAGCTCCCCTCGGATGTTGCTGTCTTATCTGCCGACGTGCCTGCCGCTGAGGCCATCCCTGCCCCGTTGGCGCGTACATTTCGCCGCTCCGTTTGGTGGGGGGCCCTGTAGCGCACAGCGCCGCTGTAAAGCGGAGGCGCTAAGATCGGCGTTCACAGCCAGCAAAAGAAGAAAATAAGGTTGAACGACGCGTGTTCAGTGAGCAAGCAAGACATGGGCTGTTCGGTTCGAGAAGCCTGCCACGCTGGTCCTCTTGTTCTGGTGCTCCGCTACAACGCCGTAAATTCCTTACATGCTCTTCACTGCAGGACACTTTCTGCCAGCTGCAAATATACACAGAACCAGCACTCCACTGCTTCAATAAAATGCTGCTTTAGGCTTGGGCACTGCCAGCTTCGACAATAAAGGAATCTGCTGAAGGCCATGGACACAAAGAAAAATTTAAATGAAGCTGTAGCATGGCACAAGGATCAGAATCCCCCGCAAAGTAATTTGAGATGCAGATCAAAAAGCTGCAGAGAAGACTGTTCTTTGCCCGCAGCTGCAAGGAGGGCTATCAAATGCAGGTGCCGTATTCGGTTTGAGGTCAAGCACAGAGACTGGCATTCCACAAAAACAGTATGAAGCTCCTATCGGGATAGAGTCTGATGCTGATTTACGACCTGCGGGAAGTCGGCGCAGCCGTGGGCGAGCAGCGTACCACGGGCGTACTGGCAGCCCATGACCGATAGGCGAGCCATGATAATTCGCCCCCTTGTGTTTCCTCGCGACTGCGGCGACAGGGATTTCAGCAGAACGAGTCGGATGTACGGCCTGCATGCGGGGCCCGCTCGGCATAGGGGGTGGCCTTCCTCGCTTTGGCAGCGGCACCAGGAGCAGAGTCCAACAACCCAAGTCCCGACCCCTGCCCTGATTCCTGTATTACATGGGCCTGCTGAAGGACCAGCCGTGCGACTCCAAAGGGGAAAATGGGACCCAGGTGGAGGTCACGATTAAGGGAGGAGGGTGTTGGAATTTTAGATTCCCCGCGCCCGCACGACACGAAGAACACGCCCTCGTCTCCCTCACGGGGATACCTCAGCTCTCTCCCTCCCCTGAAGCAGTGGCGGAGAGGGCAGGGGCGAGAGAACTGGCGTAGCGTGCCGAGCGGCCCCTCCTTCCCCCTACCCTCTCATATTGATGCACAGCATCTCATCCAGGGGAGACGACGCCGCGACACCAGAGCGCGCGGATGCTGCTATGACCAAGGATAAAAATTGGGCACTCCCAATAAACAGCCCAGTACGGTGGCTCTGCCTCAGTGTTTCATTCTTCCCTGCCACGGATGTGGTTAGAGCTAGCGGCAGGGCGTTCGGTTCTGAGCACAGAGCCCGAGTCCCGTGAGAACCCCCACAAGGTGTTGGTACATGTCTCCTTGACGTCAGCTCCGGCATCCATTGCAGTGAAGAGCAAGCACAGAGCAACGCCAGGGTTCAAAGCGATCGCTGAATGGAAATGTTTTTTTTTTTAAATCTAAAGCACAAATTAGATTAAGCTCTAAAAAATAAATGCCATTGAATGGTACTGAGTCATGTAATATATATATATATATATATATATATATATATATATATATATAACTGCAAAAAATTTGCACATTTAAAGCTGACAGTGCCCAGGCCTAAAGCACCATTGCACTCAAGCAGTGGACTGCTAGTTCGCAGCCAGCAGAAAGTGGACTGCTGCGATGAGCAGGCACAGAGCAACACCGTGGTTTCCTGCAAAGGCTCAACTTGAGAAATTATTTTCTCGCTTAAAAGCACCCCGATTAAACTTTCAGAATTAAATGGCAATGAATGGCTCTGTGCAAACTAGTATTGTTCATAATTTTAATAGGGCCACTTCATTACATAACTGACGGAGGAATAAACCTCAATAAGGTAATTTTCTCGGATTTAAATATTTTTGCAGGTGCACCTTAAGTTGTTTGATCTCTTTTATAGGCTTTTTGTCTTCTAAAAAAGTTGGAGAAATAGATTGAGCACTATAACAGTAATAATTGGCTTACAGGAAAGGAAAAGTTTTTCCGTGGACACCTGAATCACGCTGCAAGGGAAGGAAGATGGGAGCGAAAGCAGAAGGAGAGAGGCCTCATAGTGGAGGGCTACGGAGTAATTTTGACCACCTGGGGATCTTTAACATGCATTGACATCGCACAGCACACAGATGCCTCTCCGCTTTGCATCCATCGAAACGCAGCTGCCGGCAGTCAGGTTTGAACCCAGGCACTCTGGAACTCTAGTCTAGCACCTAGTACCATAAGAATATAAAATTTGATAAACATTTCAAAATTTCAGCTTTTTGTACCATATTTTACGATTTATATTTGAACAAATATAAAGCCGATCACTCGCGATCAGCCTCTGCTTTTGTTTTTTTTTTAGGAGGAGGGGGGGGGGGGGGTAATGCCACCTGGTGTTCCCGAGATTCTTAGGTGGTGCCTGGGAGAAAAAGACGCTACAGTCTGCTCGCGCGCTCTGTGCGGAACGCTGGCTGCTGGTACAGCTTCTCCCTGTCTTTTAGGCACGTCTAGCCCTATTGTCCGTGACAATATTTTATGATTTTTATTTGAACAAAAATAAGGCAGAGTTTGTTTATTTCCTGCACATCAAAAGAACAATGCAATTTTTTTACAAATTTATCTGTGTGACTAGGTTTTGCTATCACTTGCAAACATAAAAGAGTATAGACCACCTTCGCTCTGGCTCCGTCATGAAGATGTGGTGGCACTGTCGTAATTGCAGACTCGTGTGGTAGGAAAAACATTGCTTCAGTTGCTTTCGCCTACTGTGATTGTGCGACGGTTTGCTGCAGCCGAAGAAATAAAAAACAAAGCACCATGCTGACTAGTTGCATCACCGTGGCATGTACTGGATGGTAAAGAACGCAAAGTTTAGTAAGCTTGCACAGGTTTCTTACGGACGAAGGTCGCCGTAAACAGTGGGCCATCGCAGTGAGGCGCGAAGGCTGGATACCGACACCTTTACGCCACAGCGGTTACGAGCTCAAAGGTCATGAATAACTCGAGTTTGGCCTTCTTTACGACGCGTAATGGTATTTTGTGAGTGCACGTAAAATGTTGACGAGGCAGCCAGTATATTAATGCGTAGACCTGTTTATAATGTAAACAATTCCTCAAGCAAATTTTTGTTTTTCACTTTCTAATTGTACGTATTATGTGCATAGTGAGCTGCTGCGCAAGCGATCTGCGTTGCACTCCTCCGTGGTTAAATTGTATGGCTAACATCAGCTTTGTTCACCTAAAATTATTTTAAATTTTGTGATGAAATGTGTGTGCGCTGACAGCCACTGATTTGCTCAATTGGAGCTGAATTTTATTACACCGAGGGGTTTGAGTGGTATTCACTGTAGCTAATTTTGAATGCGAGTTGTGGGGTTGAGCGTCCCGAGCGACATATGGGCCCCTAGCTGTTTCAGATTTTGAGGATCTTTACATCAACTATGTACTGCATGGCACACTGTCGCATTCAGAGTTTATCCTACATAGAAACGTGGTCACGGCGGCCGGGACTGAACTGGGTAGCCCTAACTACGGAACCAGCATGTGGACGCTGCAGCTTGTAATGCAAGCTAAAAGCTTGAATACCCATGAAGAAATTATAAATGCTGACACCAATAACCTCCCACGAACACAACAAATAGGCATGCAGCGTGGTGATTTAAAGAAATAATGCAAGGATAAGCAAACCTGTACGGTGCCAAGGCACAATGCCCTTGCTACTGTTGCCATGCTTACCAACAGCGCTCATTTGGTGCTCGGTATGAAGAATCGTCCGAGAATGCAATGATGCTTTGAGCGGAGTACTTCCTACCTGGTTTGCGTGCGCTGTTTACGAGCGAGAAAAATCGCATTCCACTTACCCGACTGAAAGTTGTTGTATGCACCCAAAGCTTTGCAATCCTCGACGCATTCCGCGGCTAATGTGCTGGGCAAATAGCAAATAGATATCAATCAACCCTGCTCATTTTCCTGTTTACTATTTGCAAGGCAGCAACAACTTCGCTCGTGCGCTTTGAACCCGCTCTTGGTCTGGTACGGGGTGGCGCTGCGGTCGCCGACGAGAGGGGACGTGCTTCTCATCGGCCCCTGCTATTATGCCAATTAACGCAGTGTTAATTTACAGTTACCGCGATATATTTGGTACCAAAGTGTGCGCGAAGGTGCGGGGCATCGACCGGTACCAGTTTTGACCAAGCGGTACGTGATTATCCCGATTTACGAGGACTTTTCTCTGGTGCGGTGCGGACTTTTCTCTAAGCCTAACGTCGGCCTACCACGAGTACGGCCACCGGTGGTGACGGGCCCGGCCGCTAGGCCTAACCCGGCGACGAGTACGACCAAGATGGCGTCCGAAATGGAAGCGTCCGAAATGGAAGTGGCCACGTCGATGGGAGACAACATGACGTCAGCACCGAGCATCGGCAGTCTCGGCGGGCGTACGTGCATTGAAGTTCAAGGAGAGGACATTACACCGGAAGAAGTCGAAGGCTGGTCGGTCTCCGGCAAGCGCGTCAAGCAGATCATGGCCGGCAAGGAAAACGGTGAGTCCGCCGCCATTACTCGCCAGTCTAGACCCAAGACTAGGGCCAGCTTTGCTAAGAGAGTTGCAGCCTCGGTAACGAAAGCGGCGAGGATGCCGATGGACATGCCGAAGGAAGACACTAAGATAGTCATGAGACCACGGGGAGGTCTCAACGTAGCGAGAACTGAGGTTTCAATAATTATGTCGGCCGTCATGACGGCGGCTCGAGTAACGAAGGAAGAAGCCAAAGCAGACACCATCTGCACGAACGCGCAGCAAAACATCATCGTGGTCAGCACCCCGGACGAGAGGCGTGCCACGCTGTACTCTAAGGTCAAAACCCTTAACGTAGGAGACAGGCCATACGAAGTCAGCGCCTACCGAACGGCGCCGGACGGCACGGTCAAGGGAGTCATCCGAGGCATAGCCGTAGACGACACCCCGGAGGAGATAGCCGAAAACATCGTGAACCCGTGCAACCCCCTAGCGGTGGAGGCGCACAGAATCGGCAATACAACCACGGTGATAGTACTCTTCGCAGGAGAGAAAGTACCGAACTACGTCAAGTATGGCTCGATATTAGTCAGGTGCGGGCTTTACCGCAAGCACTTTGACGTGTGCAGGCAATGCGGCAAGATCGGCCATAGAAGAGACGTATGCCCGAATCCCAACACCATAGTATGCTTCGGCTGCGGAATCGCGAACCCCAGCGAGGATCACAAACGCGAATGCAAGCCCAAGTGCAGGCTCTGTGGGGGACAGCATCCAACGGGCGAGAGGGAATGCAAGAACAAGTACAAGATGCCGTATGTGCTCAAAAAACGGCAATGGGAACGCAAGATGGAAGCCAAGCAGCAACAACTGGATCCGAAAAGCTTTCCGCCGCTGCGAGAGCCGTCTGCCGAGAGACCCCGCGGAGATTCGAGGCAGCGCGACAGCAGCCGCAAGAGGGACAACAGCAAGGGAGGCAGGAGCGCCAGCCGCCACAGACCGTCGCAATCGGGGGAAAGAGTCGCCTGGGCCGAAACAGTCAAGGCAAACATGGCAGAGAAGAGACAACCACCGGCCCAAAACGCCACGAAGAACTTCCAAGAAGAGAACGGGGTGGTAATAAAAGCCCTAAGAGACGAGAACGAGAAGCTAAAGCAGAGAATCGCCGAACAGGACGCAACCATCAAGGAAATCAACGCGAAGCTAACGACATTAATTGCGATGCAGCAAAAGCAGCAGCTGCTGCCGAAGCCCGCACAAGAGAGGAAACAAGAAGAGATAACCGAGGACGAACCAGAGGTCGAGGTGGACCCGAGAGCCACGAAAGCGGCGGGACCGGCTCCCAAGAGGAGAGCCATAGAGGGCGCCAGGGAACGAAAGACAATGGAGAGAATCGAAAAACAGGACGACAGACTCGACCGTCTCGAGGCGATCAGCAAGGTAACCAACGAAAGCCTTACTGCGCTCACGCAAACGGTTCAGCAGATGACAACGAACATACAGAGCACGATCCAGAACATGATGGCGCAAACGCAAGCACAGCTGCAGACGCAGATACAGGCACAAATACAAGGTATGGAAGCACAGATCACCGCCAAACTGCAGCAATCATGGACGGGACAGCACGTGCAGCAACATCCACACCACCAGTGAGAGACCTCTTGGTCTGGCACTGGAACTGCAACGGCTTTACCGGCAAGAGAGCGGTGCTGCAGCAACACTTGCAGCAACTAACGAGGAAACCAGACGTCATAATGATTCAAGAAACACACAGCGAAGAGACGCCGAGACTGCCGGGCTACCGGTCGCACGACAGCCCGCCGAGCAAAAGGGACACGTCCAAGGGCAAGGGCAGAGGGGTCTGCACCTTCGTTAGGAAAGGGATCACCTTCGTGGAACACGAAATGATCGGAAGAAGCGCCATCGAACACTGCACGGTGGAAGTAATCACGGGCAAGAAGAGGAAGGAGAGCACTTTCCTGGTGAACGTCTACAGCAATCCGTCCCACGGACAACAGAAATTCAAGGCACTGCTCCACAAGGCAACTTCAGTCGCGGGGAGCAATACGCTCGTAGTGTGCGGAGACTTTAACGCTCCGAGCCAAGACTGGGGCTACCACAGAACGACAGTCAAGGGGAGAGAGCTGATGCAAGACGCCACCGACGTCGGACTGAACCTAATCACGGATCCGGCCTTTCCCACCAGGATTGGCACTTCTGTTACGAGAGACACAACTCCGGACCTTACCTTCGTCAAAACTGACGGAGGATCAAGAGAAGCGAAATGGAGAAACACGGGCCAAGAGCTGGGCAGCGATCACTACATCGTGGAGGTCGTCGTACCGCTCGAAGGCCAAGGCAACACCGGCATAAGGAAGCATCGCATTACGGACTGGGACGCCTTTCGAAAGGCGCTATCCGCGGTGCAAGAGGACATTACGGACATCGAGCAATGGGCGGCCAACGTCGTTGAGACGACGGAAGGAGCCACCAAAGAGCTAGAGACGGACGAACGGATAGACAAGATGGACAGTCGGCTGGCCCACCTGATAGAAGCCAAGCAGTCCATAAAGGCGAGGTGGCAGAAGCGACGAACCAACCGAAGTCTAAGGAAGAAGATCGCCGAGCTCAACAGGCAGATCGAGGTCCACTGCAGGGTGCTATGCACCCAACAGTGGAACGAGGCCTGCAACGAAGCCGACGGACAGATGCACAAGGGCAAGACGTGGAACATGCTGCGGAACCTCCTCGACGAAACCAAGACCAAGGGCCACCAACACAACAACCTGGCCAGGATCCTACACAAGGCAATCTGCGAACACGGGGAAGACGAGGTCAAGCGGCGCTTGGACGCCAAGTACCTGCCGACCACCCCCACGGAAAGACACCCGGATTACCAAGGCAAAGAGAACGAGACGCTAGATCGCGACATCCAGACCTGGGAAGTCAGAGTTGCCCTGCAGAATCTCAATGGAAGGTCTGCCGCGGGTCCCGATCGAGTGACCAACAGAGCGCTCAAGAACCTCAACGAAGCGGCCATCGAAACGCTCACGAACTTCTACAACAAGTGCTGGCAAGAAGGAAGGCTACCCAAGCAATGGAAAGCAGCCAAGACGATCCTCATCCCCAAGCCTGGCAGGCCACCCAACATAGAGAACCTCAGGCCGATCTCGCTCACTTCGTGCGTGGGAAAGGTCCTCGAGCACGTTCTCATGAACAGGTGGCAGCGTTACCTGGAAGAATCGGAGTTTTACCCAAATTCCATCATCGGGTTTCGGAACAAACTCGGGACGCAAGACGCCATGATCTTACTGAAGAACGAGATCATCGACGATACGACGGGCACCAAGGACAACAGAGCCGTACTCGGGCTGGACTTGCAGAGCGCCTTTGATAAAGTGAGGCACTCGGCTATCCTGGCCCAAGTATCCAGGCTAAACATGGGCAGGAGGACATACCAGTACATAAAAGACTTCCTGACGGAACGGACCACCGAAATCTGTGCGGGAGACCTGCAGCTCGAAGAGAAGAAGCTGGGCAGCGTCGGAACTCCGCAGGGGTCGGTAATCTCCCCGCTACTCTTCAACCTCGTGATGATCGGGGTGGCCACCCGGCTAGAAAGAGTAGCGGGAGTCCGGCACACCATCTACGCCGACGACGTTACGCTATGGGTACCGGGAGGAAGCGACGGACACATCGAGACAACGCTGCAAGAAGCGGTCAACGCCATCGAGGAGCAGCTGGACGGGTCTGGACTCGTTTGCTCTCCGGCCAAGTCAGAACTGCTGGTGATTCCCCCGAAAGGATCGGGCAGGAAAAGAAAAAATATGGAAGTCAAGTACGAGCGCCCCAAGATCACGGTCAAGACGGCAGGAGGACAAGTAATACCGGAGGTCGAGAAGATTCGAGTACTCGGGCTGCTCATCCAGCGAAACCGAGCCAACGGTGAAACGGTCAACAAGCTCGCGGGCAAAGCGGCTGCGGCAATGAGACTCATCAAGAGGGTGTCCAACAGAAAAGCGGGGATGAAGGAGGAGAGCCTGACTAGGCTCGTTCAATCCTTCGCAGTTAGCCACATAACGTACGTGGCCGCCTTCCACAACTGGAGGCCGAGTGAACGTAACAAGATAGACGCCACCATACGCAAGGCATATAAGGCGGCACTCGGTCTCCTCGGGAGCACGAGCACCGAAAAATTCATGGCGCTGGGAGTCCACAACACGCTGGACGAAATAGCCGAAGCACAGAGAACGGCGCAACTCGAGCGTCTCTCTGAAACGAGAACCGGAAGACAGATACTGCGGGACCTTGGCCTCGAACCGAGGGAAGGCAAGCAGCAGAAAGACGTACCTATACCAGATAGCATCAACAGAAAGCTCAGGGTCTTCCCGATCCCGAAGAACGTGAACCCCGAGCACAACAGGGAGCGGAGGTTGGCGAGGGCCAGGGCTCTCGTAGACCTCCACGCCAGAGAAGAAGGCGCCGCCTACGTGGACGCGGCGGAGTATCGAGGGAACACCGACGCATACGCGGCGGTGGTTGTCGGGGCATCGACGGGTGCAACGAAGACCGCGGTGAGCGTCCGGACTCGAGAAGCGCACCGGGCGGAGGAGGTGGCCATCGCCTTGGCCGTTTCCGACCCCGGATGCACTACAGTGTTGTGTGACTCTAGAACGGCAGTGAAGAACTACGCCAAGGGTAGGGTATGTAGTGAGGCCGCGCGCATACTGCGCAAGGCCGAAGACATCGAACGCAAAAGTCCTGTGGTGATCAAGTGGTTTCCGGCCCACATGGGCAGTGACGTGTCGGAACGCGGAAACGTGAACCACAACGAGACGGCCAACTCGGCCGCGCGAGGACTAACCAACCGCGCGGCTGCAAGCACGGCCGACTCGGAGTCTTGGTCGCGGCGCAGTGCCAAAGACAAGATGACCACCTTCAACGAAATAGTGAAATGGTACAGACTGAACAGACAGACTATGCCGCCACCTCACCCGGGGCTTACCCGGAAGGAGGCAGTGTTATACAGACAGTTACAGACAGGGTCCCTGCTTACCCCGGTGCTAGCTAAGCACATGTGTCCGAGTGTGCACGCGAGCGACATGTGTAGACTATGCGCGAAGGAGAGAGCCACCGCGGCTCACATCCTTTGGGACTGTAGAGTAAATCCGCGCGAAGCCAGCGAGAAGACGACGATCCCGCCGCAGCTAGAGGCTGCAACGAGGAGCTGTGATCAAGAGACACAACTCAAGGCCGTCCAGCAGGTCTCGGCAGCTCTAGAGAGGCAGCGACCGAGCGAAACCGAGGAGAGGGGGGGCAGCACCCCCAAGAAGGGGGCGGCGGCCCTCTCGAACCCGCGGAAGTAGCGAGGGACGTAACAAGACCTCAAGGAGCACAACGCACGAGACTGACGTAGTGGCCGCGTCGCGGTAAAAGCTTGTCCTCCCTGCGTGGAGGGAGCCTAACCGATTCTGCAGGCATTTTAAATAAAAGTTGTTCTCTCTCTGGTCTGGTACGGTGTGCAGGACAAGGCGATGCATGCTGTGTACTTGAAGTTTTTCCAAGTATTGCTTTTGTACTCACTACTGAGGTTCACGGAGTACTCACACAGCACGTGGGTATTTTATCTGCTAAAAAGGTGCCTGCATATCACAATAACACGCTCTTGGCAAGCATGGCCACAGCAGTGGGGTGGCTCCCGTGCTTTCCGCCTGCTCTGGGGCCATAGACGACTGCCGCGCCACCTCGATTGCTGTTTGTTTTAAACATGGTGGAGACCTATAGACCAAGACCGACTGAAATACAGACCTGCACAAAAAACAGGGTCCTATGGGACCTCGTGCGCCAACTTTCGTTACCTTTCTCGTCGTTGAGGGCGCTCGGTTGACCTGTTCGTCTGTCATTTTCATCATCATCAAATCACAAATTAATATAAACAAACTGTACCCAAATTAAAAAAAAAAGAGCTTTGCCCAAGTTATACTTTTAAAATTTTGCCCTTTTGTATTTTAGCGGACAGTGTTTATTTTTATAATGTTTTTCTGTCGCCAGAAGACATACCGCGATTCCGCTTTGTGCGACGGCACTGCAGTTACTCGCTGCACATGCGCAGAACAGGTGCTTGTGCATTACAGCGTGGACAGATAAATAAACTATAACGACGAAGAAAAATGACAGAACTAATAGACCCTTCTTATTAACAGGTTTACAGTATCGCCAGGTTACCCGTAGTGTTCGTTCCCTAGCGGCGAAGGCTATGAACTAGAAGGTGCGCGCTGGAGCAGTGCTATCTGTGCAGGTCTGTATTTCAGTCGGTCTTGCTATAGACACCTAATTTTTGGGTTCGTGTTTTATTAGCTGTAATGATGCGCAAGGTATTACTGTACAGAAAGTGCCAGGTGATATCCACCTATGACTGCTAAACAATTTATCATTGAATTTCTTTCCTCACCCGTTTCGGTTTCGGTGACGCCAAAGTCTAGGTCACGTGATGGGTGAAAAAAAAATTGTGATATCCTGTGATGTTTAAATTCACTACAACGCTGAAGCCAGCCTGCCTCAAGAACCGGAATCACAAGTAGAGTCCCTAGAAGTATTTGCTAGTCTGCCGTCCGAGCGGGGTTCCCTATGGAACCGGTTGGCCGCTTCCCGGATGAAAGCGCAGGGGGCGCTGTACGCATTCGGAGCGTGGTCGCGTTGTGTACGTGGTGCTGTACGTGGCGGTTGTGCCGTACTGCGAATCTGCGCCGCGCTGATCCGTTGGTGCCGTGACAAGGCTCGTGCACCACGTGCACTTTTTTCGCTCGCGAGCCGGAATGCGCGCAAATTAGCTAGCATGTGTGCAAGTGTGCCTTTTTTATGGATATGTGATCGCGTCATGTCCAGAAAACGGGGTAAGCGTGATAGCACGTGTTTCTTGCCCGGGTGCAAGACCGGGTAGCGCTCGTGCAAGGTGAGATGTTCTCTCTTCAGGACACCGAAAGACGCAGGGAAGAGGCAAGAGTGGGAGCGCAACATCAAGCGCGGCTGCAAAGGCAATAACATTGTTTATTGTCTCAGCTAGGGCATAAAGGAATATGCAAAACGAAAATTAAAAGGCGTAATAAATGAAAGAAAATAGACTGGCTGTGTTCTAACAAAATTCAAGAGAGAACGATGATAAGGCCCTTGCGTGCAAGCAATGTACGAAGATGGGTTGCTCGGTGAAAGGCCCACTGCCGTCAGGTGCCGATATTGTCGGCTTCAGTGGCGGGCAAACCCACAAGTGGTGAATATCTTCCTCATTATTTTGTGAGTTGCAGACAGGAAATCCTGGACGTTGATATAAATATCGGTATATATAAATATCGGATGATCCGGATCGGGGTTGCCTTCACATTACTGTAACACGAATAAGCTATAGTGTCGACGTTCGTGAGCGACACTTCAAATCCTGCTTTATTGAGCGAAGTTTTAAGACAGGTAAAGGTAATCCATTGAGGGTGAACAGCGCAAAAAAGACGAGGACGAAGGAAGACACACACGAGCGCTGACAGCGCTCGTGTGTGTCTTCCTTCGTCCTCGTCTTTTTTGCGCTGTTCACCCTCAATGGATTACCAACTTGCCCAAGCGTCTGTTTTAGCCAGGTAAAGGTAATTGAGATTCCACGGGATGTTACGCAACTCACGAAGGATGCCATCTCAGCGCTGTTTCCTGACACTCCAAAATACTTGTTGAAGCCCCTGCCTCTCAAGAGAAAGGAGCGCAACTTGTACGAGCAAAAACAGTCAGCAGGGAGACCTGCAGAGAAAGAAAAAAAGTGCACTGATCCTGAAGCATCAGTGGAGCCAGTTGAAGAATACAGCGGTGGTGGATCGTGTGACGTGAGCCTGCTCCAGGAATGCAGAAAGCTGCATGCCACCGCCACTGGGGACAAATGTCGATCTTTCTGATGTTGAACAATGAACATTCGCATAGTGCCACTCAAGCGAGGACGAATCTCCGGAGGCAATTGCCATCGGCGAGTTCTGTTCCATCGCAGTGGTGAAGCTGCCATGAATGCTGCTGTGTGCATTCGAGGAAACAAAGTCAAGGAGATAGCTGTAAAGTCGACAGAAGAGGTAATTAATCTTATTCAGGACATTGCGAAACTCAGCTTGTGTCCTGGCAGCGGATTGAAGCCTATTACAAAAGACCTTTCCCACCTACAATGGGCGTTGCTTAATTTGCGACGAACTGTACCATTATTTCTGATGCAACATCCTGCAAATACTTGCGAAAGTTAACTCAGAACACCCTGTCAAGAAGAAGAAAAAATTAAGAAACAGACTTCTATGCCTCGAGCAGTTTGTCGTACGAAGGACAAGGTGGCAAAGCTGGTAAAAGCTCTCGGTGAAATGAAAAATGAAAATGAACACCTTCAAGGACAGAGTTTGTATTGTATTGTATTGGTATTGTAAGCCAGAGGACAGCTGGCTGTTAAAATATGTTTTAGAGGTTGCTAAACGCAAGTCAACAAAAGTGATGGCATACTCTGATGAGTGGCTACTAGGCTTCCTAAGTACCAAAGAATGCCTATCAGCAGTTTGCCTGAAGCGCGGTGCGATTTGAAGGGCTCGGGTTCCCATCTTGCGTGCTTTAATTGTGCATGCATCCGAAAGTTTCTAGTTCTACGTACGTGTTATAACTTAGCTAAACGTCCGAAGAAGTTAAGATGAAACTATAGCGTGAATGAAAACGCCGGCGACAGCGCTCTGTTGCTCGCACACATGGTTCTTGGAGCCTAGAATGTGCGTCTAGTATAGTTCTCCATGCAAGCGCAATTGTTTGCACAAAATCCTCAGAAGTCTTCATTACAATATGGCACGGCGATAGCTTCAGCAGGATAATAGGGTATAAAAAGCAGCTTCGTTTCTACATCGGCTCAGGGGCATGCGCGCAAAACTTCGCTCACAAAAAAAAAAAAAAAAAGTCGCATCCGTGGTTATGCCAACAACTCCGCTGCAAATTCAATATTACGACTAAACTGAAATCAAAGACTAAAGAGCGGCATCGCATGTACAAGGCACCTGACAATGAGCATGCAGCGAATGCATTTCGAAGCGCACGGGCGCGCGCGTCGTCTGCTCCGTCAGCAGTGGCGCACTCCGGTTCACCGCAGCGCCACCGCGGCGATCATTCAGCGGCAGCCCCCGCCGCGGCCGGCGGACGACAGACTAGCAATATTTCTAGGGACCCTATCACAAGTGAAGGGCTGGTGATTATACTGCGGCTTTTTAATGCCGTGCATGGCTTGGACTTGATTGTGATGTCACAGCCATCTCTCAGCTGCTGAAACCGAAACAGGTGAGAAAAGAAAATTGAACTGAGAATTATTTAGCGGTCGTAGGCGAAAACCACGTGGCGATCCGTATACAGAAATGTCTATGTCTTACAAAAATGCCACCAAAATTTGGTGTCTATACTCCTTTAAGATGATGGTCACAGGAGGAAAATACTTTTTCACCAAAAACAAGCTGGGATAATATTCTTCATAGCAATACAATTTGCTATGATGTTTTAAAAAGAAATTGAGGATGGTCGAGCCCACAACCTGTATCAGTTGGTGTAGAATGAAACCGGCACCTTTACCTTAGCAGATCATGCTAGCCATAACAGCCTAGCATTATCCTTGATGCATCAGCATGACAAGAAAAAACAAACAAACAAACAAACAGTGGTAGCATAACATATATACACCACCACAAAATCGAAGAACTTGAAGGTAAGCTGTCTAAAAATCGTAAGAACATTTTTTTTTTTGTGGAACTGCAGCAGCATCATAGTTTGTACTGAAAAAAATTGTTGGCTTGACATGACAAGCACTGGACCATATATATGCTGGTCTCCAAATATGAAACGCCTTTGCCCACACGTACCAGTCACAGCTATCCGATGGAAACTAAGGCAGAATTAAAAGCACAGAAGAAAGCACAGGTTGCCTCCAAAGGATCCCTGTTTCAGCACACGCACCAAAGACAGGGAAGGACCTGGAAATCAGAAAAATGCAATATTTATTTATTTATTTGTCTTTACCCTCAGGGCCGTACAGACATTTCAGAGGGGAGTGGGCAAAAAGAAATACAGGAAAAAAAGAAACACTGCAAAAATCGGGTACATAAATAATACATCCTATATATACAATATTAGCTATGAAATATTAGCTATAAATGCCCACTCCTGGGAAAGGTAAGACGTGAAGGATTTTGTTACAACACAAAAAGTATAATGAATGAAAGTATGAATTCCGCAATTCATGGCAGTTGGTTGTGTCTACTATCTTTGCAAACATTTGTCGTCACTTCGCGTAAAGGATCCATTTCTCGTTTCTAATTCTGAGGCAGTTGCCGACTTACTCCAAAATGAGAGCTTGGCATACAGTGCTGGTTTTAGCGTAGATGTGGTTGATTTGTATAATCTTTTCCACACTCTCAACTCATCCAGTATGTTCAGCAATGTATTACGGAGGACTATGATGAATGTTGGTTCCAAAATGAGTGTGAAACCTTAACCGGATCCTTTTTGGAAATGTTATCTTACTACCTGAGTAACATGTTTGTTGAGTGAGATGGTCGAATTTATACGCAAAAATCTGGTGTGTGCATAGGTGCCAAGGTAGCTCCCATCCTCAGCGACATTTATCTAAGCAGGGTTGATATGAAAGTTGAGAATGATTTAGCAAGTTGTTGCATGCACATTTTCCGTTCCGTGGAAGATTTTCTGGTGCTAGCTAGCTCTGTGAATCCTGAATTTGTGTCAAATGTTCTTGATGTTTTTGCACGTAATGGGTCGGGACTAAGGCTCACGCATGAGGTCCCCCAAGAAACAGCCTTACAATTTCTCGATTTAAAGTTGTCTTTCCAACCCCATCATGTCTGTTGGCAGTATTCACCTAGGAGTGAAAAGCACCTTCTGAATTACAGGTCCTTTCATTCAAAGCTCGTAAAAAGTAGTATTGTTACGGGATGCTTAGGCATGGCAGTGAAGAAATCTTGTCATCATGAAATAATGTCCAGTCTCTTAACTCAGGCGGACAAATGCAGGGAAGCTGGTTTCCTGAACTCAGTTCTTGTCTCGAGTGCAGACAAAGTCCTCCGCGCGCTAACATCGTCTTCAAGCATGTGAGGGCGGGAAAGGGGTTCGGAGGAAGGAAGAAGAAAGGTAGTAGTCATGCCATATGTACACACGCTGTTGCACCGAATTAAAAGAGTAGGAAGCAAGCATAGGGTAAAAGTTCTGTTTCCTTCTCCTAACAAACTAGAAAGAGTGGGAGCCGCGGTTCAAAGAATGCATGAGGGGCGCAGAAGAAATATGTGCAACATAAATCATGAAAATAGATATGTTCCTTGTAAGACTGGCATAGTATATCAAATCCCTCTGTCCTGTGGCCTTACCTACATAGGCCAGACTGTGCAATGCATTAAAGTGCGGCTCATGGAGCACGCTAATTCGCTGAAAAAGAAAGAAACTAACCTAGCAATGCATTGATTCACGTGCGAATGCACGTCATTTTTTGATGACAGTGATGTTTTGGTCGTTCATTCTTACCAGTGCACTAGAGAAGTAGCCAAAGCTTTTCACATCAGAAAAAGTAAAGGGTGCGTGAGTACGCCTTTTGTCACATTATCTCCTCGGGAAATGAATATGCTGCACAGTGGGCAGCAGTTCTGCTGATGCACTCGTGCTTTTAAATGCTTTTTTTCTTTTTTACCAAAACTTGAGGTCGTTGACATTGCGCATGTGCGCTGTTTCTTCGTGTGCATATATATGATGTGATTCTCCCCAATAAAAAAATCAGGTGTAAGTTCACCGCTGTTCGTGTGTCTCGTTTCGTTTCTTTCTTGGTCTGTGTATGTTTAGCGCTGTTGGGCCACCATTAATTTCGATTCTCCCCCGCTTTTAACTGCTTTGGCTGTGGCGGTGCTGATCGAAATTCATGCCCTGGCCACATCAGTCATGCTGTGGACTATCTTCATAAATAAAGTCTGTTGATTCCATATATCAGCACCCTTGTGGAGCAACCGGTTTTTTGCCGGCACATATTTTTACAAGCGGGTGCACTCAAGTAAGTGCTACTCACCTTTTCATGAGGCACAATTCATACCATCGGGAGAGGCCATGAGCAGAAGCTGCGACGAAGCCAAGATCTCACAATCGCCGTGCATCAAGATTATTTCGGTACACATTGAAAGGAAACAGAAATGGTTGCTCTTGCTGGGACAGGGCTAGCCGGGGGCGCGTATTGACAAACCATATCCCGTAGGAGCACTCGAGCAGACGACGCTCTGACGCGCAAGCACGTGACACAACGTCACTTCCGCGAGTAGCAGCGACGCTGTTTTCTCCTAGCGCCTTGTGACGAGACTCCTCATGGTTTCAGTTTCGTTTCGCGCAGGGCTCGCATTTACGTTGTTTTCCCCACTGGTGCTTGTCAAAGGTACGCATGTTTCGGTGTCGTTTTCGCGCAGGGCTCGTATTTCCGCACGGCTGTCAGCTGAAGTTCTCGTAAAAGTCACGCAAATTGCCGTCGGCTAAAAGTTCGGTCACGCGATCACGTTAATTTCGGTCCAGTGACCGCTGTGCGGGCTTTTTTCTGGTGTTCTGTAAACGTCGGTCGGTTACCGGTCACGTGTCACGTAAATTTCAGTCCAGTGGTCACTTGCGTGGCTGTTCTTTTCTGGTATGTTCTGGAATCGTCGCTCGGCTCGGCTACACCCCGAAGTTTGCACTTTTGCACTTCTCCCCATCCGCATAGCTCCGCGCAGTTCGTCCGGTGCTTCTGGGTTGTACGCACGTGCACATGGCTCATCCGTTGCGCGCTGCGCTAGCCAGGGTGATTTTGTGCTTGACGAACTTGTGTGTCAATTGCGGATAACTAGAGATGATGGACGAGCTCCTGCAGAGCCGCTCGAGCTCGTAAAAGATGAGCTCGCGTCAAAAGGGCACGAATCGGTGTATCGCGCGAACCTGGCAAACGAGGCAGCCGTCAACGAATGGCTGGAAGCCTACAGCGTCGAAACTAACACGTCTTGGATCGTGGAAAAGGTTCAAAAGGATGGAGAAAGGTACGTACATTGCCGATCAGCCGGTATTGCTCTTAGCAGTATAATTTCAATCATTGTCAAATAATTTATGCTCGGCTAGTGCTATATGTGGGTTGGATTTTAGTCAATTTAATAAAAATCGGAGCTACACTTCTCGCTTATACTGGAGTCGAAAGTACACGAACGCAATATATTAGGCGATAGTCTCCATGCAGACCTATGCAGTTAGCTGGCAAGCTCGAGAGAAGAGACTTTTGAAGGAAGTCATCACCTCGAAGCTAAATGACTAATTGTAGAAATGATGACACAAAGTGCTAGTCACATGCCATCAATCTGATAACTTTCCCTTGTAAACGTTCGTAAAATCAGTTTACAAAAAAAAAAAAAAGAAAACAAAATATTAGCTTAAGAACTTATACTCAGTGAACATCCAGTGAATATCTGCCGCAATTAAATGTTAATAATATATCATTATAGTATACATTATAATGTTCACGTTGAAGAGAGTAGAAAGTGGACATGTACCAAATACCCACATATGCCCACACATCTCTTGATGAGATATTAAATGATATTCTGTAGATATGTAGCCAACATCTTTTTAGGGGTTGTGAGCTGTGTAGTAAGAGTACAGCACTTTATAAGAGCAATCAGAGCAATTGCTGAAAAATGCCGAAGAAGATAATTGTTTATCCAAGGTAAAAATTTCCTACTGTTTTTTTGCTAGGATCCTACTAGTTCCGGTAGTACTGGTTTATTAACACATTCCCCATAGCCACTGGAATCTGTAGCAGCTGGGTCTCCCTGCAAAAGGTGGGCCTGTTGACCTATGAACATCTTGGTGCAGCAGCTGCCTAGGGCCGCACTATCAAAAAGAAGACAAGGGCAAAGGTTTCATAAGTATGAATCATACTTTATTATTTTCCATGTCTACAAAAGTTCTGCAATCTGAATGGACACTTTTGTCTTGCTGTCTGCTACTGCTGCAGGTAGGTGTTCAAGCTTCAATCAGATGTTGCAATGAAGTTAGCTGGACAGAAAGAATTTTTCAGAAAAACATGCTAGCAACACCACACTACTTTAACAGTCAAACCATTCCATAATTTACAGTCAAACCATTCTATATGTGACACACCACAAATTGTTAGTGCTGTGCTTCGCATGCCTATACAGCTGCTTACAGTGCAATCAATCATGTTTCTGTCTAGTTTGAGCTTATTCAGAATTAGTGCGTGGCGAACCTGTGTATGCATTTGGACCAGAATATGAGAGTGAAAGTGTGTGCAATGACAACTAGTGCATGTGGAGAACATGCACTTCATGTGTTATACGTCGACTATGCGAGACGAGTGCAATCCACTGTGTGCGTAGTCTTCTCTATAACTCGAACCAATTCACTGCACTACAACATTGTCATCAACCATTTGTATCATCATTCTCCTTTTATTTCCCTTTTCTCCCTTATCTAGTGTTGAGCAGCACGCTAGGGTCATATCGCTGCTGGTCGAACTCTCCACCTTTCTTTTCATTGAATTATTTTCATCGCTATCTTGCTTATTCACTGTGCTTTGGCCTCCTTGCAAACACAAATGTGGCTATTTGCAATTCAAAGTAGTTTCTTTGATGGCTGCATGGCTGCCCAGTGTCATTTGTAGAACTGAAGTCACATCTGCCACTTTTTCCTGCCAAAAAGTTGAAGGCATTTGCCAGTAAAACAAACTGCTTCTGCATAAATGGTTTACAATGTATTGCTTGCCGTGCATTTACTAAACAGCAAAGGCATTGTTTCACCTCAATTTAGAAGCAGTGCATTTCAGTTTTGTTTAGTATAGTGTCCCAATTTGACGTAGGCTCTGCAGGATTCTGTAGTGTAGGTCTTTGGCTCATTTTTGACCAATGATTTTTTTTTAACATGCACTGACATCACACAGTAAATGGGTGCCTTACATTTTACTCTATCAAAACATGGTCGCTATGGCTGGGATCGAACTCGGGTTCCTCAAATTTAAATGCCTAAAACTGGCTGTTTCATACTATTTCCTAGACGACTTTCATCGAGGTAGCCTTGTAGTACCTAATTTACTATAAACACACTTGTGGCACATGATGATGACATTAACAAGCGTTTCTTGAAAAGTTGGATTGCTAGCTGACCAGTGTGCAAACCATAAGGGAGCGATGTCAAAATACTCTGGTTCTCCCCTCTTCAAGTGTTGCTATAATTTGTGAGCTTAATCCTTTAATTTTGTAGCAATGCTTCCTTCTTCAAAAAAATTGGTAGGCATAATGGTGCAAGTACAATATGTCACCTAATTCAGAAGCTTTTGAAGCGGCTGTAAGATAGTTTGGAATTCAAGTTAGCCAAGGTCACTTTGAGATGTATACAAGGAATAAACAGTTGTTGTGAAAGCCAGCACTTATTTGACTCAATATTGAGCTGCACCATCCTGCGTAAGCATGTTATGAGGTGCCCACGACTGCAAAAATAAACACTCTTGTTTCTTGCCATGACACTTGAGCAAAATACCGATCACATACATAAAGAGTTACAAAAAACACATTACACAGCATGCTATGCCACTGCCTCTGCTTAACAGGTGCAGTTAAGTTAGCTACTGCACTCAACAAATGCCCATTCAACGCAGTGCTCTCAAACAAGCGTGAGTACTTTCAGAGGGTGGAAATTCTGGCTGGTTGGTGCATGATCTGTGGCTAAAAACAGCGCTAACACGAGACGAAGCAGACGAAACAGCATCGTCTCCCCTCTGCTTCGTCTCTTGTCAGCGCTGTTTTTAGCCACAGAAGCGTGAGTACTTGGTTATCGAATTCACCTAATATCCCACTACTTTCAGAATCAATAGTTTGACGTCGCCAGATTATGGGCTTCAGAAAAGGGCGGTTGCCGCTATGAACAGGGCGCCGTAATCATGCGTGCGTTCACAAAACGAGAACATGTTTTCATTTCAAGGATTATTACCGCTAATTTCAGAAAACTGGCTCCGCTGTCCCAGCATGTTGCCATATATAAACATTTCCGTATTTAAATGCCGGAAACTGAAAAAAAAAAAAAAAATCCTGAGTGCAGACAGCTGCTCACAAGGTAGCATAAAATGAGAGACGGCCTTTGAGATGTACAGGGTTTTGAATATTTGGGGGCTGGGATTTAAAACATTCCTATGCAAAATCTACTACACCATTCGAGCTGAAATAACGTTCACAAAGTAGCAAAATATCGTCTACGTTATCTGATAAGTGAGTCAACATCGGTACTTGCCTAGATTTCTCGAAATCGAGAAAAAACTGCTCTCGGTGGCGTGCACAATTTTCGCAGAAGACAGTCGAAAAGCTATTTTAACATGATGCGCCATCTGTCGAACAGTGAGACAAGTTCCATCCCGGCCGTTGGCGCGCTTGCCTCGCTGCCCGACAGATGGCGCGTCATGTTAAAATAGCTTTTCGACTCTCTTCTGCAAAAATTGTGCACGCCGCCGAGAGCAGTTTTTTCTCGATTTCGGAAAATCTAGGCAAGTACCGATGTTGAATCATTTATCAGATAACGTAGACGATATTTTGCTACTTTGTGAACGTTATTTCAGCTCGAATAGTGTAGTAGATTTTGCATAGGAATTTTTTAAATCCCAGCCCCCAAATATTCAAGACCCGATAATTTAGTCTACATACACCCTTGGGTAGGTCAGTAGCTTTAGCATCCCTAGCGAAGACCCCCTCGAGCAGCGATGCAGCATCACAGCAAATGTTTCACAAATATACCACGTAACCACGTTTTTTTTTCTCTTTTTTCCCCCCTTTTTAACCCCCTTATTCCAGCGGTGCCTATCCAAACATTGCAGTGCTACTAACCAAGGCAGCACTTTCAGCGACTAGTGGCTCCAAGGCGAGCATCCAACGGCGCTGCGCAGCTTTCTTGGAATCGACGCACTTGCACATCCATCACCAGCACAGTCGGCATCCAGCATGCTTAGGCAGCCAAAGTTCAGCAGTCGTGGCTTCACAAAATCGCTTGCTGTCAGAGTCAAACATGACGGCCAAAACACTTGTTTCGAACTGCAAGCATCACAGTATCCAGCATCCAAATGGCACGGCTTGAGCCACTGCGTTTATAAAGCCTCAAAATGTGGCCGCAGCACCCCTTAAGCCACAGGCACTACCACAAAGCCATGGTAGAAGGATACGCGTTTGTCTGGCTAACCAACGCCCCAACGCCAGCATCGGCGAAGCGTTGCGCCGCCATCATTTTGGCGTAAAAAAAAATAGAAACAAGCAAAAAAACAACGTAGAGGAAGTGACGTCGTGTCACGTGCTTGCGCGTCAGAGCGTCGTCTGCTCGAGTGTTCCTACCGGATATGGTTTGTCAATACGCAGCCGGCGTCAAACGGAGGCGTATTCGAAAATGAACTACAAAAGAAAGCCCTTTCGTGCGAGCCGCCGGGACTGCTTTTAAACGCGCGAAAAAGGGCTCCCTAGTTTCTCTACACTTCACTTGCAGTCACTGCAGACTCACAGCAAGATTACGAAAAAATAATTGAGATCGCTGAACAATAGCGCGTCGATGCAGAAAAAAAATTCCAATCTGTAACGAGGGGGCAGCTGTGCAATGAGTAGGCGAGGCAAGTACGGAATGCAACACGTGCTTTGCGCTGTATTTCGCAGTACTCACGAAAGTTTGGAGAAAGCTGCAGGGATGCGTGCCACCCAATCTATTTTGCAGAATCCATTTTAGTCCGGTCGATCTGAAACAATGCGATGCAAACGAACCTCCCGCCATCGCCGCTGCGCGCCAAAGTTGAAGAAAAAAAAAAAAAAAAAAAAAAAGAAAGCATCTGCGGCTTCAGAGTCAGAGAAAGAAAAGCTCCTGGGTTCGAGAGTAAGCGCAAGCAAAACACAAACATGAACAGTTCATTACGTCACATCCGCCAGATTACAAAAGATTCCTCCTCGCCTACCTTCTTTCTTCTCGCGCATGCGCAGCTTACTAAGATCGCGCGGTGGCGACCGGCAGGTTGGACTGCGGCGGTTTTTGCAAGTTTCAACCTGCAAACGAGTGAGTCCGGCAATGCCCTTCCACATTCCTCTTTCGCAAAGTGTTGGCGATCATCCAGAAACAAACTGCGTGAAAATCCGCCCAGCAATTCGGAAACTATCACCAACAATGTCCCTGAACAAGTTGTAAACAAACCCTAATCGATCTCAAGCCGCCGTGGAAAAGTACTCGAAACTAGAAAAATAAGAGCGCCCGATGTCTAAAATAGGTCAGCGAAGCATCAGAAAGTGACAGGGTGTCTCAAGTAACAAAAAAACAGACCTTCGATAGCCTAAAATAGAACATATAAGCTAAAATACCATCTTGTCATGGAAGCCGAGGAGTAGGGGCCCGTACCTCGGCAGGATAACCGGCGCGACATAAAGTTGAATAACTTCGTAAATAGTGAAGCCACAGAAAAGTATAATATATAATTTTAAAAGGCTGAGCAAGGGCTATCCAAAAGTGAAATGGGATTTTGTCTATTATTGCTGGTTTTCGAGATATTAGATAGAAAAGCTGTGTAGCACAAGGTTACCTGAACTAGTGTTATCAGATACCACTGAAAATCTGTCAAAATTAGCGGAAAATTTTTTAATTTGGATTCGGAATCGCGAAGAAGAAACCAACCAGGAAAAGTTGCTACAATTCAGGCACGGACAAGCATTTAGCTAGTGTGGCACAACACAAGTGAAGATTTCAGAACATTTGAAGTTAACCCTTTGTCACCCAAGCAGACGCCACAGGGTGTTGGGATGCGCGCACAATAAGGTAATTGCTGCAGTGGGCACTTAAATTAAGAAGGTGAAGGACAAGAAGATCGTTTGGGCTATGCCCGAAGAAGTGAGGAAGATTAATTAACAACATCAGGAGTGTAGGCTCAGCCGGGCTGCAAACAACTTGTTTGGGCTTCACCTGAAGATATACCAATAGGAAAACGACTCAACAGTAACCAAGCTGTGTGGAAGAAGCCAACCATGTCAGATCAAGAGCAGGCACAGAGGCAAATGGACAAAGAAATGTTCAAGAAGCCTGTAAGCAAGGTAAAAAAGAAGACAGCTGAAAGAAGACCAAAAGAGCCAACATATGTCTCAGACACAAATCACCAGTGTGGTGGACTCAGAAGAAGAGAGGAGGGAACGACAAGAAAAGAACAGAACTCAAGCAAACGCTGACCCCTCAAGGATGGAAACCACATCAATTCTCAATGAGTTGGGAGTAATTGACAAGATGATCTTTTCAGCACTGATCGAAATCTCTGACAAGACGGCAGAAGATGAGAGTGCTCGAAGACAGGTTGACTACATCGTGTCTGGAGTAACCAAGCTGAAAACTCTCTTCCTTGAGGCCACACATGAGAATGAATTTCTCAAGGGAAGTTTGGCGGAGTGTAGAGCAAGAACCCAAGGAGGGCCATCCTATGCGGACATCGTAAAGGAAAATGAGGAAAAGGAACAAAAAGGGAACCAAAACCAAAGCCAGACAAGAGCATTAATCATCACTTCAACGACAAAAAGGAAGGAAAGAATTCTCGAAGACATAAAACGCAACATCAACCCTGTGGAGCTGGCCGTCAAGGAAACCTCCCTGAGGACAAGCAGGGAAGGAGTACTGGTGGTTTCATCAAATCAGGTGTCTCTTGAGACAATCGCTAATGGCGAATTCCAATCGCAGAACTGGAGCAGCGCGCACGCTCCATCACAGAACGCCTCAATCCGGCGGAGAGCACGCTCCCAGACTCTGCGTTTCGAATACTCTTGCTCCGGCCGGAGCAAGTAGGTAGCGCTCGCGAGCAAACGGAGACGGAGAAAGTACCCATCATTCCTTGCACTTGCCCGCGCTTTTCGTGCGCTCGCGTCGTCTGCTTTGCAAGCCTGCAGCCTTTCTTCCCTTTGATATGGAGGTTACACCAGCCGTTTACGCAATTATATCCTCCTTGCTCGAAGAGCCGAGCGCGGACACACACGGTAAGACTCCTTCAGCACTTTCTTTAATATGGAAGAAAACTTCGGTTCACGTACCGAATGTTTGCAGCCTTCCAGAGCCGAGCTGTAACGTGCGCGGCTTTGAGTTTACACGGACGATGGACATATAAATAGTTGATTCTTGATTTTTCGACAGATGAGTCGGAACTGCTGCTCTCCGACTCGCTGTCCTCAAGCAAAGCGAGCGCAAGAGCGCGACGCGAATCACCATCCATGGCGGCGGCAAATACTAATCGTCTGCTATGGAGCGGCGCGTTGCAGAGACCAGAAGCCAACGCGGCGAGCCACCGGAAATGGATGCGCTAGCTAGCGCATGCGCAAGCGTCGCTCGGAAAGTCACGTCACGCAAACTTCCGGTCGGTTCCCCCGATTTCGGCGGAGCAGTTTTGACTGCTCCGCGGAGCGACCCTTGCTCGGCAATTGCTCCCGTTCTGCGTTTGGAAGACGCGATCCGTGTTCCGGATCTGCGTTTGGAAGACAATTGCTCCGAAAGGAGCAGAAAACGTTGCTCTGGAAGTGCTCCTGCTCTGCGATTGGAAATGGTGAAAGATGGTGAAAGAAAATGAAGCAACGAAAGATCTGCAAGTGAAAGAACCCAAGGGACGACGATTGGAAATCAAGATCGTGGGAATAGAAGGCGACATCGACGATGAAGACCTTGTGGAAACCATCGTCAAGCAAAACAACATCAAGTGCGAAAAAGAAGATATGCACGTGAAAACAACTAGAGATGGACGAAGAGGAAGAACAGCCATAATCGCTGTCAACAAACGTGCATACGAAGCACTAGAAGGTCGCACACATGTAAACATCGGATGGGAAAGGTGTCCCATCTTTGAGAGCTTATTTGTCATCAAATGTTCAAAATGCCCATGTCTGGAACACGCAGACAGGTTCTGCAAGGCACCAGCTAGGTGCATAAACTGTTCAAAACCAGGAAACATTTCAAACGAGTGCGAACGTAAGTCTTTTTGCTTAGCCTGCCGGCAAGCGGGATATGATGCAGAGGATTGCAATCACCCGTTGTTGGCTTATTCATGCCCATGCTACCAGAAGAAGGTAGAAAAAGAAAAAGAAAGGATTTTGGCAAGGCTGAATTAGGCGGACAACACTCCATGGCGGACAACACTCTGGAACAAGATCTGAAAATCAAAGAGGGCAATTGCAATTAACGCAAAAAGGAAACAAAGAAACAATAACAATAATACAAATCAACCTGGCACGATCATTTAAAGCAAATTGAAAGATTTTAACAACGAACATTCTCACGATATCTCAGCAATTCAGGAACCGTACATTTTGAACGACAAAATAATTCCATTTCCGATAAAACATAAAATAATAGCAAACAGTAAAAAGCCAAAGGCAGCGATTATTGTACATAAAGATAATATGCAAGTTTCCCCAATTAAGGTTGAAGAAAAAGTAGTAATAGCTCGAATAATTAAGGGGAGAAAGAAAATTATTGTAGCAAGTGTATACTGTCCCCCAAATGAAGATATCATACCAATTTTACTCAAAATTGAATTAGATATAGCGCCATTCAAAACAGAAGAGATCTTAGTAATGGGAGATTTCAACGCAAAAAACGTCATATGGGGAAGCAAAGTAAATGATCAGAGAGGAAATGAAACTTGTGAATTTGTAATACGTAATGATCTTATAATTTTAAATGAAAGGAATTCACCACCCACATTTAAAACAAGTAGAGCCAAAGGATGGATAGCTCTAACCCTAGTGAATCAACCATTAAGCAGTTCAATTAAAAGTTGGAAAGTTCTAAAACATGCCAATAATAGTGACCATAGATACATTCAAATAGTAATAGGAAAAGTAGAACAACCAGTCACATTTCATTTAACTATGAAGGGAGAACAAAACATACTCAAGGAATTAAAGGAAGATATATGGTTTGAACAACATCACAAACTAAATTCTGTTGAAGATATAGAAAATGTAGTAAGCGAATTCTATAGAAAGATCAAGTCACTTCAAAGGAAATATCAAACTAAATTAAAGGAAAGCAAACACAAGCTAAATGCAAGGTGGAACACGGAATTAGAAATAGAGAGAAAAAAAGTAAGAGCAATGAGAGTTCGTTATCAAAAAACACAAGGAGATTTAAGACAGGTGTTTAAGCAACAATATTACAAGGGACACACAATTTATAATAATATTGTCACGCGCCTTCGTAGAACGTCGACAGAAGATGAACGGTCGGGTAGATTGGTGAAGAAAGAAGAGCAAGGGCAGAGGGACGTTTGTACGCTTCACCGCAGTCCTGTTTGGACAGATCCCTGTAAATAAACCCCCCGTGCGTACAAAGCACTTAACATCTTGGTGGAGGTGCAGGGTGGCGGTTCTTAGAACGTTCTTGTGTTAGCTGGCCGATGGTGATGGTGAAAGGCCGAAACGGTGCAAGTAGTGGGGGAATCGGCCGTGACCAGTTATGAGATGAATAATTGCCTTCACGGGTGGAAATGAGATGGGTATGATATTGGGAAGAAAATCAAAAATGAGTCGCTTTCGAGCTGCTCGAAGAGAATGGTTGTCTCCGAGCAGCGCTCCAGGGGCTCGCGCTAGCCTAGCTCGCCCACCTGTTCGATCGGCTCGCAGCCTAACTCCAGGCTGCGAGGCTTATCTTTTTTCAGGCCAGCCTGCTGTATACCTGCCTGCGGTGCTTCTGGGGCTCTCCTGCTGCGGTCGTGGACGGCGCCGCGACTTCCGCTTGCGGGCCTGCAACCCGCGGGCGGTATTTTTGGCCGCAATTTTGTGGTTGCGGACTTAGCCACGGCCGCTGACCTGCCGCAGCTGCTGTTCCTGCTCGCTGCTGGCGGCCGCCTGGTTCGAGTTTTGGTCCCGCCCTGCCGATTCCACCGCGCGGTCCTGCGCCACGCCCGCGGCTACCGCCAGGGAGTGGCGGCTTTTTCGGTCGCTTTTTTGTGGCAGCTGGACTTTGTCCTGCCTGGCCACGCTGCCTTAGCGAAGCTTAGGCCTAGGCCTAGCCTTGTCCCGCTGCTGGCCGGGCAGGCGGTCACCCGCAGCCGCGCTCATGGCGACCTCGGGCCCTTCGGCGTCGCCACCTTCTCCAGGAGCGTCGCCCGCATCACCTGCGTCCCGGCAGCCAACGACATCGGTTGCTGATGACTTCATCCGAGCGGCGACCCAGTCGGTGTCGCTGGACGCTGCATCGGTGCCATCGCCTTCCGGTGAGGGTATTCTTCCCTCGATGTGGCCCTTCTCTGATTCCGGCGACGGCGCTATCGCGGCAATTCCTGTTCCGCCGGAGCCTTTGTCCCCGTACTTGGCGGTGCCCAGCACGACGGCCCGGTGCTTCCTCAGCCGGGGGTTCGCGGGCGTCGGACTCCGACGCGGACGTGCCCGGGCCCGTGGCGACGGGCGAGACCAACGACCAGGAGGGCTCGCCTCCTACGGAGGGTCCCTCCGGCCACACCAATTCGTTCGAGCACCTCCCGTGGCTCTACTGCATCAAGTCATTTCAGGAGCGCCTCATAAACTTTATGAGCGCTCCTGAAAACAAGGTCGGTGTCCAGGCCCGCAAATACATCACCCAGGTCTTCGCGGAAGTGGCGATTGCCTGCGCCGATTACCATGCGTTGGCGTCGGATGCCCGAGGCTGCTGCGAGGTTCTCCGCGGCATGTGGGCGATGGAGCGGCGAGAGAACTCCGAGCTGCGCGAGCGGGCGATGACGGCGGAGGTCCGGTTGCGGGCCTTTGTACCATCTGCGGTTGCGGCAACGCCAGCGGCCCGACCGACCTTCGCACAAATCGTTGGGACTTCGCCGCGGTCGACGCAGGCACCACCCTCTGCGACGACGCCCACATCAACAAATGGGCAAGTGGCGGGCCACTTGGCATTTATTATCGTGACGTCGCCAGAGGCGACCACACCATCACAGGTCGTCCAGACATTAAATCTAACATCAACCCCGAAGACGCGGGAATTGGTCCAGTCACTATCAAAACCACGCAGAGTGGAGTAACTATAGTCGCTAAGGGCCGCGCAACAATAGAGAACCTCCGCAACGCGATTAGAAATAACTCGGTTACAAACAACGTTATGAGCGTTCGCATCCCGGAAAGACGTCATCCGCACGTGCGCATCTGAGGAGTCGACCCCGACGTGGCGGACGGTGATTTAGTTAATACAGTCGCCGACCGATTTTTCGGACTTCAAGGGAACGGGAAAAATGTCCGAATAAACGAACTGTCCGAAAAAACGGTTAAAGAAAAAAATGAACTTTATTTTGGCTCATCAACTTTAAGGGGGGAAGAGGGTCTTAGATAAGGAATTGTTAATATTACAGTTATGGTGATGAAAATTACTGTGCATATGCAGTTTTTTATGCTGATTTCAAATATGTACCTCTCATTTAGATAAATTTTCACTGTTTATGCAGTTTTTAAGTACATAATCTTTGAAATTTTGCCGGGATACTGGAAAGAAATCTGTTGCACATATGTCAGTATATATAATATCAATGGCTTCTGCAGAAGAAAATAAATGCAATAAGACTAACTTTACCATTCTATGTCTCCTACATCAGAAGTTATGCATGTTTGAAGTTACAGTTCAAAAATGGACAAGATTAGAAATAGGCTATGTGAATTTTTATATTATTTGCATTTATGTGAGGTATAACTCTTTCATCTTATTGCAAACATCCAGCATTCAGCTACAAAACAAAAGAAGAATGAGCAAAATCACTTGCATAGAACCAGAGAAAAGTTCACGGCAATAGTATGAAGCGGCAGAAAAACTCGAACTAAGAAAATGGTGAAAAACTAAATGCAATGCTTTTACCACTTTTCTGGCTGATAAAAATGTATTTATTCTGAATGATCCAGGAGCATAATCTGGGTCGTCCTTTCCTCGCTGCCGTCGTTTTGCAGCATGCTGAAAATCGACCGAGGCTGCAATACGGAGCGTGTCCTTCTCCTTTGCCCTCTGGATACTCTTGCTGTTTTGTGTAACTTGCAGCTCTTGAAGGATACGCCCTGAAGCCTCTCTTATTCCTGAATTGAAGCGTATGACCGCCTCAGCTACTGCTGTTTCTACAGCAATAAGAGATGCATGCTTCTGCTTCGGCATAAGGGACCATATCACCGAGTGCAAAGCTTCATTTGCATTTTGAGTCTTGCCCCTGTGGCACCGTCTCGCTTAGGCGCTCATACACAAGTGCCCTACTCACATGGTCTGGGAGATTATAGCGGTGTTTGGGCGGAGGTTTCCCTCTTGCAACTGCAGCATTATGTGTGCACCAAGAGTTGATTTGGCTGTTCCTGTGTGGATGTGACATGGTAATAAGTCGCCTTATGCATGGCATCAATGTCACCAACATTAGACTTTAAAGCCCAGCTATAATAATCACTGAGCTTTGCAGTCATGTCTGCTGTTAATTTTCCTCTCCCGCCAAGACTTCTGCCTTCTGTCGTCCGCTTCTGCACAAGACTGCGAAGTGCAGTACCCATCCGCTTCTTTACATGATTAATGCAGTCCTCCTTTTCCACGGGCATAAAGCCATATACTTGTGCTTCCCGAATGGCACGGAAGGACCTGCTATCCCTGTCACACAACATTGTTGTGTAGCACAGGTTGTGCCGTGAAAGTGATCGCTGGAAGAGTGTGACAGCAGCCTCCACTTCCATCTGGCCAGATTTGCTGTCAGTATTTTTCTGGCAGACATGGTCCTTTTTCCAGACGCCGTAGCTGGGGTCATCTTCTGAGGGAGCACGCTTGCAGCCAGCACAGAAATTTGAGAGGACTATGAAATCTAGCACATACCCTGAGAACAGTTCAATAACAGTTCCCACACCAATATGGGACAAGTGCCCTCTCGTCATCCAGCTTCCATCGAAACATACTGCTATGTTCCCCGGATTTCCAAAGGAGAGTTCTTTGTAGAGGTCCTTTACCACTGTGGCACATTTTGAAAGCACTGTGTCAGCTGCTTTCATTGCTGCAGGGTTTATTTTAGCCTTCAAATGGTTTTGATATGTCTTGTGGTGCAGGCCCCTGTGAGAGATTCCCATTGTAGAAAAAATATCATTTAATGCTGCATGGCCATTTCCTGTACTCTGTACAGCGCGAGCAGCAAGAATGTTGATTTCAAAAGGGTTGCATTTCACCATTCCCGCAACCCGGCGAGAGCTCCATTAATTTCCTATGGAACCACAGACATCGCAGTCGAGGCGCAATTTGACCGCGGCGCCATATTCCCGGTCATCCCTGGCGATGGAGATGGAACCCCCGCATCCTCGGCACGCAGCGCTTTCAAGCAAACGGTTGATCACTGTCAAGTCAACGATCGTGTACGTCGCCGCAGACGCCGACAGGCTGGCGTCGTCGCACGCGGGTACAAGTTCCTGCAGCTTACGCTGACTCGCGGAGATCGCCGACAAACCTGCAACTCTTTCGTCGGCCTGTTGTTGCAGTCGCTGCTGATCGGAAGTTGTTAGGAATGTGGTATCAATCCTTATTCGGTGCTGCTGTGCCCCAGCGTCCGCAGCTTCTGATGTCGCCGCCTCGCCGATCGGTATCGCCGTCGTTATCGGCGTCGCCGCCGCTGCCGCGTCGCTCGTTGCAGCCGCTGCCGATCGCCGGAACGCATCAGTTAGCCTTCTTGCACCTTTCTTGCGTTTTTTGCCAAATTTATGCGCACTGTGAAATTTCTGACGCCGCGACCGTGGGCTAGGCATGGCTGGCTTTTTCAAAATGGCGCCGTGCCGAAACGGTGCGAGCCAATGGGACGCGCTAGTTTTGCCACGTGACGGCCGACGGCCAATAGCACAGTCGCGTACCGCTTTTGTTTGTGGCGTTTTTCTTCATTTTCAAAGCCTCGTAGAGAGTTTCCTCTTGGCGGGAAAAAAAGCGGAAGGGCTGCCGTTTTAAACGAGACCAAGATGGTGGCGGTACGGCGGGTAGTTTCGATACGCGGAGCCACGCAAAATCGCCGTTTTTGATGGTTTTTCCTGAGGAATCTCATCGAGATCGAATCTTTAGTTTGATTTTTCTCGAAAACTATGCGGTATTTTGCTTTCAAACTTCGCCAGCAGATGGAAATGAACCTCATTAATATATGTATGACAAAATAAAAAAAAAACAATTTTTTTTCAATTTTGCGCCATAAAGACCCGCTTCCCCCCTTCAAATAATCTCAGATTGTGCCTTGCCTCATTTTGCGCCTGCGGGATACGACATCCGCTTGTATTTGCGCAAGTGTCGTTGCTTCATCGTACACATTTGAGAGCAATGTCAAGGCACTGGCAATTTCCGATGTTGGTTGTACACAGCCGAGGGGCTCTTCATCGGAGCCAGAGTCGTCGTCTTGGAGCTCAAGCACCTGCGCAACGATCTCGTCATCGGTGAGTTCAGTGCACAGTTCAAGGTCGTTGTCAACTTCGGCAAACTCGCGGAATGTTGTAGCTGCCGGAATGTCCATCCCACTGCTTTTGAGGTCGGCGATTAAGTTTTCGCCGTCTTCTGCTGCTGCGTCGTAACTGGCTGTAGCTGCACTGTCAGCAACAGGCTCTTCGGTGGCATAAAATCCGGCGTGCCTGAAGCAATTCGCGATCGCTGCCGGCTGAACGGCCGTCCACGAATCGGCAAGCATGCAAATTGCCGAAAAAAGATTCACTGAGTACGATTTCTCATTTTCAAAGCACAGGACTGTGCGGCGAAGAAGACGGGCTCGGTAGTGCACTTTCAAATTTTGAATCACGCCCTGGTCCATAGGCTGCAGCACACTCGTAGTGTTAGGGGGCAAAAATTCCAGCCGGATGGCCTGAAGGTTGTCTACAGCACCGTGTGCTGCACAATTGTCAACAAAAATTACCACTTGGCGTTGTTGGGACCGGAACATTCTGTCCAAGTGGCGCAGGTAATCCTCGAAGAAGGACTGCATAATCCATGCCTTCGAGTTGTTCATGTACCATGCTGGCAAGTTCCTGGCGCCCTTGAAGCATCTCGGGTTTCGAGACTTTCCAATCACGAGGAGTGGAAGTTTCTCGGTACCGGTCGAGTTCGCGCCGACCATAACGGTAATTCTTTCTTTGCTGTGCCGCTCTCCGGAACACGTGTCACCCGAGAAACACAGCGAACGGTCCGGTAACATCTTAAAGAATAGGCCTGTTTCATCTCAATTAAACAAGCCCTCAGGTCTGTAGTTTTGCAGCACAGAGATTAAATTCTTGGAGCGGTATTCTGCCACTATTTCCTGGTTGACGGCTCCACTTTCCCCACACATCTTCTTGAAGGATATTCCGTGCCTCTTCTTAAAGCCGCGGAGCCATCCGTCGGTGAACTTGAAGTTCTCAATTTTCATCTTGATGGCGAGAGTCTCGGCCTTCTGTTTAAGCGTGTCAACGGAAACTGGAAAGTTCTTTGCCAGCACCCCTTTCAGCCAGAGCTTCAATGCATCTTCCAGCTCTGGGTGATCACCCTTGCGGTCGTTTTTCTGGTCCTTTGAGTGCGAATTCTCTAAGGCAGAGAGTATCTTACTCTTGTTTCGGACGTAGTCGGAAACTGTTTGCTTGGACAGCTGGAACTGTTTCGCGACATTTGCTTGCGTCCGTCCTTTCTCTATGAGTCCAATTATCGCAGCTTTCTTCTCCAGCGTCATGGTGCTGTAATTTTCGCGTTTCTTCTTTGCGATGTTCGGCGGAGGGGCACGAGGCGGAGCCATAGCGTCAAAAACACACCACGAATATTCTCGGAAAGGCGTGAATATCCCGGTCGACGAGGACACAACACACAAGTGGCGATTATCACCGTTGGCGGGGACAAAGACAACAAAGAGACCGAGCGACCGAGCCACCGAGCTCACCGCGCAACGATGACGACGTCAACGAGCGCACAATGATGATGATAGTAGAGAAATTTAGCAGTACGTGACCCGCACACCGTGCCGGCAAGGCGCAAGCGCTGATTGGCACGACTGCCACACCAATCCAATCCAAGCCACCCGCGGTTCCTAACAAGCCACCAGAATTCAAAATGGCGACATTCGGGTGTCTGCTGAGCTCCGCATGGTACCATTACGGCGGAAAGTGGTCGCGAAATGAAATGAAGATGCCAATTTTTGTCCGAAATATCGAACTTTCTATTGTGGGCCTCAGCCCTCACTCAGGGGGGTTCGTGAGCCGCCACCCATGCGAGAAACGACCGGCAACAATGTGAACAAAAGAAACCGCTTTAATTTGAGCAGTCAAAAATAAACTCTATGATGAAAGGCATGGTGAAACGCATGGTGAAAGAAAACAATCTTGCGAGTTGCTGCACAGCACCGTACAAGGAAGCGAGCATCGATAACACGCCACACAACCAGGTGGAAACACAAGAGCCAAGCCGCATGTGGCGAAGCCGAAAAGCGCCTGCGCTGCCGGACAAAAACACGATGCTTCGAAAACGCACACACTCACGTAGAGCTCCCGGCGAACGCCGCTGCCCGGGCCGTCCAGCGGGAAAAAAGCCCCCTGCGGCTGTTTGCTCGTCGCTTATCTAGACGCTCGGCGAGTCACGTGCAACGTTACGCGTCAGAGTCCAGGCTGCCTGACATGCGCAGTAGCGTCGGCGCCGGCCGAGTGCGGCCGGCTGCGTTGTTGCATTGATATGCTCCAAAACAGAGGGGCCAAGGGCCCCACACTCCCCCTCACAAGACGGTACCCCTCCCTGGGGTTAAAAAGAGAACTGTAATATTGTTCATAATGGACAGAGTAACGTTCATGAGGTTCAAAAGGCACTGCATGGGTGTTCACGACAAATTAGACATCGTCTAAGTCCCAGAGGTTGTCAGCTGCCACCGCGTCTTGAACTGCAGGTGCTTGGGACAGGCTTTGGCTGTGGATTAGAGCTGCGGCGAACTCTGTGAGCAGGCGGCGCCTGGCGTCATTTGGAGCACCCGGCTGCAGAGCCTGGCGCAATGTGTCGTGCAGCCGCTGCTGCTCCTGGTGTAGCGCGCTGAGGGAGTGCGCCTCTTGAAAGGTTATGCATGTATCGCATAGTGAGCACCAGCCTACGTTGGCTTCCTCGGGGAGGGGCCGGATGGGGTCTCTACGCCGATGCTCCTCCACGGTATGGCCGGTGAATGGCAGTGGTGCTGGTAGACTGCCTCTCTCCGGCCGTACCTGCGTCTCCCAGGCGGAGGCAGATGCAAAGCATGCCACCATGCCGTTGCCGATGTGGCACCAAGTTGCCACGTGCCGCCAGTGCCCGGGAACCTCGTCCCTTGCTTGCCGACGCCGTGGGGGAGCAAGATAGGCGGGTCGACTGTACGGAGTCTGGACCGTCCTGCGATGACTGCGGCTGCGGTAGGCCGCGAAGCTGCCATCATAGCTGGGAAGGCTCCTTTCGTTGCGGTGATCACGTGGCATCTTGTAGAGCAACGGAAAAGGATGGGGACAACAAGGATCGGTCTGCGTATGGACGTTCCAATTCGGAGTGCAGCGACAACGATGAAAGTGTTGTAAAGTCCAAGACACCGTTACTAGTGGTTTAGACGCTCGTAGTAAGGTCTTAGATCATTGATGTTAACGGGGCCAATTGTCCGACCACCATGCATGTTTCGGAGAAGGTAGGCTAGACTGCTGACGCGTTTTATTATTAAGAAAGGGCCCTCCCATCGCGCACGAGGGAGGCTGCAAACCCCTTTGCAGCATCGCTGAGTGGGTGTGTGCGGCGGAGGACCTTGTCGCCAGCAGTGAATTCCCCGTGTCGCATTCCCTTGTTGTACTGACTGCATTGCTCCAGGCGGGCGATGTCCAGGTTTTCTCTGGCCTCCTTCAGGGTCCCGGCAAGGCGGCTCGATAGATCCTGGGTGAACCTCGAGTAATTGGATGGTGGTAATTCAGAGCTGGAAGTAACGTCGTGCTCGATAGGAAACCGGAGTTCGCGACCAAGAAGAATAGCTGCTGGCGTAAAACACGACGCTTCGAAAACGCACACACTCACGTAGAGCTCCCGGCGAACGCCGCTGCCCGGGCCATCCAGCGGGAAAAAAGCCCCCTGCGGCTGTTTGCTCGTCGCTTATCTAGACGCTCGGCGAGTCACGTGCAACGTTACGCGTCAGAGTCCAGGCTGCCTGACATGCGCAGTAGCGTCGGCGCCGGCCGAGTGCGGCCGGCTGCGTTGTTGCATTGATATGCTCCAAAACAGAGGGGCCAAGGGCCCCGCACTATGCACAATTTGTCCGAATTATTAGTCATTGCTATATACAGTGTCCTATGGGGAAGCCGACGGTACCTGGCGGATGTCCGAAATATGCAGCAAGTCCGAAAAATCCGTCGGCGACTGTAATCTAATCTCAAAGAACTCAGATCTCCAGCTCGACCCTGCGACCTGCACGCGCCGGCACACGTTTCGTGCCAGGGACGGCACGGAAACACATATTATTTCGGTGCCGCCCGACGCCTTCCGCAGACTTATAGCAAAGTGGCGTGTTACCATCGGGTGGTCCTCAGCGCAGGTGGCCGAGGACCTACACGTCCCTATGTGTACGTACTGCGTCCAGTACGGACACTCGAGGCGGAATTGTCGGGCGGCGTCGGATCCATCTCCTGCTACTTGCACGCGATGTGCCGGTAATCATTTAACGACTGTGTGCACGAACACTGGGCCGGACGCGGAGGTTGCCTGCGCGGTCTGCACGCGTGCGGGTCGCCAGGGTCCCCCGCACAGGGTGGGTGATAAGGTCTGTCCGATTTTGCTGAAGAGGGTGCTCCGCATGCGAAATCGGACAGACTATGACGTAGCGATCGGATCGACTTCAAGAGGAACGGGAGAGAGACAAAAACATTTCAACCAATTCAAAGTGCGTCATCGCATCCCTTTGCGATATCCTACGCGTTGTTCACCTCAGGAATCTCCACAGCGTGTTCGATCTCCTCTCCCGTCCCCCTTCAAAATTAACCACGCACGAATATGGCATCCTAAAACTATTACTAACTTCTCTAATTAGGTCTCGCAGTTTTCTGCACTCCCGACCAAATTATATTATCAAAGTTAACTTGGAATCACGTCGTCACAAAGATATGACGACATCTGATTCAAAACCATTATCTTTTCGAATGATCCCATTTATACCATATTCACTTTCTGATTTGGTCGGGCTAAAATTTACGATTCCTATGTTTCATAACACAGGTTTCAGATTCCCACCACTTCGTTTCCACAGTAAAACCCCGTTAATACGTAGTTGGCGGGGACGCGGCAAAAGTACGTACTATCCGGCAGTACACCTTAACCGATTACAACAAATTTTGCCATTACTCACCCTCCAAAAGTGAAGAATTAACCAGACACTGTAAATTTCCCTTGAAGACACGTACTACATGCACTTTATTCTCGTCCTGCCGAAAAGAAGTCGGTCATTTTCAGTTGCCGCCGTGGCGGTCGCGCGGCGACAACAGCCGTCTCAAAATCAGCGAGACCGCGAGCAAGCTTGTCCATTAGGCCCATCTTCTCGGCAAACGCTCTCATAACACTTAATGCCTGAGCATCTTCCGTCACAGTAGGGCCTGAATCGGCACTTCCCAACTCGTCGCTGTCCTCATTGTCGATATCCTCATCGCTTTGGGGAGGGGCAACAGCGGCAACAATTTCGCTGTCCGGCCAGTCCGGAGACGTTGCAACCTCGCCGTCCATGTCACGGAATATTTCAAAGTCCACAGTCTCAGCACCGCCCTGTCGCTCCAACACTTCCGCTAGTAGGGTGTCACAGTCATCGGCGCCGTTGCTCACCTCGGCATCGCTTGAGCGCACAATGAATTTCGCCTTCACAAAGCAATTCTGCACTGTCAGCGGATCAACCTGCTGCCACGAGAATGCGAGGAGGTGCACCGCACCTAGCAGATCGATAAAGTATACCTTCCCGCTTTCCATTGCCAGAAGCATTCTACGCAGGAGATTCTTCCTATAGTGATGCTTCACTGAATGAATGATGCCTTAATCGAGAGGTTGAGCAAGCGCAGTGGTGTTTGGTGGCAAAAAAAGGAGCTTGATTGTGCCCAGGTTGTCCAAATCAAGATGCAAGGATGCGTTGTCAAGCACAAGTAGAATTTTTCTTTTTTGTGCCATGAAACGCTGGTCCAACAGTCGGACGTATTCCTCAAAAAGCTTTCCGGTCATCCACCCTTTTTGGTTGCTTCTGTAGTAAACACCTGAGGGCAGTCGGGCACCTTTGAAGCGCCTTGGTGTGGCATGCCTTCCAATCGCAAGGAGTAGCAACTTCTGGCTTCCTGTCATGTTGACTGCAAAAGCAACTGATATTCATTCTTTTGCATGCTTGCCACCAGTGCAGTTCTCACCCTTGAATGTCAGCGTTCTGTTGGGCAGAAGTCGGTAGAAGAGCGCCGACTCGTCGAAGTTGATAACATCTTCCGCAGCGTAGTTGGCCAACTCGTGTCGCAGCTGCCCATTCTGCCATTCTTCAGCACCATCTTTGTCTGCGTGTGCTGCCTCTCCGCAAACCACCCTCGCACCTATACTGTAGCGTGCTTTAAATCTTGCCAACCAACCATTACTGCAAGAGAAATCTTCGTGGTTCAGCTGGGCTGCGAACGTTTCTGCTTTTTCTGCGAGAAGGGGCCCGGTGACAGGCTGGTTTTGAGCTCTAGCTTTCTTGAGCCACAACACCAAAGCTTCTTCCACGTCGGGAAAAGCAGATCCCCTAAGGCAGCATCTCTTCATATTCGACGCAGCCCCGCTGCTTTTCAACTTCTCCCGAGCATTCCAAATGCCGCAAACTGTAGTCAAGGGCAGGTCCCGCGCACGTGCTACTACAGTCTTCGCAGTTCCATTTTCGATGCAACGAATAATATCCAATTTTTTCTTCACACTGATCACGCGATACAACTTCGGGCGGGTAGGCTTCGGCATAGTGCTGCTCATTCACACACACACACACGCAACAACCACTTCGCAAAGCACCACAGCTCAATGCAGACGATGCAGCCAACTGTTCCGCACCACATCCACGAAGCAAAGAAAGGAAGATAGGCCATAGGATAGGCTACGTCGCAACTGCACGCGTAGCGCGAAGTCACGTGGGCGGGTTGGGGGTGACTGTGATGGTTACTGCAATAGGGCTGCCAACGATATCGGAGTGGCCGACGATTCCCAGGCTGCCTATTGACATGGACATCACCGCTGCGAACAGCGTTCGTTGGAACATGGTCAAAATAACCGCATGCTTTCTCTGGAATACTTTCTACTATCACCGGCAGTCCGCACGTTCATAACGCTTTTTGGAAAGGTGAAAACGTTTTGCGTCGCAGCACGGCGTCAGCCGAACTGCAACGAAAAGTGCGTATTAACAGGTAGGCACTTCACGAGCCACTACGCATTAAGCAGTCAACCAGTACATGGGTTTCAATAGCGGCTCAGCCGGGGAATCTTCACAACTACGTTTTAACCGCAACTACTTGGTAAGCGGGTACGTATTAACGAGGTTTCACTGCACTCGTATCTTCTTCGCTTAGGATACTGTTTCATGATGCGGTTTTATAGCCTCTCACTAATTTTTCAATTCGGCTTCTCAAATCTAAAATGAATTCGCTTGTATCTTTTTCACTCATACAAGCTAATTTTTACCACTGTAAAAACGCTACGCTAATTCTCATAGAAAGGCTACGAGAGGCTAACATAGACTTTGCATTAGTATCCGACCCATATACGAAGGGAAACGACATTCCGGGAATTCCCCATAATTGGCAAATTTTTAGGGCGCCATCAAATTCAAGAACGTGTATCATTGCACGCACCACTCGTTTTGACATTTTTCCATTCGCATCATCCAGGGTAACATCAGTCATTTGCTCCACAACAACGGCATCATTCATCCTCATTTCTGCATACGCTCCAACCACACTACCCTATGACACCTACGCTTTACGACATACGACAAACACTCATCACCACGGAGGGGATGCCGGCGGTACTGGCTGGCGATTTTAATGCCGAGCATACCGCGTGGGGTCCGGAACTCTGCGATGCGAGAGGAGGGGAGTTCCTCCGCTTCGCAATGGGTTCCGGTTTAGTCATCCTCAATAACCCACAATCCCCTCCGACATACACAAGTTACACATACAGTTGGATAGACGTTTCTTTAGCTTCCCCATCACTCGTTAGGACAGGTTACACATGGACAGTTACAGATACCAAAACATTTTCCGAACGCAAACACATAGAGATTCGATTCGGTCCTATCACGCATCCAAAAGAGCGTAGGCTTACATACAAAGGGACAACACGTCTCCTCAACTCATTATCTTCATCTGGTTTCATGGATGCCGTTGTAGGCGCAAATTTGGCTTCACCGGCGGCATTAGATTTAATTCTTACTAAATTTTAGAGTTTATTCGATTATTTTAGGAAACGAAATTTAACAACGACCCGTCCGAATTCTCGACCTAATTCAAACAATTCGAACCAATGGTGGACACCTGATTTGACCATCGAGCGTTCCAGAGCACTCAGGAGACGTTATCAAAGATCTACGGAATTAGAAATACGAAAACATTATGGTGACATTATTAGTTATGTACGGAAGCCCGCAATTTGTACTTGTGGGAATTGGCATGTCAATCGATCAAATCGGGAGTCTTCGGGCGACCATACAAAATTGCCTTCAAAAAACTTCCGGCACCATTACACTTGCTCCTGTGGAACGGCACAATGACGGCGTCTCTGCTGGAAACAGCACAGTCATTTCTTGGTGGTCAAGTTGCTTCAGATTCTGACGAAAACGATAGCGATGCACACAGGGAGATACGTCTACTTGCGGCAAGTCAGTCCCTGGCGTCCGGATTGGACGGCATAACGCCGCGCATGGTACGCGAACTCTGGAAGCGTCATCCGAATTTTTACATATTTATATTCAATGCGTCCCTTACACTGTGCCATTTTCCGATGACCTGGCGTAAGGGACGCATCATTTTCTTGCATAAACCGGGTCGGCCTCCGGAGATGACAACATCATATCGGCCAATAGTCATAAATTCTACGCTCGGTAAGGTGCTCGAGCGACTCTTGTACGGACGCCTGTACCATTTTCTATCGCTAAGTCAGTTATTACATCCGCAACAATTCGGTTTCACGAGACAGCGAGGGACCGTCCAGGCCTTGCATTCGCTTGTCACTCAAGAGATACGTGCAATAACGGCCTGTATGCACTGCTCATTTCCATAGACTTTCGCGGCGCTTTTGACAGCGTTTGGCATCCTCTGGTACTGAGCTCGCTCAGAAACTGGGGGTGTCCGAGGAACCTGTGCGCGCTGCTCCGGTCTTTTCTATCTGACCGAGAGGTGGTATTCCGCTGCCAGGCGGGGGACGTGGTGCGCGTCCCACCTTAGGCAGCCCACAGGGATCTCCGCTGTCGTCGCTGCTGTGGAATATAGTGGTGCGCGGTTTGCTAGAGCTCCCGATGCCAGATGGTGTGTCGGTGCAGGCTTATGCGGATGACCTCGTCATCCTTGTGCCTGCATCCGGCAGGAAGGCGTTGACGGAATTGGCGGAGAATGCTCTTGGCAGAGTAGCAACATGAGCGGAGAACGCGAGGGTTAACAATCAAGGGAGAAGACAGTGTGCGTCCTTATTGCTCCCCCCAGGGGCGGAATGGGGCGCACACTTCCCACCGTACGACTTGGCGGAGTGCGCTTGCAGTTCAAGCCCTCCGTCAGTATTCTTGGTGTGGTCTTCGACCGTACCCTGTCGTTCATACCCCATGATGACATGCTCAAGAAGAAAGCCGAGATCTTTGCCGCGCGCCTCAGCTCTTTCATGCGGCTTAGCGGCACACCGGCATCGGAGCAGCGGAGACAGCTTTACCATCAGGTCGTTCTTCCATTTCTTGCATATGCGTCACCCGTTTGGTGGACAGATTCGCCCCATTCGGGTTTACGTGCACGACTGATTTCAGTTCAGCGCTCTCCGTTATTGGCACTTACGGGAGCGTATTCCACTACGAGCACGAGGGCGCTCCAAATTTTGCTGCACGTGCCTCCACTCGCGTTCGACCTTGACACGTTCAACGCAGAGTTTGCGGTTTTTACGCAGCGCTTAGACACCACGTTTGGTTTTAAGTCATACTGCGCATCAGAGGTGGCCACACAGTTCGATGACTCGCTCGAGCACCCGTCAGAGGTCTTTTCAATCGCGTAAGTCCGTTTGGACAGGGATGGCGCGGAGGCAATGGCGTCGTCACCCGTCTTGTGTGCTATGCTATGCTATGTGCTATTACTGTTACTACTAATATTATTATTACATAAGTTACGTTGTCTTGGTCTGCATCCCAATATCATCGACTGGCTTCATTCATAAAGGGTGTTGCACAATTAGACGCGCGCTGTAGAATGCTTCTCCCAGCTAAACCGCGGAATCCTTGCAGTTCAGATTTCGCACAGAAATCGCATTTTGTCGCTAGTATTTTTTAATACTAAATTTGATTAGGGTCACAAGTATAGAAAACTGGGCGAGTTGGATAGGATTCATCTTAAAGCAGCGCGAAAACACAGGACTAAAAGGAACAGGAGACGTCACAAGCGCGTCTCAACTTTGTAGCAGAAAAAGAGGGGGCGAACGTTTCTGGCAGAAGGTTTGAGTTGTTGTAAGCAGCATGAGGTGGCGCCACCAGTCCCATCGCTGGGGCAGCGATTTGTCTGGCGTCGCCGCCGCCGCAGACGATGGGAATATTTTACTTCTGATCGAATCAGGCAAGTACCCTAAACAAATTTAGTATTAAAAAATACTAGCGACAAAATGCGATTTCTGTGCGAAATCTGAACTGCAAGGATTCCGCGGTTTAGCTGGGAGAAGCATTCTACAGCGCGCGTCTAATTGTGCAACACCTTGTATATATCTCCAGAATCGCATGCAGCGTGTTGTAATTAATGGTTGCCACTCCAATTCCGTGAACGTCTCCTCAGGTGTGCCCCAGGGGTCTCTCCTTGGACCCCTTCTTTTTCTCATTTAACAATATTTATCTTGACCTCACCTGCCAAGTGCGGCTATATGTTGTGGAAAGTTCTTTTGACGCATTAAAACTTCAGCGAGACTTAAATTTTATCCAGTACTGGTGCTCAAAATGGCAAATGTCTTTGAACATTTCAAAATACAAACTTGTCTCATTCACTCGTAAGCGTTCCCCTCTACAGACCTGTTACTCAATAAATAATGTTCCCCTGCAAAAAGTTTCTGAATATAAGTATCTCGGCGTATATTTCACATCTAACCTTACGTGGACGAGACAAGTTGAGCATATTACATCGAAAGCCTGCAGAATGTTTAATTTCTTAAAGTGTAATTTCAACAAAGCGCAGTCAAATGTCAAGCAGCTCCTGTATTTCACTTACATAAGGCCAATCCTTGAATATGCATGCCCTGTATGTGATCCCCAGTTTATTTACTTATCTGGCATGCGCGAACGCGTCCAAAATAATGCTGCCAAATTTGTGTCTAACAATTACAATTTTTCATCTAGTGTCACGTCTATTAAACACCATCTTGGTTGGGAATCTTTAGCTCACCGCAGAAAACATTTCAGACTGCAGATCACGTATCGCATTTATTTTGGAAAGTTCAGCATTGACAAAGACCGGTACCTGCTTCAACCTCACTTTTTATCCAGACGACTTGATCATCAGTGTAAGATCCGCGAAATAAAATGCCGGACAGATGTGTATAACACCTCGTTTTTTCCACTGACGATCAATGAGTGGAACCGGCTGCCAGCTGGCATCACTGAGTGTTGCACTGAAAATTTATTTCGGGCTTTTTTATCGGATGTGTGACGTGGCGCCCAGTTCTCTTGCGTGTGTTTCCTTCATTACTTTGTTTTTGAGTGTTTTCATCACTTTGTACGTCGCGCAGTTGCCCCCTTTAGATGCATGTTTCTCATTCAGCATTGTCACTTGTGTCGTGTTATTTTCTTCATTTTTATGTATTTTATTGTACCACTGGCGTTCCCAGCAAGTTTATTTGTCATCTCCCCCCCTGCAATAATGCCTTCGGCCGCTGCGGGAACCTGTAATAAATAAATAAATACATGTCTACACGGATGGCGTGTACACCTCTGTCTCTGCCGGGGCGGCCTACGTCGTTATGTCGCCAGCAGGCCGTACAACATCTGTCGGTCGCTTCAGAGTAGAGGGAGCATCTGGCGCATACGGCGTAGAACAAATAGCGTTTGAAGAATCTCTCCGCTGTGTACAGGGTTTGCAGGGGAGCCTGTGCACATATGCACAGACTCCCTTTCGACTCTTGCAGCCCTAGCCGCACCAAAAACTACAAACTGTAAAATTCATGCAAATTAAGCGATTATTAAAACAGATAATCATACGAAGGCCGATTAGACTATTTCATGTCCCTGCACATGCAGGAGTGTTAGGTAATGAGCTCGCTGACATAGTTGCGTCGCGAGCTCATACGGCGAGCCGGACCAGATTGGCTTTACAGTCGCCGACCGTTTTTTCGGACTTGAAGGGACCCGAAAAATGGTCCGAATAATCGAACAGTCCGAAAAATCCGTGAAGCACAAAAAATCACTTTATTCAGAGAAAATCGGCTTAAAAAAGTCGCCGATTTTACCTTGCGGGAAATTTCTTTTGCTGGCGACGATTTGCGCTTGTATTTGCGCCAAAGTTGTTTCGCTGTACACGCTAGACAGCAAGTTCACAGCGTTCGTAATTTGTGCAAGCGATGGCTGTGGTAGGCCGCCCGAGTCGTCGTCGGAGTCAGACTCGTCTTCAGGTTGAAGAACCTGGCGTACAAGTTTGTCGTCCGTGAGGTCCGCACACATATCGAGGCCGTCGTCCACTTCAACAAACTCGCGGAACGTGGAGCCCGTTGGAATGTCCATTCCGTTCCCGCGAAGGTCAACGATGAGGTCTTCGCCACTGTCTGCAGTCAAATCCTCAGAATCGTTGCAGTCTTCTACGTCATCGACTTCATCGGCGGAGAATCCAGCGTGCCTGAAGCAATTAGCAATTGTTTCCGCTCTCACTGCCTTCCATGCGTCAGCCAGCATGCTAACCGCCGCAAAAAGATCCGTGGCGTACTTTTTTCCGTTGTCAATACAAAGGACTGTGCGCCGCAGAAGACGGGTCCGATAATGCACCTTAAGGTTTTTGATCACCCCCTGGTCCATTGGTTGGAGCACGCTGGTGGTGTTTGGTGGCAGGTATTCGAGCCGAATGGCTTTCAGGTTGTCGAAGGTGCTGTGAGCCGCGCAGTTATCAACAAAAATAATAACTTGTCGCCCCTGCCGCTCGAAACTTCGGTTGAGTCGACGCACGTAATCTTCAAACAAAGCATGAGTGATCCATGCCTTGGAGTTGCTGCAGTACCACACGGGAAGGTTCTTCGCGCCCTTAAAACACCTAGGATTTTTGGATTTGCCTATCACAAGAAGTGGCAGCTTCTCAGTGCCAGTGGCATTTGCACCTACCATTACTGTTATCCTTTCCTTGCTGTGGCGGCCCCCTGAACAGTAGTCACCCGAAAAAGAGAGGGTGCGGTCAGGCAACATCTTGAAGAAGAGGCCGGTCTCGTCACAGTTGAAGGTGTCCTCCGGGCTGTACTGGCTCAACAAGGGCTTCAACTTCGTCTGCCGGTAGTCTGCTACCGTGGCTGGGTTGGCGGCTCCGCTCTCCCCGCACATCTTCTTAAAAGACACACCGTGTCTCTTGAAACCGTGGAGCCATCCGTCCGTGAACTTGAATTTTTCAATTCTCATTTTCACGGCCAGGGTCTCTGCCTTTTCCTTCAACGTGTCGCCCGACACTGGAAGGTTTTTCGCTAAAGCAGCTTTAAGCCAGAGTAGCAAGGCCTTCTCCAATTCGGGGTGGTCGCCTTTCCTGTCGTTCTTCTGGCTGCTGCTGTGGGACGCCTCAAAGGCGGAAAAAATCTCCTTATTTTTCACGTAATCCGAAATAGTTTGCTTCGACAGTGCGAACTCCTTGGCCACGTCAGCTTGCGTTCGCCCACTCAGCACTAGCTTTATGATCGCTGCCTTTTTCTCAAGGGTCATGGTAGAATAGCTCCCACGCTTCTTTGACGGACCCGGCAGCACCGGCGGGGCCATGTCCACAGCCCGAGTGCGCACCACACCGCTCGTCAAACACGCAAAAATGAGGCACTTTTCGTTCAGAGCGGTGGAACCGCCGGACGCAATCACAAAACGGCCAAAGGATTGACGGCGCGCCACTCGGTTGACGCGGTCGGAGAAACTCGTGTGACAACACGGCGGACGTATGAGACAAAGCACAAAGAGATAGCTGCCCGCGTCAGCGTTGGCGACAAAAGCAGGTTGACGGCGATGACAATCCGACTGCCACCTCGAAGTGGCAGAGATTGCAAGGGCCTCTCCTGGCAAAAATGGGGCACCGAAACCATGTCAAGCCAATCCAACTGCAGAGCCAATCCACCTCAATCCAAGATGGCGCTTGTTGCGCCGGCGAAAAGCCGATAAGATGGCAGATTTTGGCCTGCAGGGGACTGAAATTAGTCCGAAAAATCGAACTTTCGGACTTTTAAAGTCCGAAATATCCGTCGCGAATATGTATGCGCTTCTATGGGGTGACTGACGGTGCCTCACTGAAGTCCGAAATATCCTACAAGTCCAAATTATTGGAGTCCGAATTACCCGTCGGCTACTGTAGCTTCAAAAGCTGTGGTCCGCGCCGAATTCTGTCGGGTAGTTGCAATGAGATGGGCTGTTTGGTGGCGTGAAAACAACGAGGGCACGGAAATATTTGATTTTGTTCCCGATGCCAATAACATACCCATCTCATTTCCACCCGTGAAGCCAATTATTCATCTCAGAACTGGTCACGGCCGATTCCCCCACGACTTGCACCGTTTCGGCCTTTCACCATCACCGCAATGCCCCTGCGGAGCATCATAGGGTGACGTCACTCATTACATCACCTCATGTCCATTAACCATTACCCATCGTCGCCATTTAAATCCTCCCCCACCTCCACTACATGACCCAACAATTTGGAGACATTGGCTAGACAATAAATTCAACTGTGCGTGGTTAATTCGACTAGTAAATTTTGTTAGTTCTTTGCTCCCAGATTATAAAAGGCAAAATTACACACGATAATATTTCATACACAACTTACACTATCATTTTACATTATCCTGTCATCGGCTGGGGGCTAATCAAGCCAAATGAGGTGGGCACTGCCAGTGCTCGCCCTCATGCCGCTTTCAGATAATGTAAATTTTTTAATTTTATTTTTCTTCTGTTTTAATCTTTATTTTCAATTTATATTTATCATTTTTTAATTGTACAAAGTGTAAATGGTGTACATACTGTAGATAGTGTACATATTGATTCTTGAAAATTTTTGTATTCACCTGCACCTTCCTCGACTCCATTTTCTATTTTCTCTTTTACATCTATTTTCTTCTTTGCTTTTTCCTTGCTTTGCTATGCTCTTTTCTTTTCTATGCTTTACAGTTTTATGGTTCCCTCCTCCGCCAGCTCACCACCAAGATCGAGATTCCCCCTCACACCTTTTCTCATTAAAGTCTCATTGGTTTTTTTCCTCCTTTTTGTTTTGTTTGTTGTTGTGTGTGTGTTTTTTTGTAAGTGCTATTTTGCAATGTCTGTGTATGTGTCCCTGGGCACATTTATTGAATATTATCCCTATAACATAAATAAACCAGCTCTGCGAGAATAGCCCACCCTCTGTGCTCGTTGAGCCCTTAGGATACAGATGTGTAACCGTACCCACTATTTATTTTTCCAATTGGCTTTTTCTACCAAATTAAACACTTTGGCCGACTGGGCCCTTTTCATTTATTTTTGATTGGTTTAAGCCTGTTATAGCTTAGCTGGTGCAGGCTCATTCTCACTCCGCTTTATTTTTGAATTTACTTTCCAACAGTGTCAGGAGTGAGACTGGATTGGGGCGGTACATCTGTCAAACGGTAACGCAGGTGTCCTAAGGCGAGCTCAGCGAGGACAGAAACCTCTCGTAGAGCAAAAGGGCAAATGCTTGCTTGATCTTGAATTTTAGTACGATTCGAGACCGCGAAAGCAGGGCCCCTCGATTCTTTTGGCTTTAATAGTTTTAAGTGCAGTGAGTTTAAGCTGCTCACCGAGGCGAGCTCAGCAAGCATTTGCCCTTTTCCAAAGTCCCATTCCTTACACTGTTAAAGAATAAAGTAAAAAATAAAGCGGAATGAGAAAATGCCTGCACCTGCGGAGCATTAACAGGCTTAAGCCAATCAAAACAAAATGAATAGGACCCAGTCAGCCAAAGATTTTAATTTAGTGGAAAAAGCCAATTGAAAAAATAAAAGTGGGCACGGTAACGCATCTGTATCCTAAGGGCTCAACGAGCACAGGGGGTAGGCAACCCTCGCAGAGCTGGTTTATTTGAAATTTATATATATGAGATTCAATAGAAGTGCCCTATAGGCAAGGAATCACACACACACAAGGGGGAAGGAAATTAATAAATGAAATAATAAAATGGGGGAGATAGTAGAAAGTTTATTTCAGAGAGAGGGAAAAAAAATGAAGTAAATTAGTTCGTGCAGGAAGAAATGGTAGAAAATAGCAATAAAACAAAAACAAATAATATTAAAAGAAATGAAAATAAAGAATGAGAAACCAACAAATAATAAAATTTGAAAATAATAAATGAGGTTCATCTTGATGCCAGGCCGGAATCTGTGAACCTACGAAAAGAAAAAACAGAAAGGAAAGACAGACAAGGAAGCAGGGCAAAGGGAGAAATTGCTAGAAATAAGTATTGTTTAAGTAAAGTAATGAAGGAAATATTTACAAAAAGGGCTTAACTCTTTCGGGACCGCCCAAAAGACGGCAATTCTGACACGTTTGAAAATATTTTTTTTATTCAAAAAATGTTCACACTGTCCTGTTGAAACATACATCAAACTGAAGCTAATTGATTGGGCTTTTATTGTACATAAATTGAAATGACTAAATCATATATATATACAGTTAAACCTCAATATAACGAAGTCGGAAAAATCGGCACTTTACTTCGTTAAGTTGAAATTTCGTTACGCCGAAATTCGCCTCCCAGCATGCAAAGGAACTTCCAAAACGTGTTGTGAGTGCGGTGCACGCACGGCAAAACACTTTATTAATGGTGAAAATAGTCTGTTATCTTTTTCTGCGCTTTTTTCTTCGTCAACAAAGGCGTTACACGTCGTTCGTAGGCCCAGAGTGACTGGATGGCATCTTGGTCTTCTTCTGCGCTAGCAAACCGCCTGAGCACGTCGATCGCGTTGGCCACTTCGCGAGTGGTTGGGATGTCGCACTCATCGTCGGCTTCGCCTTCGCTGTCGTCTTGAGAGTTTCCCAACACGTCGTTCACGATCGTTTCCACCGTCACCTCCTCCGTCGTGAGGACACAGGAGTCTTCAAAAAGATAGTCATCCAGCTCGACTCCTTCCGGGATGGCACCGTCGCTGCGAAGACGCTGCCACCTCTCATCAAGCGCCTCTTCTTCCAGCGCGGGCAAGTCCGCCTCAGAACTAGCTGCTTCAGCTGTCTTGAAGCCCGCTTTGCAGAAGCAATTCTCAAAAATCTCCTTTGAGGTGGAGTTCCAGGACGGGGACAACATCTCAAGGGCCTGAAACAAGTCCACTTTAGTGGGGCGTTCTAGTCGGAGGTCAAGCAGCAGCTTGTCAATCAGCCGCCGGCGATATGCACACTTTACGCTGCTTATGCCCTGGTCCAGGGGCTGAATTAGTGACGTGCAGTTCGGCGGCAGAAACTTCACCTCAACTTGCGACAGTTCTAAATCTTCAATGTGGTGTGCGGAGCAGTTTTCCAAGATGACGCACACTTTGCGTCCAGCGGTTTTCATGTCCGCGTCGAAGGCTTGCAGCCAGCCACGGAAAATATCACGCGTCATCCATGCTTTTTGGTTGGATGCGTACTGTATTTCCAGCTGGCGCGAATTGCTGAAGCCCCGTGGCTTCTTGCTGCGCCCTATCACGAGCGGCACACGCTTGTCGCTGCCATCCATGTTGGCACAAAGCAAGGCCGAGATGCGCAGTTTGCTATGTTTCCCACCGTGACACTTTTCACCTTTTAATGCCGACGTACGACACGGCAGCATCTGATAGAACAACGCCGTTTCGTCGGCGTTGTAGACGTCGGCTGGATCGTAGTGCGCCAAGATCTTCGGCACTTCTGTGTCGACCCAAGAAGCCGATCCTGTCGTGTCAGCTGATGTTGATTCACCACTTAAGATTTTGCCCACGATAGCATGACGGGCTTTGAAGCGGTGCAGCCACCTGCTGCTGGCCTGAAAATCGTCGTGGTTGAACAGACAGGCAAAATTCCTCGCCTTTTCTTGCAGTAATGCGCCGCATATGGGAATGTTCTGTTCCCTAACCGACACAAACCATGCAAAGACTGCCTTATCCACATCTTCGAAAGTGGGAACCTTCACCGTTTTCGTTGAGCGTTTGTTCCGTTCTTCAGGGATTCGAGTCTTTTGCTTTCAAAATCGTCGAAAGGGTGCTCTGTGGTATTCCGAACCGGACGGCGACATCCTTCTTCTTTTCACCATTTTCCACGGCTTTGAGCACATTCGCCTTTTCTTCAAGAGCTAGGACTTTGCGTTTCCCACTCATTCTTTCCGAGATGTCAGGCGCGCGCACAAAAACACAGCGCGAGACACATCGACGCGTACACTTCAGCAGCACAAAACCGTCAGAAAACTTGCCGTGCACGCTTCGGTGGCAAGGCCTAGACTGCGTGGGCGAGAAAACTGCGCAACTGAATGTGTCGATGCTAGTGTCCTCTAGCGGACTTACTCGACACAACGTTCGGCAGTGTCACCCGTGCTACCCCAGATGGCGTGGCAAACGGCACCTTGTCATCATCATTGCGATTGCCAGCCATGTACAGCTGCGCCGCGGCCGTTTTTAGGGGCGCAGGTTAGTGCGCGCACACTTTTCAACCACGAAACTTCGCAGTATACTTTTATTAAATTATTTTGGTTCATCTCGAGCCACCAACAAAATTTTGTTACGTTGAAAGTGCGCCAGAACTGCTTCGTTATACAGAGGTTGAAAATACATTGTGTTCTATGGAAGCGAAGTTATAGAAACTGAAATACTTCGTTACATCGAGGATTTCGTTACACTGAAGTTCGTTACATCGTGGTTTAACTGTAATATATAAAAAAAATTCAAAACACAAAATTTTTCTTCAAGAAAACCAAAAGAAGTTGAACATTTTTGCATGGGAAAGTAAAAAAGACCACTAAAAAATTACAGAATATACAAAATGTGCCAGTACCTCTAAGATAACTCTGAGGCAAAAAACTAATTCAGGCTAATGCACTTCTTTTTTTTCCTTGTGATTTCTCACATCACTGCTCACCGCTCACTTCTGTGCACGCTCTGTGCCACTCTAGGAAGCAGTTCCGCGATGCGTTGAAACACAAATGTGCATTGCAGTCACTGCAGAAAACAGTAGTTTTCACCTCAGTTTTTGTTTCATGATAGCACAGCTTGCAATTTTTGCGTTTTTCCACTTTTTGTGGCTTGTGAAGGGGGGGCGTGGCAGGTGGTGGTGGAGGAGCACGAGCTTGCTTGGCTCCTTCAAGATGCAAAAGCTGTTGCAATATTTCCTCCCTGAAAGCTAGATGGTCATCTGAAGCATTTCTGGCCAGCTCAGGGACTTCTGGGTGTAACTTGCAGTATTCCTGGAATAGTATGAAACTATTCACGCATGTGATGTCGATGCAGTGGAAGAAGAGCGTCTTCCACCAGCGAACACTGCGCATCAGTACATTGTAATAGCCAATCATCTGATCTGATTTATCAACTCCAAGCATTCCAGAATTGTAGTCGTGAATTAGCAAAGGCTTTGGGATAGAAATTTGGGTCCAGGTACCTCCACTTCTTTCTCTTCTTTTTGCGGTGACTGTCTCGTTGGCGGTGTGCATCGTCCTCATCATATTTACTACGTGTCGGTCTTTCCATTGTAGGTAGAGAATTTCTTGGTCGCCCAACCATCTAATTTCACCTCGTTTAGATTTTTTTTCCCAGCGTGTATCTCTCAATTCAGCAGGGAATCCCCGGCGGTCTTTTCGAGTAGTTCCGCAAGCCAATGTTTTCCGGTCGAGCAGGTGACTGAACAGGTGTGTAGAGGTGTAAAACTTGTCCATAAAAATTCTGTAGCCCTGATCAAGGTATTCAGCACACAGCTGGCACACTACATCGAAAGCCAACCCGTGGGGCCCTGGCTGCTCGCGCTTGCCTGTGTACACCGCAAACTGCACTGTATACCCGGTGTCAGGGTCAGCAAGGACCCACAGCTTGTATCCCCACTTGGTTACCTTGTCCTTGATATATTGCCGTATCCCTGACCTCCCTTTAGACTTCACCATGCGTTCGTCCACAGAGAGGTCTCGATGAGGCTGAAAGTGCTTTGCCAACACTTTGTTGATGGGCTGAAGAAGCCACCACACGAAGCGAAGCTTTCCTTTTGACACCTGGGTTGCATCGTCCAGGTCAGCGACATGCAGCATCGCAAGGAGTGCTATGAAGCGACGCCGCGGCATTATTCGCGGTGGCAGCAAACCACCATAGACGCTTGCCCACATTCCAGTACTGTTTGATTCGTGGTACTTTTACGATACCCATATAAATTACAAGGCCGATGAACTTTGTCATTTCGCTAGGAGTCACCTCTTCCCAAGATCCATCGGGACGGGCATGAGTGGGCTTCTTCAAAATCATCATCCAAGCATATTTATTCGTGTTGTCACAAAAAGTCTTGATTACTTCAGTCGTGAAAAAAAAGGAAAAAGAAGTCCAGAGCGGTCGGGAATTTCCTTGTGGTGGTCCGGAGGGCAACACCCACATCTTCGTTCAGATGCACGCCAGGTTCACGCCTGGGAGCAAACTGGATACTCATCTGCCGCGAGGGTAGGAAGTCATTCCCGTAGGTTGTGGAAACCCTACCAATCACAAAAAAATAGCGAGAACATATAGCGATCCCGCGTAAGTACTCGAGAGCAAGCAGAAAGTGATACGGTTTACTCACCTTTGGACACTTGTTGACGGTCCAGGTGATTGCAATGCTGGATGACTGTCTGAACTAAAATCAGAGCTTGATAACTCATCCTCGGACTCTTCGCTGCTAGTTGCATCGAAAAAGTCCGTTGTCGAAGCAGCTGAGTCGCTTGACAGACGCTTTTTTCTTTGCGCAGCCTGACGTGACGTCGACGCCATGCTTTTGAATCTCGGCCGCTACCGCGTCTAAGATTCAAATCTCTCCTACGTCACCGCCTGCCGAGAGACAGGCAAACTACACAAAAACAAGAAGTATAGATGTTTAATAACAACTCCACTAGATGGCGAAACGGGTTCCAGCGTGAAAATTGAGTTTGAAAAGGCGCATAATTTGATCGGGCATTTTTGCACGAAATCTGGACCGCGGTCCTGAAAGAGTTAAGAAGAATTATAGAACTGTACATATGTACAAGATTTGAAATGTACAGATATGTACAAAGAAACAAAAAAAAAATGCACTGCATATTTCAATACTTGAGAGGGCTGACATAGTGAATGCCCACCTCATTTGGTCAGAATGGCCCTCCCAAGGAAAGAAAAGTATGCAGGATGGTGCATTTAAATGTTGTGTGTTTGTCTGTAGTCTGGTAGGTGAGAGTGGATTGATGATACCACACGCAAGAGCAGTGCGCTATGACGTTTATTATCGAGCCAACTGCGCCAGTGTGCAGTTGGCTGGTCAGTATTTCGGGTAGACGGTAATTGTGAGATAAGTGAAGATTTGATAGGACAATTTGTTAGGTAATGGGAGACATCTCCATCTGGTTGTCCGCAAGGATACTGTGATGAAGGCGCCAGCCCAAATCGGTGAAAGTAGACCGGAAAACGGCCGTGACCTGTCAGTAAAGTTGTCAATGGTTTCGCCGGAGGAAAATTTTGAGGAATGTTGTAAATATTTGGTATCCAATTATATATTGTAGTTCCCTCATTGTGCTCCCGCCACCAGGATTGCCACTTTGCTTTTACCGTTGCTTTGAATCTGGTGCGCACAGAAAATTTTGATCTTGCTGAATACTGAATTCGTGGCGAATTATACGCACCACATGCAATGGTATCCGCAATTTCATTACCTAATATGCCGGAATGGGCCGGTACGTGAAATAATTTAAATAATCGGTGAGAGGCGATATTCCGCAATAGTTGCTTGATTTCGTGAATTTTGGAATCTGATGTGAAGTAGTTCGAGAGGGCGTTAAGTATTGATAAAGAGTCAGTGTATATGTGGACTGGAATGTGTCCTCTGTTGTGTTTAATGTAAAGTAGTGCCTCCTCGAATGCAACTTTTTCGGCGCAATATGCGTTGTTTGCCAATTCGACCCTAAACCGGCCTACTGATAAAATTCGGCCGGTTTGGTTCAAAGCTACAAATGCAGCACCTGCAGCTGTGGAAGTATATGAAGTGTCCGTGTAGACATGCAGCGTCGGCAAGGACGCCACAATTGCCGCTGCCTGCATGTCTAAACGAACATGCTCGAAAGAACAGACATCCGCCGGATGCTAGAGCATTTCGTCAAAAGGTTGCACCATTTCTGTAGCAAGAAAAGAATTTAGTCCGAATGTTGTGTCTAATCTCAGAACGAATAAATTGAACTCCGCATTCAGCCTGCCGAGGTCAAACTGAAGCGGAGGTGCATGCATTAAAATTTGAAGCGCCCTCGTGCTCGTCGTGGAGTAGGCACCCGCCATTAGCGGGGCCCGCTGCATGGATAACAATCTTGCACGAAGTTCTGAGTGGGGGGACACAGTCCACCACACAGGGGACGCATACGTAAGAGTGGGCAGAACGACTTGGTGGTATAGAGCTCTTGAGCTGATCCGGAGCCGGCGTGCCACCCATGTGGACAAGCGCTCCGAGACATGCAGCAAGCACTTCAGCGCGTTCAAAGCTTTAAGTAGTCGCCATGGGCTATGGAGGACAAGGTGCGGTCTTTGAAGACTCCGAGCACCCGGATGGCTGGTCTGAATTTAAGACCCACACCATCCAGGCGAACGGTTGAAGGTGTGCACCCCATGCCCGCTCTGGGAGGGGAGACGAACGCACACAGTCTTCTCCGCACTGATGGTGACCCTTGCCGATCTCACCCACGTCGCTGCTCGGTAAAGTGCTTCCTCTGCCAAAGTCTGCAGAGCCTTCCTGCCACTGCCAGGCACAAGGACGACAACGTCGTCCGCATAGGCCTGCAGCGACACGCCCTCTGGCATGGGCTGCTCGAGCAATCCACGCACCACTACGTTCCAGAGGAGAGACGACAGTGGAGAACCGTGCGGGCTGCCTAAGGTGGGCCGCGCAATCGCGTCTCCCGCTCGAGAGCGGAACACCACCTCTCGGTCTGATAGAAACGACCTGAGCAGCGCGCAGAGATTTCTCGGGCATCCCCATTGTCCGAGCGAAGCAAGAACTAGGGGATTTCAACCGCTGTCGAACGCTCCACTTAAGTCGATAGATATTAGTAGTGCGTGTAGTCCTTCTGCCCTTAATTCTCTAATTTTAGTAATTAATGCGTGGAGAGCGTGAACTGCTCCGCGCTGTTTGGTAAATCCGAATTGGTTTGTATGCAAGAAACCCTCACTCGCCATGAAATGGTACAACCGGCCATACAAGAGACGCTCCAACACTCTGCCCAGTGTCAAATTCATAACAATGGGTCGATACGAAGATGTCGCCTCTGGTGGTCTACCTGGCTTAGGGAGAAAAATGATTCTACCTTTCCTCAATGGAGGGGGAAATATCCTAAGCGCAAGGCGGAAGAAAATATAAATAAGTGGAAGTCTGGTATTAGCTTCCACAACTCCCGGACAATTCTCGGAGTAATTCCGTCGAGTCCCGAAGCTGTTCCCTCCTTCACCTTGGAAACGGCCAAATCAACCTCGCCATAGTTGAAAGGAACATCGTCGGGACCTCCCAAATTCGGATTCGTTGCAAAAGCTCGTTGCTCTTTATGCAATTGCGTATCAATGCTATAGTCGTCCGATGCAACTTGTGTGTCCAATAGTAATTGAGCTGTTTCCAGTGTAGACATAGTCATTGATCCGTCCTAATGGGAGGGAGGACTACAGGAGCCTGTAATTTAGAAAATGCAACTTTAAACGCATGTCCGAAAATGTTGGACTTTAAAGAATCTTTAGCTATAATTTTCATTTCGGAATTTCGAGCTCGTGCAACGTTATTTCGGTAAACTCGTAATGCTTCGTAATAATCTTTACCGAATTTTTGACGTAAGGTGTAATCCTTCGTCCTTTGGTATCTTCGTCTCATAGCTCTGATTTTTGATTTCTCTATTGCCAATTCTTCTGTCCACCAATTGCACGGGGACTTAGTTTTTGAATTTTGGATAACTGTCCGGGAGGATAAATTCTTCCGCCTTAATCGGTCAAATATGTCGTAGAATTTGGTTATTATTAATTCGAGTGACTCCGGCGAACCCAAATGTGCACCAACCACTGCTTTGAAAAAGTTTAATTTTGGTATTGCTGTGAGAATTCTTTTGATGCCTAGGTTCGTTAGTCGTTTTTGTTTACTGATATGCTCACTTCCAATTTTAAGAACAATGTATTTGTGTTCTGAGAATGTGTGTGTCTGTGACGTGCCATGTTGTGTCCATTGATGTGATTGAAGGTGATGCTAGTGTAACGCCAATTCAGCTGTCTGTTTATGGTGTTGTGTATGTAGGAGGGGATGCAGGATCGTTCAGTACGATAAGCCCGGAAGCCATTGCGAATTGGAGTTCTCCGCCACGCGCATCGCTTTGTTCCGGGCCCCATACTACATGTTTTGCGATAAAATCACCGGCGAGTACGACCTGCATTCCCTCCGTGAGTGTAAGTAGCGCCCCAACCCAAATTGGTTTCACCGCGCTAACACATTGAACGACAGAAAAGACAAACACCACGGAGCGCGAACTAACAATTGGTTTTAATGGATGAAACGGAAGTCATTTTATACACAAAACGTGGTCGTCATCAACCAAACATAAGCAACGAGGAAACATGAGGAAACAATCATCGCAGGTAACAAAGGCATACAGCTAGACACACTCATCGCGATAATCTAAGCAAATCAACTTCTTTCGCAGACAACGACAGTGATACGTTGCTGATACACATATCGGCCCCGACGGATTTTATTTCAAACGCTTCTGTGATCTCTCTTTCGGTTTTATTATCAGAATGCGAAATAACAGCGGTTTTTTCAAATTGAGGCTTACATTTGCAGTGCTGGCAATGCGTAGCCAGCTTCCCTGGATGCGCGATTGATTTGCAATTGTTAGCATGCTCATTTAGCCTTTTGTTTATGCACCGACCCGTTTGGCCGACATACTTCAATCCGCATGAGAGGGGGATGGAATAAACCACGCCTGTATCGCATTCGACGTGTTTCCTCTCATGTTTGGTGGTGCAACGTAGTTTGGGTGTTTCATCGAGTCTGTTTATTTTTGCGCACAACCCCGATAGCTTTTTGGGTGCCGTGAACACCACAGGAACTTCGTGCCTGCCTGCAATCTTTTTTAGACCGTGCGATACTCCGTGTACATACGGGATGACAATCGGACGCGTGATCTTCTTGGAACCTCCAGGGTCATTTTTTTCCTTATTTTTTGCGGTCAATGTTTTTAGGATTTTTTCTGAAATCGAGGCCAGGAGAATATCAGGGCACCCGCTATCTTTTAACCTTGCAACCTGTTGGAAAACTCCTTGCTCTACCTTATGCACGCATGACTTCCTGATGCTCTGAATTATACATGTATTAGCGATGGACCGTTTGATTAATTTTGAGTGTCCGGAATAATACCTTAAAATCGCCTTCTCTCCTTTTGTCTTGTAAAGCCAACACGTGTGCTCTAGGCCCTTATGAATTTCGAGGTCCAGAAACCTAATCACCGATTGTTCCGGCAGTTCAAACGAGAATTTCAGTCCCTTGAACGCCGTTTCAAACAAATTAATAACCAAGTTGGGGTTTACAGTAGTGCTTGCATCACCAGGAAAACACAGCAAAAAATCATCAACATAACGGAAACATGCAAGCACTCCGAGGGATTCGAGCTGGTGCTTCAATGCCCTATTTCCTTTTGCCATGTACAGGTCAGACAAAATCGGCGCCAAGCAGGAGCCGATGCATATCCCAGTGCGCTGCTCGAAAAGGTTCCCTTCGAATTCGACAAACAGAGATCCCAAGTACAACTGAAGCAAGTCTAAAAAAGCACGAACACTAGTACCGCATTGATTCTGGAATTTTGTGGGTCCAAAGTACTCCACAGCCTCCTCAACGGCGGTCACGGCATCAGATTTTGGGATGTTGTAGTACATGTCCTGAACATCGATTAGCGTGGTGAAACCAATATGAATAACCAACTAGGCCCAATTCTCGCCATTTTCCCAATCCAAAGTCTCACTCCTGACAATGTTGGAAATTAAAAAATAAAGCGGAATGAGAAATAGCCTGCACCAGCTGAGCTATATCAGGCTTCCAATCAAAAATCCAATCAAAAATAAATAAACAGGGCCCATTCGGCCAAAGATTTAATTTGGTGGGAAAAGCCAATTGGAAAAATAAAAAGTGGGCACGGTAACGCATCTTTGTCTGAAGGGCTCAACGAGCACAGAGGGTGGGGGCTAGGCTCGCAGAGCTGTTTTATTGTTCATAAAGGTGAAAAGCAGTAGAAGTGCCTAAGTGGTGGCCTTTATGTACACATCCTAAAGGATGTGATAGGAATAAATCACACAGACACAAGCAGAAAAATAAATGAATAAATAATAAATCAGTTATGTACCGAAAAGGAAAAGAGAAGAAAGTAGAAAAGATAAATAAATCGTAAACTGTTTATAAGAAAGGGACGTTTGCATTTATTGTAATTTAAACTACATTTTTCGTTCTGGAAAGGGCTGACATGATTGTCCGCCTCAATTGGCCTGAGTGGCCCATCGCAGAAAAGGGAAAATGCAGATTAGTCAGGTCCTGTGTGTCCGTTCGTAATCTGGCAAATTGTCCCTGATGAGTGCAACCACTCTTAACAAAAGGGCACAGCATTTTTTGTTATCTAGCCAATCTCTCCAATGTAATGTCGTTTGGTCATCAGCTAGGTTGCGAGGTAGACGTGATGTTACGTCAGATGTAATGGGACAGTTATTGGTGTAATGATGGACGTTACCATCAGGGTGACCGCACGGACATTGAGGCGATGTTGTTACACCAAAACGATTGAAATAAGCCGGAAAGCGGCCGTGTCCTGTCAAAAGTGTAACGAGTGGTTTCCCCCCAGGAAATGTTTTTGGAATGTTAAAAACTTTCGGAATTCAATCATAAATTACAGTGCCCTGATTGTTCTTTCGCCATCAGGTCTGCCATTGCGCTTTGACGGAATGTTTGAAGGCGTTGCGTACAGAAATTTTGGACGTTGAAGAATGTCTAATTCTTGTGTATTTATACGCCTGAGAAGCAATGGTATCTGCTATTTCATTTCCTAAAATGCCCCTGTGGGCAGGAACATGAAATAGCTTTACGGGACGGTCAGAGGCGACAGTTCTTGAAAGGGTTTTGATAGTATAGATTTTTGGGTCTGATATGAGATAGTTCGAAAGGGCATTCAGTACCGAGAGAGAATCTGTATAAATATATACAGGTGATATTCCTCTCTGATCTTTTAAATACCGTAATGCCTCCTCGAGCGCTATTTTTTCAGCGCAATACGCGCTATTAGCCAATTCGACCCGAAACCGGCCTACTGCTAATATTCGGCCGGTTTCATCCGTGAAGACATGAAGTGCCGCCGCAACGCCATCGCCGCCGCCGCAGCCATGTCCAAACGAACGTGCTCAAAAGAAGTGACCTCCGACGGATGCTGAAGAGCCTCATCAAAAGGCGATGCCATTTCAGAAGCGAGGAACGTTTTTTGTCCAAATGGGGTATCTGATCTTAATACGAATAGTCTAAACTTTGCGTTTAACCTGTCTAGGTCAAACTGCAGAGGAGGAGCATGCATTAAAATTTGGAGCGCCCTCGTGCTCGTTACGGAGTAGGCTCCCGTCAACGCCATTAACGGGGCCCGCTGCACAGTTATTAACCTAGCACGAAGTCCTAAGTGGGGACACTCAGTCCACCACACAGGGGACGCATAAGTGAGAGTGGGCAGAATGACTTGTTTATATAATGCTCTGAGCTGCTCCGGTGGCAGAGTGCCGCTCATGAGAGTTGCAAGACGCGCGGCAAGCATCTTGGAACGCTCTTTTCGCCATGGGCTATGAACGACAAGGTGCAATCAATGAAGACGCCGAGCACCCGGATAGCTGGTCTGAACTTAAGACAGACGCCATCCAGTCGGGTTGGTGGAGTACGCCCCATGCCTCTCCTAGGAGGTGTGATTAGGACGCACTCCGTCTTCTGTGCACAGATAGTGACACTTGCCGTCTTCGCCCATGTCGTCACTCGTCCGAGTGCATCCTCCGCCAAAGTCTGTAAAACTCTCCTGCTAGGCCCAGGCACAATGACGACAACGTCGTCCGCATAGGCCTGGAGCGACACCCCATCCAGCATCGGCTGCTCCAGCAATCCATGCACCACTATATTCCAGAGGAGCGGTGACAGGGGAGAACCCTGTGGGCTGCCTAGGGTGGGACGCGCTATTGCGTCGCCCGCTTTAGAGCGGTACACCACCTCTCGGTCAGATAGGAATGACCTAAGCAGTGCACAGAGATTTCTCGGGCATCCCCATTGTCGAAGCAATGCAAGGACCAGGGGATGCCAGACACTGTCAAAAGCTCCTCTGAAATCTATAGATATCAGCAGTGCGTGGAGTCCGTCTGCCCTTATCTCTCTGACTTTTGAAATTAGTGTGTAAAGAGCATTGACTGCTCCTCTTTGTTTTGTGAAACCGAATTGGTTTGTGTGCAAGAGGTTTGTTCTCGCCAAGAAATGATATAACCTGCCATACATAAGGTGCTCCAACACTTTGCCCTGTGTTGAATTCATCATTATGGGTCTGTAGGAAGATGTCGCCTCTGGCAGCCTGCCTGGCTTTGGGAGAAAAATTATACTGCCTTTTGTCCGTATCGAAGAGAAATGTCCCAACGCAAGGCGGAAGAAAATATGAATATTAAAAAATTGATTTTTAATTTCCATAACTCTTGGACAAATCGTGGCGTTACGCCGTCTATTCCCGATGCTGTTCCCTGTTTCACTCTGGAGACCGCAAAATGAATCTCTCCATACGTGAAAGAAACACCATCGGGTCCTGCCAAATTTGGATCAGTCGCAAGTGCTCGAATCCCCGAATGTAATGGGGTATCAATTCCCAGATTATCTGAAGCTACTTGATTGTTCAATAATATTTGTGCCGTTTCTAAAGTTGACGTTGTTAATGATCCGTCCTCCCTTTGTAAGGGGGGAAGGATGACCGGGGCCTGTAATTTGCAAAACGCGATTTTGAATGTATGACCGAATATATTGGACTTTAATACATCCTTGGCAATATATCTCATTTCGGAGGTTCGAGCATGTGCGACGTTGGTTCTATATATTCTTAATGCCTGATAATACTCCTTGCCAAATTGTTGCCTCAATAGATAATCCTTTGTTCTTCGGTATCTGCGGCGTAACGCCCTTACCTTTGACGTTTCTGATGCCAATTCTTGTGTCCACCAAATATTGACCCCGCAGGGGGCACCTGTTAAAGCAGGTGTTTGTGTGTACTGTGCGACACCACGGACCCCAGCACCCACGCTTAGCCGTGCGTGGCATCGCCGTGTCTGGGGAAAAGGGGATCCTGGTGGTTGAGCCGATGCCGAGTGTTTGGACCTTTATGGCCCCTCGGCGGAGGCAACACACCACTTTGGCCCACGCTTCCCATAGACGGTACCCCCGGGCTGACCCACCCGAGGGAAATCGGCAGTCGCCTTTTCCTGTCCTCCACTTCATCTTTCACTTTCCTATCTCTTTTCTCAGCACTGTCCTGTCTCCTCCTCACTTCTTGTTTTTCCTTTTTTCTTGGCGGCGAGGGTTAACCTTGTGTGGAGTAGCTACCCTGAGTTGCCCATATTTGGTTATAGTAGCGGTGTACTGCTGGCGTGGGCAGGACTTCTTGCAAGTTCCTGTCCCGTCCCCTCGTTGGGCTCCATGGTGGGTGGCAGGCACAACTACCGAAAACACAAACCCTTTCATGGATTCTTTCTCCCAAACAAATGATCGCCCTCCAAACAAGCGAGGGCGGACCGATGCTACAAGCCATTTCTTTGTGAAAACAAAAGAGACTTTCCCAAAGTTCCATGTCATACATAGCGAGGAGCTTGAAAAACCCGCTCGAAAAATCTCCCCTTTCATAGTGTCAAAGTGTCTCACTAAAGACCTGGGCCCTGGATATAAAGTATCAAAACTTGCAAATGGTGACCTCTTGCTAGAAGTACAAACCAAGTGCCAGTCCTCCAACCTGAAAAACATTGTGTCGCTTGGGGACATCCCTGTCGTCATCACTCCCCACCGATCCTTGAACATTGTAAAAGGAGTAATATCTGAGATAGACTTCATTGCTCTCACTGAAGATGAAATGGCAGAAGGACTAGCAGACCAAAACGTCATAGCAGTTCACAGAATAAAAATCCGAAAGGATAACAAGGAGATCCCTACAAAACATCTGGTTCTGACTTTCAATAGCTGCACCCTCCCAGAGTCAATTGAAGTCGGATACATCAAAATAAACGTCCGACCGTACATCCCAAATCCGAGGAGATGCTTCAACTGCCAGAAATACGGCCATGGTTCGCAAAGTTGCCGTGGCCGCAGAACTTGTGCGAAATGTGCTGCGAACGACCACAACTCTGATAACTGCACCGCAAACCCACGCTGTGCAAACTGTGAGGGGGATCACCCCGCATACTCTCGATCCTGCCAAAAATGGAAAGAAGAAAAGCAGATCATAACACTAAAAACAACAAAGAACATCACATACAAAGAGGCACGTACTCAGTACAACAAAACCAAGAACGCATTTCAGTTCACAGCGAAACCAAATCTCGCCGATGTGGTGCGACAGGGCGGGGCACCACAACGGCCTTCGGCACCTACCCAGACCTCAAACGAGGCTGAGGTAGTGCCATCCCCTGCCCCGGTGGAAGCAGCTCCCGCTCCTCCACCACCCCCAAAACAGGCTACGCGTCCCTCAGGGTCGGCGGGCCACAAGACCTCCGCCCACGAGGCAAGGTCTAAAAAGAAAGAACACGTGCCTCTGGCACGTTCGTCCAGCACCTCAGACGAGGTAATGGACATAGGCCAGGACAGCTCTTTGCCGTCTTCGTCACAGAGACGGCAGAGCTCCTTGGAAAGAACCAAAACAGACAAGGCCCGAATCACGGGCCCTGGAAAAAACCTAACTTAATTTCTAAGCTTTCAACAAAATAAGATGGCATTCCTGGTACAGTGGAACTGTAGAGGACTTCTAAAGAATATTAATGACATAAAAGACATTCTAGATACAGTCTCCCCAGTTGCACTGTGCGTACAGGAAACAAATTTAGGTTGCATGCACTCGAATATACTGAAAAAATATCAAGTCTTCCGCCGAGATCGAGAGCAAGCAAGCAGGCTTTCGGGTGGTGCGGCCATCATATTGCAAGGTGGAGTTCCAGCTCAAGAACTGAAATTAAACACTCCCTTAGAAGCTGTAGCAGCCACAATAATTGCCTTTAAAACTCTTACTGTGTGTTCTGTCTATCTTGAACCAAATCTTAAAATAACACTCCATGATCTAGAAAACCTTTTTTGCCAACTACCAGAGCCCTACCTAGTAGTAGGAGATTTTAATGCACACTCTCCTTTGTGGGGAAGTGAAAAAAGTGATACACGTGGACAGCTTATCGAGGATTTTATTCTTAGTTCAGACATTTGCTTATTGAACTCCTGTAAGCCCACGTACTGTTCACCAAGGTCAGGAAAAATGAGTTTTTTAGATTTGGCTTTTAGTTCACCTTCCCTTTTTAATGATTTTAAATGGGATGTTCTGAACAACCCGTATAGTAGCGACCACCTGCCAGCAATAATCAGCTTATCATCCTCACCATCAGTCATGCCGACCAAACCGAAACGGTGGAAACTTCACTTAGCAGATTGGGAGCTTTTTAAAGTAGAGGCGAATCTAGGAGCAGTTTTCTCAGATGCCCTTAGTGTCGACAGACTAAATGAGTTGTTCACGACTTGCATTATCACTGCCGCTCATCTCACCATTCCACAGTCCTTAGGTGTGGTGCGACAAAAACGCAAGACGTGGTGGTCTCGGGAATGTAAGGAGGCCAAAAAGCGACAAAATAAAGCATGGGGTGTTTTCCGAAGGTACCCTACACACGAAAATCTTACAGCTTTTAAAAAGGCCAAAGCTAAAGCTCGATACGTCCGTCGCAACTCTGAAAAAGAATCCTGGCAGAAGTATGTCACGTCAATAAATAGCTCAATGACGTCTAAGAAAATGTGGGAACAAGTTCGTAAACTCAGTGGAAACTTTTCCCCGTTTACAATTCCCATCCTCACAGCCCCTGGTATTCAGACTAGCATAGAAGAACAGGCCAATATACTAGGCGAACATTTCACACACGTTTCAAGTTCGTCACACTACACAGAAACATTCTTAAAATACAAAAACATAGCTGAGAAACAAAAACTCACAACAAGTGGTGGCAGAAATGAATCATATAATAGTTTTATTACACTCCAAGAAGTAAAGAACGTCCTTGCTGCTGGAAAACAGACTGCGCCTGGCCCTGACGAAATTCATTACGAAATGCTGGCTCATTTATCTGAATCCTCTGTAGAGGCACTTGTGAAATTCTTTAACAGAATTTGGACTCTGGGTAAACTCCCAGAGGCTTGGAAACAAGCTGTTATTGTTCCGTTTCTGAAACCAGGAAAGCCGCCGACCTCAGCGGGCAGTTACAGACCCATAGCTCTGACCAGCTGTTTAGCAAAATGTTTTGAAAGTGTTTTAAACATCAGACTAACTTTCATCCTAGAATCTCACAAACTTCTTAATGTTCATCAGTGTGGTTTTAAAAAAGGGTGCGCAACGACCGACCACTTAGTGCGTCTTGAAAATACTGTCAGGGAAGCGTTCATACATAAACAAAATTGCCTGGCCGTTTTCTTTGACATGGAAAAGGCATACGACACGACTTGGAGGTTCGGGATCCTACGCGATATAGCAGAATTGGGCATCCGAGGCCGGATGCTAAATGTTCTGAAGGACTTTCTATCAGGTCGTTCATTTCAAGTACGTCTCGGTACCACCTTCTCGAGGAACTTTATTCAAGAGAATGGGGTACCTCAGGGGTGCATTTTAAGTACAACTTTGTTTATTGTAAAAATGAATTCGATTAGCAAGGTAATCCCAAAATCCATTATGTTCTCGCTGTATGTCGACGACCTTCAAATAGCCTGCACATCCTCAAACATATCAATTTGTGAAAGACAAGTACAATTAACACTAAATAAACTAGACTCATGGGCTTTTAAAAATGGGTTCAAATTTTCCCCACAGAAAACAGTGGCAGTAATGTTCTCGCTGAAACGAGGTATACAGATCAATCCCAAGCTACACCTAAATGGGATTGAGTTGCCAGTAAAGAGCGAACATAAATTTTTGGGTGTAACGTTCGACAGAAAACTAACATTCCTGCCTCACATAAACATCCTAAAGAGGAAAGCCATAAAATCTCTAAACATACTGAAGGTTCTCTCTCGGAAACATTGGGGGTCTGATAGGGCGTGTCTTCTACATATATATCGATCTGTTGTGCGGTCTAGCTTGGACTACGGGTCCATAGTCTACGGGTCAGCTAGACCATCATATTTAAGGAAATTGGACCCGGTACATAACCTAGGTTTACGCCTTTCTTGTGGCGCTTACAGAACATCCCCTGTTGATAGTCTGTATGCAGAGACGAACGAGCCTCCGCTGAAAGATAGAAGGGCTTCACTCACATGTGCTTATGTCCTTAGAATAAGATCACAGAAAAAACACCTCTGCTATCCAATAGTCTCAACATGCCGCTCACGAGTAATTTTCACAAATAAACCACAAGCAACGAGGCCACTGATAATGCGTTTCGAAGACATTTGCAGTGAGCTAGAAATTCTGGACACCTTGCCCGACACTGCACCAAAAAACAGGCCCCTACCCCCATGGTACAAACTTCCAAATGTCTGTGATCTCACTCTAACACGCTTCAACAAAAGCCAAACTCCTAAAGAGCATATAATACAAGAATTTCGCACAATAAAAGAAAAGTACAGTAATTATGCAGAGTTTTATACAGATGGATCAAAAACTTCTACTTATGTTGGCTGTGCCGTAGTTGAAGAGAACTGGGAACAAATAATTAGGCTTCCTCAGTGCGCATCAATCTTTACAGCTGAATCCTGTGCTATCCTGACAGCTGTAGAAAAAATAGTGAATGAAGGCATTTGTAACAGTGTCATCTACACCGATTCGTTGAGTGTACTGATGGCTTTAAATCACAGAAATGCTGCCATGCCTCTAATCGGTGACATAATACATAATGTAAAAATGATCACAACACAAGGACATAACATAGTGTTCTGTTGGGTCCCTAGTCACGTAGGCATTGACGGCAATGAAAGAGCAGACAAATGTGCTGCATTTGCCCACAACAAATTGATTCAGAAAGCAAACATACCACATAGTGATTGCTTGAAATTAATAAAACATAAACAGATGAATAAATGGCAGTCCAGATGGCACAACCAAGAAAATAATAAGTTGCGTCTCATAAAGCCTGTACTAGGAGAATGGAAATCGAGCACACATCAACAACGTTTTATGGAAGTGATAGTATGCCGTCTTCGTATTGGACATACTCATCTTACACATAACTTTCTGCTAATGAAACATAACAAACCGACCTGTGAAGAATGCGACGAGATACTCACTGTAAACCACATTCTAATTACATGCTCAAAACTTGAGGCACTACGGAGAAAACATTTTACTATATTTTACAATCATACCATCCCATTTCATCCCACCTTGCTTTTAGGAGAAAGAGCACTTGTAAACCTAGCATCTGTTCTCAGTTTCCTAGAAGAAGGAAACTTTTTAAATAAACTATAGATTTAACATTAACCTTGCTCTTGGCGCATGATAGCCTTAGTTGCTTATGCGCCATAAAACCCAACACAACACACAACACACACCAAATATTGAAATTTGTCGTTGAATTTGGTTTGTTTGGTCGTGATGATAAATTCTTCCTTCTTAGGCGTTCAAAAATATCTTAGAATTTGGTCACGACTAATTCCAGTGACTCAGGCGAACCCAAATATGCGCCAACTACCACATCGAAAAAGTGCAATTTGGATATAGTTTTCAGTAATCTTGTTAATCCCAAGTTTGTTAATCGTGGTTCTGTGTTTCGACATGTGTTACCCAATGTCACTGTTATGTGTTTGTGTTCTGAAAATGTAATGGTGTCTGACACCTGCCATGACGCCCCCAATTGCGTCAACGCCGGAGATGCCATGGTGACGTCGATCCAGCTGTCAGTGTAGACATTTGTGTATGTGGGAGGAGATGCCGGGTCATTCATGATGACTAGACCAGAAGCCATTGTGAATTGCAATAATTCACCTCCACGCACGTCGGATTGGCTTGGGCCCCATACTGCATGCTTAGCATTAAAATCTCCTGCAATTATCACCGGCATATCCTCCGTTAGTGTTAGTGCGTGTGTAATGTCGTGTAATGTTGGGGACATTGGGAAGTGAGGAATGATGCGGTAGTTGAATTATACACTAATGCAACCACTCTAGTTCTGATGAGTATAGGAAACATGTTAAATGTCATGTGTGCAGCGATCGCGGCTTGGACGGTGCTGCGAATGTAATCCAATTCGGAGGAATGCTCGTAATTCTGTCTGCAACTGTATACGGATCTGATATGAGTGCATAATCATATTTACCATTTACCATGCTGTCTATTAAAATGGGTCGTGTTTTTACTGTGGTCTAAGTTTGCTTGAATGAACGAGATTGAAAGATTAGCTGTCATTTTTGTTTAACGGAATCTGAATGTAGAATTGAAATTTTGAAAGCCTGAAGTCACCCTCTGTATACAAAAGTAAAACAAATAGTCAAGGGTTCGACGCAGGTTCGTCTGGTCAGGCATGGTAGTTGAGTAAAAAGAGTTTCAGTCACTGACCAAGTCAACATGAAAAAAGAAGACGTTTCGGAACCCCTACGGGTTCCTTGATACGGGTTCCTTGAAGACGTTTCGGAACCCGGGTTCCTTGATAGGGTTCCGAAACGTCTTCAAGGAACCCGTAGGGGTTCCGAAACGTCTTCTTTTTTCATGTTGACTTGGTCAGTGACTGAAACTCTTTTTACTCAAGTAAAATAAATATTCCTCCGAAAAAAAAAAAAATGGCCTGCACAGTGGCAACCGAGGAGACGGGAAAAATTAAAATAATGTTGCGTATAAGAGAGGGTGAAATAAAAGATTATAAAACATAATATAAAGGAAAAAACTATTACTTGTGCATGTGCCAATCCTATGCACGGCTGGGTCAAATGATCAGCTGGAAGGTCTATTTTTCCTTCACTATCTGCAATACTCTCCTAGTTTGAATACACTAAAAATAAATGTGGCCGTCAAATTGGACGCGCCTAAGTCGGATGAGTAAAAAATAAAAGAAAACGAAAAACCCCTTCCAGCCGAACCGCCCAGAGTCGCGCACCAATAACTTAAACTAGAAATGAACCATGTATACCGCGATGCGCCATCACAACCACACCCGTAATCATTTTTTAGCAAACTGTATTCAAGGAAATTGAAAGAAAAACCCAAGTGGGGAAAACCTGGGAGCCGCCCCTTGGACAAAATTGGTTTTGGAAGCGAGAGGGAGAATGTAACAGCACTGTACTGTGTTAGAAGCGGTGAAAGTATCAATATGTTTGTGGTATGGTATCGGAAAGTTATATTGAGTAGTGTAATCAAAGAGAAGGTATTGCTGTTTACATAAGGTATTTCATAAAAATTAATATTGAAGAGGCTCTCCGACGAGTGCATGCAATCATGTGCGAAGCACCCGTCTTTGAGGCTAAGAATAAAAAACAGAGCGGCTTCCTGGTCTCCCTTTCCCTTAAGTTTCTCCATAATGCGTTCTGGACCGCAAGCGGTCAGGTCGTGCAGCTAGGATAGGGCAGTCAGAACAACCCGCCCTATGCAGCTGTCCCTCACGTCCCGCCCTACGACACAGGGCACAGGCAGTTGCCGAGTCGTCGCGTGCAGTGCAGTCGTTGACTGCATGAGCACCTGCACATCGCGTGCAGACTGCGTGCGTTGCATCCGCGCTTACTCGACAGTTGCGCCTAGAGTGTCCGTAAGGGGTGCAGAAAGTGCACATTGGTATGTGTAAGTCCTCGGCAACTAGTGCCGACGACCAACCGATTGTGAGTCTGCCTTTTGAAATTACTCTAGTGAAAGCGTCTGGTGTTATGGACAAAACATGGGTTTTTGTTCCGTCGCGCGATCGGAACGTGTATCTGCGAGTGGTCGTTTCCGGGTCGAGGTTGATGCCGCGAATTTTGGCATTTATATTGGCAATGACGTCGTCGTCAGCGACATCGGGGTCAACACCCCAGACTCTCACGTGAGGCCTTCGCCGGTCTACTACGGGAATGTTTGAAGGGTTTTTAGTGACCTCGTTGGATTCAACGGCCACTCGCAGATTATCTACCATCTGACGGTCGCGTGCTAAAACTGTGACGCCAGCAGCGGTTTGTCGCAGCGTTACTGGCCCGATGCCAGCATCCTCGGGAACTATGTTTGATTTTAGTGTCTGAATTAACTGAGCTGGCATCACAGAGTCGGGTGCCGCGGATGTTAAATACGCTATGTGATTCACTTACCGCACAGGTGGCACTTGCGTCGGCTGTTGTTGTTTAGTCGGGAGTGATCCGTGGAGGTCACCCCCGAGAACCAGGTGCGTCCGTGGATAGGAAGGCGCAGAACCCACCTGGTTTTGTTTTCGAGGCTGTTCAGTCCGTCCGAGAGCCCCTTGAAGGGCCGGCGCATATGTTGTTCGCAGCGTTGGGCGCTGGTCCCAACCCGCAAAAGAGGCCAGAAAACCGCTAGCGGACTGAGTGGTCCGCCCGCGGAGGCCGCTGGTGCACGTGGAGGTGTATTCCGCAGGCCGTGGAGCGGCCCAGGAGTTGTAGAAGATGACCGGTAGGCCTAGGGGCGGAACAGATTGCCTGCAAAAGAGGATGAAGCAGAGCCAGGCACGGGGAGCGCTGCGCCAACACGTCCTATCGCTTCGAGCAGCTCGAAGCGATAGGTCGTGAGCTCGAAGTGAGTGTAAGTACCGCCCCAATCCAAAGTCTCACTCCTGACACTGTTGGAGAATAAATGCAAAAATAAAGCGGAGTGAGAAAATGCCTGCACCTGCGGGCTTAAGCCAGTCAAAATAAAATGAATTGGGCCCAGTCGGCCAAGAATTTTAATTTGGTGGAAAATAGCCAGTTGAAAAAATAAACAGTGGGCACGATAACGCATCTGTGTCCGAAGGGTTCAGCTGGCACAGAGGGTGGGCAATCGTCGCAGAGCTGGTTTATTAATTTTCGTTGGGATGATAATTCAATAAATGTGCCCAGGGACACATACATGCACATGTCGAAATTACACTTAGAAGGCAGCACACACAGGCAACACAGCAATTTAGTTTGATATTCCCTTTGAAGTGACCTGATCTTTCTGTAGAATTCGCTTACTACATTTTCTATATCTTCAACAGAATTTAGTTCATGATGTTGTTCAAACCATTTATCTTCCTTTAATTCCTTGAGTACTCTTTGTTCTCCCTTCATAGTTAAGTGAAATGTTACTGGTTATTCTACTTTTTCTATTACTATTTGAATGTATCTATGGTCACTATCATTGGCATGTTTTAGAACTTTTGAACTTTTAATTGAACTGCTTAATGGTTGATTCACTAGGGTTAAATCTGTCCATCCTTTGGCTCTACTTGTTTTAAATGTGGGTGGTGAATGCCTTTCGTTTAAAATTATAAGGTCATTACGTATTACAAATTCACAAGTTTCATTTCCTCTCTGACCATTTACTTTGCTTCCCCATATGACGTTTTTTGCGTTGAATTCTCCCATTACTAAGATCTGTTTTGAATGGCGCTATATCTAATTCAATTTTGAGTAAAATTGGTATGATATCTTCATTTGGGGGACAGTATACACTTGCTACAATAATTTTCTTTCTCCCCTTAATTATTCGAGCTATTACTACTTTTTCTTCTACCTTAATTGGGAAAACTTGTATATTATCTTTGTGTACAATTGCTGCCTTTGGCTTTTTACTGTTTGCTATTATTTTATGTTTTATCGGAAGTGGAATTATTTTGTCGTTCAAAATGTACGGTTCCTGAATTGCTGAGATATCGTGAGAATGTTCGTTGTTAAAATCTTTCAATTTGCTTTAAATGATCGTGCCAGGTTGATTTGTATTATTGTTATTGTTTCTTTGTTTCCTTTTTGCGTTAATTGCAATTGCCCTCTTTGATTTTCAAGATCTTGTTCCAGAGTGTTGTCCGCCATGGTGGTTGCAGTGGTTTGTCTTCCTAGTTCAGCCTTGCCAAAATCCTTTGCTTTTCCTTTTCTACCTTCTTCTGGTAGCATGGGCATGAATAAGCCAACAACGGGTGATTGCAATCCTCTGCATCATATCCCGCTTGCCGGCAGGCTAAGCAAAAAGACTCACGTTTGCACTCGTTTGCAATGTGTCCTAGTTTTGAACAGTTTATGCACCTAGCTGGTGCCTTGCAAAATAATGGCAGCGTTTGGGCGAGTTGGTTAGACATGTTAAACCTGGAAAGCGCATAAAAACAACGGACCACAGAAAGAGACAGACACACGAGCGCTTACTTCCAACTGATTTTTATTTTCATGCGAGAAGCAGAATATATGTACACTTCAGATCACATCCGCATGCGAAGAAAACTCAAACAAGAAAAAATATTATCTGGCTGCACATGCAAAAGATGAAAGATATGCAATTTCTTTCTCAGACAGCAAAATGTGCAAATGCGCTCGTGTGTCTGTTTCTTTCTGTGGTCCGTTGTTTTTATGCGCTTTCCAGGTTTAACAAGCCTTGCAGAACCTGTCTGTGTGTTCCAGACATGGGCATTTTGAACATTTTGTGACAAATATGCTCTCACCTTTCCCATCCGATGTTTACATGCGTGCGACCTTCTAGTGCTTCGTATGCACGTTTGTTGACAGCGATTATGGCTGTTCTTCCTCTTCGTCCATCCCTAGTTCCTTTCACTTGCATATCTTCTTTTTTGCACTTGATGTTGTTTTGCTTGATGATAGTTTCCACAAGGTCTTCATCGTCAATGTCACCTTCTATTCCCACGATCTTGATTTCCAGTCGTCGTCCCTTGGGTTCTTTCACTTGCAGATCTTTCGTTGCTTCATTTTCTTTCACCATCTTGGCGATTGTCTCAAGAGACTCCTGATGTGATGAAACCACCAGTACTCCTTCCCTGCTTGTCCTCAGGGAGGTTTCCTTGATGGCCAGCTCCACAGGGTTGATGTTGCGTTTTATGTCTTCGAGAATTCTTTCCTTCCTTTTTGTCGTTGAAGTTATGATTAATGCTCTTGTCTGGCTTTGTTTTTGGTTCCCTTTTTGTTCCTTTTCTTCATTTTCCTTCACGATGTCCGCATAGGATGGCCCTCCTTGGGTTCTTGCTCTACACTCCGCCAAACTTCCCTTGAGAAATTCATTCTCATGTGTGGCCTCAAGGAGGAGAGTTTTCAGCTTGGTTACTCCAGACAGGATGTAATCAACCTGTCTTCGAGCACTTTCATCTTCTGCCGTCTTCTTAGAGATTTCGATCAGTGCTGAAAAGATCATCTTGTCAATTACTCCCAACTCATTCAGAACTGATGTGGTTTCCATCCTTGAGGGGTCGGCGTTTGCTGGAGGAGTTCTGTTTTTTTCTTGTCTTTCCCTCCTCTCTTCTTCAGGGTCCACCCCACTGGTGATTTCTGTGTCTGAGTCATATGTTGGCTCTTTTGGTCTTCTTTCAGCTGTCTTCTTTTTTGCCTTGCTTACAGGCTTCTTGAACATTTCTTTGTCCATTTGCCTCTGTGCCTGCTCTTGATCTGACATGGTTGGCTTCTTTCACACAGCTTGGTTACTGTTGAGTCGTTTTCCTATTGGTATCTCTTCAGGTGAAGCCCAAACGAGTTGTTTGCAGCCCGGCTGAGCCTACACTCCTGATGTTGTTAATTAATCTTCCTCCCTTCTTCGGGCACAGCCCGAATGTTCTTGTGCACCACCTTCTTCAATTTAAGTGCCCCCTGCAGCAATTACCTTGTTGTGCGCGCCTCCCAGCACCCTATGGCGTCTGCTTGGGTGACAGAGGGTTAACTTCAAATGTTGTGAAATCTTCACTTGCGTTGTGCCACACTGTAACAACTTTTCCTGGATGGTTTCTTCTTCCTAATTCCAAATCTGAATAAAACAATTTTTCCGCTAATTTTGACGGATTTTTAGTGGTATCTTATAACACTGTAGTTCAGGCAACCCTGTGCTCCATTGCATATCTAATATCTCGAAAACCAGTAATGATAGACAAAATCCGATTTCACTTTTGGATAGCCCTTTCTCAGCCTTTTAAAATGATATACTTTTCTGTGGCTTCACTATTCGCGAATTTATTCAACTTTATGTCGCGCCAGTTATCCTGCCGAGGAACGGGCCCCTACTCCTCGGCTTCCATGCCAAGATGGTATTTTAGCTTATATCTTCTATTTTAGGCTATCGAAGGTCTGTGTTTTTGTTATTTGAGACTCCCTATCACTTTCTGATTCGCTGACCAATTTTAGACCGCGGGCGCCCTTATTTTTCTAGTTTCGAGTACCTTTCCACAGCGGCTTGCATGGAGGAAGGAAACAACTTAGGAGAGGCCCTTGCCATTCCCAATGCATTGGAGAAAGTGTGGCGGAAGTGACGTCAAAATTTAGGGTTAGCCAAGTCGGGCCATTAGCAACGGCGACTCGTTGCTATGAAAACTCGGGCCACTAGCAACAGTGCTAAAGGCCCGAGGTATGTGAGCGTCGCGGAGAAAGGGTAAAGGAGGAGGAGAGACGTTGCAGCGTCCGGTCGCGGCGCGGCCACGCTGACTTCAAAAAAAAAAATGACGTCAGGGCCTCTCCTAAGCTTTCCTTCCTCCATGGCAGCTTGAGTTCGATTAGGGTTAGTTTGTTTACAACTTGTTCAGGGACGTTTTTGGTGATATTTTCCGAATTACTGGGCGGATTTTCACGCGTTTTGTTTTTGGATGATCGCCAACACTTTGCGAAAGAGGAATGTGGAAGGAAATTGCCGGACTCACTCGTTTGCAGGTTGAAAATTGCAAAAAATGCCGCAGCTAGGCCGCCAGCAGCCACAGAGCCAGGAGACACCGATGATGATAGTAGACAGATGTAGTTTGAGGTGAAGAAATCACCTCTGCCGTACCACAGATGTATCGCGGGGAAGAGTGGGTAGGCTACCATCAGCGATCCCCCGGCCCAGGGAACGGTCGCGGCGCCACCAGCAAATTTTATTGTTTTCCTTTTTTTTTTTTTTTTTACAAAATTATTCTTCTTCTTTACTGTTCTTCTTTCTTCTGTCTTGGACTGTCCATTCCTGTCCTCTTGTACTTCTTTCTTCTGATTTGGTTTTTGGCTTGCTGTGGTCCTCCTGACGGCTTTTTTTTTTTTTTTTGTGGGTGTGTGTGTGTTGGTCTAGGACTGCCCCTGTGTGCGGGCTCCATACGGGCTGGCACAGATGTACCCACCATGTTTGGTCTAAAAGGCCCGCATGATTTCCACACTGGAGTTAGTCAGAATTTTCTAGAATAGTTTGTATCATTTCTTTCAATATGGTGGTGGTTCCTGTTTCTTTAATTATTTCTGGTTTTCTTTTGGAGATATCCTTTCCTAACATTTGTGTTAATTTTTTCCTTTGTGTCTTTGAGTGTAGTTGCTGTGATGTCTATCCAGCTTCGTCCATTTGTTCTTTCGAATGTTGGAGGAGAATTAGGTGAATTAAGGATAGCCAGGTTATATGCATTTAGAATTTCAATTATTGCATCCCCTCTTTCGTCTGCTATTGTACCCCATATAGGGTTTTTTGCATTGAAATCTCCTGCTATTAAAGTATGTTCTTTGTGTTGTTGGAGTATTAGTTCTAATTCAGATGTATGAGTTTCAATGTGTTCATTTGGAGGTGCATATATATTTATAATTAGAAGCTGTCGGTTCCACGTAATGCGTGATGCTATAAGTGTTTGTGTGACTTTGAGTGGAAAAATTTGGATGTTTTTGTTGTGTATTATGATTGCGGTTTTAGGGGCCTGATCAGATGCTAGAATTTTGTCTTTTAATGTGAATGATGTAATTTTGTTGTTGTGGCAGTATGGTTCTTGGATGATTGATATGTCCTGAAAGTGTTGTTTCTGAAAAACGTGAAGAAGTTTGTTTGCCTTGGATGAGTGTGCCAAATTGGCTTGTAATATTTTGAGTGTGTGTGGTGTGTTGTGATCTAAGTGTTCTGTGTGTTGTGTAGAGTGTGTGTGTAATGTGTGTGATGGGCAAGTGTTGTCAGAGAGTGTATCCTGTGCAGTCGGTGTTTTGTTTTGAGAGTGTATTTGGTCTATGGGTGCAGTGGAGTGTTGTGTGTGTGTGTGTTGGGTTGCGGGGACGAGTTCAGATTAGTGGCCATGGTTCAGAGGTGTTGCTTTTGGCTTACTGCCAGAGGGCTTCTTGTTTTGCCTGAAGTTGTCTGAGGGTGGGGCAGGCTCTGCTGCCCATGGGGTGTTCGGGATTGTGGCGGCCAGAGACAGTGCATGCCCTGCACTTAGGTGTGTCGCTGCGGCATTCGTCTTTTGTGATGACGCTGCGCACATATGGTGCATGCGCGGTCTTTGTTGTGGCAGTGCTTTGCCACGTACCCGTAGGTGGCGCACTGCATGCAAAGTGGCGTATTGTGATTAATGTAGATGGGAAAGGAGGTCCATCCCATCCTAACAAGGCGTTTCTCCCTCAGGCGTAGGTATATGTGTGTACTGGTGGCTAGGATCACAACCCTCCTGCCGTTTGGGTTGACATATTCTGCCGTGATGTGGAGTCCGTCCTCGTTTGTGAGGAGGGAGTTGCGTCTTTTTAGTTCGGGCACTATGTCCTCGCTCTCCAAATCCCTGGGGAGGCCAACTATCTTAAACGTCGGCCCCCTCAGGGCTGGTTGGTGAGTTGTAAGCTCATGAGCTCGTGGGTTATTCTCAAGAGCGGTCTTGAGCTTCTTTAACCCCTCCTGGCTGGTGGAGCTGACAGTCACCCTGTCCCCACTGACACGCATCTCCACATCCATAAGTCCATACTCTGCTGGATCAAAGTTTTTTTTGAGGAATGTGGCGATGGCGGTTAGTTTTGTGCCACTGGGGGTTTTAGCCTGGATGATGATGGTGTTAGTTTGGGGTGCTTTATCTTTTGTTTGAGCTTTGTGCTCTTCATTGTCTGCAGGTCTGGTTGGGGGGGGAGCCTTGATCTCCTTAAGGGCCTTCAGGGAGCCTGTGAGCTATGCGTTTTTAAGTGCAGCCGAGATGCAGGCAGTTTTTACATTGTTAAAAGCTTCAAGGAGCTTGTTTGTTATTGCCGTGGAAAGACCGTTACCCCGGCCTGCTGCTATGGCCTGCATAAATTCCAGGTCGTTCTTCTGTAGGATGGCGGCTGCATCCTCATTTCCCTCCACTGGAGTTGCCCCCTCCTCTGGGCCTGGTGCCCTTGCTGTGGTATTTTCCCGTGTGGGAGGATTTTTTGTCACATCCCTCTCGTCCTCGGATTGGTCCGAGCTCGAAGAGCTATCAGATGTGCTCAGAGGGTTCCCTTGGTTTGTTGTCTTTTTACTTGATGCCTGGCTACAGGTTCGTGCTGGTGTGCGAACCGTCTCTGAGGTGGGATCTTTTGGTTTGGTGCCCTTTTTTTTTAGAGTATTGTATAGTGGGACATGCCCCTCTGCATTTCTTTTACTAGTGGGTAATTTGGAATAGATAAGGTGATGGAGTTTTGGTAGGTAGGTTTGGGCATGGCCGGTCTCGAGGGAGAGGGCGCGCGCTCTTTCTTACGGCCTTCTCAATCGCCGCGTGAACAATGGGAATTTTTCTCCTTGAGTCACGCTCTCCGCCGCCGCAAGGGGCGCGACCTGCTCACCGTTCGCTCCGCATCTGCTTCAGTGGCGGCGGGTAGCTTTTGCCTGATTTCGCGCTGTCGCCCGCGGGTTTCGTGGTGAGTGCAGCCCCTAAATGAAAGATTACAGAAGGTAGATGCTGCAGCGGCATCCTGTCAACGTGCTACACACGTGAATGGAGTCTTTATATTAAAAAAACACTGTCACTCAGCAAACGTTCGACAAGCATATGACATGTATTGCGGCATGGTATCTACTTTTGTTCATTTTAATCTGAATTTTTTCCCAAGCCTGTACAAGAAGATGAATAAAAAAAAATGAATGAGCAGTGATCACATCGAAGCTTCTTCAAGGCAAACATAACAGCGACAATAGCAAAACCGTCTTTCAGCACTAGATGAGAAACCATTGATGTAGCACCGAAGATGAAAATAATTTTATAAAAATGTAATGTAAGTTGCACAATGCTTACATGACATAAAACGCTTTTAAGTTTTGTTATCAATTTTGCTATAATTTATAGACCAGCAAATGTTTTATGTTGCATTATAAACATTATTTTAATTTTGCAACTAAACGTTGGTTTAATGAAATGTTTGCATGATATCATAACTATTTCATGAAAAAAAAAAAACAGGAAATCTATTTCAAGCACTAATTCCTAGCAATATTTTCTTTCTTTTTCTAGTATGTTTTCGAACTAATAATTCCTTGTAACTATCTGTGCAGTAATGCCTGCCTTAGAGAGCAATCGCTGTCCCATTATTTTGGTAGAATGCTTTGCTTATTTCACATTCGGCACTGTTACTCAGGGGACACTCCTCAATAATGGATATAAAAACTTTTCTCTGTGCTATTTATTCAGAGGTGACTATAGGAGTTGTATGTCGCGCTGTATTGCGTAGCTGTGTACCGTCACCAATGGTACGTAGGCTACATGCTCGTGCAGGGTTGTTTTATCATTTTCAAGAACGCTAGTATAATGCTGCACATATATTAGATATATGTTGTTAAAATATTTATAGAAAGGTTATGCTAACGTTTATTTATAGCTCTATTAGGCGTTAAAAAAAAGAACGTTAGGAACACCGAAATAACATTTGACCAAAACTGAAATTGAACACTACTGTAATATTTTGAGCGATAGCTGGGCCGAAATAGAGGAGAACAAAAAATTAATTACAGTAGTGCCTCATTAATATGGACAGTTTTAATCTCGGGTTGTCCTTAAAACGAGTTGTCCGTAATAACGAATCGCGAATAAAATTTTTTCAAATATTATGCCATGATAGGATCTGCTTCTGCGCATAGTGGGGCAGATCCTATCATGGCATAATATTGAGGCTCTCTTCGGAAAACTAAGGCAAATGTGCGGAGGGAACGACATGCTAGATGCGAGAGCCGTAACAGCGGCACTTGACCACATTGTCAAGATGGAAGTTTCATCTGGGAGCCAAATCAAGGCATCTAGTGTCGACACCGACGAAATCATTTCAGCTCTGCCGCAATCAGTAACTGAGGAATTGAAAGAAGTGATGGTATCTCCTGTCATCCCATTACCCACTGTCACGTATTCTGGTTTAGCTTACGTCGCTGGATACATTGTGAAGTTAATCAGTGACTTCGGGTGAGACGCTTGTGCTATCCTTCTTGAAACCAGCGAAAGAAGCAGCCCCATGTACACTATTCTGCGAGGACAAGATTCTAGCGGACTACATTATCCAAAAGCAGAGTTTGTAGCCCTCTTGGACAAGGTTGTGTCCTTTTTTTTGAAAAAGCTGTCGTGCACTTACCACACACAAATGTCCTTGAAGTCCTTCAAATCTTAATCCAGCCAGAACTTGAGAACTCACCTTTGCTGAGTTGCCCGGAAGGCATTGACAATAGCCATGCTATAAGGTCCGCTTCTTTAATATGTGAGAAATTTCTCAGAATCCTTCTTGTCAATTATGCTAAGAAAGTGACAGAGAGGAACGAAAGGCCAGCTCCTTATGTGCACAAACCGTCCAGAAAGATTTTGAGACTTTAATTTTCTAGCTGCATGTACTGTTTTGATGAATGAGTGCAATGTGTTAACTTTGAAGGACATTTTTTTTTATTTGCTTGCCGCTCTTTTCAATTATGCATATCTGTTTGTGCCCATTTCCTTGATTAAATGTTTTTTATCACTGTATTAAACTGACTACGACTGTCTACGTGTGCGTCAGTCGCGAGACTACGTATACATCTGCTGTCTTTCAACCTACTGATTTTTTTTAAACGAAGCTAGAACAGCCCACTTCACTAGACAACTGAAATTTTAACTGTATGCGTAAATTTTTGTTCCTTACTCTGAATCTGAGACGTGCTATGAATTTTCGTCAGGGCCTCTTTTGCTCTAAACGAAAACGGCAGCGGTTGACAGAATATCCACCGAACAGTTTGCCATGCACTAGCGTCAGGTCGCGCTCTACATGCTCACAGCTTTCAAAGGCACAGTGCATAAAATGGTACATATAGTTTTGTGAAAAATTTAGGGGCAAAAAGTGTTGATGTAAGTGCACCCGAAACTTCATTCGACCGTGCGCGACAGCACTGACGAAGGAGCGCGCGCTCTCGCGCGCACGCGCATTATTGACTATTTTATTGCTCATACACGATAAATCAGACGCTAATTACGGCTTCTTCCTATAAGCCATATGGGGTGAAATATCAGGACCTGCCGGTGCAACCGATGCGGGCGGAGCGAAGAGCGAACGCGCGTTTCCCTTGCGCGTGAACGGCTGTAGCGGAGGAGCAGCAGTGGGGCGGTGGCGACCCCACCGAGGCGCGGCGGGCGGTGGAAAAAGACCCCATTGGAGAGGCCGTAAGAGAAGAGAGAAACGCGCTCTCCCTCGAGACCGGCCGTGGTTTGGGTTACTGAGACAGTCAGACACTCAAAAAAGCACAACGGTGGAGAGAACAAAAAAAAATTGAATTAGTAAGATTGAGATAGTGGTAGGGAGATGGAATACGGATGGGGAAATTGGATTAGGAAGTTAAGTTATACTGTAACGTAAAAAAAAAAAAAAAAAGTAGGGTGGTGGGATCTTGGAAGTCACTAAGTCGAATTTTTTAAAATTTTGGGTAAAATGATGGAATTGAAGCTTAAGTGAAAATAGTGTGCTTTTCCTGGGTGTTGTTTAGCTCGGGAGGAAGAGAGGAAGGCAGTTGTGTCGGTTTGAGAGAGTTATGAGTGAATGCTAGAGCTAGGGTAAGCTGGAGTGTCGTTTTGAGGCTGTCCGAATTTGAAAATTTTGCAAAAAATAGTGTAAATTTGTATTGTGTGGGTGGATTTGTGCGAGTTTAGTGTTCTTTTGTTCATAAGAAGTTGAACTTTAAGAATATTCAATTATTGACGTTGTGTGGTTGTTCGTTCGGAAGTTAGGTAAACACGTGGTGGTGATGGTGGTCAGTTCATGCGCTCTCGGGTTCTCCTCTATAGCCTTCTGGAGCTTGGAGAGACCCTGTGAGCTGTTGGACTGAACCACCACCTTGTCTGATGTAATCTTCATTTCCACCTCAGTGAGTCCAAATTCTGCCGGGTCGAATGTTCTGTGAATAAATGTGGCTATTGCATTTGCATTGGTTCCAGAGGGAGTTTTCGATTTGATGATTAGGGTTTGTGTGGGGGTAGGAGAAGGCCCTTCCTGATTGTTAGGAGTTCTAGCGCTGTTCTGAAGGGGAGTGGCAGTTGATTTTTGTTCGACGTGGGCCTTTAGCTCCCCTGCTAGCTCTGCATTCCTAAGAGAAGCAGTTATTAGCGCCGCCTTGAGGTTGTTGAAGGCGTGCAGCAGCTTGGAGGAATGCTTCTTTTCCAGCCTGTGGGCTCTGCTCGAGGCCAGTGCCTTGGCGAATTCGGCATCATTGTCAACGAGGAGGTTTGCGATGTCCTCGTGTGTGGTTAGGGAGGCAGTTCTGTCCTCTGTCTGTTCCTTTTGTTTGGGTGCATTTGTGCCTGATTGTAGTGTTGATGTGGTGTGTTCCTCATCTGATTCGTCAGAGCTTTCGTGAGATTGAAATGTTGTGTGTGATGGTTTGGGTGTTTTCGTTTGGGCGTTGTGGGATGAGGATGATTGAGAAGGCTGAGTGTCCTGTAGTCGTGGGAAGTCTGGTGTCTCGTTCTTGCCCCCTGGTGTGTCCAATAGGGGCTTCTTAGTCCTCTCCCCTTTCTTGGTTAGTACGGTGTAACTTGGGGTTGGTTTTGGTGGTGGAGGATGGTGGACGTAACCCTGAATGATGGCCGGATAACGGCGAAATTCGGGGAAATCAAGGAATCCCAAACATTGAGAACAAACAAGTTGAATGAATTGGTTCACAGGAAGGGAAAGGCGCAGTAACTGTCGCACTTGCTCTGTGGACACCCGAACCGCGCCGAAGGGAAGGGAGGAAGGTGGGAATGAAAGTGGAAAGAGAGAAAGAGGAGCCGTAGTGGAGGGCTACGGAGTAATTTCGACCACCTGGGGATCTTTAACGTGCGCTGACATCGCACAGCACACGGACGCCACTTCGTTTCGCCTCCATCGAAACGCAGCCGCCGAGGCCGGGATACGATCCCGGGAACTCCGGCACAGTAGTCGAACAAACAAGGCAAAATATGTTATGAGAAAAAAAAAATTAGTGAGAGAATTGAGATGGGATATAAAAGATTGACTAAACGTGGTGAGATAAACTTAGGGGAGTAAGTTGAGTGCTATGGAAGAAAGTTGCAATTGTTGCAATTTTTGGGGTAAATTGTTGGAAATACTGTTAACGTAGACGGAATATGTTGTTCCTGGGTGTTGTTTATATTGTCGCGAAGAGATTAAAGCAGTTCTTGAGGTTTTGAAGAGTTAGGAATGATTTTACTAACCTCGTGGTAGAGTAAGATTGAATGTTGTTTTATGGCTAAGTCCGAATTTGAAAATTTTGGAAAAAATAGTGTAAATTTGGATTGTGTAGGTGGAATTGTGCGAGTTTAGTGTTGTTTATGCACATGGGGGAAAAGACAAAGGAATTTGAGGTTTTAATTAATATCTTGTTAAATATTAAGGTGAGAAGGTTAATGGGGGTGTCCTTGGAATGGGGGTGAGGAGGGGAATCTATTGATGTATTATTTAACAGGTGGAGTTAATTGAAAGGTGACTATTTGAATTTGTTTTTCTAATTAGGTGTTTCAATTAATGAAGTATTTCCAGTTTTTAGGCTGTAAATTAATTATTAATGATGGGAAGAAAATAAAAATTGTATGACACTTTGCGGTAAGTAAATATCTACACAATGGTGTAACTTTAACCGAGCTACGACAAAAATTTGAAAAGATATAGTGGAAAATGTGTGGCCGTAAGATCAAGACTCACTCAGGCTGGCGGTTAGCTGGCGGAGCTCGGGAGCGTGCGTCCGTCCGTGGCGGCGGCCGGAAGGAGAGTCAGTAGATAGGGACAGATGTAGTTTGAGGTGAAGAGATCACCTCTCCCGTACCACAGATGTATCGCGGGGAGAAGGGAGCCAATTGAAAATAAAATAAAACGGTATAGAACCAAAAGGATATTTTGTAAAATAATGAAAGAATATGAAATGGGGTAAGGGGATAGGGAGGTAAAGTGGGAAAGAGTGGGTAGGCTACCATCAGCGATCCCCCGGCCCAGGGAACTGTCGCGGCGCCACCAGCAAATATTATTGTTTTCCTTTTTTTTTTTCTTACAAAATTATTCTTCTTTACTGTTCTTCTTTCTTCTAGCTTGGACTGTCCACTTGTACTTCTTTCTTCTGATTTGGTTTTTGGCTTGCTGTGGTCCTCGTGGGTGTGTGTGTGTTGGTCAAGGACTGCACATGTGTGTGGGCTCCATACGGGCTGGCACAGATGTACCCACCATGCTTGGTCTAAGAGGCCCGCATGATTTCCACACTGGAGTTAGTCAGAATTTCCTAGAATGGTTTGTATCATTTCTTTTAATATGGTGGTGGTTCCTGTTTTTTTAATTATTTCTGGTTTTCTTCTGGAGATATCCTTTCCTAATATTTGTGTTAATTTTTTCCTTTGTGTCTTTGTGATCTCGCATAGTTTCAGATAATGGTCGAAGTCTTCTCCATCTATTCCACATTTACATTTAATGTTATTTCTGATATTAAATCTGTCTAGATAGAATGGAAAGCGGTCGTGGCCTGTGAGTGCTTGGGATATGTAGTGATCTGTAGTGAAATGTGCTGGAATATGTTTTATATTTTTAATCCAATGATACAGTTGGGAGTTTTTACCTTCATTTTTCCATATATCGTTCTATTTAGCTGTGATTTCTTTTTTCAGTTGAAGTTTGATGAAGTGTTTTGTTATTGGAATTTGCAATATGCTTCCATTTTTTGCGGCAGATTTAGCAAGTTCATCTGCCTTCTCATTTCCAATACATCCCTGATGCCCTCTTGTGAAACATAGTGTGATTTCGTATTCTTTTGTCTGTTGAAGCTTTTGTTTAATCTCATTTATGAATAAATTATTATTACTGTTTTTCAATCCATTTAATGTACTTAGGCTATCTGTAATTACGAAATGTTTAGTGTCCTTTTCCTGTGTTAAAATGTAGGCTATTGCTTCCTTGATGGCCACTGCTTCTGCTTCAAAATTGCTGCTGTAGTTGGGAAGTTTATATTGTTGTTCAAAGAAAATGGAATTTTTGTTATCGTACATAACGTATGCTGCTCCTGTGTTATTGTCTGTTTTTGAGCCATCAGTGTATATTCTTCCTTGTCTATGCTCTTCTGGATTCAATTCCTCATAAGCATATTTAACCTTTTGTGTTGGATGATAATTCCAATTGTCCACTCTGTCTGCTATCTCTTTTGTTGTGAACACTTGATCTTCCCAAACGAACGGTTTATTTTCTCTTAATAGTTTATAGATTTCGTTTTCTTGTTCTATTTTCAAATGAACTGGTGGTAAATTTGCTAAGATGTTTAGGGCAATGTTGGAAGTAGTCCGATAAGCTTTTGTTATTAAAATTAGTGGGTCGATGTATTGCTTTAAGTTTACGTTTAAGTAAAACCTTATTTTCATACCACACTGGTGAAACATATGCTATTTGTCTCTCTATTGCCCTAATATAAATTTTTCTTAACGTTTCGCCCTTTATTCCTCTATTCGCAACTTGCCTAAATTATTCACTAGTGTTTGAACTTTGTCTCTAATGAACTTTAAATGTGGAACAAAAGAGAGTTTGTTATCGAAGATAACTCCTAAAATTTTTAACTCTGGAGTTGTTCTTATTTTATGTTGACCTAGATTTATTATAGGAGGTCTTGTACCGTAGTCTTTGCCAATAGTTTTTGTACTTGATTTTGAAGGAATAAATGTAATCCCTAAATTTATTCCCCACTGTTGTATACTATTAGCTTTGTTTTCCAACTCGTTCCTTGCTTTGTATTTTATCGTGACAATGATATCATCTGCAAATGCTTGAATTTGTGTCTCTTCTGGAAGATTTAACTCAAATATATCTGTTATTGTAAGGTTCCAGTAAAATGGGCTTAGTGGAGACCCTTTGTGGTGAACCTGCACTTAACGATTTTGTTATTTTTTGCATTGATGCATTGTATATAATTTGTCGTTCTCTCAATATCGAGTCAGTAAATTTACTTAGATTCTTGTGAAATTTATAGTTATTTAGTTTTTGAACTACTATTTCTGGTTTTATTGAGTTGAATGCATTCTTGATATCTAATGAAATTATTGCTATACCTTTATGGTCCAATTTTGCATGTGTTATTTGTCGTTTGATGTTGTTTAGAGCCATGGTTGTTGATGTATTATGCTTGAAACCATATTGAAGCTTGGGGAAAAGATTGTTAATATGAAAAAAATAGTACAGTCTGTCTTTTGTAATTTTTTTGAGAACCTTGCCTAGAATAGAATTTATTGCTATGGGTCTATACTTCTCCACTCCTGTCTTGTTTTTCTTATCGGCTTTAGGGATTAGAATTATTTTCGATTGTCGCCAAAGTTTCGGAAAATATCCTAAAGTGAAGCATGCGTTAAAAAGATTTACGAAAGAGGATTTATGGACAAAGTACAGTTGTTGTATGAATTTAGCGTTTAAGTCATCTGGCCCAGGAGTGACATCTTTCCTAAGGTTGCTAACGGCACCATCGACCTCATCGTCCGTTAATGGGACGTCATTGTCCACCTCTCCGAAATCAGTTTGTCTTCTCCCTTGTGATACTCTCGTTTCTCTCATTCTGTTTCTCTCTTCCTTACCGTTCATACCTTTTCCTTCCCTTTCATGTTCCTGCGGGGTTTGCTTTGCAAGTGTTTTTGGTGTGCAGGTTTCATGTTGTACGTCTGTTGTTACTATTGTGGGAGTGTAGCCTCGAGGGGTTCCTGTGATTCTGGCCTCGAGTTGGTGTTGTGAACTAAGTGGGGTGCTATTTACTATTTCTTGGTCATTTGTCTGGTCTGCTACTGTTCCTTCGTTTTCTCTGTGCGTAGTGCTGTGTGTCGTTGGGGTGTCGAAATTGTCGTCGTCCTGATTTGTCACATTTCCCAGATTCCTTCGTAATAGTACATCTAAGATGTAATGAATTGTTTCTGAAAGCGATTCTGTTTGATGTCCATCTTCTTTAGTTATACTTGGAATGATTACTGGAGTTTTAGGTTGTCCTTTTGCTATCTTATATGGGAAGTTAAATGGGTTTTTTCCAATTTTTGAGCAGATCGTGTCCCAGCTTTTCTTCTTTGCTTCTGCTAACATGTCGTTATATATTGCATGTTCTTTGTAATATTGATCCTTGAAAATTTTCCGATTTTGTCCTCTTGCCTTTTGGTATCTCCTCATTGCTCTATCCCTCTTCCTTTCAATTTCTAAGTCTGTTGACCATCACGGGTTTAACTTGTGTTTGCTAGCTTTCCATTTAGTTTTATATTTGTCTTGAAGATTTCCAATTTTTTGACAAAGCGTCTCTACGATTTCATCTATTTCGTTGGCTGAATCGAAATTCATTGTTTCCTCGATCCAGCTATTTTTTGCCAGAATCTCAAGAATTTTTTGTTTTGTCTTGAACGTAATGTGATATTGTGCTGATTGTGTTACTCGGGAAATTATCGTTTGGATATATCTGTGGTCACTGTAATTGATATATTTTTAATATATCACAATATATCACAATATATTTAAGGACTGACCAATTATTGACGTCTGGATATAAGTTTTGGTTGACTATAGTGAGATCTATCCAACCTTTTGCTTGAGATGTTTTAAATGTTGCCGGTGAGTCCTGTCCGTTTAATATTACTAGGTTGTTTCTAGTTACCATTTCAAAAATTTCTTCCCCTTTTTCATCGGTTTCCTTGCTGCCCCAAATGGTGTTCATTGCATTGAAATCCCCTAATAGTATTAAGTTTTCCTCTTTGTATTGTGTTATTAAATGTTCTAATGTTACGATTAACGGAATTATATCATCATTCGGTGGCAGGTAGCAGTTAATGATTACTATTTCTTTATCTCCCTTGTTGATTTTAGCAACTATTATTTTACTTTCGACTTTAATTGGAAAAATTTGGGTTGATTCGTCGTGAATGATTATTGCTGTTTTGGGGTTTTCATTGTTTGCTATTATTTTGTTTTTAATGGGGAATGGAATTATTTCGTTTTTCAGATGTTAGGGTTCTTGAATTACAGATATGTCTTGTTTGTTATTATTGTTAAATTTGGCAAGTGCTTCGTTTGCTTTGAAAGCCCATGCTAAGTTTACCTGTATTATACTAATACTTGCTGAGCTGTTTTCAGTTGTTCTTGCTGATTGCTGGTCGCAGATGTCAGTTGACGCCATGGTGAGAGCTTGGTTTAGTTCAATCGTTGAATTATTCTTTCCTTTTCTTCTTTAACTTTCCGTTGATATGACTTACAATGGTAGCTCAGAAGAGAGTGTCCACATTCTTCTATTGTGAACCCTGCGTTTTTGCAAATAAGACACCATGATTCCTCGTGGCAATGGTCCGCCGTGTGTCCCAGACGGGAGCATCTCTGCCATCCAACATTGAGATGAGTCTTATCCTTCATCTGAAGATAAGCTCTTTTGTTTATTGCCAAAATGACCGTTCTTCCGCGTCGTCCTGTCCGTGACATCTTGATCTTCACGTCTTCTTCCTCACAATGGAGACCATTTTGTTTGATGATTATGCATGGAAGTTCTTTGTCTGTAACGTCTTCTTCAACTCCCACTATCTTCAAATCGAGTCTCTTTTCGTTAGGATTCTTTATTTCGAAATCCTTCAGTTTCTCATCTTCCTGGACTTTCTTGGAGATTGCCTCCAGCGATTCGGGATGCTATGAGACCACGACCCCATCTCGTCCCGTCCTCACGGTGGTATCTTGCAACTGGAGCTCCACTGGGTCAAGTCGTCTTTTCAGTTCCTCCAGAATTGCTTCCTTCCTTTTGTGTTCCGACGTGATGATGATTGCCTTGTACTCCTTTTTCAGTGGCAATCTTGTTAATCCATTCATGCGCGTCACTAATTAGATGATGAGGCATTTGGCTAAAAAAACAGTTTCTCCTGCCAGCGCAAAGCTAACAAAAGTGGGTTGTGGCCGCTACAGGGCTTCGCATCACCGACACCGAAGCAGCGGGGCCGTAGCCCCACTGCGTTTGGCAAGCGGGCAGCTTCGGCTCCATGAGGTGCGTTTAGCTACCTATTGGAGGGAAAAAATATAAATAAATGTTACAACCACAATGATGGAAAAAAGTAGCGGCCGACTAATACACTAAGGAATAAAGAGGAAAAGAACCCAACTCAAGCCGGAACAAGGAAAATAGGAGAAAAAAAAAAAGAATTAGAGAGCCCCCCCCCATGCCCTTGCAGTCGCGCTCGCTGCAAATCGTTTTCTTAGTAAACCTTTGAAGGCAGATGAGGCTTCCCAGAAGGACACGGGAGGAAAGCCAGATCAGGTCAAATTTGGCGAGTCCCAGGGCTTTGCCTGCTTCACTTGGAGCAGGGCAAAGCATACCTCTCGCTCCAAACGCCATACCAAATACTTGGAATTTCTTGGCAGTTATAAATTTAAAACGAAGAGTCGAATATTTCTTTATTTTGTCTCTACATTTGCTGGTAAGGAGAAAAAGAAAAGGAGAAAATGAGAAAAACAAACGGAAGTCATTTTTAATAAGTAAAAAATATGTACATGTCAACTACCAGACATTGTTAATATGCCCCAGGGGCATAGTCATTTTGAGCACTACCACCTTTGTGGCGCTTTTTCAGAGCACGCTGCAAATTTTCTGCCGATGCACGCTTGCTTGTAGATGCAACGGACCGAAGCTTGTCCTTTTCTACCATACGCCGCACACTTCTCTGGCCAGGATTCAAAAACAGCTCGTTCAAAATTCCTACCGAGGTCCTTTGGTACCCTATATTAAACTTCAAGACTGCTTCTGCAACTGCGGCCTCAACACTGAAGAGGGATGCGTGCCTTTCTTTTGGTGCCAGTGCCCATATGAGAGAGTGCAGGCTCTCATTATTATTTTGGGTTTTTCCCCTTGCACATCTCTCAAGGAGCTTCTTGTCAGAGAGGTGCTCATAAATTGGTCGCAATGCCTTGCATACATGACTAGGAAGGCTGTAGTGGTGCCTTGGGGCTGGCTCTCCTTTGGCACTGGCAGCATTTTGCCGGCACCAGGAACTTGAACCTGTTGGGCAAAGGCTGTGATCCGACTCCTGATCATTTGATGTCACATGATAATAGGTAGCCATCACCGCTTTTGCCATTTCTTCTATGTTGCCACTGTGGGACTTGAGTGCCCAGCCATAGTAAGAACTTTGCTTGTTGACTAGATCACCAGTTAGTCTGCCTTTACCACCAAGTGGTTCCGAGCCTGACCCTTTTTGTTTTGACAGCAGATTGCGGAGAGCTGTCCCCATCCGCTTTTGAACATGGTTAATGCAATCTTCTTTGGTGACCTCAACGTAGCCATACACTTGGTCATCTTTCGGCGTCATAAATACGGCAAAAAAAGGAAAAAGTCGTCGATCGGCAATGCTAAGGTGCTTTGGTGTTGCGAGACGCCGAAAACGAGCAGATTCCTGCGTCCAGTGACCGTGTCGACGAACCTACGGATCAGCTAGGCCTAGCGGGCCCGAACTCCACGGCGAACTCCACGCCGATGCCTTGTCGCCGCAGTTGACACATGTCAAGAAAAGCTTGACAGCGAGGCCGTATTCGCGATCACCTCGGCTGATTGTGGATTGCGGAGAGCTGTCCCCATCCGCTTTTGAACATGGTTAATGCAATCTTCTTTGGTGACCTTTGCTTTCCGTCCACACGCGGCGAACTCCACGCCGATGCCTTGTCGCCGCAGTTGACACATGTCAAGAAAAGCTTGACAGCGAGGCCGTATTCGCGATCACCTCGGCCGATTGCGGATTGCGGAGAGCTGTCCCCATCCGCTTTTGAACATGGTTAATGCAATCTTCTTTGGTGACCTCAACGTAGCCATACACTTGGTCATCTTTCAGGGCGAGGAAGGACCGGCTGTCGCCGTCTGACAGCACCGTTGTATATCTGAGGTTGTTCTTCTGGAGCGATCTTCTAAATAGGATTAGGGCTGCTTCTACTTCCATCTCACCAGCCTTTTTATCAGTATTTTCTGGCAGACGTGGCTTGCTCTCCATTCTTGGTACGTGGGGTCGTCCACTTTCGGTCCCCGCTCACAACCTGCGCAAAAATTGCTCAGGACAACGTAGTCTAGGACAAGCCCCGTAAAAAGCTCGATGACAGTGCCGACTCCGATGTGGGAAGAATGCCAACGAGTCATCCAAGTCCCATCGTAGGACACGGCTACGTTGCCAGGATTGTCAACGTTCAGTTCATCGTACAGCTTCCGGACTGACTCCGCGCATTCAACGGTCACTTTCTCGGCTGCACGCGTCGCGGCAGGCGTCAGCTTTTCTTTTACGTAGCTCTGCCACGTTTTCGTGTGCAGTCCACGATGGAAAATATTCATCGCGGCAAAGATGTCGTTGAATGCAGTCCGCCGATTGCCGGTACTTTGCATCGCGCGCGCAGCCAGAATGTTCACAGCGAAAGGATTTACACTTTGCTTTCCGTCCACACGCGGCGAACTCCACGCCGATGCCTTGTCGCCGCAGTTGACACATGTCAAGAAAAGCTTGACAGCGAGGCCGTATTCGCGATCACCTCGGCCGATGTTAACACTCCACACGTTTTACACCTTGCACCGTCAAGAAGGCTGTTGATCGACTCGATGCAAATCACGGCGAAGCTCGTCTCGTCAAGCGAGCAGATCGCGGCATCGCTGGCGGCAAAGTCTGTCTTACGTTTCGTTGCTGGCGTTGAATCCAACTCCCACAGTTTGGCGTCGGCTTTTCTCTTTTCACTTGCCAGATCGGAAGGCGTCAGAAGCGTTGTATCGTGACGAACGCGGCTGATGACGTCGGAAGTGTGCTCGCTTGACGGGCCCGCTAGGCCTAGCTGATCCGTAGGTTCGTCGACACGGTCACTGGACGCAGGAATCTGCTCGTTTTCGGCGTCTCGCAACACCAAAGCACCTTAGCATTGCCGATCGACGACTTTTTCATTTTTTTGCCGTATTTATGACGCATCGCAAACTTTCTCGTTGGCGTAGACATCGCTGCGAGATCTCCGATGCGTTCGAGGCTGACAGCACTAGGCAAGATGGCGTCTAAGGGCACGGCTCCGACTGCCCTGACGCGCGCAGCAGACGACGCGAGACGCGAACGGCCAATCACAGGGTCCCTTTTTGTCACATGCACCGAAGCAACGAATAGGAACGTGTGCTGTGGCTTTTTTTCTTTTCTTTGTATCGAACCAATGAGCGAAACGACGTGCAGGAGCGCGAAATTTGAAGGCGAAAAGCCACTCTTTCGAAAGAGACCAAGATCGCCGTGAGGCGGCCGTGGAACGGAAGCTATACTTTTTTGAAAATTCGCTCTTTAGTGAAAACATCAGCTTGAAATGAGCCAGCCGACTTGTTATAAATTGATATTACGCCTCAAATATTGACACGAGAGGTGAGAAACTTGGTGGAATCAGAGAATAATAGTTGTAGATTCTAATACTTCAGTTTCCTAAAAATTGATTTTTTGGGCGATTTTTCCGCCTTCAAGACCCGTGTCCCCCCTCAACAGGGCGATCCAAACGTTGGTGTCACCGGACGAGCAGCAAGGTGAAGGGGCCCCCGCTGTCCATCGGCAGGTCCCAGAAGCCAGCGTGACGGGAGGGTGTTGTTCCCGCTGACGCACCTTTGTTGGCAGGCAGGGGGTTAGCCTCCCCTCCCGTTAAGCCGGACTGGTTCCGTGAGACTCCGAGCTTCGGTGATTTACGGCCGCAGGGTAGCAGGCAGGAACGTAAACAATGGCAGCAGGTCCAGGCGGCTTCACTTGATATCTGCACAACCCTCCGGATCTCCAAAAAGGTTGAATAAATTGAGCAAAATGACCATTTGGTAAAATGCGGGCCAATGCGAATGCCAAGCAATTTTATCCAGCACCGCACTGCGTTCCGTTAATCCGAACGAAGCACGGGCATCCGCAGTTCGTTTGCCGGCATAATAATCTGGTTCCACAAAATTTCCGATTCTCCTTCTCAGCCCAAAAATACCAAGTTCATTTGAACGAAGTTAGCTTTCTCTAATTCAGCGAGATGTTCGGCTACAGCGAGGTCAATATAAAACAAGCGAAATGCATTTGCGCATGCTGTATGCCACGGTTAGCCTGTCCTCCGATGTGCGACAGGCAGCTCCCAAAAAGAGCCTTAAGCCTACTCGCTCTAGCGCTAAGGACAATAGCTAGAACGCAACGCCGCGAGGATGTGCGTCTCCGCCAAAGAGCCCAGGGTGGCCCTACTCGCTCGCTGCCATCCAAAGGCAACTTCTGAGCGAACGGCGCCCACCGCGTCCAGCGGTGTCGGAGCGCCCCGGTGCTTTCCGGCAATCACGGCTGCAATACCAGTCAGCCGATTGCGGCACCTGGCTCCCAGAGCCAAAGAGACAGAAGAGGAAATATTTACAAGTTACAACTATATACAAGAAAAGTAGGGCCACCGTCCCGGCTGAGGCACTCGCTCGCTTCCGGCGTGCTGTTCTCCGTGGACGGCTCGGTCTCGCGCTCAATGTACGGACCTCGTGGCTGCACCTCTCGAAGGTCTCAGCACACACACACACACAAATACATTCACGGCCATTTGTTCTCGCTGCAACTCCTCCCACCTCGCTGTCAAGAAAGCATATTAGCCTTGCTAGCATAGCGATGTCGGGTCAGGCCTAATGCTAAAAGTCCGGGCAGGCACTCCACGCTGCGAACTGACTATCGTCCTTTGTCCCTAGGGAGGGGAAACTAGCTCAAGTGCTTCTGTACAAGAGAACCACGTTGAGGCGCCATTGTGGGGGATATAGAGGGAATGGTCTTCCGCCCCGCTCCTACTCCGCAGGTGCAGCGTCCTCGCTAGCGACCCGCGGAGGGGAACAAAGGGGACAAAGGAAGGGGACGACACATAGTTAATACTCCAATGCTATTTATTGCACTTGCAAATAATACAGAGCATGCCGGCTAGCTATACATCAACAAGGTTTTCATTGGAAGGGCAAGGCTACGTAAGAAGGACTTTTGACTCACCGGCTGGGGAATGGGGGTGCGACTTCGGCGGCGGACATTTGCACGCGCCGTGAATATGGCGGCCGGGATCTCCCGTGCGCGCCGCATTCTTCGGACAAAGCCATACCACGACGTTTGCTGCGGGAGGCGGCGAGAGCGTGCGGTATTTACCGGTCGCTTCGCCGTTGGGAACCAGAAGATGGGCGGTCGTGCACAACGGGTCCTCCCGTGTGCGCAGCGTACTCCGTGCCCGCTATCCCCCGGCATTTACCGCGAGAGGCGGCGGGAGACGACCCCTCTCGTTGCCGGCTGGATCCAGAAGCCTTCTCTCGTCTTCTCGCGGGAACCCGCGTAGACGTCTTGGTGGCGCACCCATCGCTGGTCTCCTTCCCCCAAGGGGAGGCATTTACCTCCTCTCCCAGCCGGCGCTGCCATGAAGCTCGTTAGGGTGGTGGTGGTCGGTCGCGGCGAAGGGGGAGGAAACTGGTTTTCCACACCGAGAAAACATACGAAGAGGCGCGAAAAGAGCACTGAATATTTCCTCCGCTCCCTATGCTGACGCAGCCCGCAGAGGGGCCAGGCCGCATCTAGTAACGGTGGGCACGCAGTGCAATGCTGCTCATGTGCTCCCACCACGGCTCCTCACTAAGCAGCCACCGGCTGCCCCAATCTTTGCAATCCCGGAGGTCCCTTTCTCCCAGACCTCCGGGACACCAAAGACATCTGAGAGGAACTTGGTTCCTCTGGAAAAACCTCCTGCCTCCATGCCTTCACCAGAGGCGATGGAGGTTAGCGTGGACTCCACAGCGTCAGTGGCGCCTAGGGAGTCCGCCAATGAGAGGCGGTGCCTGTCGGACCGCTCCAAATTGAAAAAACATACGCCAATTAAGCTACCTGATAAAGGCGGCGAGTCTTAAACCCACTGTCTCATCCACATCCCGCACTTACAAAAATGGCTGCTGAGAGTATCGTTTATTGGAACTGTCGGGGACTACTAAATAATCTGGATGATATATATGAAATCCTTGCCGAGCACCAACCAAACATATTTTGTCTGCAAGAAATCCACTTAAAACCAGCAGACACAAGTTTCCTCAAGCATTACCTCGTATTCAGGAAGGATAGGCAAGGCAGCACTCGCCCCTCTGGCGGTGTTGCCATTGTAACTCAAAAATCAATCTCATGCCGAAGCATCTCACTTAATACAGACCTAGAGGCAGTGGCAATACGAGCCTTAATTTTTGGTAAAATAACAACAGTGTGTTCTCTGTACATTCCTCCAGATTATAGGTTAAGTAGCGAAAGTTTTGAAAAGCTAATTGATCAACTTCCGGAACCATGGCTGCTGGTCGGAGACTTTAATGCACACCATCCATTATGGGAATGTACAAGAACCGACTCCCGAGGTGTGCTAATCGAAAAATTCTTATTGTCCTCTGGATCATGCCTTCTTAACACAAAAGAGCCAACATACTACAACATACTACATAACACATACACATCCATAGGTTTAGCTATTGGCTCACCAATGCTCTTAGCAGCTACAGAGTGGGTTGTAATTAACAATCTATATGGAAGTGACCATTTTCCAATCACTGTTAAGTATGCAGGTAATAAAAATGAAAATGCATCTAATCCTAGAAAGTTCCTGCACAACAGAGATATCCTGATTGTATTCCCTCTTGAAAATCCTTTAATGATTGATTCGCCTTAAATGCTTGTGCGAGATTAACTTGAATAATTTCTAATTTTTCCTGTTCTGTATGATTTTTTGTCGCTTTAGTTGATGCTGTTTTTGCACTGTCGTGACTGATGCTTTGTCCCGCCATGATGGTTGCTGAACTTAGAACATTCTTTGTAATATCTTTGCCTTTTCTTCTCGCAATACAGCGACAAGAGCGGATGCTTACATTCTTCTCTCGGTATGCCTTCATTCTGGCAAGCTGCACAATGTGGGTCGTTCTCACATTCTTCTGTTGGATGTCCTCTTCTCGAGCAGTTCACGCACTTTTCCTGTTGGTTGCAGAACTTGCCTGAATGCTCCAGGCAGGGGCATTTTGTGCATCTTGTAATAAAGATGTCATATACTGCACATCTTTCCCACCCGATGTTGATGTGGGTTCTGTCTTTCAATCCGAGGTATGCCTTCTTGCTGACGGCGACGATCACAGTGTCTCCATATCGTCCTTTCCACTTGGCTTTGATCTCCACATCGCTCTGCTCGCACTGCAAGCCATTTTGTGCGATGATCCTCGAGATGATCTCTTCATTCATTTCTTGGTCCACTCCAACCACCTTCAGTTCTAGTCTTCTTCCTCTGGGTTCTTGGACCTACAGGTGCCGCAAGTTGCTGTCATTTTGGATGCGACTTTTAATTTTCTCTAGTGAGTTTGCATCCGTGGAGACGATGACAACTCCTTCTTTGCCTTGACTCATTGTTGTATCTCGGAGCTGCATCTCCAGTGGATCCATTGTCGTCTCTAGGTCACTTAAGACTTTCTCAGTCTTCCGCTTCTTTGACAGCACGACAATTGCTTTCGTCTCTTCCGGCTTGTTTTCTTCTGGAATGCTGCGCACCACATCAGCAATTGACGGTGCCTCATTTTGTTTCCTACATTCCGCTAGACTGCCCTTCAAAAATTGATTCTCGTGTGTTGCCTCCAGAGTAAGGGCTTTTAATCTGCAGACTTCGTTGGTAATGGAGTCAATGTGGTTGTTGACTTCCTTGTCACCTGCCGTGAGTTGTACTATCTTGACAAGGTGCCTGAAGATTGACTTATCAATTCTAGCCATCCTTGTCAACAGTGTTTCCCCTTTCTCATTGGTTTCTTCTTGGTCTGAGTCTTTCAGTGCCTCCTGGCTTCCTGTAGTTCTGTTCTTTTCGTATCTTTCCCTCCTCTCTTCTGAATCCACCAAACTCGTGATTTCGGTGTCCGAGTCATACATTGCTTCTTTTGAAGTTCTTTCTGTTGTCTTCTTTTTCCCCTTGCTTGCAGGTTTTTTGAACATTTCTTTGTCCGTTTTCCTCTGTGCCCGCTCTTGGTCTGACATGGTGTATTCCGCACAGTCCAGTTACTGTTGTGTCGTCTCTCCTTGGAATCTTCTTCGGGCGTGGCCCAAACAAACTTGTTTGCTGTCCTTCCAACTCAAACCAAAAGCGTTTTTCTTAAGCCGATTTGTTGTCAATGGACCATTTCTGTCGCCCAAAGTCACTTTCGGTTGATTTTGTGAATTGATCTTTAATTTTCTTCGGGCATAGCCCAAACGATTTTCTCAATAATCAATTCAACTTTAGTGCTCCACGGTTTTAATTTCAATGTTCCGAGGCCAGCTCCGTGTCAGTGGCATGTATTCAAAAAGAGGGGACTTTCAACTCCTGATGTTGTGAATTAAGCTTCCACAATTTTTCTTCGGGCGTAGCCCAAACGCTCTTCTTGGCCACCACCTCTTCAAATTGGGTGCCCCACTGCACTAATTACCTTGTCCCGCGTGCAGCTTAACACTCTGTGGCGTCTATGCGGCTGACGGCATGGTGAACTCAAATGTTGTGAATTCTTCTCCTATGTTGTACCACGCTGGCTAGATGCTTGTCCGTACATGGATTTTAACAACTTTTCCTTGTTAATTTGGTCCTCCTGAATCTGAATTAAAAATCTTTCCCGCTAGTTTTGGCGGCTTTTCAGTGATGTCTGATACCACTGTAGTTTAGGCAACCTTGTGCACCCTTGATTTGCTCTTACAACCAATATCTCGAAAACTAGCAATCATAGACAAAATCCGATTTCACTTTTGGAAAGCTTTTAAAATGATGTGTTATACTTTTCTGTAGCTCTAATATTTAAAAAGTTATTCCACGTTTTGTCCCGCCAGTAGTCCTACCCAGGTACAGGCCCCTACTCCTCGGCTCCCATGCCCAGATGGTATTTTAGCTCATAACTTAATTTTTGGTCTATCGAAGGCCTGTTTTTTTTTTTGTTATTTGATGTTCCTTGTTAGTTCCTGATGCTTCGGTGACTAAATTTAGATATTGGGAGCCCTTATTTATCAAGTTTCGAGCGTTTTTCCGCGGCGGTTATGGCTCGGTTAGGGTTAGGTTGTTTACTTCTTGCTTACACAGGTTTTCGGTGATGTCTTCGGAAATAATGGTCGGATTTTCACGCGGTTTGTTGCTAGAAGTTCGCGAACGCTTAGCGAAAAAGGATTGTGGAAGGAATTTGCTGAACTCACTCGTTTGATGCTTGAAACTTGTAAAAAACGCCGCAGCTCGGCCGCCAGCAGCCACAGGGCCAAGAAACACCGATGATGATCAGTAGATAGGGACAAGAATTAGGGTGGGCGAATAAAAAAAAGGAAAAAATAATTGTGCCCGGCCCGCACCGCATAAAGCACAACGGGCTTAAACCAATAAAATATAAATAAAAGGGTAAAGAAAATAATTTTGCATTGCAGAAAAAAAAAAAGGGATCTACCACCATCAGCGAAACCACAGCCGAGGGGGGCCCGGCTCAGCGGTATTTATTTTCTACCTTACTACACAACTACGCTTGTTATCTTGACGTACAAATATCTTGCATCTCTGTTGGTCCTGTTGGGGCGCTTGAAGTTGTAGTTAATCGCTCCGTCTTCCGAGTATTGAATTTCCTTCTGAAAAAGCTCAAAAACTGGGAACTTATGAAAGCATTTATTTTCACTCAAAAAAAAGAAGACAAAAAATAAATAGAATAAAATAAAAGTAGTCAGAGTAATAAAATAAATAAATAAAAAGTGTATATTATTAATAACATTATCTAAAAAAGAACAAAAAACAACACAAAAAAGGGGGGGGGGGAGAATAAGTATAATACTAAGCTGCATTAGATGGCTAATTTCCAACAGCTGGTTGATAAAGTAACAATTTTAGGCTACATCTCTATTGTCCCATTTTCCTCTTTTCTCTTCCCTCCTTTCCCTTTACTCAGTTCTAAATTACTGTTCCCTTTTTCCCCATATTGAAAATTCTGGGAAAAATATTCTGAAGTGTTCAATTTTGTAAACCTAACCGTTTTTCTTCTTTTGCTTTTTGACCTACATGTTCCTCAATTTCTTTTTTTTTTTTACGTACCTTTTTTTCTCTTTTTTAAAAGGCTGCGTGAATACGTTCCGATCTGTTTATTTTCTCGGTGGAGTGGCCTTCATTTATGACCCTATCTCTCCAGCTGTATTAACTTTCTTTTATTGTTTCTTTTTTTTTTTTCCATTCTTAAGTCTATGTTCAGAAAAGTTGTTATTTTTAGCCTCCATGGCTTGATATATTCTAACAGCATATCAGCATAACAGCATAGGAATTTTATTCCAATGGGAAACTATTATGTCGCTAACTGCGGAACGTGCCGCCTCGGGGTTTGGGGAAGGTGACCCTCTTGGAAGTCCAGAAGAGTGATTGCTGGCTTGCCGTTTCATAAAGAATGCCCTAAATACTATATGGTTGACCCCAAATGAGTCTAACATGCTCCTCCCAAAGGGAGCTGACTCAAAGTGTCCTCAAGATGGGACTAGACCTCTGTTTCGATTGGTTGACCCTTGGTTGGGTAAGCTTGGCTTATGCTCTACCCGGAGGGAGCAGTTATCTTCAATCTCCACTTAGTGGAGGTGCTCAACCCGAAGGGAGCTCGTTGCCATTCTGGTCCTGTAAAGGACCGCTCAACCCGAAGGGAGCTTGTTCCTTTGATGGTCCCGTATCAGGGGCCGCTCAACCCGAAGGGAGCCATGTCATATGAGGTCGAAGGATGGCGTATGATAGCCACCTCAATTGATACTATGAGTAACATTTTAGGGCAGTTTACACAAGTGAAGTCTGCTCAACCCAGAGGGAGCCGGTTGGAATTCCTTGACAGCCTGTCCTTTCCCCTTTGCCTCCGTCCGGCGACGAAATCGTAGGTTTTTTTTTTTTTTTAGCTGAGAGCATTTTCTCATTTATCAATTTGGTCATTTCTTCTATGATTATTAAAGCTTTTTGTTAGCTACTATTTCCGTTTTGTTTCCTGTGCTGTTACGTGGGACTGCTTCTTTAAGTTTTTTAGCTAATGCTGTCGTAATCCCACATTCTTTTATATAGTGATCGAATGCATCTGCTTCTTTGCCACAGGGGCAGTTTACATTTCCAAAATTAAATCGTTTTAAGTAGTATGGAAATCTACCATGTCCGCTAATTGCCTGCGATATAAAATGATTAGCTGGGAAATTGCTTGGTATATGTTTAAGAGTCGGGATCCATTGATATACATATGTTTCTTTGCCTGAGCTCTGCCATTCTCTTTCCCATTTTCTTTGTGCCTCTTTATAGAATTCAGTTCTGACAAAATGTTTTGTTACTGGAACTGTTACTTCTCTTCCCTGCGTTCGCGCTTTATTTGCGAGTTCATCTGCGATTTCGTTCCCTATAACACCTCTATGTGCTCTAACATATGTAAAAGTTATTTTGTGCCGAGTTTGTTGATTAACTAAGTTCCTTATTTCGTCCACAAAGAAATTATCATTATAAGGGTTTTTAAGACCCTCCAATATTGAAAGGCTGTCTGTGATGATCTGGTAATGCTTGCACCCTGGTTTTCCTTCTATGTAAAGAAGTGCTTCTTTAATTCCTACTGCCTCGGCAATAAAATTATTCGAATATTTTGGCAGGGCAAATTGCTCAGAATCTATCACTTCGCCTTTCATCCCAAACACAATGAAGGCCGCTCCTACCGATGTTTCTGTTGCTGATCCATCTGTAAAAATTTGATAATCTGACATTTTAATTTGTTTGCTATATGAAACTCCCTTCCGTTTCGCCGGATGCACTGTCCATTTATCTATTCTTTGCACAATGGCCTCCCCTTTGAATCTTTGACCTTGCCATACAAATTCTTGCTTATTATTGATGACAGCTGGTTTTCTTTCTCAATTGTTAGGTGGACTGGAGTAATACCAGCCAGTATGTTTAATGCTACATTTGGGGTCGTTCTATAAGCTTTACAAATTTTCAGTAGTGGTATCCTTTGAATTGCCTTCAGTTTCCTACTTGTGTGTTCCCTATACCACACTGGAGGTCCATAAACTATGATTCTTTCAATTGCTCTTTTATATATCTGTCTTAGCTGTGTTGCTGACATTCCCCAATCAGGCCCAGTGAATTTTGCTATCCTTAACGTCAATTCTGTAACTTTCTCTTGAATTCATTTCAGGTGCGGAAGGAATGATAAATTTTCATCAACTATTATTCCCAGGATTCTCAATTCTTTTACTCTCTGGATAGTCACATTATTTAGCCTTATTCGCGGTGGTCGCTTTTGATAATTTTGCTTTCCAATTAATATAAACTTGCATTTACCATAATTGAATTGTAAATGATTCAGTTCTGCCCACTTTGAGATTTCTCTTAGCGCTTCTTCACTTTTTTGTTCTAGTTTGAGCCTCAAACAACCACTTACTGTCACTGTAATATCATCCGCAAATGCTTGGATATTAAACTTCTCTGACCTTTCTTGTGTTAACAATTCTGCAATGATTAGATTCCAAAGGAGCAGGCTTAGAGGGGACCCTTGAGGGGATCCCTTCTGTAAGGCATACTGTACTTTAACGTTGTCTGTTTCATACTTTATTATTCTATTCCTTAACGTATCTAGAATTAGGTTTTTTATATTACTAGGGAACTTTACCTTGTCGAGTATAGGTTCTATGTTTTCTTCTTAAGTCTTTCCATTTCTTGGTGTATATTCTCTCTGAGGTAACTCAATGCCATTGTTGCCGAAGTTTTGTGTTTAAACCCGAACTGTCTACTTGGAAGAAGATTGTTACTTGCTAGGTAGAAATATGCCCGATCATTTAATAATTTTTCCAGTATCTTTCCAAAGATGGAGTTAATAGCTATCGGTCGGAAGGAATTGCAACCGTCTGCTTTTTCATTGTTCTTTGGAATAAGTATTACTTTAGTTATTTTCCACATATCTGGGATAACCCCTAACCTAAATGCTGAGTTAAATATGTTAATAAAAAATTGCTTTTGTTTTTTATACAATTCTTGAATGAAGTGTGTTCCTAGGTTGTCAGGGCCTGGTGCTATAAATTTCTTTAGTGTTGCCACTACGTGACTGACCTCTTCTTCAGAGAACTCTATGTCCCATTGTGTTGCTGTTACCCTAATTCGACTACTGCTCTCATTCCCACAATCGGGAAATGTCTGCCTGATGTCTGCCTCGTTATTAGTTTCTGCCTGTATTTCTTGACTGTTGTTGTCGACCACATCGTACAAATTTCTCAGAATCCAGTCTACTGCCTCATATTCTGTTTTTGTGACATTCCCTGTTGGAGTTGTGATGCTAGGTATTATTATTGCTTTTTTAATCTTGTTGGCTGCTAGCTTGTATGGAAGCGTGAATGGATTCTTGCTCGTTTGAGCACGTAGATCTTTCCATGATTTATTTTTTGCTTCATTTAAGTTTTGCTCATATTTCTTAACGGCCTTTTTATAAATCTTCTTATAAACATCTCTTATGTCTCCTTGAGCACGCTGATATCTTCTTCTGTGTGCATTTACTTTTTTCCTCCATCTCAAGTTCTGGCTTCCACCATGCCTTTGCTTTTTCAGTTTTATTATTTATCTTCTTTGAGAATTTTTTGACTGTCTCCTACTTTGTTATAGAAGGTTTTAATTACCTCATTTAATTGATGTTTTGATTGTATGGGCTGGTGTCCCATTCCATTTGTCTTTGCTTAGTGCCTCCAAAAGCTTAAATTCTCCCATTTTTGTCAGTCTGATTTCATCCTTATGTCGTTCTGTGAAAAATTCCAGTTTTTTGTACCTGTGATCACTTGCTGAGTGATCATCGAGAACTTCCCAAGTTTTGGTATTCGAATGGAGTTCGTTCGAAACAATTGATAGATCTATCCAACTCTTTCCATTAGTACAGTTGAATCCCGCCACAACGAAATTTCCGCGACAACGAATAATTTTTTATTCCCCGCGAGTATCCTATAGGAATTAATGGCCTAAATTTCTCTGCACAACGAACCATTTTTGCAGAGCGTTTCCGCTTCAACGAAATTTTCGCGTTCAAAATCGAAACCGAAACTAGTTTTATTGGCGAGAAGTCCAAGTCAAATCCAAAGCCACATTAAGCATGAAATCACGTGATTGCAGTTCCGCCATTTTGGCTTTGTGTCGTGGTCGCGTTGTTCACTCGCTGCCTTTCTCTTCGACAACGACGAGTTTTCATCCGCAGGACACGATGGCAACGCAAGTGAAAAAACGCAAAACTCTTTCCCTTGAGCAAAAAGCTCAAATAATCGCCCAAGCAGAAAGCGGAAGGAAGAAAGCGGCAATTGCTGAAGACTTCGGAATTCCTGCAAGTTCGCTGTCAACGATTCTAGGCAATAAGGACAGCGTGAGAATGGCACTTGCTTCAGGCACATCCTTGAAGCACAAAAAGGTGACGCGGCCCCTCCATGAAGAGTTGGACAAAGCAGTGCATGCGTGGTTTGTGGAAGCACGAGCCAGCAACGTCCCCCTGTCCGGAAGCATCGTCCAGCAGAAAGCCTTGAACTATGCATGCCTACTTGGCATTGATGATTTTAAAGCCAGCATTGGCTGGCTAAACCGTTTCAAGGCCCGCCATAACATCATTGGAAAAGTGTTGTGCGGCGAGTCAATGTCAGCAGACGTGGACGGAGCAGCTGCTTGGAAGGCGAGTAACATGGCCGGAATTTTAAGCAACTTCGCGCCTGCAGACATTTACAACGCCGACGAGACCGGGCTATTCTACGAGATGTTGCCGGCTAGGACGCTCGACTTCAAGGGGCAGCGCTGTCACGGCGGCAAACACAGCAAAAAACGCATCACAGTGCTGCTTTGCACAAACATGGATGGCTCGGACAAGCGTCCGCCGTTAGTCATAGGCAAAAGTGCCAAGCCGCGCTGTTTTAAGGGAACTCGTAGCCTACCTGTGCAGTACAAGGCGAACAACAAGTCATGGATGACCCGCGCTATTTTCACCGAGTGGATGATGGCATTCGACCGCGACATGAAGCGGCAGGGCCGTAAAGTTTGCTTGCTTTTGGACAATTGTTCAGCGCATCACTCCGACGAAGTCAAGCTCACTAACACGGAGCTGAGGTTTTTCCCTCCCAATTGCACGTCTGTCTTACAGCCTCTCGATCAGGGCGTGATTCTTAGCCTGAAGCGCGCTTACCGCGGGAGGTTAATTCAGCGGCTGCTTTTTAACACTGAAACTGGCCGAGACACGAAGGTGGACTTGTACGTGGCACTGCAGATTATGTCTGCTGCCTGGAGCACACTGGGGCGCTCAGTAATTGTGAACTGTTTCAGGCACGCCGGATTTGCCGAAGGTCGACCCGTACACTCTGCTGGCCTAACACCAGGCGTTACAGACGACGACGAAGAGGCGTCACCGGCTCCGGGGATCGCGGCCGCCTGGAATACGCTGGGAGAAATAGGAACCGTGCCGCCTAATCTCGAGCTCGACGAATACATCGGCGCTGACGCTTGTGTTGTTGTTCACGAAGATGTGAGTGATGAGCAGATCATAAAAGCTGCCCGGAATGATAAGGACTCTTCCGATGAAGAAGACGACGACGTACAGGAAGCGCCGGCTGCGGCAACCGCCGTACAGGTGATGGACGCTTTTGATGTCATCAGGAATTTCGTTGCTGTCCGAGACGACGATGTTGCAATGGGTTTGCTGACCGAGTGCGAAAATCGCGTGACGGCGTTGCTCGCCGTGAAGCGTAAGCAAACCAAGCTTACAGATTTTTGGCATTAAACGCCTTTGCTGCTGCTTGGGCAATTCTTTCTGCGTTTCACGTCAAATTTTTGCGATAACGAAGTTCCGCGAGAACGAATTTTTTTTCGTGCACCGTGAATTTCGTTATAGCGGGATTCAACTGTAGTCTCGAATGTTGGCAGAGACTTATTTTGATTTAGTAACTTTAAGTTATTTGTGATAATAAATTCAGCCATCTGTATACCTTTATCATCAGTTTGTTTTCCTCCCCAAATATGATTTTTTGCATTGAAGTCTCCTGCAATGATAATGTTATGTGATGAATACTTTTCGATTACTTCTTCTATTTCTAATAAAGTTGGATTTTGTTCCTGAGTTGGTGGAATATAGCAATTAATACATAGAAGCTCCCTGTTGTACCAATTAATTTTCACCGCTACAATGTTTTGACTTAACTTTATAGGAAAAATTCCTATCTTTTCGTTATGCACTACTATTGCTGTTTTAGGGTTATTTAAACCTGACAAGACTTTGTTTTATAGGAAAGCCAATTATTTTATTCTGTAGAGCATATGGTTCCTGAATAAAAGTTATGTCCTGTTTAAATTGACACCCCACATTACTTAAGTGCTGGGTTGCTTTAAACGATCTTGCTAAGTTGATTTGAATTACCTTCAGTGATCTCACCATTCTAGAACCTTGTTATTTTCTTTTTCCTAGTATTCGGCCTCGACTGACCGAACTAAAGGACCTGTTTCTCTGCTTCTTTCAATTGTGTACTTGCAATTTCTAGTTGCCTTCGTCCACAGGTGCGAATCCCATTATTCGTCGCCGTTGTTCGAAGCGTTCTTGAAATGTGGGGCATGCGCCATCCCACATCGAGTGATCCTTTTCTTTTATGCCCATTTCGAAGCATAGAGGGCACTTCAGGTGTTCGGCCGTGCATTCCTTGTAGAAGTGTGGTCCACTGCATTCTGTGCATCTAGGGCTCTCCGCCTTACAAAACTTCATTGTGTGCCCCAGCGATGCACATTTCGTGCATTTCTTAAGGAACACATTTTCATAGACTGCGCAGCAGTTCCATCCAATGTATGCTCTTCTTTTCTCCACTAAGTGTCTTGCGACACAGCGGTCACTAATGCGGATGGTCACGTTCTTGTGAGAGTCCTTCTCTCTTACGTATACTATTTTCATAGCCGCTTTCTCGCACTGCAATTTGTTTTGCATGATTAGTTTGTCGATGATGTCCTCGTTAGGCACATCAGAACTAATCCCCACTACCTTTATTTCTGGCTGAACTCCTTCAGTGATCTTCAGGTTCCATTGCCGGCAGACAGTTTCACTTTCCATTTGATGTGTAGTGGTTATTTATTGTATGTACAAAAGGAAAGAAAAGATGTTTGCCAGCCCCGGTATCTGCTATCTTATATCTGAAGCACCTGAACTGGGGCGGCGGAAATAAAGGGATAGCGAGGAGAAGGTAGAGGAAATCAAAGAGGTGAGTGATAGGGAGAAAGAGTAGGTAAAAATAAAAATATACACTATGGCACAATATACAGTAGTTTGCTTGAGGCCCACCCGCAAATGTCTTAGGTCACTGAGTACTCGGCACGTCGGGCGGGCCTCCGCAATAGCTCCACGTCCAGGCAACTGTTCACTACGCACGCACTTGCACACTGTACAAAACACTGACGGCTGTCGTGGGCGATCAGCCGTTATTGTGGGAAATAGCACACGTGGAGCGTTCAGTCCCAGCGCGCACTATCTGGCGAGGTGAAATAGGCGGGTCATCAAGCCCGCCTGTTCGATGTACTCACACAAGCTCACGTGAGCTCGCTCGCGGGCGCGCGCACAGCCCGGCGGCCACAGGTGCACAGCTACGCTGTCCGGGATTACCCCCTGCGCTCTGTAAGCCGCCAGCAACTCACGTCGTGGTTCGGCTAGCGCGGTGCAGCGGAGTAGAAGATGTTCAAGAGTTTCTACCTCGCCACAGCCGTCACACACGTCACTATTGGCAAGTCCGTGGCGCATCCGTCGTTCCCCAGGCCACACACATCCAATGCGTGCACGGAGGATCATTGCGCGTTGCAGCCGAGTCAGCGAGCGGCCGCTGACACTGTGAATGCGCTCACCTCTTGCAGTTTCAGTTTTTGCAGCCCCGTGATATTTCGGGCCGACACGACGACTCCATTTCTGATTGGTCGTAAAGAGACCTCGTTCAGTTCGAAGTCTTGAGATTTGAAAGACGTCTCCAGAGTCTGTCTGATCGTCGCTGGAGACTCCTCACTCCCCTGTTGTTCAGTAATGATCAATGCTGCTTGCCCGCCTGGCTTAACCACATCTTGGCTCATTGCCTTAGCACTCCACTACTTTCCTCCTCTTTTCTAATGGATCTCTCTGTGAGGCTACCTTCCAAAAAACCTTTGCTTCGAATGCTTTCAGAGCCATTCTTTTCATTTTCTGGGTCATTTAGCAGTTTCCTGCTCGCTCGTGCTATATCTGCTCCTTCCTTTTGCAGCTCCAGAAGGTTGTTCATGAAGCTTGAATCGATGTCGACAACATCCGTCATATCCACGGCTTCGACATCCAGTTTAGAATGCTCCCAACCACCCCCTTGTGTCCTGGGACGGCTTCATTTGCCCCTCCATACTTGGCTCTGTGAAATGTTTTGCTCCTGCTCTCTTTCTTTTACTCTTGCGCTTTGCCATTAAACATTTACATATCCTATTTATTGGTTTATTTCTTTATTTTTCCTTTGTCGACAAGTGAATAACTAGATAGCATAGATGTCAGACCAAGCAATTTCACTATAAAAGGAATATTATTATTCAAAAACTTGAAATTTCTAGGCAATTATGCACTAACAAATGTCCCAAATGTGCTAGAACACCGACAAAGTCTAAAAAGCACACCAGAACCACTCTAGAGCCTTAAACAGCGATTCGGGGCAATTCCGCCAAATTTGGCGAATTTCGGCAGGGCAGTATAGTAACAATCAACTTCCTAAGGTGTCAAACAGAACAAGTTCAATAACTTCGGGACTATTAGTGCTAGAAAGTTGAAATTAACGGCGTCTTTTTGCTCTTATGTTTCTCGTTCAAATGATATATCACAATACTTATTTGCTGCAATGAGAAATTATTTACGAATAGTTTTTCCCGAAAAGTCAATTCAAAGGTAACACGTGCACAGTTTTCCGACGATAACTTTCCAAAAAATGAAATAATCGCTATCAGATAAGCACACACGTATTCCTCGCACTTCAGGGAATCTGAAAATATATAGCTTTATGACTCCGAAATAGATATTCAGATTATGAGGGCACTTTACTCTCCCGTACTGGTCAAAAAAGCCTAGCAAGGTGGCGGTTTGTTTACATGATAAAATTGTCCCTAACTTTAGAACAAATTGCTTAAAATGGATAAATAAGGTATCAAAATGATCGGAAAGACGACGCGATTAAGCTACGTGTACTTTAAGATGGTTAGAAAGAATTACCTAGTCGCTAACACCTAATGTGTGTTCAGTACATACCTGGGTGCTTTGTTTACATCTGACTCGGATAGAAAAACTGTTCTAATTTGAGAACTACTGGACGGATTTAGCTCAAATTTGAAACAGAGATGCGCTAGCACTTTATAAAAAAGGAGTACAAAGTCTTTTTACTCACTCCGGAGATTTTCCAGATGAAAAAGTCAAAAAAGTCTCCCGCAAGCTCCAGGCTGCCCTCACGGCCAGGAAACGCTTTCTTTTTTTTCTTTTTTGTCTTTTTTTTTGAGTGAAAATAAATGCTTTCATAAGTTCCCAGTTTTTGAGCTTTTTCAGAAGGGAATTCAATACTCGGAAGGCGGAGCGATTAACTACAACTCCAAGCGCCCCAACAGGTAGCGTAACTCCCATAGAAGCCTGCGTGTCGACTCTGAGCGAGGCTTTAGTTTCCCAGCGCCCCCTGCGAACTGTGAGGCACAACAAACACGTGACGTTGCTTGTGACGTCACAGGGACGTGATTTTGGCGGGGAATTTGATCGTCTTTTTACTTGTAAACGAAAAACAAGGCCAACGACGACTGAGGCAGAACGATGCTCAGATAAGGCAGAAAATGGACACCGTAACTGTTCAGCCAACTTGACATGGATTTCTACAGTCAAGTTTTACGTTAACTGAAATGTTACGGCATCTTTAACCACCTTATCATAGCATCGTTCTGCCTCCGTCGTCGTTAGCCTAGTCTTTCGTCGCGCGTCATGTAAACGCATTCTGGGGCTTCGGCAAGCACATGGATAGAATCACATGGCTTGAGGCATTTCACTAAGGGCATAAATGAATGAAGCTGTGCTGCATAGAAAGCGAGGCTTTATTAATTCACGATTACTTACATGGACGATTCACGACAATGAAATCTGTAAGTGTAGGAAAGCGACCACCGCTCATTCGTCACGGTCTTCATGAAATCCTCGTGATAACAAAATGACCTCAGCGTAGGTCTCCTAACGAGACGCGGTGAGATTATAAAAGGGTAAAAAATCTTGCTAACAAAGTACATATCAGTGTCAAAGAACGACAAAAACAAACGAACGGAATAACTAACGCTAGCGCTAGAACGCCAACCTGTAAGAGCTCAGGTAAGCAATTCAAATTGGGATTACTAGTATTTAGAAGTTAATGCGGCTGAGAAGTCAAAATATCTACGATATAGCTTTTCTCCAATAAATCTCGCCCTGTTCATGATTCCATTATTTTACTCGCGCTTCATTTGCCACTGAGAGGAGTCAATGTGAGGTTACAAATTTACAACTTAAGCATATAACATGTTCATGAGAAAGATCCCACTGACAATAGGAACATCACTGTAATAACAGCTAAAGCACGTTCAGCGAACGTTGGTGCGATAACACGACGCAGTAAGCAAAACACGCAGCAAAGGGAGCGGAACGGAAGGCTTTGAGCAATGCGACACGCATCTTGGGGGCAATAAAATCTCACCTTCACCGTTCAATTAAAACATGCAGCGATACGCCGCTCATGCAGACGTGTATCCGTAAAACAATTAAGCCACCAATTTTGCGACATGCCTGGGAGGCCGAGCCGAACCGCCGAGCTGTGACGCAGCATTGTCCCATCGTCCGGAAATGCGCACATGCAGCGGCAATCAGTTTCTCATCGAGCACACACAGTCTTCGCCTTGCTGTAAAGCTCTACCACAACCAGCATAATAAAATACTGACTGTTTGTTACAGATATCCCACTCTGTACGCAGCGCGCAGCGATGAACGTTGAACCGGGGCCAATGACGCACCCATCCCGCGGATAAAAAAAGCCGCCATGTCTGAGCTTTGGGCAACTACGCAGCGCATAATAAGTGGCCGAGAGAGGCAGTTAGAAACAAGTTAAAATATTATTAAAAATGTGACACGTTTTTTCTTACGCAAGAAACAAAAACTGCATTCATTCCTGAGTGAGAATATTATGTTTACTTTCTAGTTCTTTGGAGTTGTGGCAGATCTTATTTTCTGTGTGCTAGTAATTTGCCTCACAGTTCGCAGGAGCCCTCATCATCGAGTTGATGCCGCTGGCAGTAGGCAGCTGCACGCGTTTTCTTCCAAGTTGCGCGACCAGTTGTACATTGACCTTGCAAGATATTTGTACGTCAAGATAACAAGAATAGTTGTGTAATAAGGTAGAAAATAAATACCGCTGAGCCGGGCCCGCCTCGGCTGTGGTTTCGCTGATGGTGGTAGATCCCCCCCCCCCTTTCTTTTTTGTTTTTGCAATGCAAAATTATTTTCTTTACCCTTTTATTTATATTTTATTGGTTTAAGCCCGTTGTGCTTTATGCGGTGCGGGCCGGGCACAATTATTTTTTCCTTCTTTTTATTCGCCCACCCTAATTCTTGTCCCTATCTACTCACTCTCCTTCCGGCCGCCGCCACGGACGGACGCACGCTCCCAAGCCCGCCAGCCTGAGTGAGTCTTGGTCTTACGGCCACACATTTTCCTCTATATCTTTTAAAATTTTTGTCGTAGCTCGGTTAAAGTTACACCATTGTGTAGATATTTTCATACCGCAGAGTGTCATACAATTTTTATTTTGATCCGATCATTAATAATTAATTTACAGCCTAAAAACTGAAAATCCCGCCAAATTTGCTTTAAAATTTTCCAACTTAATCTTAACCTCCCGCTCGTTACACCTAACACTTAGAGCTCAGGTAAACACTCCTACATAACCGCTAAGGTCCCTCCTTCAACTCTTCCGCGAGTCTAAACCAGACAAACAAGCCTAACATATTTAAATACTTCATTAATTGAAGCACCTAATTAGAAAAAGAAATTCAAATAATCACCTTTTAAATAACTACACCAGGCAAATAACTTCAATAGATTCCCCTCGTCACCCCCATTCCAACGACACCCCCATTAACCTTCTCACCTTAATATTTAACAAGATATCAATTAAAACCTCAAATTCCTTTTTTCCCCCACGTGCATATCCAACTTTTAAACCAAGAAATATACAGCGTCCATAATCACATATCCTTAAAGCTCAACTTCTTCTGAACGAAACAACACTAAACTCGCACAAATCCACCCACACAATCCAAACTTACACTATTTTTTCCAAAATTTTCAATTTCGGACCTAGTCACACAACACGTGTTTACCTAACTTCCAAACCAACAACTACACGACGTCAATAATTGCATATTCTTAAAGTTCAACTTCTTTCGAACAAAACAACACTTAACTCGCACAAATCGCCCCACACAATACAAATCTACACTATTTTTCCCAAAATTTTCAGATTCGGACTTAGCCATAAAACAACATTCAATCTTACTCTACCACGAGGTTAGTAAAATCATCCCCAACTCTTCAAAACTTTAAAAACTGCTTTAATCTCTTCGCGACGATATAAACAACACCCAGGAACAACATATTCCGTCCACTTTAACAGTATTTCCAACAATTTACCCCAAAAATTGCAACTTTGACTTAGCCAAAATCGACGATTTTTTTTTTCCTTCCATAGCACTCAACTTAGTCCCCTAAGTTTATTTCACCACGTTTAGTCAATTTTTTATATCCCATCTCAATTCTCTCACAAATTTTTTCTTTTTTTTCTCATAACTAGTATTTTGCCTTGTTTTTTCTCACTGTTTGGGATTCCTTATTTCCCCGAATCTCGCCGTTTCCGGCCATCATTCAGCCTATCCACCATCAACAATGCCTCCACCACCAAAACCAATCCCAAATTGCATTGTACTAACCAAGAAAGGGGAGAGGACAAAGAAGCCCCTATTGGACACACCAAGGGGCAAGAACGAGACACCAGACTTCCCACGACTACAGGACACTCAGCCTTCTCAATCCTCATCACACAACGCCCAAAAGAAAACACCCAAACCATCACACACAACATTTCAAAATCACGAAAGCTCAGACGAATCGGATGAGGAACACACCACATTAACAATACAATCAACAATATAACAACCCAAACAAACGGAACAGACAGAGGACAGAAGTGCCTCCCTAACCACACACGAGGGCATCGCAAACCTCCTCATTGACAATGATGCCGAATTCACCAAGGCACTGGCCTCGAGCAGAGCCCACGGGCTGGAAAAGAAACACGCCTCCAAGCTGCTGCAGGCCTTTAATAACCTCAAGGCGGCGCTAATAACTGCATGTCTTAGGAATGCAGAGCTAGCATGGGAGCTAAAGGCCCGCGTTGAACAAAAATCAGCTGCCACTCCCCTTCAGAACAGCGCTAGAACTCCTAACAATCAGGAAGGGCCTTCTCCTACCCCCACACAAACCCTAATCATCAAATCGAAAACCCCAGTTGGAACCAACGCAAATGCAATAGCCACATTTATTCAGAGGATATTTGACCCTGCAGAATTTGGACTCACTGAGGTGGAAATGAAGATTACATCAGACAAGGTGGTGGTTCAGTCCAACAGCTCACAGGGTCTCTCCAAGCTCCAGAACTCTATAGAGGAGAACCCGAGAGCACATGAACTGACCACCATCACCCCAAATCCAAAAAAGCCCATGTTCAAAGTGGTGGGACTTCCCAAAGAAATGAAGGGGGAGGATATCATCCCCCTAATCAAGCAAAACAATCAAAACATCAAACCTGAAGCTGAGATTGCCATCTCAGGCGATTATGTCAACCCTTCCAACAGAAGGGTTGTAACGATCGCAACTGACATCCAAACCTATCATGTTCTCAAGGAAAAAAAGTCTAAGGATGGGTTGGATGACTTATCCAGCCTATCTTTACATAAACATACCTCACTGCAAGCGCTGCGCCACATATGGACATGTGGCGAAACACTGCCAAACCAGGACACGTAAGTGCACTAATTGCACAGAATCACATCATCCAGACGAGTGCAGGTCAGACACAGCTAAATGCAATGTCTGCTATCTGGCAGGGCATCACACAGTCGACCACCCTGTAGGGTCCAGATTCTGCCCTTCACTACAACAGCTCCAGAGCCAACAGGAGGCACGCTGGCAAAAAGCGAGCCAGTCTAACTAAAGAGAATGGCCAACCAACAGAGAGCTCCAGAGATAACAGGAGCCACGCTGGCAATAAGGGAGCCAGTCTACTTAAAGAAAATGTCATATCGACAACTGACTGCACAGGGCACACTCTGACAACACTCGCCCATCACACACATTACGCTCACACTCTACATAACACACAGAACACTTATATCACATCAAAATATTACAAGCCAATTTGGCACACTCATTCCACGCAAACGAGCTTCTTCATGTTTTTCAGAAACAACACTTTCAGGACACATCAATCATCCAAGAACCATACTACCACAACAAAATTACATCATTCACATTAAAAGACAAAATTCTAGCATCTGACCAGGCCCCTAAAACCGCAATCATAATACACAACAAAAACATCAAAATTTTTCCACTCAGTCACACAAACACTCATAGCAGCACGCATTACGTGGAACTAACAACAGCTTCTAATTATAAATGTATATGCACCTCCAAAAGAACACATTGAAACTCATACGTCTGAATTAGAACTAATACTCCAACAACACAAAGAACATACATTAATAGCAGGAGATTTCAATGCAAAAAACCCTATATGGGGGGGGTACAATAGCAGACGAAAGAGGGGATGCAATAATTGAAATTCTAAGTGCATATAATGCATATAATATAACCTAATTCTCCTCCAACATTCGAAAGAACAAATGGACGTAGCTGGATAGACATCACAGCAACTACACTCGATACACTCCAGCACCTACAGAACTGGGAAGTCCTTGACCAGGAAAATGCTAGCGACCATAAATACATTCTAAGTGATGTATTCAAAAGCACAAACTCGCAACAAAAATAACTAACACAGAACGGCACACACAAACTTTTACAATAACTTAAACAAGACCGCTGGCTCAAAGAAACATCAGACACACCCATCACTACTGTAACCCGATTAGAACACGTAATAAATCACTTATACAAAAAAATCGAAAATATCAGCAAAACATTCAGTAAAAATGTAAATAATGACCATTCTCCAAACCCGTGGTGGACTACTGAGCTTGAAATGGAGAGGAAAAAAACTAAAGCAGCTAGAAGACGATACCAGAAAGCTCCAACACCACTAAAAGAACAACACAAAAAAAACACGTACAATTACTCAAAAAATACCAACAGAACATTTCAAGCACAAGAAACAAATGGAAAAAGCATTGCAGCAGTATCTCAAATAATCCATTCACACTACCTTACAAAATAGCCTGTAGCAAAATAAAAACTCACCTTAACATACCAGCGGTCCCCAAACCAAAGGGGGAACTGACAACAACACTAGAAGAATCAGTCGATGTCATCCTAAAAACTCTCTTCATGTCCCCATCCACCCCCAACACAGTAACTAGTCAATCAGACCACAATCCTTTCGAAAATGAACTTATCAACCAAAGCTCTTCTGAATTAAAGACATCCCCTTCACAGAACAAGAAATCGACACTGTTGTACATGCACTTAAAATACACATCGCACCAGGCCCAGACAACTTAAGTACATCATTTATCCAAACACTATACTACCAACACAAACAACTATTCATAAACATATTCAATTCATGTCTCTCATTATCACATTTCCCCTCCCTATTTAAACAATCGAAGATAATCTTAATTAAAAAAAACAGAATTCTCCCTTAACCAACCCTCACCTAATCAATTCCGTCCCATAGCACTTAACTCCATATTCGGCAAAATCCTCGAAACACTTCTTAAAAATCGTATATATTTTTTTCTATATACACACAACCTCTTTCCACCTAACCAATTCGAATTCACTCACAAGTCCGCCACTATTGCACTACACTCACTTATCAAACGAATTAAAGAAAACAAACTAAACAATGAAACAACCCTTATTATCTCACTCGACATCAAAATTGCATTTAATTTAATTCATCGAGATTATGTAACTAAATTTCTCACCCAACACAACTGCCCTCAAAACCTCACTCAATTAACAGCAGACATTTTAACAAACAGAACCATCTCGTACAACACAGGAAAGACAACAATCTTCCACAAGGATCACCACTAAGCCCTCTGCTCTGGAACATCACAATCACTGACCTCCTCAACACTACTCTCCCAGAAAACACAAATCCTAGCATTTGCTGACGACATAACAATCATTGTACATGGACATTCACGTAATCTACTCGAAGAACGCTCCGCCTCCATATTAAACACCATTCAGCAATGGGCCTTATCAAAACAAATAGAATTCAGTCCCCATAAAAGCAAATTTCTTATCTTGGCAACAAATATTTATCAAGGCCCCCTAAAATTAAGTTCGTGAATCAAAACCTAAGCCACAAAACTAAGATGTCTGATCAACTCATTATCTTCATCTGGTTTCATGGATGCCGTTGTAGGCGCAAATTTGGCAAAGTTAGTAAACTGGCTAGCGGGGATCTCCTGCTTGAGCTGCAAAGCAAACTCCAGTACAGCAACCTTCAGCAACTTACTACATTTGGGGATATCCCAATAACGGTCAGTGCTCACAGATCCTTGAACACAGTCCAAGGCGTGATATCAGAGAATGACTTCCTGTCACTCACTGAAGAAGAACTTCTAGAAGGTCTTTCTGAGCAAAATGTAATCGGTGTACACAGGATCAAAATCCGGAAGAACAACCAAGAAATACCAACAAAGCACATAGTTCTGACTTTCAACTCCAGCAAACTCCCTGAATCCATTGAAGTCGGCTACATCAAAGTAGACATACGGCCCTACATTCCAAACCCTAGACGTTTCAACTGCCAAAGATTCGGTCATGGCTCCCAGAGCTGCCGTGGCCGACAAACATGTGCAAAATGTGCCTCAAATGAACATAAATCTGACGAGTGTGAAGCTGCGCCACACTGCGCAAACTGTGCAGGTGAACACGCCGCGTACTCACGGTCATGTCCTTCTTGGAAGAAGGAGAAGGACATCATTACCATAAAAGTCAAGGAAAACATAACGTTTAAAGAGGCACGACAGCGATATCTTGTTAAACAGGGCACTTTTTTGTTCACAGCCAAACCGAACTATTCCAATGTGGTGGAGCATGGGGGCAGCACACCACAACAGGATTTGGTCTCCGCCGAGGGTAAGCCTCAGGCAGGGCCATCCTTGCCCCAGGCAGAAGCAGCGAAAGCTGCCCTGCCATCGCAGAAACAGGGCACACTGGCCCCAGAGCCAACAGCCCAAAAGGCTTCTCCCCCAGAAGGGAAGCCTGCAACCAACACTCCTAACTCTCCCCAAATGTCCAAAGCCCCTGAGGCAATGGACACAACCCCTTCCTCGTCCACGCTGCAGCGGCGGCATAACTCTCTAGAAAGAAAACGGAGAGAAAAAACTCGTATAACAGGACCAGAAAAACCTGAAACCTAAATTCAGGTACATTCAAAAAAAAAAAATGGCGTTCCTCATACACTAGAACTGCCGAGGTCTCATAAACAACTACAACGATATAAAAGACATTTTACATTCATTTTCTCCTGTAGCCCTTTGCCTACAGGAAACTAACTTAGGACCACACCAAAAATTTTAAAAGGACACAACGTTTTTCGCTGCGACCGAAAAGAAGCAAATAGGTTATCTGGAGGTGTCGCTATTGTAGTGCAGAATGGAGTAGCAACACGTGAAATTAGCCTGAAAACCAAGATCGAAGCTGTTGCTGTCTCTATCATTCATTATAAAACAATAACTATATGCTCACTATATCTCCAACCGCACCTAACTGTAACCCTTCATGATCTGGAAGAGCTTTTAGAACAACTGCCAGAACCATATCTGGTTGTTGGAGATTTTAATGCGCACTCCACTTTTTGGAGAAGCGATCAGACAGACACTAGAGGTCGTATATTAGAGGATTTTATATTATACAATGATGTCTGCCTGCTAAATACAGGAAAGCATACATACTGCTCCCCAAGCACGGGGAAAATGAGATTTTTAGATTTATCATTTAGCTCCCCATCAATTTTTACTGATTTTAAATGGGACGTCTTTGACAATCCTCTAGGAAGTGATCATTTGCCTGTCTTTATCAGCCTAACACCCTCACCCTCCATCACTCTAAACAAACCCAAGCGGTGGAAGCTGCACCTTGCGAACTGGGCTCTATTCCAGTCTGAAGCCAGCCTGGAAAAGGTCTTTTCCGAAAAACTCAGTGTTGACGAGATAAATGAAAAATTTACGGCCTGCATCATTGACGCAGCACTTGTAGCTATACCACAGTCTTCAGGAGTGGTACTGAAAAATCGCAAAGTCTGGTATTCTCAGGAGTGCAGAGATGCAAAGTAGAAACAAAACAAAGCTTGGGGAACCTTTCGCAGGTACCCTACAAACGAAAACCTCGTAAAATTCAAACAGGCGAAAGCTAGGGCACGGTACATCCGCCGAAACGCTGAGAAGGCTTCTTGGCAAAAATACATCTCATCAATAAATAGCTCAATCACATCAAAAAAAATGTGGGAGCTTGTTCACAAATTGGATGGCAACTTCTCCCCGTACACAGTCCCCTTTCTAACATCTCCTGGCACCCAAACAAACTTACAGGAACAGGCAGATATCCTAGGCGATCATTTTTCTGCAATTTCAAGCTCACTACACTACCCAAAATCTTTTATAACATACAAAAACAAGGCCGAAAAACAAAAACTGCCAACAAGTGGAAGTACTAATGAAACATATAACAAGTTAATAACACTACAAGAAATAAACACTGTTCTATCTGCCGGCAAGAAGACTGCACCTGGCCCAGATCAAATTCACTATCAGATGCTTGCACATCTTTCTACACCTGCATTAGAAGCACTTCTGAAATTTTTCAACAAAGTATGGGTATCCGGGAGTATTCCTGAGGCCTGGAAAAAAGCTATTATTGTGCCTTTCCTGAAACCAGGAAAGCCACCAACGGCCCCCAGCAGTTATAGACCCATAGCTCTCACAAGTTGCCTAGCAAAGTCTTTTGAAAGTGTTCTTAATACCAGATTAGCCTTTGTCCTTCATTCCCAAGAACTTCTAGACATACACCAATGTGGGTTCAAAACAGCATGTTCTACCACGGACCATCTAGTCCGCCTTGAAAACACTGTTCGTGAAGCATTTATTCACAAACAGCACTGCCTTGCCGTCTTCTTGAATATGGAAAAGGCGTATGATACTACATGGAGGTTTGGCATCCTCCGTGACCTAGCATATTTAGGCATACGTGGTAGGATGTTAAACTGTCTAAAGGACTTCTTGTCAAATCGCTCATTCCGTGTGCGTTTGGGCTCAACCTTTTCAAAGAACTTTGTACAGGAGAATGGCGTACCACAGGGATGCGTCTTAAGCACAACTCTCTTTATAGTAAAAATGAATTCCATAAGCACAGTTATCCGGAAATCCGTAATGTATTCAGCTTATGTTGACGATCTACAGATTGCATACACATCCTCTAACGTATCTACATGTGAGAGACAGGTGCAGTTGACCATAAATAAACTAGCAGCATGGGCAGACACAAACGGATTTCAGTTTTCTCCTCAAAAAACAGTGGCTCTCCTATTCTCTCTCAAACGAGGCTTACAAACAGATCCTACACTACACCTGAACAAAACGAAATTACCGGTGAAAAACGAACACAAATTTCTAGGCGTAACTTTTGACCAAAAACTCACCTTTCTTCCTCATATAAATGTCCTGAAGAAAAAGGCTTCCAAATCTCTAAACATACTAAAAGTTCTTTCCCGTAAACACTGGGGCGCTGACAGGACATGCCTTAAACACATTTACAGATCTGTCGTACGCTCCACCTTAGACTATGGCTGCATAGTGTATGGGTCAGCTAGACCATCATATTTAAAAAAACTAGACCCGGTACATAACACAGGACTTCGACTCTCATGTGGAGCATACCGAACTTCTCCTATATCCAGTCTGCTTGTGGAAACAAATGAACCTCCTCTTGAAATCAGAAGAACTTCACTTACATGTGCCTATATATTTAAAATCAGATCTCTGCCAAAGCATATCTGCTATTCTCTAGTAACTAAATGCCCTTCTAGAACACTATTCACCAACAAACCCAATGCAGTGAGACCACTGCTCCTAAGATTTGAGCAAATGTGTCAAGAGGTTGAGCTACTGGATTGTTTACCTAGCATTGCCAGAAGACCTAACCCTCTGCCTCCTTGGTACCTGGTCCCTGCAGTTTGCGACCTCTCTCTTACACAGTTCCAAAAAACAATAACCCCACAAGAGCACTTCATACAAGAATTCCTTCAGCTGAAAGAAAAATACAGTAACTTCACAGACTTTTACACGGATGGCTCGAAAACAGATCATTATGTCGGAAGCGCAGTTGTTCAAGGCGAATGGGAGGAAATAATGAGACTTCCACAGTGCGCGTCCATCTTTACTGCTGAATGCTATGCTGTCTCTGTTGCCATAGAGAAAATAATGAAAGAAAACCTCAGGAGAAGTATTATTTACACAGATTCCCTAAGTGTAGTCACAGCCCTTCACACAAGAAATGCAGTTATACCAATACTTGGAAACATCATACACAGCATAGCAACACTTACAGATGAAGGACGAAGCATAAAAATTTGCTGGGTACCCAGTCATGTAGGAATCCGAGGTAATGAAAAAGCAGATATGTGCGCTGCCAAAGCTCGAAACAAGAAAATAGAAGAAGTGCAGATACCATCTCAAGACTGCATGAAATTGGTACAGAGTAGACTGATACAAAAATGGCAGTCCACTTGGAACACTGAAACAAATAACAAACTACACCTCATAAAGCCTGTAATAGAAGAGTGGAAATCGAGCACCCACCTTGAACGTTCCAAAGAAGTGGCTCTATGCCGTCTTCGCATAGGACACACACATTTAACACATAGTTTCATTTTAACTAAACAGGATAAGCCCCTGTGTGATTCATGCGGACACGAGCTAACAGTCATCCACATTTTAATCTCATGCAGACAACTTGAACAACTGAGGAAAAAACATTTTACACAGTTTTACAAACAACACATTCCTCTTCATCCAGCTTTGCTTTTAGGTGAAAATGCGCTTGTTGATTTGCCCTGTGTTTTCAGGTTTTTAATAGAAGCAAACGTCCTAAACAGAATGTAAGTTTAAATTACATAAATACAACACTCTTAACCATGAAATTGGCGCATGATAGCCTAAGTTGCTTATGCGCCACTAAACACAACACACAACCTAAAAACTCTCTTCATGTCCCCATCCACCCCCAACACAGTAACTAGTCAATCAGACCACAATCCTTTCGAAAATGAACTTATCAACCAAAGCTCTTCTGAATTAAATAAAGACATCCCCTTCACAGAACAAGAAATCGACACTGTTGTACATGCACTTAAAAAAACACATCGCACCAGGCCCAGGCAACTTAAGTACATCATTTATCCAAACACTATACTACCAACACAAACAACTATTCATAAACATATTCAATTCATGTCTCTCATTATCACATTTCCCCTCCCTATGGAAACAATCGAAGATAATCTTAATTAAAAAAAAAATTCTCCCTTAACCAACCCTCACCTAATCAATTCCGTCCCATAGCACTTAACTCCATATTCGGCAAAATCCTCGAAACACTTCTTAAAAATCGTATATATTTTTTTCTATATACACACAACCTCTTTCCACCTAACCAATTCGAATTCACTCACAAGTCCGCCACTATTGCACTACACTCGCTTATCAAACGAATTAAAGAAAACAAACTAAACAATGAAACAACCCTTATTATCTCACTCGACATCAAAATTGCATTTAATTTAATTCATCGAGATTATGTAACTAAATTTCTCACCCAACACAACTGCCCTCAAAACCTCACTCAATTAACAGCAGACATTTTAACAAACAGAACCATCTCGTACAACACAGGAAAGACAACAATCACTCACAATCTTCCACAAGGATCACCACTAAGCCCTCTGCTCTGGAACATCACAATCACTGACCTCCTCAACACTACTCTCCCAGAAAACACAAATCCTAGCATTTGCTGACGACATAACAATCATTGTACATGGACATTCACGTAATCTACTTGAAGAACGTTCCGCCTCCATATTAAACACCATTCAGCAATGGGCCTTATCAAAACAAATAGAATTCAGTCCCCATAAAAGCAAATTTCTTATAAATTAAGTTCGCGAATCAAAACCTAAGCCACAAAACTAAGATGTCTGATCAACTCATTATCTTCATCTGGTTTCATGGATGCCGTTGTAGGCGCAAATTTGGCTTCACCGGCGGCATTAGATTTAATTCTTACTAAATTTTAGAGTTTATTCGATTATTTTCGGAAACGAAATTTAACAACGACCCGTCCAAATTCTCGACCTAATTCAAACAATTCGAACCAATGGTGGACACCCGACTTGACCATCGAGCGTTCCAGAGCACTCAGGAGACGTTATCAAAGATCTACGGAATTAGAAATACGAAAACATTATGGTGACATTTTTAGTTATGTACGGAAGCCCGCAATTTGTACTTGTGGGAATTGGCACGTCAATCGATCAAATCGGGAGTCTTCGGGCGACCATACAAAATTGCCTTCAAAAAACTTCCGGCACCATTACACTTGCTCCTGTGGAACGGCACAATGACGGCGTCTCTGCTGGAAACAGCACAGTCATTTCTTGGTGGTCAAGTTGCTTCAGATTCTGACGAGAACGATAGCGACGCACACAGGGAGATACGTCTACTTGCGGCAAGTCAGTCCCTGGCGTCCGGATTGGACGGCATAACGCCGCGCGTGGTACCATCCGAATTTTTACATATTTATATTCAATGCGTCCCTTACACTGTGCCATTTTCCGATGACCTGGCGTAAAGGACGCATCATTTTCTTGCCTAAACCGGGTCGGCCTCCGGAGATGACAACATCATATCGGCCAATAGTCATGAATTCTACGCTCGGTAAGGTGCTCGAGCGACTCTTGTACGGACGCCTGTACCATTTTCTATCGCGAAGTCAGTTATTACATCCGCAACAATTCGGTTTCACGAGACAGCGAGGGGCCGTCCAGGCCTTGCATTCGTTTGTCACTCAATTAAGAGATATGCGCAATAATGGCCTGTATGCACTGCTCATTTCCATAGACTTTCGCGGCGCTTTTGACAGCGTTTGGCATCCTCTGGTACTGAGCTCGCTCAGAAACTGGGGGTGTCCGAGGAACCTGTGCGCGCTGCTCCGGTCTTTTCTATCTGACCGAGAGGTGGTATTCCGCTGCCAGGCGGGAGATGTGGTGCGCGTCCCATCTTAGGCAGCCCACAGGGATCTCCGCTGTCGCCGCTGCTGTGGAATATAGTGGTGCGCGGTTTGCTAGAGCCCCCGATGCCAGATGGTGTGTCGGTGCAGGCTTATGCGGATGACCTCGTCATCCTTGTGCTTGCATCCGGCAGGAAGGCGCTGACGGAATTGGCGGAGAATGCTCTCGGCAGAGTAGCAACATGGGCGGAGAACGCGAGGGTTAACATCTCAAGGGAGAAGACAGTGTGCGTCCTTATTGCTCCCCCAAGGGGTGGAATGGGGCGCACACTTCCCACCGTACGACTTGGCGGAGTGCGCTTGCAGTTCAAGCCCTCCGTCAGGATTCTTAATGTGGTCTTCGACCGTACCCTGTCGTTCATACCCCATGGTGACATGCTCAAGGAGAAAGCAGAGATCCTTGCCGCGCGCCTCAGCTCTTTCATGCGGCTTAGCGGCACACCGGAGCAGCGGAGACAGCTTTACCATCAGGTCGTTCTTTCATTTCTTGCATATGCATCACCGGTTTGGTGGACAGATTCGCCCCATTCGGGTTTACGTGCCCGACTGATTTCAGTTCAGAGCTCTCCGTTATTGGCACTTACGGGCGCGTATTCCACTACGAGCACAAGGGCGCTCCAAATTTTGCTGCACGTGCCTCCACTCTCGTTCGACCTTGACACGTTCAACGCAGAGTTTGCGGTTTTTACGCAGCGCTTAGACACCACGTTTGGTTTTAAGTCATACTGCGCATCGGAGGTGGCCACACAGTTCGATGACTCACTCGAGCACCCGTCAGAGGTCTTTTCAATCGCGTACATCCGTTTGGACAGGGATGGCGCGGAGGCAGTGGCGTCGTCACCTGTCTTGTGTGCTATGCTATGCTATATGCTATTACTATTACTACTAATATTATTATTACATAAGTTACGTTGTCTTGGTCTGCATCCCAATATCATCGACTGGCTTCATTCATATATATCTCCAGGACCGCATGCAGCGTGTTGTAATTAATGGTTGCCACTCCAATTCCGTAAACGTCTCCTCAGGTGTGCCCCAGGGGTCTGTCCTTGGACCCCTTCTTTTTCTCATTTAATGATATTTATCTTGACCTCATCTGCCAAGTTCAGCTATATGCTGATGACTGTGTGCTTTACCGTGTTGTGGAAAGTTCTTTTGATGCATTAAAACTTCAGCGAGACCTAAATTTTATCCAGTACTGGTGCTCAAAATGGCAAATGTCTTTGAACATTTAAAAATACAAACTTGCCTCATTCACTCGTAAGCGTTCCCCTCTACAGACCTGTTAATAAATAATGTTCCCCTGCAAAGCTGCAAAAAGTTTCTGAATATAAGTACCTCGGCGTATATTTCACATCTAACCTTACGTGGATGAGACAAGTTGAGCACATTACATCGAAAGCCTGCAGAATGTTTAATTTCTTAAAGCGTAATTTCAACAAAGCGCAGTCAAGCAGCTCCTGTATTTCACTTACATAAGGCCAATCCTTGAATATGCATGCCCTGTATGTGATCCCCAGTTTATTTACTTAACTGACATGCGCGAACGCGTCCAAAATAATGCTGCCAGATTTGTGTCTAACAATTACAATTTTTCATCTAGTGTCACGTCTATAAACACCATCTTGGTTGGGAATCTTTAGCTCACCGCAGAAAACATTTCAGACTGCAGATCACGTATCGCATTTATTTTGGAAAGTTCAGCATTGACACAGACCGGTACCTGCTTCAACCTCACTTTTTATCTAGACGACTTGATCATCAGTGGAAGATCCGCGAAATAAAATGCCGGACAGATGTGTATAAAACCTCGTTTTTTCCACTGACGATCAATGAGTGGAACCGGCTGCCAGCTGGCATCACTGAGTGTTGCGCTGAAAATTTATTTCGGGCTTTTTTATCGGATGTGTGACGTGGCGCCCAGTTCTCTTGCGTGTGTTTCCTTCATTACTTTGTTTTTGAGTGTTTTCATCACTTTGTACGTCGCGCAGTTGCCCCCTTTAGATGCATGTTTCTCATTCAGCATTGTCACTTGTGTCTTGTTATTTTGTTCATTTTTATGTATTTTATTGTACCACTGGCGTTCCCAGCAAGTTTGTTTGTCATCTCCCCCCCTGCAATAATGCCTTCGGGCGCTGCGGGAACCTGTAATAAATAAATAAACACATGTCTACATGGATGGTGCGTACACATCTGTCTCTGCCGGGGCGGCCTACGTCGTTGTCGCCAGCAGGCCGTATAACATCTGTCGGTCGCTTCAGAGTAGAGGGAGCATCTGGCGCATACGGCGTAGAACAAATAGCGTTTGAAGAATCTCTCCGCTGTGTACAGGGTTTGCAGCTGTCGACGCCTGTGCACATATACACAGACTCCCTTTCGACTCTTGCAGCCCTAGCCGCACCAAAAACTACAAACTGTAAAATTCATGCAAATAAGCAGTTATTAAAACAGATAATCATACGAAGGCCGACTAGACTATTTCATGTCCCTGCACATGCAGGAGTGTTAGGTAATGGGCTCGTTGACATAGTTGCGTCGCGAGCTCATACGTCGAGCCGGACCAGATTGGCTTTAGCTTCAAAAGCTGTGGTCCGCGCCGAATTCCGTCGGGTAGTTGCAATGAGATGGGCTGTTTGGTGGCGTGAAAACAACGAGGGCACGGGAATATTTGATTTTGTTCCCGATGCCAATAACATACCCATCTCATTTCCACCCGTGAAGCCAATTATTCATCTCAGAACTGGTCACGGCCGATTCCCCCACTACTTGTACCGTTTCGGCCTTTCACCATCGCCGCAATGCCCCTGTGGAGCATCACAGGGTGACGTCACTCATTACATCACCGCATGTCCATTAACCATTACCCATCGTCGCCATTTAAATCCTCCCCCACCTCCACTACATGACCCAACAATTTGGAGACATTGGCTAGACAATAAATTCAACTGTGCGTGGTTAATTCGACTAGTAAATTTTTTAAGTTCTTTGCTCCCAGATTATAAAAGGCAAAATTACACACGATAAAATTTCATAAACAACTTACATTATCATTTTACATTATTCTGTCATCGGCTGGGGGCTAATCAAGCCAAATGAGGTGGGCACTGCCAGTGCTCGCCCTCATGCCGCTTCCAGATAATGTAAATTCTTTATTTTTATTTTTCTTCTGTTTTAATCATTATTATCAATTTATATTTATCATTTTTAATTGTACAAAGTGTAAATAGTGTACATACTGTAGATAGTGTACATATTGATTCTTGTACAGATATGTACAGATATGTACAATGTACAGATATGAAATGTACAGATATGTACAAAGAAACAAAAAAAAAAAAAATGCGCTGCATATTTCAATACTTGAGAGGGCTGACATAGTGAATGCCCACCTCATTTGGTCAGAATGGCCCTCCCAAGGAAAGAAAAGAATGCAGGATGGTGCATTTTAAATGTGTGTTTGTCTGTAGTCTGGTAGGTGAGAGCTGATTGATGATACCACGCGCAAGAGCAGTGCGCAATGACTTTTATTATCGAGCCAACTGCGCCAGTGTGCAGTTGGCTGGTCAGTATTTCGGGTAGACGGTAATTGTGAGATAATTGAGGATGTGATAGGACAATTTGTTAGGTAATGGGAGACGTCTCCATCTGGTTGTCCGCAAGGATACTATGATGAAGGCGCCAGCCCAAATCGGTGAAAGTAGGCCGGAAAACGGCCATGACCTGTCAGTAAAGTTGTCAATGGTTTTGCCAGAGGAAAATTTTGAGGAATGTTGCAAATATTTGGTATCCAATTACATATTGTAGTTCCCTCATTGTGCTCCCGCCACTAGGATTGCCACTTTGCTTTTACCGTTGCTTTGAATCTGGTGCGCACAGAAAATTTTGATCTTGCTGAATACCGAATTCGTGGCGAATTATACGCACCACATGCAACGGTATCTGCAATTTCATTACCTAATATGCCGGAATGGGCCGGTACGTGAAATAATTTAAATAATCGGTGAGAGGCGATATCCCGCAATAGTTGCTTGATTTCGTGAATTTTGGAATCTGATGTGAAGTAGTTCGAGAGGGCGTTAAGTATTGATAAAGAGTCAGTGTATATGTGGACTGGGATGTGTCCTCTGTTGTGTTTAATGTAAAGTAGTGCCTCCTCAAATGCAACTTTTTCGGCGCAATATGCGTTGTTTGCCAAATCGACCCTAAACCGGCCTACTGATAAAATTCGGTCGGTTTGGTTCAAAGCTACAAATGCGGCACCTGCAGCTGTGGAAGTATACGAAGTGTCCGTGTAGACATGCAGCGCCGGCAAGGACGCCACAATTGCCGCTGCCTGCATGTCTAAACGAACATGCTCGAAAGAACAGACATCCGCCGGATGCTAGAGCGTTTCGTCAAAAGGTTGCACCATTTCTGTAGCAAGAAAAGAATTTAGTCCGAATGTTGTGTCTAATCTCAGAACGAATAAATTGAACTCCGCATTCAGCCTGCCGAGGTCAAACTGAAGCGGAGGTGCATGCATTAAAATTTAAAGCGCCCTCGTGCTCGTCATGGAGTTGGCGCCCGCCATTAGCGGGGCCGCTGCATGGATAACGATCTTACACAAAGTCCTGAGTGGGGACACTCAGTCCACCACACAGGGGACGCATACGTAAGAGTGGGCAGAACGACTTGGTGGTATAGAGCTCTGAGCTGATCCGAAGCCGACGTGCCACCCATGTGGACAAGCGCTCCGAGACGCGCAGCAAGCACTTCAGCGCGTTCAAAGCTTTAGGTAGTCGCCATGGGCTATGAAGGACAAGGTGCGGTCTATGAAGACTCCGAGCACCCGGGTGGCTGGTCTGAATTTAAGACCCACACCATCCAGGCGAACGGTTGGAGGTGTGCGCCCCATGCCCGCCCTGGGAGGGGAGACGAACGCACACAGTCTTCTCCGCACTGATGGTGACCCTTGCCGATCTCACCCACGTCGCTGCTCGGTAAAGTGCTTCCTCTGCCAAAGTCTGCAGAGCCTTCCTGCCACTGCCAGGCACAAGGACGACAACGTCGTCCGCATAGGCCTGCAGCGACACGCCCTCTGGCATGGGCTGCTCGAGCAATCCACGCACCACTACGTTCCAGAGGAGAGACGACAGTGGAGAACCCTGCGGGCTGCCTAAGGTGGGCCGCGCAATCGCGTCTCCCGCTCAAGAGCGGAACACCACCTCTCGGTCTGATAGAAACGACCTGAGCAGCGCGCAGAGATTTCTCGGGCATCCCCATTGTCCGAGCGAAGCAAGAACTAGGGGATTTCAACCGCTGTCGAACGCTCCACTTAAGTCGATAGATATTAGTAGTGCGTGTAGTCCTTCTGCCCTTAATTCTCTAATTTTAGTAATTAATGCATGGAGAGCGTGAACTGCTCCACGCTGTTTGGTAAATCCGAATTGGTTTGTATGCAAAAAACCCTTACTCGCCATGAAATGGTACAACCGGCCATACAAGAGACGCTCCAACACTCTGCCCAGTGTCGAATTCATAACAATGGGTCGATACGAAGATGTCGCCTCTGGTGGTCTACCTGGCTTAGGGAGAAAAATGATTCTACCTTTCCTCCAATGGAGGGGGAAATATCCCAAGCACAAGGCGGAAGAAAATATAAATAAGAGGAAGTCTGGTATTAGCTTCCACAACTCCCGGACAATTCTCGGAGTAATTCCGTCGAGTCCCGATGCTGTTCCCTCCTTCACCTTGGAAACGGCCAAATCAACCTCGCCATAGGTGAAAGAATCCGTTGCAAAAGCTCGTTGCTCTTTATACAATTGCGTATCAATGCTATAGTCGTCCGATGCAACTTGTGTGTCCAATAGTAATTGAGCTGTTTCTAGTGTTGATCCGTCCTAATGGGAGGGAGGACTACGGGAGCCTGTAATTCAGAAAATGCAACTTTAAACGCATGTCTGAAAATATTGGACTTAAGAGAATCTTAAACGATAATTTTCATTTCGGAGTTTCGAGCTCGTGCAACGCTATTTCGGTAAACTCGTAATGAATCGTAATATTCTTTACCGAATTGTTGACGTAAGATGTAATCCTTCATCCTTTGATATCTCCTTCTCATCGCTCTGGTTTTTGATTTCTCTGTTGCCAATTCTTCTGTCCACCAATCGCACGGGGACTTAGGTTTTGAATTTTGAGTAATTGTCCGGGAGGAGTTCTTTCGCCTTAATTGGTCGAATATGCCGTAAAATTTGATTATAATCAATTCCAGTGACTCCGACGAACCCAAATGTGCACCAACCACTGCTTTGAAAAAGTTTAATTTTGGTATTGCTGTGAGAATTCTTTTGATGCCTAGGTTCGTTAGTCGTTTTTGTTTACTGATATGCTCACTTCCATTTTTAAGAACAATGTATTTGTGTTCTGAGAATGTGTGTGTGTCTGTGACGTGCCATGTTGTGTCCATTGATGTGATTGAATGTGATGCTAGTGTAACGTCAATTCAGCTGTCTGTGTACGGTGTTGTGTATGTAAGAGGGGATGCAGGATCGTTCAGTACGATAAGCCCGGAAGCCATTGCGAATTGGAGTTCTCCGCCACGCGCATCGCTTTGTTCCGGGCCCCATACTACATGTTTTGCGATAAAATCACCGGCGAGTACGACCTGCATTCCCTCTGTGAGTGTAAGTACCGCCCCAATCCAAAGCCTCACTCCTAACAATGTTGGAAATTAAATTAAAAAATAAAGCAGAATGAGAAATAGCCTGCACCAGCTGAGCTATATCAGGCTTAAACCAATCAAAAATAAATAAACAGGGCCCATTCGGCCAAAGATTTAATTTGGTGGGAAAAGCCAATTGGAAAAATAAAAAGTGGGCACGGTAACGCATCTTTGTCCGAAGGGCTCAACGAGCACAGAGGGTGGGCTAGCCTCGAAGAGCTGTTTTATTGTTCATTAAGGTGAAAAGCAGTAGAAGTGCCCAAATGGTGGCCTTTATATACACATTCTAAAGGATGTGATAGGAATAAATCACACAGACACAAGCAGAAAAATAAATGAATGAATAATAAATAGTGGAAAATATAAAAATAAATAAATAAAAATTAAAATTATAAAACAAATAATACAGAAATAATAAATGAAATAAAAAATAAAAGAAGTACACAAAATTGAGAAAGAGAAAAAATAAGTATTATACATGAAAGAAAATTGAATAGAATAAAGGATAAAAAAAAACCGACACAAGGTGTTTCTTTATTTGTCATGAAATGGTCATTAATACAGATGTAGAAGAGAAAACTGTACAAAGAGATATGTGTCATGAGACAATAACTAAGAGAAGTAGAGCATGCAATGGCAGTTACAAATATACAATCAAGAAGTTTTAGTGTGTATATACAAATTATATACGTTATATACATTCTAGTTATGTGCAGAGAATTAAAGATCTGATATGTACCGAAAAGGAAAGAAAAGAGAAGAAAGTAGAAAAGATAAATGAATCATAAACTGTTTATAAGAAAGGGACGTTTGCATTTATTGTAATTTAAACTACATTTTCCGTTCTGGAAAGGGCTAACATGATTGTCCGCCTCAATTGGCCTGTGTGGCCCATCCCAGAAAAGGGAAAATGCAGATTAGTCAGGTCCTGTGTGTCCGTCTGTATTCTGGCAAATTTTCACTGATGAGTGCAACCACTTTTAACAAAAGGGCACAGCATTTTTTGTTATCTAGCCAATCTCTCCAATGTAATGTCGTTTGGTCGTCAGCAAGGTTGCGAGGTAGACGTGATGTTACGTCAGGTGTAATGGGACAGTTATTGGTGTAATGATGGACGTTACCATCAGGGTGACCGCACGGACATTGAGGCGATGTTGTTATACCAAAACGATTGAAATAAGCCGGAAAGCGGCTGTGTCCTGTCAAAAGTGTAACGAGTGGTTTCCCCCCAGGAAATGTTTTTGGAATGTTAAAAACTTTCGGAATTCAATCATAAATTACAGTGCCCTGATTGTTCTTCCGCCACCAGGTCTGCCATTGCGCTTTGACGGAATGTTTGAAGGCGTTGCGTACAGAAATTTTGGATGTTGAAGAATGTCTAATTCTTGTGTATTTATACGCCTGAGAAGCAATGGTATCTGCTATTTCATTTCCTAAAATGCCCCTGTGGGCAGGAACATGAAATAGCTTTACGGGACGGTCAGAGGCGACAGTTCTTAAGAGTTTTGATAGTATAGATTTCTGGGTCCGATATGAGATAGTTCGAAAGGGCATTCAGTACCGGGAGAGAATCTGTATAAATATATACAGGTGATATTCCTCTCTGATCTTTTAAATACCGTAATGCCTCCTCGAGCGCTATTTTTTTTTGCGCAATACGCGCTATTAGCCAATTCGACCCGAAACCGGCCTACTGCTAATATTCGGCCGGTTTGTGTAAGAGCAACGAATGCAGCACCTGCAGCCGTGGAGGTATATGCCATCCGTGAAACATGAAGCGCCGCCGCAGCCATGTCCAAACGAACGTGCTCAAATGAAGTGACCTCCGACGGATGCTGAAGAGCCTCATCAAAAGGCGATGCCATTTCAGAAGCGAGGAACGTTTTTTGTCCAAATGGGGTATCTGATCTTAATACGAATAGTCTAAACTTTGCGTTTAACCTGTCTAGGTCGAACTGCAGAGGAGGAGCATGCATTAAAATTTGGAGCGCCCTCGTGCTCGTTACGGAGTAGGCTCCTGTCAACGCCATTAACGGGGCCCGCTGCACAGTTATTAACCTAGCACGAAGTCCTAAGTGGGGACACTCAGTCCACCACACAGGGGACGCATAAGTGAGAGTGGGCAGAATGACTTGTTTATATAATGCTCTGAGCTGCTCCGGTGGCAGAGTGCCGCTCATGTGCAAGAGAGTTGCAAGCATCTTGGAATGCTCTTTGAGGTATTCGCCATGGGCTATGAACGACAAGGTGCAATCAATGAAGACGCCGAGCACCCGGATAGCTGGTCTGAACTTAAGACAGACGCCATCCAGTCGAACGGTTGGTGGAGTACGCCCCATGCCTCCCCTAGGAGGTGTGATTAGGATGCACTCCGTCTTCTGTGCACAGATAGTGACTCTTGCCGTCTTCGCCCATGTCGTCACTCGTCCGAGTGCATCCTCCGCCAAAGTCTGTAAAACTCTCCTGCTATCGCTTCGAGCAGCTCGAAGCGATAGGACTTGAGCTCGAAGTGAGTGTAAGTACCGCCCCAATCCAAAGTCTCACTCCTGACACTGTTGGAGAATAAATGCAAAAATAAAGCGGAGTGAGAAAATGCCTGCACCTGCGGGCTTAAGCCACTCAAAATAAAATGAATTGGGCCCAGTCGGCCAAGAATTTTAATTTGGTGGAAAAAAGCCAGTTGAAAAAATAAACAGCGGGCACGGTAACACATCTGTGTTCGAAGGGTTCAGCTGGCACAGAGGGTGGCCAATCCTCGCAGAGCTGGTTTATTAATTTTCGTTGGGATGATAATTCAAATGTGCCCAGGGACACATACATGCACATGTCAAAATTATACTTAGAAGGCAACACACACAGGCAACACAGCAATTTAGTTTGATATTCCCTTTGAAGTGACCTGATCTTTTTGTAGAATTCGCTTACTACATTTTTCTATATCTTCAACAGAATTTAGTTCATGATGTTGTTCAAACCATTTATCTTCCTTTAATTCCTTGAGTACTCTTTCTTCTCCCTTCATAGTTAAATGAAATGTTACTGGTTGTTCTACTTTTTCTATTACTATTTGAATGTATCTATGGTCACTATCATTGGCATGTTTTAGAACTTCCGAACTTTTAATTGAACTGCTTAATGGTTGATTCACTAGGGTTAAATCTATCCATCCTTTGGCTCTACTTGTTTTAAATGTGGGTGGTGAATGCCTTTTGTTTAAAATTATAAGGTCATTACGTATTACAAATTCACAAGTTTCATTTCCTCTCTGATCATTTACTTTGCTTCCCCATATGACATTTTTTGCGTTGAATTCTCCCATTTCTAAGATCTCCTGTTTTTGAATGGCGCTATATCTAATTCAATTTTGAGTAAAATTGGTATGATATATTCATTTGGGGGACAGTATACACTGGCTACAATAATTTTCTTTCTCCCCTTAATTATTCGAGCTATTACTACTTTTTCTTCTATCTTAATTGGGAAAACTTGTATATTATCTTGGTGTACAATTGTTGCCTTTGGCTTTTTACTGTTTGCTACTATTTTATGTTTTATCGGAAATGGAATTATTTTGTCGTTCAAAATGTACGGTTCCTGAATTACTGAGATATCGTGAGAATGTTCATTGTTAAAATCTTTCAATGATTGATTCGCTTTAAATCATCGTGCCAAGTTGATTTGTATTATTGTTATTGTTTCTTTGCTTCCTTTTTGCGTTAATTGCAATTGCCCTCTTTGATTTTCAAGATCTTGTTCCAGAGTGTTGTCTGCCATGGTGGTTGCAGTGGTTTGTCTTCCTAGTTCAGCCTTGCCAAAATCCTTTCTTTTTCTTCTTCTACCTTCTTCTGGTAGCATGGGCATGAATAAGCCAACAACGGGTGATTGCAATCCTCTGCATCATATCCCGCTTGCCGGCAGGCTAAGCAAAAAGACTCACGTTCGCACTCGTTTGCAATGTGTCCTGGTTTTGAACAGTTTATGCACCTAGCTGGTGCCTTGCAGAACCTGTCTGCGTGTTCCAGACATGGGCATTTTGAACATTTTGTGACAAATATGCTGTCACCTTTCCCATCCGATGTTTACATGCGTGCGACCTTCTAGTGCTTCGTATGCACGTTTGTTGACAGCGATTATGGCTGTTCTTCCTCTTCGTCCATCCCTAATTCCTTTCACTTGCATATCTTCTTTTTTGCACTTGATGTTGTTTTGCGTGATGATAGTTTCCACAAGGTCTTCATCGTCAATGTCACCTTCTATTCCCACGATCTTGATTTCCAGTCGTCGTCCCTTGGGTTCTTTCACTTGCAGATCTTTCGCTGCTTCATTTTCTTTCACCATCTTGGCGATTGTCTCAAGAGACTCCTGATGTGATGAAACCACCAGTACTCCTTCCCTGCTTGTCCTCAGGGAGGTTTCCTTGATGGCCAGCTCCACAGGGTTGATGTTGCGTTTTATGTCTTCGAGAATTCTTTCCTTCCTTTTTGTCGTTGAAGTTATGATTAATGCTCTTGTCTGGCTTTGTTTTTGGTTCCCTTTTTGTTCCTTTTCTTCATTTTCCTTCACGATGTCCGCATAGGATGGCCCTCCTTGGGTTCCTGCTCTACACTCTGCCAAATTCGGGTTAAGCCCAAACGAGTTGTTTGCAGTCCGGCTGAGCCTACACTCCTGATGTTGTTAATTAATCTTCCTCACTTCTTCGGGCATAGCCCAAACTATCTTCTTGTCCTTCAACTTTTTAATTTAAGTGCCCACTGCAGCAATTACCTTATTGTGCGCGCATCCCAAACCCTGTGGCGTCTGCTTGGGTGACGAAGGGTTAACTTCAAATGTTGTGAAATCTTCACTTGCGTTGTGCCACACTGTAACAACTTTTCCTGGATAGTTTCTTCTTCCCAATTCCAAAACTGAATAAAAAAATTTTTCCGCTAATTTTGACGGATTTTTAGTGGTATCTTATAACACTAGTTCAGGCAACCCTGTGCTCCATTGTTTTTCTTCTATATCTAATATCTCGAAAACCAGTAATGATAGACAAAATCTGATTTCACTTTTGGATAGCCCTTTCTCAGCCTTTTAAAATGATATACTATTATACTTTTCTGTGGCTTCACTATTCACGAAGTTATTCAACTTTATGTCGCGCCAGTTATCCTGCCGCGGAAGGGGCCCCCTACTCCCATGGCAAGATGGTATTTTAGCTTATATCTTCTATTTTAGGCTATCGAAGGTCTGTGTTTTTGTTATTTGAGACTCCCTATCACTTTCTGATTCGCTGACCAATTTTAGACCGCGGGCGCGCTTATTTTTCTAGCTTCGAGTACCTGCGGCTTGCATGGAGGAAGGAAAACTTAGAAGAGGCCCTTGCCATTCCCAATGCATTGGAGAAAGTGTGGCGGAAGTGACGTCAAAATTTAGGGTTAGCCAAGTCGGGCCATTAGCAACGGCGACGCGTTGCTATGAAAACTCGGGCCACTAGCAACAGCGTTGCTAAGGGCCCGAGGTACGTGAGCGTCGCGGAGAAAGGGTAAAGGAGGAGGAGAGACGTTGCAGCGTCCGGTCGCGGCGCGGCCGCGCCGGCTTAAAAAAAAAATGACGTCAGGGCCTCTCCTAAGTTTTCTCCCTCCATGGCGGCTTGAGTTCGATTAGGGTTAGTTTGTTTACAACCTGTTCAGGGTGGTTTTTGGTGATATTTTCCGAATTACTGGGGGGATTTTCACGCGGTTTGTTTTTGGATGATCGCCAACACTTTTCGAAAGAGGAATGTGGAAGGAAATTGCCGGACTCACTCGTTTGCAGGTTGAAAATTGCAAAAAACGCCGCAGCTCGGCCGCCAGCAGCCGCACAGCCAGGAGACACCGATGATGATAGTAGACAGATTTAGTTTGAGGTGAAGAGATCGCCTCTCCCGTACCACAGATGTATCGCGGGGAGAAGTGAGTCAATTGAAAATAAAAAAAACGCTATAGAACAAAAAGGATATTTTTGGAAAATAATGAAAGAATATGAAAGGGGGTAAGGGGATAGGGAGGTAAAGTGGGTAGGCTACCATCAGCGATCCCCCGGCCCAGGGAACGGTCGCGGCGCCACCAGCAAATTTTATTGTTTTCCCTTTTTTTTATTACAAAATTATTCTTCTTTACTGTTCTTCTTTCTGCTGTCTTGGACTGTCCTCTTGTACTTCTTTCTTCTGATTTGGTTTATGGCTTGCTGTGGTCCTCCTGACGGTTGTTTTCTTTTTTTTTTTGTGGGTGTGTGTGTGTTGGTCAAGGACTGCACATGTGTGTGGGCTCCATACGGGCTGGCACAGATGTACCCACCATGCTTGGTCTAAGAGGCCCGCATGATTTCCACACTGGAGTTAGTCAGAATTTCCTAGAATGGTTTGTATCATTTCTTTTAATATGGTGGTGGTTCCTGCTTTTTATTTCTGGTTTTCTTCTGGAGATATCCTTTCCTAACATTTGTGTTAATTTTTTCCTTTGTGTCTTTGTGATCTCGCATAGTTTCAGATAATGGTCGAAGTCTTCTCCATCTATTCCACATTTACATTTAATGTTATTTCTGATATTAAATCTGTCTAGATAGAATGGAAAGCGGCCGTGGCCTGTGAGTGCTTGGGATATGTAGTCATCTGTAGTGAAATGTGCTGGAATATGTTTTATATTTTTAATCCAATGATACAGTTGGGAGTTTTTACCTTCATTTTTCCATATATCGTTCCATTTAGCTGTGATTTCTTTTTTCAGTTGAAGTTTGATGAAGTGTTTTGTTATTGGAATTTGCAATATGCTTCCATTTTTTGCGGCAAATTTAGCAAGTTCATCTGCCTTCTCATTTCCAATACATCCCTGATGCCCTCTTGTGAAACATAGTGTGATTTCGTATTCTTTTGTCTGTTGAAGCTTTTGTTTAATCTCATTTATGAAGAAATTATTATTACTGTTTTTCAATCCATTTAATGTACTTAGGCTATCTGTAATTACGAAATGTTTGGTGTCCTTTTCCTGTGTTAAAATGTAGGCTATTGCTTCCTTGATGGCCACTGCTTCTGCTTCAAAATTGCTGCTGTAGTTGGGAAGTTTATATTGTTGTTCAAAGAAAATGGAATTGTTATCGTACATAACGTATGCTGCTCCTGTGTTATTGTCTGTTTTTGAGCCATCAGTATGCTCTTCTGGATTGAATTCCTCTTACACATATTTAACCTTTTGTGTTGGATGATAATACCAATTGTCCACTCTGTCTGCTATCTCTCTTCCTGGACTTTCTTGGAGATTGCCTCCAGCGATTCGGGATGCTGTGAGACCACAACGACCCCATCTCGTCCCGTCCTCATGGTGGTATCTTGCAACTGGAGCTCCACTGGGTCAAGTCGTCTTTTCAGTTCCTCCAGAATTGCTTCCTTCCTTTTGTGTTCCGACGTGATGATGATTGCCTTGTACTCCTTTTCCAGTGGGAATCTCGTTAATCCATTCATGCGCGTCACTAATTAGATGACGAGGCATTTGGCTAAAAAAAAACAGTTTCTCCTGCCAGCGCAAAGCTAACAAAAGTGGGTTGTGGCCGCTACAGGGCTTCGCATCACCGAGACCGGAGCAGCGGGGCCGTAGCCCCACTGCGTTTGGCAAGTGAGCAGCTTCGGCTCCATGAGGTGCGTTTAGCTACCTATTGGAGGGAAAAGATATAAATAAATGTTACAACCACAAAGATGGAAAAAGTAGCGGCCGACTAATACACTAAGGAATAAGGAAAAGAACCCAACGCAAGCCGGAACAAGGAAAAGAGGAGAAAAAAAAAAGAATTAGAGAGCCCCCCCCATGCCCTTGCAGTCGCGCGCGCTGCAGATCGTTTTCTTAGTAAACCATTGAAGGCAGATGAGGCTTCCCAGAAGGACACGGGAGGAAAGCCAGATCAGGTCAAATTTGGCGAGTCCCAGGGCTTTGCCTGCTTCACTTGTAGCAGGGCAAAGCATACCTCTCGCTCCAAACGCCATACCAAATACTTGGAATTTCTTGGCAGTTGTAAATTTAGAACGTAGAGTCGAATATTTCTTTATTTTGTCTCTACATTTGCTGGTAAGGACGCCCTCATTGGCATCCCATTTATTTTGAGGGTTTCATGGGGCATTTCAACAACGAGATCCGGTTTAAGGCGGGTGCCTGAGCTGGTGGTGAAGACTGGCTCTTCTCGGACTTGCATTCGGGAGCTTCTCTTTGGTCAGTCAAGTGATTTGCTTGGCGATGTAGTTGTGGCGTTCTTTATGGGGGAGGTCAATTGACTCGCATTCCTGCAAGATATGGAAGGCTGTTTCTTTGCGAAGGCCACACCTACGGCAGAGTTGAGCAGTGGGATCGGAACTTTGTTTATTGGTTAAAGACCAGGTTGGATACAGATTCGTTCTGAGGCGAAGAGCTCTAATTCTATCTCCATCGCACAAGAGTTTCGAGTTGTACCCAAGCCAGGTGTTTGCCTGGGCTTGCTGCTGGTGGGCGAACAGAACTTTATTTTCATATCGAGTGCTATAATTGTTCCACCATTTATCGCCACCCCGCTTTAGTAGAGCTTCAAATGACTTAGCACTAGTGGTGCCATCTGGAATGTCAAATAACTCATTTAGGTGGCGATAATGGGATTCCAGCTCAAGATCAAACAATCTGAAAACAAAGGGTTCGTTCAGGCGAAGCATTCTATTGAGGGATTTAAGTTGAACGGATTGTGCTGTTTTCTCAAGACAGATGAAACCTAAACCACCACATTTGGTAGGTAACCAGACGGGGGAGTTAGGAAAGCCGAGTGGAAGGTGTAAAGTGCGCTTAACCTTAAGGCAAATAAGCTTGTCAAGGCGACAAGCTTCCTGTTTCACTAGTAAGGTGTTAGAACAACCATATAGAAATGCGGGTAAAACCAGTTGTCTCCAGCAATTAAGCTTCTGAAAAGGTTTCAGTGAGGTTTTGGAAACAAGATCCAGCAATGCACGGGCCTTCTCTGACTCAACTAATGGACACTTATTGACAAAGATAGGCCCAAATACTTTACTGGTTGATTTAATTCTTTAGTATGGGTTACATAGTCGTTAATAGAAATATCCAGAAGATTGTAATTAAATCATTTCTTTTGGTGATCCACTCGCCAACCAAAGTATTGTGTTTTTGTTGGATTGATTTTTAAGTTGACATTGGAAAGATAATCAGAGGTATGGCTGATGAGTGCCTTGAGGCCTTCAAGGCTGTTGGAATTCAAAAGCAGATCATCGGCAAATGCTAGAGCTGGCAAAGAAGTGTCGTCCAGGTGCACTCCGGCCGGAATGGAGTTTAGTTGTTGGAGTAAAGGGTCGATAACAAGATTTAACAAAAAAGGGTAAAGAGGGTCTCCTTGCTGATGCCTCTTTTTAAAGGAACTTTGACATTATCCGTACGGCCTGAACTCCAGAACTTAGTCGTACAATTAGTGTACATTTCAAGTAATAGTAGCTGGATTTTAAAGAAGACTTGCTTGGATGCAAGAGCTGAAAAGATACATCATGGCAAACGGAATCAAAAGCCTTGCGGAGATCTAGGCTTACTGGAAAAAATGGCCGTTTTGACTTTTTAAGGTGTTTCATAAATGCTTGAAGAAGCAAAAGGTTGGTGGAAGTAGAGCGGTCCTCCGAAAAACCTGATTGAAAGGAGTTGAATGTGTTAGGTGATTCGAGACGTGCGAGAAGAAGTTTAGAAAAGATTCGATAGAATGCTGGGGAGATAGAAATAGGGTGTAAGTCTGAAGCACCTCGGGATCGAGGGCATTTAGGGATGAGCACAGTACGACTCAAGTTCCAACGAGAGAACCCCAAAGGAGAACCAGTTATTAAGGATTGCAGTTAAGATCAGGATGGGGATTTTAGAAATTTCTGAAAAAGATGCCATCCGGGCCCGGAGCAGAGCTTTTAGAAATGGATTTAAGAACAGACAATACCTCTTGCTCAGTGAAGAGGTTCTTACCCAGCCAAGATTCAGTGTCCGCCTGTCTCGAAGTTCTTGGTATCCATTCTTATTGACCGCTAGAATGACCGTGGTGCCCTTGCGAACGTGTTACTGTTCTTTCAGTCCGATGTCCTCAGGGTTGCATTTGAGGTCGTTCTGGAAGATGATCTTGTTTACCACTTCTTCCTGCGGTATGCCTTCGTCGATGCCAACTAGTTTCAGCTCAAGGCGACGTCCCTTGGGCTTCTTTATGTCCAAGTTCTTCAGCTTTTCTTTTTCTTCGACGTAGTTTTTCAACCGGTCGAGGGAATCTGCGTCCGTTGACGTGATAACCACTCCTTCTCTGCCCGGCCTCAACGTGGTATCCTTTATCTTCAGTTCAGTTGGGTAGATTTCTTTCTGTAGGACGTCCATGACTTTTTTTCTCGTCAAGGTTTTTGATGTGACGATGACTGCAGTTGTTTCTTGCATTTGCCTTTTCATTCCTGGTTTTTCCACAGGTTTTTGTGTGGCCTCTACATAACTCTGAGGGGGAGTTGGTCTTTGCAGCCCCTCAATCTGCCCGTTTGGAAACTGATTTTCATGCGTTGCTTCAAGTAACATTGACTTTAGTTTTGACACTTCTGTCACGACGGCGTCGAGCAGGTTTGCCGTTGTCTCATCTCCCTCCGAATGACTGAGATCTTACAGAGGGTTCTCATGATGCACTGGTTGCTCTTTGCCATTTTTTTGGTAATGGTCTTTATATCTTCTCTCCATCAGGTACTTTGTCGCTTGTGCCGCTTGCGACGCTTGCATTGCTCTTCCTAGGAGTTTCGGTTCGATTTGGTGGTTTGCTGGGAGGCTCATGGAACTTTTCCTGATTCACTGGCTGATCGTCTTTTACTGAGTGCCATTCCTCTTCTCCAGACCTCCATTGTTGGTTGTTCTGACCCTCACTGTCCTCTTCGTTTGAGGCTTTTGTGTGCTGTTGGTTCTCTCGTTTTTTCTTTTTTTCGTTGTTCATTGTTTGATGTCCTTTCTTGGTCCTTTTCCTCTTGATATTGGTATTATGATGGAAAAACAGAGCTACAGACGTGGACGGCGGTGAAGAACAAACACGATGGGCGCTGAACTCGCAACTGAAGTTTAAGCGTTTTCTTTCAAAATTCAACTTTAGTGGAATCTACTGCTGGTCTGCAACCCCATACATGGAAAACCTTGGGTTTTGCGTCACTGGCTTCGTTTCTCAACCACGAAAAATCCTATGCAGACAAAAACTCTGCAGCAGGGTTCTCCATATTTTCCTTTTCAAAATGAGTGGTTGAACTAGAAAATCGGATGGGTAGATTCCAAGTTATTGCCGTTTTTGCCAGAATTTGCTCTTACAGCAAGATGGCCGTGCCCATGGTCAGGGAAGCCGCTGCCGCCCAAGGTGTTCGAAGGCTTGTAATTTTACAACTGGGCTATTCCGGTGATTTCTTTTTGTTGTTTAGGCTTCGCTAATGTCTTAGGAATCTTCTGGTAGTATTTTTTGTTCACTCGATGGCCCAGTTCTTGGAATATGAGTCAATGCCGAATTGCAAATAGGCTTAAGCCTCCCATGTGAATGTAAATAAAGGACTTTTCTCAGCCAAGACTGGTTCGATTTTGATGCGGTTTGCGTCAAAAAATGCGTGTAGTGTTTATAGACCTGGATTTTTTTGGTTGTAAAACGTTTATTGCAAACAGTCTGAAGGGCATATAGGCCCCTCGCCTAAACGACGGCCAGAAGGTCTTGGCTCCTGGCGGCGTCTTCGGCCAGTTGGACGACTTTTGTTTGAGTCTCCGGATCGGAGCTGAGTAGGAGAGCCTTCCATTGTTCAAGTGACTAAATGCCAGAGAATATGGTTGAGGTCCGCTTTGGCCTTACATTGCTTACACTCGTTTGAATATTGTCCCGGATAATAACGACTACACATAACCGGGTTCGGAAACGTATAAGTTTGGAGACGGCGCCAAGAGGTGGCCTGACTCTGTCAATGATTTATCAGTGGCGGGGTACTTCATTAGATTAAGCCTATAATGTTGTGTGATCTCTCTGCAACACACAAGACGATCCCTGTCTGCGAAGCGCTCGGTATGGCCACTGGCTCGGAAAGCAAGACCTCGAGCCAGTTCGTGAGCTGCTTCATTTCCAGCCAGGGATGTGTGTGCAGGTGTCCAGACTATGCGAATTTTGCGGTCGTCCCTTGCAGTCCGCAGGATTCTGTTCGTCAGAGGGGAGACCCTCCCCTTGGCAAAGTTCATCACTGCTACCTTTGAGTCACTAACTATCGTTGACGCATCCGTGCCCACTATTTATTGCAAGTGCGATGGCGGCTTCTGCAATTTCGGGACTGCCCGTCGTGATCGAGGCGCCGGCTCGGAGATATGTCTCGGCGCTAGCTACCGCTATCATTATTCTCCTCTTCCCGCAATTAGCTGAATTCCACGTAGGCCACGTCTTCTATCAGATAGATTTTAAAACATTTGCCGAGGGCTTCAGCCCGTTTCTCTCTGTTATCTTTGTGGTGGACGGGATGCATGTTTTTCGGTAGTGGTGGGATCATCAGCCTATCGTGCACGTTCTTAAGCATGTCCACTTTCGGACCTCGCTGACTCTCGTAATTTATTCCTAGTTTCGCTAGAATTTTCCTGCCTGTAATGCTTCCCGACAGCCTTTCGTACTGAGAGATTGTCACGCTTTCCACAATTTCATCCAGTGTGTTGTGAAGACCTAGTTCTAAAAGTTTTGCGGTGGGGGTCCGAACTGGTAAACCCAGCGCCTGCTTGACACTTCTGCGAATGATCCCTTCCAGCTTGGACTTCTCCACTGCCTTCAGATTAAGGAAAGGAGCTACGTAAGCAATCTTACTTATTAAAAAGGCTTGAACTAATCTGATTAAATTCGTTTCTTTCATGCCATAGCACCTATTTGCGATTCTGCGGATGAGCCGCATAGTCTGTTGCGCGCATATCTCAAACTTTTTTATTGTTTCTCCATTGAAACCGTTGTTTTGAATGTACAGCCCTAAGACTCTAATCCTGTCCACCGTCGGGATATCAAGTCCCTGAGCCTTAAGAGATATCCGCGGGGGATCCGACCGTGATTTCCTCTTTGGTTGGTAAAAAAGCATTTCCGATTTTTGCGGGGAGCACCTAAGTCCCCTATCATTTACGTACTTTTCAACTTCTCCTATGGCCATTTGGAGAGTCTCCTCTATTTGACCGTCGGTTCCTTTGCCAATCCACATAGTTATGTCATCCGCATACATGCAATGACTGAGACCTTCAATCGTTGCTAGTTTGCTAGGAAGCCTGATCATGGCCACGTTGAATAGAAGCGGGGACAGTACGGATCCCTGCGGGGTCCCCTTGCTACCTAGCTCTATGTAGTCTGATTTACTTTCCCCGAAGTTAATTTGGGCCACTCTGTCGGAAAGGAAACTTTAACATAGTTGTAGGTTTTCGGGCCTACTCCCAGGAGGCTGAGATTATCCAGGATCGCCTTGTGCTTGACGTTATCGAAAGCCTTCACCCGGTCAAGACCCAAGATGACCTTCGTGTCCCGCGTTTGTGAGTCCAGAATTTTATGTTTTAGTTGCAGCATCACGTCCTGCATTGAGGGATGAGACCTGAATCCCACCATGGAGATAGGATAAAGATGGTGGTCTTCCATGTAGCTGTTGAGACGTGTCTGCACTACATGCTCCATCAATTTCCCTGCACAGGAGGTTAGGGATATAGGCCTTAGATTCTCGATGGACAGAGGTTTCCCCGGTTTAGGAATAAGTACCACCTTAGCCGACTTCCACTGCTTAGGAATCTCACGCGCGTCCCAACATTTCTGCATGTAGGCAGTAAGTGCTGTTATAGAGTTGTTGTCGAGATTTCTGAGCAATTTGTTGCTTACCCCATCCGGCCCGGGCGCTGAATTAGTATTTAATCTAGCGAGCTCTGCTCGCACTTCGAAATCAGTAATGGGTTCGTCCAAGCGATCGTTGGGTATCCCACAGTAACCATGTAGAGGTACCTTCTCGGTGTCCCCTATGTACTTAGATCGAATCTCATCGAGCAGCTCTTGCTCTGTGCCCTCATGTTTATGCTGGATCTTTTGGAGGTTTTGCCTCTGGGCCGTTTTACATCCGTCAGGGTCTAGTAGGTATCTGAGTAAACTTCATGTGCGGGCCAGACTTATATTCCCGTCCATTTTGTCGCATAGCGATTCCCAGTTTTGCCTAGAAAGTTTGAGCGCATATTCCTCTATCTCTTTGTTGTGCCTTGCTATCCTTCTGCGAAGGTTACGATTCCACTTTTGACTTTTAAGTCGCTTTTCCATACTGGTTTTGGCTTGCCACATATGGAGGAGGCGGGTGTCCATTGTTTCTAGGCCTGAGTCTTCCGCCACAGTCTTGGTCGCTTTACGAGCGTCCAATTGGAGCTGCCTTATCCACTCCTCAATGTCATCAATTTCTGTGGTGTTAGCACTCTGTTCCCGGATTTTTCGGAAGGCGTCCCACTCGACGAGTGAGTGATGTCGGCCAGGGCGTTTATAGGGCCCAGCAGTAATTACCGTTTCCAAAATAAAGTGATTTCTTGAGTGTTAACCCAGTTTGCGCTGCCGACGTTCTTAACAAGGGTGATGTCCGGAGATGTGTCCGTACTGACGCTATTTTCCGTTCTAGTGGGAGACTGAGGGTCCGTAAGTAGGGTGAAGGCCCCTTGTTGTATATCGAGCCAGAGCTCTCTACCCTTGACACATTCTCTCTGGTACCCCCAAGCAGCATGATGGGCGTTGAAGTCCCCCATTACCACCACCGCTTGTTTGTTAGCAAAGCGTAGAGTTTTTTGAAGAAGCGACCCGAAGCGAGTCTTTCTTTGTTTTGGACTGCTGTATATATTCAGCACAAATAGGCTGGTCTTAATTTTATTATTCGGAATGAGTTCTAGAAGAACGTGCTCTACGTGACTGATCCCCGTGTCATGCGCAATAGCCGTTGTTCCTTTTGACGAGGGTGGTAACTCCCGCCTTCTCGCCAGAGGTATTAAAAGATTGATAGCCTTATAATTTTGCAATCCCCCCAGTTTCCTGAAGAGCGATCACATCCGGGCAGTCTTTACCAATGAGGAGTTGTTGAAGAACTGCTCGCTTCCGGTGGTACCCCCGACAGTTCCACTGCCAGAGCGTATATCTATTGTCCTTATGTTGCCTGGCCATTTTGAAGTTGTTGAAGGGTTATCGTAATAGCGTGTGTCTTATTCTCTACGGCCTGCCGCCACGCATTCATAGCTAACAGCTCGTTTCCTAGCCTTTTGGTTTCTGTAGTGATTTCCTGAACAACGTTAAAAATGGACTGAATTTGTGCCTGAATTTTGTTATCTGAGGCCTGAACCAGGGCGTCAACTTTGTCCTCTAGCCTCCTGCATACCTCTGCGAGCGTGTTATTACACGTCCTCTTTTTTTGTAGGCGGGAGAAGCGATGGTGACGCCACCGAGGCATCACTGACACCGGCCGCCGCCTCCACCAGTGCATGCGTTATCTTTGGTGGTTGAGTAAGCCGTGTTTGCCCCATCTTCCGGAGTTCTGAATTTTCCTTCTCTAATTGTTCTGTTTTTTTTAGTAAGTTGACTTACGGTGTCAGTAAGGGTCTCAACCATCTCTCGATTGGAGGAGCTCATCTGCCCCCTTATCCAAATTATTTTGGGATGATCTACCTACCCAGCTCACCTCATTATGGTCGGCTGCTGTCTTGTTCTTGGCTGAAGACAGACGGTGACCGCCCTCGGGAGCTCAAGCGGCCCCTGGACTGGGACCCGGTCCTGGAACCAGAGTGGGTCTTGGATCCTGAACGGCCCCTAGAGCTGGAGTGGCCCCGTGACCCGAGACGAGGGAAGGAGACCGAGCGGCCGCGATAGCCCTCGTCCTCCTTGGTCCTAGGTCGGCTCCGCCGGTTTGATGTATTCTCTGATGAATTGCCGTCTTGTCTTGGGTCTTCTTCTACCACTGGCGTTTTTTGAGTATGTAAGGAATCCTATACATCTCACGGCACTTTTTGTGTTCCAGTTCATGTCCCTTGTCACAAAGAGCACACTTAAGTTGACACGAGTGGTCTGGCGTTGGGTTGTCCATGCCACATCCTCGACATTTGACCACGCCTGCGTTCGGGTAGACATCGGCGCGATGTCCGAGCTGGCCACACTTGAAACACACTTCGTATTTTTTCGTATATAATAGGCACCACCGAAAGGGGGTGCTCGCGTAATAGATCCAATATGGCACCTTTTCATCTGTGAAGAGCAGCAGAATAGAGCCGGAGTCTTTTCCTCATCTTCTAACCCCGACAATCTCAGGGTTGTACTTGCTGGTCAGGTTCTCACGCACCCGTTCAATCGTGTGAGTCAGCGGAACTCAGTGAATGACTCCTTTGCCGTGTCCATCCGGCGTCACAAGATATGCAAACGTTTCAAGTTTTTCCGTCCCTAAAGTGAGATGCCCAATATTCATATACTTCCGCACCCGTTCAGAGCTGTCTGTGCCTACTAGAATGGTGTTTTGCTTCTGATTCAGAAGGACGATATCATCTCTTGCGTCAGCCACCGCAATACCTGCTGCCGACTTCACGATGTCGGAGACCGTCTCAGTTTTGCATGCTGAGAGCGTTCGAAGTCCTCCTTTCGGTCTAATGACGACTTTATGTAGTCCGGGGGGAGGACGAACGTGCTGCGTTTCCACCGAACGCATTGCCATCTTCCTGCCCTCCGTCTTAGCTGAGTTGGCGGCCCCTTGCCGTCTTGCCGTCTTTCTCCGTTCGGAACGCCATCCTGGCGTCCCCCTGCCTCAGGCTGTCGCTCTTACGAGCGCTGCGTTTCGACTTATCAATCGTGAACCATCCCGCTTGGATGGAAAAGTCCTCCGGAGATAGCGTCTCACCATCAACGGTAACTTCCATGTCGGCCTCCGAGCGCAGTCCTGGGCCACAAGAGGCCGGTGACTTGCCTCGCCGGCCGGCGGCCGGGGTCGACGTTAGGCTTAGCTTGGTCGTCAAGCTGGCGAACTGAAGATCATGATGTGAGCACGAAAAGTCAGTTCACTTGCCATGGATTTGTTATCCCGGTAGTCCTGCAGACTTCCGGCGTCGGTCCCCGCAAATGTTTCTGAAGACGCAGACTTAAATCCGCAGAAAGCATCGAAAAACCGCGGAGGCGATGTGAGACACGTCCGCTTGCCTCAGCCGCTCGTAGTGCCCCCCAGGAAGAAGGAAAAGAAAATGTCTATAGACCTGGAGTATAAAAGGAAATTTGGCCACTCGTTTTGATGCTTGAAAGTTGAAAAAACGACGCAGCTCTGCTCCCTTGCGTCCGAGGCCGAAAAGACGGTGGCGCCACCTAGTAGTAGGGACAGAGTGTAGTTGAGTCTAATTGAAGTAGACTCCCCGCACCACTAATGTATCGCGAGGAGAGAAAGTTCCGCAATTCGAAAAATAAATGAATAGGTCAATGCAACAAAAGTTTTTGTTTGGAAGTTATTACAGAAAAGGGGGAGGCGCTACTAAAGCGACCCACAGACGAGGAAGCTAGGGTGCCTCGATACCAGGAGGAAGCGGGCCCGAGGAGACCCCACGTATCTCCCCTGGGAAGTAGCGGAAGGGATGAGTTGAAGGGCAATCGGAAATAGGAATTAGGATAGGGTTATGGGAAGTTGGAGGGGAATGTTTGGTTTGGTTTGTGGGGTTTAACGACCCAAAGCGACTCAGGCTATGAGATGCCGTAGTGGAGGCCTCCGGAAATTTCGACCACCTGGGGTTCTTTAACGTGCACTGACATCGCACAGCACACGGGCGCCTTGCTTTTCGCCTCCATCGAAAAGCTGCCGCCGAGGCCGGGATTCGATCCCGCGTCCTTGGGAACAGTAGTCGAGCGCCGTAACCACTGCGCCAACCCGGCGTGGGCAGCGTAGGATTTGACTGTCAGACAATTCGAGTCGAGCTCCCATATGGGCCTCTGTAGAGGGCGAGCACTCGCTCTTAGCTGAATATGCGGCCCTCGGCCGCATATTCCACCACCGCAATGAGTTTGCCGGGTCTCCGGCGTCTTTGGAAATTTTCTGCGAGCCAGGGTCTTTGACTCGCTCTCAGCGCAGAAGAAAAAAAAAATTTTTTCTTTCTCGCAGTCCAACTCGCTCTGCCCCATTTTCTTTGCGCCCTTATTCTGCGAACCGGCGTCTTTGGCTCGATGCATGCTTGGAAATTGCCTTAGGGTTTCGTTTAGGCCTTTTTTCTGCCCAGCGGCCATGTAAAGACGCCGCCACGCAGAGGGCCCATTTCTGCTTGCAAACACACCTAACCCGCTCGCGCTGGAAAAACGAGCCTTTTTTGTACCTGCTCGCGCGCTGGGAAAACGAGCGTTTTTGTACCCGTCTTCTGCTGCGATTGTGCAGGAAGGATGAACGTTTAATTTCTTATTCTGTTTGCGGACAAACCTTCTAGTCAGAGGCTAAGCCTCAATAGCTCGCAGTGTGGTGGCTGCTCTACTACTTACAGCACCACGACTGTTACCTAAGTCGTCTTCAGACGATTTGACGCTGCAGCGATTCAGGTCATTACTCTCTCGTTGTTGTTCTCCGTCGCAGCGCTCGTAATTTCCATTCAGGCCAGCCGGAGCCCCGGAGATACCACTGATTTCACAGAGGGCCAACTGGCAACCGTTTGGGAGGTGTTTTTTTAACCAGCCAGGAGAGAGAAGGCATGGTTTTTCACCTTCATTTATCGGGCCAGGGCAACGGTTACGCAAGGAACCCACAAAGGGTGTAACCGGGAGGTGCATTGTGAGGGAGTGGGCGCAGATGTTTTTATGCCCGGGCAATGATACCTCCGCACATGGCGCCCTCTTATCGGGTACAAGGGGCAATGGCAGAACAACGCCCTCCCCTAAGTCCTGTGGGCCAAATGTGCAATGAAGTCGGGTTGACGGAGTTGCCAGCCCCTCGACCTTAAAGCACTTGGCCAGGACAATCAAAAGAATCAGAAAGAAAGCGGCCGCCGAGTGGCGGTCGCACCAAGTCTGGAGAGGGAGGACGCGCAAAACCCCCTGTGGGAGCACTGGGGGGTCCAGCGCCCCCCCTGTGGACGATGGACGGACATGTTCAGTTTGCCAGAAGCGGCTGAAAAACAGTCGAGGCCTAAGGATCCATGTGGCGAGAGTCCACAAAGCAGGTCAACCTGTCCCTGGTGACGGGCCACACCTGAGGGCCTCCCTGAGGCGCCTGAAGGGGTTCTGGAGGCGACTGCCATTGACTCAGAAAGGTCTCCAAAAGAAGGAGCTGGGGCGGGATTGAATAGCTGTGCCCCAGCAATCGAACCCAATCTGTCGACGACGAGGAAAGGGACTTCGTTAGGAGTGAACCCAGGGACTAGCGGGGATGCTGTCCGAGGGAAAATGCAGGTAGCGTGGATGCTGCCTCAGGACAGAGTGGGGGAAAAAGTGACAAAAGGAAGGGCAGGGCCCCAAAAGAGGGGGGCTCGGCCTTACCAATGCAAGGTCCAGATCGATGACAACCAGGAGACTAGCGCGGTCCCTTCCGGCCTTCCAGAAGCGAGAGAGGGTGCCATTTTGCCTGAACAGGTAGATGCACCTCATTCGCAGTCAGCCTGGGAGGGTACGGGAGATAGACCAAGGAGCAGGCCGATGACTCTTAAGCCTGTCTCAGAGACAGTTCACTCCTCTGAAGCTGTGTTCTACAGCGACGGGGTTGAAGTTGGAGAGGTGCGTCCCAGTGACTCAGAGTATTCAGCGAGCAGCTGCGGGGCCCAAAACAGCGGCCACCATATCTGTCCAGAATGCGGGAGAGCCTTTTCAAAGAAAAGCGGCCTCGGCCTACACAGGCGGAGTACAATAGAGCAATCGATATCACGCGGACAAAGCCGCGGTGGAGTACGGAGGAGCAGTACCTGATGGCAAGGAAAGAGGCCGAACTAACAAGAACAGGTCAGAGGCCTAATATCAATAAATTACTGAAGGACCGCCTACCAGTGCGCAGTCCTGATGCTATCAGGTCCCATTGCAAGAGTCCCCGGTACAGGGAACTGGTCGCAAAACTGCGATCGGACGCCGATTCCGGGGACGGTGACTGCGGGGTCCCTGCCTCGACCACTCTAATAGCAGGGACACTGCCTCCTCAACCACAGTCACCACATGAAAGGATTAAGGGCATTGAAGAGGAGCTTAAAGCTCTGGTGGCTAAAACACCGCCGCCTGATTTCGAAGGGCCCAGACTGTGGCAAATCGTGAAGCTCTATTTAGAAGGCCAGATCAATTTGGAAGGTCTATGTGATGCACTTAACAGCTATGTGCGCGAGGCTCTTCAGCAAGATGCCGTCAAAAAACGACGCCCGCGCCCCAGGTCACCGCGGAAACCCGAGAGCAGGCGGTCGTACAAAAGGAGAATGAACGTGGAAACGCAGGAGAGTTTCAAACGCCACCAGGGGCGATGCGCTCGGAAGATTCTGGATGGTGAGGTGACTGCCGCGGTGGAGGACCCCAAAGCGTTGCTGAATGAATGGAAACTGGTAATGGAGTCGATGTCCACAGGAACTGTTTCTTCCAAGGTGGAGCCGGTACTTGATGACCAAATCAATCCATACAGGCCGATCGGCATAGCTGAGATTAAGGCGAGCATGCCGTCACAAGGGAGCTTGGCCAGTCCCGATAACATCACGGGTAAGTTGCTGCGAACGGTGCCCATGGCGATACTCCGTGTGCTTCTTAATGCACTACAGATCCTCAAAAGGCTTCCGACGTGTCTGCAGACCGCGAGAACTGTGTTCATCCCTAAGAAGATGGGCGCCTCGCGGGCTGCAGAGTTCAGACCTATTACGATGTCATCAGTAATAGACTACTCTATCGGATCTATGCCAGCAGGATACTCGGAGATGTGAAACTGGACGTACGTCACAGGGCTTTTATCCCTGTGGATGGGTGCGCCGAAAATGTAATTCTGGCCACAGCGCTGGAGGAGGCCAAAAGCCGAGTCCGGCCGCTTTGTATGGCGTCAGTGGACATAGCTAAGGCGTTTGACAGGGTGAACCTAGCAGCTATCCTGAGAGGGCTCAGGAGGAAAGGGATTGCGGAGGAATTTGTAGGATACATAGAGTCATTCTACACGGCGTCAAGTACAGTGCTCACCTATGGTGACGAAAGTCTGCTAGTTAAGCCTACCGTAGGAGTACGGCAAGGCGATCCGCTGTCCCCGCTACCGTTTAATTTTGTGGTGGACGAATGGTTGGAGACCTTAGACCCAAACATAAAGTTCGTCGGAGCGACGGTAGAGGTAAATGCCATGGCATTTGCCGATGACGTCGTCATAATGGCAACTACGCCTGAAGGGCTGCTGGAGCAGCTGAGCAGCCTCGAAGGTTTCTTGGTAGAGCGTGGGTTGAAGCTGAACGCCGCCAAGTCACTATCCCTCACCCTGTTACCGAGTGGGAGAAGGAAGGTGGTAAAGCTTGATACTGCCAACACCTATTACTTGCATGGTGAATCCATACCGAAGGCCGACACAGCCAGTAGCAGGCGTTACCTGGGAGTACGTTACACGGCGTCGGGACTGGAGAAAGCCCGCATCGACACGGAGGTGAAGGACCTGCTGACCAGGGTGTCTAAGAGACCCCTGAAGCCTCAGCAGCGTCTGGTTATCCTTAAATTCTATCTCCTGCCGCGGCTTTATCACCTGCTAGTACTAGGTCCTATCTCGGCAAAGCTACTCCTTAAAATCGACAGATTAGTGCGATCCTCGGTCCGCCGGTGGCTAATGCTTTCGCATGACGTCCCGGTGGGGTTCTTCCACGCGGAGGTGATGCATGGTGGACTAGGTATCCCCAGCCTGTGAACCTCAATTCCAGGCTTACGCATCCAGCGGCTTGAACGTCTGAAAGACTCCGATAGCCTGTTGTGTCGGCAAGCAGCCGCAGGAGCGTATGTGGGGCTCTGCCTGGACCTGCCATACGGCTCTCAACGTACCGGGGGAAGGAGATCCGCATGAAAAAGGAATACCAAGCGACTTGGCGAGACAGTCTCCATAACAGTGCCGACGGGAACGCATTGAAGGGATGCAAACATGCAAAGGGGAGCACCCGATGGCTGTGCGAGGGGACGAGCTTCCTTCGAGGGAGGGAGTTCATTAACCTCGTAAAGATTTGGATCAATGCTCTCCCAACCCTTACAAGGCTCCGGAGAGGCCGTGAGGCCAGTATCAGATGCAGAGCCGACTGTCTCGCCGACGAAAGCTTGGGGCATGTCCTGCAGAAGTGCCACCGCACGCATCAGGAAAGAATCCGTCATCATGACGTAATTGTGCGGTACTTGGCAAAGCGATTGCATGATAAAGGAATGAAAGTCATGGTGGAACCGCTATACACGACCGATGTAGGCGATCGGAAGCCAGACATTGTCGTTCAAAACGAGGGGCAGTGCTGGATTCTGGATGTGCAGGTAGTCGGGACGAGGGCACCGCTGGAAGTATGTTACACCAAAAAGGTGCAGAAGTACTGTGAGCCCTCGATCTTGGCCCTGGTACAGGGGAAGAGTCCTAACAAACCGATAGTGAGAAGTGTCACGGTGTCTTATCAGGGCGTTTGGTGTAAGAAATCAGTTGACACACTGAGGGCGGGCTTAGGGCTTTCTGGGTGCATCAGCAGAAGACCACGGTTCGGAGCGGCAGAATCCAGCTGCAAGCCAACGGGGACGAAAATGAGTTCGTCAACGGGGGTGAGCGGCGGTCAGCTGTGGTCGGGTAAGCTTGGGATGGTGTGACGCTGAGCATCTGGATCGCTAATTCTGATCCATCGCTGCAGTGCAGCAAAGAGGGTACCTCTGCCCGGATCATCATACAAGAGAGTAAGACTGTTTGGGCATCGTCGAACCAAACTACGAAAGAGTAGCCAAATGCCTCATCATCTAATTAGTGACGCGCATGAATGGATTAACGAGATTCCCACTGTATCTAAAACCATCATTATCCAGGCTAAATCCCCCAGTGGCACAAAACCAACCGCCATCGCCACATTCCTCCAAAAAAACTTCGATCCGGCAGAATATGGACTAACGGATGTGGAGATGCGAGTCACTGGGGACAGGGTGTCTGTCAGCTCCACCAGCCAGGAGGGGCTAAAGAAGCTTAAGACCGCTCTGGAAAGTAACCCAAGAGCTCACGAGCTCACAACATACCAACCAACACTGAGGGGGCCGACGTTTAAGATAGTTGGCCTCCCTAGGGACTTGGAGAGTGGGGACATAGTCCCCAAACTAAAAAGACATAACTCCCTCCTCACAAACGAGGAGGGACTCCAGATCACTACGGAGTATGTCAACCCAAGCGGCAGGAGGGTTGTTATCCTAGCCACCAGTACAAACACTTTCCAACGCCTGAGGGAGACTCACCTTGTTCGGATGGGATGGACCTCATATCCCATCTACATCAACTACAACACGCCACTCTGCACGCAGTGTGCCACCTACGGGCACGTGGCAAAGCATTGCCGCAACAGAGAACGCGCATGCACCATATGTGCGCAGTGCCATCACAAAGATGAATGCCGCAGTGACACGCCTAGGTGCAGGGCATGCGCTGTCTCTGGCTGCCACAATGCCGAACACCCCATGGGCAGCAGAGCCTGCCCCTCCCTCCGACAAATTCAGGCAAAGCAAGAAGCTCTCTGGCAATAAGACAAAAGCAATCCTCTGAAACATGGCTACTAATCTGGACTCGTCCCCCCAACCCAACGCACACACACAACACCCCACCGCAAACATAGACCAAAACACACACTCTCAACACAAAACACAACCCCTTAAAATAATACAAGCAAATCTGGCACACGCATCAAAAGCCAACGAACTTCTACACGTATATCAAAAGCAACACTTTCATGACATCTCACTCATCCAGGAGCCATATCACTAACACAACAAGATTACCTTATTTCCTTTGAAAGACAAAATTATTGCATTCGACCAATCACCAAAAACTGCAATCATAGTACATAACAAAAGTATTCAGGTCTTCCCAATTAAAATCACAAAAACACTAATAGCTGCAAGAATCACATGGCACAAACAACAACTCCTACCTATAAACATCTACGCTCCACCAAAAGATGATATTGAAACACACATCTCACTAATTGAACAACTCATCACACACAACGAACACACAATCATAGCAGGCGACTTTAACTCAAAAAATCCAGCATGGGGAGGCCCAATCAGCGATGCAAGAGGCAATGCTCTGATTGAATTTTTTAACAAATTAACTACACAATCCTTAATCATCCCAACAGCCCCCCCACATTTGAAACAACCAATGGACGCAGCTGGATTGACATAACTGTAACAACACCAAGCACACTAACCCACATAAACAACTGGGAAGTCCTGAATTACGAAAACTCTAGTGATCACAAATACATACTATTCGAACTATTTAAGGGCAAGCAATCACCTCAAAAAAGACTCACACAAAACGGCACACACAAAATACTCCAAACCCTCAAAGACGACACATGGCTTAGGGAGACCGCCAACACCCCAATCACGTCAATTACACGACTCGAACACATTATCAATCACCTATACAGAAAAATAGAAAAATTTACCAAAAAATTCGAAAAAACAGTGAACAACGAACATACCCGAAATCCCTGGTGGACAACCGAACTTGAAATTGAAAGGAAAAAAGTAAGGGCTATGCGAAGACGACATCAAAAGGCTCCAGAAACACTTAGAGAAGAATTCAAAACAAAATACACAACAGCGCTTAAAACATACCAGCAAAACATCGCCAACACCAGAAACAAATCCTGGAAAGAATACTGCAGTAAAGTGGCAAAAAACCCATTCACACTCCCCTACAAAATAGCGGCCAATAAAATTAAAAAACAAGTCATCATTCCATCAATTAGGAAAACCGGCGGCACCGAAACAAAAACACTAGAAGAATCAGTAAACCTTATTCTCGAATCACTCTTCTCAACACCACAGACAACAATAACAGGTACAACAAAACAATCACTGGTACCTCCCGAACACACAACAAACATTCACGCTACCACTCAAAATGACATACCATTCACAGAACTAGAAGTAGACACAACCATTAAGGCAGTTACGAAACATATAGCACCAGGTCCAGACAATTTAACAACACCATTTATCCAATCGCTATATGACAACCACAAACTACTCTTCATGTCTTGCATTAGGACACTTCCCATCTCACTGGAAAGAATCCAAGATCATACTCATTGCCAAAAAAGAATTCTCACATAAAAACCCAACACCAAACCAATTTAGACCAATAGCACTTAACTCCATATTCGGAAAAATTCTTGAAACCCTTCTTAAAAACCGCATCTACCACTTCCTTTACACAAAAAACCTCTTCCCGTCCAACCAATTTGGTTTTACACACAACATTTCCGCAACACTTGCACTCCAATCTCTCCTTAACAACGTCAAAGAAAACAAAGCCAAAAATCACACCACTCTCATTATCTTCTTGGACATTAAAAACGCCTTCAATCTCATTCACAAATCGCATGATAACTAAATTCCTTCAATAAAATAACTGCCCACCTAATCTCAACAAAATTGTAGCTCAAACCCTCACAGATAAATCAATTTCCTTTTCCATAGGCAGCACAAGCATCACACACAAAATCCCACAAGGTTCCCCACAAGGATCCCCCCTCAGCCCACTACTATGGAACATAACAATCACCGACCTACTCAATACCACTACACCACAACACACACAAATACAAGCGTTTGCAGATGGCATAACAATCACAATACACGGACACACAAGAACAGTACTAGAACAATGAGCCGCACACGTTCTCGACATTATTCAACGCTGGGCAGAAGCAAAACAGATCCAGTTCAGCCCTCATAAAAGCAAATTCCTAATAACTGGCAATAAATAACAAACCAGACCACCAAAAATTAAATTCGACGGGCAAGCACTAGCACACAAAACAACTCTTAAAATACTAGGCGTTACATTCGACTCCAAACTCTCATTTCTACCACACCTTAACGACATCCAACAAAAAGTCTCCACAATCACTACAAACATCGCTAGATTCACAGGACACACATGGGGCATGACATCATCACACGTCCGAGACATCTACATCCACGCCCCAATTTGGTACACACCTAGCTCAACAATTCTCAGGAAACTACAAACAATTCAAAGAATTCCACTTACCAAAATAACTAAAGCATTCAGAACAGTACCAAATTTGGCCCTCCCAATCCTCTCAAACATACCCCCCAATACACCTCACCACTGAACGGGAGAACACACTCTACAGCATTCTACACAACAACAAGCCATACCAACATGAAGATCTCCTCATCACCTCTGACAACATAGCACACAAAGCAGACATCTGGCTCACACATCCTGCGAAATTAACCACAATTAACTACACCACACAAATTCCAACTTCCGCCGATCTTTACATATACACTGACGGCTCACAGTCTGAAAACGGAACCCGATCAGCAATAGCAATTCTAAATTCTAAACACCAATTAATAGAAACGAAACAATTCAAGCTACCAAATTACTCTTCTAACTTTGAAGCCGGAGCCAACGCCATCATACAAGCAATACACTATGCAAACAACACCCATCACATAACAATAGCCATCCTGACAGACAGCTTATCAACACTCAAAGGCCTTAAAAATTCAACAAACACCAACCCACTCATCCACAACATCAAATCAACACTCCAACAAACATCTCAAAAGCACAATATCACACTACACTACGTCAAAGCACACACCGGAATAATTGGTAACGAAATAGCAGATGAAGCAGCAAAGGAGGCAACCAAACACGGCACACATCTCCACACCCCAATCACAAAGCAATATGTTAAAACAATCCTCCGTACACAAATGCACAAAAAATGGGTAACTCACTGGCATACAACAGGCAGACACACAAGCACATACAACTGGATCAAAAATCCAAAACACATCCCACCACACTTCCCCACCAACTACTACACCACCCAAGCACTAACAGAACACGGACACTTACCACATTACCTACAACGATTCAAAATCACCAATAACAACAACTGTAAATGTGGGGCACCTGCAAACAGCATAGACCACTACCTCCTAGACTGCCCCATCACAGCAACAGAAAGACAACCAATCATACATAAATACCCAAACCCACTTCAACACAAACCAGAAATCCTAAAACACAAAGAAACTTACATAGCTGGAACAAATAATGGAAAAAATTAATCAAGAAATTTCACAGACATAAATTCACTTACAGGAGGATGAAACCAATTAGCAAGCTCACTACCCAAACAAAGTCAAACTGAACCATCCCAATCCTGACCAATTAGCGCCGAGTGGGGCCCAGGAGGCCAGTAATGCCAGATTTACTCATGAATCATCCCATCTCCATCCTCTCCCCTTTCTATTTATATACATCTATCTATATAGATAAATTTATTTTTTTTTCTTTTTCTTTTTTTTTTATCCTCCCCCCCCCCCCCCCGATACTCTTTTTTTCTCTTCCTCTGCTCTCCTTTTTCTACCTTCCTTAGTATAGGGAGGGAAGGGAAAGAACTCGTATATATTTTTTTTAGTTTGTTTTTTTTATATACATTTTATGTATATATTTATATATATAACTTTTTTTTCCGTATTACTAATAATCTCCTCTCTCCCCGGCCTTCTCCATCTAATCAATCAACCAAATTTACTCAAAAAAAAAGAGAAAGGAAAAGGAAAAAAAAAAAGAAAAAGGAAAGGGAAAACAACTCACGCAATTCCTCCTCCCCCTTCTCCTGAAGGGTAAACGAAGAAGAGGGGAAGGGAAAAAGAAAAAGGAACCTCCCCTAGCTGGGAGAGAAGAACCACCCCCAGGCACAACAAAACCATAAGGCACGACAAGGCTAAGGCCAAAGTCATGCACTCAATGAGGCTCCGGCCGAACATAATCAGGCACAATGCCTCCTCCACCACCCAACCACCAGAGCGGGTTACCCTTGATGGGCCCCGCAAGTGGCACAGAGTCACTGACATCTGTGCTGCGCACTCACTTAGCACCTACAACCAGCGCGAGTGGCAGGGGCTAACCCATCCTGCTGCGCAGTGCTGCTATCTCCCGGCCTTTAATATAACATCAGGCTCGGCAAGGGCAATGGCCATTTCACTGTACGCTGTACACTGGCTATCCCACTACAGGATAGCAGACGGGTGAGCTCGCACAAGCAACATCCGGTAAGACGAGAGTGGTCAGTCGCTCACTGAAGCGGCTCCCGGGCGGAGGCCGTAACCACGCCCGGGACCTACGAGAACTTCAAACCAACCAGAACATCAAGGCTGGGGCTCCATCAAACCACCCACCTGCAAAATGGAAATATAATAGGGGGAGGGGGAAGCACAATTGGCAACAATACTAACGGGACATTGAGGCGGAGATCAGCTTCCGCACTCGACTCATTTCACTTGGACGAAATATCCTCCCTACTAATTCAAAAAGAAAAAAAACAAACGAAAACGGAAAAACCAAAATTAGAGGGGACGAGAGAGTGGGGGATGGCATTGACTTTCATAACCTTGGGGGACTATTAAACTAACTACCTACCTAAACTGCAAACTCCCTACTCGCATAAAAATTCCAACAACTCAACCGCCCCTTTCAAAAACAACATAACAGGTATATATGTCTGTATATATTTGTGTATGTGTATATACATATACATATATATATATATATATATATAATTTTTTATGTTTTTTATTCTTAAACACACTTTTAATTATACTATATTACCTTTTTTTTCTCCCTCTCTCTCTTTCCTTCCCTTTTCCTCCTTCCCTCATATCGCCCTCCAACTCTATTCCCCACCTCCCTACACCTCCATCATACCCAACAGGAAGCCCAACCAAAGGGCCTTCCCTCATCCCGCCTCGCCCTAATTTCTGCAACAAAAGTTTCCTCTATACTACAAAACGGGTGGGGGTCCTTTGACGAGGGCGGGGGGAGGGGAAAACACCTAGGAACAAAAGGGTGGGGGGCCTCTAATGTAATCTTTTTTAAGATCTTACAGTGTCCTACCCGTCCACCAAACATCTTCGCAAGAAACATCCAGGCAACACAAGCTTGGCTCCACCTGCTCCCTCCACACAGCAAAACCTTGGCCTCCACGACGATCCTGAGACGACCCCGAAGGCTACAGTAACTAACAATTGTTAGCAGCCAGAAGCATGTAAAACGCGATACAATTCCACTGAAGCATCTAATCCAGTAACTACAAATGTTATCAACAAGAACCATGTAAAACTCATATAACTGCACTCAAACATTTAATCAAATAAATCCGCTATGACTTGCCCGTTCCCGTGGCGGCGGCTGGGCTGGATAGTAGATAATTTTTTTTTCTTCTTTTTTTTTTCTCTTTCTATTTTAAATTTTTTATTGGAGCAATCCCTATTCATTTTTCTTACTATTGGTTTAAGCCCGTTATACCTAGTGGCACGGGCAGAGGCAAAATATTTTGTTTTTTTTTTGGGAAGCCTCACCATATTATATGTCCCTATCTACTAAAATAAATAAATAAAAAGTTATATTAATAACAATATCTAAAAAACAACACACAAAAAAAGGGGGGGAGAATAAGTATAATACTAAGCTGCATTAGACGGCTAATTTCCAACAGCTGGTTGATAAAGTAACAATTTTAGGCTACATCTCGATTGTCCCATTTCCCTCTTTTCTCTTCCCTTCTTTCCCTTTACTCTGTTCTAAATTACTGTTCCCTTTTTCCCCATATTGAAAATGCTGGGAAGAATATTCTGAAGTGTTCAACTTTGTAAACCTAACCGTTTTTCTTCTTTTGCTTTTTGACCTACATGTTCCTCAATTTCTTCTTTTTTTTTTTACGTACCCTTTTTTCTTTTTTTTTTTGAAAGGCTGCGTGAATACGTTCCGATCTGTTTATTTTCTCGGTGGAGTGGCCTTCATTTATGACCCTATCTCTCCAGCTGTATTAACTTTCTTTTATTGTTTCTTTTTTTTTTCCATTCTTAAGTCTATGTTCAGAAAAACTGTTATTTTTAGCCTCCATGGCTTGATATATTCTAACAGCATATCAGCGTAACAGCGTAGGAATTTTATTCCAATGGGAAACTATTATGTAGCTAACTGCGGAACGTGCCGCCTCGGGGTTTGGCGAAGGTGACCCTCTGGGAAGTCCAGAAGAGTGATTGCTGGCTTGCCGTTTCATAAAGAATGGCCTAAATACTATATGGTTGACCCCAAATGAGTCTAACATGCTCCTCCCGAAGGGAGCTGACTCAAAGTGTCCTCAAGATGGGACTAGACCTCTGTTTCGATTAGTTGACCCTTGGTTGGGTAAGCTTGGCTTATGCTCTACCCGGAGGGAGCAGTTATCTTCAATCTCCACTTAGTGGAGGTGCTCAACCCGAAGGGAGCTTGTTCCTTTGATGGTCCCGTATCAGGGGCCGCTCAACCCGAAGGGAGCCATGTCATATGAGGTCGAAGGATGGGTATGATAGCCACCTCAATTGATACTATGAGTAACATTTTAGGGCAGTTTACACAAGTGAAGTCTGCTCAACCCAGAGGGAGCCGGTTGGAATTCCTTGACAGCCTGTCCTTTCCCCTTTGCCTCCGTCCGGCGACGAAATCGTAGGTTAGCGTTTTTTTTTTTTTTTAAGCTGAGAGCGTTTTCTCATTTATCAATTTGGTCATTTCTTCTGTGATTATTAAAGCTTTTTGTTAGCTGCTATTTCCGCTTTGTTTCCAGTGCTGTTACGTGGGAGTGCTTCTTTAAGTTTTTTAGCTAATGCTCTCGTAATCCCACATTCTTTTATATAGTGATCGAATGCATCTGCTTCTTTGCCACAGGGGCAGTTTAGATTTCCAAAATTAAATCGTTTTAAGTAGTATGGAAATCTACCATGTCCGCTAATTGCCTGCGATATAAAATGATTAGCTGAGAAATTGCTTGGTATATGTTTAAGAGTCGGGATCCATTGATATACATATGTTTCTTTGCCTGAGCTCTGCCATTCTCTTTCCCATTTTCTTTGTGCCTCTTTATAGAATTCAGTTCTGACAAAATGTTTTGTTACTGGAACTGTTACTTCTCTTCCCTACGTTCGTGCTTTATTTGCGAGTTCATCTGCGATTTCGTTCCCTATAACACCTATAAGTTCCCTATAAGTTATTTTGTGCCGAGTTTGTTGATTAACTAAGTTCCTTATTTCGTCCACAAAGAAATTATCATTATAAGGGTTTTTAAGACCCTCCAATATTGAAAGGCTGTCTGTGATGATCTGGTAATGCTTGCACCCTGGTTTTCCTTCTATGTAAAGAAGTGCTTCTTTAATTCCTACTGCCTCGGCAATAAAATTATTCGAATATTTTGGCAGGGCAAATTGCTCAGAATCTATCACTTCGCCTTTCATCCCAAACACAATGAAGGCCGCTCCTACCGATGTTTCTGTTGCTGATCCATCTGTAAAAATTTGATAATCTGACATTTTAATTTGTTTGCTATATGAAACTCCCTTCCGTTTCGCCGGATGCACTGTCCATTTATCTATTCTTTGCACAATGGCCTCCCCTTCGAATCTTTGACCTTGCCATACAAATTCTTGCTTATTATTGATGACAGCTGGTTTTCTTTCTCAATTGTTAGGTGGACTGGAGTAATACCAGCCAGTATGTTTAATGCTACATTTGGGGTCGTTCTATAAGCTTTACAAATTTTCAGTAGTGGTATCCTTTGAATTGCCTTCAGTTTCCTACTTGTGTGTTCCCTATACCACACTGGAGGTCCATAAACTATGATTCTTTCAATTGCTCTTTTATATATCTGTCTTAGCTGTGTTGCTGACATTCCCCAATCAGGCCCAGTGAATTTTGCTATCCTTAACGTCAATTCTGTAACTTTCTCTTGAACTCGTTTCAGGTGCGGAAGGAATGATAAATTTTCATCAACAATTATTCCCAGGATTCTCAATTCTTTTACTCTCTGGATAGTCACATTATTTAGCCTTATTCGCGGTGGTCGCTTTTGATAATTTTGCTTTCCAATTAATATAAACTTGCATTTACCATAATTGAATTGTAAATGATTCAGTTCTGCCCACTTTGAGATTTCTCTTAGCGCTTCTTCACTTTTTTGTTCTAGTTTGAGCCTCAAACAACCACTTACTGTCACTGTAATATCATCCGAAAATGCTTGGATATTAAACTTCTCTGACCTTTCTAGTGTTAACAATTCTGCAATGATTAGATTCCAAAGGAGCAGGCTTAGAGGGGACCCTTGAGGGGATCCCTTCTGTAAGGCATACTGTACTTTAACGTTGTCTGCTTCATACTTTATTATTCTATTCCTTAACGTATCTAGAATTAGGTTTTTTATATTACTAGGGAACTTTACCTTGTCGAGTATAGGTTCTATGTTTTCTTCTTAAGTCTTTACATTTCTTGGTGTATATTCTCTCTGAGGTAACTCAATGCCATTGTTGCCGAAGTTTTGTGTTTAAACCCGAACTGTCTACTTGGAAGAAGATTGTTACTTGCTAGGTAGAAATATGCCCGATCATTTAATAATTTTTCCAGTATCTTTCCAAAGATGGAGTTAATAGCTATCGGTCGGAAGGAATTGCAACCGTCTGCTTTTTCATTGTTCTTTGGAATAAGTATTACTTTAGTTATTTTCCACATATCTGGGATAACCCCTAACCTAAATGCCGAATTAAATATGTTAATAAAAAATTGCTTTTGTTTTTTATACAATTCTTGAATGAAGTGTGTTCCTAGGTTGTCAGGGCCTGGTGCTATAAATTTCTTTAGTGTTGCCACTACGTGTCTGACCTCTTCTTCAGAGAACTCTATGTCCCATTGTGTTGCTGTTACCCTAATTCGACTACTACTCTCATTCCCACAATCGGGAAATGTCTGCCTGATGTCTGCCTCGTTATTAGTTTCTGCCTGTATTTCTTGACTGTTGTTGTCGACCACATCTTACAAATTTATCAGAATCCAGTCTACTGCCTCATATTCCGTTTTTGTGACATTCCCTGTTGGAGTTGTGATGCTAGGTATTATTATTGCTTTTTTAATCTTGTTGGCTGCTAGCTTGTATGGAAGCGTGAATGGATTCTTACTCGTTTGAGCACAGAGATCTTTCCATGATTTATTTTTTGCTTCATTTAAGTTTTGCTCATGTTTCTTAACGGCCTCTTTATAAATCTTCTTATAAACATCTCTTATGTCTCCTTGAGCATGCTGATATCTTCTTCTGTGCGCATTTACTTTTTTCCTCTCCATCTCAAGTTCTGGCTTCCACCATACCTTTGCTTTTTCAGTTTTATTATTTATCTTCTTTGAGAATTTTTTGACTAAGTCTCCTACTTTGTTATAGAAGGTTTTAATTACCTCATTTAATTGATGTTTTGATTGTATGGGCTGGTGTCCCATTTCATTCGTCTTTGCTTAGTGCCTCCAAAAGCTTAAATTCTCCCATTTTTGTCAGTCTGATTTCATCCTTATGTCGTTCTGTGAAAAATTCCAGTTTTATGTACCTGTGATCACTTGCTGAGTGATCATCAAGAACTTCCCAAGTTTTGGTATTCGAATGGAGTTCGTTCGAAACAATTGATAGATCTATCCAACTCTTTCCATTAGTAGTCTCGAATGTTGGCAGAGACTTATTTTGATTTAGTAACTTTAAGTTATTTGTGATAATAAATTCAGCCATCTGTATACCTTTATCATCAGTTTGTTTTCCTCCCCAAATATGATTTTTTGCATTGAAGTCTCCTGCAATGATAATGTTATGTGATGAATACTTTTCGATTACTTCTTCTATTTCTATTAAAGTTGGATTTAGTTTCTGAGTTGGTGGAATATAGCAATTAATACATAGAAGCTCCCTGTTGTACCAATTAATTTTCACCGCTACAATGTTTTGACTTAACTTTATAGGAAAAATTCCTATCTTTTCGTTATGCACTACCATTGCTGTTTTAGGGTTATTTAAACCTGCCAAGACTTTGTTTTATAGGAAAGCCAATTATTTTATTCTGTAGAGCATATGGTTCCTGAATAAAAGTTATGTCCTGTTTAAATTGACACTCCACATTACTTAAGTGCTGGGTTGCTTTAAACGATCTTGCTAAGTTGATTTGAATTACCTTCAGTGATCTCACCATTCTAGAACCTTGTTATTTTCTTTTTCCTAGTATTCGGCCTCGACTGACCGAACTAAAGGACCTGTTTCTCTGCTTCTTTCAATTGTGTACTTGCAATTTCTAGTTGCCTTCGTCCACAGGTGCGAATCCCATTATACGTCGCCGTTGTTCGAAGCGTTCTTGAAATGTGGGGCATGCGCCATCCCACATCGAGTGATCCTTTTCTTTTATGCCCATTTCGAAGCATAGAGGGCACTTCAGGTGTTCGGCCGTGCATTCCTTGTAGAAGTGTGGTCCACTGCATTCTGTGCATCTAGGGCTCTCCACCTTACAAAACTTCATTGTGTGCCCCAGCGATGCACATTTCGTGCATTTCTTAAGGAACACATTTTCATAGACTGCGCAGCAGTTCCATCCAATATATGCTCTTCTTTTCTCCACTAAGTGTCTTGCGACACAGCGGTCACTAATGCGGATGGTCACGTTCTTGTGAGAGTCCTTCTCTCTTACGTATACTATTTTCATAGCCGCTTTCTCGCACTGCAGTTTGTTTTGCATGATTAGTTTGTCGATGATGTCCTCGTTAGGCACATCAGAACTAATCCCCACTACCTTTATTTCTGGCTGAACTCCTTCAGTGATCTTCAGGTTCCATTGCCGGCAGACAGTTTCACTTTCCATTTGATGTGTAGTGGTTATTTATTGTATGTACATCATCATCATCATCATCATCAGCCTGATTATACCCACTGCAGGGCGAAGGCCTCTCCCATATTTCTCCACTTAACCCGGTTCTGTGCTAGCTGCATCCACTTGACCCCTGCGAACTTCTTAATCTCATCCGCCCACCTAACTTTCTGCCGCCCCCTGCTACGCTTTCCTTCCCTTGGAATCCAGTTTGTTACCCTCAGCGACCATCGGTTATCCTCTCTTCGCACTACATGTCCTGCGCATCTCCATTTCTTCTTCTTAATTTCTATTAGAATGTCGGTAACTTGAGTTATTTCTCTGACCCACTCTGCACGCTTTCTATCTCTTAATGTTACCCCTACCATTTTTCGTTCCATAGCCCTCTGGGTTGTCCTCAACTTAAGTAGAACTCTCTTGGTTAGCCTCCACGTTTCAGCCCCATAGGTGAGTACAGGCAAGATGCAACTGTTGTATACTTTCCTCTTGAGCGATACCGGTAAGCTGCTAGTCATAATCTGCGAGTGCTTGCCAAATGCGCTCCATCCCAATCATATTCTTCTTGTTATTTCCTTTTCGTGGTCCGGATCTGCAGTTACTACCTGTCCTAAGTAGACATATTCGCCTACTACTTCCAGCATTTCGCTAGCTAATGTAAACTGCTGTTCCTTCCCGAGGCTGTTGTACATTACCTTAGTCTTCTGCATATTGATTTTCAAGCCTACCTTTCTACTTTTCCTGTCTAGGTCATCAATCATTATTTGCAGTTCATCCCCCGAGTTGCTTAGCAAGGCAATGTCATCAGCAAATCGCAGATTACTGAGGTATTCTCCATCTACCCTTATCCCTAACTGCTCCCATTCCAAGTCTCTGAATACTTCCTCTAAACAAGCTGTGAATAGTACTGGGAGATTGTGTCTCCTTGCCTAACACCTTTCTTTATGGGAATTTTGTTACTTTCTTTATGCAGAACTATGGTTGCTGTGCAGCCACTATATATATCTTCCAGCACTTTCACGTACGGCTCGTCTACCCCCTGATTTCGCAATGCCTGCATCACCGCCGAGGTTTCAACTGAGTCAAATGCTTTTTCGTAATCGATGAATGCTATGTATAAAGGCTGGTTATATTCCGCGCATTTTTCTATCACCTGATTGATGGTATGGATATGATCGATAGTAGAGTACCGTTTCCGAAACCCTGCTTGATTCTTTGCTTGATTGCAGTCTAAGGTTGTCCTGATTCTATTAGCGATTACCTTAGTAAATACCTTATACGTAACAGACAGTAAGCTGATTGGTCTGTAATTTTTAAGGTCCTTAGAGTCCCCTTTCTTGTGAATGAGGATAATGTTTGCATTCTTCCATGGTTCTGGTACCGTCGATGACACCAGGCACTGCGTATACAGGGTGGCCAGTTTTTCTAGCACGATATCCCCCCCGTCCTTCAGCAAGTAGTTATCTGATCCTCTCCAGCTGATTTCCCCCTTTTCATAGTTTCTAGTGCTTTCTTGACCTCGTCCTTCGTCACTGGTGGAACGTCTGACTGTTTTTCCCTACCGCCAATCTCATTACGGTCCTGACTACTTTGGCTACTGTAGAGATCTGTATAGAACTCCTCGGCTACTTTGACTATATTTTCCATATTAGTGATGACGTTGCCCGCCTTGTCCCTTATCGCATACATCTGGTTTTTGCCTATGCCCAATTTCTTCGCCTGTACAACCTTCAATAAATTGAAGGTTGTACAGGCCTATGCACCTACATGTAGTTATGATGACCAGGCAGTTGAAAGCTTCTATGAAGATGTAGAATCGGCAATGCGAAAAGTAAAGACGCAGTATACTGTACTAATGGGCGATTTCAATGCCAAGGTAGGGAAAAAACAGGCAGGAGACAAGGCAGTAGGTGACTATGGCATTGGTTCTAGGAATAGCAGGGGGGAGTTACTAGTTGAGTTTGCAGAGCGCAATAACTTACGAATCATGAATACCTTCTTCAGCAAACGGAAGAACCGGAAATCGACATGGAAAAGTCCTAACGGAGAGACTAAAAATGAAATCGACTTCATAATGTGTTCAGCCCCCGCCATTGTGCAGGATGTAGAGGTAATCGGGAAAGTGCGATGCAGTGACCACAGGATGGTGAGGTCCCGAATTGGCCTAAATCTGAAGAAGGAACGCAACAGATTAGTAAGAAAGAAACCCATCAACGAATTAGCGGTGAGGGGGAGGGCAGAAGAGTTCAGGATCTCGCTACAGAATAGGTTTTCAGCTCTAACTAAGGATGACGACATTACCCTAGAGGGAAGGAACAATAATTTCAGAGATATCATTACTGAGTGCGCAGTAGAAGTAGGCGGTAGGATAGTTAGAGAGGATACCGGCAAGCTGTCTAAGGAGACGAAAGATTTGATTAAGAAACGCCAGAGTATGAAAGCTTCCAATCCAACAGACCAGATCAAATTGGCAGAGATATCAAAGCTAATCAATAAGCGCAAGGTGGCCGATATAAGGAAGTATAACATGGAGAAAATTGAGCATGCTGTAAAGAACGGGGGAAGCCTTAAAGGGGTCGTGAAACGTTTTCCGGAAATTTTGCGCGGCTTGGTTAAATGTAATCCTTGTCCTGCATCATATAATATACCTCGATTCGTTTCACCGCCCGCGTTGATTTAATAGCGACAAAAACAGAATTTCGGTTTCCTAGCGCGCGTCCTCCTCAACTCAACAGAGACGTCATAACGCTAAGCCAATGAGAAGCTCCCGTTTCCGGAGCCTGCTGAGCCAAAGTTGACTGAGCTCGGTGTATTTTAGAGGTTCTATTGTGCCCTACTCTACGCTCACACAGGGTTTTTTAATATGGCCGACGCCTAGGTTCCTCCGTGGATTCCAGCTTCGCTGCTATAGTTAACATAGTCGCTACTGTTAGAACGTGGTTACATCGTGGCCTTTGAGCCTTATGCCGACGCAACTTTTCGGGTGCCACGTCGGCGAAGATGGAGCCTGCGACCGGTACAGTAACACTTGTGTCGAGAGGCCGCGGTAACCGCTGCACAACTCCGGCTTGTAGAAGCCCCGACTGTCAGCCTCCCGATCCCAGCCGTTTCGGAACTACGGATTGGTATGTATGTCCGAGTCTTGCAGCCTAGCCTAGGTTTGACCGTTGCGAGAGTGCGCAATCGCTAACCGAAGCTTTCGAACAGGTGCAGCTGCGGGCGGTGCGTGCCGATGCCTACTGCTATTGAGAGCATCTGGCGAGATCCCGGCGGCGACTACGTAGTTGAAGCAGCCGTCTGGGTGTTACAGATCATCCGCATTTACTCCAAATGCTTCTTGATCATGGACTGCTAGTCGAGAACACAAGGTAAGAACCTTGAGCGAAAGGCGACATAACTTGAACAAGCGGCCACCTGTTTTTCATTTTCTCGAGCAAGAAATACTGTAAAGAAATCTATTGCGGAAGGTAGTGTTAATAAAAGAAAGCTTCCCCTTCAACGTTACTTACTTGCGGTCATCTACACTGTCTACAGTGTCGATATTGCGCCACGTTAGCGCGAACACAACATCGCTGGTTTTCATATTTTTCTTGTTTTTCGTAGAAGGTGCGCATGGGGGAGCATGAAGTTTCACCATGCGAATTACTGGTTTGCTTAATTCCATGCACGAGTAAATGAGAAAACACGCATCATCTGATAGTGTGAACTTGCTAAATGGAAAGGGCATGCACATTGATGTGAAGTAACGGCAAAAAAAAAAAAAAAAAACACTGTCCGGACACATTTGCTTGTTTTATTAGCCAGGTATGACCCTCAGCAAGTGCAGCACTTCAGTACATGAATACGTAAGGAATGCCACAAGAAATGCAGTAAATAAGTACAAAAGCATTCTCATTTCGGAGGACTCTGTGCTAAGTGAAATTGCATGCAATGAAGTAGCCTGTCTCCTGCAGAAGTCGTGGAAAAATGCACTAAAAAACGACACAGAAGAGAAAAACACACAGAGCAGGACTGGCTTCTGCAGACGATCACTAACTAGCCCGACAACTCTTGTTATAGCCTGTCCCCACTTGTTGCCAGAACAATCACCATACCAGCACTCAAAGTTTTATTTGCTAGTTTTTTTGTTTTTTTTACCCACTTGCATTAGGTGAGTGTTGCATAGTGTGAAAATTTAATTTAAAAAATTGTCTGACTTCACTGACACCTCCACACAGTAAACCTCTCCAAAATGCTTTGACACTGACATCTTACATGCGCTGATATGTGAGAACCAAAAAAAAAAACGACATTCTTCCAAAGGCCAGTACACCGAAACTTCCACAGCTTGAGTAAGTGTTGGAAATTTTGCAGTTAGCAAATGAAGTTATAGAGCAGTTTTGCGACACTTGCAGAAAGTTTGGTACGTGGCGTGTTGTGGGAAAACAACTGAGAGCCGTTGACAGAAGTGGACTTGTCGTTTATGGCTCTTTCGAATAGAATGACTCTATGCACAGAGCTGCTTAACGCATAAGTCGCATACTTAACATCTTCGTGCTATGCGGATGATATCAGCGTGGACCCCGCCTCAACTCTAGTTTAGAGGGTGTAAGACGACTACCAGGTTTTGTCAGGCAAAAGCTGCATTGCCTTCAGGCATTATTTTGCTGCAGTAGCAAATTATGATTGCACTGGAGTTCTAATATTGGGTGGGTCTCATTCTCTCTCAATCACCTGCAGCAGAATTCAAAGTTTGCCATACTTCCAGGGAGAATAAATTGACAGTGAAAGTTACACTGTACAGCTTCTGTTAGACGGGAATTAATTGTACAGATGCATGCATAACTTTCAAGTTTGTAAAATACCTAAACCACATTTTCATTTTGCTATGCTGAAAAGTAAATATTGTTTTTTTCTCTTGTCAACAGGAGGCACCGCTACACCTGCTACAGCCAGCTTGCGCACTGGCTTTGGGGATGCCTCGGCAGACATTACAGTAAAGTCCTCCCTATTTGTGATGCAAGCCATATAAGGGAAAGGTTTCCATCTGACAGTTACACTGGTTTCCAGTTTGCACAAGGTTTGTAGAGTCATCACCTTATTCATTCTGAAACAAGCCAGTAAACATGAGAAGAGAGAACTGCAGGACAGCTGGACTAATAACTGGAATTTTTTTAAAGGATAGAGGGAAAAGAAGACTTGCACAGAAATGCACATGTAAAAAAGGCCCCAAAAGACTGTTGACCGACTTCTTAACCACACACACGTCCTTAGCCTTTGCAGTATAGTGTGCCTTTGGATCTGTGGCTTCCCTTTTGTAACGAGTGGTCCTTGACCATAAGGAATTTGCTTTTTTGAGATGATTTTTTAGACCCTTTCTGCTTTCCACGCTTTCACTGCTTTGGGGTTTTTCGTGCGCGTGCATTTCTGTGCGAATCTTCTTTTGCCTCTTTCCTTCAGTAACATTTCAGTTGTTAGTCAAACTTTGTCTTGTGCTCCCTTCTCACATGTTTCGTCTTCTGGCTGGTTTTAAGATGAATCAGTGCCAACTCTTCCAGTTGTTAGTCTTGTTGATATCACTAGCCTGACTGCACCCACTGCTGGGCAAATGCCTCTCCCATATCCATCCGAATAACCCGATCCTGTGCCAGGTGCATGATTCTCGCAAACTTCCTAATTTCATCTGCTTGCCCGAGTTTCTGCCGCCCCCTGCTACACTTGCCTTTCCTTGGAATCTACAAGACATATATAGAACATTTAGCCTGTTCAACGCAGTTCTGCTAAAACGTTATCATACTTATCGCATAAATAGTGACGCTTTCCTTGAAACACTTGTAACGCTGACTCCAGTTGAAAAAACGTATGGCACACGAAGCAGTGAGGTCTGGAAGATTCCCCATACCCGTACCAACTATGGCCGCCAAATGTTGATGTACATGCTACCACAAGCTCTTAATTCCTCTGTTAACAAGTCCAGCTAATCTATACTACAACAGTATATGTCCTCAAATCAATATACTGTTAACACATGCAGTTCTGTACCACCCAATAATAGTCCTATCCTCTAAATGTACTTTGTAATATATAAAGCCGTCGTTATGTTTATAATGGCTTTTTCTTGTTTTGTTGTGTTTTGTCCGCTGCTGTATTGCACTGTAAGCGGGGTGCTAGCCTTTGTCAAGCCATCGCAGGCTTTTTGCTAGCACCCTGCAGCATCACGAGTACTGTATAATCAGTGTTGATGCTAAATAAAATTATTTGTATTTTTATATATAGGCTCACCTAGAATGAATTTTGTCTACTCACTCCCCACCTATACCTTTGACGGGTAGAATTTTTCTTTTTATGGAACTGACCGCAAATACATCATAATGGGGGAGGCATCATAATAGATGCCTCTCCCATATCCATTCAAATAACCCGATCCTCTGTCAGCTGCATCCATATGATCCCCACAGACTTCCTAATCTCATCTGTCTGCCCGAGTTTCTGCCGCCCCCTGCTACGCTTGCCTTCCCTTGGAATCTACAAGACATATATAGGCTCACTTAGAATGAATTTTGTGTACTCAATCTCTGACTATACCTTTGTCAGATGCATTTTTTTTTATTTAGCACTGACCTCAACGCATCATGATTGTGAAGCTGTATATACAGATTTGTATATTTAGGAGAGAGGAAGACAGTGAAGAAGCATGAATAAAAGATGTCTTGCTCTAGGTCAACTGCCTTTAGCCTGAAAATTTTGAATGCACTGATGAACATGCGGCCAACCAATAAATTATTTTGAAAGCAACATGTCTCTCTTTAACACTCATTTGATAACATTAGAGCATGCCCAAATGTACTACAAAGTGGTGGTCCTTGTGGCATTGACAAACCTAGATTTTTGAGTTGCCGCATTCACCTTTACATGGCCTCGAAAAATAGTGGCTCATGGGGAGTAGAAAAATCGAACAGTTTTTTGCAAAAGCTGCTTTGAAAGGTGGCCACTATTTGCAGCATTTCGCAGTCTCATTCAGAAGCAAGCCAACATAATCTGCAATCTGTAGACATGCATACAATAATATGTGCCTTATACTTTGAAATGTACCAGACTTTAACCAGCCATAAAACAGCGTGCTGAAAAGGTATGTACAGTAAAGGTTCCTTCGTTTATGATCATACTCATAGTTTGCATGGAAACATCTGCACTAAAACCTGCATGACGAGTTAATTGGCCTGCTGGTTGAATATACCACCAACATGCTGGTAATACAATGAACTTCGTCGGTGCTGGGGTCAAGTCTGGAAATATAAAGTTGGGATGATTTAATTGTGAAATCTTGTGCTGCTGAATTCAGTGCAGGCTAGAATGTAACAGGATTAAAGGGCAGCTGTAGACGTAAGGGCAGCCCACATTGTCACTGCATCTTATGCGTCCTAGTGCACATATCTACATACCGTGCATGTTTTGCTAGTAAACAATGTAACCACAGATTTGCGAAGCTCCAAGAATGCTACGCTGATGCTGTCTGAGTAGCTGCTTGTCGCTGAATATTGTGAAAGCCTTTTGATGGAACGAAAACTGCTTGGTGAATACTTATGCAGAGTGAGTTTGGTCAGGAGAGCAGGTGATATGTACGCCTTCGCAATTTAATCATACAAGCACAGACTGTATGATACTCATACAAATTGAAAAATATAAGGGAAGGAATTGAACTAAAGACTGCGGTTCGACAGTCCAAACTTCTGCTACATGTGCTTTGGGCTGTGTGTGCTAGCCCGCTTGCAATCTGATCGCCCGAGCCAGGAAAATGGTGCACACCCATATGAGCACTACTCCCAGTACTCTTTAACATGTACACAGAAGTGCAGGTGCTTGGGATAAACCTTGGCGGCCGCAATGCACCTCAAACAATGGCATGTTATCCAGAATAGCAGGTTGGGTTTGTTGGTTTTCCATCCTTAGGTAACAGCGCAAAATGTGGACGGGAGCACAAGCCGAGAAGACGAGACATTATGTCGTCTTCTCGTCTGGTGCTCCCATCCACGTTTTGCGCTGTTACTTCAGAATGTGACATGCCTGCCCAATATCTACATAATTGTCACACGAACCACTTTGTGTGTATTTACGACTACTTGCACAACACCGTTGCCACCCAATGATGACGAGCAGCTGAACAGCAGTTTTTCACGTGCACTCCGCTGCCATTAATCACAAATGCTATCACTCTACGACTTCCCATACCACCCCACCCAACCTTTGTGTGTAATGACCCAACCTTTGGTGCATTTGCATGTTCTCGGGATACTGAAGAAATCCATGGTACCAATTAGTAGATTCAAGCAACTTAATCTGACATACATCTGGTGAGAATATTAGAACTATATTCATGTATACACAGATAGATCTGTATCATCACAAGTGTCACCTACAACTGTGGTGATGCCGCTCAGAACATGACATTTTTTTTTTTAGGGCATAATTCTCCACAAACCGCTGCTGAGCTTGTGGCCCCTTGGTAAGAGGCCTTCCACATCTGTGGGAAACCACTTCAGAAGTGGTGTTCATTCGCAGTTTCAAAGCCTGCATTACAAATTTTTGGAAGTTTTCAACACCACACCCTTACCAGCCTTTGGCCTTTGGCACTACATATCACTGAGTTCCTTATATCTACTTGTGCTCAAGGCCACAAGGTAGTGCTTTAGTGGATCCATACCCACTTGCCAATTATATGCCATTATGCATGTTTTCTCCATAGACTGCATCTAAATGTGGTTTCACACACAAATATTTATACTTAATTGGACAGGCGAACTGCCCAGGCGGACTGCCCAGAATGTTCCACATGTGACATTACGGAGACTGTGGAGCGTGTACTAGTGGTGTGTCCCAGTATATGCGTGCAAAACAATAACTCGAGTTACTTCTTTGAAGTGTTTTGGCAACAGGCCTCTCTCAGAGGACTTATTGGCCGGTTGGCCAGAAATGGAAAGCTCTACAGGCAGTGCAGGCTTTCTGCTGCTTCTTGCATGACACAGGACTTGACTCGTGACTGTGGTGCAAGTTACTATTCCTGTATATATTTTAATCAAGTCACGACCCTCTTTGTTCTTCTCTTTCTCTTTTCCTGCACAGAGTAGCAGGTCAGATATTAAACTTTTAAGCCCATCTATCCGCCTTTCCAATCGATAACACTTGCGTGAATGCATTTCTCCTGGATGGTTGATTTGGTAATCACACCATCGTAATGCAAGGACATGAGGCATATGAGCTTTTGAGGTGAACCATTTTTACCCTAGAAATGTCATTTAAATGATGTGAAGGATTCTGAGCCCTGCTCAACATGATCCTCCTCTTCATCAGATTCTATGGGACTAGATGAGTGCTGTGGAAAGAATGTGATCAAAGTGGAACCAAGGGGCCTGTTCTGGGTGGTACGATATGCTGGTAGGGGCACCTGTTGTACTGTCCTCACGGTATCGTTCAAAATTAAAAAAATCCAAAATGTGCATATTACTGCTATGAGCGCAGTCTGGCAGGAAACAATCAAATAGAACTGGTGGCTTCTGCGAGTCAAGTAGTACGAACACATCAACCCAATCGGTGTGCCAAAACTTGTGAAAGCGAACGTTACTTCCACTCGGAGAAGCCGTGCTGCAATCTCGCGACGCACACGGTTGGCTTAGCGAGCACTCAAACCCGCACAACACGCCTAAACCCAGAACCTAACGTTGTCAGGAAAAAGAGGCGAAGTCTGAGCACTGTAGACGTTGTAGGAAGTATGCTTCCTCTTTTTTTTTTTTTTTTTCAGAAAGGTTACGAAAGAGGCGTCGGGAAGGTGGGGGAGCAAAGCTGCGACAACGCGCTAGGTGAAGGAGCCACCCGAGTACATTATACCAACCTTTTTTTTTTTTCTGTTTCCGGCTTTCCGTGTAGTGCCATAGTTCAGGTCATCCAGCCGAAATAAAGGAAGCGAAGCTCGACACGCTATTCTCAACGATGCAGCGCGGAGGCGAGCAATATACGAGTACGCGCCGCGGCGTCCGCTCCTGAAACACTCCAGCCACCACTCGGATTGAACACACTTGTCGATTTCTTTGACCGAAACCGTATTTACATCGTATCTATAATGACGCCAAGAATAAAAAAAATTTACAGCAGCGGTCGCACAACCAAGTTGTACCGGTGGTATGAAACTGCTCAAGACGTTCTGCTCCATCACGAATGTTCACAAAAAAAAAAAAAAAAACAAGATTGAAACCATTGTCATTTGGAGTACACGGCGGAGCGAGGTTAGTCGTCGTTACCAAAAAACAACTTGAGCCTCGCCTCTCGCTCTGTTCCAGAGCGCAGCGAGAAGCAGACACCACCCGTCCTCCTCCGCCGCCGCCGCCGACCGCGCGTCACGTGACGGGATTGCCCTGGTACAGATTGAAGAAATGCGTTTGCGTGAGCGAATAATTGATACACTATTTTTTTATCTGCTAACTTTAACAGGAACCTATTATTTTATGGGAAATAATGATTATATCTGAGTTTCTAAACGGCTAAATATGACGTAGGCGAGTACTTCTAATTCCGGCCTACAGGGTCGCATGGTCGCTTCAGGAACGCAAAAATGCTGTGCTTTCAGAATGGTATTATTAAATGCAGAAGCAATATTTCGACGAGATATTTTGGAATCGGCATGCCTAATGTTTACTGAAGCAAGGAAAATTGCAACTGGGCAGCTACATTTTCGTTTCACGACCCCTTTAAAGCGGTAAAGAAGAAATTGTATGTACAAAAGGAAAGAAAACATGTTTGCCAGCCCCGGTATCTGCTATCTTATATCTGAAGCACCTGAACTGGGGCGGCGGAAATAAAGGGATAGCGAGGAGAAGGTAGAGGAAATCAAAGAGGTGAGTGATAGGGAGAAAGAAAAGAGTAGGTAAAAATAAAAATATACACTATGGCACAATATACAGTAGTTTGCTTGAGGCCCACCCGCAAATGTCTTAGGTCACTGAGTACTCGGCACGTCGGGCGGGCCTCCGCAATAGCTCCACGTCCAGGCAACTGTTCACTACGCACGCACTTGCACACTGTACAAAACACTGACGGCTGTCGTGGGCGATCAGCCGTTATTGTGGGAAATAGCACACGTGGAGCGTTCAGTCCCAGCGCGCACTATCTGGCGAGGTGAAATAGGCGGGTCATCAAGCCCGCCTGTTCGATGTACTCACACAAGCTCACGTGAGCTCGCTCGCGGGCGCGCACACAGCCCGGCGGCCACAGGAGCACAGCTACGCTGTCCGGGATTACCCCCTGCGCTCTGTAAGCCGCCAGCAACTCACGTCGTGGTTCAGCTAGCGCGGTGCAGCGCAGTAGAAGATGTTCGAGAGTTTCTACCTCGCCACAGCCGTCACACACGTCACTATTGGCAAGTCCGTGGCGCATCCGTCGTTCCCCAGGCCACACACATCCAGCGTGCACGGAGGATCATTGCGCGTTGCAGCCGAGTCAGCGAGCGGCCGCTGACACTGTGAATGCGCTCACCTCTTGCAGTTTCAGTTTTTGCAGCCCCGTGATATTTCGGGCCGACACGACGACTCCATTTCTGATTGGTCGTAAAGAGACCTCCTTCAGTTCGAAGTCTTGAGATTTGAAAGACGTCTCCAGAGTCTGTCTGATCGTCGCTGGAGACTCCTCACTCCCCTGTTGTTCAGTAATGATCAATGCTGCTTGCCCGCCTGGCTTAACCACATCTTGGCTCATTGCCTTAGCACTCCACTACTTTCCTCCTCTTTTCTAATGGATCTCTCTGTGAGGCAACCTTCCAAAAAACCTTTGCTTCGAATGCTTTCAGAGCCATTCTTTTCATTTTCTGGGTCATTTAGCAGTTTCCTGCTCGCTCGTGCTATATCTGCTCCTTCCTTTTGCAGCTCCAGAAGGTTGTTCATGAAGCTTGAATCGATGTCGACAACATCCGTCATATCCACGGCTTCGACATCCAGTTTAGAATGCTCCCAACCACCCCCTTGTGTCCTGGGACGGCTTCATTTGCCCCTCCATACTTGGCTCTGTGAAATGTTTTGCTCCTGCTCTCTTTCTTTTACTCTTGCGCTTTGCCATTAGATATTTACATATCCTATTTATTGGTTTATTTCTTTATTTTTCCTTTGTCGACAAGTGAATAACTAGATAGCATAGATGTCAGACCAAGCAATTTCACTATAAAAGGAATATTATTATTCAAAAACTTGAAATTTCTAGGCAATTATGCACAAACAAATGTCCCAAATGTGCTAGAACACCGACAAAGTCTAAAAAGCACACCAGAACCACTCTAGAGCCTTAAACAGCGATTCGGGGCAATTCCGCCAAATTTGGCGAATTTCGGCAGGGCAGTATAGTAACAATCAACTTCCTAAGGTGTCAAACAGAACAAGTTCAATAACTTCGGGACTATTAGTGCTAGAAAGTTGAAATTAACGGCGTCTTTTTGCTCTTATGTTTCTCGTTCAAATGATATATCACAATACTTATTTGCTGCAATGAGAAATTATTTACGAATAGTTTTTCCCGAAAAGTCAATTCAAAGGTAACACGTGCACAGTTTTCCGACGATAACTTTCCAAAAAATGAAATAATCGCTATCAGATAAGCACACACGTATTCCTCGCACTTCAAGGAATCTGAAAATATATAGCTTTATGACTCCGAAATAGATATTCAGATTATGAGGGCACTTTACTCTCCCGTACTGGTCAAAAAGGCCTAGCAAGGTGGCGGTTTGTTTACATGATAAAATTGTCCCTAACTTTAGAACAAATTGCTTAAAATGGATAAATAAGGTATCAAAATGATCGGAAAGACGACGCGATTAAGCTACGTGTACTTTAAGATGGTTAGAAAGAATTACCTAGTCGCTAACACCTAATGTGCATTCAGTACATACCTGGGTGCTTTGTTTACATCTGACTCGGATAGAAAAACTGTTCTAATTTGAGAACTACTGGACGGATTTAGCTCAAATTTGAAACAGAGATGCGCTAGCACTTTATAAAAGAGGAGTACAAAGTCTTTTTACTCACTCCGGAGATTTTCCAGATGAAAAAGTCAAAAAAGTCTCCCGCAAGCTCCAGGCTGCCCCCACGGCCAGGAAACGCTTTCTTTTTTTTCTTTTTTGTCTTTTTTTTTTTTGAGTGAAAATAAATGCTTTCATAAGTTCCCAGTTTTTGAGCTTTTTCAGAAGGGAATTCAATACTCGGAAGGCGGAGCGATTAAATACAACTTCAAGCGCCCCAACAGGACCAACAGAGATGCAAGATACATGGTAGAAGAACAAATGGTAGCGTAACTCTTATAGAAGCCTGCGTGTCGACTCTGAGCGAGGCTTTAGTTTCCCAGCGCCCCCTGCGAACTGTGAGGCACAACAAACACGTGACGTTGCGTGTGACGTCACAGGGACGTGATTTTGGCGGGGAATTTGATCGTCTTTTTACTTGTAAACGAAAAACAAGGCCAACGACGACGGAGGCAGAACGATGCTCAGATAAGGCAGAAAATGGACACCGTAACTGTTCAGCCAACTTGACATGGATTTGTACAGTCAAGTTTTACGTTAACTGAAATGTTACGGCATCTTTCACCACCTTATCATAGCATCGTTCTGCCTCCGTCGTCGTTAGCCTAGTCTTTCGTCGCGCGTCATGTAAACGCATTCTGGGGCTTCGGCAAGCACATGGATAGAATCACATGGCTTGAGGCATTTCACTAAGGCATAAATGAGTGAAGCTGTGCTGCATAGAAAGCCAGGCTTTATTAATTCACGATTACTTACATGGACGATTCACGACAATGAAATCTGTAAGTGTAGGAAAGCGACCACCGCTCATTCGTCACGGTCTTCATGAAATCCTCGTGATAACAAAATGACCTCAGCGTAGGTCTCCTAACGAGACGCGGTGAGATTATAAAAGGGTAAAAAATCTTGCTAACAAAGTACATATCTGTGTCAAAGAACGACAAAAACAAACGAACGGAATAACTAACGCTAGCGCTAGAACGCCAACCTGTAAGAGCTCAGGTAAGCAATTCAAATTGGGATTACTAGTATTTAGAAGTTAATGCGGCTGAGAAGTCAAAATATCTACGTATAGCTTTTCTCCAATAAATCTCGCCCTGTTCATGATTCCATTATTTTACTCGCGCTTCATTTGCCACTGAGAGGAGTCAGTGTGAGGTTACAAATTTACAACTTAAGCATTTAACATGTTCATGAGAAAGATCCCATTGACAATAGGAACATCACTGTAATAACAGCTAAAGCACGTTCAGCGAACGTTGGTGCGGTAATACGACGCAGTAAGCAAAACACGCAGCAAAGGGAGCGGAACGGAAGGCTTTGAGCAATGCGACACGCATCTTGGGGGCAATAAAATCTCACCTTCACCGTTCAATTAAAACATGCAGCGATACGCCGCTCATGCAGACGTGTATCCGTAAAACAATTAAGCCACCACTTTTGCCACATGCCTGGGAGGCCGAGCCGAACCGCCGAGCTGTGACGCAGCATTGTCCCATCGTCCGGAAATGCGCACATGCAGCGGCAATCAGTTTCTCATCGAGCACACACAGTCTTCGCCTTGCTGTAAAGCTCTACCACAACCAGCATAATAAAATACTGACTGTTTGTTACAGATATCCCACTCTGTACGCAGCGCGCAGCGATGAACGTTGAACCGGGGCCGAGGAGGAGGAGGAGGTAAACTTTATTAAAGAAGAGGTCGTAGGCGCGGGGTGGGTTGGCGTTCCCGTCCCCGCGGTGGGCTCCTCTTCTAGGCCGGACGCCAGGTGGCCGACCGACGATGTCGTTCGGCGACCTCTTCGGCTCGCTCCGTGACTCGGAGTTGAATCTCCGGGTCGGAGCTGAGCAGCGCGGCCCCCCACTGAGATTGGGTAGAGAGCTGCAGACTCTGTGATGGCTTGTCTTGATTACATGAGTATAGGATGTGTGGTGTGTCTGCCTTTTGATGTCCACAGAGAGAACAGACAGGGCTGAACTGCTCTGGGAACCATATGGAGTACATGTACGGATTAAAAAAAAGTGTCTGTTTGAAGCTGGCGCCAGGTGACTTGTTGTGTTTTACTTAGAGATCGATGTGGTTCTGGGAAGATTTGTCTTTCTTTCTTGAAGTGGGTAGTAATTTCTTTGTAGGTTGTCATCCGCTCCCTAGCCGACCTGAGCTCAGGGCAGCACACCTCCCGGTTAACTACGAATCCTCGGGCAAATTGGTGCGCTGCCTCGTTCCCAGGATGGTCCGAATGGGCAGGGACCCAGATCAATGTGATAAGGCGGGTATGGGAGATTTTTTGTAAGATTTTGATGGCTGCGGAGTGGGCCCTTCCTTTTGCAAAATTTCGAATTGCGGTTTTAGAGTCGCTAAGGATGTATTTGGCAGTGGTGGAGGTAATGGCTAAAGCTATGGCAGCCTCTTCGGCCTCCTCCGGAAATTTTGTTTTATTGATTGTCGCCGATGCGAGGGGAGAACCTCGATGATCGACAACTGCCAGGGAAAACGCATTTCTGTCCGCATGTTCTGCCACGTCCACGTGCGCCGTGTCTTTCTGTACTGAAAATCTTTCGTGTAATTTTTGCGCTCTAGCCCTTCTTCTGTCCGTATCATATTCTGGATGCATGTTTTTAGGCAGAGGACGGACTATTAATTGCTCGTGCACGTGTCTTGGGATCGGCAAAGTGTGGGCCCGGGTCCCTTCATATTGTATTCCTGCTTTTTTTAGGATGAAACGTCCCGTTTCAGTACTTGACAGTCGTTCGTACTGTGCGGTGAGGTGTGCTTCCACCATTTCCGCTAAGGTGTTATGAATTCCTAACTTTAGTAGTCTTTCATTTGGGGTATGACGAGGGAGGTTTAGCGCAATTTTATAGGACTGCCTAATTAGTGAATCCAGGTCGTCTCTTTCTCTAACTGTGAGGGTGACGTATGGTGTAGAGTAGATAACTCTGCTAAGAACGAAGGCTTCTACTAGTTTCCTGGTCTCAGCTTCTTTAACTCCTCCACGCCTATTCGCGATTCGTCTGAGGAGGAGGGAAATTTGGTTGACGGTGTTTTTCAGTTTCTTAATTAGTGTGTCGTTTTTTTGGTTTGACTGTATGAGCATTCCCAAGATTCTTAGTGTTTCCACTTCTTGGATGGCTGCACCTTCCGCGTAGATTTTTATCGCAGGCGCTTTATTCTTTCTTTGACGCTTTGGGTGTAGAATGAGTAACTCAGATTTCTGGGGGGAACACGCGAGTCCCGCGGCTTGCGCCTCCTCTACGACTACGTCTACCGCTTGTTGTAGCGTATCTTGTATCGTGCCAATACTCCCCTTGGTGGTCCAAAGGGTGATATCGTCCGCGTACAAAGAGTGTTCTAGGTCTGGGATTCTTGCGAGTTCGTGTGCCATTTTGATTAGGGTTATGTTGAATAAAAAGGGGGAGAGGACCGATCCTTGCGGAGTTCCTCTATCTCCTAAAGTGAAGGTGTCGGATTTGATAGTGCCAATTTGAATTTTAGCCGTCCTATCGGAGAGAAAGTCTTTGATGTAGTTAAACGTTCTTGCGCCTACATTCAGCAGTGAAAGAGATTCTAGGACAGCTTTGTGTTTAACGTTATCAAAGGCTTTGGTTAAATCTAGGGCTAGGATTGCCCTGGTACTCCTTTCTTGCTCATGAGATAGGACTTCGTTTGCTAGTCTTAGCATCGTATCCTGTGTTGATAAATGTGGTCTAAAGCCGACCATAGTGTTTGGATATAAATTCTCTTTTTGCATGTGGGACTGGAGTCTGTCTAGTATGACGTGCTCTATCAGTTTTCCTATGCAAGAAGTAAGCGAAATAGGTCTGAGGTTTTCGAGCGCGAGTTTTTTGCCAGGTTTTGGGATGAATTTAACGATGGCATGTTTCCAAGACGCTGGGAGTTTTCCCTCCCTCCAACACTCGTTCGCAAAGTCCGCGAGGGCTGTGATAGAAGCGTCGTCGAGATTTCTGAGTGTCTTATTGTTAATGCCGTCCTCTCCTGGAGCGGATGTTGTACGTACCTTAAAGAGGGCTGCTCTTATTTCCGCCATTGTTATGTCAGCATCCAGGATGGAGTTAGGCTCTCCTTTATAATTGGGCAGGGACTTCGTCTCACGGGTTGTGCAGAAGTATTTCTGCTGTAGCGTGTCTATAATATCTTGATCCGTGCCTGGGTCTATGTTTAAAATTTTGGTGATTTCCTTTTGAGTGGTAGCTTTGTTGGATTCCGGATCAAGGAGATGCCGCAGAAGATTCCACGTCTGCCTCGTGCCTAGATTGCCATTCACATTTTCACAAATATGGCTCCACTGCTGTCTCGCAAGTTCTGCGGTGTGGTGTTGAATTTCTTTCGTGAGTGTGACGATCCTGTTTCTAAGCTTTTTGTTATATTTTTGCTTAAGCCATCTTTTTTCTAGGCTCTGCCTTGCCTCCCACATGTGCGTAAGTCGGCTGTCAACCGTATTTACGCCTAAGTCATGTACTAGTTCCTTAGTGGCCTTTCCCACATCCGATAGGAGGGTCTGTGTCCAGTGTTCTAAGTCTATGATTGGTTCGTTGTTTTGGTCGCGGATAGTCCTAAGTTTGTCCCAGTCGGTGATTTTGTTTTTTCTGGGTTGGGGTTTGAGATTGGCAATGGTGATTTTAGACATTATGATATAATGGTCACTTCCCAGATTTTGTCTGGTGTTGCTCCAGCTTAAGTCTGGGAGATTTTTGCCTATCGTTAGGTCCGGGCACGTGTCCCTGGTCACGCTGTTTCCTATCCTAGTAGGTTGCATGGGGTCCGTGTATTGGGTGAGCCCTCTTTGCTGGATAAAATCCATTAGGGCCGTTCCTTTCCTGGACATGGTTGCGTGTCCCCATTGCACGTGTTGAGCGTTGAAGTCGCCCACAATTAGGGTTGGGTTTTGGCCTGCGATTTGGAGGGTTTTGAGTATAGCGGCTTTCGCTGGTCCAGCCGGTGCCCTGGGGTGGCTGTATGCGTTTAGTACGAACAGAGAAGAGGAGTTTCTTCTGCTAGGCAGAATTTCAATTAATATACAATCGAGCTCTACGTTTTCAATCTCGTGGTTAACCACGGTAAGATTTCTATGTACCAACGTAGTGGTTAAAGGCTTTTCTTTGATGTGACATGGCAGAACCGCCCGGTACTCTGGCAGTTTTAGTCGAGACATTCTGGGTTCTTGAATCGCTATAACGTCAGGTTTTTCGGATTGCGATTGAATGTGTAACTGCAGATCTGTTTTTTTGTTGCGCATAGACCTGCAGTTCCACTGCCAAATTGTTACGGTTTTAGGATTGGCCATTTTGCTGGGATAGATCAATTGGCGCCCCTTGAGCTAAAGGGGGAAGCCGGTGTAAAATTTCCTGTAAAACGGTGTCAATTACTCCGAATTTGTGATTTACATCCTGTATGTGTTGTTCGAGTCTTTGTGTTAAATTATCAACTCTTTGGGTTAGACTATCGAGTTTCTGGCTGTGCTCCTCCACTTTTTGTTCGAGTTTTGGGACTCTATCCTCCACTGAGGTATTTCTTACGTCAGCTGCTACTGCTCGTTTTTTGCGAGGTGTTTCTTCCTTGCTAACTACGCTTACTGGGGTTTCGACTGAGGCGGTCACAGTAGTTTCCATTTCTGTGACTTCCGGCAATGGGAGGGGTTTCGGAGGTGGGTCCTTAGATATGGCGGGTGCTTTTAGTTTACTATTTTCCTCCTCCAAGTGTTTGATTCTATCCGTGAGAATTTGAATGTGATGGAGTGCCTGATCTAGTTTAGACTGTAATGTCTGCAGCTCCATCCCCTTCCCATGAGAGGCCACTCCTGCCCAGCTCACCTGTTTCGGCCCGGGGCTCTGAGTCCGGCTGCTAGTGCTGGCGCCTCCTCCATTGCTGCTGCTTCCGTTTCGTCCGCCGCTGCTGCTCCGTCCGCTACGGCTGCTGCTGCGTCCGCTGTCCAAGGACGGGAAGGAGCTCGAGCGGTCCTTCCTTTCGGTAGATGTTGGGTCGTCACATGTCCGTGATTTGGGTCTTGATTGGTGCTCCGACATTTTCTTTTGGGGTCGTTGAAATCGCTTCTTGCAGCTGTTATCGCCTGTGCGGTGCCCTCCTCCGCAGATAATGCAGACCGGGTCGCAGACTTCTTTCAGGTGTTGGTTTCCGCAGTACGGGCACCGTTGTTGTGGTGGCTCCGGACATACGTCTCTTCTGTGACCGACTCTTCTGCAGTTTGTGCACGCCTCTATTTTAGGAATGAAGGGGTAAACTGGGTACAGGACTCCGAAGTAGACGATGCTATCTGGGAGTTCGTCCGCGTCGAAGTGAAGCAGGAGGGACTTTGATGTTCTTCCCATGGTGCGTGCTTGAACGATGTCCGGGTTTCTTTTTCGGAATTCGGTCATCATTTCTTGGTGCGTTTCGCCATCGTAAGCCCTATAGATAATGCCTTGCAGGGCCCTGTCCGGAGGGGCGATGTACGACGTCATAACAATGTCTTTGCCTTCTATTTGGATTTGCTTGACTGCGACGTAGCGTAGTGCGTTTGCCTGCACCGGCGTCGATATGGTGATCACATTTTTTGCAGAGTTGGTTCTAGATTGGTCGTTTTCGGCCGCGGACGCGGTGACGCCGCTCGCTGTTGCGATCGCTTGTCTGATAGATTTCTCGGTGTAGCGCGTGATGTCTACGCCACCCGTTGGTCTGTAGATGATTTTATAGTCCTTCTCCGGGAGTCGGGGTAGCGGTTTCTTCGGATGTAGCGGAGGGAGAGGTTTCGCCTTCGGTTTCTCGGACTGCTCATTTTTCTTCTGAGGTGTTAATGACTCAGCTTTGGGGTTCTTGGTACGGTAAGAAACAATTGTCTTCCAGTCTGGCGTTTCGAATTCGGCTGGAGAAGCGTTCGTCCCAACTACGGCGTATTCCATGACTGCCGCCGTGGCGTTCGCGCCGCACTAGGCCTGGCGTTCGGGTAAGCAAGGGCGCCGGAGCGACGCTGGATTTAGACAGTCGGAGCTCGGTCTCCCGAGCTCCGATTTGCGTAAAAAAGGTCTTGAAATGTGCCTTGTACACTCACGGTTCTTGTCCGTGTGTCGCAGTCGACGTATCCGGGTGTTGTCTCTTGTAGCAGGGGCTCGAAACGCGGAGCCCACACGAAGCACATGCGCCTCCGTTGGCCCCCTAGCGGAAAAATCCTAATTCAACCGGGGCCGATGACGCACCCATCCCGCGCAAGAAAAACGCCGCCATGTCTGAGCTTTGGGCAACTACGCAGCGCATAATAAGTGGCCGAGAGAGGCCGTTAGAAACAAGTTAAAATATTATTAAAAATGTGACACGTTTTTTCTTACGCAAGAAACAAAAACTGCATTCATTCCTGAGTGAGAATATTATGTTTACTTTCTAGTTCTTTGGAGTTCTGCAAGATCTTATTTTCTGTGCGCTAGTAATTTGCCTCACAGTTCGCAGGAGCCCTCATCATCGAGTTGATGCCGCTGGCAGTAGGCAGCTGCACGCGTTTTCTTCCAAGTTGCGCGACCAGTTTTACATTGACCTTGCAAGATATTTGTACGTCAAGATAACAAGAATAGTTGTGTAATAAGGTAGAAAATAAATACCGCTGAGCCGGGGCCCCCTCGGCTGTGGTTTCGCTGACGGTGGTAGATCCCCCCCCCCCCCCTTTTTTTTTTTGTTTCTGCAATGCAAAATTATTTTCTTTACACTTTTATTTATATTTTATTGGTTTAAGCCCGTTGTGCTTTATGCGGTGCGGGCCGGGCACAATTATTTTTTCCTTCTTTTTATTCGCCCACCCTAATTCTTGTCCCTATCTTACTCACTCTCCTTCCGGCCGCCGCCACGGACGGACGCACGCTCCCAAGCCCGCCAGCCTGAGTGAGTCTTGGTCTTACGGCCACACATTTTCCTCTATATCTTTTAAAATTTTTGTCGTAGCTCAGTTAAAGTTACACCATTGTGTAGATATTTTCATACCGCAGAGTGTCATACAATTTTTATTTTGATCCGATCATTAATAATTAATTTACAGCCTAAAAACTGAAAATCCCGCCAAATTTTCTTTAAAATTTTCCAACTTAATTTTAACCTCCCGCTCGTTACACCTAACACTTAGAGCTCAGGTAAACACTCCTACATAACCGCTAAGGTCCCTCCTTCAACTCTTCCGCGAGTCTAAACCAGACAAACAAGCCTAACATATTTAAATACTTCATTAATTGAAGCACCTAATTAGAAAAAGAGATTCAAATAATCACCTTTTAAATAACTACACCAGGCAAATAATAACTTCAATAGATTCCCCTCGTCACCCCCATTCCAACGACACCCCCATTAACCTTCTCACCTTAATATTTAACAAGATATCAATTAAAACCTCAAATTCCTTTTTTCCCCCACGTGCATATCTAACTTTTAAACCAAGAAATATACAGCGTCCATAATCACATATCCTTAAAGCTCAGCTTCTTCTGAACGAAACAACACTAAACTCGCACAAATCCACCCACACAATCTAAACTTACACTATTTTTTCCAAAATTTTCAATTTCGGACCTAGTCACACAACACGTGTTTACCTAACTTCCAAACCAACAACTACACGACGTCAATAATTGCATATTCTTAAAGTTCAACTTCTTTCGAACAAAACAACACTTAACTCGCACAAATCGCCCCACACAATACAAATCTACACTATTTTTCCCAAAATTTTCAGATTCGGACTTAGCCATAAAACAACATTCAATCTTACTCTACCACGAGGTTAGTAAAATCATCCCCAACTCTTCAAAACTTTAAAACCTGCTTTAATCTCTTCGCGACGATATAAACAACACCCAGGAACAACATATTCCGTCCACTTTAACAGTATTTCCAACAATTTACCCCAAAAATTGCAACTTTGACTTAGCCAAAATCGACAATTTTTTTTCTTCCATAGCACTCAACTTAGTCCCCTAAGTTTATTTCACCACGTTTAGTCAATTTTTTATATCCCATCTCAATTCTCTCACAAATTTTTTCTTTTTTTTTCTCATAACTAGTATTTTGCCTTGTTTTTTCTCACTGTTTGGGATTCCTTATTTCCCCGAATCTCGCCGTTTCCGGCCATCATTCAGCCTATCCACCATCAACAATGCCTCCACCACCAAAACCAATCCCAAATTGCATTGTACTAACCAAGAAAGGGGAGAGGACAAAGAAGCCCCTATTGGACACACCAAGGGGCAAGAACGAGACACCAGACTTCCCACGACTACAGGACACTCAGCCTTCTCAATCCTCATCACACAACGCCCAAAAGAAAACACCCAAACCATCACACACAACATTTCAAAATCACGAAAGCTCAGACGAATCGGATGAGGAACACACGACATTAACAATACAATCAGGCACAAATGCACCCAAACAAACGGAACAGACAGAGGACAGAACTGCCTCCCTAACCACACACGAGGACATCGCAAACCTCCTCATTGACAATGATGCCGAATTCACCAAGGCACTGGCCTCGAGCAGAGCCCACGGGCTGGAAAAGAAACACGCCTCCAAGCTGCTGCAGGCCTTTAATAACCTCAAGGCGGTGCTAATAACTGCATGTCTTAGGAATGCAGAGCTAGCATGGGAACTAAAGGCCCGCGTTGAACAAAAATCAGCTGCCACTCCCCTTCAGAACAGCGCTAGAACTCCTAACAATCAGGAAGGGCCTTCTCCTACCCGCACGCAAACCCTAATCATCAAATCGAAAACCCCATTTGGAACCAACGCAAATGCAATAGCCACATTTATTCAGAGGACATTTGACCCTGCAGAATTTGGACTCACTGAGGTGGAAATGAAGATTACATCAGACAAGGTGGTGGTTCAGTCCAACAGCTCACAGGGTCTCTCCAAGCTCCAGAAGGCTATAGAGGAGAACCCGAGAGCACATGAACTGACCACCATCACCCCAAATCCAAAAAAGCCCATGTTCAAAGTGGTGGGACTTCCCAAAGAAATGAAGGGGGAGGATATCATGCCCCTAATCAAGCAAAACAATCAAAACATCAAACCTGAAGCTGAGATTGCCATCTCAGGCAATCCTTCCAACAGAAGGGTTGTAACGATCGCAACTGACATCCAAACCTATCATGTTCTCAAGGAAAAAAAGTCTAAGGATGGGTTGGATGACTTATCCAGCCTATCTTTACATAAACATACCTCACTGCAAGCGCTGCGCCACATATGGACATGTGGCGAAACACTGCCAAACCAGGACACGTAAGTGCACTAATTGCACAGAATCACATCATCCAGACGAGTGCAGGTCAGACACAGCTAAATGCAATGTCTGCTATCTGGCAGGGCATCACACAGTCGACCACCCTGTAGGGTCCAGATTCTGCCCTTCACTCCCAGACGGCCACTGACGTCCGACGGACAACCGAACTCGGCCGCAACTCGGCGGCCGATTTCGGACGTCCGCCGGAATTCCGGCGTACGTACGAAAGCGGATGGTCGAATCCGTTCGCCCAGCGGACAGCCGCCGTACGTCCGCCACTGGATTTGCTTTTACACAGCTATGATATAGTTTGTAGTCGTCGTGCTCGTCTGAACTGCGTATAAATCAGTAATGCCGTCAAGTCTGCATTATATGATGCCAGAGCGAATCGATGCGATAGAAAGCGTTTCCATTAAACAGTTTTTTTTATTTTCCGCATGTTTCATCGTTGAATTCTTCCATCAAAAATTTTTGATTAAAAGTTACATGACCATTAAACATTTTTCTATCATGATGCTTCGGTGAAATTTTAATCAGTGGCTGAATAGACGCAGCAAGCAGCAAGCTCAAAAAGAACGAAACCGAACCTATCCTCAAAAAAATCTGAAATGAGCCAATCCAATCCACCTGACAAGTTGAAGTTTAGTCATGGAAGATGGCTTCACGTTTTCGTGTTCTGCATTTTCTGCGCAGTTACAAATACCTACGGCTGTAATGCACTGCTAGCATTGTTTTTGCTGTGGCTTGGTGCGGCTGGCACACTTTGTTCACCCGCCGATTCCAAAGTAAGTATTTCACCGAACTTTTGTTTCTTTAGTGGAACTTTTCTATGCACCGATAGTGGTGAGCTTTTGGGTAAGGAGCAGCTCTGTACAGCAGCCGAACGGTCGAGTGTTTTAGGCGAGACTGACAGGATGGCTCCGCGCCGACTAACTAAAGTGCAGCCTCAAGTCTGAGGGCCATCTTTCTCGGCATTACTGGACGCTGCGCCAGTAAGCCGCGCAACTTCTCTGTCTCTGATAAAGGAGTGCCTGCCCGAGCTTTAAAGGAGTTAATTTGTTAACCATGCGCAACGTGCTGAGTTGTAAAAACTATACGAGAAAACTTTTGCACTCCTCGAGCCTATCGTGCGGCATGCCTACACTTGTGAAAACGTCGCGAGCCCTTTTTTTTTCTTTTTTTTTTCTTTTCTTTTTTTTTTTTTTTAATGGACAGCCGCTGATCTTTCTCTCTCGAGCTTTACGGCAACTACAGTTTCTAGAAGGAACGGCTGTAGCTACTAAATAACTTAAGGTTTAGTACTCTCCTTCAGCTTTGACAAACCAGGACAGCACCTTGCGCACGTTGGTCATGCATGTGAGACCGAACCGCGCAGAACAACCGGACAAGGAGATGAGAGAAAAAAAAAAGTCAGCACTTGTCTTTTTCTTGACCCGTTGTTCTGCGCTGTTCTGGCACGAATTTGACATACCGCCGCCGCTATACAGTTGGGCTGTGAGCTCTGGTGCCTGCAACGCCTTCTTTTATGCAAAACAGGCATACTGGGAGGCCATGCAAGCCGCGGGCTCAAAAAAAAAAAAAAAAAAAAAAAAAAGAAAAAAAGAAAAAAAAAAAACACGAGCTGAGCAAAAGTGAGATGAAAACAAAATTGTTGTTGCTTTGTCCTTACAGATATTGAAAGGCTCCTAAGAACTTCACTGCATTATTGACAGCGAGATAATGCCAAAGCTACACTAGAGCCATGCAGCACCTTATAGTGCATGATACTGAGCTTATGTCTTGCACTGAAAGCTCTTACCATGTTCTTAGATTATCATATTAAAGTAGCTTTAAACCCATGCTTGTTAATGCAGTGATAGCCATAAATTGAATCTAGGGCATCATGCTCACATACAAGGCTTCTGATAACCGCCGGTCACATGATGTGGGCTATAGCAGAAACCTGTACCTGGTCATCTTACAAACATTTGTGCAATTGATGCTTTTAATGTGTTGTAAAAGCTCTTGTGTTCTGTTTCTGTATGGGAATGCTTTCCTTATTTAAGGCTAACATTTGGCTTGCTACAGCAAAACCTGTACCTAGTCATCCTAAAAACAGCACCGCAGTTGTTGCTTTTAGTGTGTTGTAAAAATATTTGTGTTCTGCTTCTGTATGGCAATGCTCTTCTCGTTGAAGACTAGCATAAGGCTTCCAAAAATTTTTCAGATGCCATTTGCTGTAACCGATTTCATAGGCCAACAGGAAGCAGCACTTTGAGCATGGAAAACTGTCATCCACGGGGGAAAAACAGCAACATCCCTTTGCATTCTCATTTCTTTGGTATGGCTAAAAGTGAGTATTGTATCATTATCTATATTAATAATATTGAATCATGATTGTCAGTGTTGAAGTTGTTTGAGCGTGATGATTTTAAACACACATCCCTTCGACAGGTTTTAGCTTGTTTACATGTAGGATGTAGAACTGGTTTCAACAGACTTTATGCAGCAAATTCTTTTTACATTGTCCACCATGTTACTTTTTGTCATTGTCCATTGAAGTAAATAACCAGTATTTTACGTTTACACAGTCGTCCACTCTTAGCTTGAATGGGAATGTGTGGCATGCAGTTTGCAAAATAGCAATGCATCCGTCACAGCCATGCATCAAGGCTAAGTGGCGTGTGCGTAGAGGGACCAGCCGCTCCAGCTTCACGTCATCTGCCTCTTTGCTCCGGTGTGCAGACGTGCATTGAGGCAAAGTGGTTTATGTGTAGAGAAACCAGGAGCTTCTTTGTCACATCTGGTGTGCAGATCCGCATCGAGGCAAAATGGCTGATGTGTAGAGGGACCAGGAGCTGCTGCTTAACGTCCTTCGCCTCTTTACTACAGTGCACAGCCGTGCATTGATGCTAAGTGGCATGTGCATGGAGGGCCCAGGAGCTGCAGCTTCACGTCTGCCTCTTCACTGAGGTACGCAGGTGCGTATTGAGGCAAAATGGCTTATGCATAGAGGGACCAGGAGCTGCTGTGTGGCGTAGTCTGTATATTTGCTATGGTGCGTATCGAAGTACAATGGGAGTTGGCTCATGTGTAAAGGTACCATGAGCTGCTGCGTCGTGTCGTCTGCCTCTTTACTATGGTGCGCAGGCATGCATCAAGGCAAAGTGGCTTATGCGTAGAAGCACCAGGAGCTGTTGCTTCACATCTGCTATGATGCGCAGCTGCGTATTGTGGGTGGTGGTGGAAAACATTGCCATCAGATACAAATACAGGAGGTTACTCACTAGCTGACCCTGAGGGGGCCTGTCCTGACAAAAACAAGGGGTCCCTAGTTTGGGACCCCAGTGGTGGTAGAGGGACTAGAGGCTGGTACTTCACGCTGTCTGCCTCTTCGCTACGGTGTGCAGCTGCGATGGATGCAGTGGCATCTCAAAAAGTGCATGCCACGCACTCGCATGATCTGCCTGAGTGGACGACTGTGTACCTGCTATAGCTTTGTTATTCATAGAATAAACCTAGGCCAAGTTGGATAAATTATAGCTCACCTCATATGTGGTCAGCAAAGAAAAGCCACTCCAGAAAATCTGATGCATTTACTGTCATAGGATTCTTATTCATATACATGCTACTGACAAGTCAGATTCTTCACCCTGAGAAATGCCAGAAAAATAACCAAGGGTGCGTCTGTAATAGTCTAGCTTGCTCTTTCTTTGCAGACTTGAGTCAGATGTGTGTTCCATTGCTGTGGGTGGGACAGGTGTGAATCTTTGATTTTAAGCTTGCAACAAGTATTTATTTATTTATTTATTTATGGCGCTGGGTTTGCCACACGGCATAAAAGGTGGTGGTATAGCGTCACAGGAATGTGTGGAGTGCAGCCATGTGCAAGAAGTCACACAAACTGCGTGCATAAATGTTGTTTGTTGTCCATAAGTGGAAATGAGAGTCATTACTTGATGAAAGTCCAGCTTTTTGTAGAATGGTGTTGCGCATATGCGAAGTTCCTGGGCATGTCCATATTAGATGCCGTACAGGGGTGTCGCAAGCCGGTTCTTCGCAGTGTGGGCATTTGTCGGGAACTGGAATAGTAGTACTTTGCCACTGGTGTCGAACGGCGGGCGTAAGAGCCACTCCGACCCTCAGCCGTCTCAGAGATACCTCCTCCACCCTTGTTAGATTGGGGGGAAGGGGGTACGTACACGGGGGAATTAGAGCACGTGTACGCCGCCTGAGGGATGCTGATGATGTCAAATGGGTCAGGAGTGGATCCGGTGGCAAGGAATCATGAATAGGTTGTGACACATCATCTGCATGACGAAGCACGTCTGCTGTTATGGTATTCAAATTTTTGTTGTCTTGAACCCAGTGAATGGTTATAGTCACTGGGTAACGGTGACAAGCAGCATGTATAGTCTGTGCGACCCTAAGAGTGCCATGGACTTTCTTTAAATGTTTTAAGGCTTCTTTAGAGTGAGTCATTATTTGTACTTTTTTAAACGTAGGGTCGGCAGGTAACGCTTCTATGGCGTTTAAGATAGCTTGCAGTTCGAATGCAAGAGTTGATTTGGCGTCGGTAAGGTAACTTCGATTGGTGTTCAGGTGAGGGTGGGTTGGGCTTATAAAAGCAACTGAACCACCTGTTTGCAACAAGTATGTTATTGTAGTTTAAAGGCAAAACGGTACTAATAATAATCGTAGCCCCCCATGGCCTTTATCTCCTTTTAATAGTGTTGTTAGACACTGAATTATTAGTTTACTCTGCACTGTTTCTGTCTAGTTAATGTGCGGAGATGTACATATATTTATATGACTTGGAGTTGTCGACTTTGCACTTAGAAACATTGTAGCGTTATATGATGTGTTGCTTTCATTTCTTTAATGATTTCTGTAAGGGACCGGTGGGTATGCTAGGCACCATTATTAGTCTGCTCTTTTTGGGTCACCTGTTCAATGCCCAGCTGCGGCCGTCTCCCACTTGCCCTCGGACAGGAGGCGGAGAGACGCGCACAGAGAGGCAGCTATAGCAGCTACAGTGCTTAACGGAAACGTAGGCAGAGAGGGAAAGAAGTCCCCTCTTCCGAGGACTTTGCTGTCGCACTCGAAGACGCGGGGACAGGCAGTTTGTTCTCGTTGCTGTGTCATGTAGGGGGCTCATTTTTATTTAAGGAGCTTTACAAACAGTATACAACTAAGGGGTCCTTAGTACTCCCATCACCCGAAGGCAGCACAGCTTTGAAACGAGCACCTCGTTTGGAAGAACTGCTTATCGTTCAAAGAAAAATCACTGTCAGGTTGAAGGGTGTAAGGCCCTCTTCCTTGTTGGGGAGCCCATAAAAGTGACAATTATTCAGTGCAGGCGCGCTGAGTGGGGTCTCGTTGAGGATTCCAACCCTGGATGTCAACAATGGTGGGAGATGGCGGCATTGAAAAAGGGCAAGTGTGTAACAGTGACGGTATGATGCGGAGCTGGAGGATGTGGGTTGGCTCTTCTGATGTGGTCCGCAATGGTGCTGACTCGGACGCCCATAATTGCAATAATTGCCCTGTAAAAGGAGCCGCCAAGGATGCAAGCTTTGGGCAATGGTTGCGCACGTGGGACACCGTTTTGATGGGTTCTAATTTTGTTTTTCTTTTTTTTTTCCTAGGGGAGAGAGTTTGGCATGTGACCTAGTGAGCCAATCATTTCGAGGTCCATTCTCTAAATTCCGTTTGTTGTAAAACGAATTTGTTGTCCCTTTTGCATTGCTTGTATTATGGAGAGGGTGAAGAACTTGTGAAAGTGGAAAGACATGCCAAAATGTTTGTTAGCCAATCATGTGTGAGTTCATTGTCATTGGGGATGAGAAATGTGGGCAGAGTCCCGAAGTTAATGAAACGGCCTCGCGGCCTGGAGAACTCGTTCTGAGCTAGATTTTGTTCTCTTTCCTCTTCGACATAGATCATGGTCATTGTTTCACCTCTTGTAAATACGTACATTCATGTATAAAATTTTCAGTTCATCTTCCTCTCCGTGTGCAAGTTGTTGTGGCCAGATGCAGTAAATTCACTATTTTCATTTCTATATAACGTGCCTTTCTGAAGATGGTGAGCTCTTTTGTCCAATCCTGTAAGAAAGCAGCAAAGCGCTCCCAAATCTTCCACAAAATTGTGTGATATCTTTAATACTAACTGCGGCTTGGTGTCACTCAAAACATGTAGTTGAGGTAGATTTCTTTCCCCCCCTCTTTTTGTTCGTTCAAATGAGGACCAGCGGACACTAACTCTTGCTTTTGTAATGCCCGAGGCCCCGCCTTAAGGCAGTACTCCAATGTCAATACCATTTTTATAGCTATGGCTGTCCAACAGCGCTAATGTCTTTTATACACTTGTTTTACTAATCTCTTACCCAAGTGGTGGCTTATACTGCGGAGGCGAAAGTCTCTGGACAATATGTCTGGAGATTTTGGACTAGAATCGTGATGTAAACGAATTGTGACCTTATTTCTCTTGCACACATGAAAGAACTAACGCTCAACTTTCACATCGACAAGTATGGTCCGAGTTTCCTGGTCGATGTGAAAGTTATGTGCTTTGATTGCAGTTTGTGTAGTCCACACACTTGTCCCCGATATTACATAGGGGCAAATTAGGCGCCTTTACAAGGGCAGTTTCTTTGGCGCCCACTACCTTCCCCATAAAAAAACTACAGTGTTTCTTGTGAACAGCTGGCTGCATTTATAAATACCATTATTTGTAATTTGTTGTGCGTAGTTGAGAAATCCATGACATACATGCACAGCTGGTTGCCAGAATTATGCAACCATATTTCAGTAACTAACATCCATGCTGCATGCTGCCGGTAATACATCAGGAGCTCGTGGTTGTCAGCTTTTTGGGTTTTGTGTAACTATAAGCCTTGCTATTGTAATGTCACATATAGCGCTGTGGGTAAACAAATAACTTTACTTTTAACTCTTCTAGAAGCATGAACACTGCGCAATCACTGCGGCGGGCTATGCTTCCACATTGGGCTTTAGCCACATGTCAAATGTCTATCTTTATTCTGCTGCAGCAGCTTGCATGTTATCAGATAAGTTACTTCGTCGCAGCTGCTCTAAGGAGACGCTTTCTAGACGCTTGTAGCCTAGATGTTGATGTCGATATACCCCCGACACACCCAGGGAATGACTTCGGTAGAGGGTACATGGAAACCAGCGAAATGTGCAATTTACAGAACAAAAAGGTAACAATTTTAAATGATGTTATTATTGATCACTTCTTTTCAGAGCAGGAACAATGACTTTAGAAATCTGCCTGTTAAACCGCTCAAAATGCAGGTTTCTGCCGCCAATGCGTACCTGTGTAATACTGCAATGCTCTGGCTGTGCTTTATGTTCATATACAGCATCCTTTATGCTTAGTTTCTCTGCATGTGCACTCCATGTCTTGGGCATTGCTGAGGGCGCATAGCAGCAAGCATAACATGCCATGTTTGGTCAGAGTGGCATGTTCAAAGAGACGACATAAAAACATTAAAATACTGAATGCCAGGTTCTGGTCAAACTACGTTTGTATCTTTTGTTATTCTGCATGGGTTTTGCTGCAGTTATATGACCTTTCTATATAGTATGTGACAGTTCTGAATGGAGATGCATGCGTACAGTGCCATCTGGAAAAAGCAATTGAGAGAAACTGGCAGTTGCCCTTGGAGATGTGTAATCAAAGTTCAGCATAGATAACTTTAATTTCATTTTCCCTTCTATTGCAGGGGGAGCCCAGCCTGCACTTTCCATCTTAGGCCTGAAAGACCAGCAACAGCTGATCGAGCAAATGCACAGGATAGTAACTGCTCCTGGAATCCTGGCCTGCGGAGGCCGCCCACAGAGAACTCGATCATCTTCTCGCTAATTCCGAAATATTAGGTTTCAATAAATACCTTTTCTTCCACCACCTCCCCAAGGGAAGAGCTGTCACGGCCAAGGATAATTAAAAAAAATTATTCAAGTAGATTCTTAATACTCCAGTTGGCCTGCATTTTACCATGCCATTCCTTAACATCGATATTTTTTTAGTGTAGACAGTTTATGCATGCAGCTTTTGCAATAAAGCCAAAAAAAAAAGCTTTTTTTACAACCTCGCATGCTGGTATGCCTATGCACTTAGCATGTTTTCAGGAATGGTGCATTTGTGTAAAGCTCAGCTAGCATATGTGCCTCTTTGATGGAAGTTTTAATTGCACACTTCTGTTCAGTGCTTTGTGTGTGAAAGTAAAGCAGACAACAGGAAACTTGAACCTGTTGCGTATTCTATTGTCTGCTTTACTCTCACGACAAAAGCATGAGCACTAGTATGTGACTGAAATTTCCATGGCACATGCTTGCTGAGCTTTACAAGAATGTTATTGGCAAGTTTTTACACCAATAGCGGGCCCTGCAAGCATGTTCCAGGAAACGTCCGAATGTCCGCCTCCTGCTGCCCGTCGGACGTCCGTGGGACGCGATCCGGATCCACGAACGATAGTCCGACGGACGTCCGCTGTACGTATATCGAACATAACCGGACTTCCGTCGGATGTCCGAAGGTCCGAAAACGGACGTCCGTCGGTCGACCGTCGGACGTCTATGGCCGTCTGGGCTACAACAGCTCCAGAGCCAACAGGAGCCACGCTGGCAATAAGGGAGCCAGTCTACTTAAAGAAAATGTCATATCGACAACTGACTGCACAGGGCACACTCTGACAACACTCGCCCATCACACACATTACGCTCACACTCTACACAACACACAGAACACTTATATCACAACACACCACACACACTCAAAATATTACAAGCCAATTTGGCACACTCATTCCACGCAAACGAGCTTCATGTTTTTCAGAAACAACACTTTCAGGTCATATCAATCATCCAAGAACCATACTACCACAACAAAATTACATCATTCACATTAAAAGACAAAATTCTAGCATCTGACCAGGCCCCTAAAACCGCAATCATAATACACAACAAAAACATCGAAATTTTTCCACTCAGTCACACAAACACTCATAGCAGCACGCATTACGTGGAACTAACAACAGCTTCTAATTATAAATGTATATGCACCTCCAAAAGAACACATTGAAACTCATACGTCTGAATTAGAACTAATACTCCAACAACACAAAGAACATACTTTAATAGCAGGAGATTTCAATGCAAAAAACCCTATATGGGGGGGTACAATAGCAGACGAAAGAGGGGATGCAATAATTGAAATTCTAAGTGCATATAATGCATATAATATAACCTAATTCTCCTCCAACATTCGAAAGAACAAATGGACGCAGCTGGATAGACATCACAGCAACTACACTCTATACACTCCAGCACATACAGAACTGGGAAGTCCTTGACCAGGAAAATGCTAGCGACCATAAATACATTCTAAGTGATGTATTCAAAAGCACAAACTCACAACAAAAAAGGCTAACACAGAACGGCACACACAAACTTTTACAATAACTTAAACAAGACCGCTGGCTCAAAGAAACATCAGACACACCCATCACTACTGTAACCCGATTAGAACACGTAATAAATCACTTATAGAAAAAAATCGAAAATCTCAGCAAAACATTCAGTAAAAATGTAAATAATGACCATTCTCCAAACCCGTGGTGGACTACTGAACTTGAAATGGAGAGGAAAAAAACTAAGGCAGCTAGAAGACGATACCAGAAAGCTCCAACACCACTAAAAGAACAACACAAAAAAAACACGTACAATTACTCAAAAAATACCAACAGAACATTTCAAGCACAAGAAACAAATCGAAAAAGCATTGCAGCCGTATCTCAAATAATCCATTCACACTACCTTACAAAATAGCCTGTAGCAAAATAAAAACACCTTAACATACCAGCGGTCCCCAAACCAAAGGGGGAACTGACAACAACACTAGAAGAATCAGTCAATGTCATCCTAAAAACTCTCTTCATGTCCCCATCCACCCCCAACACAGTAACTAGTCAACCAGACCACAATCCTTTCGAAAATGAACTTATCAACCAAAGCTCTTCTGAATTAAATAAAGACGTCCCCTTCACAGAACGAGAAATCGACACTGTTGTACATGCACTTAAAAAACACATCGCACCAGGCCCAGACAACTTAAGTACATCATTTATCCAAACACTATACTACCAACACAAACAACTATTCATAAACATATTCAATTCATGTCTCTCATTATCACATTTCCCCTCCCTATGGAAACAATCGAAGATAATCTTAATTAAAAAAAAAGAATTCTCCCTTAACCAACCCTCACCTAATCAATTCCGTCCCATAGCACTTAACTCCATATTCGGCAAAATCCTCGAAACACTTCTTAAAAATCGTATATATTTTTTTCTATATACACACAACCTCTTTCCACCTAACCAATTCGAATTCACTCACAAGTCCGCCACTATTGCACTACACTCACTTATCAAACGAATTAAAGAAAACAAACTAAACGATGAAACAACCCTTATTATCTCACTCGACATCAAAATTGCATTTAATTTAATTCATCGAGATTATGTAACTAAATTTCTCACCCAACACAACTGCCCTCAAAACCTCACTCAATTAACAGCAGACATTTTAACAAACAGAACCATCTCGTACAACACAGGAAAGACAACAATCACTCACAATCTTCCACAAGGATCACCACTAAGCCCTCTGCTCTGGAACATCACAATCACTGACCTCCTCAACACTACTCTCCCAGAAAACAAATCCTAGCATTTGCTGACGACATAACAATCATTGTACATGGACATTCACGTAATCTACTTGAAGAACGCTCCGCCTCCATATTAAACACCATTCAGCAATGGGCCTTATCAAAACAAATAGAATTCAGTCCCCATAAAAGCAAATTTCTTATAAATTAAGTTCGCGAATCAAAACCTAAGCCACAAAACTAAGATGTCTGATCAACTCATTATCTTCATCTGGTTTCATGGATGCCGTTGTAGGCGCAAATTTGGCTTCACCGGCGGCATTAGATTTAATTCTTACTAAATTTTAGACTTTATTCGATTATTTTCGGAAACGAAATTTAACAACGACCCGTCCGAATTCTCGACCTAATTCAAACAATTCGAACCAATGGTGGACACCCGACTTGACCATCGAGCGTTCCAGAGCACTCAGGAGACGTTATCAAAGATCTACGGAATTAGAAATACGAAAACATTATGGTGACATTATTAGTTATGTACGGAAGCCCGCAATTTGTACTTGTGAGAATTGGCACGTCAATCGATCAAATCGGGAGTTTTCGGGCGACCATACAAAATTGCCTTCAAAAAACTTCCGGCACCATTACACTTGCTCCTGTGGAACGGCACAATGACGGCGTCTCTGCTGGAAACAGCACAGTCATTTCTTGGTGGTCAAGTTGCTTCAGATTTTGACGAAAACGATAGCGACGCACACAGGGAGATACGTCTACTTGCGGCAAGTCAGTCCCTGGCGTCCGGATTGGACGGCATAACGCCGCGCATGGTACGCGAACTCTGGGAGCGTCATCCGAATTTTTACATATTTATATTCAATGCGTCCCTTACACTGTGCCATTTTCCGATGACCTGGCGTAAGGGACGCATCATTTTCTTGCCTAAACCGGGTCGGCCTCCGGAGATGACAACATTATATCGGCCAATAGTCATGAATTCTACGCTCGGTAAGGTGCTCGAGCGACTCTTGTACGGACGCCTGTACCATTTTCTATCGCGAAGTCAGTTATTACATCCGCAACAATTCGGTTTCACGAGACAGCGAGGGGCCGTCCAGGCCTTGCATTCGTTTGTCACTCAATTAAGAGATATGCGCAATAATGGCCTGTACGCACTGCTCATTTCCATAGACTTTCGCGGCGCTTTTGACAGCGTTTGGCATCCTCTGGTACTGAGCTCGCTCACAAACTGGGGGTGTCCGAGGAACCTGTGCGCGCTGCTCCGGTCTTTTCTATCTGACCGAGAGATGGTATTCCGCTTCCAGGCGGGAGATGTGGTGCGCGTCCCATCTTAGGCAGCCCACAGGGATCTCCGCCGTCGCCGCTGCTGTGGAATATAGTGGTGCGCGGTTTGCTAGAGCTCCCGATGCCAGATGGTGTGTCGGTGCAGGCTTATGCGGATGACCTCGTCATCCTTGTGCTTGCATCCGGCAGGAAGGCGCTGACGGAATTGGCGGAGAATGCTCTCGGCAGAGTAGCAACATGGGCGGAGAACGCGAGGGTTAACATCTCAAGGGAGAAGACAGTGTGCGTCCTTATTGCTCCCCCAAGGGGTGGAATGGGGCGCACACTTCCCATCGTACGACTTGGCGGAGTGCGCTTGCAGTTCAAGCCCTCCGTCAGGATTCTTAATGTGGTCTTCGACCGTACCCTGTCGTTCATACCCCATGGTGACATGCTCAAGGAGAAAGCAGAGATCCTTGCCGCGCGCCTCAGCTCTTTCATGCGGCTTAGCGGCACACCGGAGCAGCGGAGACAGCTTTACCATCAGGTCGTTCTTTCATTTCTTGCATATGCATCACCGGTTTGGTGGACAGATTCGCCCCATTCGGGTTTACGTGCCCGACTGATTTCAGTTCAGCGCTCTCCGTTATTGGCACTTACGGGCGCGTATTCCACTACGAGCACGAGGGCGCTCCAAATTTTGCTGCACGTGCCTCCACTCTCGTTCGACCTTGACACGTTCAACGCAGAGTTTGCGGTTTTTACGCAGCGCTTAGACACCACGTTTGGTTTTAAGTCATACTGCGCATCAGAGGTGGCCACACAGTTCGATGACTCGCTCGAGCACCCGTCAGAGGTCTTTTCAATCGCGTACGTCCGTTTGGACAGGGATGGCGCGGAGGCAATGGCGTCGTCACCTGTCTTGTGTGCTATGCTATGCTATATGCTATTACTATTACTACTAATATTATTATTACATAAGTTACGTTGTCTTGGTCTGCATCCCAATATCATCGACTGGCTTCATTCATATATATCTCCAGGACCGCATGCAGCGTGTTGTAATTAATGGTTGCCACTCCAATTCCGTAAACGTCTCCTGAGGTGTGCCCCAGGGGTCTGTCCTTGGACCCCTTCTTTTTCTCATTTAATGATATTTATCTTGACTTGATCTGCCAAGTTCAGCTATATGCTGATGACTGTGTGCTTTACCATGTTGTGGAAAGTTCTTTTGATGCATTAAAACTTCAGCGAGACCTAAATTTTATCCAGTACTGGTGCTCAAAATGGCAAATGTCTTTGAACATTTCAAAATACAAACTTGCCTCATTCACTCGTAAGCGTTCCCCTCTACAGACCTGTTAATAAATAATGTTCCCCTGCAAAGCTGCAAAAAGTTTCTGAATATAAGTACCTCGGCGTATATTTCACATCTAACCTTACGTGGATGAGACAAGTTGAGCACATTACATCGAAAGCCTGCAGAATGTTTAATTTCTTAAAGCGTAATTTCAACAAAGCGCAGTCAAGCAGCTCCTGTATTTCACTTACATAAGGCCAATCCTTGAATATGCATGCCCTGTATGTGATCCCCAGTTTATTTACTTAACTGACATGCGCGAACGCGTCCAAAATAATGCTGCCAGATTTGTGTCTAACAATTACAATTTTTCATCTAGTGTCACGTCTATTAAACACCATCTTGGTTGGGAATCTTTAGCTCACCGCAGAAAACATTTCAGACTGCAGATCACGTATCGCATTTATTTTGGAAAGTTCAGCATTGACACAGACCGGTACCTGCTTCAACCTCACTTTTTATCTAGACGACTTGATCATCAATGGAAGATCCGCGAAATAAAATGCCGGACAGATGTGTATAAAACCTCGTTTTTTCCACTGACGATCAATCAGTGGAACCGGCTGCCAGCTGGCATCACTGAGTGTTGCGCTGAAAATTTATTTCGGGCTTTTTTATCGGATGTGTGACGTGGCGCCCAGTTCTCTTGCGTGTGTTTCCTTCATTACTTTGTTTTTGAGTGTTTTCATCACTTTGTACGTCGCGCAGTTGCCCCCTTTAGATGCATGTTTCTCATTCAGCATTGTCACTTGTGTCTTGTTATTTTCTTCATTTTTATGTATTTTATTGTACCACTGGCGTTCCCAGCAAGTTTGTTTGTCATCTCCCCCCCCTGCAATAATGCCTTCGGGTGCTGCGGGAACCTGTAATAAATAAATAAACACATGTCTACACGGATGGCGCGTACACATCTGTCTCTGCCGGGGCGGCCTACGTCGTTGTCGCCAGCAGGCCGTATAACATCTGTCGGTCGCTTCAGAGTAGAGGGAGCATCTGGCGCATACGGCGTAGAACAAATAGCGTTTGAAGAATCTCTCCGCTGTGTACAGGGTTTGCAGGGGTCGACGCCTGTGCACATATACACAGACTAACTTTCGACTCTTGCAGCCCTAGCCGCACCAAAAACTACAAACTGTAAAATTCATGCAAATAAGCAGTTATTAAAACAGATAATCATACGAAGGCCGACTAGACTATTTCATGTCCCTGCACATGCAGGAGTGTTAGGTAATGAGCTCGTTGACATAGTTGCGTCGCGAGCTCACACGTCGAGCCGGACCAGATTGGCTTTAGCTTCAAAAGCTGTGGTCCGCGCCGAATTCCGTCGGGTAGTTGCAATGAGATGGGCTGTTTGGTGGCGTGAAAACAACGAGGGCACGGGAATATTTGATTTTGTTCCCGATGCCAATAACATACCCATCTCATTTCCACCCGTGAAGCCAATTATTCATCTCAGAACTGGTCACGGCCGATTCCCCCACGACTTGCACCGTTTCGGCCTTTCACCATCACCGCAATGCCCCTGTGGAGCATCACAGGGTGACGTCACTCATTACATCACCGCATGTCCATTAACCATTACCCATCGTCGCCATTTAAATCCTCCCCCACCTCCACTACATGACCCAACAATTTGGAGACATTGGCTAGACAATAAATTCAACTGTGCGTGGTTAATTCGACTAGTAAATTTTTTAAGTTTTTTGCTCCCAGATTATAAAAGGCAAAATTACACACGATAAAATTTCATAAACAACTTACACTATCATTTTACATTATTCTGTCATCGGCTGGGGGCTAATCAAGCCAAATGAGGTGGGCACTGCCAGTGCTCGCCCTCATGCCGCTTCCAGATAATGTAAATTCTTTATTTTTATTTTTCTTCTGTTTTAATCATTATTATCAATTTATATTTATCATTTTTAATTGTACAAAGTGTAAATAGTGTACATACTGTAGATAGTGTACATATTGATTCTTGTACAGATATGTACAGATATGTACAATGTACAGATATGAAATGTACAGATATGTACAAAGAAACAAAAAAAAAATGCACTGCATATTTCAATACTTGAGAGGGCTGACATAGTGAATGCCCACCTCATTTGGTCAGAATGGCCCTCCCAAGGAAAGAAAAAAATGCAGGATGGTGCATTTTAAATGTGTGTTTGTCTGTAGTCTGGTAGGTGAGAGCTGATTGATGATACCACGCGCAAGAGCAGTGCGCAATGACTTTTATTATCGAGCCAACTGCGCCAGTGTGCAGTTGGCTGGTCAGTATTTCGGGTAGACGGTAATTGTGAGATAATTGAGGATGTGATAGGACAATTTGTTAGGTAATGGGAGACGTCTCCATCTGGTTGTCCGCAAGGATACTGTGATGAAGGCGCCAGCCCAAATCGGTGAAAGTAGGCCGGAAAACGGCCATGACCTGTCAGTAAAGTTGTCAATGGTTTTGCCAGAGGAAAATTTTGAGGAATGTTGCAAATATTTGGTATCCAATTACATATTGTAGTTCCCTCATTGTGCTCCCGCCACTAGGATTGCCACTTTGCTTTTACCGTTGCTTTGAATCTGGTGCGCACAGAAAATTTTGATCTTGCTGAATACCGAATTCGTGGCGAATTATACGCACCACATGCAACGGTATCTGCAATTTCATTACCTAATATGCCGGAATGGGCCGGTACGTGAAATAATTTAAATAATCGGTGAGAGGCGATATCCCGCAATAGTTGCTTGATTTCGTGAATTTTGGAATCTGATGTGAAGTAGTTCGAGAGGGCGTTAAGTATTGATAAAGAGTCAGTGTATATGTGGACTGGGATGTGTCCTCTGTTGTGTTTAATGTAAAGTAGTGCCTCCTCAAATGCAACTTTTTCGGCGCAATATGCGTTGTTTGCCAAATCGACCCTAAACCGGCCTACTGATAAAATTCGGTCGGTTTGGTTCAAAGCTACAAATGCGGCACCTGCAGCTGTGGAAGTATACGAAGTGTCCGTGTAGACATGCAGCGCCGGCAAGGACGCCACAATTGCCGCTGCCTGCATGTCTAAACGAACATGCTCGAAAGAACAGACATCCGCCGGATGCTGGAGCGTTTCGTCAAAAGGTTGCACCATTTCTGTAGCAAGAAAAGAATTTAGTCCGAATGTTGTGTCTAATCTCAGAACGAATAAATTGAACTCCGCATTCAGCCTGCCGAGGTCAAACTGAAGCGGAGGTGCATGCATTAAAATTTAAAGCGCCCTCGTGCTCGTCATGGAGTTGGCGCCCGCCATTAGCGGGGCCCGCTGCATGGATAACGATCTTACACAAAGTCCTGAGTGGGGACACTCAGTCCACCACACAGGGGACGCATACGTAAGAGTGGGCAGAACGACTTGGTGGTATAGAGCTCTGAGCTGATCCGAAGCCGACGTGCCACCCATGTGGACAAGCGCTCCGAGACGCGCAGCAAGCACTTCAGCGCGTTCAAAGCTTTAGGTAGTCGCCATGGGCTATGAAGGACAAGGTGCGGTCTATGAAGACTCCGAGCACCCGGGTGGCTGGTCTGAATTTAAGACCCACACCATCCAGGCGAACGGTTGGAGGTGTGCGCCCCATGCCCGCCCTGGGAGGGGAGACGAACGCACACAGTCTTCTCCGCACTGATGGTGACCCTTGCCGATCTCACCCACGTCGCTGCTCGGTAAAGTGCTTCCTCTGCCAAAGTCTGCAGAGCCTTCCCGCCACTGCCAGGCACAAGGACGACAACGTCGTCCGCATAGGCCTGCAGTGACACGCCCTCTGGCATGGGCTGCTCGAGCAATCCACGCACCACTACGTTCCAGAGGAGAGACGACAGTGGAGAACCCTGCGGGCTGCCTAAGGTGGGCCGCGCAATCGCGTCTCCCGCTCAAGAGCGGAACACCACCTCTCGGTCTGATAGAAACGACCTGAGCAGCGCGCAGAGATTTCTCGGGCATCCCCATTGTCCGAGCGAAGCAAGAACTAGGGGATTTCAACCGCTGTCGAACGCTCCACTTAAGTCGATAGATATTAGTAGTGCGTGTAGTCCTTCTGCCCTTAATTCTCTAATTTTAGTAATTAATGCGTGGAGAGCGTGAACTGCTCCACGCTGTTTGGTAAATCCGAATTGGTTTGTATGCAAAAAACCCTTACTCGCCATGAAATGGTACAACCGGCCATACAAGAGACGCTCCAACACTCTGCCCAGTGTCGAATTCATAACAATGGGTCGATACGAAGATGTCGCCTCTGGTGGTCTACCTGGCTTAGGGAGAAAAATGATTCTACCTTTCCTCCAATGGAGGGGGAAATATCCCAAGCGCAAGGCGGAAGAAAATATAAATAAGAGGAGGTCTGGTATTAGCTTCCACAACTCCCGGACAATTCTCGGAGTAATTCCGTCGAGTCCCGATGCTGTTCCCTCCTTCACCTTGGAAACGGCCAAATCAACCTCGCCATAGGTGAAAGAATCCGTTGCAAAAGCTCGTTGCTCTTTATACAATTGCGTATCAATGCTATAGTCGTCCGATGCAACTTGTGTGTCCAATAGTAATTGAGCTGTTTCTAGTGTAGACATAGTCATTGATCCGTCCTAATGGGAGGGAGGACTACGGGAGCCTGTAATTCAGAAAATGCAACTTTAAACGCATGTCTGAAAATATTGGACTTAAGAGAATCTTAAACGATAATTTTCATTTCGGAGTTTCGAGCTCGTGCAACGCTATTTCGGTAAACTCGTAATGAATGGTAATATTCTTTACCGAATTGTTGACGTAAGATGTAATCCTTCGTCCTTTGATATCTCCTTCTCATCGCTCTGATTTTTGATTTCTCTGTTGCCAATTCTTCTGTCCACCAATCGCACGGGGACTTAGGTTTTGAATTTTGAGTAATTGTCCGGGAGGAGAAGTTCTTTCGCCTTAATTGGTCGAATATGCCGTAAAATTTGATTATTATCAATTCCAGTGACTCCGACGAACCCAAATGTGCACCAACCACTGCTTTGAAAAAGTTTAATTTTGGTATTGCTGTGAGAATTCTTTTGATGCCTAGGTTCGTTAGTCGTTTTTGTTTACTGATATGCTCACTTCCATTTTTAAGAACAATGTATTTGTGTTCTGAGAATGTGTGTGTGTCTGTGACGTGCCATGTTGTCTCCATTGATGTGATTGAATGTGATGCTAGTGTAACGTCAATTCAGCTGTCTGTGTACGGTGTTGTGATCACATACCAACGTACATATGCATCAAGTGGTTTGCACCTGCCACTTCACCTCGTGTGCAATACACAGACTGGCCCGCCTTTAGGGCAGCGGTGGAGACTTCCAGCGTGGACCTCCAGTCACCATCTCAAATAGAAGGACTCATTACTTCCTCTCTCAGTGAGAACACTCGCTATGTTAGTGTGCCGGTGTCAGTGTCCAGCATCGACGTGGAATTCGAGCGGCTTCGCGCGATCCGTCGGCGGGCTGAAAGGAAGTACAGAAGAACGAAATCCGCACAAGATCTCGCACTTTCTCGCCGAGCTAGACGACAAGTTTTGCGTCACCTGGAGAGGTTAGGACGACAACGTTGGAGACAGTTCTGCTCATCACTGGATCCCCGTAAGCCCCTGTCGCGTATCTGGCATGTTGCGAGAAGCTTGCGCACACCTCCGCAAGAAAGGCACCCTTTTCGTGCCCTGGCCCTTTACCAACGCCGCAATGAAGTTGACGTAGCTGAAGATTTTTGTAAAATGGTTGTGGCCACAAACCAGGCACAGTTACCAATTTCAGAGGTTTTTGCACCACCTTCGCCGAATGATCAATACGACGTGCCCTTTACAATAGCTGAATTAGACGCCGCTCTTGCTTCTTGTCGGCATTCATCTGCACCTGGTTCTGACGGGATTACATATTCAACCTTATCGAACCTAGGCAAGGATGGTAGAACTGCACTACTTAATTACTTCAATGATATATGGGCTTCTAGTACTGTTCCTGAACACTGGAAAATTAGCCGCCTGGTTGCTCTTTTGAAGCCTGGAAAGCCTCCTCTCGAACTTACCTCATACCGGCCAGTTGCCCTAGCAAGCTGTGTTGGAAAAGTTATGGAGCGCATGGTGCTGGCAAGACTTGAGTGGTATCTAGAGAGTAATGATCTTTATCCGAATATGATGACTGGATTTCGCCGCGGACGCTCTTCCATTGACAGCGTCATCGACCTTGTGGCGACAGTAGAACACGAAAAGCGTCACCGTCGACTAGTAGCTGCTGCATTTTTAGATATAAAGGGAGCTTACGACAACGTCCTCCATGAAGCTATTCTTGATGGACTTGACGACGTGGGAGTTGGTGGCCGACTGTACTTGTGGATTGTAAGCTATCTCAGCGGCCGCTCTGTTTACATGACTACGCCTGAAGGAGATACTACCCACTTTCAGGTCGGTCGTGGAGTTCCACAGGGAGGAGTTCTCAGCCCAACTTTATTTAACGTTGCGCTAATTGGCCTGGTGAGTGAACTGCCAACTAACATCCACATCAGTGCATATGCTGACGACATCTGCATCTGGGCCTCTGGTTCGACGCGCCCACAACTACGTGCGAGACTGCAACGAGCTGTGTCATCAACATCGATGTACTTACGGCGTCAAGGTTTATTTTTAGCGGCAGAAAAGTGTGCAGTGATAGCGTTTACGGGAAAATGTGTCAGCCGCTACCCGATTACCCTTCATGGAGTCGTAATACCATACGTCTCCAGGCACAGATTCCTGGGAGTAATTATTGACCACCGACTATCTTGGTCGAAACATATTGCTATGGTGAAGAAGAGGCTAATTAATTTTTGCCATGTACTTCGTTACATAGCTGGCATCAAAGGGGGTCCAACTGAGCGCTCCTTAATACGGCTTTACGAGGCTCTGTTTGTTGGCTACATCCGGTACAGTCTCCCAGTACTTTCTAGTATGAGCATTTCCTGCTTGCGGACTTTAGAGAGCGTGCAAGCGCAGGCACTGAAAATATGTCTTGGACTGCCCAGATGCACCTCTAACAAAGGCACAATTGAAGAGGCACACGCTCGCCCAATGTCCATATACTTGTCACACGAACCACTTCGTGTATATTTACGAGCACTTACAAGACACCGTTTTCACCCACTCAGCAAGATTCTGGATGAGAGGCCGACTGCAGTTTTACAAGTGCACTCCGCTGCCATCAGTCGCAAGTACCGACAGGATATGCCCTCCCATATCGTCCCACCCAACCACCATGGACGATGGATAAACCTTTGGTGCACCTTCGTGTTCCCGGAATACTAAAAAAATCTATGGTACCAATTAGTGGACTCAAACAACTTACTCTGGCACACATCTGGTCAGAATATCCCAGTTATATTCACGTATACACCGATGGATCTGTGTCAGCACAGGCATCCGCTGCAGCTGTGGTCATACCAGCTCAGAAAACGACTCTGCATTTCCTTTTGGGACATAACTCTACATCAACCGCTGCCGAACTTGTAGCCATTCGGGAATCTATTCGCTATATATGTGGGGAACCACCTCAAAAATGGTGTATATTCACGGACTCGAAGACTGCATTACAAATTTTGGAAAACTTCTTACGCCACACTGCCTATCAGTCCCTGGCACTAAACATTACGGAGCTCATCACATCTGCCCAGCTGCAAGGCCACATGATAATGTTTCAATGGATTCCTGCCCACTGCGGCCTCCATGGGAATGAGCAGGCCGATGTTGAAGCGAAAAGCGCACTCATCAATGGCTTCCAAACAGCTGTGCCTTTTTCAAGAGCGGATACGACGTGTCTTCTAAAGAGTTGTATGAATATTGCTACAGCGACTTACTGGGCTCAACCAGACGCCCGACACATGCGTCTAAGAAAGCTTGATCGAACATTTAAATTTACTGTTCCGCGTGATATTCCGCGTCATCAGACATGCTTGATACATCGACTTCGTTTAAACGTGGCTTTCACGCGCAAGTACTTACATTTAATTGGACAGATGGACTCACCGGAATGTTTAACTTGTGGCATCCCAGAGACTGTGGACCATGTATTATTGGTGTGCCCAGAGTATGCGAACGAAAGAAATGTGCTAGCTGCTTCCTTGAAGCGTTTGGACAAGAGGCCTCTGTCGGAGGAACTGCTGCTGGGCGCTTGGCAGGACAAGGGGAAGGGCATCCAGGCAGTGCGCGCTCTTTGCCGTTATTTGAGCGCCAGTGGACTTGATTCACGTTTGTAAAGCAAGCTGCTGTGTCTGTATATATATTTCATATGCCTTCTCCCACATCGTCACCCATCATGACCTTCTTTCTTCTCTCCTTCCCCTTCCCCAGTGCAGAGTAGCAGGCCAGATTTGAATTATTCGGGCCAACCTCTCTGCCTTTTCCTATCAATAAATCCATCTATCTATCTATGTGTTGTGTATGTAAGAGGGGATGCGGGATCGTTTAGTACGATAAGCCCGGAAGCCATTGCGAATTGGAGTTCTCCGCCACGCGCATCGCTTTGTTCCGGGCCCCATACTACATGTTTTGCGATAAAATCACCGGCGAGTACGACCTGCATTCCCTCTGTGAGTGTAAGTACCGCCCCAATCCAAAGCCTCACTCCTGACAATGTTGGAAATTAAATTAAAAAATAAAGCAGAATGAGAATTAGCCTGCACCAGCTGAGCTATATCAGGCCTAAACCAATCAAAAATAAATAAACAGGGCCCATTCGGCCAAAGATTTAATTTGGTGGGAAAAGCCAATTGGAAAAATAAAATTTGGCACGGTAACGCATCTTTGTCCGAAGGGCTCAACGAGCACAGAGGGTGGGCTAGCCTCGAAGAGCTGTTTTATTGTTCATAAAGGTGAAAAGCAGTAGAAGTGCCCAAGTGGTGGCCTTTATATACACATCCTAAAGGATGTGATAGGAATAAATCACACAGACACAAGCAGAAAAATAAATGAATGAATAATAAATAGTGGAAAATATAAAAACAAATAAATAACAATTAAAATTATAAAACAAATAATACAGAAATAATAAATGAAATAAAAAATAAAAGAAGTACACAAAATTGAGAAAAAGAAAGAGAAAAAATAAGTATTATACATGAAAGAAAATTGAATAGAATAAAGGATAAAAAAAAACCGACACAAGGTGTTTATTTGTCATGAAATGGTCATTAATACAGATGTAGAAGAGAAAACTGTACAAAGAGATATGTGTCATGAGACAATAACTAAGAGAAGTAGTGCATGCAATGGCAGTTAAAATATACAATCAAGAAGTTTTAGTGTGTATATGCAAATTATATACATTATATACATTCTAGTTATGTGCAGAGAATTAAAGATCTGATATGTACCGAAAAGGAAAGAAAAGAGAAGAAAGTAGAAAAGATAAATGAATCATAAACTGTTTATAAGAAAGGGACGTTTGCATTTATTGTAATTTAAACTACATTTTCCGTTCTGGAAAGGGCTGACATGATTGTCCGCCTCAATTGGCCTGAGTGGCCCATCCCAGAAAAGGGAAAATGCAGATTAGTCAGGTCCTGTGTGTCCGTCTGTAATCTGGCAAATTTTCACTGATGAGTGCAACCACTCTTAACAAAAGGGCACAGCATTTTTTGTTATCTAGCCAATCTCTCCAATGTAATGTCGTTTGGTCGTCAGCAAGGTTGCGAGGTAGACGTGATGTTACGTCAGATGTAATGGGACAGTTATTGGTGTAATGATGGACGTTACCATCAGGGTGACCGCACGGACATTGAGGCGATGTTGTTATACCAAAACGATTGAAATAAGCCGGAAAGCGGCCGTGTCCTGTCAAAAGTGTAACGAGTGGTTTCCCCCCAGGAAATGTTTTTGGCATGTTAAAAACTTTTGGAATTCAATCATAAATTACAGTGCCCTGATTGTTCTTCCGCCACCAGGTCTGCCATTGCGCTTTGACGGAATGTTTGAAGGCGTTGCGTACAGAAATTTTGGATGTTGAAGAATGTCTAATTCTTGTGTATTTATACGCCTGAGAAGCAATGGTATCTGCTATTTCATTTCCTAAAATGCCCCTGTGGGCAGGAACATGAAATAGCTTTACGGGACGGTCAGAGGCGACAGTTCTTAAAAGAGTTTTGATAGTATAGATTTCTGGGTCCGATATGAGATAGTTCGAAAGGGCATTCAGTACCGAGAGAGAATCTGTATAAATATATACAGGTGATATTCCTCTCTGATCTTTTAAATACCGTAATGCCTCCTCGAGCGCTATTTTTTTTGGCGCAATACGCGCTATTAGCCAATTCGACCCGAAACCGGCCTACTGCTAATATTCGGCCGGTTTGTGTAAGAGCAACGAATGCAGCACCTGCAGCCGTGGAGGTATATGCCATCCGTGAAGACATGAAGCGCCGCCGCAGCCATGTCCAAACGAACGTGCTCAAATGAAGTGACCTCCGACGGATGCTGAAGAGCCTCATCAAAAGGCGATGCCATTTCAGAAGCGAGGAACGTTTTTTGTCCAAATGGGGTATCTGATCTTAATACGAATAGTCTAAACATTGCGTTTAACCTGTCTAGGTCAAACTGCAGAGGAGGAGCATGCATTAAAATTTGGAGCGCCCTCGTGCTCGTTACGGAGTAGGCTCCCGTCAACGCCATTAACGGGGCCCGCTGCACAGTTATTAACCTAGCACGAAGTCCTAAGTGGGGACACTCAGTCCACCACACAGGGGACGCATAAGTGAGAGTGGGCAGAATGACTTGTTTATATAATGCTCTGAGCTGCTCCGGTGGCAGAGTGCCGCTCATGCGCAAGAGAGTTGCAAGCATCTTGGAATGCTCTTTGAGGTATTCGCCATGGGCTATGAACGACAAGGTGCAATCAATGAAGACGCCGAGCACCCGGATAGCTGGTCTGAACTTAAGACAGACGCCATCCAGTCGAACGGTTGGTGGAGTACGCCCCATGCCTCCCCTAGGAGGTGTGATTAGGACGCACTCCGTCTTCTGTGCACAGATAGTGACTCTTGCCGTCTTCGCCCATGTCGTCACTCGTCCGAGTGCATCCTCCGCCAAAGTCTGTAAAACTCTCCTGCTATCGCTTCGAGCAGCTCGAAGCGATAGGACTTGAGCTCGAAGTGAGTGTAAGTACCGCCCCAATCCAAAGTCTCACTCCTGACACTGTTGGAGAATAAATGCAAAAATAAAGCGGAGTGAGAAAATGCCTGCACCTGCGGGCTTAAGCCACTCAAAATAAAATGAATTGGGCCCAGTCGGCCACGAATTTTAATTTGGTGGAAAAAAGCCAGTTGAAAAAATAAACAGTGGGCACGGTAACACATCTGTGTTCGGAGGGTTTAGCTGGCACAGAGGGTGGGCAATCGTCGCAGAGCTGGTTTATTAATTTTCGTCGGGATGATAATTCAATAAATGTGCCCAGGGACACATACATGCACATGTCAAAATTATACTTAGAAGGCAACACACACAGGCAACACAGCAATTTAGTTTGATATTCCCTTTGAAGTGACCTGATCTTTTTGTAGAATTCGCTTACTACATTTTTCTATATCTTCAACAGAATTTAGTTCATGATGTTGTTCAAACCATTTATCTTCCTTTAATTCTTTGAGTACTCTTTCTTCTCCCTTCATAGTTAAATGAAATGTTACTGGTTGTTCTACTTTTTCTATTACCATTTGAATGTATCTATGGTCACTATCATTGGCATGTTTTAGAACTTTTGAACTTTTAATTGAACTGCTTAATGGTTGATTCACTAGGGTTAAATCTATCCATCCTTTGGCTCTACTTGTTTTAAATGTGGGTGGTGAATGCCTTTCGTTTAAAATTATAAGGTCATTACGTATTACAAATTCACAAGTTTCATTTCCTCTCTGATCATTTACTTTGCTTCCCCATATGACATTTTTTGCGTTGAATTCTCCCATTTCTAAGATCTCCTGTTTTTGAATGGCGCTATATCTAATTCAATTTTGAGTAAAATTGGTATGATATCTTCATTTGGGGGACAGTATACACTTGCTACAATAATTTTCTTTCTCCCCTTAATTATTCGAGCTATTACTACTTTTTCTTCTACCTTAATTGGGAAAACTTGTATATTATCTTGGTGTACAATTGTTGCCTTTGGCTTTTTACTGTTTGCTACTATTTTATGTTTTATCGGAAATGGAATTATTTTGTCGTTCAAAATGTACGGTTCCTGAATTACTGAGATATCGTGAGAATGTTCATTGTTAAAATCTTTCAATGATTGATTCGCTTTAAATCATCGTGCCAAGTTGATTTGTATTATTGTTATTGTTTCTTTGTTTCCTTTTTGCGTTAATTGCAATTGCCCTCTTTGATTTTCAAGATCTTGTTCCAGAGTGTTGTCTGCCATGGTGGTTGCAGTGGTTTGTCTTCCTAGTTCAGCCTTGCCAAAATCCTTTCTTTTTCTTCTTCTACCTTCTTCTGGTAGCATGGGCATGAATAAGCCAACAACGGGTGATTGCAATCCTCTGCATCATATCCCGCTTGCCGGCAGGCTAAGCAAAAAGACTCACGTTCGCACTCGTTTGCAATGTGTCCTGGTTTTGAACAGTTTATGCACCTAGCTGGTGCCTTGCAGAACCTGTCTGCGTGTTCCAGACACGGGCATTTTGAACATTTTGTGACAAATATGCTGTCACCTTTCCCATCCGATGTTTACATGCGTGCGACCTTCTAGTGCTTCGTATGCACGTTTGTTGACAGCGATTATGGCTGTTCTTCCTCTTCGTCCATCCCTAATTCCTTTCACTTGCATATCTTCTTTTTTTGCACTTGATGTTGTTTTGCGTTATGATAGTTTCCACAAGGTCTTCATCGTCAATGTCACCTTCTATTCCCACGATCTTGATTTCCAGTCGTCGTCCCTTGGGTTCCTTCACTTGCAGATCTTTCGTTGCTTCATTTTCTTTCACCATCTTGGCGATTGTCTCAAGAGACTCCTGATGTGATGAAACCACCAGTACTCCTTCCCTGCTTGTCCTCAGGGAGGTTTCCTTGATGGCCAGCTCCACAGGGTTGATGTTGCGTTTTATGTCTTCGAGAATTCGTTCCTTCCTTTTTGTCGTTGAAGTTATGATTAATGCTCTTGTCTGGCTTTGTTTTTGGTTTCCTTTTTGTTCCTTCATTTTCCTTCACGATGTCCGCATAGGATGGCCCTCCTTGGGTTCTTGCTCTACACTCTGCCAAATTCGGGTTAAGCTCAAACGAGTTGTTTGCAGTCCGGCTGAGCCTACACTCCTGATGTTGTTAATGTATCTTCCTCACTTCTTCTGGCATAGCCCAAACTATCTTCTTGTCCTTCACCTTCTTAATTTAAGTGCCCACTGCAGCAATTACCTTATTGTGCGCGCATCCCAACACCCTGTGGTGTCTGCTTGGGTGACGAAGGGTTAACTTCAAATGTTGTGAAATCTTCACTTGCGTTGTGCCACACTGTAACAACTTTTCCTGGATAGTTTCTTCTTCCTAATTCCAAATCTGAATAAAACAATTTTTCCGCTAATTTTGACGGATTTTTAGTGGTATCTTATAACACTGTAGTTCAGGCAACCCTGTGCTCCATTGTTTTTCTTCTATATCTAATATCTCGAAAACCAGTACTGATAGACAAAATCTGATTTCACTTTTGGATAGCCTTTTCTCAGCCTTTTAAAATGATGTACTATTATACTTTTCTGTGGCTTCACTATTCACGAAGTTATTCAACTTTATGTCGCGCCAGTTATCCTGCCGAGGAACGAGCCCCCTACTCCCATGGCAAGATGGTATTTTAGCTTATATCTTCTATTTTAGGCTATCGAAGGTCTGTGTTTTTGTTATTTGAGACTCCCTATCACTTTCTGATTCGCTGACCAATTTTAGACCGCGGGCGCCCTTATTTTTCTAGCTTCGAGTACCTTTCCACGGCGGCTTGCATTGGAGGAAGGAAACAACTTAGGAGAGGCCCTTGCCATTCCCAATGCATTGGAGAAAGTGTGGCGGAAGTGACGTCAAAATTTAGGGTTAGCCAAGTCGGGCCATTAGCAACGGCGACGCGTTGCTATGAAAACTCGGGCCACTAGCAACAGCGTTGCTAAGGGCCCTAGGTACGTGAGCGTCGCGGAGAAAAGGTAAAGGAGGAGGAGAGACGTTGCAGCGTCCGGTTGCGGCGCGGCCGCGCCGGCTTAAAAAAAAAATGACGTCAGGGCCTCTCCTAAGCTTTCCTTCCTCCATGGCGGCTTGAGTTCGATTAGGGTTAGTTTGTTTACAACTTGTTCAGGGACGTTTTTGGTGATATTTTCCGAATTACTGGGCGGATTTTCACGCGGTTTGTTTTTGGATGATCGCCAACACTTTTCGAAAGAGGAATGTGGAAGGAAATTGCCGGACTCACTCGTTTGCAGGTTGAAAATTGCAAAAAACGCCGCAGCTCGGCCGCCAGCAGCCGCACAGCCAGGAGACACCGATGATGATAGTAGACAGATGTAGTTTGAGGTGAAGAGATCACCTCTCCCGTACCACAGACGTATCGCGGGGAGAAGTGAGTCAATTGAAAATAAAATAAAACGCTATAGAACCAAAATGATAGTTTTGTAAAATAATGAAAGAATATGAAAGGGGGTAAGGGGATAGGGAGGTAAAGTGGGACAGAGTGTGTAGGCTACCATCAGCGATCCCCCGGCCCAGGGAACGGTCGCGGCGCCACCAGAAAATTTTATTGTTTTCCCTTTTTTATTTCTTACAAAATTATTCTTCTTCTTTACTGTTCTTCTTTCTTCTGTCTTGGACTGTCCTCTTGTACTTCTTTCTTCTGATTTGGTTTTTGGATTGCTGTGGTCCTCCTGACGGTTGTTTTCTTTTTTTTTGTGGGTGTGTGTGTGTTGGTCAAGGACTGCACATGTGTGTGGGCTCCATACGGGCTGGCACAGATGTACCCACCATGCTTGGTCTAAGAGGCCCGCATGATTTCCACACTGGAGTTAGTCAGAATATCCTAGAATGGTTTGTATCATTTCTTTTAATATGGTGGTGGTTCCTGTTTTTTTAATTATTTCTGGTTTTCTTCTGGAGATATCCTTTCCTAACATTTGTGTTAATTTTTTCCTTTGTGTCTTTGTGATCTCGCATAGTTTCAGATAATGGTCGAAGTCTTCTCCATCTATTCCACATTTACATTTAATGTTATTTCTGATATTAAATCTGTCTAGATAGAATGGAAAGCGGCCGTGGCCTGTGAGTGCTTGGGATATGTAGTGATCTGTAGTGAAATGTGCTGGAATATGTTTTATATTTTTAATCTAATGATACAGTTGGGAGTTTTTACCTTCATTTTTCCATATATCGTTCCATTTAGCTGTGATTTCTTTTTTCAGTTGAAGTTCGATGAAGTGTTTTGTTATTGGAATTTGCAATATGCTTCCATTTTTTGCGGCAGATTTAGCAAGTTCATCTGCCTTCTCATTTCCAATACATCCCTGATGCCCTCTTGTGAAACAGTGTGATTTCGTATTCTTTTGTCTGTTGAAGCTTTTGTTTAATCTCATTTATGAAGAAATTATTATTACTGTTTTTCAATCCATTTAATGTACTTAGGCTATCTGTAATTACGAAATGTTTGGTGTCCTTTTCCTGTGTTAAAATGTAGGCTATTGCTTCCTTGATGGTCACTGCTGCTTCAAAATTGCTGCTGTAGTTGGGAAGTTTATATTGTTGTTCAAAGAAAATGGAATTGTTGTTATCGTACATAACGTATGCTGCTCCTGTGTTATTGTCTGTTTTTGAGCCATCAGTATGCTCTTCTGGATTGAATTCCTCATAAACATATTTAACCTTTTGTGTTGGATGATAATACCAATTGTCCACTCTGACTGCTATCTCTCTTCCTGGACTTTCTTGGAGATTGCCTCCAGCGATTCGGGATGCTGTGAGACCACAACGACCCCATCTCGTCCCGTCCTCATGGTGGTATCTTGCAACTGGAGCTCCACTGGGTCAAGTCGTCTTTTCAGTTCCTCCAGAATTGCTTCCTTCCTTTTGTGTTCCGACGTAATGATGATTGCCTTGTACTCCTTTTCCAGTGGGAATCTCGTTAATCCATTCATGCGCGTCACTAATTAGATGACGAGGCATTTGGTTAAAAAAAACAGTTTCTCCTGCCAGCGCAAAGCTAACAAAAGTGGGTTATGGCCGCTACAGGGCTTCGCATCACCGAGACCGGAGCAGCGGGGCCGTAGCCCCACTGCGTTTGGCAAGTGAGCAGCTTCGGCTCCATGAGGTGCGTTTAGCTACCTATTGGAGGGAAAAGATATAAATAAATGTTACAACCACAAAGATGGAAAAAGTAGCGGCCGACTAATACACTAAGGAATAAAGAGGAAAAGAACCCAACGCAAGCCGGAACAAGGAAAATAGGAGAAAAAAAAAAGAATTAGAGAGCCCCCCCCCCCCCCCCCCCCCATGCCATTGCAGTCGCGCGCGCTGCAGATCGTTTTCTTAGTAAACCATTGAAGGCAGATGAGGCTTCCCAGAAGGACACGGGAGGAAAGCCAGATCAGGTCAAATTTGGCGAGTCCCAGGGCTTTGCCTGCTTCACTTGTAGCAGGGCAAAGCATACCTCTCGCTCCAAACGCCATACCAAATACTTGGAATTTCTTGGCAGTTGTAAATTTAGAACGTAGAGTCGAATATTTCTTTATTTTGTCTCTACATTTGCTGGTAAGGACGCCCTCATTGGCATCCCATTTATTTTGAGGGTTTCATGGGGCATTTCAACAACGAGATCCGGTTTAAGGCGGGTGCCTGAGCTGGTGGTGAAGACTGGCTCTTCTCGGACTGTTGCATTCGGGAGCTTCTCTTTGGTCAGCCAAGCGATTTGCTTGGCGATGTAGTTGTGGCGTTCTTTATGGGGGAGGTCAATTGACTCGCATTCCTGCAAGATATGGAAGGATGTTTCTTTGCGAAGGCCACACCTACGGCAGAGTTGAGCAGTGGGATCGGAACTTTGTTTATTGGTTAAAGACCAGGTTGGATACAGATTCGTTCTGAGGCGAAGAGCTCTAATTCTATCTCCATCGCACAAGAGTTTCGAGTTGTACCCAAGCCAGGCGTTTGCCTGGGCTTGCTGCTGGTGGGCGAACAGAACTTTATTTTCATATCGAGTGCTATAATTGTTCCATCATTTATCGCCACCCCGCTTTAGTGCAGCTTCAACAGACTTAGCACTAGTGGTGCCATCTGGAATGTCAAATAACTCATTTAGGTGGCGATAATGGGATTCCAGCTCAAGATCAAACAATCTGAAAACAAAGGGTTCGTTCAGGCGAAGCATTCTATTGAGGGATTTAAGTTGAACGGATTGTGCTGTTTTCTCAAGACAGATGAAACCTAAACCACCATATTTGGTAGGTAACCAGATGTGGGAGTTAGGAAAGCCGAGTGGAAGGTGTAAAGTGCGCTTAACCTTAAGGCAAATAAGCTTGTCGAGGCGACAAGCTTCCTGTTTCACTAGTAAGGTGTTAGAACAACCATATAGAAATGCGGGTAAAACCAGTTGTCTCCAGCAATTAAGCTTCTGAAAAGGTTTCAGTGAGGTTTTGGAAACAAGATCCAGCAATGCACGGGCCTTCTCTGACTCAACTAATGGACACTTATTGTCAAAGATAGGCCCAAATACTTTACTGGTTGATTTAATTCGTTACTATGGGTTACATAGTCGTTAATAGAAATATCCGGAAGATTGTAATTAAATCATTTCTTTTGGTGATCCACTCGCCAACCAAAGTATTGTGCTTTTGTTGGATTGATTTCTAAGTTGACATTGGAAAGATAATCAGAGGTATGGCTGATGAGTGCCTTGAGGCCTTCAAGGCTGTTGGAATTCAAAAGCAGATCATCGGCAAATGCTAGAGCTGGCAAAGAAGTGTCGTCCAGGTGCACTCCGGCTGGAATGGAGTTTAGTTGTTGGAGTAAAGGGTCGATAAAAAGATTAAACAAAAAAGGGGAAAGAGGGTCTCCTTGCTTGATGCCTCTTTTTAAAGGAACTTTGACATTATCCGTACGGCCTGAACTCCAGAACTTAGTCGTACAATTAGTGTACATTTCAAGTAATAGTAGCTGGATTTTAAAGAAGACTTGCTTGGATGCAAGAGCTGAAAAGATGGCATCATGGCAAACGGAATCAAAAGCCTTGCGGAGATCTAGGCTTACTGGAAAAAATGGCCGTTTTGACTTCTTAAGGTGTTTCATAAGTGCCTGAAGGAGCAAAAGGTTGGTGGAAGTAGAGCGGTCCTCCGAAAAACCTGATTGAAAGGAGTTGAATGTGTTAGGTGATTCGAGACGTGCGAGAAGAAGTTTAGAAAAGATTCGATAGAATGCTGGGGAGATAGAAATAGGGTGTAAGTCTGAAGCACCTCGGGGTCGAGGGCATTTAGGGATGAGCACAGTACGACTCAAGTTCCAACGAGAGAACCCCAAAGGAGAACCAGTTATTAATCATAGCAGTTAAGATCGGGATGGGGATTTTAGAAATTTCTGAAAAAGAGATGCCATCCGGGCCCGGAGCAGAGCTTTTAGAAATGGATTTAAGAACAGACAATACCTCTTCCTCAGTGAAGAGGTTCTTAACCAGCCGAGATTCAGTGTCCGCCTGTCTCGAAGTTCTTGGTATCCATTCTTATTGACCGCTAGAATGACCGTGGTACCCTTGCGAACGTGTTACTGTTCTTTCAGTCCGATGTCCTCAGGGTTGCATTTGAGGTCGTTCTGGAAGATGATCTTGTTTACCACTTCTTCCTGCGGTATGCCTTCGTCGATGCCAACTAGTTTCAGCTCAAGGCGACGTCCCTTGGGCTTCTTTATGTCCAAGTTCTTCAGCTTTTCTTTTTCTTCGACGTAGTTTTTCAATCGGTCGAGGGAATCTGCGTCCGTTGACGTGATAACCACTCCTTCTCTGCCCGGCCTCAACGTGGTATCCTTTATCTTCAGTTCAGTTGGGTCGATTTCTTTCTTTAGGACGTCCATGATTTTTTTTCTCGTCAAGGTTTTTGATGTGACGATGACTGCAGTTGTTTCTTGCATTTGCCTTTTCATTCCTGGTTTTTCCACAGGTTTTTGTGTGGCCTCTACATAACTCTGAGGGGGAGTTGGTCTTTGCAGCCCCTCAATCTGCCCGTTTGGAAACTGATTTTCATGCGTTGCTTCAAGTAACATCGACTTTAGTTTTGACACTTCTGTCACGACGGCGTCGAGCAGGTTTGCCGTTGTCTCATCTCCCTCCGAATGACTGAGATCTTACAGAGGGCTCTCATGATGCACTGGTTGCTCTTTGCCATTTTTTTGGTAATGGTCTTTATATCTTCTCTCCATGAGGTACTTTGTCGCTTGTGTCGCTTGCGACGCTTGCGTTGCTCTTCCTAGGAGTTTCGGCTCGATTTGGTGGTTTGCTGGGAGGCTCATGGAACTTTTCCTGATTCACTGGCTGATCGTCTTTTACTGAGTGTCATTCCTCTTCTCCAGACCTCCATTGTTGGTTGTTCTGACCCTCACTGTCCTCTTCGTTTGAGGCTTTTGTGTGCTGTTGGTTCTCTCTTGTTTTTTCTTTTTTTCGTTGTTCATTGTTTGATGTCCTTTCTTGGTCCTTTTCCTCTTGATATATCATGATGGAAAAGCAGCGCTACAGACGTGGACGGCGGTGAAGAACAAACACGATGGGCGCTGAACTCGCAACTGAAGTTTAAGCGTTTTCTTTCAAAATTCAACTTTAGTGGAATCTACTGCTGGTCTGGCAACCCCGTACATGGAAAACCTTGGGTTTTGCGTCACTGGCTTCGTTTCTCAACCACGAAAAATCCTATGCACACAAAAACTCTGCAGCAGGGTTCTCCATATTTTCCTTTTCAAAATGAATGGTTGAACTTGAAAATCGGATGGGTAGATTCCAAGTTATTGCCGTTTTTGCCAGAATTTGCTCTTACAGCAAGATGGCCGCGCCCATGGTCAGGGAAGCCGCTGCCGCCCCCTTGGGCGGATTGGGCTATTCCGGTGATTTCTTTTTGTTGTTTAGACTTCGCTAATGTCTTAGGAATCTTCTGGTAGTATTTTTTGTTCACTCGATGGCCCAGTTCTTGGAATATGAGTCAATGCCGAATTGCAAATAGGCTTAAGCCTCCCATGTGAATGTAAATAAAGGACTTTTCTCAGCCAAGACTGGTTCGATTTTGATGCGGTTTGCGTCAAAAAATGCGTGTAGCGTTTATAGACCTGGATTTTTTTGGTTGTAAAACGTTTATTGCAAACAGTCTGAAGGGCATATAGGCCCCTCGCCTAAACGACGGCCAGAAGGTCTTGGCTCCTGGCGGCGTCTTCGGCCAGTTGGACGACTTTTGTTTGAGTCTCCGGATCGGAGCTGAGTAGGAGAGCCTTCCATTGTTCAAGTGACTATTTTTTTTCCCTCCAGGGGGGCAAAAGGGCATTTCCAGAGAATATGGTTGAGGTCCGCTTTGGCCTTACATTGCTTACACTCGTTTGAATATTGTCCCGGATAATAACGACTACACATAACCGGGTTCGGAAACGTATAAGTTTGGAGACGGCGCCAAGAGGTGGCCTGACTCTGTCAATGATTTATCAGCGGCGGGGTACTTCATTCGATTAAGCCTATAATGTTGTGTGATCTCTCTGCAACACACAAGACGATCCCTGTCTGCGAAGCGCTCGGTATGGCCACTGACTCGGAAAGCAAGACCTCGAGCCAGTTCGTGAGCTGCTTCATTTCCAGCCAGGGATGCGTGTGCAGGTGTCCAGACTATGCGAATTTTGCGGTCGTCCCTTGCAGTCCGCAGGATTCTGTTCGTCAGAGGGGAGACCCTCCCCTTGGCAAAGTTCATCACTGCTACCTTTGAGTCACTGACTATCGTTGACGCATCCGTGCCCACTATTGCAAGTGCGATGGCGGCTTCTTCTGAAATTTCGGGACTGCCCGTCGTGATCGAGGCGCCGGCTCGGAGATATGTCTCGGCGCTAGCTACCGCTATCATTATTCTCCCCTTCCCGCAATTAGCTGAATTCCACGTAGGCCACGTCTTCTCAGATAGTTTTTAAAACATTTGCCGAGGGCTTCAGCCCGTTTCTCTCTGCGATCCTTGTGGTGGACGGGATGCATGTTTTTCGGTAGTGGTGGGATCATCAGCCTATCGCGCACGTTCTTAAGCATGTCCACTTTCGGACCTCGCTGACTCTCGTAATTTATTCCTAGTTTCGCTAGAATTTTCCTGCCTGTAATGCTTCCCGACAGCCTTTCGTACTGAGAGATTGTCACGCTTTCCACAATTTCATCCAGTGTGTTGTGAAGACCTAGTTCTAAAAGTTTTGCGGTGGGGATCCGAATTGGTAAACCCAGCGCCTGCTTGACACTTCTGCGAATGATCCCTTCCAGCTTGGACTTCTCCACTGCCTTCAGATTAAGGAAAGGAGCTACGTAAGCAATCTTACTTATTACAAAGGCTTGAACTAATCTGATTAAATTCGTTTCTTTCATGCCATAGCACCTATTTGCGATTCTGCGGATGAGCCGCATAGTCTGTTGCGCGCATATCTCAAACTTTTTTATTGTTTCTCCATTGAAACCGTTGTTTTGAATGTACAGCCCTAAGACTCTAATCCTGTCCACCGTCGGGATATCAAGTCCCTGAGCCTTAAGAGATATCCGCGGGGGATCCGACCGTGATTTCCTCTTTGGTTGGTAAAAAAGCATTTCCGGTTTTTGCGGGGAGCACCTAAGTCCCCTATCATTTACGTACTTTTCAACTTCTCCTATGGCCATTTGGAGAGTCTCCTCTATTTGACCGTCGGTTCCTTTGCCAATCCACATAGTTATGTCATCCGCATACATGCAATGACTGAGACCTTCAATCGTTGCTAGTTTGCTAGGAAGCCTGATCATGGCCACGTTGAATAGAAGCGGGGACAGTACGGATCCCTGCGGGGTCCCCTTGCTACCTAGCTCTATGTAGTCTGATTTACTTTCCCCGAAGTTAATTTGGGCCACTCTGTCGGAAAGGAAACTTTAACATAGTTGTAGGTTTTCGGGCCTACTCCCAGGAGGCTGAGATTATCCAGGATCGCCTTGTGCTTGACGTTATCGAAAGCCTTCACCCGGTCAAGACCCAAGATGACCTTCGTGTCCCGCGTTCGTGAGTCCAGAATTTTATGTTTTAGTTGCAGCATCACGTCCTGCATTGAGGGATGAGACCTGAATCCCACCATGGAGATAGGATAAAGATGGTGGTCTTCCATGTAGCTGTTGAGACGTGTCTGCAGTACATGCTCCATCAATTTCCCTGCACAGGAGGTTAGGGATATAGGCCTTAGATTCTCGATCGACAGAGGTTTCCCCGGTTTAGGAATAAGTACCACCTTAGCCGACTTCCACTGCTTAGGAATCTCACGCGCCTCCCAACATTTCTGCATGTAGGCAGTAAGTGCTGTTGTAGAGTTGTTGTCGAGATTTCTGAGCAATTTGTTGCTTACCCCATCCGGCCCGGGCGCTGAATTAGTATTTAATCTAGCGAGCTCTGCTCGCACTTCGAAATCAGTAATGGGTTCGTCCAAGCGATCGTTGGATTTCCCACAGTAACCCTGCAGAGGTACCTTCTCGGTGTCCCCTATGTACTTAGATCGAATCTCATCGAGCAGCTCTTGCTCTGTGCCCTCATGTTTATGCTGGATCTTTTGGAGGTTTTGCCTCTGGGCCGTTTTACATCCGTCAGGGTCTAGTAGGTATCTGAGTAAACTTCATGTGCGGGCCAGACTTATATTCCCGTCTATTTTGTCGCATAGCGATTCCCAGTTTTGCCTAGAAAGTTTGAGCGCATATTCCTATATCTCTTTGTTGTGCCTATAACTAGCATATAACTATACAGAAGAAGTTAATATAACAGCAGATATAAAGATATTGTTACTTAGCTGTATTCGCTGTTCGTGATGAGGATGAAGAAGTGCAACAGACTCGGAGAAGACGACGACGCTGAGTGTTGTGAAATCGGTGCCCTCATCAACGTTAGTTGCGCGGACAGCTTTGGGACTGCAAATCTTCCACGTAACATCTCTTGGTGGAGGTGAATCTATTCGATCCCCTGTCATAAGCTGGATCTACGCAGCGGCTGCCACATCGGAACCACTGCGATGATTACCCACGCCTCTACGTCTACAGCCGCCGCACCTGCTGTTGTAATGGCCCACCCCCGTGACCCCGGAACCTTCTGCGGGACCGACGACGTCGACGTAGACGAGTGGCTAGCCCTACACGAGCGCGTGAGCAAGCACAACAGGTGGGATGCCACACTCATGCTCGCGAATGTAATATTTTACTTGGCTGGGACCGCGCGGGTGTGGTTTGAAACCCACGAAGATGAGCTAACATCTTGGGATATTTGCAAACAGAAGCTGCACGACCTATTCGGAAAGCCTATTGGCCGCCACATTGCCGCCAAAAAAGTGCTCGCCTCTCGCGCCCAAACGTCTACGGAGTCTTATCTCACATTCAAGCCGCAAAGTCGACCAAGGCATGCCTGAGGAGGATAAAGTCGGCCATATAGTAAAACTCATTGCCGACGATGCCTTCAACCTCCTGTTGTGCAGGGATTGCTCCACCGTGGACACTGTGCTACAAGTGTGCCGACGTTTCGAGCAGGCGAAACAGAGGCGCATATCTCACCGTTTCGACCGGCGTCCGAACACGGCTGCTAGCTCCTCCTGTATCGGCATCCCGACTCCTCGACTTTCTCGCAAAGTCAGACAGGCCGGAAATCCGGACTTGCCGTGGGACTGCAGTGATCTCTGAGAAGTGAACTTCATCAGTGACAGTGAACCTTTACGTCTTTCGACACGCTGGCTTAAAGCGTTTCGCACTTGAAACAAGGCATTTTCTGAGTTTTCGCGTGTGCAGGACACGACTCGTTTTCAGTTTTGAACCCCGTGAAACACGGTAACTCGAACCACCTTTGCAGGCTGAAGTGTTCGAAACTATTTTGCCCCAGAGGGAGCGCAGCGGGGTTTGCGGACAGCAGCTAACGACAGCACTTTGACACGCATTGTCCGCCAAGAGCTTGAGGCAATGACTCCCGCGGCCTCGCTGTCGCATACATCCGACAACACCCTGGCTACCATATCACTTATTAAGGCTGTTGTTCGCCAAGAGGTTGCGAATATGGGCCTCCCATCTACCAGCACCACCGACACCACGGATTCAGGACCTGCCCCTCCAGTAATTTCTGCCACCTCAACCAACGCCGGTTTCTCGCCCCGATATCGTTACCGCAACCCAAATGAATGGCGTACCCACGACAATCGCCCCATCTGTTTTACTTGTTCTCGCGTTGGCCACATTTCCCGCCACTGCCGTAGTCGCTGGTACACGCCATTTCGTCAGTACACCTACGTCGACCGCCGCGGAGACTATGCCCCTCGCTATTCCCCACCTCGCCCCAACCAGACCCTTGCTGACCCCGGTTCCACTGTCCGTGCTGCCAACCGTTCACCATTCCCGCAAGCACGACGTTCGCGTTCTCCTCTTCCTCGCCGCAGTTCGCCACCGTCATATTGTGGCCACGTACCGGAAAACTAGCCAATGCAGCTCCCGGAGGTGACGCTGCATTTATGACCCGGACCGAAAAACCTCTGTTGACCCCTGCCCTACAAAATAACCGTATCCTTGTGGATGGAGTTGCCGTTTCTGCTCTAATTGATACAGGCGCCCAACTGTCTGTTCTGAGCTCCTCATTTCGCCGTCGCCTCAAGAAAGTCCTTACGCCAGCCGTCTCGTCCACAGTTCGCGTCGCCAATGGCAGCCCTGCTGCCGTGGTTCGCATGTGTATGGCGCGAGTTACAATTGCTGACCGTCATGCCCCAGTGTTGTTCACCGTCCTACATGAATGCCCCCACGACGTTATCCTTGGCATTGACTTCTTAACAGCCCACTCTGCCCTTAGTGACTGCTCTAGCGGCCTACTTCGCTTAGACCTTCCGCACTGCTCCGAAGACCCCTCCTGCTCACCCCGCCTTCGATCAGCACAATTTAGCCGCCTTCCTCCTGAAACTGCCGTTTACATCCCTATGTCGCCATTTCCACCCTTCCCAGATGGCGATTATCTCGCTTGTGCCATTACTGATGTCATGCTGCAGCGGCACGTCACCCTTCCTCATCTAATTGTGCACATCTCCCAGAACCGCGCCACTTTCCCTGTCCTTAACTTCAGCTTTTCAACTCAAGTTCTGCCCGAGGGAATTTCATTAGCTGCGCTGTCCCCGATTACCGATCGTGCCATTTCAACTCTGTCTACAGATCATACAACTTCCGTCCCTGCCAACAACCCCTCGTCGTCCACATTGCGCCCTGATCCGCTTAACAGCATGATTGCAGCTGATCTGCAACCTGAATTCGCCGCTGTGTTACACAAGCTTTTGTTTACCTACAGTGACCTTTTCGACTTCGGTACCCGCCCATTGGGTCAAACGACAGTTGTCACCCACCGCATTGACACCGGTGACGCTAGTCCTATTCACAGGCGGCCCTATCGCGTTTCGCTTGCCGAGTGACGTGTCATTGAAACGGAGGTCGAAAAGATGTTAGCGAACGACATAATCGAGCCTTCCAGTAGCCCCTGGGCATCCCCTGTCGTGTTGGTCAAGAAGAAGGATAACAGTTGGAGATTCTGCGTTGACTACCGTCATTTGAATAAGATAACCAAAAAAGATGGGTATCCTCTTCCGCGTATCGACGACGCGCTTGATAGTTTGCACGGAGCCAGCTACTTTTCATCCATCGACCTTCGTTCCGGCTACTGGCAGATTTCTGTCGACGAGAGAGACCGTGAAAAAACAGCGTTCATCACCCCTGACGGCCTTTATCAATTCAAAGTCATGCCTTTTGGCCTATGTAACGCCCCTGCAACTTTCGGACGGATGATGGACTCATTGCTGCGCGGCTTCAAGTGGACGACTTGTCTTTGTTACATAGACGACTTCATTGTTTTCTCGTTCACTTTTGACAGCCACCTATCTCGCCTTTCTACCATTCTCGAGCTATTCCGCCGCGCCAGCCTTCAACTCAACTCAAAGAAATGCAGTTTCGGCCATAGGGAAATCAAAGTGCTTGGTCACTTGGTTAATGCTTCCGGTGTTCAGCCTGACCCTTACAAGATACGTGCCGTCAGAGATTTTCCCACTCCGCGTTCATCCAGCGATGTCCGAAGCTTTATTGGCCTATGTTGTTTCCGACGATTCGTCCTGAACTTCGAAGTCCTTTGCTCGTCCGCTCACCCAACTCCTCAAGATAGACGTTTCATTCTATTGGGGGCCTGAACAAGTTGCAGCTTTCTCAGAGCTTATTGCTGCTCTAACTACGCCACCAGTCTTGGCCCACTTCAACCCTTCCGCCAAAACTGAACTCCGTACCGACGCAAGTGGCCATGGAATAGGAGCTATACTCGCTCAGCGACAACACGGCCGTACAAGGGTGATTGCGTATGCCAGCCGCCTCCTCTCAACACCCGAACAAAATTATTCTATTACAGAGCGAGAGTGCCTGGCGCTTGTCTGGGCTATTACGAAATTCCGCCCTTATTTGTTTGGCCGCCATTTTACTGTGACCACCATGCCTTGTGCTGGATTTCCTCTCTCAAAGATCCTACTGGCCGTTTGGGGCGCTGGGCGCTACGATTGCAAGAATACACCTTTTCCGTCGTCTACAAGTCCGGCCGGCTTCGCCAAGATGCAGACTGTTTGTCACGTCATCCCGTCCACTCCCCTAGTCCTACAGACTCTGACGATGCTGCATATGTCTTGTCTGTCTCCGCCTTTGCCAACATTGCCAAGAAACAGCACTTAGATCCTTCTCTGCATTCCATTATCCTCCGTCTTACCTCCAACCGCCCTGACCCATCTCTCGCCTTATTTGCGCTCCACGAGAACACCCTATACCGACGTAATATGCGACCAGATGGCACAGACCTTTTGCTCGTCGTTCCCACACCTGCGTTCCACCATCCTTGAACAGTTCCCTGATGCTCCCACGGCTGGCCACTTGGGTGTCTCTCGCGCATACGACAGCCTGCGCCGACGTTTCTACTGGCCGGGGCTCTACCGCTCTGTCCAGCAGTACATTGCCGCATGTGAACTGTGTCAGCGTCGGAAGAAGCCCACAATTTCGCCTTCAGGTCATATGCAGCCGATACCCATACCAACTGACCCGTTTTCCCGTATAGGCGTTGACCTCATTGGCCCCTTTCCAGTTTCCACCTCGGGGAGCAAATGGATCGCCGTCGCCACTGATTACGCTACTGGGTACGCTATTACCCGAGCCATCCCGACCAGCTGCGCCACAGACGTCGCTGACTTCCTTCTAGAAAACGTAATTCTTCATCATGGTGCTCCTCGCGAACTACTAACTGACCGTGGCCGCTGTTTCCTGTCGCAAGTGGCTGACGAAATTCTCCGTTCGTGCTCCGTCCGCCACAAATTCACCACCGCATATCACCCCCAGACCAACGGCTCACGGAACGTCTAAACCGTACCCTCACAGACATGCTAGCCATGTATGTGTCTGACGACCATCGAGATTGGGACGTTCATCTCCCCTTTGTCACATTCGCCTACAATTCATCTGTCCATTCTACCGCTGGATACTCCCCACTTTATTATTTGGCCGACACCCGTTACTACCCTTCGACACCTCTCTACCCGCGGCAGACGCCATCAGTCCTCACACCAGTGATGCCGTCACCCGCGCTCATGATGCCCGCCGGATAGCTCATGCCAGGCTCTCTGCATCCCAAGACTCAAAAGATCCGGTACGACAGCCGCCACCGTGATGTCCCCTACACTCCTGGATCTGTCGTTTTGCTGTGGCTCCCGTGCCGTCGAGTGGGCTTGTGTGAAAAACTTTTGCCCCGTTACACTGGCCCTTACCGTGTTTTGCGCCCCGTGACCGACGTCACCTACGAAGTTGAATCTGTGGTTCCGAAGTCCCCGTCCACAGCTCCAACCTCCGAAATAGTGCATGTGTCCCGTCTAAAGCCCTATCATCAACGTTCTATTTCGCTAACATAGACCGCACCGGGACTGTGCTTTTCCCGCGGGGGGGGGGGGGGGGGTAGTGTTACTTAGCTGTATTCGCTGTTCGTGATGAGGATGAAGAAGTGCAACAGACTCGGAGAAGACGACGCTGAGTATTGTGAAATCGGTGCCCTCGTGAACGTTAGTTGTGCGGACAGCTTTGGGGCTGCAAATCTTCCACGTAACAATATATACTGATGGCTCGCAGATTAAGGAAAATACGGGTGCAGCATTTGTAGTGTTCAATGGTAGGGAAGAACAGGTATTTCACAAACAGTATAAACTTCCACAACATGCAAACAATTTCGATGCAGAGGTAGTTGAAATTAAAAAGGCAATAGAATACGTCAGCTGCGATGAAAGTAACAAAATTCAAATATTGACAGATAGTCTATCGGCACTTCAAGCGATTAAAAATCTAAATAATCAGAATCCAGCAATACAAGAAATTAAAAAAGAATAAGCAAAAGGAAGAAAAGTAATATCATTTTAACATACATAAAAGGACATAGTGGAAATAAAGGGAACGAAATGGTGGATGCATTAGCCAAAGAAGCATTAGAGAAAGGAGAGCTAACAAATATACCAATTTTAAAAACATTTGTTCAAAAACAGTTACAAAAGAGAATCTATGATGAATGGAATGAGATTTGGAACAATGAAGGTAAAGAAAGCAGTGCATTTGAATGGATCAGAAGTGTAAAGAACTTACCGTATCATTTTCCCACAAATCACTACACTTCACAGGCAATATAATCTCATGGAAGATTTCCTTTTTATCTGCACAGATTCAACATTTCGGCTTCTCGTAAATGTTCATGTGGAGAAAATATATGTAATTTCAATCATTATATTGAAAAATGTCGGGATACGAAGAAATATTAGGCCCTAGTTTACAACTAGGTAAACCAGAAATAATTAAAAACTTGGAAACATACAAAATTCTAGAAAGAATGGTACAAATAATATTAGAAAAATCATATGAATTAAATTAGATCATAGGATACATTTTGGGTATAACAGGTGTGGAAGCTGAGGGGCAGCTCAGGCCAACCGAGGTGGGCACAAATGCCCGCCCCTTTAGCCCCACATCAAATTGGGATACAACACAAACAAAACACAGCAAGTAATGGCAAACAAGAAAATTTCTGAATGTATAGATGCAAGATACCATTTACATTTGCATAGCAGTCAACAACAGTGCAATGAAGGTTGGACATCGCATGGCGTCAAGAGGAACAATGTACGGAGAAAGGAAAAGTTTGTGCAAGATCAGGAAGAAAGGGAGCCAGCAGTGTTGAAGATCGGGCAGTGCTGTGAAGTGCAGTGTTGGTGTGTTAAAGAAGAAAAGTATTTTGTGCAGTGCAGTGTTGGATATTCGAAACGTGCCTTCAGTGATACAACAAACCAGGAGGAAGGTTATTCTGCTATGTTGTGAAGCTCAGGATGGTGCATGGAGAAGTGTGCAATGCAACTGAAGATTTCAAGTGTAAGTGTGTTTCAAGTATAAGTATCGAAGTGTGTTACAAGTGGAAGTGTAGAAGCAAGATGTTTATGAAGTTTATGCTTATTCATATGTTCAATATAAATTTGTGTTTATATACTTATCATGATGTATCTAAATGGTATAATGTATAAGGTATATTGTTTGAGTGATTGCTAGTATGTGTATAACAACATCAGTATTATATGTAACCTATATCATTTGTTATGTTCAGTATAAATTTGTGTTTATATAATTATCGTGGTGTATCTAAATGGCATAATGTATAAGGTATATTGTTTGAGTAATGGCTAGTATGTGTATAACAACATGAGTATTATATGTAACCTGTATCATTTGTTATGTTCAGTATAAATTTGTGTTTATATAATTATCGTGGTGTATCTAAATGGTATAATGTATAAGGTATATTGTTTGAGTAATTGCTAGTATGTGTATAACAACATCAGTATTATATGTAACCTATATCATTTGTTATGTTCAGTATAAATTTGTGTCTATATAATTATTGTGGTGTATCTAAATGAATAATGTTGCGATCGCGTAGCTCGTCGGCCAAAGGCCGGCAGCTACGCGATGAAAACCAGGCAGATTCGCAGAGCGAAAAGACGACGCTTTATTTCCGGCTCGGAAATATATAGAGAAGAAAAGAAAAGAGGGGAAGAAGGAAAGAGATATGCAGGCACGTGACTAACGGATGGCCCTCCGTCGTAGAAGGTGACAGCAGGGAAGTGGCGGAATTCCGGAAAAGGAGACATGAGTTGTCTGTGGAGAAGGGGCTGTTGTACTGGGGGCATCGTGCGGTGATACCAAGTGCGGCGCGTGAGAAACTGTTGACGATGCTACACGAGTCTCATCAGGGTGCGTCAACCATGAAGACAAGGGCGAGGGCTAAGTTTTGGTGGCCCGGTTTAGATCAAGATATTTGTAGATTGGTCTCGAATTGTCGAAGCTGTGTGCAGGCTTTGCCCATGCCCCCTAGGAATCCTGTCAGCTGGCCGATCTCAAGAGAGGTGGTCACGGCTGCATGCAGACTATGCAGGGCCTATTGGAAACAAAATGTTGTTGGTAATTGTCAATGCACACAACAATTGGATAGAAGCCATTCCAGTATCTCGAGCAACCGCTAAAGCCACTGCCGACTGCATGAGAACCTTGTTTAGCAGGTTTGGATTGCCCCCGCACCATAGTTACCGACAACGGTACACCCTTTACTGGGTTAGAGTTTGCGGTATTCCTACAGAAAAATGGAATCGAGCATATTCGTACCCCGCCTTATCACCCCCAGAGCAATGGTCTTGCGGAACGGGCCGTAAGAACAGTCAAGGAGGGTTTGAAGAAAATGCCGGGCGTGGAGTTGACAACTGCTCTGGCGAGAATTCTTTGTAACTACAGAAATTCGCCACAAGCTTCAGGCTCTACTCCGTCCGAACTTCTTCTGGGATACCGTTTGCGTACAAAGTTAGATATGTGTTTTCCTCCCAGGAACTACGAAATGCCCAAGCATTCAGAGACTGATTCCGCCAGTTGGTATTTCACCCCGGGAGACGCCGTCTATGTGCGCAACTACGGCGTAGGAGAAAAGTGGACATCAGGCAAAGTGAAATCGACGAGTGGTGCCCGTCTAGTCACTGTGGCTACTGAGGACGGAGTCGTTCGATGTCATGTCGACCAGATCCGAAAACGCTCATCAGACACCGACGGAAGCAGAGAAGTATCAAGTCCTGCAGAATCGCCTCCTGCGACCTTAGGGGCCCCGACAGACGAGGCTCACGACCTTCCCGAAGGGCCTGTTCCTGAGCTACGCCGGTCCACAAGAACTAGAAAGCCAGTGGAGCGCTACGGCTATTAGGGGAAAGAAATGCTGCAGATAACAATGCTGCAGATAACCAGCGCATGCGTGGATAGTCCCTCTTTCCTTCTTCCCCTCCTTTCTTTTCTTCTCTATATATTTCCGGCTCGGCAATATATAGAGAAGAAAAGAAAGGAGTGGAAGAAGGAAAGAGGGACTATCGACCCATGCGCTGGTTATCTGCCCGGAAATATATAAAGAAGAAAAGAAAGGAGGGGAAGAAGGAAAGAGGGACTATCGACGCATGTGCTGGTTATCTGCAGCATTGTTATCTGCAGCAAATAATGTATAATGTATATTGTTTGAGTAATTGCTAATATGTGTATAACAACATTAGTATTATATGTAACCTATATCATATGTTACAACAGTGAATTTTTATGTATAATCTGTATATTTGATAAACATTCATTCAGAAATAAACGCCGTTGATTGCGCTGGCCTGCTCCCTTGGCTGGGGGACGCGATGATGGTATACTTCTCTATCTTTCTCTTCCTCTTTTCAAACCTCTACTCTACCCTTCCCACTCTCATCATCATCATCATCATCAGCCTGATTATACCCACTGCAGGGCGAAGGCCTCTCCCATATCTCTCCACTTAACCCGGTTCTGTGCTAGCTGCATCCACTTGACCCCTGCGAACTTCTTAATCTCATCCACCCACCTAACTTTCTGCCGCCCCCTGCTACGCTTTCCTTCCCTTGGAATCCAGTTTGTTACCCTCAGCGACCATCGGTTATCCTCTCTTCGCACTACATGTCCTGCCCATGTCCATTTCTTCTTCTTAATTTCCACTAGAATGTCGTTAACTTGAGTTATTTCTCTGACCCACTCTGCACGCTTTCTATCTCTTAATGTTACCCCTACCATTTTTCGTTCCATAGCCCTCTGGGTTGTCCTCAACTTAAGTAGAACTCTCTTGGTTAGCCTCCACGTTTCAGCCCCATAGGTGAGTACAGGCAAGATGCAACTGTTGTATACTTTCCCCTTGAGCGATACCGGTAAGCTGCTAGTCATAATCTGCGAGTGCTTGCCAAATGCGCTCCATCCCATCCCACTCTACTAATATGTTTTTATATATACAAAAAAGCAATTTTGGTACTAGCCCGTTTTATTTAAATTTTGATTGGACTTTCCTCGCCCGCGATACATTAGTGGTGCGGGAGAGATCCCACTTAGGATCTCAATCTACTCTGTCCCTATCTACTATCTCTCCGGCCGCCGCCACGGACGGATGCACGCCCCCGAGCTCCGCCAGCAAAGCCCCCTCCTGAATGGGTCTTGGTCTTACGGCCACACATTCTCCAATATATCTTTTTCAATTTTTGTCGTAGCTCGCTGAAAGTTACACATGGTGTAGATATTTACTTGCCGCAAAGTCTCATATAATTTTTATTTTATACCCATCATTAATTATTAATTTACAGCTTAAATACTGAAAAACTCGCCAAATTTTCTTTAAAATTTTCAAACCTATTCTTAACCTGCCGCACCCTACAGCTAACACCTAGAACTCAAGAAAACACACCTGCATAAGCGCTATAGGGCCCCCCCTCCAACTCTTCCCCGAGCCCAACGCCGACAAACAAGCCCAACATACTTAAATATTTAATCAATTGAAACACTTAATTAAATAAAAAAAAAAAATAACCACCTTTCAATTGACACCACCCGTTAAATAATAACATCAATAGATTCCCCTCCTCACCCCCATTAACATTCTCACCTTAATAATTAACAAGATATTAAAACCTCAATTTCCTTTGCCTCTTCCCCCATGTGCGTATCTAATTTTTAAACTAATAAATATACAACGTCCATAATCACATATTCTTAACGTTCAAATTCTTCCGAACAAAACAACACTAAACTCGCACAAATCCACACACACAATACAAATCTACACTATTTTTTCCAACATTTTCAAATTCGGACTTAGTCACATACCACCACGTGTGTAGCCAACTTTCAAATCAACAACTACACATCATTCATAACCTGATTTACTTAAAGTACACTCCTTGCCGAACAAAACAACACTAAATTCATACAAATCGCCCCACGCAATCGGAAAATATACTATTTTAACCGAACTTTCCAAATCCTGACGGCCTCAAAACGACCCTCTAGCTTACCCTACCACGAGGTTAGAGTATTCACCCCTGACTGTCTCAAACCGCCAGAACTGCCTTCTTCTCTTCCTCCCGAGCTAAACAACACCCAGGAACAACACACTACTTTCACTTAAGCTTCAATTCCATCATTTTACCCAAAATCTAGTCATTTCCAACATCCCACCAGCCTACCTTTTTTTTTTTTTTTCACTTTAGTGAATTCACCTTTTTTTCTGTTTTTTCCTCTTTTTTTTTTTCTCTTTCGACGGTTGTTGTGTTGTTTTGAGTGTCTCAGTGTCCACCATCCATATGATTAGGACCTAAACCTATCTACCAAAACTGCATCATCTTATCTATTCCAAATTACCACTGAAGGAAATACCCACTAGTAAAAGATATGCAGAGGGACACATCCCACTATACAATTCTCTCCTACAAAAATGGCACTAAACCAAAAAAAAAAAAGCCCCTAGGAGACTCTCCGCACACCGGGACGCACCTGTAGCCAGGCACCAACTAAAAAAAAAACAACCAAGGGAACCCAAGGGGGAAACAGCGCAAGCTAAACACGGACAAAAAGGGAGGACGAGACACACACAGCGCTGACTTACAACTGAAGGTTTATTTCAGACACGTCGGTAAATATACAGTAGCATCAAGGGAAACAACAGCAACCTGGTTGGGAACAGTCATCGCCATCAGAAAACATACAGGTAAACACAGATCATCCAGCTCTCGATAAGAACTGCAATTCTTTATCTATAAGGGCTATGGAGGGGGTGCTGACACAATGCTCTTTAAGATGCGCAATGTTTAAAGCTTCAATAATCTCTCGCGTGGTTTTGTCACCACACCTGCTTATCATGCTCGTGTTGCCCAACTCAGGGGTGCATTTGCAATCTCGGCAATGAATGCCCAGATGGCCCGAGATTCGTTGCGTAACATTATAATTATGCTCAGACAATCTCTTGTTGAGGCATCTGCCGGTTTGGCCTACATATGCATGGCCGCAAGACAAGGGGATGGAATATATAACACCCTGAGCACAGGAAACGAACTGGTCGCGATGATTAACTGTGCATCCTGTTTGCTTGCGACCCATCTGATTACTTGCAGAGGCTGGACAAGCGATCCGGGGCTGAGAATAAAACGTCTATTCCTACTCTTTTTCCTACTTTTCTTAAGTTGTGGGAAATCCCGTGTACGTAGGGGATGACCGCGATCTTGCCCTTATCTCTGATTCTTTTTTCTTTTGCTTTCAACAAGGCCTCAGCCACTGAGGTTATGAGGGTTAGCGGGTATCCAGCCTGTAGTAATCGGCTCGTCTGGGTTAAAAAGCTGTTTTCCAGTTTGTGGTTGCAGGATTTTTTGAATGAATTGTCAAAACATGAATTGATGATACTGCGCTTAACTAACTTTGAGTGTGCTGAGTCAAAAGGAAGAAGTGATTTGTTGGTTCGAGGCTCAAAGGCCCAGCACACGTGACTGGGGTTACAATAAATTCCCAAATCTAAAAACCGTATGAAGCCATTAGTAGGAAGTTAATGAGTGACAATCAATGGGCTCAGAGTGCATGCAAAATTGCTAAGAACTCTGGAAGTTTCGGAAGAAAAGACGTCCTGTTCACACTGTAACAACACAAGATAATCATCCACAAATCTAAAGATTTGTTTCACATTGCTTCCCTGAATGGACCTGAGTAGCGCTCTATCTTTCATGGCCAAGTAAAGATCACTGAGGATGGGTGCAATGGATGAACCAATACAGATGCCATTCTTCTGAATAAAAAGTGAACCGTTCCATTCCGCGATGGTGGATCTCAGGTGTGTTGGCAGTAGCTCAAGGAAGCCGGCAGTTGAGACACAACTCGCATTCTGAAATTTTACAGCTCCATGCTGGTCGATACAATCCTTACTGCAATTAACTAAGTCGTCATGGGGGATGGAATAATATAAGTCCTTTACGTCTATAGAACATCCTATCAATGTCAATTCGGCGTTAGGTTTTAGAAAGTCAACCACAGGTCCTGCATTTTTTACCAAAAATGGGTCGTCAACAGTTAGTAGCTTGAGTTGTCTCTGTAAAAATGAAGCAACAGACTTCTGCCAGGTCTCCGTCTCTGAAACTATTACACGAAATGGACGATCCACCTTATGGGTTTTTACCGAGAAAAACATCTCCAAGCTCAGGTGTTTGCTGCTTTCAATCGCACTACACAGCTTTCCTAGGTTCAAATGTTCACACAGTTTCTTAGCTCTGTTTTTTACCTTCTTTAAGGACTTATCGAGAGCTGGATGATCTGTGTTTACCTGTATGTTTTCTGATGGCGATGACTGTTCCCAACCAGGTTGCTGTTGTTTCCCTTGATGCTACTGTATATTTACCGACGTGTCTGAAATAAACCTTCAGTTGTAAGTCAGCGCTGTGTGTGTCTCGTCCTCCCTTTTTGTCCGTGTTTAGCTTGCGCTGTTTCCCCCTTGCGATGAACCAACTAGCCCGCGACGTTTTGTTCAAGGGAACCCTCTGAGCACGTCCAATAGCTCATCAAACTCAGAGTCTAACTCGGACCAATCAGAGGAGGAGGTGCCAAAAAACCCTCCCACGCGGGACAATATCACAGCAAGGCCACCAGGCCCAGAGGAGGGGGCAACTGCAGCAGAGGGAAAAGAGGATGCGGCCGCCATCCTACAGAAGAATGACTTAGAATTCATGCAGACCATAGCAGCAGGCCGGGGTCACGGACTTTCCACAGCAGTAGCAAATAGACTCCTCGAAGCTTTTACTAATGTAGAAACCGCATTCATTACGGCTTCACTTAAATACGCAGAGCTCACAGGCTCTCTGAAGGCCCTCAAGGAGATAAAGGCTTCTCCCCCCCCCCCCCACCCAGAATGCAGGCAATGAAGAGCACAAAGCTCAAACAAAAGAGAACCCGCCCCAAACTAACACCATAGTCATCCAAGCTAAAACGCCCGGTGGCACAAAGCCAACCGCCGTCGCCACATTCCTCCAGAAAAACTATGACCCAGCCGAGTATGGACTTACAGATGCGGGTCAGCGGGGACAGGGTGATGGTCAGTTCCACCAGCCAAGATTGGTTAAGGAAGCTCAAGACCGCTCTTGAGAACAACCCAGGAGCCCACGAGCTTGCAACTCACAACCAGCCCTGAGGGGGCCGACGTTTAAAATAGTTGGCCTCTCCAGGGAAATGGAGAGGGAGAATATAATACCCGAACTGGAAAAGCACAACTCCCTCCTCACAGACGAGGACGGACTCCACATCACGGCAAAGTATGTCAACCCAAACGACAGGAGGGTCGTGATCCTGGCCATCAGCATACAAACATACCAGCCCGAGGGCGACAAAGCTGGTTAGGATGGGGTGGACCTCCTTCCCCATTTACATTAACCACAACACGCCACTTTGCACGCAGTGCGCCACCTACGGGCACGTGGCAAAGCACTGCCGCAACAAAGGCCGCGCATGCACCACATGTGCGCAGTGTCATCATAAAGACGAATGCCGCAGCGACACAGCTAGGTGCAGGGCATGCGTGGTCTCTGGCTGCCACGATCCTGAACACCCCATGGGCAGCAGAGCCTGCCCCACCCTCCGACAACTGCAGGCAAAACAAGAAGCCCTCTGGCAATAAGCCAAAAGCAACCGCCTCTGAACCATGGCTATTAATTTGGACTCGTCCTCGCAACCCAACACACACACACAACACTCCACCACAGCCATAGACCAAAACACACACTCTCAACACAAAACACAACCCCTGAAAATCATACAAGCAAATCTGGCACACGCCTCAAAAGCCAACGAAATTCTACACGTATATCAAAAGCAACACTTTCACGACATCTCACTTATCCAGGAGCCATATTATCACAACAACAAGATCACATCATTCCCTTTGAAAGACAAAATTATTGCATTCGACCAATCACCAAAAACTGCAATCATAATACACAACAAAAGTATCCAGGTCTTCCCAATTAAAGTCACAAAAACACTAATAGCTGCAAGAATTACATGGCACAAACAACAGCTCCTACTGATAAATATCTACGCCCAACCAAAAGACGATATTGAAACACACATCTCACTAATTGAACAACTCATCCCACACAACGAGCACACAATCATAGCAGGAGACTTCAACTCAAAACATCCAGCATGGGGAGGCCCAATTAGCGATGAAAGAGGGGATACTCTAATTGAATTTTTTAACACAATAATTTCTCAATCCTTAACCAACCCAACAGCCCCCCCACATTCGAAACAACCAATGGACGCAGCTGGATCGACATAACGGCAACAAGACCAAGCACACTAACCCACATAAACAATTTGGAAAACCTGAATTACAAGAACTCCAGTGATCACAAATACATACTATTCGAACTATTTAAGGGCAAACATTCACCTCAAAAAAGACTCACACAAAATGGCACACACAAAATACTCCAAACGCTTAAAGACGACACATGGCTGAGGGAGACCGCCAACACCCCAATCACATCAATTACACGACTCGAACACATTATCAATCACCTATACAAAAAAAAATACAAAAACTGACCAAAAAAATTCGAAAAAACAGTGAACAACAAACATACCTAAAACCCCTGGTGGACAACTGAACTTGAAATCGAAAGGAAAAAAGTGAAATGATTCGACCTTGCATCTGTCGAGGTCACATGATGATACGTTGCAAGAACAGCATTCTTCATGTCATCAATGTTGCCCAGGTTCGCCTTCAGAGCCCACCCATAGTAGGTGGATAATTTTGCAATAAGATCCCCTGTGAGCTTGCCCTTTCCACAGAGACTTTTCTGGCTATTTCTCTTATGCTTTTGCAGGAGATTTCTCAGAGCAGCGCCCATGCGTTTGTGAATATGGTTAATGCAGTCTTCTTTTTCGATTTCCACAAAACCATATACCTTTTCTTCGTGCAGGCTGTTAAAAGCTCGGCTATCGCCGCCGCACAACATCGTTGTATAGCGAAGGCCATGCTTTTGCAGTGATCGCCCAAACAGTATTCGTGCAGCCTCCACTTCCATTTGCCCAGGCTTGCTCAAACTATTTTTTTGGCACTGGTGGTCAGCTCGCCACTGCTCATAGTGAGGGTCATCTTCTTTCGGGCCCAGCTGGCATCCCAAACAAAAGTTTGAAAGCACCACAAAATCGAGCACATACCCGGTAAACAGCTCAATTACTGTGCCTACGCAGATGTGCGAGGAGTGGCCCCTTGTCAGCCACGTTCCATCATATGAAACCGCAATATTGCCGGGGTTTTCGAAGTTTAACTCGCTGTACACTGATTTCACGGCATCGGCGCACTCGCTCATCACATGCGCGGCAGGGTTAAGTTTTTTCTTCACGTACTTCTGGAAGGTTTTCGGGTGCAAACCACGTCGTGAGACGTTCAGTGAAGAAAAAATGTCATTTAAAACTGTCTGCCCGTTCCCTGTGCTCATCACTGCACGAGTAGCGAGCACATTCACTTCGAAAGGGTTGCAGGTCTCATTCCCACCTGCTCTCGGCGAGCTCCATTGCGCATCAAGTTCACCGCAATAATCACAGGTTAAAACAAGCCTGACAGCTATTCCGTACTCCCGGCCCGTCTTCGAAAGCGTCACAGGGCTACCGCACTGCTTACACTGCGCATGCTGTAGGAGTTCGTTCACGGCTGCGAGGCTTAGAACGGTGAACGGCGGATAAAAAGAACCGACACAAGGTGTTTCTTTATTTGTCATGAAATGGTCATTAATACAGATGTAGAAGAGAAAACTGCACAAAGAGATATGTGTCATGAGACAATAACTAAGAGAAGTAGTGCATGCAATGGCAGTTACAAATATACAATCAAGAAGTTTTAGTGTGTATATACAAATTATATGCATTATATACATTCTAGTTATGTGCAGAGAATTAAAGATCTGATATGTACCGAAAAGGAAAGAAAAGAGAAGAAAGTAGAAAAGATAAATGAATCCTAAACTGTTTATAAGAAAGGGACGTTTGCATTTATTATAATTTAAACTACATTTTCCGTTCTGGAAAGGGCTGACGTGATTGTCCGCCTCAATTGGCCTGAGTGGCCCATCCCAGAAAAGGGAAAATGCAGATTAGTCAGGTCCTGTGTGTCCGTCTGTAATCTGGCAAATTTTCACTGATGAGTGCAACCACTCTTAACAAAAGGGCACAGCATTTTTTGTTATCTAGCCAATCTCTCCAATGTAATGTCGTTTGGTCGTCAGCAAGGTTGCGAGGTAGACGTGATGTTACGTCAGATGTAATGGGACAGTTATTGGTGTAATGATGGACGTTACCATAAGGGTGACCGCACGGACATTGAGGCGATGTTGTTATACCAAAACGATTGAAATAAGCCGGAAAGCGGCCGTGTCCTGTCAAAAGTGTAACGAGTGGTTTCCCCCCAGGAAATGTTTTTGGAGTGTTAAAAACTTTCGGAATTCAATCATAAATTACAGTGCCCTGATTTTTATTCCGCCACCAGGTCTGCCATTGCACTTTGACGGAATGTTTGAAGGCGTTGCGTACAGAAATTTTGGATGTTGAAGAATGTCTAATTCTTGTGTATTTATACGCCTGAGAAGCAATGGTATCTGCTATTTTATTTCCTAAAATGCCCCTGTGGGCAGGAACATGAAATAGCTTTACGGGACGGTCAGAGGCGACAGTTCTTAAAAGAGTTTTGATAGTATAGATTTCTGGGTCCGATATGAGATAGTTCGAAAGGGCATTCAGTACCGAGAGAGAATCTGTTTAAATATATACAGGTGATATTCCTCTCTGATCTTTTAAATACCGTAATGCCCCCTCGAGCGCTATTTTTTTGGCGCAATACGCGCTATTAGCCAATTCGACCCGAAACCGGCCTACTGCTAATATTCGGCCGGTTTGTGTAAGAGCAACGAATGCAGCACCTGCAGCCGTGGAGGTATAAGTTGAATCCCGCCACAACGAATACCGCCACAACGAAATTTCCGCGACAACGAATAATTTTTTATTCCCCGCGAGTATCCTACAAGAATTAATGGCCTAAATTTCTCTGCACAACGAACCATTTTTGCAGAGCGTTTCCGCTTCAACGAAATTTTCGCGTTCAAAATCGAAACCGAAACTGGTTTTATTGGCGAGAAGTCCAAGTCAAATCCAAAGCCACATTAAGCATGAAATCACGTGATTGCAGTTCCGCCATTTTGGCTTTGTGTCGTGGTCGCGTTGTTCACTCGCTGCCTTTCTCTTCGACAACGACGAGTTTTCATCCGCAGGACACGATGGCAACGCAAGTGAAAAAACGCAAAACTCTTTCCCTTGAGCAAAAAGCTCAAATAATCGCCCAAGCAGAAAGCAGAGGAAGAAAGCGGCAATTGCTGAAGACTTCGGAATTCCTGCAAGTTCGCTGTCAACGATTCTAGGCAATAAGGACAGCGTGAGAATGGCACTTGCTTCAGGCACATCCTCGAAGCACAAAAAGGTGACGCGGCCCCTCCATGAAGAGTTGGACAAAGCAGTGCATGCGTGGTTTGTGGAAGCACGAGCCAGCAACGTCCCCCCCAGACGGCCATAGACGTCCGACGGTCGACCGACGGACGTCCGTTTTTGGACCTTCGGACATCCGACGGAAGTCCGGTTATGTTCGATATACGTACAGCGGACGTCCGTCGGACTATCGTTCGTGGATCCGGATCGCGTCCCACGGACGTCCGACGGGCAGCCGGAGGCGGACATTCGGACGTTTCCCGGAACATGCTTGCAGGGCCCGCTATTGGTGTAAAAACTTGCCAATAACATTCGTGTAAAGCTCAGCAAGCATGTGCCATGGAAATTTCAGTCACATACTAGTGCTCAATGCCTTTGTCGTGAGAGTAAAGCAGACAATAGAATATGCAACAGGTTCAAGTTTCCTGTTGTCTGCTTTACTTCACACACAAAGCACTGAACAGTAGTGTGCAAATAAAACTTCCATCAAAGAGGCACATATGCTAGCTGAGCTTTACACAAATGCACCATTCCTGAAAACATGCTAAGTGCATAGGCATACCAGCATGCGATGTTGTAAAGCATTTTTTTTGCTTTATTGCAAAAACTGCATGCATAAATAGTCTACACTAAAAAAAATATCGATGTTGAATGGCATGGTAAAATGCAGGCCAACTGGAGTATTAAGAATCTACTTGAATAATTTTTTTTAATTATCCTTGGCCGTGACAGCTCTTCCCTTGGGGAGGTGGTGGAGGAAAAGGTATTTATTGAAACCTAATATTTCGGAATTAGCGAGGAGATGATCGAGTTCTCTGTGGGCGGCCTCCACAGGCCACCATTCCAGGAGCAGTTACTATCCTGTGCATTTGCTCGATCAGCTGTTGCTGGTCTTTCAGGCCTAAGATGGAAACAGCAGGCTGGGCTCCTCCTGCAATAGAAGGGAAAATGAAATTCAAGTTATCTGTGCTGAACTTTGATTACACATCTCCAAGGGCAACTGCCAGTTTCTCTCAATTGCTTTTTCTAGATGGCACTGTACGCATGCATCTCCATTCAGAACTGTCACATACTATATAGAAAAGTCATATAACTGCAGCAAAACCCATGCAGAATAACAAAAGATACAAATGTAGTTTGACCAGAACCTGGCATTCAGTATTTTAATGTTTTTATGTCGTCTTTTTGAACATGCCACTCTGACCAAACATGGCATGTTATGCTTGCTGCTATGCGCCCTCAGCAATGCCCAAGACATGGAGTGCACATGCAGAGAAACTAAGCATAAAGGATGCTGTATATGAACATAAAGCACAGCCAGAGCATTGCAGTATTACACAGGTACGCATTGGCAGCAGAAACCTGCATTTTGAGCGGTTTAACAGGCAGATTTCTAAAGTCATTGTTCCTGCTCTGAAAAGAAGTGATCAATAATAACATCATTTAAAATTGTTACCTTTTTGTTCTGTAAACTGTACATTTCGCTGGTTTCCATGTACCCTCTACCGAAGACATTCCCTGGGCGTGTCGGGGGTATATCGACATCAACATCTAGGCTACAAGCGTCTAGAAAGCGTCTCCTTAGAGCAGCTGCGACGAAGTAACTTATCTGATAACATGCAAGCTGCTGCAGCAGAATAAAGATAGACATTTGACACGTGGCTAAAGCCCAATGTGGAAGTATAGCCCGCCGCAGTGATTGCGCAGTGTTCATGCTTCTACAAGAGTTAAAAGTAAAGTTATTTGTTTACCCACAGTGCTATATGTCACATTACAATAGCAAGGCTTATAGTTACACAAAACACAAAAAGCTGACAACCACAAGCTCTTGATGTATTACCGGCAGCATGCAGCATGGATGTTAGTTATTGAAATATGGTTGCATAATTCTGGCAACCAGCTGTGCATGTATGTCATGGATTTCTCAACTACGCACAACAAATTACAAAAAAAGTAATGGTATTTATAAATGCAGCCAGCTGTTCACAAGAAACACTGTAGCTTTTTTATGGGGAAGGTAGTGGGCGCCAAAGAAACTGCCCCTGTAAAGGCGCCTAATTTGCCCCTATGTAATATCGGGGACAAGTGTGTGGACTACACAAACTGCAATCAAAGCACATAACTTTCACATCGACCAGGAAATTCGGACCATACTTGTCGATGTGAAAGTTGAACGTTAGTTCTTTCATGTGTGCAAGAGAAATAAGGTCACAATTCGTTTATATCGCGATTCTAGTCCAAAATCTAGACATACTGTCCAGAGACTTTCGCCCCCGCAGTATAAGCCACCACTTGGGTAAGAGATTAGTAAAAGAAGTGTATAAAAGACATTAGTGCTGTTGGACAGCCATAGCTATAAAAATGGTATTGACATTGGAGTACTGCCTTAAGGCGGGGCCTAGGGCATTACAAAAGCAAGCGTTAGTGTCCGCTGGTCCTCATTTGAACGAACAAAAAGAGGGGGGGGAAGAAATCTACCTCAACTACATGTTTTGAGTGACACCAAGCCGCAGTTAGTATTAAAGATATCACACAGTTTTGTGGAAGATTTGGGAGCGCTTTGCTGCTTTCTTACAGGATTGGACAAAAGAGCTCACCATCTTCAGTCACCATCTTCAGAAAGGCACGTTATATAGAAATGAAAATAGTGAATTTACTGCATCTGGCCACAACAACTTGCACACGGAGAGGAAGATGAACTGAAAATTTTATACATGAATGTACATATTTACAACAGGTGAAACAATGACCATGATCTATGCCGAAGAGGAAAGAGATCAAAATCTAGCTCAGAACGAGTTCTCCAGGCCGCAGGGCCGTTTCATTAACTTCGGGACTCCGCCCACATTTCTCATCCCCAATGACAACGAACTCACACATGACTGGCTAACAAACATTTTGGCATGTCTTTCCACTTTCATAAGTTCTTCACCCTCTCCCTAATACAAGCAATGCAAAAGGGACAACAAATTCGGTTCACAACAAACGGAATTTAGAGAATGGACCTCGAAATGATTGGCTCACTATGTCACATGCCAAACTCTCTCCCCTAGGAAAAAAAAAAATTTGAACCCATCAAAACGGTGTCCCACGTGCGCAACCATTGCCCAAAGCTTGCATCCTTGGCGGCTCCTTTTACAGGGAAATTATTGCAATTATTGGCGTCCGATTCAGCACCATTGCGGACCACATCAGAAGAGCCAACCCACATCCTCCCGCTCCGCATCATACCGTCACTGTTACACACTTGCCCTTTTTCAACGCCGCCATCTCCCACCATTGTTGACATCCAGGGTTGGAATCCTCAACGAGACCCCACTCAGCGCGCCTGCACTGAATAATTGTCACTTTTATGGGCTCCCCAACAAGGAAGAGGGCCTTACACCCTTCAACCTGACAGTGTTTTTTCTTTGAACGATAAGCAGTTCTTCCAAAAGAGGTGCTCGTTTCAAAGCTGTGCTGCCTCCGGGTAATGGGTCCAGTCAGCGTACTAAGGACCCCTTAGTACGCTTAGTACTAAGGACCCCTTAGTTGTATACTGTTCGTAAAGCTCCTTAAATAAAAATGAGCCCCCTACATGACACAGCAACGAGAACTGCCTGTCCCCGCGTCTTCGAGTGTGACAGCAAAGTCCTCGGAAGAGGGGACTTCTTTCCCTCTCTGCCTACGTTTCCGTTAAGCGCTGTAGCTGCTGTAGCTGCCTCTCTGTGCGAGTCTCTCCGCCTCCTGTCCGAGGGCAAGTGGGAGACGGCCGCAGCTGGGCATTGAACAGGTGACCCAAAAAGAGCAGACTAATAATGGTGCCTAGCATACCCACCGATCCCTTACAGAAATCATTAAAGAAATGAAAGCAGCACATCAGATAACGCTACAATGTTTCTAAGTGCAAAGTCGACAACTCCAAGTCATATAAATATATGTACATCTCCGCACATTAACTAGACAGAAACAGTGCAGAGTAAACTAATAATTCAGTGTCTAGCAACACTATTAAAAGGGGATAAAGGCCACGGGGGGCTGCGATTATTAGTACCGTTTTGCCTTTAAACTACAATAACATACTTGTTGCAAGCTTAAAATCAAAGATTCACACCTGTCCCACCCACAGCAATGGAACACACACATCTGACTCAAGTCTGCAGAGAAAGAGCAAGCTAGACTATTGCAGACGCACCCTTGGTTATTTTTCTGGCATTTCTGAGGGTGAAGAATCTGACTTGTCAGTAGCATGTATATGAATAAGAATCCTATGACAGTAAATGCATCAGATTTTCTGTAGTGGCTTTTCTTTGCTGACCACATATGAGGTGAGCTATAATTTATCCAACTTGGCCTAGGTTTATTCTACGAATAACAAAGCTATAGCAGGTACACAGTCGTCCACTCAGGCTGAACATGCGAGTGCGTGGCATGCACTTTTTGAGATGCCACTGCATCCATCGCAGCTGCACACCGTAGCGAAGAGGCAGACAGCGTGAAGTACCAGCCTCTAGTCCCTCTACCACCACTGGGGTCCCAAACTAGGGACCCCTTGTTTTTGTCAGGACAGCTCAGGGTCAGCTAGTGCGTAACCTCCTGTATTTGTATCTGATGGAAATGTTTTCCACCACCACCCATAATACGCAGCTGCGCATCATAGCAGATGTGAAGCAACAGCTCCTGGTCCTTCTATGCATAAGCCACTTTGCCTTGATGCATGCCTCCGCACCATAGTGAAGAGGCAGACGACATGACGCAGCAGCTCATGGTACCTTTACACATGAGCCCCCCCATTGTACTTCGATACGCACCATAGCAAATATACAGACTACACCACACAGCAGCTCCTGGTCCCTCTATGCATAAGCCATTTTGCCTCAATATGCACCTGCGTACCTGAGCGAAGAGGCAGACGTGAAGCTGCAGCTCCTGGGCCCTCCATGCACAAGCCACTTAGCATCAATGCACGGCTGTGCACTGTAGTAAAGAGGCGAAGGACGTTAAGCAGCAGCTCCTGGTCCCTCTACACATCAGCCATTTTGCCTCGATGCGCATCTGCACACCGTAACAAACAGCCAGATGTGACAAAGAAGCTCCTGGTTTCTGTACACATAAACCACTTTGCCTCAATGCACGTCTGCACACCGGAGCAAAGAGGCAGATGACGTGAAGCTGGAGCGGCTGGTCCCTCTATGCACAAGCCACTTAGCCTTGAAGCATGGCTGTGACGGATGCATTGCTATTTTGCAAACTGCATGCCACACATTCCCATTCAAGCTAAGAGTGGACGACTGTGTAAACGTAAAATACTGGTTATTTACTTCAATGGACAATGACAAAAAGAATTTGCTGCATAAAGTTTGTTGAAACCAGTTCTACATCCTACATGTAAACAAGCTAAAACCTTAATGTCGAAGGGATCTCCTGTGTGTTTAAAATCATCACGCTCAAACAACTTCAACACTGACAATCATGATTCAATATTAATAATATAGATAATAATACGTACTATACTCACTTTTAGCCATGCCAAAGAAATGAGAATGCAAAGGGATGTTGCTGTTTTTCCCCCGTGGATGACAGTTTTCCATGTTCAAAGTGCTGCTTCCTGTTGGCCTACGAAATCGGCTACAGCAAATGGCATCTGAAAAATTTTTGGAAGCCTCATGCTAGTCTTCAACGAGAAAAGCATTGCCATACAGAAGCAGAACACAAATACTTTTACAACACACTAAAAGCACCAACTGTGGTGCTGTTTTTAGGATGACTAGGTAGAGGTTTTGCTGTAGCAAGCCAAATGTTAGCCTTCAATGAGGAAAGCATTCCCGTACAGAAACAGAACACAAAAACTTTTACAACACATTAAAAGCATCAATTGCACAAATGCTTGTAAGATGACCAGGTACAGGTTTCTGCTATAGCCCATATCATGTGACCAGCGGTTATCAGAAGCCTTGTATGTGAGCATGATGCCCTAGATTCAATTTATGGCTATCACTGTATTAACAAGCATGGGTTTAAAGCTACTTTAATATGATAATCTAAGAACATGGTAAGAGCTTTCAGTGCAAGACATAAGCTCAGTATCATGCACTATAAGGTGCTGCATGGCTCTAGTGTAGCTTTGGCATTATCTCGCTGTCAATAATGCAGTGAAGTTCTGAGGAGCCTTTGAACATCTGTTAGAACAAAGCAACAACAATTTTGTTTTCATCTCACTTTTGCTCAACTCGTGCTCTTTTTTTTTTTTTTTTTTTGAGCCCGCGGCTAGCATGGTCTCCCAGTATGCCTGTTTTGCATAAAAGAAGGCGTTGCAGGCACCAGAGCTCACAGCCCAACTGTATCGCGGCGGCGGTATGTCAAATTCGTGCCAGAACAGCGCAGAACAACGGGTCAAGAAAGACAAGTGCTGACTTTTTTTTTTTCTCTCATCTCCTTGTCCGGTTGTTCTGCGCGGTTCGGTCCTACATGCATAACCAACATGCGCAAGGTGCTGTCCTGGTTTGTCAAAGCTGAAGGAGAGTACTAAACCTTTAGTTATTTAGTAGCTACAGCCGTTCCTTCTAGAAAATGTAGTTGCCGTAAAGCTCGAGAGAGAAAGATCAGCGGCTGTCCATTAAAAAAAAAAAAAAAAAAGAAAAAAAAAAACTCGCGACGTTTTTACAAGTGTAGGCATGTCGCACGATAGGCTCGAGAAGTGCAAAAGTTTTCTCGTATAGTTTTTACAACTCAGCACGTTGCGCATGGTTAACAAATTAACTCCTTTAAAGCTCGGGCACTCGGGCAGGCACTCCTTTATCAGAGACAGAGAAGTTGCGCGGCTTACTGGCGCAGCGTCCAGTAATGCCGAGAAAGATGGCCCTCAGACTTGAGGCTGCACTTTAGTTAGTCGGCGCGGAGCCATCCTGTCAGTCTCGCCTAAAACACTCGACCGTTCGGCTGCTGTACAGAGCTGTTTCCTTACCCAAAAGCTCACCACTATCGGTGCATCGAAAAGTTCCACTAAAGAAACAAAAGTTCGGTGAAATACTTACTTTGGAATCGGCGGGTGAACAAAGTGTGCCAGCCGCACCAAGCCACAGCAAAAACAATGCTAGCAGTGCATTACAGCCGTAGGTATTTGTAACTGCGCAGAATATGCAGAACACGGAAACGTGAGGCTAGGGCCATCTTCCATGACTAAACTTCAACTTGTCAGGTGGATTGGATTGGCTCATTTCAGATTTTTTTGAGGATAGGTTCGGTTTCGTTCTTTTTGAGCTTGCTGCTTGCTGCGTCTATTCAGCCACTGATTGAAATTTCACCGAAGCATCATGATAGAAAAATGTTTAATGGTCATTTAACTTTTAATCAAAAATTTTTGATGGAAGAATTCAACGATTAAACATGCGGAAAATTAAAAAAAAACTGTTTAATGGAAACGCTTTCTATCGCATTGATTCGCTCTGGCATCATATAATGCAGACTTGACGGCATTACTGATTTACATGCAGTTCAGATGAGCACGACGACTACAAACTATATCATAGCTGTGTAAAAGCAAATCCAGTGGCGGACGTACGGCGGCTGTCCGCTGGGCGAACGGATTCGACCATCCGCTTTCGTACGTACGCTGGAATTCCGGCGGACGTCCGAAATCGGCCGCCGAGTTGCGGCCGAGTTCGGTTGTCCGTCGGACGTCAGTGGCCGTCTGGGCCCTGTCCGGAAGCATCGTCCAGCAGAAAGCCTTGAACTATGCATGCCTACTTGGCATTGATGATTTTAAAGCCAGCATTGGCTGGCTAAACCGTTTCAAGGCCCGCTATAACATCGTTGGAAAAGTGTTGTGCGGCGAGTCAATGTCAGCAGACGTGGACGGAGCAGCTGCTTGGAAGGCGAGTAACATGGCCGGAATTTTAAGCAACTTCGCGCCTGCAGACATTTACAACGCCGACGAGACCGGGCTATTCTACGAGATGTTGCCGGCTAGGACGCTCGTCTTCAAGGGGCAGCGCTGTCACGGCGGCAAACACAGCAAAAAACGCATCACAGTGCTGCTTTGCACAAACATGGATGGCTCGGACAAGCGTCCGCCGTTAGTCATAGGCAAAAGTGCCAAGCCGCGCTGTTTTAAGGGAACTCGTAGCCTACCTGTGCAGTACAAGGCGAACAACAAGTCATGGATGACCCGCGCTATTTTCACCGAGTGGATGATGGCATTCGACCGCGACATGAAGCGGCAGGGCCGTAAAGTTTGCTTGCTTTTGGACAATTGTTCAGCGCATCACTCCGACGAAGTCAAGCTCACTAACACGGAGCTGAGGTTTTTCCCTCCCAATTGCACGTCTGTCCTACAGCCTCTCGATCAGGGCGTGATTCTTAGCCTGAAGCGCGCTTACCGCGGGAGGTTAATTCAGCGGCTGCTTTTTAACACTGAAACCGGCCGAGACACGAAGGTGGACTTGTACGTGGCACTGCAGATTATGTCTGCTGCCTGGAGCACACTGGGGCGCTCAGTAATTGTGAACTGTTTCAGGCACGCCGGATTTGCCGAAGGTCGACCCGTACACTCTGCTGGCCTAACACCAGGCGTTACAGACGACGACGAAGAGGCGTCACCGGCTCCGGGGATCGCGGCCGCCTGGAAAACGCTGGGAGAAATAGGAACCGTGCCGCCTAATCTCGAGCTCGACGAATACATCGGCGCTGACGCTTGTGTTGTTGTTCACGAAGATGTGAGTGATGAGCAGATCATAAAAGCTGCCCGGAATGATAAGGACTCTTCCGATGAAGAAGACGACGACGTACAGGAAGCGCCGGCTGCGGCAACCGCCGTACAGGTGATGGACGCTTTTGATGTCATCAGGAATTTCGTTGCTGTCCGAGACGACGATGTTGCAATGGGTTTGCTGACCGAGTGCGAAAATCGCGTGACGGCGTTGCTCGCCGTGAAGCGTAAGCAAACCAAGCTTACAGATTTTTGGCATTAAACGCCTTTGCTGCTGCTTGGGCAATTCTTTCTGCGTTTCACGTCAAATTTTTGCGATAACGAAGTTCCGCGAGAACGAATTTTTTTTCGTGCACCGTGAATTTCGTTATACTGGTATTCAACTATGCCATCCGTGAAGACATGAAGCGCCGCCGCAGCCATGTCCAAACGAACGTGCTCAAAAGAAGTGACCTCCGACGGATGCTGAAGAGCCTCATCAAAAGGCGATGCCATTTCAGAAGCGAGGAACGTTTTTTGTCCAAATGGGGTATGTGATCTTAATACGAATAGTCTAAACTTTGCGTTTAACCTGTCTAGGTCAAACTGCAGAGGAGGAGCATGCATTAAAATTTGGAGCGCCCTCGTGCTCGTTACGGAGTAGGCTCCCGTCAACGCCATTAACGGGGCCCGCTGCACAGTTATTAACCTAGCACGAAGTCCTAAGTGGGGACACTCAGTCCACCACACAGGGGACGCATAAGTGAGAGTGGGCAGAATGACTTGTTTATATAATGCTCTGAGCTGCTCCGGTGGCAGAGTGCCGCTCATGCGCAAGAGAGTTGCAAGCATCTTGGAATGCTCTTTGAGGTATTCGCCATGGGCTATGAACGACAAGGTGCAATCAATGAAGACGCCGAGCACCCGGATAGCTGGTCTGAACTTAAGACAGACGCCATCCAGTCGAACGGTTGGTGGAGTACGCCCCATGCCTCCCCTAGGAGGTGTGATTAGGACGCACTCGGTCTTCTGTGCACAGATAGTGACTCTTGCCGTCTTCGCCCATGTCGTCACTCGTCCGAGTGCATCCTCCGCCAAAGTCTGTAAAACTCTCCTGCTATCGCTTCGAGCAGCTCGAAGCGATAGGACTTGAGCTCGAAGTGAGTGTAAGTACCGCCCCAATCCAAAGTCTCACTCCTGACACTGTTGGAGAATAAATGCAAAAATAAAGCGGAGTGAGAAAATGCCTGCACCTGCGGGCTTAAGCCACTCAAAATAAAATGAATTGGGCCCAGTCGGCCAAGAATTTTAATTTGGTGGAAAAAAGCCAGTTGAAAAAATAAACAGTGGGCACGGTAACACATCTGTGTTCGAAGGGTTTAGCTGGCACAGAGGGTGGCCAATCCTCGCAGAGCTGGTTTATTAATTTTCGTTGGGATGATAATTCAATAAATGTGCCCAGGGACACATACATGCACATGTCAAAATTATACTTAGAAGGCAACACACACAGGCAACACAGCAATTTAGTTTGATATTCCCTTTGAAGTGACCTGATCTTTTTGTAGAATTCGCTTACTACATTTTTCTATATCTTCAACAGAATTTAGTTCATGATGTTGTTCAAACCATTTATCTTCCTTTAATTCCTTGAGTACTCTTTCTTCTCCCTTCATAGTTAAATGAAATGTTACTGGTTGTTCTACTTTTTCTATGACCATTTGAATGTATCTATGGTCACTATCATTGGCATGTTTTAGAACTTCCGAACTTTTAATTGAACTGCTTAATGGTTGATTCACTAGGGTTAAATCTATCCATCCTTTGGCTCTACTTGTTTTAAATGTGGGTGGTGAATGCCTTTCGTTTAAAATTATAAGGTCATTACGTATTACAAATTCACAAGTTTCATTTCCTCTCTGATCATTTACTTTGCTTCCCCATATGACATTTTTTGCGTTGAATTCTCCCATTTCTAAGATCTCCTGTTTTTGAATGGCGCTATATCTAATTCAATTTTGAGTAAAATTGGTATGATATCTTCATTTGGGGGACAGTATACACTTGCTACAATAATTTTCTTTCTCCCCTTAATTATTCGAGCTATTACTACTTTTTCTTCTATCTTAATTGGGAAAACTTGTATATTATCTTGGTGTACAATTGTTGCCTTTGGCTTTTTACTGTTTGCTACTATTTTATGTTTTATCGGAAATGGAATTATTTTGTCGTTCAAAATGTACGGTTCCTGAATTACTGAGATATCGTGAGAATGTTCATTGTTAAAATCTTTCAATGATTGATTCGCTTTAAATCATCGTGCCAAGTTGATTTGTATTATTGTTATTGTTTCTTTGTTTCCTTTTTGCGTTAATTGCAATTGCCCTCTTTGATTTTCAAGATCTTGTTCCAGAGTGTTGTCTGCCATGGTGGTTGCAGTGGTTTGTCTTCCTAGTTCAGCCTTGCCAAAATCCTTTCTTTTTCTTCTTCTACCTTCTTCTGGTAGCATGGACATGAATAAGCCAACAACGGGTGATTGCAATCCTCTGCATCATATCCCGCTTGCCGGCAGGCTTAGCAAAAAGACTCACGTTCGCACTCGTTTGCAATGTGTGCTGGTTTTGAACAGTTTATGCACCTAGCTGGTGCCTTGCAGAACCTGTCTGCGTGTTCCAGACATGGGCATTTTGAACATTTTGTGACAAATATGCTGTCACCTTTCCCATCCGATGTTTACATGCGTGCGACCTTCTAGTGCTTCGTATGCACGTTTGTTGACAGCGATTATGGCTGTTCTTCCTCTTCGTCCATCCCTAATTCCTTTCACTTGCATATCTTCTTTTTTGCACTTGATGTTGTTTTGCGTGATGATAGTTTCCACAAGGTCTTCATCGTCAATGTCACCTTCTATTCCCACGATCTTGATTTCCAGTCGTCGTCCCTTGGGTTCTTTCACTTGCAGATCTTTCGTTGCTTCATTTTCTTTAACTATCTTGGCGATTGTCTCAAGAGACTCCTGATGTGATGAAACCACCAGTACTCCTTCCCTGCTTGTCCTCAGGGAGGTTTCCTTGATGGCCAGCTCCACAGGGTTGATGTTGCGTTTTATGTCTTCGAGAATTCTTTCCTTCCTTTTTGTCGTTGAAGTTATGATTAATGCTCTTGTCTGGCTTTGTTTTTGGTTCCCTTTTTGTTCCTTTTCTTCATTTTCCTTCACGATGTCCGCATAGGATGGCCCTCCTTGGGTTCCTGCTCTACACTCTGCCAAATTCGGGTTAAGCCCAAACGAGTTGTTTGCAGTCCGGCTGAGTCTACACTCCTGATGTTGTTAATAAATCTTCCTCACTTCTTCGGGCATAGCCCAAACTATCTTCTTGTCCTTCACCTTTTTAATTTAAGTGCCCACTGCAGCAATTACCTTATTGTGCGCGCATCCCAAACCCTGTGGCGTCTGCTTGGGTGACGAAGGGTTAACTTCAAATGTTGTGAAATCTTCACTTGCGTTGTGCCACACTGTAACAACTTTTCCTGGATAGTTTCTTCTTCCCAATTCCAAATCTGAATAAAAAAATTTTTCCGCTAATTTTGACGGATTTTTAGTGGTATCTTATAACACTAGTTCAGGCAACCCTGTGCTCCATTGTTTTTTTCTATACCTAATATCTCGAAAACCAGTAATGATAGACAAAATCTGATTTCACTTTTGGATAGCCCTTTCTCAGCCTTTTAAAATGATATACTATTATACTTTTCTGTGGCTTCACTATTCACGAAGTTATTCAACTTTATGTCGCGCCAGTTATCCTGCCGAGGAAGGGGCCCCCTACTCCCATGGCAAGATGGTATTTTAGCTTATATCTTCTATTTTAGGCTACCGAAGGTCTGTGTTTTTGTTATTTGAGACTCCCTATCACTTTCTGATTCGCTGACCAATTTTAGACCGCGGGCGCGCTTAATTTTCTAGCTTCGAGTACCTTTCCACTGCGGCTTGCATGGAGGAAGGAAACAACTTAGAAGAGGCCCTTGCCATTCCCAATGCATTGGAGAAAGTGTGGCGGAAACGACGTCAAAATTTAGGGTTAGCCAAGTCGGGCCATTAGCAACGGCGACGCGTTGCTATGAAAACTCGGGCCACTAGCAACAGCGTTGCTAAGGGCCCTAGGTACGTGAGCGTCGCGGAGAAAAGGTAAAGGAGGAGGAGAGACGTTGCAGCGTCCGGTCGCGGCGCGGCCGCGCCGGCTTAAAAAAAAATGACGTCAGGGCCTCTCCTAAGCTTTCCTCCCTCCATGGCGGCTTGAGTTCGATTAGGGTTAGTTTGTTTACAACCTGTTCAGAGTCGTTTTTGGTGATATTTTCCGAATTACTGGGCGGATTTTCACGCGGTTTGTTTTTGGATGATCGCCAACACTTTTCGAAAGAGGAATGTGGAAGGAAATTGCCGGACTCACTCGTTTGCAGGTTGAAAATTGCAAAAAACGCCGCAGCTCGGCCGCCAGCAGCCGCACAGCCAGGAGACACCGATGATGATCGTAGACAGATGTAGTTTGAGGTGAAGAGATCGCCTCTCCCGTACCACAGATGTATCGCGGGGAGAAGTGAGTCAATTGAAAATAAAATAAAACGCTATAGAACCAAAATGATAGTTTTGTAAAATAATGAAAGAATATGAAAGGGGGTAAGGGGATAGGGAGGTAAAGTGGGACAGAGTGTGTAGGCTACCATCAGCGATCCCCCGGCCCAGGGAACGGTCGCGGCGCCACCAGCAAATTTTATTGTTTTCCCTTTTTTTTTATTACAAAATTATTCTTCTTCTTTACTGTTCTTCTTTCTTCTGTCTTGGACTGTCCTCTTGTACTTCTTTCTTCTGATTTGGTTTTTGGCTTGCTGTGGTCCTCCTGACGGTTTTCTTTTTTTTTTGTGGGTGTGTGTGTTGGTCAAGGACTGCACATGTGTGTGGGCTCCATACGGGCTGGCACAGATGTACCCACCATGCTTGGTCTAAGAGGCCCGCATGATTTCCACACTGGAGTTAGTCAGAATTTCCTAGAATGGTTTGTATCATTTCTTTTAATATGGTGGTGGTTCCTGCTTTTTAATTATTTCTGGTTTTCTTCTGGAGATATCCTTTCCTAACATTTGTGTTAATTTTTTCCTTTGTGTCTTTGTGATCTCGCATAGTTTCAGATAATGGTCGAAGTCTTCTCCATCTATTCCACATTTACATTTAATGTTATTTCTGATATTAAATCTGTCTAGATAGAATGGAAAGCGGCCGTGGCTTGTGAGTGCTTGGGATATGTAGTGATCTGTAGTGAAATGTGCTGGAATATGTTTTATATTTTTAATCCAATGATACAGTTGGGAGTTTTTACCTTCATTTTTCCATATATCGTTCCATTTAGCTGTGATTTCTTTTTTCAGTTGAAGTTTGATGAAGTGTTTTGTTATTGGAATTTGCAATATGCTTCCATTTTCTTGCGGCAAATTTAGCAAGTTCATCTGCCTTCTCATTTCCAATACATCCCTGATGCCCTCTTGTGAAACATAGTGTGATTTCGTATTCTTTTGTCTGTTGAAGCTTTTGTTTAATCTCATTTATGAATAAATTATTATTACTGTTTTTCAATCCATTTAATGTACTTAGGCTATCTGTAATTACGAAATGTTTGGTGTCCTTTTCCTGTGTTAAAATGTAGGCTATTGCTTCCTTGATGGCCACTGCTTCTGCTTCAAAATTGCTGCTGTAGTTGGGAAGTTTATATTGTTGTTCAAAGAAAATGGAATTGTTGTTATCGTACATAACGTATGCTGCTCCTGTGTTATTGTCTGTTTTTGAGCCATCAGTATGCTCTTCTGGATTGAATTCCTCATAAACATATTTAACCTTTTGTGTTGGATGATAATACCAATTGTCCACTCTGACTGCTGTCTCTCTTCCTGGACTTTCTTGGAGATTGCCTCCAGCGATTCGGGATGCTGTGAGACCACAACGACCCCATCTCGTCCCGTCCTCATGGTGGTATCTTGCAACTGGAGCTCCACTGGGTCGTCTTTTCAGTTCCTCCAGAATTGCTTCCTTCCTTTTGTGTTCCGACGTGATGATGATTGCCTTGTACTCCTTTTCCAGTGGGAATCTCGTTAATCCATTCATGCGCGTCACTAATTAGATGACGAGGCATTTGGCTAAAAAAACAGTTTCTCCTGCCAGCGCAAAGCTAACAAAAGTGGGTTGTGGCCGCTACAGGGCTTCGCATCACCGAGACCGGAGCAGCGGGGCCGTAGCCCCACTGCGTTTGGCAAGTGAGCAGCTTCGGCTCCATGAGGTGCGTTTAGCTACCTATTGGAGGGAAAAGATATAAATAAATGTTACAACCACAAAGATGGAAAAAGTAGCGGCCGACTAATACACTAAGGAATAAAGAGGAAAAGAACCCAACGCAAGCCGGAACAAGGAAAATAGGAGAAAAAAAAAGAATTAGAGAGCCCCCCCCCCATGCCCTTGCAGTCGCGCGCGCTGCAGATCGTTTTCTTAGTAAACCATTGAAAGCAGATGAGGCTTCCCAGAAGGACACGGGAGGAAAGCCAGATCAGGTCAAATTTGGCGAGTCCCAGGGCTTTGCCTGCTTCACTTGTAGCAGGGCAAAGCATACCTCTCGCTCCAAACGCCATACCAAATACTTGGAATTTCTTGGCAGTTGTAAATTTAGAACGTAGAGTCGAATATTTCTTTATTTTGTCTCTACATTTGCTGGTAAGGACGCCCTCATTGGCATCCCATTTATTTTGAGGGTTTCATGGGGCATTTCAACAACGAGATCCGGTTTAAGGCGGGTGCCTGAGCTGGTGGTGAAGACTGGCTCTTCTCGGACTGTTGCATTCGGGAGCTTCTCTTTGGTCAGTCAAGTGATTTGCTTGGCGATGTAGTTGTGGCGTTCTTTATGGGGGAGGTCAATTGACTCGCATTCCTGCAAGGTATGGAAGGCTGTTTCTTTGCGAAGGCCACACCTACGGCAGAGTTGAGCAGTGGGATCGGAACTTTGTTTATTGGTTAAAGACCAGGTTGGATACAGATTCGTTCTGAGGCGAAGAGCTCTAATTCTATCTCCATCGCACAAGAGTTTCGAGTTGTACCCAAGCCAGGTGTTTGCCTGGGCTTGCTGCTGGTGGGCGAACAGAACTTTATTTTCATATCGAGTGCTATAATTGTTCCACCATTTATCGCCACCCCGCTTTAGTGCAGCTTCAAATGACTTAGCACTAGTGGTGCCATCTGGAATGTCAAATAACTCATTTAGGTGGCGATAATGGGATTCCAGCTCAAGATCAAACAATCTGAAAACAAAGGGTTCGTTCAGGCGAAGCATTCTATTGAGGGATTTAAGTTGAACGGATTGTGCTGTTTTCTCAAGACAGATGAAACCTAAACCACCACATTTGGTAGGTAACCAGACGTGGGAGTTAGGAAAGCCGAGTGGAAGGTGTAAAGTGCGCTTAACCTTAAGGCAAATAAGCTTGTCAAGGCGACAAGCTTCCTGTTTCACTAGTAAGGTGTTAGAACAACCATATAGAAATGCGGGTAAAACCAGTTGTCTCCAGCAATTAAGCTTCTGAAAAGGTTTCAGTGAGGTTTTGGAAACAAGATCCAGCAATGCACGGGCCTTCTCTGACTCAACTAATGGACACTTATTGACAAAGATAGGCCCAAATACTTTACTGGTTGATTTAATTCTTTAGTATGGGTTACATAGTCGTTAATAGAAATATCCGGAAGATTGTAATTAAATCATTTCTTTTGGTGATCCACTCGCCAACCAAAGTATTGTGTTTTTGTTGGATTGATTTTTAAGTTGACATTGGAAAGATAATCAGAGGTATGGCTGATGAGTGCCTTGAGGCCTTCAAGGCTGTTGGAATTCAAAAGCAGATCATCGGCAAATGCTAGAGCTGGCAAAGAAGTGTCGTCCAGGTGCACTCCGGCTGGAATGGAGTTTAGTTGTTGAAGTAAAGGGTCAATAACAAGATTTAACAAAAAAGGGTAAAAAGGGTGTCCTTGCTGATGCCTCTTTTTAAAGGAACTTTGACATTATCCGAACGGCCTGAACTCCAGAACTTAGTCGTACAATTAGTGTACATTTCAAGTAATAGTAGCTGGATTTTAAAGAAGACTTGCTTGGATGCAAGAGCTGAAGAGATGGCATCATGGCAAACGGAATCAAAAGCCTTGCGGAGATCTAGGCTTACTGGAAAAAATGGCCGTTTTGACTTCTTAAGGTGTTTCATAAATGCCTGAAGAAGCAAAAGGTTGGTGGAAGTAGAGCGGTCCTCCGAAAAACCTGATTGAAAGGAGTTGAATGTGTTAGGTGATTCGAGACGTGCGAGAAGAAGTTTAGAAAAGATTCGATAGAATGCTGGGGAGATAGAAATAGGGTGTAAGTCTGAAGCACCTCGGGGTCGAGGGCATTTAGGGATGAGCACAGTACGACTCAAGTTCCAACGAGAGAACCCCAAAGGAGAACCAGTTATTAAGGATTGCAGTTAAGATCGGGATGGGGATTTTAGAAATTTCTGAAAAAGAGATGCCATCCGGGCCCGGAGCAGAGCTTTTAGAAATGGATTTAAGAACAGACAATACCTCTTGCTCAGTGAAGAGGTTCTTACCCAGCCAAGATTCAGTGTCCGCCTTTCTCGAAGTTCTTGGTATCCATTCTTATTGACTGCTAGAATGACCGTGGTGCCCTTGCGAACGTGTTACTGTTCTTTCAGTCCGATGTCCTCAGGGTTGCATTTGAGGTCGTTCTGGAAGATGATCTTGTTTACCACTTCTTCCTGCGGTATGCCTTCGTCGATGCCAACTAGTTTCAGCTCAAGGCGACGTCCCTTGGGCTTCTTTATGTCCAAGTTCTTCAGCTTTTCTTTTTCTTCGACGTAGTTTTTCAACCGGTCGAGGGAATCTGCGTCCGTTGACGTGATAACCACTCCTTCTCTGCCCGGCCTCAACGTGGTATCCTTTATCTTCAGTTCAGTTGGGTCGATTTCTTTCTTTAGGACGTCCATGATTTTTTTTCTCGTCAAGGTTTTTGATGTGACGATGACTGCAGTTGTTTCTTGCATTTGCCTTTTCATTCCTGGTTTTTCCACAGGTTTTTGTGTGGCCTCTACATAACTCTGAGGGGGAGTTGGTCTTTGCAGCCCCTCAATCTGCCCGTTTGGAAACTGATTTTCATGCGTTGCTTCAAGTAACATCGACTTTAGTTTTGACACTTCTGTCACGACGGCGTCGAGGAGGTTTGCCGTTGTCTCATCTCCCTCCGAATGACTGAGATCTTACAGAGGGCTCTCATGATGCACTGGTTGCTCTTTGCCATTTTTTTTTTGTTAATGGTCTTTTTATCTTCTCTCCATGAGGTACTTTGTCGCTTGTGCCGCTTGCGACGCTTGCGTTGCTCTTCCTAGGAGTTTCGGCTCGATTTGGTGGTTTGCTGGGAGGCTCATGGAACTTTTCCTGATTCACTGGCTGATCGTCTTTTACTGAGTGCCATTCCTCTTCTCCAGACCTCCATTGTTGGTTGTTCTGACCCTCACTGTCCTCTTCGTTTGAGGCTTTTGTGTGCTGTTGGTTCTCTCTTTTTTTTTTCTTTTTTTCGTTGTTCATTGTTTGATGTCCTTTCTTGGTCCTTTTCCTCTTGATATTGGTATCATGATGGAAAAACAGCGCTACAGACGTGGACGGCGGTGAAGAACAAACACGATGGGCGCTGAACTCGCAACTGAAGTTTAAGCGTTTTCTTTCAAAATTCAACTTTAGTGGAATCTACTGCTGGTCTGGCAACCCCGTACATGGAAAACCTTGGGTTTTGCGTCACTGGCTTCGTTTCTCAACCACGAAAATTCTATGCACACAAAAACTCTGCAGCAGGGTTCTCCATATTTTCCTTTTCAAAATGAGTGGTTGAACTAGAAAATCGGATGGTTAGATTCCAAGTTATTGCCGTTTTTCCAGAATTTGCTCTTACAGCAAGATGGCCGCGCCCATGGTCAGGGAAGCCGCTGCCGCCCAAGGTGTTCGAAGGCTTGTAATTTTACAATTGGGCTATTCCGGTGATTTCTTTTTGTTGTTTAGGCTTCGCTAATGTCTTAGGAATCTTCTGGTAGTATTTTTTGTTCACTCGATGGCCCAGTTCTTGGAATATGAGTCAATGCCGAATTGCAAATAGGCTTAAGCCTCCCATGTGAATGTAAATAAAGGACTTTTCTCAGCCAAGACTGGTTCGATTTTGATGCGGTTTGCGTCAAAAAATGCGTGTAGTGTTTATAGACCTGGATTTTTTTGGTTGTAAAACGTTTATTGCAAACAGTCTGAAGGGCATATAGGCCCCTCGCCTAAACGACGGCCAGAAGGTCTTGGCTCCTGGCGGCGTCTTCGGCCAGTTGGACGACTTTTGTTTGAGTCTCCGGATCGGAGCTGAGTAGGAGAGCCTTCCATTGTTCAAGTGACTATTTTTTGTCCCTCCAGGGGGGCAAAAGGGCATTTCCAGAGAATATGGTTGAGGTCCGCTTTGGCCTTACATTGCTTACACTCGTTTGAATATTGTCCCGGATAATAACGACTACACATAACCGGGCTCGGAAACGTATAAGTTTGGAGACGGCGCCAAGAGGTGGCCTGACTCTGTCAATGATTTATCAGCGGCGGGGTACTTCATTCGATTAAGCCTATAATGTTGTGTGATCTCTCTGCAACACACAAGACGATCCCTGTCTGCGAAGCGCTCGGTATGGCCACTGGCTCGGAAAGCAAGACCTCGAGCCAGTTCGTGAGCTGCTTCATTTCCAGCCAGGGATGCGTGTGCAGGTGTCCAGACTATGCGAATTTTGCGGTCGTCCCTTGCAGTCCGCAGGATTCTGTTCGTCAGAGGGGAGACCCTCCCCTTGGCAAAGTTCATCACTGCTACCTTTGAGTCACTAACTATCGTTGACGCATCCGTGCCCACTATTGCAAGTGCGATGGCGGCTTCTTCTGCAATTTCGGGACTGCCCGTCGTGATCGAGGCGCCGGCTCGGAGATATGTCTCGGCGCTAGCTACCGCTATCATTATTCTCCCCTTCCCGCAATTAGCTGAATTCCACGTAGGCCACGTCTTCTATCAGATAGTTTTTAAAACATTTGCCGAGGGCTTCAGCCCGTTTCTCTCTGCGATCTTTGTGGTGGACGGGATGCATGTTTTTCGGTAGTCGTGGGATCATCAGCCTATCGCGCACGTTCTTAAGCATGTCCACTTTCGGACCTCGCTGACTCTCGTAATTTATTCCTAGTTTCGCTAGAAGTTTCCTGCCTGTAATGCTTCCCGACAGCCTTTCGTACTGAGAGATTGTCACGCTTTCCACAATTTCATCCAGTGTGTTGTGAAGACCTAGTTCTAAAAGTTTTGCGGTGGGGGTCCGAACTGGTAAACCCAGCGCCTGCTTGACACTTCTGCGAATGATCCCTTCCAGCTTGGACTTCTCCACTGCCTTCAGATTAAGGAAAGGAGCTACGTAAGCAATCTTACTTATTACAAAGGCTTGAACTAATCTGATTAAATTCGTTTCTTTCATGCCATAGCACCTATCTGCGATTCTGCGGATGAGCCGCATAGTCTGTTGCGCGCATATCTCAAACTTTTTTATTGTTTCTCCATTGAAACCATTGTTTTGAATGTACAGCCCTAAGACTCTAATCCTGTCCACCGTCGGGATGTCAAGTCCCTGAGCCTTAAGAGATATCCGCGGGGGATCCGACCGTGATTTCCTCTTTGGTTGGTAAAAAAGCATTTCCGATTTTTGCGGGGAGCACCTAAGTCCCCTATCATTTACGTACTTTTCAACTTCTCCTATGGCCATTTGGAGAGTCTCCTCTATTTGACCGTCGGTTCCTTTGCCAATCCACATAGTTATGTCATCCGTCAGCCAACATTGAAATGTGTTTATCACGCGAAAATCTGTAAAAAAAAAAAAAAAAAGTGCAATATTTTATGATTGTCTACCCCACCCCTTATGTAATACCCCGAAAGGGGCCTTTAAGGTTAATAAATGAAATGAAATGAAATCCGCATACATGCAATGACTGAGACCTTCAATCGTTGCTAGTTTGCTAGGAAGCCTGATCATGGCCACGTTGAATAGAAGCGGGGACAGTACGGATCCCTGCGGGGTCCCCTTGCTACCTAGCTCTATGTAGTCTGATTTACTTTCCCCGAAGTTAATTTGGGCCACTCTGTCGGAAAGGAAACTTTAACATAGTTGTAGGTTTTCGGGCCTACTCCCAGGAGGCTGAGATTATCCAGGATCGCCTTGTGCTTGACGTTATCGAAAGCCTTCACCCGGTCAAGACCCAAGATGACCTTCGTGTCCCGCGTTTGTGAGTCCAGAATTTTATGTTTTAGTTGCAGCATCACGTCCTGCATTGAGGGATGAGACCTTGATCCCACCATGGAGATAGGATAAAGATGGTGGTCTTCCATGTAGCTGTTGAGACGTGTCTGCACTACATGCTCCATCAATTTCCCTGCACAGGAGGTTAGGGATATAGGCCTTAGATTCTCGATGGACAGAGGTTTCCCCGGTTTAGGAATAAGTACCACCTTAGCCGACTTCCACTGCTTAGGAATCTCACGCGCGTCCCAACATTTCTGCATGTAGGCAGTAAGTGCTGTTATAGAGTTGTTGTCGAGATTTCTGAGCAATTTGTTGCTTACCCCATCCGGCCCGGGCGCTGAATTAGTATTTAATCTAGCGAGCTCTGCTCGCACTTCGAAATCAGTAATGGGTTCGTCCAAGCGATCGTTGGGTATCCCACAGTAACCATGTAGAGGTACCTTCTCGGTGTCCCCTATGTACTTAGATCGAATCTCATCGAGCAGCTCTTGCTCTGTGCCCTCATGTTTATGCTGGATCTTTTGGAGGTTTTGCCTCTGGGCCGTTTTACATCCGTCAGGGTCTAGTAGGTATCTGAGTAAACTTCATGTGCGGGCCAGACTTATATTCCCGTCCATTTTGTCGCATAGCGATTCCCAGTTTTGCCTAGAAAGTTTGAGCGCATATTCCTCTATCTCTTTGTTGTGCCTTGCTATCCTTCTGCGAAGGTTACGATTCCACTTTTGACTTTTAAGTCGCTTTTCCATACTGGTTTTGGCTTGCCACATATGGAGGAGGCGGGTGTCCATTGTTTCTAGGCCTGAGTCTTCCGCCACAGTCTTGGTCGCTTTACGAGCGTCCAATTGGAGCTGCCTTATCCACTCCTCAATGTCATCAATTTCTGTGGTGTTAGCACTCTGTTCCCGGATTTTTCGGAAGGCGTCCCACTCGACGAGTGAGTGATGTCGGCCAGGGCGTTTATAGGGCCCAGCAGTAATTACCGTTTCCAAAATAAAGTGATTTCTTGAGTGTTAACCCAGTTTGCGCTGCCGACGTTCTTAACAAGGGTGATGTCCGGAGATGTGTCCGTACTGACGCTATTTTCCGTTCTAGTGGGAGACTGAGGGTCCGTAAGTAGGGTGAAGGCCCCTTGTTGTATATCGAGCCAGAGCTCTCTACCCTTGACACATTCTCTCTGGTACCCCCAAGCAGCATGATGGGCGTTGAAGTCCCCCATTACCACCACCGCTTGTTTGTTAGCAAAGCGTAGAGTTTTTTGAAGAAGCGACCCGAAGCGAGTCTTTCTTTGTTTTGGACTGCTGTATATATTCAGCACAAATAGGCTGGTCTTAATTTTATTATTCGGAATGAGTTCTAGAAGAACGTGCTCTACGTGACTGATCCCCGTGTCATGCGCAATAGCCGTTGTTCCTTTTGACGAGGGTGGTAACTCCCGCCTTCTCGCCAGAGGTATTAAAAGATTGATAGCCTTATAATTTTGCAATCCCCCCAGTTTCCTGAAGAGCGATCACATCCGGGCAGTCTTTACCAATGAGGAGTTGTTGAAGAACTGCTCGCTTCCGGTGGTACCCCCGACAGTTCCACTGCCAGAGCGTATATCTATTGTCCTTATGTTGCCTGGCCATTTTGAAGTTGTTGAAGGGTTATCGTAATAGCGTGTGTCTTATTCTCTACGGCCTGCCGCCACGCATTCATAGCTAACAGCTCGTTTCCTAGCCTTTTGGTTTCTGTAGTGATTTCCTGAACAACGTTAAAAATGGACTGAATTTGTGCCTGAATTTTGTTATCTGAGGCCTGAACCAGGGCGTCAACTTTGTCCTCTAGCCTCCTGCATACCTCTGCGAGCGTGTTATTACACGTCCTCTTTTTTTGTAGGCGGGAGAAGCGATGGTGACGCCACCGAGGCATCACTGACACCGGCCGCCGCCTCCACCAGTGCATGCGTTATCTTTGGTGGTTGAGTAAGCCGTGTTTGCCCCATCTTCCGGAGTTCTGAATTTTCCTTCTCTAATTGTTCTGTTTTTTTTAGTAAGTTGACTTACGGTGTCAGTAAGGGTCTCAACCATCTCTCGATTGGAGGAGCTCATCTGCCCCCTTATCCAAATTATTTTGGGATGATCTACCTACCCAGCTCACCTCATTATGGTCGGCTGCTGTCTTGTTCTTGGCTGAAGACAGACGGTGACCGCCCTCGGGAGCTCAAGCGGCCCCTGGACTGGGACCCGGTCCTGGAACCAGAGTGGGTCTTGGATCCTGAACGGCCCCTAGAGCTGGAGTGGCCCCGTGACCCGAGACGAGGGAAGGAGACCGAGCGGCCGCGATAGCCCTCGTCCTCCTTGGTCCTAGGTCGGCTCCGCCGGTTTGATGTATTCTCTGATGAATTGCCGTCTTGTCTTGGGTCTTCTTCTACCACTGGCGTTTTTTGAGTATGTAAGGAATCCTATACATCTCACGGCACTTTTTGTGTTCCAGTTCATGTCCCTTGTCACAAAGAGCACACTTAAGTTGACACGAGTGGTCTGGCGTTGGGTTGTCCATGCCACATCCTCGACATTTGACCACGCCTGCGTTCGGGTAGACATCGGCGCGATGTCCGAGCTGGCCACACTTGAAACACACTTCGTATTTTTTCGTATATAATAGGCACCACCGAAAGGGGGTGCTCGCGTAATAGATCCAATATGGCACCTTTTCATCTGTGAAGAGCAGCAGAATAGAGCCGGAGTCTTTTCCTCATCTTCTAACCCCGACAATCTCAGGGTTGTACTTGCTGGTCAGGTTCTCACGCACCCGTTCAATCGTGTGAGTCAGCGGAACTCAGTGAATGACTCCTTTGCCGTGTCCATCCGGCGTCACAAGATATGCAAACGTTTCAAGTTTTTCCGTCCCTAAAGTGAGATGCCCAATATTCATATACTTCCGCACCCGTTCAGAGCTGTCTGTGCCTACTAGAATGGTGTTTTGCTTCTGATTCAGAAGGACGATATCATCTCTTGCGTCAGCCACCGCAATACCTGCTGCCGACTTCACGATGTCGGAGACCGTCTCAGTTTTGCATGCTGAGAGCGTTCGAAGTCCTCCTTTCGGTCTAATGACGACTTTATGTAGTCCGGGGGGAGGACGAACGTGCTGCGTTTCCACCGAACGCATTGCCATCTTCCTGCCCTCCGTCTTAGCTGAGTTGGCGGCCCCTTGCCGTCTTGCCGTCTTTCTCCGTTCGGAACGCCATCCTGGCGTCCCCCTGCCTCAGGCTGTCGCTCTTACGAGCGCTGCGTTTCGACTTATCAATCGTGAACCATCCCGCTTGGATGGGAAAGTCCTCCGGAGATAGCGTCTCACCATCAACGGTAACTTCCATGTCGGCCTCCGAGCGCAGTCCTGGGCCACAAGAGGCCGGTGACTTGCCTCGCCGGCACCCTACGGGCGTCGGCGGCCGGGGTCGACGTTAGGCTTAGCTTGGTCGTCAAGCTGGCGAACTGAAGATCATGATGTGAGCACGAAAAGTCAGTTCACTTGCCATGGATTTGTTATCCCGGTAGTCCTGCAGACTTCCGGCGTCGGTCCCCGCAAATGTTTCTGAAGACGCAGACTTAAATCCGCAGAAAGCATCGAAAAACCGCGGAGGCGATGTGAGACACGTCCGCTTGCCTCAGCCGCTCGTAGTGCCCCCCAGGAAGAAGGAAAAGAAAATGTCTATAGACCTGGAGTATAAAAGGAAATTTGGCCACTCGTTTTGATGCTTGAAAGTTGAAAAAACGACGCAGCTCTGCTCCCTTGCGTCCGAGGCCGAAAAGACGGTGGCGCCACCTAGTAGTAGGGACAGAGTGTAGTTGAGTCTAATTGAAGTAGACTCCCCGCACCACTAATGTATCGCGAGGAGAGAAAGTTCCGCAATTCGAAAAATAAATGAATAGGTCAATGCAACAAAAGTTTTTGTTTGGAAGTTATTACAGAAAAGGGGGAGGCGCTACTAAAGCGACCCACAGACGAGGAAGCTAGGGTGCCTCGATACCAGGAGGAAGCGGGCCCGAGGAGACCCCACGTATCTCCCCTGGGAAGTAGCGGAAGGGATGAGTTGAAGGGCAATCGGAAATAGGAATTAGGATAGGGTTATGGGAAGTTGGAGGGGAATGTTTGGTTTGGTTTGTGGGGTTTAACGACCCAAAGCGACTCAGGCTATGAGATGCCGTAGTGGAGGCCTCCGGAAATTTCGACCACCTGGGGTTCTTTAACGTGCACTGACATCGCACAGCACACGGGCGCCTTGCTTTTCGCCTCCATCGAAAAGCTGCCGCCGAGGCCGGGATTCGATCCCGCGTCCTTGGGAACAGTAGTCGAGCGCCGTAACCACTGCGCCAACCCGGCGTGGGCAGCGTAGGATTTGACTGTCAGACAATTCGAGTCGAGCTCCCATATGGGCCTCTGTAGAGGGCGAGCACTCGCTCTTAGCTGAATATGCGGCCCTCGGCCGCATATTCCACCACCGCAATGAGTTTGCCGGGTCTCCGGCGTCTTTGGAAATTTTCTGCGAGCCAGGGTCTTTGACTCGCTCTCAGCGCAGAAGAAAAAAATTTTTTTTCTTTCTCGCAGTCCAACTCGCTCTGCCCCATTTTCTTTGCGCCCTTATTCTGCGAACCGGCGTCTTTGGCTCGATGCATGCTTGGAAATTGCCTTAGGGTTTCGTTTAGGCCTTTTTTCTGCCCAGCGGCCATGTAAAGACGCCGCCACGCAGAGGGCCCATTTCTGCTTGCAAACACACCTAACCCGCTCGCGCTGGAAAAACGAGCCTTTTTTGTACCTGCTCGCGCGCTGGGAAAACGAGCGTTTTTGTACCCGTCTTCTGCTGCGATTGTGCAGGAAGGATGAACGTTTAATTTCTTATTCTGTTTGCGGACAAACCTTCTAGTCAGAGGCTAAGCCTCAATAGCTCGCAGTGTGGTGGCTGCTCTACTACTTACAGCACCACGACTGTTACCTAAGTCGTCTTCAGACGATTTGACGCTGCAGCGATTCAGGTCATTACTCTCTCGTTGTTGTTCTCCGTCGCAGCGCTCGTAATTTCCATTCAGGCCAGCCGGAGCCCCGGAAATACCACTGATTTCACAGAGGGCCAACTGGCAACCGTTTGGGAGGTGTTTTTTTAACCAGCCAGGAGAGAGAAGGCATGGTTTTTCACCTTCATTTATCGGGCCAGGGCAACGGTTACGCAAGGAACCCACAAAGGGTGTAACCGGGAGGTGCATTGTGAGGGAGTGGGCGCAGATGTTTTTATGCCCGGGCAATGATACCTCCGCACATGGCGCCCTCTTATCGGGTACAAGGGGCAATGGCAGAACAACGCCCTCCCCTAAGTCCTGTGGGCCAAATGTGCAATGAAGTCGGGTTGACGGAGTTGCCAGCCCCTCGACCTTAAAGCACTTGGCCAGGACAATCAAAAGAATCAGAAAGAAAGCGGCCGCCGAGTGGCGGTCGCACCAAGTCTGGAGAGGGAGGACGCGCAAAACCCCCTGTGGGAGCACTGGGGGGTCCAGCGCCCCCCCTGTGGACGATGGACGGACATGTTCAGTTTGCCAGAAGCGGCTGAAAAACAGTCGAGGCCTAAGGATCCATGTGGCGAGTCCACAAAGCAGGTCAACCCGTCCCTGGTGACGGGCCACACCTGAGGGCCTCCCTGAGGCGCCTGAAGGGGTTCTGGAGGCGACTGCCATTGACTCAGAAAGGTCTCCAAAAGAAGGAGCTGGGGCGGGATTGAATAGCTGTGCCCCAGCAATCGAACCCAATCTGTCGACGACGAGGAAAGGGACTTCGTTAGGAGTGAACCCAGGGACTAGCGGGGATGCTGTCCCAGGGAAAATGCAGGTAGCGTGGATGCTGCCTCAGGACAGAGTGGGGGAAAAAGTGACAAAAGGAAGGGCAGGGCCCCAAAAGAGTGGGGCTCGGCCTTACCAATGCAAGGTCCAGATCGATGACAACCAGGAGACTAGCGCGGTCCCTTCTGGCCTTCCAGAAGCGAGAGAGGGTGCCATTTTGCCTGAACAGGTAGATGCACCTCATTCGCAGTCAGCCTGGGAGGGTACGGGAGATAGACCAAGGAGCAGGCCGATGACTCTTAAGCCTGTCTCAGAGACAGTTCACTCCTCTGAAGCTGTGTTCTACAGCGACGGGGTTGAAGTTGGAGAGGTGCATCCCAGTGACTCAGAGTATTCAGCGAGCAGCTGCGGGGCCCAAAACAGCGGCCACCATATCTGTCCAGAATGCGGGAGAGCCTTTTCAAAGAAAAGCGGCCTCGGCCTACACAGGCGGAGTACAATAGAGCAATCGATATCACGCGGACAAAGCCGCGGTGGAGTACGGAGGAGGAGTACCTGATGGCAAGGAAAGAGGCCGAACTAACAAGAACAGGTCAGAGGCCTAATATCAATAAATTACTGAAGGACCGCCTACCAGTGCGCAGTCCTGATGCTATCAGGTCCCATTGCAAGAGTCCCCGGTACAGGGAACTGGTCGCAAAACTGCGATCGGACGCCGATTCCGGGGACGGTGACTGCGGGGTCCCTGCCTCGACCACTCTAATAGCAGGGACACTGCCTCCTCAACCACAGTCACCACATGAAAGGATTAAGGGCATTGAAGAGGAGCTTAAAGCTCTGGTGGCTAAAACACCGCCGCCTGATTTCGAAGGGCCCAGACTGTGGAAAATCGTGAAGCTCTATTTAGAAGGCCAGATCAATTTGGAAGGTCTATGTGACGCACTTAACAGCTATGTGCGCGAGGCTCTTCAGCAAGATGCCGTCAAAAAACGACGCCCGCGCCCCAGGTCACCGCGGAAACCCGAGAGCAGGCGGTCGTACAAAAGGAGAATGAACGCGGAAACGCAGAAGAGTTTCAAACGCCACCAGGGGCGATGCGCTCGGAAGATTCTGGATGGTGAGGTGACTGCCGCGGTGGAGGACCCCAAAGCGTTGCTGAATGAATGGAAACTGGTAATGGAGTCGATGTCCACAGGAACTGTTTCTTCCAAGGTGGAGCCGGTACTTGATGACCAAATCAATCCCTACAGGCCGATCGGCATATCTGAGATTAAGGCGAGCATGCCATCACAAGGGAGCTTGGCCAGTCCCGATAACATCACGGGTAAGTTGCTGCGAACGGTGCCCATGGCGATACTCCGTGTGCTTCTTAATGCACTACAGATCCTCAAAAGGCTTCCGACGTGTCTGCAGACCGCGAGAACTGTGTTCATCCCTAAGAAGATGGGCGCCTCGCGGGCTGCAGACTTCAGACCTATTACGATGTCATCAGTAATAGACTACTCTATCGGATCTATGCCAGCAGGATACTCGGAGACGTGAAACTGGACGTACGTCACAGGGCTTTTATCCCTGTGGATGGGTGCGCCGAAAATGTAATTCTGGCCACAGCGCTGGAGGAGGCCAAAAGCCGAGTCCGGCCGCTGTGTATGGCGTCAGTGGACATAGCTAAGGCGTTTGACAGGGTGAACCTAGCAGCTATCCTGAGAGGGCTCAGGAGGAAAGGGATTGCGGAGGAATTTGTAGGATACATAGAGTCATTCTACACGGCGTCAAGTACAGTGCTCACCTATGGTGACGAAAGTCTGCTAGTTAAGCCTACCGTAGGAGTACGGCAAGACGATCCGCTGTCCCCGCTACCGTTTAATTTTGTGGTGGACGAATGGTTGGAGACCTTAGACCCAAACATAAAGTTCGTCGGAGCGACGGTAGAGGTAAATGCCATGGCATTTGCCGATGACATCGTCATAATGGCAACTACGCCTGAAGGGCTGCTGGAGCAGCTGAGCAGCCTCGAAGGTTTCTTGGTAGAGCGTGGGTTGAAGCTGAACGCCGCCAAGTCACTATCCCTCACCCTGTTACCGAGTGGGAGAAGGAAGGTGGTAAAGCTTGATACTGCCAACACCTATTACTTGCATGGTGAGTCCATACCGAAGGCCGACACAGCCAGTAGCAGGCGTTACCTGGGAGTACGTTACACGGCGTCGGGACTGGAGAAAGCCCGCATCGACACGGAGGTGAAGGACCTGCTGACCAGGGTGTCTAAGGGACCCCTGAAGCCTCAGCAGCGTCTGGTTATCCTTAAATTCTATCTCCTGCCGCGGCTTTATCACCTGCTAGTACTAGGTCCTATCTCGGCAAAGCTACTCCTTAAAATCGACAGATTAGTGCGATCCTCGGTCCTCCGGTGGCTAATGCTTTCGCATGACGTCCCGGTGGGGTTCTTCCACGCGGAGGTGATGCATGGTGGACTAGGTATCCCCAGCCTGTGAACCTCAATTCCAGGCTTACGCATCCAGCGGCTTGAACGTCTGAAAGACTCCGATAGCCTGTTGTGTCGGCAAGCAGCCGCAGGAGCGTATGTGGGGCTCTGCCTGGACCTGCCATGCGGCTCTCAACGTACCGGGGGAAGGAGATCCGCATGAAAAAGGATTACCAAGCGACTTGGCGAGACAGTCTCCATAACAGTGCCGACGGGAACGCATTGAAGGGATGCAAACATGCAAAGGGGAGCACCCGATGGCTGTGCGAGGGGACGACCTTCCTTCGAGGGAGGGAGTTCATTAACCTCGTAAAGATTTGGATCAATGCTCTCCCAACCCTTACAAGGCTCCGGAGAGGCCGTGAGGCCAGTATCAGATGCAGAGCCGACTGTCTCGCCGACGAAAGCTTGGGGCATATCCTGCAGAAGTGCCACCGCACGCATCAGGAAAGAATCCCTCGTCATGACGTAATTGTGCGGTATTTGGCAAAGCGATTGTATGATAAAGGAATGAAAGTCATGGTGGAACCGCTATACAGGACCGATGTAGGCGATCGGAAGCCAGACATTGTCGTTCAAAACGAGGGGCAGTGCTGGATTCTGGATGTGCAGGTAGTCGGGACGAGGGCACCGCTGGAAGTATGTTACACCAAAAAGGTGCAGAAGCACAGTGAGCCCTCGATCTTGGCCCTGGTACAGGGGAAGAGTCCTAACAAACCGATAGTGAGAAGTGTCACGGTGTCTTATCAGGGCGTTTGGTGTAAGAAATCAGTTGACACACTGAGGGCGGGCTTAGGGCTTTCTGGGTGCATCAGCGGAAGACCACGGTTCGGGGCGGCAGAATCCAGCTGCAAGCCAACGGGGACGAAAATGAGTTCGTCAACGGGGGTGAGCGGCGGTCAGCTGTGGTCGGGTAAGCTTGGGACGGTGTGACGCTGAGCATCTGGATCGCTAATTCTGATCCATCGCTGCAGTGCAGCAAAGAGGGTACCTCTGCCCGGATCATCATACAAGAGAGTAAGACTGTTTGGGCATCGTCGAACCAAACTACGAAAGAGTAGCCAAATGCCTCATCATCTAATTAGTGACGCGCATGAATGGATTAACGAGATTCCCACTGTATCTAAAACCATCATTATCCAGGCTAAATCCCCCAGTGGCACAAAACCAACCGCCATCGCCACATTCCTCCAAAAAAACTTCGATCCGGCAGAATATGGACTAACGGATGTGGAGATGCGAGTCACTGGGGACAGGGTGTCTGTCAGCTCCACCAGCCAGGAGGGGCTAAAGAAGCTTAAGACCGCTCTGGAAAGTAACCCAAGAGCTCACGAGCTCACAACATACCAACCAACACTGAGGGGGCCGACGTTTAAGATAGTTGGCCTCCCTAGGGACTTGGAGAGTGGGGACATAGTCCCCAAACTAAAAAGACATAACTCCCTCCTCACAAACGAGGAGGGACTCCAGATCACTACGGAGTATGTCAACCCAAGCGGCAGGAGGGTTGTTATCCTAGCCACCAGTACAAACACTTTCCAACGCCTGAGGGAGACTCACCTTGTTCGGATGGGATGGACCTCATATCCCATCTACATCAACTACAACACGCCACTCTGCACGCAGTGTGCCACCTACGGGCACGTGGCAAAGCATTGCCGCAACAGAGAACGCGCATGCACCATATGTGCGCAGTGCCATTACAAAGATGAATGCCGCAGTGACACGCCTAAGTGCAGGGCATGCGCTGTCTCTGGCTGCCACAATGCCGAACACCCCATGGGCAGCAGAGCCTGCCCCTCCCTCCGACAAATTCAGGCAAAGCAAGAAGCTCTCTGGCAATAAGACAAAAGCAATCCTCTGAAACATGGCTACTAATCTGGACTCGTCCCCCCAACCCAACGCACACACACAACACCCCACCGCAAACATAGACCAAAACACACACTCTCAACACAAAACACAACCCCTTAAAATAATACAAGCAAATCTGGCACACGCATCAAAAGCCAACGAACTTCTACACGTATATCAAAAGCAACACTTTCATGACATCTCACTCATCCAGGAGCCATATCACTAACACAACAAGATTACCTTATTTCCTTTGAAAGACAAAATTATTGCATTCGACCAATCACCAAAAGCTGCGATCATAGTACATAACAAAAGTATTCAGGTCTTCCCAATTAAAACCACAAAAACACTAATAGCTGCAAGATTCACATGGCACAAACAACAACTCCTACTTATAAACATCTACGCTCCACCAAAAGATGATATTGAAACACACATCTCACTAATTGAACAACTCATCACACACAACGAACACACAATCATAGCAGGCGACTTTAACTCAAAAAATCCAGCATGGGGAGGCCCAATCAGCGATGCAAGAGGCAATGCTCTAATTGAATTTTTTAACACAATTAACTACACAATCCTTAATCATCCCAACAGCCCCCCCACATTTGAAACAACCAATGGACGCAGCTGGATTGACATAACTGTAACAACACCAAGCACACTAACCCACATAAACAACTGGGAAGTCCTGAATTACGAAAACTCTAGTGATCACAAATACATACTATTCGAACTATTTAAGGGCAAGCAATCACCTCAAAAAGACTCACACAAAACGGCACACACAAAATACTCCAAACCCTCAAAGACGACACATGGCTTAGGGAGACCGCCAACACCCCAATCACGTCAATTACACGACTCGAACACATTATCAATCACCTATACAAAAAAATAGAAAAATTTACCAAAAAATTCGAAAAAACAGTGAACAACGAACATACCCGAAATCCCTGGTGGACAACCGAACTTGAAATTGAAAGGAAAAAAATAAGGGCTATGCGAAGACGACATCAAAAGGCTCCAGAAACACTTAGAGAAGAATTCAAAACAAAATACACAACAGCGCTTAAAACATACCAGCAAAACATCGCCAACACCAGAAACAAATCCTGGAAAGAATACTGCAGTAAAGTGGCAAAAAACCCATTCACACTCCCCTACAAAATAGCGGCCAATAAAATTAAAAAACAAGTCATCATTCCATCAATTAGGAAAACCGGCGGCACCGAAACAAAAACACTAGAAGAATCAGTGAACCTTATTCTCGAATCACTCTTCTCAACACCACAGACAACAATAACAGGTACAACAAAACAATCACTGGTACCTCCCGAACACACAACAAACATTCACGCTACCACTCAAAATGACATACCATTCACAGAACTAGAAGTAGACACAACCATTAAGGCAGTTACGAAACATATAGCACCAGGTCCAGACAATTTAACAACACCATTTATCCAATCGCTATATGACAACCACAAACTACTCTTCATGTCTTGCATTAGGACACTTCCCATCTCACTGGAAAGAATCCAAGATCATACTCATTGCCAAAAAAGAATTCTCACATAAAAACCCAACACCAAACCAATTTAGACCAATAGCACTTAACTCCATATTCGGAAAAATTCTTGAAACCCTTCTTAAAAACCGCACCTACCACTTCCTTTACACAAAAAACCTCTTCCCGTCCAACCAATTTGGTTTTACACACAACATTTCCGCAACACTTGCACTCCAATCTCTCCTTAACAACGTCAAAGAAAACAAAGCCAAAAATCACACCACTCTCATTATCTCCTTGGACATTAAAAACGCCTTCAATCTCATTCAAAAATTCCACATAACTAAGCTTCTCCACCAAAATAACTGCCCACCTAATCTCAACAAAATTGCAGCTGAAACCCTCACAGATAGATGGATTTCCTTTTCCACAGGCAGCACAAGCATCACACACAAAATCCCACAAGGTTCCCCACAAGGATCCCCCCTCAGCCCACTACTATGGAACATAACAATCACTGATCTGCTCAATACTACCACACCACAACACACACAAATACAAGCATTTGCAGATGACATAACAATCGCAATACACGGACATTCAAGAACAGTACTAGAACAACGAGCTGCACACGTTTTAGACATTATTCAACGCTGGGCAGAAACAAAACAGATCCAGTTCAGCCCTCACAAAAGCAAATTCTTAATAATTGGCAATAAATACCAAACCAGACCACCAAAAATTAAATTCGACGGGCAAACACTAACACACAAAACAACTCTTAAAATACTAGGCGTTACATTCGACTCCAAACTCTCATTTCTACCACACCTTAACGACATCCAACAAAAAGTCTCCACAATCACTACAAACATCGCTAGATTCACAGGACACACATGGGGCATGACATCATCACACCTCCGAGACATCTACATCCGCGCCACAGAAAGACTAATAATTTACTCCGCCCCAATTTGGTACACACCTAGCTCAACAATTCTCAGGAAACTACAAACAATTCAAAGAATTCCACTTACCAAAATAACTAAAGCATTCAGAACAGTACCAAATTTGGCCCTCCCAATCCTCTCAAACATACCCCCCAATACACCTCACCACTGAACGGGAGAACACACTCTACAGCATTCTACACAACAACAAGCCATACCAACATGAAGATCTCCTCATCACCTCTGACAACATAGCACACAAAGCAGACATCTGGCTCACACATCCTGCAAAATTAACCACAATTAACTACACCACACAAATTCCAACTTCCGCCGATCTTTACATATTCACTGACGGCTCACAGTCTGAAAACGGAACCGGATCAGCAATAGCAATTCTAAATTCTAAACACCAATTAATAGAAACGAAACAATTCAAGCTACCAAATTACTCTTCTAACTTTGAAGCCGGAGCCAACGCCATCATACAAGCAATACACTATGCAAACAACACCCATCACATAACAATAGCCATCCTGACAGACAGCTTATCAACACTCAAAGGCCTTAAAAATTCAACAAACACCAACCCACTCATCCACAACATCAAATTAACACTCCAACAAACATCTCAAAAACACAATATCACACTACACTACGTCAAAGCACACACCGGAATAATTGGTAACGAAATAGCAGATGAAGCAGCAAAGGAGGCAACCAAACACGGCACACATCTCCACACCCCAATCACAAAGCAATATGTTAAAACAATCCTCCGTACACAAATGCACAAAAAATGGGTAACTCACTGGCATACAACAGGCAGACACACAAGCACATACAACTGGATCAAAAATCCAAAACACATCCCACCACACTTCCCCACCAACTACTACACCACCCAAGCACTAACAGAACACGGACGCTTACCACATTACCTACAACGATTCAAAATCACCAATAACAACAACTGTAAATGTGGGGCACCTGCAAACAGCATAGACCACTACCTCCTAGACTGCCCCATCACAGCAACAGAAAGACAACCAATCATACATAAATACCCAAACCCACTTCAACACAAACCAGAAATCCTAAAACACAAAGAAACTTACATAGCTGGAACAAATAATGGAAAAAATTAATCAAGAAATTCCACAGACATAAATTCACTTACAGGAGGATGAAACCAATTAGCAAGCTCACTACCCAAACAAAGTCAAACCGAACCATCCCAATCCTGACCAATTAGCGCCGAGTGGGGCCCAGGAGGCCAGTAATGCCAGATTTACTCATGAATCATCCCATCTCCATCCTCTCCCCTTTCTATTTATATACATCTATCTATAAATTTATTTTTTTTCTTTTTCTTTTTTTTATCCTCCCCCGATACTCTTTTTTTCTCTTCCTCTGCTCTCCTTTTTCTACCTTCCTTAGTATAGGGAGGGAAGGGAAAGAACTCGTATATATTTTTTTTAGTTTTTTTTTTATATACATTTTATGTATATATTTATATATATAACTTTTTTTTCCGTATTACTAATAATCTCCTCTCTCCCCGGCCTTCTCCATCTAATCAATCAACCAAATTTACTCAAAAAAAAAGAGAAAGGAAAAGGGGAAAAAAAAAGAAAAAGGAAAGGGAAAACAACTCACGCAATTCCTCCTCCCCCTTTTCCTGAAGGGTAAACGAAGAAGAGGGGAAGGGAAAAAGAAAAAGGAACCTCCCCTAGCTGGGAGAGAAGAACCACCCCCAGGCCCAACAAAACCATAAGGCACGACAAGGCTAAGGCCAAAGTCATGCACTCAATGAGGCTCCGGCCCAACATAATCAGGCACAATGCCTCCTCCACCACCCAACCACCAGAGCGGGTTACCCTTGATGGGCCCCGCAAGTGGCACAGAGTCACTGACATCTGTGCTGCGCACTCACTTAGCGCCTACAACCAGCGCGAGTGGCAGGGGCTAACCCATCCTGCTGCGCAGTGCTGCTATCTCCCGGCCTTTAATATAACATCAGGCTCGGCAAGGGCAATGGCCATTTCACTGTACGCTGTACACTGGCTATCCCACTACAGGATAGCAGACGGGTGAGCTCGCACAAGCAACGTCCGGTAAGACGAGAGTGGTCAGTCGCTCACTGAAGCGGCTCCCGGGCGGAGGCCGTAACCACGCCCGGGACCTACGAGAACTTCAAACCAACCAGAACATCAAGGCTGGGGCTCCATCAAACCACCCACCTGCAAAATGGAAATATAATAGGGGGAGGGGGAAGCACAATTGGCAACAATACTAACGGGACATTGAGGCGGAGATCAGCTTCCGCACTCGACTCATTTCACTTGGACGAAATATCCTCCCTACTAATTCAAAAAGAAAAAAACAAACGAAAACGGAAAAACCAAAATTAGAGGGGACGGGAGAGTGGGGGATGGCATTGACTTTCATAACCTTGGGGGACTATTAAACTAACTACCTACCTAAACTGCAAACTCCCTACTCGCATAAAAATTCCAACAACTCAACCGCCCCTTTCAAAAACAACATAACAGGTATATATGTCTGTATATATTCGTGTATGTGTATATACAATATATATATATATATATATATATATATATATATATATATATATATATAGGATGCGAGAACATTTAACGTACTTGGCCGCTTAAAAAATAATAGAGCGAAGGGTACGCTTCATTTAAAGAAACATTTTATTAGACTCGACGTTTCGATCGGAGACCGATCTTTCTCAAGAGTGAATCTTCTTGGATAGTGTTGCGGCTTTTTAAGCATTTGGACATAGACCACACCTGGGTAGGAAAACAAAACGTGGGAGACAGAGGAAAGAGACAGATACAGTAGGGAAGGATGATGTCCAGGTGTGCCATCGCAGGTGCATCGCAGGTGCTGGACAGGCCTGTCGAACTGCGCTGACACAGGTGCCTGGATGCATAGTCTCTGCTGCGAAAGAATGCGGGCTATTTTCACTCTTCCTGGCCACGACGGCCGAAGAGTGGGAGTAGGGAAAAAAAAAAAAAAAAAAAAAAAAAAAAAAAAAAAAGGGGGGGGGGGAGGATGGAGGTGGATAAGGAAAGGTGTTAGCTTAGAAAAAAAAAAAAAAAAAAAAAAGAAAAAAAAAAAAAAAAAAAAGGAAAGGTGTGGGAAGCAAGCGAAAGAAAAGGGGGGAGGGCGGTAGGAGGCAAGTGGCTCTGACAAGACCAGAACACACCAACACTTTGGTATTCAAAAAAGGTGATGACCTCAGACGACTTGGCCAGGTGTGCACATTTCCTGTGTTCGTGACATCGGAAGAGAGGACAGGACCCCGTGGTTTTCGTTTAAGCCCTGTTGTAGAGTATTAAATTTAAAAATGAAATATGATTCTCGTTGTTCGCGCTCACGAGTGTTTTTGAAGCCACTCTGTAATATTGTGACTTTAAGATTATCGAACTCATGTCCCTCCTTGCGAAGGTGCTTCGAAAGGGGGAGGTTGGGAAGGGTTTGAGCGTGCGAGCGGTGGTTATTAAATCTCAATCGGAAGGAATTATCTGTTTGGCCAATGTACTGCATACCACAGTCACCACACTCGAGCATGTAAACAACATTGCTAGAATCGCAATTTAAATCTTCTCGTATAAAATGTTTGAAATTTGAGTGGGTGCTTTTAGCTAGTGTTGTGGATTGCATGTGTTTACAGATTTGACATCGGCTTTTTCCGCATGACGTGCAACCCAAAGGTCTCGGTTTATTGACAGTTGAGTGGACAACGTGGTTTTGTAAATTCTTTGGTCTTCTGTATGTTACCTGAGGAGCAGTCGAGAATATTTTGGAAAGTCGTTGACTTTGTTCTATGATATTGAAATGTTTTTTAAGGATTTTGTTAATATTTGGGATATTGTCTGCGAAGGTTAGAATGAGATTACAGTGTTGTGGTGGTGTTGGCTGTGCTTCCGCAAGGGTGTGATGACGATTACTTATTTCAGCCTTTTTTATGGCATCTTCGATGATAGAAGGCGGGTAGTGTTGTTTCTCTAGTGTTACTCGCATGCGATTAGCATTTTCTTGAAAATCTATGGATTTTGAGCAAATACGTTTGAATCTGATAGCTTGCGAGTATGGGATTGAAGTCTTGCAGTGGCGTGGATGGCAGCTTTTGAAGTGAAGGTATTGTTGTCTGTCTGTGGGTTTTTTGTAAACGCTAGTGATTAATGCGCCCCCTTCAAATCGAACCAGAACATCTAAGAAGTTGATTTTACTAGTTGAGTAGGTGTGTGTGAAAGAGATGCTAGGGTGTATGTTGTTGAATGAGGCGATAAACTTTACGAGTTCGTCCTCTGTTTCGGTCCAAATCATGAATATGTCATCCAGAAAGCGTTTGTAAAAAATTGGTTTGATTGCACATGAGGACAGAAAGTCGGACTCAATTTTGCTCATAAATATGTTTGCGTAATTTGGAGCCATTTTGGTGCCCATAGCTGTACCACTAGTTTGAAGATAGTATGAGTTGTTGAATTCAAAAGTGTTAAGTTTAAGGACCAGATTGGCTAGTGTCTCGATGGTACTTGGACTAGGAGAGTCTAAAATTTTATATTTCTCGTATGCTCCGATCATGGCCTGGATTCCGTCGTCATGTGGGATGTTAGTGTAAAGTGACACCACGTCCAGGGTGACTAGAAAAGCGCCATGAGGGAAGGTAATATTGGATAATTCTCTCAGGAAATGATTGGTGTCGCGTATGTAAGATGGATGTTTCGGAGGTATGTGTTTGATTAGGGAATCGATATAATCTGAAATTGGCTCTGTGAGTGTGCCGATACCGGAAACAATAGGTCGCCCTGGATAATTCTCTTTGTGTATTTTCGGGAGCATATAGAAGCGCCCCGCTGAGGCATTTTTTGGCGTCAGTGCCTTACTTACACGTAGGGGTAATTCACCTTCATCGGTTAGTTTAGTCAGAGTTTTTCCTATGATGCTCCGGTGTTCAGCGGTGGGGTTCGATGAGAGTTTCTTATAGAATTTTGGGTTATTGAGTTGACGGTTGCCCTCCCGAATGTAATCGTCTTTGTCTAAAATGACTATACCTCCACCTTTGTCGGCAGGTTTAATAACAATGTCAGTTCGTTTGCCGAGTGAGCCTAATGCATTACGTTCTTTCCTTGTGAGGTTAGGTGGGCCAGATCTGCGTGTCCCAAAGGCCTGAAGAATATCCCCTTGTACTGCTTTTATATACATGTCAAGATATTTTTCCCTACCAGGTTTGGGCGTCCACGGTTCCTGAGGTCGGGGGAAGTGCGGATTACTCGAGTTTGGTTTATCGAAAAAGTATTCACGTAGTCTAAGATTTCGAGAAAAGTTATCCAGATCTTTGAATAATTGAAATTCATTATACTTTCTATTACTTGGACAGAATTTTAGGCCGCGTGACAAAAGGGACTTTTCATCGGAGGTGAGTTGAGAGTTTGAGAGGTTCATCATAATTTCTGGAAGGTGTGGTTCCTCGGGTGTTTGGTCTAATGTGGTTAGGTGTTCGGTTACGGTTTTGAGGTGCTCGTTGGATGGGTGTATGTGGCTCCCTGGTTGTATTTCTTTTGTAGGGTCTATGTTTGCATCAACAATTATGTTATCCCGGGAGAACTTTTTAAGTTTCTTTGTCCAAATTTGCTCAATTTTGCAAGACTGGAAGACCTCAAGCTCGGTTGCCTGTGATGTTGAAAGCAACATGTTGTGACGCGCCCGCCTCTCCTCGAAGTTTAATGATGCCAATGTTTGTTCGAAGTGCTCAATTGTTATTTTCAAAAGTTTAAAAGATGCCCCGAGTAGTTCTTTGGTCCATGCTAGTCGATGGGATTCCGAAAGGTTATTCATCGATGGGGTTAGAGATAGAGTAAGTCCTCTCGGTACAATTTCCGATTTCAGATATATTCGAAGGGATTTTACGTGGAGCTCGTGCCTGATTCTTTTGTCTATTATTTTTCTTAACTTTAAAAAATTTCGAGAGTGTATGTCCTCGCCAGAAGGAGAATTGGTGGGCGCGTGAGCCTGGTCGGCCTGTCAGTATTGCTTCAGCCGTTGGGCTGAGCCACAGCGTCGTCACAGCCACAGCCACAGCCACAGCGCCACAGCGTGGCTCAGCCCAACGGCTGAAGCAATACTGACAGGCCGACCAGGCTCACGCGCCCACCAATTCTCCTTCTGGCGAGGACATACACTCTCGAAATTTTTTAAAGTTAAGAAAAATAATAGACAAAAGAATCAGGCACGAGCTCCACGTAAAATCCCTTCGAATATATCTGAAATCGGAAATTGTACCGAGAGGACTTACTCTATCTCTAACCCCATCGATGAATAACCTTTCGGAATCCCATCGACTAGCATGGACCAAAGAACTACTCGGGGCATCTTTTAAACTTTTGAAAATAACAATTGAGCACTTCGAACAAACATTGGCATCATTAAACTTCGAGGAGAGGCGGGCGCGTCACAACATGTTGCTTTCAACATCACAGGCAACCGAGCTTGAGGTCTTCCAGTCTTGCAAAATTGAGCAAATTTGGACAAAGAAACTTAAAAAGTTCTCCCGGGATAACATAATTGTTGATGCAAACATAGACCCTACAAAAGAAATACAACCAGGGAGCCACATACACCCATCCAACGAGCACCTCAAAACCGTAACCGAACACCTAACCACATTAGACCAAACACCCGAGGAACCACACCTTCCAGAAATTATGATGAACCTCTCAAACTCTCAACTCACCTCCGATGAAAAGTCCCTTTTGTCACGCGGCCTAAAATTCTGTCCAAGTAATAGAAAGTATAATGAATTTCAATTATTCAAAGATCTGGATAACTTTTCTCGAAATCTTAGACTACGTGAATACTTTTTCGATAAACCAAACTCGAGTAATCCGCACTTCCCCCGACCTCAGGAACCGTGGACGCCCAAACCTGGTAGGGAAAAATATCTTGACATGTATATAAAAGCAGTACAAGGGGATATTCTTCAGGCCTTTGGGACACGCAGATCTGGCCCACCTAACCTCACAAGGAAAGAACGTAATGCATTAGGCTCACTCGGCAAACGAACTGACATTGTTATTAAACCTGCCGACAAAGGTGGAGGTATAGTCATTTTAGACAAAGACGATTACATTCGGGAGGGCAACCGTCAACTCAATAACCCAAAATTCTATAAGAAACTCTCATCGAACCCCACCGCTGAACACCGGAGCATCATAGAAAAACTCTGACTAAACTAACCGATGAAGGTGAATTACCCCTACGTGTAAGTAAGGCACTGACGCCAAAAAATGCCTCAGCGGGGCGCTTCTATATGCTCCCGAAAATACACAAAGAGAATTATCCAGGGCGACCTATTGTTTCCGGTATCGGCACACTCACAGAGCCAATTTCAGATTATATCGATTCCCTAATCAAACACATACCTCCGAAACATCCATCTTACATACGCGACACCAATCATTTCCTGAGAGAATTATCCAATATTACCTTCCCTCATGGCGCTTTTCTAGTCACCCTGGACGTGGTGTCACTTTACACTAACATCCCACATGACGACGGAATCCAGGCCATGATCGGAGCATACGAGAAATATAAAATTTTAGACTCTCCTAGTCCAAGTACCATCGAGACACTAGCCAATCTGGTCCTTAAACTTAACACTTTTGAATTCAACAACTCATACTATCTTCAAACTAGTGGTACAGCTATGGGCACCAAAATGGCTCCAAATTACGCAAACATATTTATGAGCAAAATTGAGTCCGACTTTCTGTCCTCATGTGCAATCAAACCAATTTTTTACAAACGCTTTCTGGATGACATATTCATGATTTGGACCGAAACAGAGGACGAACTCGTAAAGTTTATCGCCTCATTCAACAACATACACCCTAGCATCTCTTTCACACACACCTACTCAACTAGTAAAATCAACTTCTTAGATGTTCTGGTTCGATTTGAAGGGGGCGCATTAATCACTAGCGTTTACAAAAAACCCACAGACAGACAACAATACCTTCACTTCAAAAGCTGCCATCCACGCCACTGCAAGACTTCAATCCCATACTCGCAAGCTATCAGATTCAAACGTATTTGCTCAAAATCCATAGATTTTCAAGAAAATGCTAATCGCATGCGAGTAACACTAGAGAAACAACACTACCCGCCTTCTATCATCGAAGATGCCATAAAAAAGGCTGAAATAAGTAATCGTCATCACACCCTTGCGGAAGCACAGCCAACACCACCACAACACTGTAATCTCATTCTAACCTTCGCAGACAATATCCCAAATATTAACAAAATCCTTAAAAAACATTTCAATATCATAGAACAAAGTCAACGACTTTCCAAAATATTCTCGACTGCTCCTCAGGTAACATACAGAAGACCAAAGAATTTACAAAACCACGTTGTCCACTCAACTGTCAATAAACCGAGACCTTTGGGTTGCACGTCATGCGGAAAAAGCCGATGTCAAATCTGTAAACACATGCAATCCACAACACTAGCTAAAAGCACCCACTCAAATTTCAAACATTTTATACGAGAAGATTTAAATTGCGATTCTAGCAATGTTGTTTACATGCTCGAGTGTGGTGACTGTGGTATGCAGTACATTGGCCAAACAGATAATTCCTTCCGATTGAGATTTAATAACCACCGCTCGCACGCTCAAACCCTTCCCAACCTCCCCCTTTCGAAGCACCTTCGCAAGGAGGGACATGAGTTCGATAATCTTAAAGTCACAATATTACAGAGTGGCTTCAAAAACACTCGTGAGCGCGAACAACGAGAATCATATTTCATTTTTAAATTTAATACTCTACAACAGGGCTTAAACGAAAACCACGGGGTCCTGTCCTCTCTTCCGATGTCACGAACACAGGAAATGTGCACACCTGGCCAAGTCGTCTGAGGTCATCACCTTTTTTGAATACCAAAGTGTTGGTGTGTTCTGGTCTTGTCAGAGCCACTTGCCTCCTACCGCCCTCCCCCCTTTTCTTTCGCTTGCTTCCCACACCTTTCCTTTTTTTTTTTTTTTTTTTTTTTTTTTTTTTTCTAAGCTAACACCTTTCCTTATCCACCTCCATCCTCCCCCCCCCCTTTTTTTTTTTTTTTTTTTTTTTTTTTTCCCTACTCCCACTCTTCGGCCGTCGTGGCCAGGAAGAGTGAAAATAGCCCGCATTCTTTCGCAGCAGAGACTATGCATCCAGGCACCTGTGTCAGCGCAGTTCGACAGGCCTGTCCAGCACCTGCGATGCACCTGCGATGGCACACCTGGACATCATCCTTCCCTACTGTATCTGTCTCTTTCCTCTGTCTCCCACGTTTTGTTTTCCTACCCAGGTGTGGTCTATGTCCAAATGCTTAAAAAGCCGCAACACTATCCAAGAAGATTCACTCTTGAGAAAGATCGGTCTCCGATCGAAACGTCGAGTCTAATAAAATGTTTCTTTAAATGAAGCGTACCCTTCGCTCTATTATATATATATATATATATATATATATTTTATGTTTTTTATTCTTAAACACACTTTTAATTATACTATATTACCTTTTTTTTCTCCCTCTCTCTCTTTCCTTCCCTTTTCCTCCTTCCCTCATATCGCCCTCCAACTCTATTCCCCACCTCCCTACACCTCCATCATACCCAACAGGAAGCCCAACCAAAGGGCCTTCCCTCATCCCGCCTCGCCCTAATTTCTGCAACAAAAGTTTCCTCTATACTACAAAACGGGTGGGGGTCCTTTGACGAGGGCGGGGGGAGGGGAAAACACCTAGGAACAAAAGGGTGGGGGGCCTCTAATGTAATCTTTTTTAAGATCTTACAGTGTCCTACCCGTCCACCAAACATCTTCGCAAGAAACATCCAGGCAACACAAGCTTGGCTCCACCTGCTCCCTCCACACAGCAAAACCTTGGCCTCCACGACGATCCTGAGACGACCCCGAAGGCTACAGTAACTAACAATTGTTAGCAGCCAGAAGCATGTAAAACGCGATACAATTCCACTGAAGCATCTAATCCAGTAACTACAAATGTTATCAACAAGAACCATGTAAAACTCATATAACTGCACTCAAACATTTAATCAAATAAATCCGCTATGACTTGCCCGTTCCCGTGGCGGCGGCTGGGCTGGATAGTAGATAATTTTTTCTTCTTCTTTTTTTTTTCTCTTTCTATTTTAAATTTTTTATTGGAGCAATCCCTATTCATTTTTCTTACTATTGGTTTAAGCCCGTTATACCTAGTGGCACGGGCAGAGGCAAAATATTTTGTTTTTTTTTTTGGGAAGCCTCACCATATTATATGTCCCTATCTACTAAAATAAATAAATAAAAAGTTATATTAATAACAATATCTAAAAAACAACACACAAAAAAAGGGGGGGAGAATAAGTATAATACTAAGCTGCATTAGACGGCTAATTTCCAACAGCTGGTTGATAAAGTAACAATTTTAGGCTACATCTCGATTGTCCCATTTCCCTCTTTTCTCTTCCCTTCTTTCCCTTTACTCTGTTCTAAATTACTGTTCCCTTTTTCCCCATATTGAAAATGCTGGGAAGAATATTCTGAAGTGTTCAACTTTGTAAACCTAACCGTTTTTCTTCTTTTGCTTTTTGACCTACATGTTCCTCAATTTCTTCTTTTTTTTTTTACGTACCCTTTTTTCTTTTTTTTTTTGAAAGGCTGCGTGAATACGTTCCGATCTGTTTATTTTCTCGGTGGAGTGGCCTTCATTTATGACCCTATCTCTCCAGCTGTATTAACTTTCTTTTATTGTTTCTTTTTTTTTTCCATTCTTAAGTCTATGTTCAGAAAAACTGTTATTTTTAGCCTCCATGGCTTGATATATTCTAACAGCATATCAGCGTAACAGCGTAGGAATTTTATTCCAATGGGAAACTATTATGTAGCTAACTGCGGAACGTGCCGCCTCGGGGTTTGGGGAAGGTGACCCTCTGGGAAGTCCAGAAGAGTGATTGCTGGCTTGCCGTTTCATAAAGAATGGCCTAAATACTATATGGTTGACCCCAAATGAGTCTAACATGCTCCTCCCGAAGGGAGCTGACTCAAAGTGTCCTCAAGATGGGACTAGACCTCTGTTTCGATTAGTTGACCCTTGGTTGGGTAAGCTTGGCTTATGCTCTACCCGGAGGGAGCAGTTATCTTCAATCTCCACTTAGTGGAGGTGCTCAACCCGAAGGGAGCTTGTTCCTTTGATGGTCCCGTATCAGGGGCCGCTCAACCCGAAGGGAGCCATGCCATATGAGGTCGAAGGATGGGTATGATAGCCACCTCAATTGATACTATGAGTAACATTTTAGGGCAGTTTACACAAGTGAAGTCTGCTCAACCCAGAGGGAGCCGGTTGGAATTCCTTGACAGCCTGTCCTTTCCCCTTTGCCTCCGTCCGGCGACGAAATCGTAGTTTTTTTTTTTTTTTAAGCTGAGAGCGTTTTCTCATTTATCAATTTGGTCATTTCTTCTGTGATTATTAAAGCTTTTTGTTAGCTGCTATTTCCGCTTTGTTTCCAGTGCTGTTACGTGGGAGTGCTTCTTTAAGTTTTTTAGCTAATGCTCTCGTAATCCCACATTCTTTTATATAGTGATCGAATGCATCTGCTTCTTTGCCACAGGGGCAGTTTAGATTTCCAAAATTAAATCGTTTTAAGTAGTATGGAAATCTACCATGTCCGCTAATTGCCTGCGATATAAAATGATTAGCTGAGAAATTGCTTGGTATATGTTTAAGAGTCGGGATCCATTGATATACATATGTTTCTTTGCCTGAGCTCTGCCATTCTCTTTCCCATTTTCTTTGTGCCTCTTTATAGAATTCAGTTCTGACAAAATGTTTTGTTACTGGAACTGTTACTTCTCTTCCCTACGTTCGTGCTTTATTTGCGAGTTCATCTGCGATTTCGTTCCCTATAACACCTATAAGTTCCCTATAAGTTATTTTGTGCCGAGTTTGTTGATTAACTAAGTTCCTTATTTCGTCCACAAAGAAATTATCATTATAAGGGTTTTTAAGACCCTCCAATATTGAAAGGCTGTCTGTGATGATCTGGTAATGCTTGCACCCTGGTTTTCCTTCTATGTAAAGAAGTGCTTCTTTAATTCCTACTGCCTCGGCAATAAAATTATTCGAATATTTTGGCAGGGCAAATTGCTCAGAATCTATCACTTCGCCTTTCATCCCAAACACAATGAAGGCCGCTCCTACCGATGTTTCTGTTGCTGATCCATCTGTAAAAATTTGATAATCTGACATTTTAATTTGTTTGCTATATGAAACTCCCTTCCGTTTCGCCGGATGCACTGTCCATTTATCTATTCTTTGCACAATGGCCTCCCCTTCGAATCTTTGACCTTGCCATACAAATTCTTGCTTATTATTGATGACAGCTGGTTTTCTTTCTCAATTGTTAGGTGGACTGGAGTAATACCAGCCAGTATGTTTAATGCTACATTTGGGGTCGTTCTATAAGCTTTACAAATTTTCAGTAGTGGTATCCTTTGAATTGCCTTCAGTTTCCTACTTGTGTGTTCCCTATACCACACTGGAGGTCCATAAACTATGATTCTTTCAATTGCTCTTTTATATATCTGTCTTAGCTGTGTTGCTGACATTCCCCAATCAGGCCCAGTGAATTTTGCTATCCTTAACGTCAATTCTGTAACTTTCTCTTGAACTCGTTTCAGGTGCGGAAGGAATGATAAATTTTCATCAACAATTATTCCCAGGATTCTCAATTCTTTTACTCTCTGGATAGTCACATTATTTAGCCTTATTCGCGGTGGTCGCTTTTGATAATTTTGCTTTCCAATTAATATAAACTTGCATTTACCATAATTGAATTGTAAATGATTCAGTTCTGCCCACTTTGAGATTTCTCTTAGCGCTTCTTCACTTTTTTGTTCTAGTTTGAGCCTCAAACAACCACTTACTGTCACTGTAATATCATCCGAAAATGCTTGGATATTAAACTTCTCTGACCTTTCTAGTGTTAACAATTCTGCAATGATTAGATTCCAAAGGAGCAGGCTTAGAGGGGACCCTTGAGGGGATCCCTTCTGTAAGGCATACTGTACTTTAACGTTGTCTGCTTCATACTTTATTATTCTATTCCTTAACGTATCTAGAATTAGGTTTTTTATATTACTAGGGAACTTTACCTTGTCGAGTATAGGTTCTATGTTTTCTTCTTAAGTCTTTACATTTCTTGGTGTATATTCTCTCTGAGGTAACTCAATGCCATTGTTGCCGAAGTTTTGTGTTTAAACCCGAACTGTCTACTTGGAAGAAGATTGTTACTTGCTAGGTAGAAATATGCCCGATCATTTAATAATTTTTCCAGTATCTTTCCAAAGATGGAGTTAATAGCTATCGGTCGGAAGGAATTGCAACCGTCTGCTTTTTCATTGTTCTTTGGAATAAGTATTACTTTAGTTATTTTCCACATATCTGGGATAACCCCTAACCTAAATGCCGAATTAAATATGTTAATAAAAAATTGCTTTTGTTTTTTATACAATTCTTGAATGAAGTGTGTTCCTAGGTTGTCAGGGCCTGGTGCTATAAATTTCTTTAGTGTTGCCACTACGTGTCTGACCTCTTCTTCAGAGAACTCTATGTCCCATTGTGTTGCTGTTACCCTAATTCGACTACTACTCTCATTCCCACAATCGGGAAATGTCTGCCTGATGTCTGCCTCGTTATTAGTTTCTGCCTGTATTTCTTGACTGTTGTTGTCGACCACATCTTACAAATTTATCAGAATCCAGTCTACTGCCTCATATTCTGTTTTTGTGACATTCCCTGTTGGAGTTGTGATGCTAGGTATTATTATTGCTTTTTTAATCTTGTTGGCTGCTAGCTTGTATGGAAGCGTGAATGGATTCTTACTCGTTTGAGCACAGAGATCTTTCCATGATTTATTTTTTGCTTCATTTAAGTTTCTTAACGGCCTCTTTATAAATCTTCATATAAACATCTCTTATGTCTCCTTGAGCATGCTGATATCTTCTTCTGTGCGCATTTACTTTTTTCCTCTCCATCTCAAGTTCTGGCTTCCACCATACCTTTGCTTTTTCAGTTTTATTATTTATCTTCTTTGAGAATTTTTTGACTAAGTCTCCTACTTTGTTATAGAAGGTTTTAATTACCTCATTTAATTGATGTTTTGATTGTATGGGCTGGTGTCCCATTCCATTTGTCTTTGCTTAGTGCCTCCAAAAGCTTAAATTCTCCCATTTTTGTCAGTCTGATTTCATCCTTATGTCGTTCTGTGAAAAATTCCAGTTTTATGTACCTGTGATCACTTGCTGAGTGATCATCGAGAACTTCCCAAGTTTTGGTATTCGAATGGAGTTCGTTCGAAACAATTGGTAGATCTATCCAACTCTTTCCATTAGTAGTCTCGAATGTTGGCAGAGACTTATTTTGATTTAGTAACTTTAAGTTATTTGTGATAATAAATTCAGCCATCTGTATACCTTTATCATCAGTTTGTTTTCCTCCCCAAATATGATTTTTTGCATTGAAGTCTCCTGCAATGATAATGTTATGTGATGAATACTTTTCGATTACTTCTTCTATTTCTATTAAAGTTGGATTTAGTTCCTGAGTTGGTGGAATATAGCAATTGATACATAGAAGCTCCCTGTTGTACCAATTAATTTTCACCGCTACAATGTTTTGACTTAACTTTATAGAAAAAATTCCTATCTTTTCGTTATGCACTACTATTGCTGTTTTAGGGTTATTTAAACCTGCCAAGACTTTGTTTTATAGGAAAGCCAATTATTTTATTCTGTAGAGCATATGGTTCCTGAATAAAAGTTATGTCCTGTTTAAATTGACACTCCACATTACTTAAGTGCTGGGTTGCTTTAAACGATCTTGCTAAGTTGATTTGAATTACCTTCAGTGATCTCACCATTCTAGAACCTTGTTATTTTCTTTTTCCTAGTATTCGGCCTCGACTGACCGAACTAAAGGACCTGTTTCTCTGCTTCTTTCAATTGTGTACTTGCAATTTCTAGTTGCCTTCGTCCACAGGTGCGAATCCCATTATTCGTCGCCGTTGTTCGAAGCGTTCTTGAAATGTGGGGCATGCGCCATCCCACATCGAGTGATCCTTTTCTTTTATGCCCATTTCGAAGCATAGAGGGCACTTCAGGTGTTCGGCCGTGCATTCCTTGTAGAAGTGTGGTCCACTGCATTCTGTGCATCTAGGGCTCTCCGCCTTACAAAACTTCATTGTGTGCCCCAGCGATGCACATTTCGTGCATTTCTTCATTTTCATAGACTGCGCAGCAGTTCCATCCAATGTATGCTCTTCTTTTCTCCACTAAGTGTCTTGCGACACAGCGGTCACTAATGCGGATGGTCACGTTCTTGTGAGAGTCCTTCTCTCTTACGTATACTATTTTCATAGCCGCTTTCTCGCACTGCAGTTTGTTTTGCATGATTAGTTTGTCGATGATGTCCTCGTTAGGCACATCAGAACTAATCCCCACTACCTTTATTTCTGGCTGAACTCCTTCAGTGATCTTCAGGTTCCATTGCCGGCAGACAGTTTCACTTTCCATTTGATGTGTAGTGGTTATTTATTGTATGTACAAAAGGAAAGAAAAGATGTTTGCCAGCCCCGGTATCTGCTATCTTATATCTGAAGCACCTGAACTGGGGCGGCGGAAATAAAGGGATAGCGAGGAGAAGGTAGAGGAAATCAAAGAGGTGAGTGATAGGGAGAAAGAAAAGAGTAGGTAAAAATAAAAATAAAAATATACACTATGGCACAATATACAGTAGTTTGCTTGAGGCCCACCCGCAAATGTCTTAGGTCACTGAGTACTCGGCACGTCGGGCGGGCCTCCGCAATAGCTCCACGTCCAGGCAACTGTTCACTACGCACGCACTTGCACACTGTACAAAACACTGACGGCTGTCGTGGGCAATCAGCCGTTATTGTGGGAAATAGCACACGTGGAGCGTTCAGTCCCAGCGCGCACTATCTGGCGAGGTGAAATAGGCGGGTCATCAAGCCCGCCTGTTCGATGTACTCACACAAGCTCACGTGAGCTCGCTCGCGGGCGCGCACACAGCCCGGCGGCCACAGGAGCACAGCTACGCTGTCCGGGATTACCCCCTGCGCTCTGTAAGCCGCCAGCAACTCACGTCGTGGTTCGGCTAGCGCGGTGCAGCGCAGTAGAAGATGTTCGAGAGTTTCTACCTCGCCACAGCCGTCACACACGTCACTATTGGCAAGTCCGTGGCGCATCCGTCGTTCCCCAGGCCACACACATCCAATGCGTGCACGGAGGATCATTGCGCGTTGCAGCCGAGTCAGCGAGCGGCCGCTGACACTGTGAATGCGCTCACCTCTTGCAGTTTCAGTTTTTGCAGCCCCGTGATATTTCGGGCCGACACGACGACTCCATTTCTGATTGGTCGTAAAGAGACCTCGTTCAGTTCGAAGTCTTGAGATTTGAAAGACGTCTCCAGAGTCTGTCTGATCGTGGCTGGAGACTCCTCACTCCCCTGTTGTTCATTAATGATCAATGCTGCTTGCCCGCCTGGCTTAACCACATCTTGGCTCATTGCCTTAGCACTCCACTACTTTCCTCCTCTTTTCTAATGGATCTCTCTGTGAGGCTACCTTCCAAAAAACCTTTGCTTCGAATGCTTTCAGAGCCATTCTTTTCATTTTCTGGGTCATTTAGCAGTTTCCTGCTCGCTCGTGCTATATCTGCTCCTTCCTTTTGCAGCTCCAGAAGGTTGTTCATGAAGCTTGAATCGATGTCGACAACATCCGTCATATCCACGGCTTCGACATCCAGTTTAGAATGCTCCCAACCACCCCCTTGTGTCCTGGGACGGCTTCATTTGCCCCTCCATACTTGGCTCTGTGAAATGTTTTGCTCCTGCTGTCTTTCTTTTACTCTTGCGCTTTGCCATTAGATATTTACATATCCTATTTATTGGTTTATTTCTTTATTTTTCCTTTGTCGACAAGTGAATAACTAGATAGCATAGATGTCAGACCAAGCAATTTCACTATAAAAGGAATATTATTATTCAAAAACTTGAAATTTCTAGGCAATTATGCACAAACAAATGTCCCAAATGTGCTAGAACACCGACAAAGTCTAAAAAGCACACCAGAACCACTCTAGAGCCTTAAACAGCGATTCGGGGCAATTCCGCCAAATTTGGCGAATTTCGGCAGGGCAGTATAGTAACAATCAACTTCCTAAGGTGTCAAACAGAACAAGTTCAATAACTTCGGGACTATTAGTGCTAGAAAGTTGAAATTAACGGCGTCTTTTTGCTCTTATGTTTCTCGTTCAAATGATATATCACAATACTTATTTGCTGCAATGAGAAATTATTTACGAATAGTTTTTCCCGAAAAGTCAATTCAAAGGTAACACGTGCACAGTTTTCCGACGATAACTTTCCAAAAAATGAAATAATCGCTATCAGATAAGCACACACGTATTCCTCGCACTTCAAGGAATCTGAAAATATATAGCCTTATGACTCCGAAATAGATATTCAGATTATGAGGGCACTTTACTCTCCCGTACTGGTCAAAAAGGCCTAGCAAGGTGGCGGTTTGTTTACATGATAAAATTGTCCCTAACTTTAGAACAAATTGCTTAAAATGGATAAATAAGGTATCAAAATGATCGGAAAGACGACGCGATTAAGCTACGTGTACTTTAAGATGGTTAGAAAGAATTACCTAGTCGCTAACACCTAATGTGCGTTCAGTACATACCTGGGTGCTTTGTTTACATCTGACTCGGATAGAAAAACTTCTAATTTGAGAACTACTGGACGGATTTAGCTCAAATTTGAAACAGAGATGCGCTAGCACTTTATAAAAGAGGAGTACAAAGTCTTTTTACTCACTCCGGAGATTTTCCAGATGAAAAAGTCAAAAAAGTCTCCCGCAAGCTCCAGGCTGCCCCCACGGCCAGGAAACGCTTTCTTTTTTGTCTTTTTTTTTGAGTGAAACTAAATGCTTTCATAAGTTCCCAGTTTTTGAGCTTTTTCAGAAGGGAATTCAATACTCGGAAGGCGGAGCGATTAACTACAACTTCAAGCGCCCCAACAGGACCAACAGAGATGCAAGATACATGGTAGAAGAACAAATGGTAGCGTAACTCCCATAGAAGCCTGCGTGTCGACTCTGAGCGAGGCTTTAGTTTCCCAGCGCCCCCTGCGAACTGTGAGGCACAACAAACACGTGACGTTGCGTGTGACGTCACAGGGACGTGATTTTGGCGGGGAATTTGATCGTCTTTTTACTTGTAAACGAAAAACAAGGCCAACGATGACGGAGGCAGAACGATGCTCAGATAAGGCAGAAAATGGACACCGTAACTGTTCAGCCAACTTGACATGGATTTGTACAGTCAAGTTTTACGTTAACTGAAATGTTACGGCATCTTTCACCACCTTATCATAGCATCGTTCTGCCTCCGTCGTCGTTAGCCTAGTCTTTCATCGCGCGTCATGTAAACGCATTCTGGGGCTTCGGCAAGCACATGGATAGAATCACATGGCTTGAGGCATTTCACTAAGGGCATAAATGAGTGAAGCTGTGCTGCATAGAAAGCCAGGCTTTATTAATTCACGATTACTTACATGGACGATTCACGACAATGAAATCTTTAAGTGTAGGAAAGCGACCACCGCTCATTCGTCACGGTCTTCATGAAATCCTCGTGATAACAAAATGACCTCAGCGTAGGTCTCCTAACGAGACGCGGTGAGATTATAAAAGGGTAAAAATCTTGCTAACAAAGTACATATCAGTGTCAAAGAACGACAAAAACAAACGAACGGAATAACTAACGCTAGCGCTAGAACGCCAACCTGTAAGAGCTCAGGTAAGCAATTCAAATTGGGATTACTAGTATTTAGAAGTTAATGCGGCTGAGAAGTCAAAATATCTACGATATAGCTTTTCTCCAATAAATCTCGCCCTGTTCATGATTCCATTATTTTACTCGCGCTTCATTTGCCACTGAGAGGAGTCAATGTGGTTACAAATTTACAACTTAAGCATTTAACATGTTCATGAGAAAGATCCCATTGACAATAGGAACATCACTGTAATAACAGCTAAAGCACGTTCAGCGAACGTTGGTGCGGTAATACGACGCAGTAAGCAAAACACGCAGCAAAGGGAGCGGAACGGAAGGCTTTGAGCAATGCGACACGCATCTTGGGGGCAATAAAATCTCACCTTCACCGTTCAATTAAAACATGCAGCGATACGCCGCTCATGCAGACGTGTATCCGTAAAACAATTAAGCCACCACTTTTGCGACATGCCTGGGAGGCCGAGCCGAACCGCCGAGCTGTGACGCAGCATTGTCCCATCGTCCGGAAATGCGCACATGCAGCGGCAATCAGTTTCTCATCGAGCACACACAGTCTTCGCCTTGCTGTAAAGCTCTACCACAACCAGCATAATAAAATACTGACTGTTTGTTACAGATATCCCACTCTGTACGCAGCGCGCAGCGATGAATGTTGAACCGGGGCCGATGACGCACCCATCCCGCGGAAGAAAAAAGCCGCCATGTCTGAGCTTTGGGTAACTACGCAGCGCATAATAAGTGGCCGAGAGAGGCCGTTAGAAACAAGTTAAAATATTATTAAAAATGTGACACGTTTTTTCTTACGCAAGAAACAAAAACTGCATTCATTCCTGAGTGAGAATATTATGTTTACTTTCTAGTTCTTTGGAGTTCTGGCAGATCTTATTTTCTGTGAGCTAGTAATTTACCTCACAGTTCGCAGGAGCCCTCATCATCGAGTTGATGCCGCTGGCAGTAGGCAGCTGCACGCGTTTTCTTCCAAGTTGCGCGACCAGTTGTACATTGACCTTGCAAGATATTTGTACGTCAAGATAACAAGAATAGTTGTGTAATAAGGTAGAAAATAAATACCGCTGAGCCGGGCCCCCCTCGGCTGTGGTTTCGCTGATGGTGGTAGATCCCCCCCCCCCCCCTTTTTTTTTGTTTCTGCAATGCAAAATTATTTTCTTTACCCTTTTATTTATATTTTATTGGTTTAAGCCCGTTGTGCTTTATGCGGTGCGGGCCGGGCACAATTATTTTTTCCTTCTTTTTATTCGCCCACCCTGATTCTTGTCCCTATCTACTCACTCTCCTTCCGGCCGCCGCCACGGACGGACGCACGCTCCCAAGCCCGCCAGCCTGAGTGAGTCTTGGTCTTACGGCCACACATTTTCCTCTATATCTTTTAAAATTTTTGTCGTAGCTCAGTTAAAGTTACACCATTGTGTAGATATTTTCATACCGCAGAGTGTCATACAATTTTTATTTTGATCCGATCAGTAATAATTAATTTACAGCCTAAAAACTGAAAATCCCGCCAAATTTTTTTTAAAATTTTCCAACTTAATCTTAACCTCCCGCTCGTTACACCTAACACTTAGAGCTCACATAAACACTCCTACATAACCGCTAAGGTCCCTCCTTCAACTCTTCCGCGAGTCTAAACCAGACAAACAAGCCTAACATATTTAAATACTTCATTAATTGAAGCACCTAATTAGAAAAAGAAATACAAATAATCACCTTTTAAATAACTACACCAGGCAAATAATAACTTCAATAGATTCCCCTCGTCACCCCCATTCCAACGACACCCCCATTAACCTTCTCACCTTAATATTTAACAAGATATCAATTAAAACCTCAAATTTCTTTTTTCCCCCACGTGCATATCTAACTTTTAAACCAAGAAATATACAGCGTCCATAATCACATATCCTTAAAGCTCAACTTCTTCTGAACGAAACAACACTAAACTCGCACAAATCCACCCACACAATCCAAACTTACACTATTTTTTCCAAAATTTTCAATTTCGGACCTAGTCACACAACACGTGTTTACCTAACTTCCAAACCAACAACTACACGACGTCAATAATTGCATATTCTTAAAGTTCAACTTCTTTCGAACAAAACAACACTTAACTCGCACAAATCGCCCCACACAATACAAATCTACACTATTTCGGCCAAAGATTTAATTTGGTGGGAAAAGCCAATTGGAAAAATAAAAAGTGGGCACGGTAACGCATCTTTGTCCGAAGGGCTCAACGAGCACAGAGGGTGGGCTCGCCTCGAAGAGCTGTTTTATTGTTCATAAAGGTGAAAAGCAGTAGAAGTGCCCAAGTGGTGGCCTTTATATACACATCCTAAAGGATGTGATAGAAATAAATCACACAGACACAAGCAGAAAAATAAATGAATGAATAATAAATAGTGGAAAATATAAAAACAAATAAATAAAAATTAAAATTATAAAACAAATAATACAGAAATAATAAATGAAATAAAAAATAAAAGAAGTACACAAAATTGAGAAAGAGAAAAAATAAGTATTATACATGAAAGAAAATTGAATAGAATAAAGGATAAAAAAAAACCGACACAAGGTGTTTCTTTATTTGTCATGAAATGGTCATTAATACAGATGTAGAAGAGAAAACTGTACAAAGAGATATGTGTCATGAGACAATAACTAAGAGAAGTAGAGCATGCAATGGCAGTTACAAATATACAATCAAGAAGTTTTAGTGTGTATATACAAATTATATACGTTATATACATTCTAGTTATGTGCAGAGAATTAAAGATCTGATATGTACCGAAAAGGAAAGAAAAGAGAAGAAAGTAGAAAAGATAAATGAATCATAAACTGTTTATAAGAAAGGGACGTTTGCATTTATTGTAATTTAAACTACATTTTCCGTTCTGGAAAGGGCTAACATGATTGTCCGCCTCAATTGGCCTGTGTGGCCCATCCCAGAAAAGGGAAAATGCAGATTAGTCAGGTCCTGTGTGTCCGTCTGTATTCTGGCAAATTTTCACTGATGAGTGCAACCACTTTTAACAAAAGGGCACAGCATTTTTTGTTATCTAGCCAATCTCTCCAATGTAATGTCGTTTGGTCGTCAGCAAGGTTGCGAGGTAGACGTGATGTTACGTCAGGTGTAATGGGACAGTTATTGGTGTAATGATGGACGTTACCATCAGGGTGACCGCACGGACATTGAGGCGATGTTGTTATACCAAAACGATTGAAATAAGCCGGAAAGCGGCTGTGTCCTGTCAAAAGTGTAACGAGTGGTTTCCCCCCAGGAAATGTTTTTGGAATGTTAAAAACTTTCGGAATTCAATCATAAATTACAGTGCCCTGATTGTTCTTCCGCCACCAGGTCTGCCATTGCGCTTTGACGGAATGTTTGAAGGCGTTGCGTACAGAAATTTTGGATGTTGAAGAATGTCTAATTCTTGTGTATTTATACGCCTGAGAAGCAATGGTATCTGCTATTTCATTTCCTAAAATGCCCCTGTGGAACATGAAACATGAAATGAAACATGAAACATGAAACAGGAATATGAAATAGCTTTACGGGACGGTCAGAGGCGACAGTTCTTAAAAGAGATTTGATAGTATAGATTTCTGGGTCCGATATGAGATAGTTCGAAAGGGCATTCAGTACCGAGAGAGAATCTGTATAAATATATACAGGTGATATTCCTCTCTGATCTTTTAAATACCGTAATGCCTCCTCGAGCGCTATTTTTTTTGGCGCAATACGCGCTATTAGCCAATTCGACCCGAAACCGGCCTACTGCTAATATTCGGCCGGTTTGTGTAAGAGCAACGAATGCAGCACCTGCAGCCGTGGAGGTATATGCCATCCGTGAAGACATGAAGCGCCGCTGCAGCCATGTCCAAACGAACGTGCTCAAATGAAGTGACCTCCGACGGATGCTGAAGAGCCTCATCAAAAGGCGATGCCATTTCAGAAGCGAGGAACGTTTTTTGTCCAAATGGGGTATCTGATCTTAATACGAATAGTCTAAACATTGCGTTTAACCTGTCTAGGTCAAACTGCAGAGGAGGAGCATGCATTAAAATTTGGAGCGCCCTCGTGCTCGTTACGGAGTAGGCTCCCGTCAACGCCATTAACGGGGCCCGCTGCACAGTTATTAACCTAGCACGAAGTCCTAAGTGGGGACACTCAGTCCACCACACAGGGGACGCATAAGTGAGAGTGGGCAGAATGACTTGTTTATATAATGCTCTGAGCTGCTCCGGTGGCAGAGTGCCGCTCATGCGCAAGAGAGTTGCAAGCATCTTGGAATGCTCTTTGAGGTATTCGCCATGGGCTATGAACGACAAGGTGCAATCAATGAAGACGCCGAGCACCCGGATAGCTGGTCTGAACTTAAGACAGACGCCATCCAGTCGAACGGTTGGTGGAGTACGCCCCATGCCTCCCCTAGGAGGTGTGATTAGGACGCACTCGGTCTTCTGTGCACAGATAGTGACTCTTGCCGTCTTCGCCCATGTCGTCACTCGTCCGAGTGCATCCTCCGCCAAAGTCTGTAAAACTCTCCTGCTATCGCTTCGAGCAGCTCGAAGCGATAGGACTTGAGCTCGAAGTGAGTGTAAGTACCGCCCCAATCCAAAGTCTCACTCCTGACACTGTTGGAGAATAAATGCAAAAATAAAGCGGAGTGAGAAAATGCCTGCACCTGCGGGCTTAAGCCACTCAAAATAAAATGAATTGGGCCCAGTCGGCCAAGAATTTTAATTTGGTGGAAAAAAGCCAGTTGAAAAAATAAACAGTGGCACGGTAACACATCTGTGTTCGAAGGCACAGAGGGTGGGCAATCGTCGCAGAGCTGGTTTATTAATTTTCGTCGGGATGATAATTCAATAAATGTGCCCAGGGACACATACATGCACATGTCAAAATTATACTTAGAAGGCAACACACACAGGCAACACAGCAATTTAGTTTGATATTCCCTTTGAAGTGACCTGATCTTTTTGTAGAATTCGCTTACTACATTTTTCTATATATTCAACAGAATTTAGTTCATGATGTTGTTCAAACCATTTATCTTCCTTTAATTCCTTGAGTACTCTTTGTTCTCCCTTCATAGTTAAATGAAATGTTACTGGTTGTTCTACTTTTTCTATTACTATTTGAATGTATCTATGGTCACTATCATTGGCATGTTTTAGAACTTTTGAACTTTTAATTGAACTGCTTAATGGTTGATTCACTAGGGTTAAATCTGTCCATCCTTTGGCTCTACTTGTTTTAAATGTGGGTGGTGAATGCCTTTCGTTTAAAATTATAAGGTCATTACGTATTACAAATTCACAAGTTTCATTTCCTCTCTGATCATTTACTTTGCTTCCCCATATGACATTTTTTGCGTTGAATTCTCCCATTTCTAAGATCTCCTGTTTTTGAATGGCGCTATATCTAATTCAATTTTGAGTAAAATTGGTATGATATCTTCATTTGGGGGACAGTATACACTTGCTACAATAATTTTCTTTCTCCCCTTAATTATTCGAGCTATTACTACTTTTTCTTCTACCTTAATTGGGAAAACGTATATTATCTTGGTGTACAATTGTTGCCTTTGGCTTTTTACTGTTTGCTACTATTTTATGTTTTATCGGAAATGGAATTATTTTGTCGTTCAAAATGTACGGTTCCTGAATTACTGAGATATCGTGAGAAAGTCATTTTTAAAATCTTTCAATGATTGATTCGCTTTAAATCATCGTGCCAAGTAGATTTGTATTATTGTTATTGTTTCTTTGTTTCCTTTTTGCGTTAATTGCAATTGCCCTCTTTGATTTTCAAGATCTTGTTCCAGAGTGTTGTCTGCCATGGTGGTTGCAGTGGTTTGTCTTCCTAGTTCAGCCTTGCCAAAATCCTTTCTTTTTCTTCTTCTACCTTCTTCTGGTAGCATGGGCATGAATAAGCCAACAACGGGTGATTGCAATCCTCTGCATCATATCCCGCTTGCCGGCAGGCTAAGCAAAAAGACTCACGTTCGCACTCGTTTGCAATGTGTCCTGGTTTTGAACAGTTTATGCACCTAGCTGGTGCCTTGCAGAACCTGTCTGCGTGTTCCAGACATGGGCATTTTGAACATTTTGTGACAAATATGCTGTCACCTTTCCCATCCGATGTTTACATGCGTGCGACCTTCTAGTGCTTCGTATGCACGTTTGTTGACAGCGATTATGGCTGTTCTTCCTCTTCGTCCATCCCTAATTCCTTTCACTTGCATATCTTCTTTTTTGCACTTGATGTTGTTTTGCGTTATGATAGTTTCCACAAGGTCTTCATCGTCAATGTCGCCTTCTATTCCCACGATCTTGATTTCCAGTCGTCGTCCCTTGAGTTCTTTCACTTGCAGATCTTTCGTTGCTTCATTTTCTTTCACCATCTTGGCGATTGTCTCAAGAGACTGCTGATGTGATGAAACCACCAGTACTCCTTCCCTGCTTGTCCTCAGGGAGGTTTCCTTGATGGCCAGCTCCACAGGGTTGATGTTGCGTTTTATGTCTTCGAGAATTCTTTCCTTCCTTTTTGTCGTTGAAGTTATGATTAATGCTCTTGTCTGGCTTTGTTTTTGGTTTCCTTTTTGTTCCTTTTCTTCATTTTCCTTCACGATGTCAGCATAGGATGGCCCTCCTTGGGTTCTTGCTCTACACTCTGCCAAATTCGGGTTAAGCCCAAACGAGTTGTTTGCAGTCCGGCTGAGCCTACACTCCTGATGTTGTTAATTAATCTTCCTCACTTCTTCGGGCATAGCCCAAACTATCTTCTTGTCCTTCACCTTCTTAATTTAAGTGCCCACTGCAGCAATTACCTTATTGTGCGCGCATCCCAACACCCTGTGGTGTCTGCTTGGGTGACGAAGGGTTAACTTCAAATGTTGTGAAATCTTCACTTGCGTTGTGCCACACTGTAACAACTTTTCCTGGATAGTTTCTTCTTCCTAATTCCAAATCTGAATAAAACAATTTTTCCGCTAATTTTGACGGATTTTTAGTGGTATCTTATAACACTGTAGTTCAGGCAACCCTGTGCTCCATTGTTTTTCTTCTATATCTAATATCTCGATAACCAGTAATGATAGACAAAATCTGATTTCACTTTTGGATAGCCTTTTCTCAGCCTTTTAAAATGATGTACTATTATACTTTTCTGTGGCTTCACTATTCACGAAGTTATTCAACTTTATGTCGCGCCATTTATCCTGCCGAGGAACGAGCCCCCTACTCCCATGGCAAGATGGTATTTTAGCTTATATCTTCTATTTTAGGCTATCGAAGGTCTGTGTTTTTGTTATTTGAGACTCCCTATCACTTTCTGATTCGCTGACCAATTTTAGACCGCGGGCGCCCTTATTTTTCTAGCTTCGAGTACCTTTCCACGGCGGCTTGCATTGGAGGAAGGAAACAACTTAGGAGAGGCCCTTGCCATTCCCAATGCATTGGAGAAAGTGTGGCGGAAGTGACGTCAAAATTTAGGGTTAGCCAAGTCGGGCCATTAGCAACGGCGACGCGTTGCTATGAAAACTCGGGCCACTAGCAACAGCGTTGCTAAGGGCCCTAGGTACGTGAGCGTCGCGGAGAAAAGGTAAAGGAGGAGGAGAGACATTGCAGCGTCCGGTCGCGGCGCGGCCGCGCCGGCTTAAAAAAAATGACGTCAGGGCCTCTCCTAAGCTTTCCTTCCTCCATGGCGGCTTGAGTTCGATTAGGGTTAGTTTGTTTACAACTTGTTCAGGGACGTTTTTGGTGATATTTTCCGAATTACTGGGCGGATTTTCACGCGGTTTGTTTTTGGATGATCGCCAACACTTTTCGAAAGAGAAATGTGGAAGGAAATTGCCGGACTCACTCGTTTGCAGGTTGAAAATTGCAAAAAACGCCGCAGCTCGGCCGCTAGCAGCCGCACAGCCAGGAGACACCGATGATGATAGTAGACAGATGTAGTTTGAGGTGAAGAGATCACCTCTCCCGTACCACAGATGTATCGCGGGGAGAAGTGAGTCAATTGAAAATAAAATAAAACGCTATAGAACCAAAAGGATATTTTTGTAAAATAATGAAAGAATATGAAAGGGGGTAAGGGGATAGGGAGGTAAAGTGGGAAAGAGTGGGTAGGCTACCATCAGCGATCCCCCGGCCCAGGGAACGGTCGCGGCGCCACCAGAAAATTTTATTGTTTTCCCTTTTTTTTTCTTACAAAATTATTCTTCTTCTTTACTGTTCTTCTTTCTTCTGTCTTGGACTGTCCTCTTGTACTTCTTTCTTCTGATTTGGTTTTTGGATTGCTGTGGTCCTCCTGACGGTTGTTTTCTTTTTTTGTGTGGGTGTGTGTGTGTTGGTCAAGGACTGCACATGTGTGTGGGCATCATACGGGCTGGCACAGATGTACCCACCATGCTTGGTCTAAGAGGCCCGCATGATTTCCACACTGGAGTTAGTCAGAATTTCCTAGAATGGTTTGTATCATTTCTTTTAATATGGTGGTGGTTCCTGTTTTTTTAATTATTTCTGGTTTTCTTCTGGAGATATCCTTTCCTAACATTTGTGTTAATTTTTTCCTTTGTGTCTTTGTGATCTCGCATAGTTTCAGATAATGGTCGAAGTCTTCTCCATCTATTCCACATTTACATTTAATGTTATTTCTGATATTAAATCTGTCTAGATAGAATGGAAAGCGGCCGTGGCCTGTGAGTGCTTGGGATATGTAGTGATCTGTAGTGAAATGTGCTGGAATATGTTTTATATTTTTAATCTAATGATACAGTTGGGAGTTTTTACCTTCATTTTTCCATATATCGTTCCATTTAGCTGTGATTTCTTTTTTCAGTTGAAGTTCGATGAAGTGTTTTGTTATTGGAATTTGCAATATGCTTCCATTTTTTGCGGCAGATTTAGCAAGTTCATCTGCCTTCTCATTTCCAATACATCCCTGGTGCCCTCTTCTGAAACAGTGTGATTTCGTATTCTTTTGTCTGTTGAAGCTTTTGTTTAATCTCATTTATGAAGAAATGATTATTACTGTTTTTCAATCCATTTAATGTACTTAGGCTATCTGTAATTACGAAATGTTTGGTGTCCTTTTCCTGTGTTAAAATGTAGGCTATTGCTTCCTTGATGGTCACTGCTGCTTCAAAATTGCTGCTGTAGTTGGGAAGTTTATATTATTGTTCAAAGAAAATGGAATTGTTGTTATCGTACATAACGTATGCTGCTCCTGTGTTATTGTCTGTTTTTGAGCCATCAGTATGCTCTTCTGGATTGAATTCCTCATAAACATATTTAACCTTTTGTGTTGGATGATAATACCAATTGTCCACTCTGACTGCTGTCTCTCTTCCTGGACTTTCTTGGAGATTGCCTCCAGCGATTCGGGATGCTGTGAGACCACAACGACCCCATCTCGTCCCGTCCTCATGGTGGTATCTTGCAACTGGAGCTCCACTGGGTCAAGTCGTCTTTTCAGTTCCTCCAGAATTGCTTCCTTCCTTTTGTGTTCCGACGTGATGATGATTGCCTTGTACTCCTTTTCCAGTGGGAATCTCGTTAATCCATTCATGCGCGTCACTAATTAGATGACGAGGCATTTGGCTAAAAAAAACAGTTTCTCCTGCCAGCGCAAAGCTAACAAAAGTGGGTTGTGGCCGCTACAGGGCTTCGCATCACCGAGACCGGAGCAGCGGGGCCGTAGCCCCACTGCGTTTGGCAAGTGAGCAGCTTCGGCTCCATGAGGTGCGTTTAGCTACCTATTGGAGGGAAAAGATATAAATAAATGTTACAACCACAAAGATGGAAAAAGTAGCGGCCGACTAATACACTAAGGAATAAAGAGGAAAAGAACCCAACGCAAGCCGGAGCAAGGAAAATAGAAGAAAAAAAAAAGTATTAGAGAGCCCCCCCCCCCTCCCCACGCCCTTGCAGTCGAGCGCGCTGCAGATCGTTTTCTTAGTAAACCTTTCAAGGCAGATGAGGCTTCCCAGAAGGACACGGGAGGAAAGCCAGATCAGGTCAAATTTGGCGAGTCCCAGGGCTTTGCCTGCTTCACTTGTAGCAGGGCAAAGCATACCTCTCGCTCCAAACGCCATACCAAATACTTGGAATTTCTTGGCAGTTGTAAATTTAGAACGTAGAGTCGAATATTTCTTTATTTTGTCTCTACATTTGCTGGTAAGGACGCCCTCATTGGCATCCCATTTATTTTGTCTCTACATTTGCTGGTAAGGACGCCCTCATTGGCATCTCATGCCACAGCAACATCGACAATGAGGGTTTCATGGGGCATTTCAACAACGAGATCCGGTTTAAGGCGGGTGCCTGAGCTGGTGGTGAAGACTGGCTCTTCTCGGACTGTTGCATTCGGGAGCTTCTCTTTGGTCAGCCAAGCGATTTGCTTGGCGATGTAGTTGTGGCGTTCTTTATGGGGGAGGTCAATTGACTCGCATTCCTGCAAGATATGGAAGGATGTTTCTTTGCGAAGGCCACACCTACGGCAGAGTTGAGCAGTGGGATCGGAACTTTGTTTATTGGTTAAAGACCAGGTTGGATACAGATTCGTTCTGAGGCGAAGAGCTCTAATTCTATCTCCATCGCACAAGAGTTTCGAGTTGTACCCAAGCCAGGCGTTTGCCTGGGCTTGCTGCTGGTGGGCGAAGAGAACTTTATTTTCATATCGAGTGCTATAATTGTTCCATCATTTATCGCCACCCCGCTTTAGTGCAGCTTCAACAGACTTTATTTATTTATTGATTTATTTCAAAATACTGCAGGCCAATATTTTGGCCCAGGCAGGAGTGGATATACAAGGCATTAAAACAAAAAATAAAAATAAAAATCAAAACACGGGATTAGAGTAAATGAACAAGTCAACAAAATACAACACTGCATCATTCAAAAAAATGTAACTCTAGAGCTTTAATGAAATTGGAAGACTGGAGAATGGCCTCAGGAAGACAGTTCCAGTCGGAAATGGTCCGTGGAAAAAAGCTGTGCTTGAAAGAGTCAGTCCTTGCAAAAATGGGTTCTAGCAGGTTACTTCTTGAATGATGTGTCCTGCGCGACAATTGTTTAAGAATTTCAGGGCGAGGTATGTTTAATTTGTGTGTTGAGAGGTTGTGCATAAACAATAAACGGGACATTTTTCTGCGTAGTTCAAGTAGTGGAATATGGTTATCTTTCATTAGTGTAGTAGGTGAGTCTGACCTCTTGTATTTACTGTAAATGAACCTAACCGCTTTCCTTTGCACCATCTCTATTTTATGTATGTCTTTTTTAAATAGGGATTCCATAAAACTGAAGCATGTTCTAATTTAGACCTAATAAATGATGTGTATGCAAGAAGTTTGAGTTTACTTGGAGCATCATTAAGTTTCCGCCTCAAGTAGCACAGCTTGGAAAATGCGGAGGAAAAAATGTCGGAAATATGAGAAGACCAAGTTAAATCATGAGTTAAGGTTACCCCTAAATATTTATAATGTGTAGTCTCCTCAATTAAATGATTAAGCAGGCTGTAAGAGAAATGACTGATATGTTTTTTACGTGAAATTCGCAATAGGACTGTTTTGTCGAGGTTTAATTTCATAACCCATTTAAGACACCATTGGTGAACAGCTAATAGCGAATTTTGCAAGGTGTAGTGATCGTTGGGCTCATTTATGGTCTTAAAAAGTATGCAGTCATCTGCAAAAAGCCTTAAAGAGACATTATCAGGAAGAGAAACAGACAGATCATTAATATAAATTATGAAAAGCAGCGGTCCTAACACGCTCCCTTGGGGTACACCTGATGTGACTGGAAGCTCGTTTGATTTGAAACCATTAACCTCTACGTATTGTTTCCTGTTTGTAAGATAAGCATTAATCCAATTAACAAGGTAGTTAGGGACGCCGATACTTACTAATTTATAATTGAGTTTACTATGGGAAACTGTGTCAAAGGCCTTGCAGAAGTCTAAAATGAGGACATCAATCTGCCCAGATTTATCGAGAACTACTTGAAATTCATTAACTGTAGTTACCAACTGCGTGACAGTGGACATACCCTTTCTGAAGCCGTGTTGCAAGGAGGATAAAATGTTATTTTCAGCTAGAAAGGAGTTAAGATAACCAGAGACTATGTGTTCTAATAACTTGCAACAAGAAGAAGTGATAGAAATTGGACGGTAATTAGAAATGGTTAGCTTATCGCCTTTCTTATGAATTGGAACAACACGGGCCATTCTCCAGTCTTCCGGCACTTCACCAGAAAGTAAAGAAACTTGAAAGATTTTTGCTAAAAACTCGCATAATTGCGCCGCAAAACGTTTAAGAAACACATTTGAGAGCCCATCAGGGCCCGCAGATTTTTTATCGCCGAGTTTACGCAGCATAGACAGAACACCATTTACAGAAATATTTGGTATGTTACCTTGGTCTTCAATTCGAACTCTAGCTGTGGTTGCCGTCACCGTTAGAAACACGCTTTGAAAGTACTGGTTAAAACCTTGTGCTATTTTCGTGCAGTCGGTGACAATGTCATTATCAATGCGAACCTTACTCAACTGCTCAACCTTTCGATTTAGAAAATTCCAAAATTTCTGGGGGTCACTTCTGATGAATTCTGGGAGCGTCGTATTGAAATAATGAGACCTCGCTAGTTTTAATTTTGAGGCAAGTTTCTGTTTCAAAACTTGGAAGTGCTGTAAGGAAGCTGTTTTTTTCTTCCTACATCGCTTCACTTTGCGCTTGATTTGAACAATTTCACGAGATACCCAAGGATTGTGACGGTGAGTGCGAACCTTTCTAAGCGGAACGAAATGTTCAGTACAGTACTGCACTGCATTCTTGAAATGCAGCCATAAGCTATGAACGTCATTCCCGCCACAGCTGTTCAACAGTGATTGTAAGGCGTCGATAACTGCATTATCATCAGCACGAGCGTAGTCCTTTATCAATTTAACTGGACGCATCCCGGAAGCAGTAGGCGAAGTACAAGAAAACTGTAATAGACGATGATCAGAGATTCCCGGTTCAACATCAAGCACTCCATCAAAAAAGGTTTCGCTAACAAAGAATAGGTCAAGAACAGATGACTCTCTGGTGTATTCACGAACAGCTTGCTTAAGGTTTAATGAGAACATAATATCTAAAATAACATCACATGAGGCACATATGCCATACGACGGTTTGTCCCAGTCGATGGCAGGGAGGTTGAAATCACCGGTAAGCATTAAATTCCGACTCTGGTAATGCATTAAACGATCGAAAAGGCCAGACATAAAATCATCCGTAGCATCAGGTGGGCGATACACAGCACAAAGGTAAAAGGTGAAGCCATGTGTTATCAGGCGCAAAAACAAGCTTTCATGCTGATCAATTTGATCAAGGAGCATTACGTTCACTTCACGCTTTGCAATCACAGCAACCCCTCCACCACGTGAACCGCGATCACGTCTGTATATGACGTAGCCCGGAGACACAATTTCTTCGTCAAATATACCACTGTGCAACCACGTCTCGGTTATAACCAGTAGATGGGGATCATATCAAGCCTATCTAATTTATTCACAATGCTCCTGGCGTTCAAAGATATGACACGTAATTGGCTATGTTCAGGTGGACGTTTCGCCTGACTACCAAGGGAATTTCTAACGGTATTCTCTATCTTTTTAGTTTGATGATGAGTACTAAGGGCGTTGAAAGACGACCGAGCTGAACTGGCAGCTTGTCAAGTAGAAGCATGAGCACATTTCCTTCGCGGACGCCCGGCACTTTTCATCAATTCAGAGGTTGCTGCTGCATCACTCTGAGAGCTATGACCAATATCATGTGAACCGGCATGACTTACTTTATACCTTCGGTTTTTCTTTTCATCCCAAGCATACACCACTTGATTGACAACTAATTTGTCATACTTGAGGTACACTTTATCTTCAGGCTTCTTAACATCCTTAACAGTAGCCCATAGTAGTTTTCTCGTTTTCCGTAGCCTAGGCGAGAAGTCCTCTGAAATGGACGTTTGGGAACCCTTCAATTTTGAATCATTCCGGAGAACCTCTTCTTTTTCAGCGAAATCAAAGAACCTCATAATCACGGGACGTTTTTTATCTTCAGCTTTCTTTCCCAAGCGGTGTATCCTCTCCAAACTGCTTACTTTGATTTCAAGTTTACCTTCAATGATTTCGGTTAGAACATGCTTCCTAAGGTCATCTACTGTTTCTGTTTATGACTCTTCAATGCCATAAATGAGTAGGTTGTTTCGACGAGAGTAGTTCTCAAGATAGTCCACCTTTGTTCTTAGCGAAACTATGTCCCTGTTCAATTCTGCCAACGAGTGCTCACAGGCTTCAACCCTTTGAGCTGTTTTTGATAGTACTTCCAGTTTGCTTTCAATTGAAGCAAGTCTCTGATTTGTCTCTGATATATGTAGGTCAAGTTTTGCTCCTAGAGATTGTAGTTCGCATGAAGAAACCTTTTGATAAATAAATAAATAAATAAATAAATAAATAAATAAATAAATAAATAAATAAATAAATAAATAAATAAATAAATAAATAAATAAATAAATAAACTTGTTGCGATTCTTTAGCAGCTATGTGCAAACTTGAATCGCATTTCTGAGCCTAACCCGCGCAAGCTTGAGTGACACCTATTTGCACATCATGCCTAAAATTGCCTGTAAGGCGTTGTGTGTATTAACTTGTTGCGATTCTTTAGCCGCTCTGTGCAAACTTGAATCGCATTTCTGAGCCTAACACGCGCAATCTTGAGTGACCCCTATTAGCACATCATGCCTAAAAGTGCCTCTAAGTTGTTGTGTGTATTGCGATTCGCGATTCGTTTTAGCCGCTACGTGCAAACTCGAATCGCATTTCTGAGCCTAACCCGCGCAAGCTTGTTTGACACCTATTTGCACATCATGCCTAAAAGTGCCTGTAAGGCGTTGTGTGCATTAACTTGTTGCGATTCGTTTTAGCCGCTATGTGCAAACTTGAATCGCAGTTGTGAGCCTAACCCGCGCAAGCTTGAGTGACACCTATTTGCACATCATGCCTAAAAGTGCCTGTAAGGCGTTGCGTGTATTAACTTGTTGCGATTCGTTTTAGCCGCTATGTGCAATCTTGAATCGCAGTTCCGAGCCTAACGCGCGCAAGCTTGAGTGACGCCTATTTGCACATCATGCCTAAAAGTACCTGTAAGGCTTTGTGTGTATTGTTGTGAGCCTAACCTGCGCAAGCTTGAGTGACACCTATTTGCCATTCATGCCTAAAAGTGCCTGTAAGGCATTGTGTGTATTAACTTGTTGCGATTCTTTAGCAGCTATGTGCAAACTTGAATCGCATTTCTGAGCCTAACCCGCGCAAGCTTGAGTGACACCTATTTGCACATCATGCCTAAAAGTGCCTGTAAGGCGTTGTGTGTATTAACTTGTTGCGATTCTTTAGCCGCTATGTGCAAACTTGAATCGCATTTCTGAGCCTAACGCGCGCAAGCTTGAGTGACCCCTATTTGCACATCATGCCTAAAAGTGCCTGTAAGGTGTTGTGTGTTAACTTGTTGCGATTCGTTTTAGCCGCTATATGCAAATTTGAATCGCAGTTCTGAGCCTAACCCGCGCAAGCTTGTGTGACACCTATTTGCACATCATGCCTAAAAGTGCCTGTAAGGCGTTGTGTGTATTAACTTGTTGCGATTCGTTTTAGCCGCTACGTGCAAACTTGAATCGCAGTTCTGAGCCTAACCCGCGCAAGCTTGAGTGACCCCTATTTGCACATCATGCCTAAAAGTGCCTGTAGGTCGTTGTGTGTATTAACTTGTTGCGATTCTTTAGCAGCTATGTGCAAACTTGAATTGCATTTCTGAGCCTAACGCGCGCAAGCTAGAGTGACACCGATTTGGACATCATGCCTAAAAGTGCCTGTAAGGCTTTGTGTGTATTGTTGTGAGCCTAACCCGCGCAAGCTTGAGTGACACCTATTTGCCATTCATGCCTAAAAGTGCCTGTAAGGCGTTGTGTGTATTAACTTGTTGCGATTCTTTAGCAGCTATGTGCAAACTTGAATCGCATTTCTGAGCCTAACCCGCGCAACATTGAGTGACACCTATTTGCACATCATGCCTAAAAGTGCCTGTAAGGCGTTCCGTGTATTAACTTGTTGCGATTCGTTTTAGCCGCTATATGCAATCTTGAATCGCAGTTCCGAGCCTAACGCGCGCAAGCTTGGGTGACGCCTATTTGCACATCATGCCTAAAAGTGCCTGTAAGGCTTTGTGTGTATTGTTGTGAGCCTAACCCGCGCAAGCTTGAGTGACACCTATTTGCCATTCATGCCTAAAAGTGCCTGTAAGGCGTTGTGTGTATTAACTTGTTGCGATTCTTGAGCAGCTATGTGCAAACTTGAATCGCATTTCTGAGCCTAACCCGCGCAAGCTTGAGTGACACCGATTTGGACATCATGCCTAAAAGTGCCTGTAAGGCATTGTGTGTATTAACTTGTTGCGATTCGTTTTAGCCGCTATGTGCTATCTTGAATCGCAGTTCTGAGCCTAACCCGCGCAAGCTTGAGTGACACCTATTTGCACATCATGCCTAAAAGTGCCTGTAAGGCGTTGCGTGTATTAACTTGTTGCGATTCTTTTTAGCCGCTATGTGCAATCTTGAATCGCAGTTCCGAGCCTAACGCGCGCAAGCTTGAGTGAAGCCTATTTGCACATCATGCCTAAAAGTGCCTGTAAGGCTGTGTGTGTATTGTTGTGAGCGTAACCTGCGCAAGCTTGAGTGACACCTATTTGCCATTCATGCCTAAAAGTGCCTGTAAGGCGTTGTGAGTGTTAACTTGTTGCGATTCTTAAGCCGCTATGTGCAAACTTGAATCGCATTTCTGAGCCTAACGCGCGCAAGCATGAGTGACCCTTATTTGCACATCATGCCTAAAAGTGCCTGTAGGTCGTTGTGTGTATTAACTTGTTGCGATTCGTTTAAGCCGCCATGTGCAAACTTGAATCGCAGTTCTGAGCCTAACCCGCGCAAGCTTGAGTGACACCTATTTGCACATCATGCCTAAAAGTGCCTGTAAGGCGTTGTGTGTATTAACTTGTTGCGATTCTTTAGCCGCTATGTGCAAACTTGAATCGCATTTCTGAGCTTAACGCGCGCAAGCTTGAGTGACCCCTATTTGCACATCATGCCTAAAAGTGCCTGTAGGTCGTTGTGTGTATTAACTTGTTGCGATTCGTTTTAGCCGCTATGTGCAAACTTGAATCGCATTTCTGAGCCTAACGCGCGCAAGCTTGAGTGACCCCTATTTGCACATCATGCCTAAAAGTGCCTGTAAGGCGTTGTGTGTATTAACTTGTTGCGATTCGTTTTAGCCGCTATGTGCAAATTTGAATCGCAGTTCTGAGTCTAAGCCGCGCAAGCTTGAGTGACACCTATTTGCCATTCATGCCTAAAAGTGCCTGTAAGACGTTGTGTGTATTAACTTGTTGCGATTCTTAAGCTGCTATGTGCAAACTTGAATCGCATTTCTGAGCCTAACCCGCGCAAGCTTGTGTGACCCCTATTTGCACATCATGCCTAAAAGTGCCTGTGAGGCGTTGTGTGTATTAACTTGTTGCGATTCGTTTTAGCCGCTATGTGCAATCTTGAATCGCAGTTCTGACCCTAACGGCGCAAGCTTGAGACCCCTATTTGCACATCATGCCTAAAAGTGCCTGTAAGTCGTTGTGTGTATTAACCCTTTGCGATTCGTTTTAGCCGCTATGTGCGAACTCGAATCGCATTTCTGAGCCTAACCCGCGCAAGCTTGTTTGACACCTATTTGCACATCATGCCTAAAATTTCCTGTAAGGCGTTGTGTGTATTAACTTGTTGCGATTCGTTTTAGCCGCTATGTGCAAACTTGAATCGCAGTTGTGAGCCTAACCCGCGCAAGCTTGAGTGACACCTATTTGCACATCATGCCTAAAAGTGCCTGTAAGGCGTTGCGTGTATTAACTTGTTGCGATTCGTTTTAGCCGCTATGTGCAATCTTGAATCGCAGTTCCGAGCCTAACGCGCGCAAGCTTGAGTGACGCCTATTTGCACATCATGCCTAAAAGTACCTGTAAGGCTTTGTGTGTATTGTTGTGAGCCTAACCTGCGCAATCTTGAGTGACACCTATTTGCCATTCATGCCTAAAAGTGCCTGTAAGCCGTTGTGTGTATTAACTTGTTGCGATTCTTTAGCCGCTATGTGCAAACTTGAATCGCATTTCTGAGCCTAACGCCGCAAGCTTGAGACCCCTGTTTGCACATCATGCCTAAAAGTGCATGTAAGTCGTTGTGTGTATTAACTTGTTGCGATTCTTTAGCCGCTATGTGCAAACTTGAATCGCATTTCTGAGCCTAACACGCGCAATCTTGAGTGACCCCTATTAGCACATCATGCCTAAAAGTGCCTCTAAGTTGTTGTGTGTATTGCGATTCGCGATTCGTTTTAGCCGCTATGTGCAAACTCGAATCGCATTTCAGAGCCTAACCCGCGCAAGCTTGTTTGACACCTATTTGCACATCATGCCTAAAAGTGCCTGTAAGGCGTTGTGTGTATTAACTTGTTGCGATTCGTTTTAGCCGCTATGTGCAAACTTGAATCGCAGTTGTGAGCCTAACCCGCGCAAGCTTGAGTGACACCTATTTGCACATCATGCCTAAAAGTGCCTGTAAGGCTTTTCGTGTATTAACTTGTTGCGATTCGTTTTAGCCGCCGTGTGCAAACTTGAATCGCAGCTCTGAGCCTGACCCGCACAAGCTTGAGTGACACCTATTTGCACATCACGCCTAAAAGTGCCTGTAAGGCGTTGCGTGTATTAAATTGTTGCGATTCGTTTTAGCCGCTATGTGCAATCTTGAATCGCAGTTCCGAGCCTAACGCTCGCAAGCTTGAGTGAAGCCTATTTGCACATCATGCCTAAAAGTACCTGTAAGGCTTTGTGTGTATTGTTGTGAGCCTAACCTGCGCAAGCTTGAGTGACACCTATTTGCCATTCATGCCTAAAAGTGCCTGTAAGGCGTTGTGTGTATTAACTTGTTGCGATTCTTAAGCCGCTATGTGCAAACTTGAATCGCATTTCTGAGCCTAACCCGCGCAAGCTTGAGTGACCCCTATTTGCACATCATGCCTAAAAGTGCCTGTAAGGCGTTGTGTGTATTACTTGTTGCGATTCGTTTTAGCCGCTATGTGCAATCTTGAATCGCAGTTCTGGGCCTAATCCGGCGCAAGCTTGAGTGACACCTATTTGCACATCATGCCTAAAATTGCCTGTAAGGTTTAGGGTGTATTAACTTGTTGCGATTCTTTAGCCGCTATGTGCAAACTTGAATCGCATTTCTGAGCCTAACGCGCGCAAGCTTGATTGACCCCTATTTGCACATCATGCCTAAAGTGCCTGTAAGGCGTTGTGTGTATTATCTTGTTGCGATTCGTTTTAGCCGCTATGTGCTATCTTGAATCGCAGTTCTGAGCCTAACCCGCGCAAGCTTGAGTGACACCTATTTGCACATCATGCCTAAAAGTGCCTGTAAGGCATTGCGTGTATTAACTTGTTGCGATTCGTTTTAGCCGCTATGTGCAATTTTGAATCGCAGTTCCGAGCCTAACGCGCGCAAGCTTGAGTGATGCCTATTTGCACATCATGCCTAAAAGTACCTGTAAGGCTTTGTGTGTATTGTTGTGAGCCTAACCTGCGCAAGCTTGAGTGACACCTATTTGCCATTCATGCCTAAAAGTGCCTGTAAGGCATTGTGTGTATTAACTTGTTGCGATTCTTTAGCAGCTATGTGCAAACTTGAATCGCATTTCTGAGCCTAACCCGCGCAAGCTTGAGTGACACCTATTTGCATATCATGCCTAAAAGTGCCTGTAAGGCGTTGTGTGTATTAACTTGTTGCGATTCTTTAGCCGCTATGTGCAAACTTGAATCGCAATTCTGAGCCTAACGCGCGCAAGCTTGAGTGACCCCTATTTGCACATCATGCCTAAAAGTGCCTGTAAGGCGTTGTGTGTATTAACTTGTTGCGATTCGTTTTAGCCGCTACGTGCAAACTTGAATCGCAGTTCTGAGCCTACCCGCGCAAGCTTGAGTGACCCCTATTTGCACATCATGCCTAAAAGTGCCTGTAGGTCATTGTGTGTATTAACTTGTTGCGATTCGTTTTAGCCGCTATGTGCAAACTTGAATCGCATTTCTGAGCCTAACGCGCGCAAGCTTGAGTGACACCGATTTGGACATCATGCCTAAAAGTGCATGTAAGGCTTTGTGTGTATTGTTGTGAGCCTAACCCGCGCAAGCTTGAGTGACACCTATTTGCCATTCATGCCTAAAAGTGCCTGTAAGGCATTGTGTGTATTAACTTGTTGCGATTGTTTAGCAGCTATGTGGAAACTTGAATCGCATTTCTGAGCCTAACCCGCGCAACATTGAGTGACACCTATTTGCACATCATGCCTAAAAGTGCCTGTAAGGCGTTCCATGTATTAACTTGTTGCGATTCGTTTTAGCCGCTATATGCAATCTTGAATCGCAGTTCCGAGCCTAACGCGCGCAAGCTTGGGTGACGCCTATTTGCACATCATGCCTAAAAGTGCCTGTAAGGCTTTGTGTGTATTGTTGTGAGCCTAACCCGCGCAAGCTTGAGTGACACCTATTTGCCATTCATGCCTAAAAGTGCCTGTAAGGCGTTGTGTGTATTAACTTGTTGCGATTCTTTAGCAGCTATGTGGAAACTTGAATCGCATTTCTGAGCCTAACCCGCGCAAGCTTGAGTAACCCCTATTTGCACATCATGCCTAAAAGTGTCTGTAAGGCGTTGTGTGTATTAACTTTTTGCGAGTCTTTTTAGCCGCTATGTGCAAACTTGAATCGCAGTTCTGAGCCTAACCCGCGCAAGCTTGATTGGCACCTATTTGCACATCATGCCTAAAAGTGCCTGTAAGGCTTTTCGTGTATTAACTTGTTGCGATTCGTTTTAGCCGCCATGTGCAAACTTGAATCGCAGTTCTGAGCCTAACCCGCGCAAGCTTGAGTGACACCTATTTGCACATCACGCCTAAAAGTGCCTGTAAGGCGTTGCGTGTATTAACTTGTTGCGATTCGTTTTAGCCGCTATGTGCAATCTTGAATCGCAGTTCCGAGCCTAACGCGCGCAAGCTTGAGTGACGCCTATTTGCACATCATGCCTAAAAGTACCTGTAAGGCTTCGTGTGTATTGTTGTGAGCCTAACCCGCGCAAGCTTGAGTGACACCTATTTGCCATTCATGCCTAAAAGTGCCTGTAAGGCGTTATGTGTATTAACTTGTTGCGATTCTTTAGCCGCTATGTGCAAACTTGAATCGCATTTCTGAGCCTAACACCGCAAGCTTGAGACCCCTATTTGCACATCATGCCTAAAAGTGCCTGTAAGTCGTTGTGTGTATTAACTTGTTGCGATTCTTTTTAGCCGCTATGTGCAAACTTGAATCGCAGTTGTGAGCCTAACCCGCGCAAGATTGAGTGACACCTATTTGCCATTCATGCCTAAAAGTGCCTGTAAGACGTTGTGTGTAATAACTTGTTGCGATTCTTAAGCCGCTATGTGCAAACTTGAATCGCATTTCTGAGCCTAACCCGCGCAAGCTTGAGTGACCCCTATTTGCACATCATGCCTAAAAGTGCCTGTAAGGTGTTGTGTGTTAACTTGTTGCGATTCGTTTTAGCCGCTATATGCAAATTTGAATCGCAGTTCTGAGCCTAACCCGCGCAAGCTTGAGTGACACCTATTTGCACATCATGCCTAAAAGTGCCTGTAAGGCGTTGCGTGTATTAACTTGTTGCGATTCGTTTTAGCCGCTATGTGCAAACTTGAATCGCATTTCTGAGCCTAACGCGCGCAAGCTTGAGTGACACCGATTTGGACATCATGCCTAAAAGTGCATGTAAGGCTTTGTGTGTATTGTTGTGAGCCTAACCCGCGCAAGCTTGAGTGACACCTATTTGCCATTCATGCCTAAAAGTGCCTGTAAGGCATTGTGTGTAATAACTTGTTGCGATTCTTTAGCAGCTATGTGCAAACTTGAATCGCATTTCTGAGCCTAACCCGCGCAACATTGAGTGACACCTATTTGCACATCATGCCTAAAAGTGCCTGTAAGGTGTTCCGTGTATTAACGTATTGCGATTCGTTTTAGCCGCTATATGCAATCTTGAATCGCAGTTCCGAGCCTAACGCGCGCAAGCTTGGGTGACGCCTATTTGCACATCATGCCTAAAAGTGCCTGTAAGGCTTTGTGTGTATTGTTGTGAGCCTAACCCGCGCAAGCTTGAGTGACACCTATTTGCCATTCATGCCTAAAAGTGCCTGTAAGGCGTTGTGTGTATTAACTTGTTGCGATTCTTTAGCAGCTTTGTGCAAACTTGAATCGCATTTCTGAGCCTAACCCGCGCAAGCTTGAGTGACCCCTATTTGCACATCATGCCTAAAAGTGCCTGTAAGGCGTTGTGTGTATTAACTTGTTGCGATTCGTTTTAGCCGCTATGTGCAATCTTGAATCGCAGTTCTGAGCCTAACCCGCGCAAGCTTGAGTGACACCGATTTGGACATCATGCCTAATAGTGCCTGTAAGGCGTTGTGTGTATTAACTTGTTGCGATTCGTTTTAGCCGCTATGTGCAAACTTGAATCGCAGTTGTGAGCCTAACCCGCGCAAGCTTGAGTGACACCTATTTGCACATCATGCCTAAAAGTGCCTGTAAGGCTTTTCGTGTATTAACTTGTTGCGATTCGTTTTAGCCGCCGTGTGCAAACTTGAATCGCAGTTCTGAGCCTAACCCGCGCAAGCTTGAGTGACACCTATTTGCACATCATGCCTAAAAGTTCCTGTAAGGCGTTGCGTGTATCAACTTGTTGCGATTCGTTTTAGCCGCTATGTGCAATCTTGAATCGCAGTTCCGAGCCTAACGCGCGCAAGCTTGAGTGACGCCCATTTGCACATCATGCCTGAAAGTACCTGTAAGGCTTTGTGTGTATTGTTGTGAGCCTAACCCGCGCAAGCTTGAGTGACACCTATTTGCCATTCATGCCTAAAAGTGCCTGTAAGGCGTTGTGTGTATTAACTTGTTGCGATTCTTTTTAGCCGCTATGTGCAAACTTGAATCGCAGTTGTGAGCCTAACCCGCGCAAGATTGAGTGACACCTATTTGTCATTCATGCCTGAAAGTGCCTGTAAGACGTTGTGTGTAATAACTTGTTGCGATTCTTAAGCCGCTATGTGCAAACTTGAATCGCATTTCTGAGCCTAACCCGCGCAAGCTTGAGTGACCCCTATTTGCACATCATGCCTAAAAGTGCCTGTAAGGCGTTGTGTGTATTAACTTGTTGCGATTCGTTTTAGCCGCTATGTGCAATCTTGAATCGCAGTTCTGGGCCTAATCCGCGCAAGCTTGAGTGACACCTATTTGCACATCATGCCTAAAAGTGCCTGTAAGGTGTAGGGTGTATTAACTTGTTGCGATTCTTTAGCCGCTATGTGCAAACTTGAATCGCATTTCTGAGCCTAACGCGCGCAAGCTTGATTGACCCCTATTTGCACATCATGCCTAAAAGTGCCTGTAAGGCGTTGTGTGTATTAACTTGTTGCGATTCGTTTTAGCCGCTATGTGCTATCTTGAATCGCAGTTCTGAGCCTAACCCGCGCAAGCTTGAGTGACGCCTATTTGCACATCATGCCTAAAAGTGCCTGTAAGGCTTTGTGTGTATTGTTGTGAACCTAACCTGCGCAAGCTTGAGTGACACCTATTTGCCATTCATGCCTAAAAGTGCCTGTAATGCGTTGTGTGTATTAACTTGTTGCGACTCTTTAGCAGCTATGTGCAAACTTGAATCGCATTTCTGAGCCTAACCCGCGCAAGCTTGAGTGACACCTATTTGCACATCATGCCTAAAATTGCCCGTAAGGCGTTGTGTGTATTAACTTGTTGCGATTCTTTTTAGCCGCTATGTGCAAACTTGAATCGCAGTTGTGAGCCTAACCCGCGCAATGTTGAGTGACACCTATTTGCCATTCATGCCTAAAAGTGCCTGTAAGAGGTTGTGTGTAATAACTTGTTGCGATTCTTAAGCCGCTATGTGCAAACTTGAATCGCATTTCTGAGCCTAACCCGCGCAAGCTTGAGTGACCCCTATTTGCACATCATGCCTAAAAGTGTCTGTAAGGTGTTTTGTGTTAACTTGATGCGATTCGTTTTAGCCGCTATATGCAAATTTGAATCGCAGTTCTGAGCCTAACCCGCGCAAGCTTGAGTGACACCTATTTGCACATCATGCCTAAAAGTGCCTGTAAGGCGTTGCGTGTATTAACTTGTTGCGATTCGTTTTAGCCGCTATGTGCAAACTTGAATCGCATTTCTGAGCCTATCGCGCACAAGCTTGAGTGACACCGATTTGGACATCATGCCTAAAAGTGCATGTAAGGCTTTGTGTGTATTGTTGTGAGCCTAACCCGCGCAAGCTTGAGTGACACCTATTTGCCATTCATGCCTAAAAGTGCCTGTAAGGCATTGTGTGTAATAACTTGTTGCGATTCTTTAGCAGCTATGTGCAAACTTGAATCGCATTTCTGAGCTTAACCCGCGCAACATTGAGTGACACCTATTTGCACATCATGCCTAAAAGTGCCTGTAAGGTGTTCCGTGTATTAACGTGTTGCGATTCGTTTTAGCCGCTATATGCAATCTTGAATCGCAGTTCCGAGCCTAACGCGCGCAAGCTTGGGTGACGCCTATTTGCGCATCATGCCTAAAAGTGCCTGTAAGGCTTTGTGTGTATTGTTGTGAGCCTAACCCGCGCAAGCTTGAGTGACACCTATTTGCCATTCATGCCTAAAAGTGCCTGTAAGGCGTTGTGTGTATTAACTTGTTGCGATTCTTTAGCAGCTTTGTGCAAACTTGAATCGCATTTCTGAGCCTAACCCGCGCAAGCTTGAGTGACCCCTATTTGCACATCATGCCTAAAAGTGCCTGTAAGGCGTTGTGTATATTAACTTGTTGCGATTCGTTTTAGCCGCTATGTGCAATCTTGAATCGCAGTTCTGAGCCTAACCCGCGCAAGCTTGAGTGACACCGATTTGGACATCATGCCTAATAGTGCCTGTAAGGCGTTGTGTGTATTAACTTGTTGCGATTCGTTTTAGCCGCTATGTGCAAACTTGAATCGCAGTTGTGAGCCTAACCCGCGCAAGCTTGAGTGACACCTATTTGCACATCATGCCTAAAAGTGCCAGTAAGGCTTTTCGTGTATTAACTTGTTGCGATTCGTTTTAGCCGCCGTGTGCAAACTTGAATCGCAGTTCTGAGCCTAACCCGCGCAAGCTTGAGTGACACCTATTTGCACATCATGCCTAAAAGTGCCTGTAAGGCGTTGCGTGTATTAACTTGTTGCGATTCGTTTTAGCCGCTATGTGCAATCTTGAATCGCAGTTCCGAGCCTAACGCGCGCAAGCTTGAGTGACGCCTATTTGCACATCATGCCTGAAAGTACCTGTAAGGCTTTGTGTGTATTGTTGTGAGCCTAACCCGCGCAAGCTTGAGTGACACCTATTTGCCATTCATGCCTAAAAGTGCCTGTAAGGCGTTGTGTGCATTAACTTGTTGCGATTCTTTTTAGCCGCTATGTGCAAACTTGAATCGCAGTTGTGAGCCTAACCCGCGCAAGATTGAGTGACACCTATTTGCCATTCATGCCTGAAAGTGCCTGTAAGACGTTGTGTGTAATAACTTGTTGCGATTCTTAAGCCGCTATGTGCAAACTTGAATCGCATTTCTGAGCCTAACCCGCGCAAGCTTGAGTGACCCCTATTTGCACATCATGCCTAAAAGTGCCTGTAAGGCGTTGTGTGTATTAACTTGTTGCGATTCGTTTTAGCCGCTATGTGCAATCTTGAATCGCAGTTCTGGGCCTAATCCGCGCAAGCTTGAGTGACACCTATTTGCACATCATGCCTAAAAGTTCCTGTAAGGTGTCATCATCATCATCATCAGCCTGATTATACCCACTGCAGGGCGAAGGCCTCTCCCATATTTCTCCACTTAACCCGGTTCTGTGTTAGCTGCATCCACTTGACCCCTGCGAACTTCTTAATCTCATCCGCCCACCTAACTTTCTGCCTCCCCCTGCTACGCTTTCTTTCCCTTGGAATCCAGTTTGTTACCCTCAGCGACCATCGGTTATCCTCTCTTCGCACTACATGTCCTGCCCATGTCCATTTCTTCTTCTTAATTTCCACTAGAATGTCATTAACTTGAGTTATTTCTCTGACCCACTCTGCACGCTTTCTATCTCTTAATGTTACCCCTACCATTTTTCGTTCCATAGCCCTCTGGGTTGTCCCCAACTTAAGTAGAACTCTCTTGGTTAGCCTCCACGTTTCAGCCCCATAGGTGAGTACAGGCAAGATGCAACTGTTGTACACTTTCCTCTTGAGCGATACCGGTAAGCTGCTAGTCATAATCTGCGAGTGCTTGCCAAATGCGCTCCATCCCAATCTTATTCTTCTTGATATTTCCTTTTCATGGTCTGGATCTGCGGTTACTACCTGTCCTAAGTAGACATATTCGCCTACTATTTCCAGTATTTCGCTACCTAATGTAAACTGCTGTTCCTTCCCGAGGCTGTTGAACATTACCTTAGTCTTCTGCATATTGATTTTCAAGCCTACCATTCTACTTTTTCTGTCTAGGTCATCAATCATTATTTGCAGTTCATCCCCCGAGTTGCTTAGCAAGGCAATGTCATCAGCAAATCGCAGATTACTGAGGTATTCTCCATCTACCCTTATCCCTAACTGCTCCCATTCCAAGTCTCTAAATACTTCCTCTAAACAAGCTGTGAATAGTACTGGGGAGATTGTGTCTCCTTGCCTAACACCTTTCTTTATGGGAATTTTATTGCTTTCTTTATGTAGAACTATGGTTGCTGTGCAGCCACTATATATATCTTCCAGCACTTTCACGTACGGCTCGTCTACCCCCTGATTTCGCAATGCCTGCATCACCGCCGAGGTTTCAACTGAATCAAATGCTTTTTCGTAATCAATGAATGCTATGTATAAGGGCTGGTTATATTCCGAGCATTTTTCTATCACCTGATTGATGGTATGGATATGATCGATAGTAGAGTACCGTTTCCGAAACCCTGCTTGATCCTTTGCTTGATTGCAGTCTAAGGTTGTCCTGATTCTATTGGCGATTACCTTAGTAAATACCTTATACGTAACAGACAGTAAGCTGATTGGTCTGTAATTTTTAAGGTCCTTAGAGTCCCCTTTCTTGTGAATGAGGATAATGTTTGCATTCTTCCATGCTTCCGGTACCGTCGATGACACCAGGCACTGCGTATACAGGGTGGCCAGTTTTTCTAGCACGATATCCCCCCCGTCCTTCAGCAAATCTGTAGGTATCTGATCCTCTCCAGCTGATTTCCCCCTTTTCATAGTTTCTAGTGCTTTCTTGACCTCGTCCTTCGTCACTGGTGGAACGTCTGACTGTTTTTCCCTACCGCCAATCTCACTACGGTCCTGACTACTTTGGCTACTGTAGAGATCTGTATAGAACTCCTCGGCTACTTTGACTATCTTGTCCATATTAGTGATGACGTTGCCCGCCTTGTCCCTTATCGCATACATCTGGTTTTTGCCTATGCCCAATTTCTTCTTTACCGCTTTAAGGCTTCCCCCGTTCTTTACAGCATGCTCAATTTTCTCCATGTTATACTTCCTTATATCGGCCACCTTGCGCTTATTGATTAGCTTTGATATCTCGGCCAATTCGATCTGGTCTGTTGGATTGGAAGCTTTCATACTCTGCCGTTTCTTAATCAAATCTTTCGTCTCCTTAGACAGCTTACCGGTATCCTCTTTAACTAACCTACCGCCTACTTCTACTGCGCACTCAGTAATGATATCTCTGAAATTATTGTTCATTGCCTCTAGGGTAATGTCGCCATCCTCAGTTAGAGCTGAAAACCTATTCTGTAGCGAGATTCTGAACTCTTCTGCCCTCCCCCTCACCGCTAATTCGTTGATGGGTTTCTTTCTTACTAATCTATTGCGTTCCTTCTTCAGATTTAGGCTAATTCGGGACCTCACCATCCTATGGTCACTACATCGAACTTTCCCGATTACCTCTACATCCTGCACAATGGCGGGGGTTGAACACATTATGAAGTCGATTTCATTTTTAGTCTCTCCGTTAGGACTTTTCCATGTCCATTTCCGGTTCTTCCGTTTGCTGAAGAAGGTATTCATGATTCGTAAGTTATTGCGCTCTGCAAACTCAACTAGTAACTCCCCCCTGCTATTCCTAGGACCAATGCCAGTCACCTACTGCCTTGTCTCCTGCCTGTTTTTTCCCTACCTTGGCATTGAAGTCGCCCATTAGTACAGTATACTGCGTCTTTACTTTTCGCATTGCCGATTCTACATCTTCATAGAAGCTTTCAACTGCCTGGTCATCATAACTACATGTAGGTGCAACCTGTACAACCTTCAGTTTATACCGCTTATTAAGCCTAATTACGATGCCTGCAACCCTCTCATTAATGCTATAGAATTCATCTATATTACCCGCTATATACTTATTGACAAGAAAACCTACCCCTAGTTGTCGCCTCTCTGGTAAACCTCGATAACACAGTACATGCCCATCCTTCAATACAGTATATGCCTCATTCGGCCTCCTAACCTCACTAAGCCCTATGACATCCCATTTCATGCCCTCTAGTTCCTCTAACAGCACTGCTAAACTAGCTTCACTAGCAAGGGTTCTAGCATTAAACGTTGCCAGGGTCAGTTAAGGTGTAGGGTGTATTAACTTGTTGCGATTCTTTAGCCGCTATGTGCAAACTTGAATCGCATTTCTGAGCCTAACGCGCGCAAGCTTGATTGACCCCTATTTGCACATCATGCCTAAAAGTGCCTGTAAGGCGTTGTGTGCATTAACTTGTTGCGATTCGTTTTAGCCGCTATGTGCTATCTTGAATCGCAGTTCTGAGCCTAACCCGCGCAAGTTTGAGTGACGCCTATTTGCACATCATGCCTAAAAGTGCCTGTAAGGCTTTGTGTGTATTGTTGTGAGCCTAACCTGCGCAAGCTTGAGTGACACCTATTTGCCATTCATGCCTAAAAGTGCCTGTAATGCGTTGTGTGTATTAACTTGTTGCGACTCTTTAGCAGCTATGTGCAAACTTGAATCGCATTTCTGAGCCTAACCCGCGCAAGCTTGAGTGACACCTATTTGCACATCATGCCTAAAATTGCCTGTAAGGCGTTGTGTGTATTAACTTGTTGCGATTCTTTAGCCGCTATGTGCAAACTTGAATCGCATTTCTGAGCCTAACACGCGCAATCTTGAGTGACCCCTATTAGCACATCATGCCTAAAAGTGCCTCTAAGTTGTTGTGTGTATTAACCCTTTGCGATTCGTTTTAGCCGCTATGTGCAAACTCGAATCGCATTTCTGAGCCTAACCCGCGCAAGCTTGTTTGACACCTATTTGCACATCATGCCTAAAAGTGCCTGTAAGGCGTTGTGTGTATTAACTTGTTGCGATTCGTTTTAGCCGCTATGTGCAAACTTGAATCGCAGTTGTGAGCCTAACCCGCGCAAGCTTGAGTGACACCTATTTGCACATCATGCCTAAAAGTGCCTGTAGGTCGTTGTGTGTATTAACTTGTTGCGATTCGTTTTAGCCGCTATGTGCAAACTTGAATCGCATTTCTGAGCCTAACGCGCGCAAGCTTGAGTGACGCCTATTTGCACATCATGCCTAAAAGTACCTGTAAGGCTTTGTGTGTATTGTTGTGAGCCTAACCTGCGGAAGCTTGAGTGACACCTTTTTGCCATTCATGCCTAAAGGTGCCTGTAAGGCATTGTGTGTACTAACTTGTTGCGATTCTTTAGCAGCTATGTGCAAACTTGAATCGCATTTCTGAGCCTAACCCGCGCAAGCTTGAGTGACACCTATTTGCACATCATGCCTAAAAGTGCCTGTAAGGCGTTGTGTGTATTAACTTGTTGCGATTGTTTAGCAGCTATGTGGAAACTTGAATCGCATTTCTGAGCCTAACCCGCGCAACATTGAGTGACACCTATTTGCACATCATGCCTAAAAGTGCCTGTAAGGCGTTCCATGTATTAACTTGTTGCGATTCGTTTTAGCCGCTATATGCAATCTTGAATCGCAGTTCCGAGCCTAACGCGCGCAAGCTTGGGTGACGCCTATTTGCACATCATGCCTAAAAGTGCCTGTAAGGCTTTGTGTGTATTGTTGTGAGCCTAACCCGCGCAAGCTTGAGTGACACCTATTTGCCATTCATGCCTAAAAGTGCCTGTAAGGCGTTGTGTGTATTAACTTGTTGCGATTCTTTAGCAGCTATGTGGAAACTTGAATCGCATTTCTGAGCCTAACCCGCGCAAGCTTGAGTAACCCCTATTTGCACATCATGCCTAAAAGTGTCTGTAAGGCGTTGTGTGTATTAACTTGTTGCGATTCGTTTTAGCCGCTATGTGCAATCTTGAATCGCAGTTCTGAGCCTAACCCGCGCAAGCTTGAGTGACACCGATTTGGACATCATGCCTAATAGTGCCTGTAAGGCGTTGTGTGTACTAACTTTTTGCGAGTCTTTTTAGCCGCTATGTGCAAACTTGAATCGCAGTTCTGAGCCTAACCCGCGCAAGCTTGATTGGCACCTATTTGCACATCATGCCTAAAAGTGCCTGTAAGGCTTTTCGTGTATTAACTTGTTGCGATTCGTTTTAGCCGCCATGTGCAAACTTGAATCGCAGTTCTGAGCCTAACCCGCGCAAGCTTGAGTGACACCTATTTGCACATCACGCCTAAAAGTGCCTGTAAGGCGTTGCGTGTATTAACTTGTTGCGATTCGTTTTAGCCGCTATGTGCAATCTTGAATCGCAGTTCCGAGCCTAACGCGCGCAAGCTTGAGTGACGCCTATTTGCACATCATGCCTAAAAGTACCTGTAAGGCTTCGTGTGTATTGTTGTGAGCCTAACCCGCGCAAGCTTGAGTGACACCTATTTGCCATTCATGCCTAAAAGTGCCTGTAAGGCGTTATGTGTATTAACTTGTTGCGATTCTTTAGCCGCTATGTGCAAACTTGAATCGCATTTCTGAGCCTAACACCGCAAGCTTGAGACCCCTATTTGCACATCATGCCTAAAAGTGCCTGTAAGTCGTTGTGTGTATTAACTTGTTGCGATTCTTTTTAGCCGCTATGTGCAAACTTGAATCGCAGTTGTGAGCCTAACCCGCGCAAGATTGAGTGACACCTATTTGCCATTCATGCCTAAAAGTGCCTGTAAGACGTTGTGTGTAATAACTTGTTGCGATTCTTAAGCCGCTATGTGCAAACTTGAATCGCATTTCTGAGCCTAACCCGCGCAAGCTTGAGTGACCCCTATTTGCACATCATGCCTAAAAGTGCCTGTAAGGTGTTGTGTGTTAACTTGTTGCGATTCGTTTTAGCCGCTATATGCAAATTTGAATCGCAGTTCTGAGCCTAACCCGTGCAAGCTTGAGTGACACCTATTTGCACATCATGCCTAAAAGTGCCTGTAAGGCGTTGCGTGTATTAACTTGTTGCGATTCGTTTTAGCCGCTATGTGCAAACTTGAATCGCATTTCTGAGCCTAACGCGCGCAAGCTTGAGTGACACCGATTTGGACATCATGCCTAAAAGTGCATGTAAGGCTTTGTGTGTATTGTTGTGAGCCTAACCCGCGCAAGCTTGAGTGACACCTATTTGCCATTCATGCCTAAAAGTGCCTGTAAGGCATTGTGTGTAATAACTTGTTGCGATTCTTTAGCAGCTATGTGCAAACTTGAATCGCATTTCTGAGCCTAACCCGCGCAACATTGAGTGACACCTATTTGCTCATCATGCCTAAAAGTGCCTGTAAGGTGTTCCGTGTATTAACGTATTGCGATTCGTTTTAGCCGCTATATGCAATCTTGAATCGCAGTTCCGAGCCTAACGCGCGCAAGCTTGGGTGACGCCTATTTGCACATCATGCCTAAAAGTGCCTGTAAGGCTTTGTGTGTATTGTTGTGAGCCTAACCCGCGCAAGCTTGAGTGACACCTATTTGCCATTCATGCCTAAAAGTGCCTGTAAGGCGTTGTGTGTATTAACTTGTTGCGATTCTTTAGCAGCTTTGTGCAAACTTGAATCGCATTTCTGAGCCTAACCCGCGCAAGCTTGAGTGACCCCTATTTGCACATCATGCCTAAAAGTGCCTGTAAGGCGTTGTGTGTATTAACTTGTTGCGATTCGTTTTAGCCGCTATGTGCAATCTTGAATCGCAGTTCTGAGCCTAACCCGCGCAAGCTTGAGTGACACCGATTTGGACATCATGCCTAATAGTGCCTGTAAGGCGTTGTGTGTATTAACTTGTTGCGATTCGTTTTAGCCGCTATGTGCAAACTTGAATCGCAGTTGTGAGCCTAACCCGCGCAAGCTTGAGTGACACCTATTTGCACATCATGCCTAAAAGTGCCTGTAAGGCTTTTCGTGTATTAACTTGTTGCGATTCGTTTTAGCCGCCGTGTGCAAACTTGAATCGCAGTTCTGAGCCTAACCCGCGCAAGCTTGAGTGACACCTATTTGCACATCATGCCTAAAAGTGCCTGTAAGGCGTTGCGTGTATCAACTTGTTGCGATTCGTTTTAGCCGCTATGTGCAATCTTGAATCGCAGTTCCGAGCCTAACGCGCGCAAGCTTGAGTGACGCCCATTTGCACATCATGCCTGAAAGTACCTGTAAGGCTTTGTGTGTATTGTTGTGAGCCTAACCCGCGCAAGCTTGAGTGACACCTATTTGCCATTCATGCCTAAAAGTGCCTGTAAGGCGTTGTGTGTATTAACTTGTTGCGATTCTTTTTAGCCGCTATGTGCAAACTTGAATCGCAGTTGTGAGCCTAACCCGCGCAAGATTGAGTGACACCTATTTGCCATTCATGCCTGAAAGTGCCTGTAAGACGTTGTGTGTAATAACTTGTTGCGATTCTTAAGCCGCTATGTGCAAACTTGAATCGCATTTCTGAGCCTAACCCGCGCAAGCTTGAGTGACCCCTATTTGCACATCATGCCTAAAAGTGCCTGTAAGGCGTTGTGTGTATTAACTTGTTGCGATTCGTTTTAGCCGCTATGTGCAATCTTGAATCGCAGTTCTGGGCCTAATCCGCGCAAGCTTGAGTGACACCTATTTGCACATCATGCCTAAAAGTGCCTGTAAGGTGTAGGGTGTATTAACTTGTTGCGATTCTTTAGCCGCTATGTGCAAACTTGAATCGCATTTCTGAGCCTAACGCGCGCAAGCTTGATTGACCCCTATTTGCACATCATGCCTAAAAGTGCCTGTAAGGCGTTGTGTGTATTAACTTGTTGCGATTCGTTTTAGCCGCTATGTGCTATCTTGAATCGCAGTTCTGAGCCTAACCCGCGCAAGCTTGAGTGACGCCTATTTGCACATCATGCCTAAAAGTGCCTGTAAGGCTTTGTGTGTATTGTTGTGAGCCTAACCTGCGCAAGCTTGAGTGACACCTATTTGCCATTCATGCCTAAAAGTGCCTGTAATGCGTTGTGTGTATTAACTTGTTGCGACTCTTTAGCAGCTATGTGCAAACTTGAATCGCATTTCTGAGCCTAACCCGCGCAAGCTTGAGTGACACCTATTTGCACATCATGCCTAAAATTGCCCGTAAGGCGTTGTGTGTATTAACTTGTTGCGATTCTTTTTAGCCGCTATGTGCAAACTTGAATCGCAGTTGTGAGCCTAACCCGCGCAATGTTGAGTGACACCTATTTGCCATTCATGCCTAAAAGTGCCTGTAAGACGTTGTGTGTAATAACTTGTTGCGATTCTTAAGCCGCTATGTGCAAACTTGAATCGCATTTCTGAGCCTAACCCGCGCAAGCTTGAGTGACCCCTATTTGCACATCATGCCTAAAAGTGCCTGTAAGGTGTTGTGTGTTAACTTGATGCGATTCGTTTTAGCCGCTATATGCAAATTTGAATCGCAGTTCTGAGCCTAACCCGCGCAAGCTTGAGTGACACCTATTTGCACATCATGCCTAAAAGTGCCTGTAAGGCGTTGCGTGTATTAACTTGTTGCGATTCGTTTTAGCCGCTATGTGCAAACTTGAATCGCATTTCTGAGCCTAACGCGCACAAGCTTGAGTGACACCGATTTGGACATCATGCCTAAAAGTGCATGTAAGGCTTTGTGTGTATTGTTGTGAGCCTAACCCGCGCAAGCTTGAGTGACACCTATTTGCCATTCATGCCTAAAAGTGCCTGTAAGGCATTGTGTGTAATAACTTGTTGCGATTCTTTAGCAGCTATGTGCAAACTTGAATCGCATTTCTGAGCCTAACCCGCGCAACATTGAGTGACACCTATTTGCACATCATGCCTAAAAGTGCCTGTAAGGTGTTCCGTGTATTAACGTGTTGCGATTCGTTTTAGCCGCTATATGCAATCTTGAATCGCAGTTCCGAGCCTAACGCGCGCAAGCTTGGGTGACGCCTATTTGCGCATCATGCCTAAAAGTGCCTGTAAGGCTTTGTGTGTATTGTTGTGAGCCTAACCCGCGCAAGCTTGAGTGACACCTATTTGCCATTCATGCCTAAAAGTGCCTGTAAGGCGTTGTGTGTATTAACTTGTTGCGATTCTTTAGCAGCTTTGTGCAAACTTGAATCGCATTTCTGAGCCTAACCCGCGCAAGCTTGAGTGACCCCTATTTGCACATCATGCCTAAAAGTGCATGTAAGGCGTTGTGTGTATTAACTTGTTGCGATTCGTTTTAGCCGCTATGTGCAATCTTGAATCGCAGTTCTGAGCCTAACCCGCGCAAGCTTGAGTGACACCGATTTGGACATCATGCCTAATAGTGCCTGTAAGGCGTTGTGTGTATTAACTTGTTGCGATTCGTTTTAGCCGCTATGTGCAAACTTGAATCGCAGTTGTGAGCCTAACCCGCGCAAGCTTGAGTGACACCTATTTGCACATCATGCCTAAAAGTGCCTGTAAGGCTTTTCGTGTATTAACTTGTTGCGATTCGTTTTAGCCGCCGTGTGCAAACTTGAATCGCAGTTCTGAGCTTAACCCGCGCAAGCTTGAGTGACACCTATTTGCACACCATGCCTAAAAGTGCCTGTAAGGCGTTGCGTGTATTAACTTGTTGCGATTCGTTTTAGCCGCTATGTGCAATCTTGAATCGCAGTTCCGAGCCTAACGCGCGCAAGCTTGAGTGACGCCTATTTGCACATCATGCCTGAAAGTACCTGTAAGGCTTTGTGTGTATTGTTGTGAGCCTAACCCGCGCAAGCTTGAGTGACACCTATTTGCCATTCATGCCTAAAAGTGCCTGTAAGGCGTTGTGTGTATTAACTTGTTGCGATTCTTTTTAGCCACTATGTGCAAACTTGAATCGCAGTTGTGAGCCTAACCCGCGCAAGATTGAGTGACACCTATTTGCCATTCATGCCTGAAAGTGCCTGTAAGACGTTGTGTGTAATAACTTGTTGCGATTCTTAAGCCGCTATGTGCAAACTTGAATCGCATTTCTGAGCCTAACCCGCGCAAGCTTGAGTGACCCCTATTTGCACATCATGCCTAAAAGTGCCTGTAAGGCGTTGTGTGTATTAACTTGTTGCGATTCGTTTTAGCCGCTATGTGCAATCTTGAATCGCAGTTCTGGGCCTAATCCGCGCAAGCTTGAGTGACACCTATTTGCACATCATGCCTAAAAGTTCCTGTAAGGTGTAGGGTGTATTAACTTGTTGCGATTCTTTAGCCGCTATGTGCAAACTTGAATCGCATTTCTGAGCCTAACGCGCGCAAGCTTGATTGACCCCTATTTGCACATCATGCCTAAAAGTGCCTGTAAGGCGTTGTGTGCATTAACTTGTTGCGATTCGTTTTAGCCGCTATGTGCTATCTTGAATCGCAGTTCTGAGCCTAACCCGCGCAAGCTTGAGTGACGCCTATTTCACATCATGCCTAAAAGTGCCTGTAAGGCTTTGTGTGTATTGTTGTGAGCCTAACCTGCGCAAGCTTGAGTGACACCTATTTGCCATTCATGCCTAAAAGTGCCTGTAATGCGTTGTGTGTATTAACTTGTTGCGACTCTAGCAGCTATGTGCAAACTTGAATCGCATTTCTGAGCCTAACCCGCGCAAGCTTGAGTGACACCTATTTGCACATCATGCCTAAAATTGCCTGTAAGGCGTTGTGTGTATTAACTTGTTGCGATTCTTTAGCCGCTATGTGCAAACTTGAATCGCATTTCTGAGCCTAACACGCGCAATCTTGAGTGACCCCTATTAGCACATCATGCCTAAAAGTGCCTCTAAGTTGTTGTGTGTATTAACCCTTTGCGATTCGTTTTAGCCGCTATGTGCAAACTCGAATCGCATTTCTGAGCCTAACCCGCACAAGCTTGTTTGACACCTATTTGCCATTCATGCCTAAAAGTGCCTGTAAGGCATTGTGTGTATTAACTTGTTGCGATTCTTTAGCAGCTATGTGCAAACTTGAATCGCATTTCTGAGCCTAACCCGCGCAACATTGAGTGACACCTATTTGCACATCATGCCTAAAAGTGCCTGTAAGGCGTTCCGTGTATTAACTTGTTGCGATTCGTTTTAGCCGCTATATGCAATCTTGAATCGCAGTTCCGAGCCTAACGCGCGCAAGCTTGAGTGACGCCTATTTGCACATCATGCCTAAAAGTGCCTGTAAGGCTTTGTGTGTATTGTTGTGAGCCTAACCTGCGCAAGCTTGAGTGACACCTATTTGCCATTCATGCCTAAAAGTGCCTGTAATGCGTTGTGTGTATTAACTTGTTGCGACTCTTTAGCAGCTATGTGCAAACTTGAATCGCATTTCTGAGCCTAACCCGCGCAAGCTTGAGTGACCCCTATTTGCACATCATGCCTAAAAGTGCCTGTAAGGCGTTGTGTGTATTACTTGTTGCGATTCGTTTTAGCCGCTATGTGCAATCTTGAATCGCAGTTCTGGGCCTAATCCGGCGCAAGCTTGAGTGACACCTATTTGCACATCATGCCTAAAAGTGCCTCTAAGTTGTTGTGTGTATTAACCCTTTGCGATTCGTTTTAGCCGCTATGTGCAAACTCGAATCGCATTTCTGAGCCTAACCCGCGCAAGCTTGTTTGACACCTATTTGCACATCATGCCTAAAAGTGCCTGTAAGGCGTTGTGTGTATTAACTTGTTGCGATTCGTTTTAGCCGCTATGTGCAAACTTGAATCGCAGTTGTGAGCCTAACCCGCGCAAGCTTGAGTGACACCTATTTGCACATCATGCCTAAAAGTGCCTGTAGGTCGTTGTGTGTATTAACTTGTTGCGATTCGTTTTAGCCGCTATGTGCAAACTTGAATCGCATTTCTGAGCCTAACGCGCGCAAGCTTGAGTGACGCCTATTTGCACATCATGCCTAAAAGTACCTGTAAGGCTTTGTGTGTATTGTTGTGAGCCTAACCTGCGGAAGCTTGAGTGACACCTTTTTGCCATTCATGCCTGAAGGTGCCTGTAAGGCATTGTGTGTACTAACTTGTTGCGATTCTTTAGCAGCTACGTGCAAACTTGAATCGCATTTCTGAGCCTAACCCGCGCAAGCTTGAGTGACACCTATTTGCACATCATGCCTAAAAGTGCCTGTAAGGCGTTGTGTGTATTAACTTGTTGCGATTCTTTAGCCGCTATGTGCAAACTTGAATCGCATTTCTGAGCCTAACGCGCGCAAGCTTGAGTGACCCCTATTTGCACATCATGCCTAAAGTGCCTGTAAGGTGTTGTGTGTTAACTTGTTGCGATTCGTTTTAGCCGCTATATGCAAATTTGAATCGCAGTTCTGAGCCTAACCCGCGCAAGCTTGAGTGACACCTATTTGCCATTCATGCCTAAAAGTGCCTGTAAGGCATTGTGTGTATTAACTTGTTGCGATTCTTTAGCAGCTATGTGCAAACTTGAATCGCATTTCTGAGCCTAACCCGCGCAACATTGACACCTATTTGCACATCATGCCTAAAAGTGCCTGTAAGGCGTTCCGTGTATTAACTTGTTGCGATTCGTTTTAGCCGCTATATGCAATCTTGAATCGCAGTTCCGAGCCTAACGCGCGCAAGCTTGGGTGACGCCTATTTGTACATCATGCCTAAAAGTGCCTGTAAGGCTTTGTGTGTATTGTTGTGAGCCTAACCCGCGCAAGCTTGAGTGACACCTATTTGCCATTCATGCCTAAAAGTGCCTGTAAGGCGTTGTGTGTATTAACTTGTTGCGATTCTTTAGCAGCTATGTGCAAACTTGAATCGCATTTCTGAGCCTAACCCGCGCAAGCTTGAGTGACCCCTATTTGCACATCATGCCTAAAAGTGTCTGTAAGGCGTTGTGTGTATTAACTTGTTGCGATTCGTTTTAGCCGCTATGTGCAAACTTGAATCGCATTTCTGAGCCTAACGCGCGCAAGCTTGAGTGACGCCTATTTGCACATCATGCATAAAAGTACCTGTAAGGCTTTGTGTGTATTGTTGTGAGCCTAACCTGCGGAAGCTTGAGTGACACCTATTTGCCATTCATGCCTAAAGGTGCCTGTAAGGCATTGTGTGTATTAACTTGTTGCGATTCTTTAGCAGCTATGTGCAAACTTGAATCGCATTTCTGAGCCTAACCCGCGCAAGCTTGAGTGACACCTGTTTGCACATCATGCCTAAAAGTGCCTGTAAGGCGTTGTGTGTATTAACTTGTTGCGATTCTTTAGCCGCTATGTGCAAACTTGAATCGCATTTCTGAGCCTAACGCGCGCAAGCTTGAGTGACCCCTATTTGCACATCATGCCTAAAAGTGCCTGTAAGGTGTTGTGTGTTAACTTGTTGCGATTCGTTTTAGCCGCTATATGCAAATTTGAATCGCAGTTCTGAGCCTAACCCGCGCAAGCTTGAGTGACACCTATTTGCCATTCATGCCTAAAAGTGCCTGTAAGGTGTTATGTGTATTAACTTGTTGCGACTCTTTAGCCGCTATGTGCAAACTTGAATCGCATTTCTGAGCCTAACACCGCAAGCTTGAGACCCCTATTTGCACATCATGCCTAAAAGTGCCTGTAAGTCGTTATGTGTATTAACTTGTTGCGATTCTTAAGCCGCTATGTGCAAACTTGAATCGCATTTCTGAGCCTAACCAGCGCAAGCTTGAGTGACCCCAATTTGCACATCATGCCTAAAAGTGCCTGTAAGGCGTTGTGTGTATTAACTTGTTGCGATTCATTTTAGCCGCTATGTGCAATCTTGAATCGCAGTTCTGGGCCTAATCCGCGCAAGCTTGAGTGACACCTATTTGCACATCATGCCTAAAAGTGCCTGTAAGGTGTAGGGTGTATTAACTTGTTGCGATTCTTTAGCCGCTATGTGCAAACTTGAATCGCATTTCTGAGCCTAACGCGCGCAAGCTTGATTGACCCCTATTTGCACATCATGCCTAAAAGTGTCTGTAAGGCGTTGTGTGTATTAACTTGTTGCGATTCGTTTTAGCCGCTATGTGCAAACTTGAATCGCATTTCTGAGCCTAACGCGCGCAAGCTTGAGTGACGCCTATTTGCACATCATGCCTAAAAGTACCTGTAAGGCTTTGTGTGTATTGTTGTGAGCCTAACCTGCGGAAGCTTGAGTGACACCTATTTGCCATTCATGCCTAAAGGTGCCTGTAAGGCATTGTGTGTATTAACTTGTTGCGATTCTTTAGCAGCTATGTGCAAACTTGAATCGCATTTCTGAGCCTAACCCGCGCAAGCTTGAGTGACACCTATTTGCACATCATGCCTAAAAGTGCCTGTAAGGCGTTGTGTGTATTAACTTGTTGCGATTCTTTAGCCGCTATGTGCAAACTTGAATCGCATTTCTGAGCCTAACGCGCGCAAGCTTGAGTGACCCCTATTTGCACATCATGCCTAAAAGTGCCTGTAAGGTGTTGTGTGTTAACTTGTTGCGATTCGTTTTAGCCGCTATATGCAAATTTGAATCGCATTTCTGAGCCTAACGCGCGCAAGCTTGAGTGACCCCTATTTGCACATCATGCCTAAAAGTGCCTGTAAGGTGTTGTGTGTTAACTTGTTGCGATTCGTTTTAGCCGCTATATGCAAATTTGAATCGCAGTTCTGAGCCTAACCCGCGCAAGCTTGAGTGACACCGATTTGGACATCATGCCTAAAAGTGCCTGTAAGGCTTTGTGTGTATTGTTGTGAGCCTAACCCGCGCAAGCTTGAGTGACACCTATTTGCCATTCATGCCTAAAAGTGCCTGTAAGGTGTTATGTGTATTAACTTGTTGCGACTCTTTAGCCGCTATGTGCAAACTTGAATCGCATTTCTGAGCCTAACACCGCAAGCTTGAGACCCCTATTTGCACATCATGCCTAAAAGTGCCTGTAAGTCGTTATGTGTATTAACTTGTTGCGATTCTTAAGCCGCTATGTGCAAACTTGAATCGCATTTCTGAGCCTAACCAGCGCAAGCTTGAGTGACCCCAATTTGCACATCATGCCTAAAAGTGCCTGTAAGGTGTAGGGTGTATTAACTTGTTGCGATTCTTTAGCCGCTATGTGCAAACTTGAATCGCATTTCTGAGCCTAGCGCGCGCAAGCTTGATTGACCCCTATTTGCACATCACGCCTAAAAGTGCCTGTAAGGCATTGTGTGTATTAACTTGTTGCGATTCGTTTTAGCCGCTATGTGCTATCTTGAATCGCAGTTCTGAGCCAAACCCGCGCAAGCTTGAGTGACACCTATTTGCACATCATGCCTAAAAGTGCCTGTAAGGCGTTGCGTGTATTAACTTGTTACGATTCGTTTTAGCCGCTATGTGCAATCTTGAATCGCAGTTCCGAGCTTAACGCGCGCAAGCTTGAGTGACGCCTATTTGCACTTCATGCCTAAAAGTGCCTGTAAGGCTTTGTGTGTATTGTTGTGAGCCTAACCTGCACAAGCTTGAGTGACACCTATTTGCCATTCATGCCTAAAAGTGCCTGTAAGGCGTTGTGTGTATTAACTTGTTGCGATTATTTAGCAGCTATGTGCAAACTTGAATCGCATTTCTGAGCCTAACCCGCGCAAGCTTGAGTGACACCTATTTGCACATCATGCCTAAACGTGCCTGTAAGGCGTTGTGTGTATTAACTTGTTGCAATTCTTTAGCCGCTATGTGCAAACTTGAATCGCATTTCTGAGCCTAACACGCGCAATCTTGAGTGACCCCTATTAGCACATCATGCCTAAAAGTGCCTCTAAGTTGTTGTGTGTATTAACCCTTTGCGATTCGTTTTAGCCGCTATGTGCGAACTCGAATCGCATTTCTGAGCCTAACCCGCGCAAGCTTGTTTGACACCTATTTGCACATCATGCCTAAAAGTTCCTGTAAGGCGTTGTGTGTATTAACTTGTTGCGATTCGTTTTAGCCGCTATGTGCAAACTTGAATCGCAGTTGTGAGCCTAACCCGCGCAAGCTTGAGTGACACCTATTTGCACATCATGCCTAAAAGTGCCTGTAAGGCGTTGCGTGTATTAACTTGTTGCGATTCGTTTTAGCCGCTATGTGCAATCTTGAATCGCAGTTCCGAGCCTAACGCGCGCAAGCTTGAGTGACGCCTATTTGCACATCATGCCTAAAAGTACCTGTAAGGCTTTGTGTGTATTGTTGTGAGCCTAACCTGCGCAATCTTGAGTGACACCTATTTGCCATTCATGCCTAAAAGTGCCTGTAAGCCGTTGTGTGTATTAACTTGTTGCGATTCTTTAGCCGCTATGTGCAAACTTGAATCGCATTTCTGAGCCTAACGCCGCAAGCTTGAGACCCCTGTTTGCACATCATGCCTAAAAGTGCCTGTAAGTCGTTGTGTGTATTAAATTGTTGCGATTCTTTTTAGCCGCTATGTGCAAACTTGAATCGCAGTTGTGAGCCTAACCCGCGCAAGATTGAGTGACACCTATTTGCCATTCATGCCTAAAAGTGCCTGTAAGACGTTGTGTGTAATAACTTGTTGCGATTCTTAAGCCGCTATGTGCAAACTTGAATCGCATTTCTGAACCTAACCCGCGCAAGCTTGAGTGACCCCTATTTGCATTTCATGCCTAAAAGTGCCTGTAAGGCGTTGTGTGTATTAACTTGTTGCGATTCGTTTTAGCCGCTATGTGTAATCTTGAATCGCAGTTCTGGGCCTAATCCGCGCAAGCTTGAGTGACACCTATTTGCACATCATCACTAAAAGTGCCTGTAAGGTGTAGGGTGTAGTAACTTGTTCCGATTCTTTAGCCGCTATGTGCAAACTTGAATCGCATTTCTGAGCCTAACGCGCGCAAGCTTGAGTGACGCCTATTTGCACATCATGCCTAAAAGTGCCTGTAAGGCTTTGTGTGTATTGTTGTGAGCCTAACCTGCTCAAGCTTGAGTGACACCTATTTGCCATTCATGAATAAAAGTGCCTGTAAGGCGTTGTGTGTATTAACTTGTTGAGATTCTTTAGCAGCTATGTGCAAACTTGAATCGCATTTCTGAGCCTAACCCGCTCAAGCTTGAGTGACACCTATTTGCACATCATGCCTAAAATTGCCTGTAAGGCGTTGTGTGTATTAACTTGTTGCGATTCTTTAGCCGCTATGTGCAAACTTGAATCGCATTTCTGAGCCTAACACGCGCAATCTTGAGTGACCCCTATTAGCACATCATGCCTAAAAGTGCCTCTAAGTTGTTGTGTGTATTGCGATTCGCGATTCGTTTTAGCCGCTATGTGCAAACTCGAATCGCATTTCAGAGCCTAACCCGCGCAAGCTTGTTTGACACCTATTTGCACATCATGCCTAAAAGTGCCTGTAAGGCGTTGTGTGCATTAACTTGTTGCGATTCGTTTTAGCCGCTATGTGCAAACTTGAATCGCAGTTGTGAGCCTAACCCGCGCAAGCTTGAGTGACACCTATTTGCACATCATGCCTAAAAGTGCCTGTAAGGCTTTTCGTGTATTAACTTGTTGCGATTCGTTTTAGCCGCCGTGTGCAAACTTGAATCGCAGTTCTGAGCCTAACCCGCGCAAGCTTGAGTGACACCTATTTGCACATCATGCCTAAAAGTGCCTGTAAGGCTTTTCGTGTATTAACTTGTTGCGATTCGTTTTAGCCGCCGTGTGCAAACTTGAATCGCAGTTCCGAGCCTAACGCTCGCAAGCTTGAGTGACGCCTATTTGCACATCATGCCTAAAAGTACCTGTAAGGCTTTGTGTGTATTGTTGTGAGCCTAACCTGCGCAAGCTTGAGTGACACCTATTTGCCATTCATGCCTAAAAGTGCCTGTAAGGCGTTGTGTGTATTAACTTGTTGCGATTCTTAAGCCGCTATGTGCAAACTTGAATCGCATTTCTGAGCCTAACCCGCGCAAGCTTGAGTGACCCCTATTTGCACATCATGCCTAAAAGTGCCTGTAAGGCGTTGTGCGTATTACTTGTTGCGATTCGTTTTAGCCGCTATGTGCAATCTTGAATCGCAGTTCTGGGCCTAATCCGGCGCAAGCTTGAGTGACACCTATTTGCACATCATGCCTAAAATTGCCTGTAAGGTTTAGGGTGTATTAACTTGTTGCGATTCTTTAGCCGCTATGTGCAAACTTGAATCGCATTTCTGAGCCTAACGCGCGCAAGCTTGATTGACCCCTATTTGCACATCATGCCTAAAAGTGCCTGTAAAGCGTTGTGTGTATTATCTTGTTGCGATTCGTTTTAGCCGCTATGTGCTATCTTGAATCGCAGTTCTGAGCCTAACCCGCGCAATCTTGAGTGACACCTATTTGCACATCATGCCTAAAAGTGCCTGTAAGGCGTTGCGTGTATTAACTTGTTGCGATTCGTTTTAGTCGCTATGTGCAATCTTGAATCGCAGTTCCGAGCCTAACGTGCGCAAGCTTGAGTGATGCCTATTTGCACATCATGCCTAAAAGTACCTGTAAGGCTTTGTGTGCATTGTTGTGAGCCTAACCTGCGCAAGCTTGAGTGACACCTATTTGCCATTCATGCCTAAAAGTGCCTGTAAGGCATTGTGTGTATTAACTTGTTGCAATTCTTTAGCAGCTATGTGCAAACTTGAATCGCATTTCTGAGCCTAACCCGCGCAAGCTTGAGTGACACCTATTTGCATATCATGCCTAAAAGTGCCTGTAAGGCGTTGTGTGTATTAACTTGTTGCGATTCTTTAGCCGCTATGTGCAAACTTGAATCGCAATTCTGAGCCTAACGCGCGCAAGCTTGAGTGACCCCTATTTGCACATCATGCCTAAAAGTGCCTGTAAGGTGTTGTGTGTTAACTTGTTGCGATTCGTTTTAGCCACTATATGCAAATTTGAATCGCAGTTCTGAGCCTAACCCGCACAAGCTTGTGTGACACCTATTTGCACATCATGCCTAAAAGTGCCTGTAAGGCGTTGTGCGTATTAACTTGTTGCGATTCTTTAGCAGCTATGTGCAAACTTGAATCGCATTTCTGAGCCTAACCCGCGCAACATTGAGTGACACCGATTTGGACATCATGCCTAAAAGTGCCTGTAAGGCTTTGTGTGTATTGTTGTGAGCCTAACCCGCGCAAGCTTGAGTGACACCTATTTGCCATTCATGCCTAAAAGTGCCTGTAAGGTGTTATGTGTATTAACTTGTTGCGACTCTTTAGCCGCTATGTGCAAACTTGAATCGCATTTCTGAGCCTAACACCGCAAGCTTGAGACCCCTATTTGCACATCATGCCTAAAAGTGCCTGTAAGTCGTTATGTGTATTAACTTGTTGCGATTCTTAAGCCGCTATGTGCAAACTTGAATCGCATTTCTGAGCCTAACCAGCGCAAGCTTGAGTGACCCCAATTTGCACATCATGCCTAAAAGTGCCTGTAAGGTGTTGTGTGTTAACTTGTTGCGATTCGTTTTAGCCGCTATATGCAAATTTGAATCGCAGTTCTGAGCCTAACCCGCGCAAGCTTGAGTGACACCTATTTGCCATTCATGCCTAAAAGTGCCTGTAAGGTGTTATGTGTATTAACTTGTTGCGACTCTTTAGCCGCTATGTGCAAACTTGAATCGCATTTCTGAGCCTAACACCGCAAGCTTGAGACCCCTATTTGCACATCATGCCTAAAAGTGCCTGTAAGTCGTTATGTGTATTAACTTGTTGCGATTCTTAAGCCGCTATGTGCAAACTTGAATCGCATTTCTGAGCCTAACCAGCGCAAGCTTGAGTGACCCCAATTTGCACATCATGCCTAAAAGTGCCTGTAAGGCGTTGTGTGTATTAACTTGTTGCGATTCATTTTAGCCGCTATGTGCAATCTTGAATCGCAGTTCTGGGCCTAATCCGCGCAAGCTTGAGTGACACCTATTTGCACATCATGCCTAAAAGTGCCTGTAAGGTGTAGGGTGTATTAACTTGTTGCGATTCTTTAGCCGCTATGTGCAAACTTGAATCGCATTTCTGAGCCTAACGCGCGCAAGCTTGATTGACCCCTATTTGCACATCATGCCTAAAAGTGTCTGTAAGGCGTTGTGTGTATTAACTTGTTGCGATTCGTTTTAGCCGCTATGTGCAAACTTGAATCGCATTTCTGAGCCTAACGCGCGCAAGCTTGAGTGACGCCTATTTGCACATCATGCCTAAAAGTACCTGTAAGGCTTTGTGTGTATTGTTGTGAGCCTAACCTGCGGAAGCTTGAGTGACACCTATTTGCCATTCATGCCTAAAGGTGCCTGTAAGGCATTGTGTGTATTAACTTGTTGCGATTCTTTAGCAGCTATGTGCAAACTTGAATCGCATTTCTGAGCCTAACCCGCGCAAGCTTGAGTGACACCTATTTGCACATCATGCCTAAAAGTGCCTGTAAGGCGTTGTGTGTATTAACTTGTTGCGATTCTTTAGCCGCTATGTGCAAACTTGAATCGCATTTCTGAGCCTAACGCGCGCAAGCTTGAGTGACCCCTATTTGCACATCATGCCTAAAAGTGCCTGTAAGGTGTTGTGTGTTAACTTGTTGCGATTCGTTTTAGCCGCTATATGCAAATTTGAATCGCATTTCTGAGCCTAACGCGCGCAAGCTTGAGTGACCCCTATTTGCACATCATGCCTAAAAGTGCCTGTAAGGTGTTGTGTGTTAACTTGTTGCGATTCGTTTTAGCCGCTATATGCAAATTTGAATCGCAGTTCTGAGCCTAAGCCGCGCAAGCTTGAGTGACACCGATTTGGACATCATGCCTAAAAGTGCCTGTAAGGCTTTGTGTGTATTGTTGTGAGCCTAACCCGCGCAAGCTTGAGTGACACCTATTTGCCATTCATGCCTAAAAGTGCCTGTAAGGTGTTATGTGTATTAACTTGTTGCGACTCTTTAGCCGCTATGTGCAAACTTGAATCGCATTTCTGAGCCTAACACCGCAAGCTTGAGACCCCTATTTGCACATCATGCCTAAAAGTGCCTGTAAGTCGTTATGTGTATTAACTTGTTGCGATTCTTAAGCCGCTATGTGCAAACTTGAATCGCATTTCTGAGCCTAACCAGCGCAAGCTTGAGTGACCCCAATTTGCACATCATGCCTAAAAGTGCCTGTAAGGCGTTGTGTGTATTAACTTGTTGCGATTCATTTTAGCCGCTATGTGCAATCTTGAATCGCAGTTCTGGGCCTAATCCGCGCAAGCTTGAGTGACACCTATTTGCACATCATGCCTAAAAGTGCCTGTAAGGTGTAGGGTGTATTAACTTGTTGCGATTCTTTAGCCGCTATGTGCAAACTTGAATCGCATTTCTGAGCCTAACGCGCGCAAGCTTGATTGACCCCTATTTGCACATCATGCCTAAAAGTGCCTGTAAGGCCTTGTGTGTATTAACTTGTTGCGATTCGTTTTAGCCGCTATGTGCTATCTTGAATCGCAGTTCTGAGCCTAACCCGCGCAAGCTTGAGTGACGCCTATTTGCACATCATGCCTAAAAGTGCCTGTAAGGCTTTGTGTGTATTGTTGTGAGCCTAACCTGCGCAAGCTTGAGTGACACCTGTTTGCCATTCATGCCTAAAAGTGCCTGTAAGGCGTTGTGTGTATTAACTTGTTGCGACTCTTTAGCAGCTATGTGCAAACTTGAATCGCATTTCTGAGCCTAACCCGCGCAAGCTTGAGTGATACCTATTTGCACATCATGCCTAAAATTGCCTGTAAGGCGTTGTGTGTATTAACTTGTTGCGATTCTTTAGCCGCTATGTGCAAACTTGAATCGCATTTCTGAGCCTAACACGCGCAATCTTGGGTGACCCCTATTAGCACATCATGCCTAAAAGTGCCTCTAAGTTGTTGTGTGTATTAACCCTTTGCGATTCGTTTTAGCCGCTATGTGCAAACTCGAATCGCATTTCTGAGCCTAACCCGCGCAAGCTTGTTTGACACCTATTTGCACATCATGCCTAAAAGTGCCTGTAAGGCGTTGTGTGTATTAACTTGTTGCGATTCGTTTTAGCCGCTATGTGCAAACTTGAATCGCAGTTGTGAGCCTAACCCGCGCAAGCTTGAGTGACACCTATTTGCACATCATGCCTAAAAGTGCCTGTAAGGCGTTGTGTGTATTAACTTGTTGCGATTCTTAAGCCGCTATGTGCAAACTTGAATCGCATTTCTGAGCCTAACCCGCGCAAGCTTGTGTGACCCCTATTTGCACATCATGCCTAAAAGTGCCTGTAAGGCGTTGTGTGTATTAACTTGTTGCGATTCGTTTTAGCCGCTATGTGCAATCTTGAATCGCAGTTCTGGGCCTAACCCGCGCAAGCTTGAGTGACACCTATTTGCACATCATGCCTAAAAGTGCCTGTAAGGTGTAGGGTGTATTAACTTGTTGCGATTCTTTAGCCGCTATGTGCAAACTTGAATCGCATTTCTGAGCCTAGCGCGCGCAAGCTTGATTGACCCCTATTTGCACATCACGCCTAAAAGTGCCTGTAAGGCATTGTGTGTATTAACTTGTTGCGATTCGTTTTAGCCGCTATGTGCTATCTTGAATCGCAGTTCTGAGCCAAACCCGCGCAAGCTTGAGTGACACCTATTTGCACATCATGCCTAAAAGTGCCTGTAAGGCGTTGCGTGTATTAACTTGTTACGATTCGTTTTAGCCGCTATGTGCAATCTTGAATCGCAGTTCCGAGCTTAACGCGCGCAAGCTTGAGTGACGCCTATTTGCACTTCATGCCTAAAAGTGCCTGTAAGGCTTTGTGTGTATTGTTGTGAGCCTAACCTGCACAAGCTTGAGTGACACCTATTTGCCATTCATGCCTAAAAGTGCCTGTAAGGCGTTGTGTGTATTAACTTGTTGCGATTATTTAGCAGCTATGTGCAAACTTGAATCGCATTTCTGAGCCTAACCCGCGCAAGCTTGAGTGACACCTATTTGCACATCATGCCTAAACGTGCCTGTAAGGCGTTGTGTGTATTAACTTGTTGCAATTCTTTAGCCGCTATGTGCAAACTTGAATCGCATTTCTGAGCCTAACACGCGCAATCTTGAGTGACCCCTATTAGCACATCATGCCTAAAAGTGCCTCTAAGTTGTTGTGTGTATTAACCCTTTGCGATTCGTTTTAGCCGCTATGTGCGAACTCGAATCGCATTTCTGAGCCTAACCCGCGCAAGCTTGTTTGACACCTATTTGCACATCATGCCTAAAAGTTCCTGTAAGGCGTTGTGTGTATTAACTTGTTGCGATTCGTTTTAGCCGCTATGTGCAAACTTGAATCGCAGTTGTGAGCCTAACCCGCGCAAGCTTGAGTGACACCTATTTGCACATCATGCCTAAAAGTGCCTGTAAGGCGTTGCGTGTATTAACTTGTTGCGATTCGTTTTAGCCGCTATGTGCAATCTTGAATCGCAGTTCCGAGCCTAACGCGCGCAAGCTTGAGTGACGCCTATTTGCACATCATGCCTAAAAGTACCTGTAAGGCTTTGTGTGTATTGTTGTGAGCCTAACCTGCGCAATCTTGAGTGACACCTATTTGCCATTCATGCCTAAAAGTGCCTGTAAGCCGTTGTGTGTATTAACTTGTTGCGATTCTTTAGCCGCTATGTGCAAACTTGAATCGCATTTCTGAGCCTAACGCCGCAAGCTTGAGACCCCTGTTTGCACATCATGCCTAAAAGTGCCTGTAAGTCGTTGTGTGTATTAAATTGTTGCGATTCTTTTTAGCCGCTATGTGCAAACTTGAATCGCAGTTGTGAGCCTAACCCGCGCAAGATTGAGTGACACCTATTTGCCATTCATGCCTAAAAGTGCCTGTAAGACGTTGTGTGTAATAACTTGTTGCGATTCTTAAGCCGCTATGTGCAAACTTGAATCGCATTTCTGAACCTAACCCGCGCAAGCTTGAGTGACCCCTATTTGCATTTCATGCCTAAAAGTGCCTGTAAGGCGTTGTGTGTATTAACTTGTTGCGATTCGTTTTAGCCGCTATGTGTAATCTTGAATCGCAGTTCTGGGCCTAATCCGCGCAAGCTTGAGTGACACCTATTTGCACATCATCACTAAAAGTGCCTGTAAGGTGTAGGGTGTAGTAACTTGTTCCGATTCTTTAGCCGCTATGTGCAAACTTGAATCGCATTTCTGAGCCTAACGCGCGCAAGCTTGAGTGACGCCTATTTGCACATCATGCCTAAAAGTGCCTGTAAGGCTTTGTGTGTATTGTTGTGAGCCTAACCTGCTCAAGCTTGAGTGACACCTATTTGCCATTCATGAATAAAAGTGCCTGTAAGGCGTTGTGTGTATTAACTTGTTGAGATTCTTTAGCAGCTATGTGCAAACTTGAATCGCATTTCTGAGCCTAACCCGCTCAAGCTTGAGTGACACCTATTTGCACATCATGCCTAAAATTGCCTGTAAGGCGTTGTGTGTATTAACTTGTTGCGATTCTTTAGCCGCTATGTGCAAACTTGAATCGCATTTCTGAGCCTAACACGCGCAATCTTGAGTGACCCCTATTAGCACATCATGCCTAAAAGTGCCTCTAAGTTGTTGTGTGTATTGCGATTCGCGATTCGTTTTAGCCGCTATGTGCAAACTCGAATCGCATTTCAGAGCCTAACCCGCGCAAGCTTGTTTGACACCTATTTGCACATCATGCCTAAAAGTGCCTGTAAGGCGTTGTGTGCATTAACTTGTTGCGATTCGTTTTAGCCGCTATGTGCAAACTTGAATCGCAGTTGTGAGCCTAACCCGCGCAAGCTTGAGTGACACCTATTTGCACATCATGCCTAAAAGTGCCTGTAAGGCTTTTCGTGTATTAACTTGTTGCGATTCGTTTTAGCCGCCGTGTGCAAACTTGAATCGCAGTTCTGAGCCTAACCCGCGCAAGCTTGAGTGACACCTATTTGCACATCATGCCTAAAAGTGCCTGTAAGGCTTTTCGTGTATTAACTTGTTGCGATTCGTTTTAGCCGCCGTGTGCAAACTTGAATCGCAGTTCCGAGCCTAACGCTCGCAAGCTTGAGTGACGCCTATTTGCACATCATGCCTAAAAGTACCTGTAAGGCTTTGTGTGTATTGTTGTGAGCCTAACCTGCGCAAGCTTGAGTGACACCTATTTGCCATTCATGCCTAAAAGTGCCTGTAAGGCGTTGTGTGTATTAACTTGTTGCGATTCTTAAGCCGCTATGTGCAAACTTGAATCGCATTTCTGAGCCTAACCCGCGCAAGCTTGAGTGACCCCTATTTGCACATCATGCCTAAAAGTGCCTGTAAGGCGTTGTGCGTATTACTTGTTGCGATTCGTTTTAGCCGCTATGTGCAATCTTGAATCGCAGTTCTGGGCCTAATCCGGCGCAAGCTTGAGTGACACCTATTTGCACATCATGCCTAAAATTGCCTGTAAGGTTTAGGGTGTATTAACTTGTTGCGATTCTTTAGCCGCTATGTGCAAACTTGAATCGCATTTCTGAGCCTAACGCGCGCAAGCTTGATTGACCCCTATTTGCACATCATGCCTAAAAGTGCCTGTAAGGCGTTGTGTGTATTATCTTGTTGCGATTCGTTTTAGCCGCTATGTGCTATCTTGAATCGCAGTTCTGAGCCTAACCCGCGCAATCTTGAGTGACACCTATTTGCACATCATGCCTAAAAGTGCCTGTAAGGCGTTGCGTGTATTAACTTGTTGCGATTCGTTTTAGTCGCTATGTGCAATCTTGAATCGCAGTTCCGAGCCTAACGTGCGCAAGCTTGAGTGATGCCTATTTGCACATCATGCCTAAAAGTACCTGTAAGGCTTTGTGTGCATTGTTGTGAGCCTAACCTGCGCAAGCTTGAGTGACACCTATTTGCCATTCATGCCTAAAAGTGCCTGTAAGGCATTGTGTGTATTAACTTGTTGCAATTCTTTAGCAGCTATGTGCAAACTTGAATCGCATTTCTGAGCCTAACCCGCGCAAGCTTGAGTGACACCTATTTGCATATCATGCCTAAAAGTGCCTGTAAGGCGTTGTGTGTATTAACTTGTTGCGATTCTTTAGCCGCTATGTGCAAACTTGAATCGCAATTCTGAGCCTAACGCGCGCAAGCTTGAGTGACCCCTATTTGCACATCATGCCTAAAAGTGCCTGTAAGGTGTTGTGTGTTAACTTGTTGCGATTCGTTTTAGCCACTATATGCAAATTTGAATCGCAGTTCTGAGCCTAACCCGCACAAGCTTGTGTGACACCTATTTGCACATCATGCCTAAAAGTGCCTGTAAGGCGTTGTGCGTATTAACTTGTTGCGATTCTTTAGCAGCTATGTGCAAACTTGAATCGCATTTCTGAGCCTAACCCGCGCAACATTGAGTGACACCGATTTGGACATCATGCCTAAAAGTGCCTGTAAGGCTTTGTGTGTATTGTTGTGAGCCTAACCCGCGCAAGCTTGAGTGACACCTATTTGCCATTCATGCCTAAAAGTGCCTGTAAGGTGTTATGTGTATTAACTTGTTGCGACTCTTTAGCCGCTATGTGCAAACTTGAATCGCATTTCTGAGCCTAACACCGCAAGCTTGAGACCCCTATTTGCACATCATGCCTAAAAGTGCCTGTAAGTCGTTATGTGTATTAACTTGTTGCGATTCTTAAGCCGCTATGTGCAAACTTGAATCGCATTTCTGAGCCTAACCAGCGCAAGCTTGAGTGACCCCAATTTGCACATCATGCCTAAAAGTGCCTGTAAGGCGTTGTGTGTATTAACTTGTTGCGATTCATTTTAGCCGCTATGTGCAATCTTGAATCGCAGTTCTGGGCCTAATCCGCGCAAGCTTGAGTGACACCTATTTGCACATCATGCCTAAAAGTGCCTGTAAGGTGTAGGGTGTATTAACTTGTTGCGATTCTTTAGCCGCTATGTGCAAACTTGAATCGCATTTCTGAGCCTAACGCGCGCAAGCTTGATTGACCCCTATTTGCACATCATGCCTAAAAGTGCCTGTAAGGCCTTGTGTGTATTAACTTGTTGCGATTCGTTTTAGCCGCTATGTGCTATCTTGAATCGCAGTTCTGAGCCTAACCCGCGCAAGCTTGAGTGACGCCTATTTGCACATCATGCCTAAAAGTGCCTGTAAGGCTTTGTGTGTATTGTTGTGAGCCTAACCTGTGCAAGCTTGAGTGACACCTATTTGCCATTCATGCCTAAAAGTGCCTGTAAGGCGTTGTGTGTATTAACTTGTTGCGACTCTTTAGCAGCTATGTGCAAACTTGAATCGCATTTCTGAGCCTAACCCGCGCAAGCTTGAGTGATACCTATTTGCACATCATGCCTAAAATTGCCTGTAAGGCGTTGTGTGTATTAACTTGTTGCGATTCTTTAGCCGCTATGTGCAAACTTGAATCGCATTTCTGAGCCTAACACGCGCAATCTTGAGTGACCCCTATTAGCACATCATGCCTAAAAGTGCCTCTAAGTTGTTGTGTGTATTAACCCTTTGCGATTCGTTTTAGCCGCTATGTGCAAACTCGAATCGCATTTCTGAGCCTAACCCGCGCAAGCTTGTTTGACACCTATTTGCACATCATGCCTAAAAGTGCCTGTAAGGCGTTGTGTGTATTAACTTGTTGCGATTCGTTTTAGCCGCTATGTGCAAACTTGAATCGCAGTTGTGAGCCTAACCCGCGCAAGCTTGAGTGACACCTATTTGCACATCATGCCTAAAAGTGCCTGTAAGGCGTTGTGTGTATTAACTTGTTGCGATTCTTAAGCCGCTATGTGCAAACTTGAATCGCATTTCTGAGCCTAACCCGCGCAAGCTTGTGTGACCCCTATTTGCACATCATGCCTAAAAGTGCCTGTAAGGCGTTGTGTGTATTAACTTGTTGCGATTATTTAGCAGCTATGTGCAAACTTGAATCGCATTTCTGAGCCTAACCCGCACAAGCTTGAGTGACACCTATTTGCACATCATGCCTAAACGTGCCTGTAAGGCGTTGTGTGTATTAACTTGTTGCGATTCTTTAGCCGCTGTGTGCAAACTTGAATCGCATTTCTGAGCCTAACACGCGCAATCTTGAGTGACCCCTATTAGCACATCATGCCTAAAAGTGCCTCTAAGTTGTTGTGTGTATTAACCCTTTGCGATTCGTTTTAGCCGCTATGTGCGAACTCGAATCGCATTTCTGAGCCTAACCCGCGCAAGCTTGTTTGACACCTATTTGCACATCATGCCTAAAAGTTCCTGTAAGGCGTTGTGTGTATTAACTTGTTGCGATTCGTTTTAGCCGCTATGTGCAAACTTGAATCGCAGTTGTGAGCCTAACCCGCGCAAGCTTGAGTGACACCTATTTGCACATCATGCCTAAAAGTGCCTGTAAGGCGTTGCGTGTATTAACTTGTTGCGATTTGTTTTAGCCGCTATGTGCAATCTTGAATCGCAGTTCCGAGCCTAACGCGCGCAAGCTTGAGTGACGCCTATTTGCACATCATGCCTAAAAGTACCTGTAAGGCTTTGTGTGTATTGTTGTGAGCCTAACCTGCGCAATCTTGAGTGACACCTATTTGCCATTCATGCCTAAAAGTGCCTGTAAGCCGTTGTGTGTATTAACTTGTTGCGATTCTTTAGCCGCTAAGTGGAAACTTGAATCGCATTTCTGAGCCTAACCCGCGCAACATTGAGTGACACCTATTTGCACATCATGCCTAAAAGTGCCTGTAAGGCGTTGCGTGTATTAACTTGTTACGATTCGTTTTAGCCGCTATGTGCAATCTTGAATCGCAGTTCCGAGCTTAACGCGCGCAAGCTTGAGTGACGCCTATTTGCACTTCATGCCTAAAAGTGCCTGTAAGGCTTTGTGTGTATTGTTGTGAGCCTAACCTGCACAAGCTTGAGTGACACCTATTTGCCATTCATGCCTAAAAGTGCCTGTAAGGCGTTGTGTGTATTAACTTGTTGCGATTATTTAGCAGCTATGTGCAAACTTGAATCGCATTTCTGAGCCTAACGCCGCAAGCTTGAGACCCCTGTTTGCACATAATGCCTAAAAGTGCCTGTAAGTCGCTGTGTGTATTAACTTGTTGCGATTCTTTTTAGCCGCTATGTGCAAACTTGAATCGCAGTTGTGAGCCTAACCCGCGCAAGATTGAGTGACACCTATTTGCACATCATCCCTAAAAGTGCCTGTAAGGTGTAGGGTGTAGTAACTTGTTTCGATTCTTTAGCCGCTATGTGCAAACTTGAATCGCATTTCTGAACCTAACCCGCGCAAGCTTGAGTGACCCCTATTTGCACATCATGCCTAAAAGTGCCTGTAAGGCGTTGTGTGTATTAACTTGTTGCGATTCGTTTTAGCCGCTATGTGTAATCTTGAATCGCAGTTCTGGGCCTAACCGCGCAAGCTTGAGTGACACCTATTTGCACATCATCCCTAAAAGTGCCTGTAAGGTGTAGGGTGTAGTAACTTGTTTCGATTCTTTAGCCGCTATGTGCAAACTTGAATCGCATTTCTGAGCCTAACGCGCGCAAGCTTGAGTGACGCCTATTTGCAAATCATGCCTAAAAGTGCCTGTAAGGCTTTGTGTGTATTGTTGTGAGCCTAACCTGCTCAAGCTTGAGTGACACCTATTTGCCATTCATGCCTAAAAGTGCCTGTAAGGCGTTGTGTGTATTAACTTGTTGAGATTCTTTAGCAGCTATGTGCAAACTTGAATCGCATTTCTGAGCCTAACCCGCTCAAGCTTGAGTGACACCTATTTGCACATCATGCCTAAAAGTGCCTGTAAGGCGTTGTGTGTATTAACTTGTTGCGATTCTTTAGCCGCTATGTGCAAACTTGAATCGCATTTCTGAGCCTAACGCGCGCAAGCTTGAGTGACCCCTATTTGCACATCATGCCTAAAAGTGCCTGTAAGGTGTTGTGTGTTAACTTGTTGCGATTCGTTTTAGCCGCTATATGCAAATTTGAATCGCAGTTCTGAGCCTAACCCGCGCAAGCTTGAGTGACACCTATTTGCCATTCATGCCTAAAAGTGCCTGTAAGGCATTGTGTGTATTAACTTGTTGCGATTCTTTAGCAGCTATGTGCAAACTTGAATCGCATTTCTGAGCCTAACCCGCGCAACATTGACACCTATTTGCGCATCATGCCTAAAAGTGCCTGTAAGGCGTTCCGTGTATTAACTTGTTGCGATTCGTTTTAGCCGCTATATGCAATCTTGAATCGCAGTTCCGAGCCTAACGCGCGCAAGCTTGGGTGACGCCTATTTGTAAATCATGCCTAAAAGTGCCTGTAAGGCTTTGTGTGTATTGTTGTGAGCCTAACCCGCGCAAGCTTGAGTGACACTTATTTGCCATTCATGCCTAAAAGTGCCTGTAAGGCGTTGTGTGTATTAACTTGTTGCGATTCTTTAGCAGCTATGTGCAAACTTGAATCGCATTTCTGAGCCTAACCCGCGCAAGCTTGAGTGACCCCTATTTGCACATCATGCCTAAAAGTGTCTGTAAGGCGTTGTGTGTATTAACTTGTTGCGATTCGTTTTAGCCGCTATGTGCAAACTTGAATCGCATTTCTGAGCCTAACGCGCGCAAGCTTGAGTGACGCCTATTTGCACATCATGCATAAAAGTACCTGTAAGGCTTTGTGTGTATTGTTGTGAGCCTAACCTGCGGAAGCTTGAGTGACACCTATTTGCCATTCATGCCTAAAGGTGCCTGTAAGGCAGTGTGTGTATTAACTTGTAGCGATTCTTTAGCAGCTATGTGCAAACTTGAATCGCATTTCTGAGCCTAACCCGCGCAAGCTTGAGTGACACCTATTTGCACATCATGCCTAAAAGTGCCTGTAAGGCGTTGTGTGTATTAACTTGTTGCGATTCTTTAGCCGCTATGTGCAAACTTGAATCGCATTTCTGAGCCTAACGCGCGCAAGCTTGAGTGACCCCTATTTGCACATCATGCCTAAAAGTGCCTGTAAGGTGTTGTGTGTTAACTTGTTGCGATTCGTTTTAGCCGCTATATGCAAATTTGAATCGCAGTTCTGAGCCTAACCCGCGCAAGCTTGAGTGACACCTATTTGCCATTCATGCCTAAAAGTGCCTGTAAGGCATTGTGTGTATTAACTTGTTGCGATTCTTTAGCAGCTATGTGCAAACTTGAATCGCATTTCTGAGCCTAACCCGCGCAACATTGAGTGACACCGATTTGGACATCATGCCTAAAAGTGCCTGTAAGGCTTTGTGTGTATTGTTGTGAGCCTAACCCGCGCAAGCTTGAGTGACACCTATTTGCCATTCATGCCTAAAAGTGCCTGTAAGGTGTTATGTGTATTAACTTGTTGCGACTCTTTAGCCGCTATGTGCAAACTTGAATCGCATTTCTGAGCCTAACACCGCAAGCTTGAGACCCCTATTTGCACATCATGCCTAAAAGTGCCTGTAAGTCGTTATGTGTATTAACTTGTTGCGATTCTTAAGCCGCTATGTGCCAACTTGAATCGCATTTCTGAGCCTAACCAGCGCAAGCTTGAGTGACCCCAATTTGCACATCATGCCTAAAAGTGCCTGTAAGGCGTTGTGTGTATTAACTTGTTGCGATTCATTTTAGCCGCTATGTGCAATCTTGAATCGCAGTTCTGGGCCTAATCCGCGCAAGCTTGAGTGACACCTATTTGCACATCATGCCTAAAAGTGCCTGTAAGGTGTAGGGTGTATTAACTTGTTGCGATTCTTTAGCCGCTATGTGCAAACTTGAATCGCATTTCTGAGCCTAACGCGCGCAAGCTTGATTGACCCCTATTTGCACATCATGCCTAAAAGTGTCTGTAAGGCGTTGTGTGTATTAACTTGTTGCGATTCGTTTTAGCCGCTATGTGCAAACTTGAATCGCATTTCTGAGCCTAACGCGCGCAAGCTTGAGTGACGCCTATTTGCACATCATGCCTAAAAGTACCTGTAAGGCTTTGTGTGTATTGTTGTGAGCCTAACCTGCGGAACCTTGAGTGACACCTATTTGCCATTCATGCCTAAAGGTGCCTGTAAGGCATTGTGTGTATTAACTTGTTGCGATTCTTTAGCAGCTATGTGCAAACTTGAATCGCATTTCTGAGCCTAACCCGCGCAAGCTTGAGTGACACCTATTTGCACATCATGCCTAAAAGTGCCTGTAAGGCGTTGTGTGTATTAACTTGTTGCGATTCTTTAGCCGCTATGTGCAAACTTGAATCGCATTTCTGAGCCTAACGCGCGCAAGCTTGAGTGACCCCTATTTGCACATCATGCCTAAAAGTGCCTGTAAGGTGTTGTGTGTTAACTTGTTGCGATTCGTTTTAGCCGCTATATGCAAATTTGAATCGCATTTCTGAGCCTAACGCGCGCAAGCTTGAGTGACCCCTATTTGCACATCATGCCTAAAAGTGCCTGTAAGGTGTTGTGTGTTAACTTGTTGCGATTCGTTTTAGCCGCTATATGCAAATTTGAATCGCAGTTCTGAGCCTAACCCGCGCAAGCTTGAGTGACACCGATTTGGACATCATGCCTAAAAGTGCCTGTAAGGCTTTGTGTGTATTGTTGTGAGCCTAACCCGCGCAAGCTTGAGTGACACCTATTTGCCATTCATGCCTAAAAGTGCCTGTAAGGTGTTATGTGTATTAACTTGTTGCGACTCTTTAGCCGCTATGTGCAAACTTGAATCGCATTTCTGAGCCTAACACCGCAAGCTTGAGACCCCTATTTGCATATCATGCCTAAAAGTGCCTGTAAGTCGTTATGTGTATTAACTTGTTGCGATTCTTAAGCCGCTATGTGCAAACTTGAATCGCATTTCTGAGCCTAACCAGCGCAAGCTTGAGTGACCCCAATTTGCACATCATGCCTAAAAGTGCCTGTAAGGCGTTGTGTGTATTAACTTGTTGCGATTCATTTTAGCCGCTATGTGCAATCTTGAATCGCAGTTCTGGGCCTAATCCGCGCAAGCTTGAGTGACACCTATTTGCACATCATGCCTAAAAGTGCCTGTAAGGTGTAGGGTGTATTAACTTGTTGCGATTCTTTAGCCGCTATGTGCAAACTTGAATCGCATTTCTGAGCCTAACGCGCGCAAGCTTGATTGACCCCTATTTGCACATCATGCCTAAAAGTGCCTGTAAGGCCTTGTGTGTATTAACTTGTTGCGATTCGTTTTAGCCGCTATGTGCTATCTTGAATCGCAGTTCTGAGCCTAACCCGCGCAAGCTTGAGTGACGCCTATTTGCACATCATGCCTAAAAGTGCCTGTAAGGCTTTGTGTGTATTGTTGTGAGCCTAACCTGCGCAAGCTTGAGTGACACCTGTTTGCCATTCATGCCTAAAAGTGCCTGTAAGGCGTTGTGTGTATTAACTTGTTGCGACTCTTTAGCAGCTATGTGCAAACTTGAATCGCATTTCTGAGCCTAACCCGCGCAAGCTTGAGTGATACCTATTTGCACATCATGCCTAAAATTGCCTGTAAGGCGTTGTGTGTATTAACTTGTTGCGATTCTTTAGCCGCTATGTGCAAACTTGAATCGCATTTCTGAGCCTAACACGCGCAATCTTGAGTGACCCCTATTAGCACATCATGCCTAAAAGTGCCTCTAAGTTGTTGTGTGTATTAACCCTTTGCGATTCGTTTTAGCCGCTATGTGCAAACTCGAATCGCATTTCTGAGCCTAACCCGCGCAAGCTTGTTTGACACCTATTTGCACATCATGCCTAAAAGTGCCTGTAAGGCGTTGTGTGTATTAACTTGTTGCGATTCGTTTTAGCCGCTATGTGCAAACTTGAATCGCAGTTGTGAGCCTAACCCGCGCAAGCTTGAGTGACACCTATTTGCACATCATGCCTAAAAGTGCCTGTAAGGCGTTGTGTGTATTAACTTGTTGCGATTCTTAAGCCGCTATGTGCAAACTTGAATCGCATTTCTGAGCCTAACCCGCGCAAGCTTGTGTGACCCCTATTTGCACATCATGCCTAAAAGTGCCTGTAAGGCGTTGTGTGTATTAACTTGTTGCGATTCGTTTTAGCCGCTATGTGCAATCTTGAATCGCAGTTCTGGGCCTAACCCGCGCAAGCTTGAGTGACACCTATTTGCACATCATGCCTAAAAGTGCCTGTAAGGTGTAGGGTGTATTAACTTGTTGTGATTCTTTAGCCGCTATGTGCAAACTTGAATCGCATTTCTGAGCCTAGCGCGCGCAAGCTTGATTGACCCCTATTTGCACATCACGCCTAAAAGTGCCTGTAAGGCATTGTGTGTATTAACTTGTTGCGATTCGTTTTAGCCGCTATGTGCTATCTTGAATCGCAGTTCTGAGCCTAACCCGCGCAAGCTTGAGTGACACCTATTTGCACATCATGCCTAAAAGTGCCTGTAAGGCGTTGCGTGTATTAACTTGTTACGATTCGTTTTAGCCGCTATGTGCAATCTTGAATCGCAGTTCCGAGCTTAACGCGCGCAAGCTTGAGTGACGCCTATTTGCACTTCATGCCTAAAAGTGCCTGTAAGGCTTTGTGTGTATTGTTGTGAGCCTAACCTGCACAAGCTTGAGTGACACCTATTTGCCATTCATGCCTAAAAGTGCCTGTAAGGCGTTGTGTGTATTAACTTGTTGCGATTATTTAGCAGCTATGTGCAAACTTGAATCGCATTTCTGAGCCTAACCCGCGCAAGCTTGAGTGACACCTATTTGCACATCATGCCTAAACGTGCCTGTAAGGCGTTGTGTGTATTAACTTGTTGCGATTCTTTAGCCGCTATGTGCAAACTTGAATCGCATTTCTGAGCCTAACACGCGCAATCTTGAGTGACCCCTATTAGCACATCATGCCTAAAAGTGCCTCTAAGTTGTTGTGTGTATTAACCCTTTGCGATTCGTTTTAGCCGCTATGTGCGAACTCGAATCGCATTTCTGAGCCTAACCCGCGCAAGCTTGTTTGACACCTATTTGCACATCATGCCTAAAAGTTCCTGTAAGGCGTTGTGTGTATTAACTTGTTGCGATTCGTTTTAGCCGCTATGTGCAAACTTGAATCGCAGTTGTGAGCCTAACCCGCGCAAGCTTGAGTGACACCTATTTGCACATCATGCCTAAAAGTGCCTGTAAGGCGTTGCGTGTATTAACTTGTTGCGATTCGTTTTAGCCGCTATGTGCAATCTTGAATCGCAGTTCCGAGCCTAACGCGCGCAAGCTTGAGTGACGCCTATTTGCACATCATGCCTAAAAGTACCTGTAAGGCTTTGTGTGTATTGTTGTGAGCCTAACCTGCGCAATCTTGAGTGACACCTATTTGCCATTCATGCCTAAAAGTGCCTGTAAGCCGTTGTGTGTATTAACTTGTTGCGATTCTTTAGCCGCTACGTGCAAACTTGAATCGCATTTCTGAGCCTAACGCCGCAAGCTTGAGACCCCTGTTTGCACATCATGCCTAAAAGTGCCTGTAAGTCGTTGTGTGTATTAAATTGTTGCGATTCTTTTTAGCCGCTATGTGCAAACTTGAATCGCAGTTGTGAGCCTAACCCGCGCAAGATTGAGTGACACCTATTTGCCATTCATGCCTAAAAGTGCCTGTAAGACGTTGTGTGTAATAACTTGTTGCGATTCTTAAGCCGCTATGTGCAAACTTGAATCGCATTTCTGAACCTAACCCGCGCAAGCTTGAGTGACCCCTATTTGCACATCATGCCTAAAAGTGCCTGTAAGGCGTTGTGTGTATTAACGTGTTGCGATTCGTTTTAGCCGCTATGTGTAATCTTGAATCGCAGTTCTGGGCCTAATCCGCGCAAGCTTGAGTGACACCTATTTGCACATCATCCCTAAAAGTGCCTGTAAGGTGTAGGGTGTAGTAACTTGTTTCGATTCTTTAGCCGCTATGTGCAAACTTGAATCGCATTTCTGAGCCTAACGCGCGCAAGCTTGAGTGACGCCTATTTGCACATCATGCCTAAAAGTGCCTGTAAGGCTTTGTGTGTATTGTTGTGAGCCTAACCTGCTCAAGCTTGAGTGACACCTATTTGCCATTCATGCCTAAAAGTGCCTGTAAGGCGTTGTGTGTATTAACTTGTTGAGATTCTTTAGCAGCTATGTGCAAACTTGAATCGCATTTCTGAGCCTAACCCGCTCAAGCTTGAGTGACACCTATTTGCACATCATGCCTAAAATTGCCTGTAAGGCGTTGTGTGTATTAACTTGTTGCGATTCTTTAGCCGCTATGTGCAAACTTGAATCGCATTTCTGAGCCTAACACGCGCAATCTTGAGTGACCCCTATTAGCACATCATGCCTAAAAGTGCCTCTAAGTTGTTGTGTGTATTGCGATTCGCGATTCGTTTTAGCCGCTATGTGCAAACTCGAATCGCATTTCAGAGCCTAACCCGCGCAAGCTTGTTTGACACCTATTTGCACATCATGCCTAAAAGTGCCTGTAAGGCGTTGCGTGTATTAACTTGTTGCGATTCGTTTTAGCCGCTATGTGCAATCTTGAATCGCAGTTCCGAGCCTAACGCGCGCAAGCTTGAGTGACGCCTATTTGCACATCATGCCTAAAAGTACCTGTAAGGCTTTGTGTGTATTGTTGTGAGCCTAACCTGCGCAATCTTGAGTGACACCTATTTGCCATTCATGCCTAAAAGTGCCTGTAAGCCGTTGTGTGTATTAACTTGTTGCGATTCTTTAGCCGCTACGTGCAAACTTGAATCGCATTTCTGAGCCTAACGCCGCAAGCTTGAGACCCCTGTTTGCACATCATGCCTAAAAGTGCCTGTAAGTCGTTGTGTGTATTAAATTGTTGCGATTCTTTTTAGCCGCTATGTGCAAACTTGAATCGCAGTTGTGAGCCTAACCCGCGCAAGATTGAGTGACACCTATTTGCCATTCATGCCTAAAAGTGCCTGTAAGACGTTGTGTGTAATAACTTGTTGCGATTCTTAAGCCGCTATGTGCAAACTTGAATCGCATTTCTGAACCTAACCCGCGCAAGCTTGAGTGACCCCTATTTGCACATCATGCCTAAAAGTGCCTGTAAGGCGTTGTGTGTATTAACGTGTTGCGATTCGTTTTAGCCGCTATGTGTAATCTTGAATCGCAGTTCTGGGCCTAATCCGCGCAAGCTTGAGTGACACCTATTTGCACATCATCCCTAAAAGTGCCTGTAAGGTGTAGGGTGTAGTAACTTGTTTCGATTCTTTAGCCGCTATGTGCAAACTTGAATCGCATTTCTGAGCCTAACGCGCGCAAGCTTGAGTGACGCCTATTTGCACATCATGCCTAAAAGTGCCTGTAAGGCTTTGTGTGTATTGTTGTGAGCCTAACCTGCTCAAGCTTGAGTGACACCTATTTGCCATTCATGCCTAAAAGTGCCTGTAAGGCGTTGTGTGTATTAACTTGTTGAGATTCTTTAGCAGCTATGTGCAAACTTGAATCGCATTTCTGAGCCTAACCCGCTCAAGCTTGAGTGACACCTATTTGCACATCATGCCTAAAATTGCCTGTAAGGCGTTGTGTGTATTAACTTGTTGCGATTCTTTAGCCGCTATGTGCAAACTTGAATCGCATTTCTGAGCCTAACACGCGCAATCTTGAGTGACCCCTATTAGCACATCATGCCTAAAAGTGCCTCTAAGTTGTTGTGTGTATTGCGATTCGCGATTCGTTTTAGCCGCTATGTGCAAACTCGAATCGCATTTCAGAGCCTAACCCGCGCAAGCTTGTTTGACACCTATTTGCACATCATGCCTAAAAGTGCCTGTAAGGCGTTGCGTGTATTAACTTGTTGCGATTCGTTTTAGCCGCTATGTGCAATCTTGAATCGCAGTTCCGAGCCTAACGCGCGCAAGCTTGAGTGACGCCTATTTGCACATCATGCCTAAAAGTACCTGTAAGGCTTCGTGTGTATTGTTGTGAGCCTAACCCGCGCAAGCTTGAGTGACACCTATTTGCCATTCATGCCTAAAAGTGCCTGTAAGGCGTTATGTGTATTAACTTGTTGCGATTCTTTAGCCGCTATGTGCAAACTTGAATCGCATTTCTGAGCCTAGCGCGCGCAAGCTTGATTGACCCCTATTTGCACATCACGCCTAAAAGTGCCTGTAAGGCATTGTGTGTATTAACTTGTTGCGATTCGTTTTAGCCGCTATGTGCTATCTTGAATCGCAGTTCTGAGCCTAACCCGCGCAAGCTTGAGTGACACCTATTTGCACATCATGCCTAAAAGTGCCTGTAAGGCGTTGCGTGTATTAACTTGTTACGATTCGTTTTAGCCGCTATGTGCAATCTTGAATCGCAGTTCCGAGCTTAACGCGCGCAAGCTTGAGTGACGCCTATTTGCACTTCATGCCTAAAAGTGCCTGTAAGGCTTTGTGTGTATTGTTGTGAGCCTAACCTGCACAAGCTTGAGTGACACCTATTTGCCATTCATGCCTAAAAGTGCCTGTAAGGCGTTGTGTGTATTAACTTGTTGCGATTATTTAGCAGCTATGTGCAAACTTGAATCGCATTTCTGAGCCTAACCCGCGCAAGCTTGAGTGACACCTATTTGCACATCATGCCTAAACGTGCCTGTAAGGCGTTGTGTGTATTAACTTGTTGCGATTCTTTAGCCGCTATGTGCAAACTTGAATCGCATTTCTGAGCCTAACACGCGCAATCTTGAGTGACCCCTATTAGCACATCATGCCTAAAAGTGCCTCTAAGTTGTTGTGTGTATTAACCCTTTGCGATTCGTTTTAGCCGCTATGTGCGAACTCGAATCGCATTTCTGAGCCTAACCCGCGCAAGCTTGTTTGACACCTATTTGCACATCATGCCTAAAAGTTCCTGTAAGGCGTTGTGTGTATTAACTTGTTGCGATTCGTTTTAGCCGCTATGTGCAAACTTGAATCGCAGTTGTGAGCCTAACCCGCGCAAGCTTGAGTGACACCTATTTGCACATCATGCCTAAAAGTGCCTGTAAGGCGTTGCGTGTATTAACTTGTTGCGATTCGTTTTAGCCGCTATGTGCAATCTTGAATCGCAGTTCCAAGCCTAACGCGCGCAAGCTTGAGTGACGCCTATTTGCACATCATGCCTAAAAGTACCTGTAAGGCTTTGTGTGTATTGTTGTGAGCCTAACCTGCGCAATCTTGAGTGACACCTATTTGCCATTCATGCCTAAAAGTGCCTGTAAGCCGTTGTGTGTATTAACTTGTTGCGATTCTTTAGCCGCTACGTGCAAACTTGAATCGCATTTCTGAGCCTAACGCCGCAAGCTTGAGACCCCTGTTTGCACATCATGCCTAAAAGTGCCTGTAAGTCGTTGTGTGTATTAAATTGTTGCGATTCTTTTTAGCCGCTATGTGCAAACTTGAATCGCAGTTGTGAGCCTAACCCGCGCAAGATTGAGTGACACCTATTTGCCATTCATGCCTAAAAGTGCCTGTAAGACGTTGTGTGTAATAACTTGTTGCGATTCTTAAGCCGCTATGTGCAAACTTGAATCGCATTTCTGAACCTAACCCGCGCAAGCTTGAGTGACCCCTATTTGCACATCATGCCTAAAAGTGCCTGTAAGGCGTTGTGTGTATTAACGTGTTGCGATTCGTTTTAGCCGCTATGTGTAATCTTGAATCGCAGTTCTGGGCCTAATCCGCGCAAGCTTGAGTGACACCTATTTGCACATCATGCCTAAAAGTGCCTGTAAGGCGTTGCGTGTATTAACTTGTTGCGATTCGTTTTAGCCGCTATGTGCAATCTTGAATCGCAGTTCCGAGCCTAACGCGCGCAAGCTTGAGTGACGCCTATTTGCACATCATGCCTAAAAGTACCTGTAAGGCTTCGTGTGTATTGTTGTGAGCCTAACCCGCGCAAGCTTGAGTGACACCTATTTGCCATTCATGCCTAAAAGTGCCTGTAAGGCGTTATGTGTATTAACTTGTTGCGATTCTTTAGCCGCTATGTGCAAACTTGAATCGCATTTCTGAGCCTAGCGCGCGCAAGCTTGATTGACCCCTATTTGCACATCACGCCTAAAAGTGCCTGTAAGGCATTGTGTGTATTAACTTGTTGCGATTCGTTTTAGCCGCTATGTGCTATCTTGAATCGCAGTTCTGAGCCTAACCCGCGCAAGCTTGAGTGACACCTATTTGCACATCATGCCTAAAAGTGCCTGTAAGGCGTTGCGTGTATTAACTTGTTACGATTCGTTTTAGCCGCTATGTGCAATCTTGAATCGCAGTTCCGAGCTTAACGCGCGCAAGCTTGAGTGACGCCTATTTGCACTTCATGCCTAAAAGTGCCTGTAAGGCTTTGTGTGTATTGTTGTGAGCCTAACCTGCACAAGCTTGAGTGACACCTATTTGCCATTCATGCCTAAAAGTGCCTGTAAGGCGTTGTGTGTATTAACTTGTTGCGATTATTTAGCAGCTATGTGCAAACTTGAATCGCATTTCTGAGCCTAACCCGCGCAAGCTTGAGTGACACCTATTTGCACATCATGCCTAAACGTGCCTGTAAGGCGTTGTGTGTATTAACTTGTTGCGATTCTTTAGCCGCTATGTGCAAACTTGAATCGCATTTCTGAGCCTAACACGCGCAATCTTGAGTGACCCCTATTAGCACATCATGCCTAAAAGTGCCTCTAAGTTGTTGTGTGTATTAACCCTTTGCGATTCGTTTTAGCCGCTATGTGCGAACTCGAATCGCATTTCTGAGCCTAACCCGCGCAAGCTTGTTTGACACCTATTTGCACATCATGCCTAAAAGTTCCTGTAAGGCGTTGTGTGTATTAACTTGTTGCGATTCGTTTTAGCCGCTATGTGCAAACTTGAATCGCAGTTGTGAGCCTAACCCGCGCAAGCTTGAGTGACACCTATTTGCACATCATGCCTAAAAGTGCCTGTAAGGCGTTGCGTGTATTAACTTGTTGCGATTCGTTTTAGCCGCTATGTGCAATCTTGAATCGCAGTTCCGAGCCTAACGCGCGCAAGCTTGAGTGACGCCTATTTGCACATCATGCCTAAAAGTACCTGTAAGGCTTTGTGTGTATTGTTGTGAGCCTAACCTGCGCAATCTTGAGTGACACCTATTTGCCATTCATGCCTAAAAGTGCCTGTAAGCCGTTGTGTGTATTAACTTGTTGCGATTCTTTAGCCGCTACGTGCAAACTTGAATCGCATTTCTGAGCCTAACGCCGCAAGCTTGAGACCCCTGTTTGCACATCATGCCTAAAAGTGCCTGTAAGTCGTTGTGTGTATTAAATTGTTGCGATTCTTTTTAGCCGCTATGTGCAAACTTGAATCGCAGTTGTGAGCCTAACCCGCGCAAGATTGAGTGACACCTATTTGCCATTCATGCCTAAAAGTGCCTGTAAGACGTTGTGTGTAATAACTTGTTGCGATTCTTAAGCCGCTATGTGCAAACTTGAATCGCATTTCTGAACCTAACCCGCGCAAGCTTGAGTGACCCCTATTTGCACATCATGCCTAAAAGTGCCTGTAAGGCGTTGTGTGTATTAACGTGTTGCGATTCGTTTTAGCCGCTATGTGTAATCTTGAATCGCAGTTCTGGGCCTAATCCGCGCAAGCTTGAGTGACACCTATTTGCACATCATCCCTAAAAGTGCCTGTAAGGTGTAGGGTGTAGTAACTTGTTTCGATTCTTTAGCCGCTATGTGCAAACTTGAATCGCATTTCTGAGCCTAACGCGCGCAAGCTTGAGTGACGCCTATTTGCACATCATGCCTAAAAGTGCCTGTAAGGCTTTGTGTGTATTGTTGTGAGCCTAACCTGCTCAAGCTTGAGTGACACCTATTTGCCATTCATGCCTAAAAGTGCCTGTAAGGCGTTGTGTGTATTAACTTGTTGAGATTCTTTAGCAGCTATGTGCAAACTTGAATCGCATTTCTGAGCCTAACCCGCTCAAGCTTGAGTGACACCTATTTGCACATCATGCCTAAAATTGCCTGTAAGGCGTTGTGTGTATTAACTTGTTGCGATTCTTTAGCCGCTATGTGCAAACTTGAATCGCATTTCTGAGCCTAACACGCGCAATCTTGAGTGACCCCTATTAGCACATCATGCCTAAAAGTGCCTCTAAGTTGTTGTGTGTATTGCGATTCGCGATTCGTTTTAGCCGCTATGTGCAAACTCGAATCGCATTTCAGAGCCTAACCCGCGCAAGCTTGTTTGACACCTATTTGCACATCATGCCTAAAAGTGCCTGTAAGGCGTTGCGTGTATTAACTTGTTGCGATTCGTTTTAGCCGCTATGTGCAATCTTGAATCGCAGTTCCGAGCCTAACGCGCGCAAGCTTGAGTGACGCCTATTTGCACATCATGCCTAAAAGTACCTGTAAGGCTTCGTGTGTATTGTTGTGAGCCTAACCCGCGCAAGCTTGAGTGACACCTATTTGCCATTCATGCCTAAAAGTGCCTGTAAGGCGTTATGTGTATTAACTTGTTGCGATTCTTTAGCCGCTATGTGCAAACTTGAATCGCATTTCTGAGCCTAACACCGCAAGCTTGAGACCCCTATTTGCACATCATGCCTAAAAGTGCCTGTAAGTCGTTGTGTGTATTGACTTGTTGCGATTCTTTTTAGCCGCTATGTGCAAACTTGAATCGCAGTTGTGAGCCTAACCCGCGCAAGATTGAGTGACACCTATTTGCCATTCATGCCTAAAAGTGCCTGTAAGACGTTGTGTGTAATAACTTGTTGCGATTCTTAAGCCGCTATGTGCAAACTTGAATCGCATTTCTGAGCCTAACCCGCGCAAGCTTGAGTGACCCCTATTTGCACATCATGCCTAAAAGTGCCTGTAAGGTGTTGTGTGTTAACTTGTTGCGATTCGTTTTAGCCGCTATATGCAAATTTGAATCGCAGTTCTGAGCCTAACCCGCGCAAGCTTGAGTGACACCTATTTGCACATCATGCCTAAAAGTGCCTGTAAGGCGTTGCGTGTATTAACTTGTTGCGATTCGTTTTAGCCGCTATGTGCAAACTTGAATCGCATTTCTGAGCCTAACGCGCGCAAGCTTGGGTGACGCCTATTTGCACATCATGCCTAAAAGTGCCTGTAAGGCTTTGTGTGTATTGTTGTGAGCCTAAGCCGCGCAAGCTTGAGTGACACCTATTTGCCATTCATGCCTAAAAGTGCCTGTAAGGCGTTGTGTGTATTAACTTGTTGCGATTCTTTAGCAGCTTTGTGCAAACTTGAATCGCATTTCTGAGCCTAACCCGCGCAAGCTTGAGTGACCCCTATTTGCACATCATGCCTAAAAGTGCCTGTAAGGCGTTGTGTGTATTAACTTGTTGCGATTCGTTTTAGCCGCTATGTGCAATCTTGAATCGCAGTTCTGAGCCTAACCCGCGCAAGCTTGAGTGACACCGATTTGGACATCATGCCTAATAGTGCCTGTAAGGCGTTGTGTGTATTAACTTGTTGCGATTCGTTTTAGCCGCTATGTGCAAACTTGAATCGCAGTTGTGAGCCTAACCCGCGCAAGCTTGAGTGACACCTATTTGCACATCATGCCTAAAAGTGCCTGTAAGGCTTTTCGTGTATTAACTTGTTGCGATTCGTTTTAGCCGCCGTGTGCAAACTTGAATCGCAGTTCTGAGCCTAACCCGCGCAAGCTTGAGTGACACCTATTTGCACATCATGCCTAAAAGTTCCTGTAAGGCGTTGCGTGTATCAACTTGTTGCGATTCGTTTTAGCCGCTATGTGCAATCTTGAATCGCAGTTCCGAGCCTAACGCGCGCAAGCTTGAGTGACGCCCATTTGCACATCATGCCTGAAAGTACCTGTAAGGCTTTGTGTGTATTGTTGTGAGCCTAACCCGCGCAAGCTTGAGTGACACCTATTTGCCATTCATGCCTAAAAGTGCCTGTAAGGCGTTGTGTGTATTAACTTGTTGCGATTCTTTTTAGCCGCTATGTGCAAACTTGAATCGCATTTCTGAGCCTAACCCGCTCAAGCTTGAGTGACACCTATTTGCACATCATGCCTAAAATTGCCTGTAAGGCGTTGTGTGTATTAACTTGTTGCGATTCTTTAGCCGCTATGTGCAAACTTGAATCGCATTTCTGAGCCTAACACGCGCAATCTTGAGTGACCCCTATTAGCACATCATGCCTAAAAGTGCCTCTAAGTTGTTGTGTGTATTGCGATTCGCGATTCGTTTTAGCCGCTATGTGCAAACTCGAATCGCATTTCAGAGCCTAACCCGCGCAAGCTTGTTTGACACCTATTTGCACATCATGCCTAAAAGTGCCTGTAAGGCGTTGCGTGTATTAACTTGTTGCGATTCGTTTTAGCCGCTATGTGCAATCTTGAATCGCAGTTCCGAGCCTAACGCGCGCAAGCTTGAGTGACGCCTATTTGCACATCATGCCTAAAAGTACCTGTAAGGCTTCGTGTGTATTGTTGTGAGCCTAACCCGCGCAAGCTTGAGTGACACCTATTTGCCATTCATGCCTAAAAGTGCCTGTAAGGCGTTATGTGTATTAACTTGTTGCGATTCTTTAGCCGCTATGTGCAAACTTGAATCGCATTTCTGAGCCTAACACCGCAAGCTTGAGACCCCTATTTGCACATCATGCCTAAAAGTGCCTGTAAGTCGTTGTGTGTATTAACTTGTTGCGATTCTTTTTAGCCGCTATGTGCAAACTTGAATCGCAGTTGTGAGCCTAACCCGCGCAAGATTGAGTGACACCTATTTGCCATTCATGCCTAAAAGTGCCTGTAAGACGTTGTGTGTAATAACTTGTTGCGATTCTTAAGCCGCTATGTGCAAACTTGAATCGCATTTCTGAGCCTAACCCGCGCAAGCTTGAGTGACCCCTATTTGCACATCATGCCTAAAAGTGCCTGTAAGGTGTTGTGTGTTAACTTGTTGCGATTCGTTTTAGCCGCTATATGCAAATTTGAATCGCAGTTCTGAGCCTAACCCGCGCAAGCTTGAGTGACACCTATTTGCACATCATGCCTAAAAGTGCCTGTAAGGCGTTGCGTGTATTAACTTGTTGCGATTCGTTTTAGCCGCTATGTGCAAACTTGAATCGCATTTCTGAGCCTAACGCGCGCAAGCTTGAGTGACACCGATTTGGACATCATGCCTAAAAGTGCATGTAAGGCTTTGTGTGTATTGTTGTAAGCCTAACCCGCGCAAGCTTGAGTGACACCTATTTGCCATTCATGCCTAAAAGTGCCTGTAAGGCATTGTGTGTAATAACTTGTTGCGATTCTTTAGCAGCTATGTGCAAACTTGAATCGCATTTCTGAGCCTAACCCGCGCAACATTGAGTGACACCTATTTGCACATCATGCCTAAAAGTGCCTGTAAGGTGTTCCGTGTATTAACGTATTGCGATTCGTTTTAGCCGCTATATGCAATCTTGAATCGCAGTTCCGAGCCTAACGCGCGCAAGCTTGGGTGACGCCTATTTGCACATCATGCCTAAAAGTGCCTGTAAGGCTTTGTGTGTATTGTTGTGAGCCTAACCCGCGCAAGCTTGAGTGACACCTATTTGCCATTCATGCCTAAAAGTGCCTGTAAGGCGTTGTGTGTATTAACTTGTTGCGATTCTTTAGCAGCTTTGTGCAAACTTGAATCGCATTTCTGAGCCTAACCCGCGCAAGCTTGAGTGACCCCTATTTGCACATCATGCCTAAAAGTGCCTGTAAGGCGTTGTGTGTATTAACTTGTTGCGATTCGTTTTAGCCGCTATGTGCAATCTTGAATCGCAGTTCTGAGCCTAACCCGCGCAAGCTTGAGTGACACCGATTTGGACATCATGCCTAATAGTGCCTGTAAGGCGTTGTGTGTATTAACTTGTTGCGATTCGTTTTAGCCGCTATGTGCAAACTTGAATCGCAGTTGTGAGCCTAACCCGCGCAAGCTTAAGTGACACCTATTTGCACATCATGCCTAAAAGTGCCTGTAAGGCTTTTCGTGTATTAACTTGTTGCGATTCGTTTTAGCCGCCGTGTGCAAACTTGAATCGCAGTTCTGAGCCTAACCCGCGCAAGCTTGAGTGACACCTATTTGCACATCATGCCTAAAAGTTCCTGTAAGGCGTTGCGTGTATCAACTTGTTGCGATTCGTTTTAGCCGCTATGTGCAATCTTGAATCGCAGTTCCGAGCCTAACGCGCGCAAGCTTGAGTGACGCCCATTTGCACATCATGCCTGAAAGTACCTGTAAGGCTTTGTGTGTATTGTTGTGAGCCTAACCCGCGCAAGCTTGAGTGACACCTATTTGCCATTCATGCCTAAAAGTGCCTGTAAGGCGTTGTGTGTATTAACTTGTTGCGATTCTTTTTAGCCGCTATGTGCAAACTTGAATCGCAGTTGTGAGCCTAACCCGCGCAAGATTGAGTGACACCTATTTGTCATTCATGCCTGAAAGTGCCTGTAAGACGTTGTGTGTAATAACTTGTTGCGATTCTTAAGCCGCTATGTGCAAACTTGAATCGCATTTCTGAGCCTAACCCGCGCAAGCTTGAGTGACCCCTATTTGCACATCATGCCTAAAAGTGCCTGTAAGGCGTTGTGTGTATTAACTTGTTGCGATTCGTTTTAGCCGCTATGTGCAATCTTGAATCGCAGTTCTGGGCCTAATCCGCGCAAGCTTGAGTGACACCTATTTGCACATCATGCCTAAAAGTGCCTGTAAGGTGTAGGGTGTATTAACTTGTTGCGATTCTTTAGCCGCTATGTGCAAACTTGAATCGCATTTCTGAGCCTAACGCGCGCAAGCTTGATTGACCCCTATTTGCACATCATGCCTAAAAGTGCCTGTAAGGCGTTGTGTGTATTAACTTGTTGCGATTCGTTTTAGCCGCTATGTGCTATCTTGAATCGCAGTTCTGAGCCTAACCCGCGCAAGCTTGAGTGACGCCTATTTGCACATCATGCCTAAAAGTGCCTGTAAGGCTTTGTGTGTATTGTTGTGAGCCTAACCTGCGCAAGCTTGAGTGACACCTATTTGCCATTCATGCCTAAAAGTGCCTGTAATGCGTTGTGTGTATTAACTTGTTGCGACTCTTTAGCAGCTATGTGCAAACTTGAATCGCATTTCTGAGCCTAACCCGCGCAAGCTTGAGTGACACCTATTTGCACATCATGCCTAAAATTGCCCGTAAGGCGTTGTGTGTATTAACTTGTTGCGATTCTTTTTAGCCGCTATGTGCAAACTTGAATCGCAGTTGTGAGCCTAACCCGCGCAATGTTGAGTGACACCTATTTGCCATTCATGCCTAAAAGTGCCTGTAAGAGGTTGTGTGTAATAACTTGTTGCGATTCTTAAGCCGCTATGTGCAAACTTGAATCGCATTTCTGAGCCTAACCCGCGCAAGCTTGAGTGACCCCTATTTGCACATCATGCCTAAAAGTGTCTGTAAGGTGTTGTGTGTTAACTTGATGCGATTCGTTTTAGCCGCTATATGCAAATTTGAATCGCAGTTCTGAGCCTAACCCGCGCAAGCTTGAGTGACACCTATTTGCACATCATGCCTAAAAGTGCCTGTAAGGCGTTGCGTGTATTAACTTGTTGCGATTCGTTTTAGCCGCTATGTGCAAACTTGAATCGCATTTCTGAGCCTAACGCGCACAAGCTTGAGTGACACCGATTTGGACATCATGCCTAAAAGTGCATGTAAGGCTTTGTGTGTATTGTTGTGAGCCTAACCCGCGCAAGCTTGAGTGACACCTATTTGCCATTCATGCCTAAAAGTGCCTGTAAGGTGTTCCGTGTATTAACGTGTTGCGATTCGTTTTAGCCGCTATATGCAATCTTGAATCGCAGTTCCGAGCCTAACGCGCGCAAGCTTGGGTGACGCCTATTTGCGCATCATGCCTAAAAGTGCCTGTAAGGCTTTGTGTGTATTGTTGTGAGCCTAACCCGCGCAAGCTTGAGTGACACCTATTTGCCATTCATGCCTAAAAGTGCCTGTAAGGCGTTGTGTGTATTAACTTGTTGCGATTCTTTAGCAGCTTTGTGCAAACTTGAATCGCATTTCTGAGCCTAACCCGCGCAAGCTTGAGTGACCCCTATTTGCACATCATGCCTAAAAGTGCCTGTAAGGCGTTGTGTATATTAACTTGTTGCGATTCGTTTTAGCCGCTATGTGCAATCTTGAATCGCAGTTCTGAGCCTAACCCGCGCAAGCTTGAGTGACACCGATTTGGACATCATGCCTAATAGTGCCTGTAAGGCGTTGTGTGTATTAACTTGTTGCGATTCGTTTTAGCCGCTATGTGCAAACTTGAATCGCAGTTGTGAGCCTAACCCGCGCAAGCTTGAGTGACACCTATTTGCACATCATGCCTAAAAGTGCCAGTAAGGCTTTTCGTGTATTAACTTGTTGCGATTCGTTTTAGCCGCCGTGTGCAAACTTGAATCGCAGTTCTGAGCCTAACCCGCGCAAGCTTGAGTGACACCTATTTGCACATCATGCCTAAAAGTGCCTGTAAGGCGTTGCGTGTATTAACTTGTTGCGATTCGTTTTAGCCGCTATGTGCAATCTTGAATCGCAGTTCCGAGCCTAACGCGCGCAAGCTTGAGTGACGCCTATTTGCACATCATGCCTGAAAGTACCTGTAAGGCTTTGTGTGTATTGTTGTGAGCCTAACCCGCGCAAGCTTGAGTGACACCTATTTGCCATTCATGCCTAAAAGTGCCTGTAAGGCGTTGTGTGTATTAACTTGTTGCGATTCTTTTTAGCCGCTATGTGCAAACTTGAATCGCAGTTGTGAGCCTAACCCGCGCAAGATTGAGTGACACCTATTTGCCATTCATGCCTGAAAGTGCCTGTAAGACGTTGTGTGTAATAACTTGTTGCGATTCTTAAGCCGCTATGTGCAAACTTGAATCGCATTTCTGAGCCTAACCCGCGCAAGCTTGAGTGACCCCTATTTGCACATCATGCCTAAAAGTGCCTGTAAGGCGTTGTGTGTATTAACTTGTTGCGATTCGTTTTAGCCGCTATGTGCAATCTTGAATCGCAGTTCTGGGCCTAATCCGCGCAAGCTTGAGTGACACCTATTTGCACATCATGCCTAAAAGTTCCTGTAAGGTGTAGGGTGTATTAACTTGTTGCGATTCTTTAGCCGCTATGTGCAAACTTGAATCGCATTTCTGAGCCTAACGCGCGCAAGCTTGATTGACCCCTATTTGCACATCATGCCTAAAAGTGCCTGTAAGGCGTTGTGTGCATTAACTTGTTGCGATTCGTTTTAGCCGCTATGTGCTATCTTGAATCGCAGTTCTGAGCCTAACCCGCGCAAGTTTGAGTGACGCCTATTTGCACATAATGCCTAAAAGTGCCTGTAAGGCTTTGTGTGTATTGTTGTGAGCCTAACCTGCGCAAGCTTGAGTGACACCTATTTGCCATTCATGCCTAAAAGTGCCTGTAATGCGTTGTGTGTATTAACTTGTTGCGACTCTAGCAGCTATGTGCAAACTTGAATCGCATTTCTGAGCCTAACCCGCGCAAGCTTGAGTGACACCTATTTGCACATCATGCCTAAAATTGCCTGTAAGGCGTTGTGTGTATTAACTTGTTGCGATTCTTTAGCCGCTATGTGCAAACTTGAATCGCATTTCTGAGCCTAACCCGCGCAAGCTTGAGTGACCCCTATTTGCACATCATGCCTAAAAGTGCCTGTAAGGCGTTGTGTATATTAACTTGTTGCGATTCGTTTTAGCCGCTATGTGCAATCTTGAATCGCAGTTCTGAGCCTAACCCGCGCAAGCTTGAGTGACACCGATTTGGACATCATGCCTAATAGTGCCTGTAAGGCGTTGTGTGTATTAACTTGTTGCGATTCGTTTTAGCCGCTATGTGCAAACTTGAATCGCAGTTGTGAGCCTAACCCGCGCAAGCTTGAGTGACACCTATTTGCACATCATGCCTAAAAGTGCCAGTAAGGCTTTTCGTGTATTAACTTGTTGCGATTCGTTTTAGCCGCCGTGTGCAAACTTGAATCGCAGTTCTGAGCCTAACCCGCGCAAGCTTGAGTGACACCTATTTGCACATCATGCCTAAAAGTGCCTGTAAGGCGTTGCGTGTATTAACTTGTTGCGATTCGTTTTAGCCGCTATGTGCAATCTTGAATCGCAGTTCCGAGCCTAACGCGCGCAAGCTTGAGTGACGCCTATTTGCACATCATGCCTGAAAGTACCTGTAAGGCTTTGTGTGTATTGTTGTGAGCCTAACCCGCGCAAGCTTGAGTGACACCTATTTGCCATTCATGCCTAAAAGTGCCTGTAAGGCGTTGTGTGTATTAACTTGTTGCGATTCTTTTTAGCCGCTATGTGCAAACTTGAATCGCAGTTGTGAGCCTAACCCGCGCAAGATTGAGTGACACCTATTTGCCATTCATGCCTGAAAGTGCCTGTAAGACGTTGTGTGTAATAACTTGTTGCGATTCTTAAGCCGCTATGTGCAAACTTGAATCGCATTTCTGAGCCTAACCCGCGCAAGCTTGAGTGACCCCTATTTGCACATCATGCCTAAAAGTGCCTGTAAGGCGTTGTGTGTATTAACTTGTTGCGATTCGTTTTAGCCGCTATGTGCAATCTTGAATCGCAGTTCTGGGCCTAATCCGCGCAAGCTTGAGTGACACCTATTTGCACATCATGCCTAAAAGTTCCTGTAAGGTGTAGAGTGTATTAACTTGTTGCGATTCTTTAGCCGCTATGTGCAAACTTGAATCGCATTTCTGAGCCTAACGCGCGCAAGCTTGATTGACCCCTATTTGCACATCATGCCTAAAAGTGCCTGTAAGGCGTTGTGTGCATTAACTTGTTGCGATTCGTTTTAGCCGCTATGTGCTATCTTGAATCGCAGTTCTGAGCCTAACCCGCGCAAGTTTGAGTGACGCCTATTTGCACATCATGCCTAAAAGTGCCTGTAAGGCTTTGTGTGTATTGTTGTGAGCCTAACCTGCGCAAGCTTGAGTGACACCTATTTGCCATTCATGCCTAAAAGTGCCTGTAATGCGTTGTGTGTATTAACTTGTTGCGACTCTTTAGCAGCTATGTGCAAACTTGAATCGCATTTCTGAGCCTAATCCGCGCAAGCTTGAGTGACACCTATTTGCACATCATGCCTAAAATTGCCTGTAAGGCGTTGTGTGTATTAACTTGTTGCGATTCTTTAGCCGCTATGTGCAAACTTGAATCGCATTTCTGAGCCTAACACGCGCAATCTTGAGTGACCCCTATTAGCACATCATGCCTAAAAGTGCCTCTAAGTTGTTGTGTGTATTAACCCTTTGCGATTCGTTTTAGCCGCTATGTGCAAACTCGAATCGCATTTCTGAGCCTAACCCGCGCAAGCTTGTTTGACACCTATTTGCACATCATGCCTAAAAGTGCCTGTAAGGCGTTGTGTGTATTAACTTGTTGCGATTCGTTTTAGCCGCTATGTGCAAACTTGAATCGCAGTTGTGAGCCTAACCCGCGCAAGCTTGAGTGACACCTATTTGCACATCATGCCTAAAAGTGCCTGTAGGTCGTTGTGTGTATTAACTTGTTGCGATTCGTTTTAGCCGCTATGTGCAAACTTGAATCGCATTTCTGAGCCTAACGCGCGCAAGCTTGAGTGACGCCTATTTGCACATCATGCCTAAAAGTACCTGTAAGGCTTTGTGTGTATTGTTGTGAGCCTAACCTGCGGAAGCTTGAGTGACACCTTTTTGCCATTCATGCCTAAAGGTGCCTGTAAGGCATTGTGTGTACTAACTTGTTGCGATTCTTTAGCAGCTATGTGCAAACTTGAATCGCATTTCTGAGCCTAACCCGCGCAAGCTTGAGTGACACCTATTTGCACATCATGCCTAAAAGTGCCTGTAAGGCGTTGTGTGTATTAACTTGTTGCGATTGTTTAGCAGCTATGTGGAAACTTGAATCGCATTTCTGAGCCTAACCCGCGCAACATTGAGTGACACCTATTTGCACATCATGCCTAAAAGTGCCTGTAAGGCGTTCCATGTATTAACTTGTTGCGATTCGTTTTAGCCGCTATATGCAATCTTGAATCGCAGTTCCGAGCCTAACGCGCGCAAGCTTGGGTGACGCCTATTTGCACATCATGCCTAAAAGTGCCTGTAAGGCTTTGTGTGTATTGTTGTGAGCCTAACCCGCACAAGCTTGAGTGACACCTATTTGCCATTCATGCCTAAAAGTGCCTGTAAGGCGTTGTGTGTATTAACTTGTTGCGATTCTTTAGCAGCTATGTGGAAACTTGAATCGCATTTCTGAGCCTAACCCGCGCAAGCTTGAGTAACCCCTATTTGCACATCATGCCTAAAAGTGTCTGTAAGGCGTTGTGTGTATTAACTTGTTGCGATTCGTTTTAGCCGCTATGTGCAATCTTGAATCGCAGTTCTGAGCCTAACCCGCGCAAGCTTGAGTGACACCGATTTGGACATCATGCCTAATAGTGCCTGTAAGGCGTTGTGTGTACTAACTTTTTGCGAGTCTTTTTAGCCGCTATGTGCAAACTTGAATCGCAGTTCTGAGCCTAACCCGCGCAAGCTTGATTGGCACCTATTTGCACATCATGCCTAAAAGTGCCTGTAAGGCTTTTCGTGTATTAACTTGTTGCGATTCGTTTTAGCCGCCATGTGCAAACTTGAATCGCAGTTCTGAGCCTAACCCGCGCAAGCTTGAGTGACACCTATTTGCACATCACGCCTAAAAGTGCCTGTAAGGCGTTGCGTGTATTAACTTGTTGCGATTCGTTTTAGCCGCTATGTGCAATCTTGAATCGCAGTTCCGAGCCTAACGCGCGCAAGCTTGAGTGACGCCTATTTGCACATCATGCCTAAAAGTACCTGTAAGGCTTCGTGTGTATTGTTGTGAGCCTAACCCGCGCAAGCTTGAGTGACACCTATTTGCCATTCATGCCTAAAAGTGCCTGTAAGGCGTTATGTGTATTAACTTGTTGCGATTCTTTAGCCGCTATGTGCAAACTTGAATCGCATTTCTGAGCCTAACACCGCAAGCTTGAGACCCCTATTTGCACATCATGCCTAAAAGTGCCTGTAAGTCGTTGTGTGTATTAACTTGTTGCGATTCTTTTTAGCCGCTATGTGCAAACTTGAATCGCAGTTGTGAGCCTAACCCGCGCAAGATTGAGTGACACCTATTTGCCATTCATGCCTAAAAGTGCCTGTAAGACGTTGTGTGTAATAACTTGTTGCGATTCTTAAGCCGCTATGTGCAAACTTGAATCGCATTTCTGAGCCTAACCCGCGCAAGCTTGAGTGACCCCTATTTGCACATCATGCCTAAAAGTGCCTGTAAGGTGTTGTGTGTTAACTTGTTGCGATTCGTTTTAGCCGCTATATGCAAATTTGAATCGCAGTTCTGAGCCTAACCCGCGCAAGCTTGAGTGACACCTATTTGCACATCATGCCTAAAAGTGCCTGTAAGGCGTTGCGTGTATTAACTTGTTGCGATTCGTTTTAGCCGCTATGTGCAAACTTGAATCGCATTTCTGAGCCTAACGCGCGCAAGCTTGAGTGACACCGATTTGGACATCATGCCTAAAAGTGCATGTAAGGCTTTGTGTGTATTGTTGTGAGCCTAACCCGCGCAAGCTTGAGTGACACCTATTTGCCATTCATGCCTAAAAGTGCCTGTAAGGCATTGTGTGTAATAACTTGTTGCGATTCTTTAGCAGCTATGTGCAAACTTGAATCGCATTTCTGAGCCTAACCCGCGCAACATTGAGTGACACCTATTTGCTCATCATGCCTAAAAGTGCCTGTAAGGTGTTCCGTGTATTAACGTATTGCGATTCGTTTTAGCCGCTATATGCAATCTTGAATCGCAGTTCCGAGCCTAACGCGCGCAAGCTTGGGTGACGCCTATTTGCACATCATGCCTAAAAGTGCCTGTAAGGCTTTGTGTGTATTGTTGTGAGCCTAACCCGCGCAAGCTTGAGTGACACCTATTTGCCATTCATGCCTAAAAGTGCCTGTAAGGCGTTGTGTGTATTAACTTGTTGCGATTCTTTAGCAGCTTTGTGCAAACTTGAATCGCATTTCTGAGCCTAACCCGCGCAAGCTTGAGTGACCCCTATTTGCACATCATGCCTAAAAGTGCCTGTAAGGCGTTGTGTGTATTAACTTGTTGCGATTCGTTTTAGCCGCTATGTGCAATCTTGAATCGCAGTTCTGAGCCTAACCCGCGCAAGCTTGAGTGACACCGATTTGGACATCATGCCTAATAGTGCCTGTAAGGCGTTGTGTGTATTAACTTGTTGCGATTCGTTTTAGCCGCTATGTGCAAACTTGAATCGCGGTTGTGAGCCTAACCCGCGCAAGCTTGAGTGACACCTATTTGCACATCATGCCTAAAAGTGCCTGTAAGGCTTTTCGTGTATTAACTTGTTGCGATTCGTTTTAGCCGCCGTGTGCAAACTTGAATCGCAGTTCTGAGCCTAACCCGCGCAAGCTTGAGTGACACCTATTTGCACATCATGCCTAAAAGTGCCTGTAAGGCGTTGCGTGTATCAACTTGTTGCGATTCGTTTTAGCCGCTATGTGCAATCTTGAATCGCAGTTCCGAGCCTAACGCGCGCAAGCTTGAGTGACGCCCATTTGCACATCATGCCTGAAAGTACCTGTAGGGCTTTGTGTGTATTGTTGTGAGCCTAACCCGCGCAAGCTTGAGTGACACCTATTTGCCATTCATGCCTAAAAGTGCCTGTAAGGCGTTGTGTGTATTAACTTGTTGCGATTCTTTTTAGCCGCTATGTGCAAACTTGAATCGCAGTTGTGAGCCTAACCCGCGCAAGATTGAGTGACACCTATTTGCCATTCATGCCTGAAAGTGCCTGTAAGACGTTGTGTGTAATAACTTGTTGCGATTCTTAAGCCGCTATGTGCAAACTTGAATCGCATTTCTGAGCCTAACCCGCGCAAGCTTGAGTGACCCCTATTTGCACATCATGCCTAAAAGTGCCTGTAAGGCGTTGTGTGTATTAACTTGTTGCGATTCGTTTTAGCCGCTATGTGCAATCTTGAATCGCAGTTCTGGGCCTAATCCGCGCAAGCTTGAGTGACACCTATTTGCACATCATGCCTAAAAGTGCCTGTAAGGTGTAGGGTGTATTAACTTGTTGCGATTCTTTAGCCGCTATGTGCAAACTTGAATCGCATTTCTGAGCCTAACGCGCGCAAGCTTGATTGACCCCTATTTGCACATCATGCCTAAAAGTGCCTGTAAGGCGTTGTGTGTATTAACTTGTTGCGATTCGTTTTAGCCGCTATGTGCTATCTTGAATCGCAGTTCTGAGCCTAACCCGCGCAAGCTTGAGTGACGCCTATTTGCACATCATGCCTAAAAGTGCCTGTAAGGCTTTGTGTGTATTGTTGTGAGCCTAACCTGCGCAAGCTTGAGTGACACCTATTTGCCATTCATGCCTAAAAGTGCCTGTAATGCGTTGTGTGTATTAACTTGTTGCGACTCTTTAGCAGCTATGTGCAAACTTGAATCGCATTTCTGAGCCTAACCCGCGCAAGCTTGAGTGACACCTATTTGCACATCATGCCTAAAATTGCCCGTAAGGCGTTGTGTGTATTAACTTGTTGCGATTCTTTTTAGCCGCTATGTGCAAACTTGAATCGCAGTTGTGAGCCTAACCCGCGCAATGTTGAGTGACACCTATTTGCCATTCATGCCTAAAAGTGCCTGTAAGACGTTGTGTGTAATAACTTGTTGCGATTCTTAAGCCGCTATGTGCAAACTTGAATCGCATTTCTGAGCCTAACCCGCGCAAGCTTGAGTGACCCCTATTTGCACATCATGCCTAAAAGTGCCTGTAAGGTGTTGTGTGTTAACTTGATGCGATTCGTTTTAGCCACTATATGCAAATTTGAATCGCAGTTCTGAGCCTAACCCGCGCAAGCTTGAGTGACACCTATTTGCCATTCATGCCTAAAAGTGCCTGTAAGGCATTGTGTGTAATAACTTGTTGCGATTCTTTAGCAGCTATGTGCAAACTTGAATCGCATTTCTGAGCCTAACCCGCGCAACATTGAGTGACACCTATTTGCTCATCATGCCTAAAAGTGCCTGTAAGGTGTTCCGTGTATTAACGTATTGCGATTCGTTTTAGCCGCTATATGCAATCTTGAATCGCAGTTCCGAGCCTAACGCGCGCAAGCTTGGGTGACGCCTATTTGCACATCATGCCTAAAAGTGCCTGTAAGGCTTTGTGTGTATTGTTGTGAGCCTAACCCGCGCAAGCTTGAGTGACACCTATTTGCCATTCATGCCTAAAAGTGCCTGTAAGGCGTTGTGTGTATTAACTTGTTGCGATTCTTTAGCAGCTTTGTGCAAACTTGAATCGCATTTCTGAGCCTAACCCGCGCAAGCTTGAGTGACCCCTATTTGCACATCATGCCTAAAAGTGCCTGTAAGGCGTTGTGTGTATTAACTTGTTGCGATTCGTTTTAGCCGCTATGTGCAATCTTGAATCGCAGTTCTGAGCCTAACCCGCGCAAGCTTGAGTGACACCGATTTGGACATCATGCCTAATAGTGCCTGTAAGGCGTTGTGTGTATTAACTTGTTGCGATTCGTTTTAGCCGCTATGTGCAAACTTGAATCGCGGTTGTGAGCCTAACCCGCGCAAGCTTGAGTGACACCTATTTGCACATCATGCCTAAAAGTGCCTGTAAGGCTTTTCGTGTATTAACTTGTTGCGATTCGTTTTAGCCGCCGTGTGCAAACTTGAATCGCAGTTCTGAGCCTAACCCGCGCAAGCTTGAGTGACACCTATTTGCACATCATGCCTAAAAGTGCCTGTAAGGCGTTGCGTGTATCAACTTGTTGCGATTCGTTTTAGCCGCTATGTGCAATCTTGAATCGCAGTTCCGAGCCTAACGCGCGCAAGCTTGAGTGACGCCCATTTGCACATCATGCCTGAAAGTACCTGTAGGGCTTTGTGTGTATTGTTGTGAGCCTAACCCGCGCAAGCTTGAGTGACACCTATTTGCCATTCATGCCTAAAAGTGCCTGTAAGGCGTTGTGTGTATTAACTTGTTGCGATTCTTTTTAGCCGCTATGTGCAAACTTGAATCGCAGTTGTGAGCCTAACCCGCGCAAGTTTGAGTGACACCTATTTGCCATTCATGCCTGAAAGTGCCTGTAAGACGTTGTGTGTAATAACTTGTTGCGATTCTTAAGCCGCTATGTGCAAACTTGAATCGCATTTCTGAGCCTAACCCGCGCAAGCTTGAGTGACCCCTATTTGCACATCATGCCTAAAAGTGCCTGTAAGGCGTTGTGTGTATTAACTTGTTGCGATTCGTTTTAGCCGCTATGTGCAATCTTGAATCGCAGTTCTGGGCCTAATCCGCGCAAGCTTGAGTGACACCTATTTGCACATCATGCCTAAAAGTGCCTGTAAGGTGTAGGGTGTATTAACTTGTTGCGATTCTTTAGCCGCTATGTGCAAACTTGAATCGCATTTCTGAGCCTAACGCGCGCAAGCTTGATTGACCCCTATTTGCACATCATGCCTAAAAGTGCCTGTAAGGCGTTGTGTGTATTAACTTGTTGCGATTCGTTTTAGCCGCTATGTGCTATCTTGAATCGCAGTTCTGAGCCTAACCCGCGCAAGCTTGAGTGACGCCTATTTGCACATCATGCCTAAAAGTGCCTGTAAGGCTTTGTGTGTATTGTTGTGAGCCTAACCTGCGCAAGCTTGAGTGACACCTATTTGCCATTCATGCCTAAAAGTGCCTGTAATGCGTTGTGTGTATTAACTTGTTGCGACTCTTTAGCAGCTATGTGCAAACTTGAATCGCATTTCTGAGCCTAACCCGCGCAAGCTTGAGTGACACCTATTTGCACATCATGCCTAAAATTGCCCGTAAGGCGTTGTGTGTATTAACTTGTTGCGATTCTTTTTAGCCGCTATGTGCAAACTTGAATCGCAGTTGTGAGCCTAACCCGCGCAATGTTGAGTGACACCTATTTGCCATTCATGCCTAAAAGTGCCTGTAAGACGTTGTGTGTAATAACTTGTTGCGATTCTTAAGCCGCTATGTGCAAACTTGAATCGCATTTCTGAGCCTAACCCGCGCAAGCTTGAGTGACCCCTATTTGCACATCATGCCTAAAAGTGCCTGTAAGGTGTTGTGTGTTAACTTGATGCGATTCGTTTTAGCCGCTATATGCAAATTTGAATCGCAGTTCTGAGCCTAACCCGCGCAAGCTTGAGTGACACCTATTTGCACATCATGCCTAAAAGTGCCTGTAAGGCGTTGCGTGTATTAACTTGTTGCGATTCGTTTTAGCCGCTATGTGCAAACTTGAATCGCATTTCTGAGCCTAACGCGCACAAGCTTGAGTGACACCGATTTGGACATCATGCCTAAAAGTGCATGTAAGGCTTTGTGTGTATTGTTGTGAGCCTAACCCGCGCAAGCTTGAGTGACACCTATTTGCCATTCATGCCTAAAAGTGCCTGTAAGGCATTGTGTGTAATAACTTGTTGCGATTCTTTAGCAGCTATGTGCAAACTTGAATCGCATTTCTGAGCCTAACCCGCGCAACATTGAGTGACACCTATTTGCTCATCATGCCTAAAAGTGCCTGTAAGGTGTTCCGTGTATTAACGTATTGCGATTCGTTTTAGCCGCTATATGCAATCTTGAATCGCAGTTCCGAGCCTAACGCGCGCAAGCTTGGGTGACGCCTATTTGCACATCATGCCTAAAAGTGCCTGTAAGGCTTTGTGTGTATTGTTGTGAGCCTAACCCGCGCAAGCTTGAGTGACACCTATTTGCCATTCATGCCTAAAAGTGCCTGTAAGGCGTTGTGTGTATTAACTTGTTGCGATTCTTTAGCAGCTTTGTGCAAACTTGAATCGCATTTCTGAGCCTAACCCGCGCAAGCTTGAGTGACCCCTATTTGCACATCATGCCTAAAAGTGCCTGTAAGGCGTTGTGTGTATTAACTTGTTGCGATTCGTTTTAGCCGCTATGTGCAATCTTGAATCGCAGTTCTGAGCCTAACCCGCGCAAGCTTGAGTGACACCGATTTGGACATCATGCCTAATAGTGCCTGTAAGGCGTTGTGTGTATTAACTTGTTGCGATTCGTTTTAGCCGCTATGTGCAAACTTGAATCGCGGTTGTGAGCCTAACCCGCGCAAGCTTGAGTGACACCTATTTGCACATCATGCCTAAAAGTGCCTGTAAGGCGTTGCGTGTATTAACTTGTTGCGATTCGTTTTAGCCGCTATGTGCAATCTTGAATCGCAGTTCCGAGCCTAACGCGCGCAAGCTTGAGTGACGCCTATTTGCACATCATGCCTGAAAGTACCTGTAAGGCTTTGTGTGTATTGTTGTGAGCCTAACCCGCGCAAGCTTGAGTGACACCTATTTGCCATTCATGCCTAAAAGTGCCTGTAAGGCGTTGTGTGTATTAACTTGTTGCGATTCTTTTTAGCCGCTATGTGCAAACTTGAATCGCAGTTGTGAGCCTAACCCGCGCAAGATTGAGTGACACCTATTTGCCATTCATGCCTGAAAGTGCCTGTAAGACGTTGTGTGTAATAACTTGTTGCGATTCTTAAGCCGCTATGTGCAAACTTGAATCGCATTTCTGAGCCTAACCCGCGCAAGCTTGAGTGACCCCTATTTGCACATCATGCCTAAAAGTGCCTGTAAGGCGTTGTGTGTATTAACTTGTTGCGATTCGTTTTAGCCGCTATGTGCAATCTTGAATCGCAGTTCTGGGCCTAATCCGCGCAAGCTTGAGTGACACCTATTTGCACATCATGCCTAAAAGTTCCTGTAAGGTGTAGGGTGTATTAACTTGTTGCGATTCTTTAGCCGCTATGTGCAAACTTGAATCGCATTTCTGAGCCTAACGCGCGCAAGCTTGATTGACCCCTATTTGCACATCATGCCTAAAAGTGCCTGTAAGGCGTTGTGTGCATTAACTTGTTGCGATTCGTTTTAGCCGCTATGTGCTATCTTGAATCGCAGTTCTGAGCCTAACCCGCGCAAGTTTGAGTGACGCCTATTTGCACATAATGCCTAAAAGTGCCTGTAAGGCTTTGTGTGTATTGTTGTGAGCCTAACCTGCGCAAGCTTGAGTGACACCTATTTGCTATTCATGCCTAAAAGTGCCTGTAATGCGTTGTGTGTATTAACTTGTTGCGACTCTAGCAGCTATGTGCAAACTTGAATCGCATTTCTGAGCCTAACCCGCGCAAGCTTGAGTGACACCTATTTGCACATCATGCCTAAAATTGCCTGTAAGGCGTTGTGTGTATTAACTTGTTGCGATTCTTTAGCCGCTATGTGCAAACTTGAATCGCATTTCTGAGCCTAACCCGCGCAAGCTTGAGTGACCCCTATTTGCACATCATGCCTAAAAGTGCCTGTAAGGCGTTGTGTATATTAACTTGTTGCGATTCGTTTTAGCCGCTATGTGCAATCTTGAATCGCAGTTCTGAGCCTAACCCGCGCAAGCTTGAGTGACACCGATTTGGACATCATGCCTAATAGTGCCTGTAAGGCGTTGTGTGTATTAACTTGTTGCGATTCGTTTTAGCCGCTATGTGCAAACTTGAATCGCAGTTGTGAGCCTAACCCGCGCAAGCTTGAGTGACACCTATTTGCACATCATGCCTAAAAGTGCCAGTAAGGCTTTTCGTGTATTAACTTGTTGCGATTCGTTTTAGCCGCCGTGTGCAAACTTGAATCGCAGTTCTGAGCCTAACCCGCGCAAGCTTGAGTGACACCTATTTGCACATCATGCCTAAAAGTGCCTGTAAGGCGTTGCGTGTATTAACTTGTTGCGATTCGTTTTAGCCGCTATGTGCAATCTTGAATCGCAGTTCCGAGCCTAACGCGCGCAAGCTTGAGTGACGCCTATTTGCACATCATGCCTGAAAGTACCTGTAAGGCTTTGTGTGTATTGTTGTGAGCCTAACCCGCGCAAGCTTGAGTGACACCTATTTGCCATTCATGCCTAAAAGTGCCTGTAAGGCGTTGTGTGTATTAACTTGTTGCGATTCTTTTTAGCCGCTATGTGCAAACTTGAATCGCAGTTGTGAGCCTAACCCGCGCAAGATTGAGTGACACCTATTTGCCATTCATGCCTGAAAGTGCCTGTAAGACGTTGTGTGTAATAACTTGTTGCGATTCTTAAGCCGCTATGTGCAAACTTGAATCGCATTTCTGAGCCTAACCCGCGCAAGCTTGAGTGACCCCTATTTGCACATCATGCCTAAAAGTGCCTGTAAGGCGTTGTGTGTATTAACTTGTTGCGATTCGTTTTAGCCGCTATGTGCAATCTTGAATCGCAGTTCTGGGCCTAATCCGCGCAAGCTTGAGTGACACCTATTTGCACATCATGCCTAAAAGTTCCTGTAAGGTGTAGAGTGTATTAACTTGTTGCGATTCTTTAGCCGCTATGTGCAAACTTGAATCGCATTTCTGAGCCTAACGCGCGCAAGCTTGATTGACCCCTATTTGCACATCATGCCTAAAAGTGCCTGTAAGGCGTTGTGTGCATTAACTTGTTGCGATTCGTTTTAGCCGCTATGTGCTATCTTGAATCGCAGTTCTGAGCCTAACCCGCGCAAGTTTGAGTGACGCCTATTTGCACATCATGCCTAAAAGTGCCTGTAAGGCTTTGTGTGTATTGTTGTGAGCCTAACCTGCGCAAGCTTGAGTGACACCTATTTGCCATTCATGCCTAAAAGTGCCTGTAATGCGTTGTGTGTATTAACTTGTTGCGACTCTTTAGCAGCTATGTGCAAACTTGAATCGCATTTCTGAGCCTAATCCGCGCAAGCTTGAGTGACACCTATTTGCACATCATGCCTAAAATTGCCTGTAAGGCGTTGTGTGTATTAACTTGTTGCGATTCTTTAGCCGCTATGTGCAAACTTGAATCGCATTTCTGAGCCTAACACGCGCAATCTTGAGTGACCCCTATTAGCACATCATGCCTAAAAGTGCCTCTAAGTTGTTGTGTGTATTAACCCTTTGCGATTCGTTTTAGCCGCTATGTGCAAACTCGAATCGCATTTCTGAGCCTAACCCGCGCAAGCTTGTTTGACACCTATTTGCACATCATGCCTAAAAGTGCCTGTAAGGCGTTGTGTGTATTAACTTGTTGCGATTCGTTTTAGCCGCTATGTGCAAACTTGAATCGCAGTTGTGAGCCTAACCCGCGCAAGCTTGAGTGACACCTATTTGCACATCATGCCTAAAAGTGCCTGTAGGTCGTTGTGTGTATTAACTTGTTGCGATTCGTTTTAGCCGCTATGTGCAAACTTGAATCGCATTTCTGAGCCTAACGCGCGCAAGCTTGAGTGACGCCTATTTGCACATCATGCCTAAAAGTACCTGTAAGGCTTTGTGTGTATTGTTGTGAGCCTAACCTGCGGAAGCTTGAGTGACACCTTTTTGCCATTCATGCCTAAAGGTGCCTGTAAGGCATTGTGTGTACTAACTTGTTGCGATTCTTTAGCAGCTATGTGCAAACTTGAATCGCATTTCTGAGCCTAACCCGCGCAAGCTTGAGTGACACCTATTTGCACATCATGCCTAAAAGTGCCTGTAAGGCGTTGTGTGTATTAACTTGTTGCGATTGTTTAGCAGCTATGTGGAAACTTGAATCGCATTTCTGAGCCTAACCCGCGCAACATTGAGTGACACCTATTTGCACATCATGCCTAAAAGTGCCTGTAAGGCGTTCCATGTATTAACTTGTTGCGATTCGTTTTAGCCGCTATATGCAATCTTGAATCGCAGTTCCGAGCCTAACGCGCGCAAGCTTGGGTGACGCCTATTTGCACATCATGCCTAAAAGTGCCTGTAAGGCTTTGTGTGTATTGTTGTGAGCCTAACCCGCGCAAGCTTGAGTGACACCTATTTGCCATTCATGCCTAAAAGTGCCTGTAAGGCGTTGTGTGTATTAACTTGTTGCGATTCTTTAGCAGCTATGTGGAAACTTGAATCGCATTTCTGAGCCTAACCCGCGCAAGCTTGAGTAACCCCTATTTGCACATCATGCCTAAAAGTGTCTGTAAGGCGTTGTGTGTATTAACTTGTTGCGATTCGTTTTAGCCGCTATGTGCAATCTTGAATCGCAGTTCTGAGCCTAACCCGCGCAAGCTTGAGTGACACCGATTTGGACATCATGCCTAATAGTGCCTGTAAGGCGTTGTGTGTACTAACTTTTTGCGAGTCTTTTTAGCCGCTATGTGCAAACTTGAATCGCAGTTCTGAGCCTAACCCGCGCAAGCTTGATTGGCACCTATTTGCACATCATGCCTAAAAGTGCCTGTAAGGCTTTTCGTGTATTAACTTGTTGCGATTCGTTTTAGCCGCCATGTGCAAACTTGAATCGCAGTTCTGAGCCTAACCCGCGCAAGCTTGAGTGACACCTATTTGCACATCACGCCTAAAAGTGCCTGTAAGGCGTTGCGTGTATTAACTTGTTGCGATTCGTTTTAGCCGCTATGTGCAATCTTGAATCGCAGTTCCGAGCCTAACGCGCGCAAGCTTGAGTGACGCCTATTTGCACATCATGCCTAAAAGTACCTGTAAGGCTTCGTGTGTATTGTTGTGAGCCTAACCCGCGCAAGCTTGAGTGACACCTATTTGCCATTCATGCCTAAAAGTGCCTGTAAGGCGTTATGTGTATTAACTTGTTGCGATTCTTTAGCCGCTATGTGCAAACTTGAATCGCATTTCTGAGCCTAACACCGCAAGCTTGAGACCCCTATTTGCACATCATGCCTAAAAGTGCCTGTAAGTCGTTGTGTGTATTAACTTGTTGCGATTCTTTTTAGCCGCTATGTGCAAACTTGAATCGCAGTTGTGAGCCTAACCCGCGCAAGATTGAGTGACACCTATTTGCCATTCATGCCTAAAAGTGCCTGTAAGACGTTGTGTGTAATAACTTGTTGCGATTCTTAAGCCGCTATGTGCAAACTTGAATCGCATTTCTGAGCCTAACCCGCGCAAGCTTGAGTGACCCCTATTTGCACATCATGCCTAAAAGTGCCTGTAAGGTGTTGTGTGTTAACTTGTTGCGATTCGTTTTAGCCGCTATATGCAAATTTGAATCGCAGTTCTGAGCCTAACCCGCGCAAGCTTGAGTGACACCTATTTGCACATCATGCCTAAAAGTGCCTGTAAGGCGTTGCGTGTATTAACTTGTTGCGATTCGTTTTAGCCGCTATGTGCAAACTTGAATCGCATTTCTGAGCCTAACGCGCGCAAGCTTGAGTGACACCGATTTGGACATCATGCCTAAAAGTGCATGTAAGGCTTTGTGTGTATTGTTGTGAGCCTAACCCGCGCAAGCTTGAGTGACACCTATTTGCCATTCATGCCTAAAAGTGCCTGTAAGGCATTGTGTGTAATAACTTGTTGCGATTCTTTAGCAGCTATGTGCAAACTTGAATCGCATTTCTGAGCCTAACCCGCGCAACATTGAGTGACACCTATTTGCTCATCATGCCTAAAAGTGCCTGTAAGGTGTTCCGTGTATTAACGTATTGCGATTCGTTTTAGCCGCTATATGCAATCTTGAATCGCAGTTCCGAGCCTAACGCGCGCAAGCTTGGGTGACGCCTATTTGCACATCATGCCTAAAAGTGCCTGTAAGGCTTTGTGTGTATTGTTGTGAGCCTAACCCGCGCAAGCTTGAGTGACACCTATTTGCCATTCATGCCTAAAAGTGCCTGTAAGGCGTTGTGTGTATTAACTTGTTGCGATTCTTTAGCAGCTTTGTGCAAACTTGAATCGCATTTCTGAGCCTAACCCGCGCAAGCTTGAGTGACCCCTATTTGCACATCATGCCTAAAAGTGCCTGTAAGGCGTTGTGTGTATTAACTTGTTGCGATTCGTTTTAGCCGCTATGTGCAATCTTGAATCGCAGTTCTGAGCCTAACCCGCGCAAGCTTGAGTGACACCGATTTGGACATCATGCCTAATAGTGCCTGTAAGGCGTTGTGTGTATTAACTTGTTGCGATTCGTTTTAGCCGCTATGTGCAAACTTGAATCGCGGTTGTGAGCCTAACCCGCGCAAGCTTGAGTGACACCTATTTGCACATCATGCCTAAAAGTGCCTGTAAGGCTTTTCGTGTATTAACTTGTTGCGATTCGTTTTAGCCGCCGTGTGCAAACTTGAATCGCAGTTCTGAGCCTAACCCGCGCAAGCTTGAGTGACACCTATTTGCACATCATGCCTAAAAGTGCCTGTAAGGCGTTGCGTGTATCAACTTGTTGCGATTCGTTTTAGCCGCTATGTGCAATCTTGAATCGCAGTTCCGAGCCTAACGCGCGCAAGCTTGAGTGACGCCCATTTGCACATCATGCCTGAAAGTACCTGTAGGGCTTTGTGTGTATTGTTGTGAGCCTAACCCGCGCAAGCTTGAGTGACACCTATTTGCCATTCATGCCTAAAAGTGCCTGTAAGGCGTTGTGTGTATTAACTTGTTGCGATTCTTTTTAGCCGCTATGTGCAAACTTGAATCGCAGTTGTGAGCCTAACCCGCGCAAGATTGAGTGACACCTATTTGCCATTCATGCCTGAAAGTGCCTGTAAGACGTTGTGTGTAATAACTTGTTGCGATTCTTAAGCCGCTATGTGCAAACTTGAATCGCATTTCTGAGCCTAACCCGCGCAAGCTTGAGTGACCCCTATTTGCACATCATGCCTAAAAGTGCCTGTAAGGCGTTGTGTGTATTAACTTGTTGCGATTCGTTTTAGCCGCTATGTGCAATCTTGAATCGCAGTTCTGGGCCTAATCCGCGCAAGCTTGAGTGACACCTATTTGCACATCATGCCTAAAAGTGCCTGTAAGGTGTAGGGTGTATTAACTTGTTGCGATTCTTTAGCCGCTATGTGCAAACTTGAATCGCATTTCTGAGCCTAACGCGCGCAAGCTTGATTGACCCCTATTTGCACATCATGCCTAAAAGTGCCTGTAAGGCGTTGTGTGTATTAACTTGTTGCGATTCGTTTTAGCCGCTATGTGCTATCTTGAATCGCAGTTCTGAGCCTAACCCGCGCAAGCTTGAGTGACGCCTATTTGCACATCATGCCTAAAAGTGCCTGTAAGGCTTTGTGTGTATTGTTGTGAGCCTAACCTGCGCAAGCTTGAGTGACACCTATTTGCCATTCATGCCTAAAAGTGCCTGTAATGCGTTGTGTGTATTAACTTGTTGCGACTCTTTAGCAGCTATGTGCAAACTTGAATCGCATTTCTGAGCCTAACCCGCGCAAGCTTGAGTGACACCTATTTGCACATCATGCCTAAAATTGCCCGTAAGGCGTTGTGTGTATTAACTTGTTGCGATTCTTTTTAGCCGCTATGTGCAAACTTGAATCGCAGTTGTGAGCCTAACCCGCGCAATGTTGAGTGACACCTATTTGCCATTCATGCCTAAAAGTGCCTGTAAGACGTTGTGTGTAATAACTTGTTGCGATTCTTAAGCCGCTATGTGCAAACTTGAATCGCATTTCTGAGCCTAACCCGCGCAAGCTTGAGTGACCCCTATTTGCACATCATGCCTAAAAGTGCCTGTAAGGTGTTGTGTGTTAACTTGATGCGATTCGTTTTAGCCGCTATATGCAAATTTGAATCGCAGTTCTGAGCCTAACCCGCGCAAGCTTGAGTGACACCTATTTGCCATTCATGCCTAAAAGTGCCTGTAAGGCATTGTGTGTAATAACTTGTTGCGATTCTTTAGCAGCTATGTGCAAACTTGAATCGCATTTCTGAGCCTAACCCGCGCAACATTGAGTGACACCTATTTGCTCATCATGCCTAAAAGTGCCTGTAAGGTGTTCCGTGTATTAACGTATTGCGATTCGTTTTAGCCGCTATATGCAATCTTGAATCGCAGTTCCGAGCCTAACGCGCGCAAGCTTGGGTGACGCCTATTTGCACATCATGCCTAAAAGTGCCTGTAAGGCTTTGTGTGTATTGTTGTGAGCCTAACCCGCGCAAGCTTGAGTGACACCTATTTGCCATTCATGCCTAAAAGTGCCTGTAAGGCGTTGTGTGTATTAACTTGTTGCGATTCTTTAGCAGCTTTGTGCAAACTTGAATCGCATTTCTGAGCCTAACCCGCGCAAGCTTGAGTGACCCCTATTTGCACATCATGCCTAAAAGTGCCTGTAAGGCGTTGTGTGTATTAACTTGTTGCGATTCGTTTTAGCCGCTATGTGCAATCTTGAATCGCAGTTCTGAGCCTAACCCGCGCAAGCTTGAGTGACACCGATTTGGACATCATGCCTAATAGTGCCTGTAAGGCGTTGTGTGTATTAACTTGTTGCGATTCGTTTTAGCCGCTATGTGCAAACTTGAATCGCGGTTGTGAGCCTAACCCGCGCAAGCTTGAGTGACACCTATTTGCACATCATGCCTAAAAGTGCCTGTAAGGCTTTTCGTGTATTAACTTGTTGCGATTCGTTTTAGCCGCCGTGTGCAAACTTGAATCGCAGTTCTGAGCCTAACCCGCGCAAGCTTGAGTGACACCTATTTGCACATCATGCCTAAAAGTGCCTGTAAGGCGTTGCGTGTATCAACTTGTTGCGATTCGTTTTAGCCGCTATGTGCAATCTTGAATCGCAGTTCCGAGCCTAACGCGCGCAAGCTTGAGTGACGCCCATTTGCACATCATGCCTGAAAGTACCTGTAGGGCTTTGTGTGTATTGTTGTGAGCCTAACCCGCGCAAGCTTGAGTGACACCTATTTGCCATTCATGCCTAAAAGTGCCTGTAAGGCGTTGTGTGTATTAACTTGTTGCGATTCTTTTTAGCCGCTATGTGCAAACTTGAATCGCAGTTGTGAGCCTAACCCGCGCAAGATTGAGTGACACCTATTTGCCATTCATGCCTGAAAGTGCCTGTAAGACGTTGTGTGTAATAACTTGTTGCGATTCTTAAGCCGCTATGTGCAAACTTGAATCGCATTTCTGAGCCTAACCCGCGCAAGCTTGAGTGACCCCTATTTGCACATCATGCCTAAAAGTGCCTGTAAGGCGTTGTGTGTATTAACTTGTTGCGATTCGTTTTAGCCGCTATGTGCAATCTTGAATCGCAGTTCTGGGCCTAATCCGCGCAAGCTTGAGTGACACCTATTTGCACATCATGCCTAAAAGTGCCTGTAAGGTGTAGGGTGTATTAACTTGTTGCGATTCTTTAGCCGCTATGTGCAAACTTGAATCGCATTTCTGAGCCTAACGCGCGCAAGCTTGATTGACCCCTATTTGCACATCATGCCTAAAAGTGCCTGTAAGGCGTTGTGTGTATTAACTTGTTGCGATTCGTTTTAGCCGCTATGTGCTATCTTGAATCGCAGTTCTGAGCCTAACCCGCGCAAGCTTGAGTGACGCCTATTTGCACATCATGCCTAAAAGTGCCTGTAAGGCTTTGTGTGTATTGTTGTGAGCCTAACCTGCGCAAGCTTGAGTGACACCTATTTGCCATTCATGCCTAAAAGTGCCTGTAATGCGTTGTGTGTATTAACTTGTTGCGACTCTTTAGCAGCTATGTGCAAACTTGAATCGCATTTCTGAGCCTAACCCGCGCAAGCTTGAGTGACACCTATTTGCACATCATGCCTAAAATTGCCCGTAAGGCGTTGTGTGTATTAACTTGTTGCGATTCTTTTTAGCCGCTATGTGCAAACTTGAATCGCAGTTGTGAGCCTAACCCGCGCAATGTTGAGTGACACCTATTTGCCATTCATGCCTAAAAGTGCCTGTAAGACGTTGTGTGTAATAACTTGTTGCGATTCTTAAGCCGCTATGTGCAAACTTGAATCGCATTTCTGAGCCTAACCCGCGCAAGCTTGAGTGACCCCTATTTGCACATCATGCCTAAAAGTGCCTGTAAGGTGTTGTGTGTTAACTTGATGCGATTCGTTTTAGCCGCTATATGCAAATTTGAATCGCAGTTCTGAGCCTAACCCGCGCAAGCTTGAGTGACACCTATTTGCACATCATGCCTAAAAGTGCCTGTAAGGCGTTGCGTGTATTAACTTGTTGCGATTCGTTTTAGCCGCTATGTGCAAACTTGAATCGCATTTCTGAGCCTAACGCGCACAAGCTTGAGTGACACCGATTTGGACATCATGCCTAAAAGTGCATGTAAGGCTTTGTGTGTATTGTTGTGAGCCTAACCCGCGCAAGCTTGAGTGACACCTATTTGCCATTCATGCCTAAAAGTGCCTGTAAGGCATTGTGTGTAATAACTTGTTGCGATTCTTTAGCAGCTATGTGCAAACTTGAATCGCAGTTCTGAGCCTAACCCGCGCAAGCTTGAGTGACACCTATTTGCACATCATGCCTAAAAGTGCCTGTAAGGCGTTGCGTGTATTAACTTGTTGCGATTCGTTTTAGCCGCTATGTGCAAACTTGAATCGCATTTCTGAGCCTAACGCGCGCAAGCTTGAGTGACACCGATTTGGACATCATGCCTAAAAGTGCATGTAAGGCTTTGTGTGTATTGTTGTGAGCCTAACCCGCGCAAGCTTGAGTGACACCTATTTGCCATTCATACCTAAAAGTGCCTGTAAGGCATTGTGTGTAATAACTTGTTGCGATTCTTTAGCAGCTATGTGCAAACTTGAATCGCATTTCTGAGCCTAACCCGCGCAAGCTTGAGTGACCCCTATTTGCACATCATGCCTAAAAGTGCCTGTAAGGCGTTGTGTGTATTAACTTGTTGCGATTCGTTTTAGCCGCTATGTGCAATCTTGAATCGCAGTTCTGAGCCTAACCCGCGCAAGCTTGAGTGACACCGATTTGGACATCATGCCTAATAGTGCCTGTAAGGCGTTGTGTGTATTAACTTGTTGCGATTCGTTTTAGCCGCTATGTGCAAACTTGAATCGCAGTTGTGAGCCTAACCCGCGCAAGCTTGAGTGACACCTATTTGCACATCATGCCTAAAAGTGCCTGTAAGGCTTTTCGTGTATTAACTTGTTGCGATTCGTTTTAGCCGCAGTGTGCAATCTTGAATCGCAGTTCTGAGCCTAACCCGCGCAAGCTTGAGTGACACCTATTTGCACATCATGCCTAAAAGTGCCTGTAAGGCGTTGCGTGTATCAACTTGTTGCGATTCGTTTTAGCCGCTATGTGCAATCTTGAATCGCAGTTCCGAGCCTAACGCGCGCAAGCTTGAGTGACGCCCATTTGCACATCATGCCTGAAAGTACCTGTAAGGCTTTGTGTGTATTGTTGTGAGCCTAACCCGCGCAAGCTTGAGTGACACCTATTTGCCATTCATGCCTAAAAGTGCCTGTAAGGCGTTGTGTGTATTAACTTGTTGCGATTCTTTTTAGCCGCTATGTGCAAACTTGAATCGCAGTTGTGAGCCTAACCCGCGCAAGATTGAGTGACACCTATTTGTCATTCATGCCTGAAAGTGCCTGTAAGACGTTGTGTGTAATAACTTGTTGCGATTCTTAAGCCGCTATGTGCAAACTTGAATCGCATTTCTGAGCCTAACCCGCGCAAGCTTGAGTGACCCCTATTTGCACATCATGCCTAAAAGTGCCTGTAAGGCGTTGTGTGTATTAACTTGTTGCGATTCGTTTTAGCCGCTATGTGAAATCTTGAATCGCAGTTCTGGGCCTAATCCGCGCAAGCTTGAGTGACACCTATTTGCACATCATGCCTAAAAGTGCCTGTAAGGTGTAGGGTGTATTAACTTGTTGCGATTCTTTAGCCGCTATGTGCAAACTTGAATCGCATTTCTGAGCCTAACGCGCGCAAGCTTGATTGACCCCTATTTGCACATCATGCCTAAAAGTGCCTGTAAGGCGTTGTGTGTATTAACTTGTTGCGATTCGTTTTAGCCGCTATGTGCTATCTTGAATCGCAGTTCTGAGCCTAACCCGCGCAAGCTTCAGTGATGCCTATTTGCACATCATGCCTAAAAGTGCCTGTAAGGCTTTGTGTGTATTGTTGTGAGCCTAACCTGCGCAAGCTTGAGTGACACCTATTTGCCATTCATGCCTAAAAGTGCCTGTAATGCGTTGTGTGTATTAACTTGTTGCGACTCTTTAGCAGCTATGTGCAAACTTGAATCGCATTTCTGAGCCTAACCCGCGCAAGCTTGAGTGACACCTATTTGCACATCATGCCTAAAATTGCCCGTAAGGCGTTGTGTGTATTAACTTGTTGCGATTCTTTTTAGCCGCTATGTGCAAACTTGAATCGCAGTTGTGAGCCTAACCCGCGCAATGTTGAGTGACACCTATTTGCCATTCATGCCTAAAAGTGCCTGTAAGACGTTGTGTGTAATAACTTGTTGCGATTCTTAAGCCGCTATGTGCAAACTTGAATCGCATTTCTGAGCCTAACCCGCGCAAGCTTGAGTGACCCCTATTTGCACATCATGCCTAAAAGTGCCTGTAAGGTGTTGTGTGTTAACTTGATGCGATTCGTTTTAGCCGCTATATGCAAATTTGAATCGCAGTTCTGAGCCTAACCCGCGCAAGCTTGAGTGACACCTATTTGCACATCATGCCTAAAAGTGCCTGTAAGGCGTTGCGTGTATTAACTTGTTGCGATTCGTTTTAGCCGCTATGTGCAAACTTGAATCGCATTTCTGAGCCTAACGCGCACAAGCTTGAGTGACACCGATTTGGACATCATGCCTAAAAGTGCATGTAAGGCTTTGTGTGTATTGTTGTGAGCCTAACCCGCGCAAGCTTGAGTGACACCTATTTGCCATTCATGCCTAAACGTGCCTGTAAGGCATTGTGTGTAATAACTTGTTGCGATTCTTTAGCAGCTATGTGCAAACTTGAATCGCATTTCTGAGCCTAACCCGCGCAACATTGAGTGACACCTATTTGCACATCATGCCTAAAAGTGCCTGTAAGGTGTTCCGTGTATTAACGTGTTGCGATTCGTTTTAGCCGCTATATGCAATCTTGAATCGCAGTTCCGAGCCTAACGCGCGCAAGCTTGGGTGACGCCTATTTGCGCATCATGCCTAAAAGTGCCTGTAAGGCTTTGTGTGTATTGTTGTGAGCCTAACCCGCGCAAGCTTGAGTGACACCTATTTGCCATTCATGCCTAAAAGTGCCTGTAAGGTGTTGTGTGTATTAACTTGTTGCGACTCTTTAGCAGCTTTGTGCAAACTTGAATCGCATTTCTGAGCCTAACCCGCGCAAGCTTGAGTGACCCCTATTTGCACATCATGCCTAAAAGTGCCTGTAAGGCGTTGTGTGTATTAACTTGTTGCGATTCGTTTTAGCTGCTATGTGTAATCTTGAATCGCAGTTCTGAGCCTAACCCGCGCAAGCTTGAGTGACACCGATTTGGACATCATGCCTAATAGTGCCTGTAAGGCGTTGTGTGTATTAACTTGTTGCGATTCGTTTTAGCCGCTATGTGCAAACTTGAATCGCAGTTGTGAGCCTAACCCGCGCAAGCTTGAGTGACACCTATTTGCACATCATGCCTAAAAGTGCCTGTAAGGCTTTTCGTGTATTAACTTGTTGCGATTCGTTTTAGCCGCCGTGTGCAAACTTGAATCGCAGTTCTGAGCCTAACCCGCGCAAGCTTGAGTGACACCTATTTGCACATCATGCCTAAAAGTGCCTGTAAGGCGTTGCGTGTATTAACTTGTTGCGATTCGTTTTAGCCGCTATGTGCAATCTTGAATCGCAGTTCCGAGCCTAACGCGCGCAAGCTTGAGTGACGCCTATTTGCACATCATGCCTGAAAGTACCTGTAAGGCTTTGTGTGTATTGTTGTGAGCCTAACCCGCGCAAGCTTGAGTGACACCTATTTGCCATTCATGCCTAAAAGTGCCTGTAAGGCGTTGTGTGTATTAACTTGTTGCGATTCTTTTTAGCCGCTATGTGCAAACTTGAATCGCAGTTGTGAGCCTAACCCGCGCAAGATTGAGTGACACCTATTTGCCATTCATGCCTGAAAGTGCCTGTAAGACGTTGTGTGTAATAACTTGTTGCGATTCTTAAGCCGCTATGTGCAAACTTGAATCGCATTTCTGAGCCTAACCCGCGCAAGCTTGAGTGACCCCTATTTGCACATCATGCCTAAAAGTGCCTGTAAGGCGTTGTGTGTATTAACTTGTTGCGATTCGTTTTAGCCGCTATGTGCAATCTTGAATCGCAGTTCTGGGCCTAATCCGCGCAAGCTTGAGTGACACCTATTTGCACATCATGCCTAAAAGTTCCTGTAAGGTGTAGGGTGTATTAACTTGTTGCGATTCTTTAGCCGCTATGTGCAAACTTGAATCGCATTTCTGAGCCTAACGCGCGCAAGCTTGATTGACCCCTATTTGCACATCATGCCTAAAAGTGCCTGTAAGGCGTTGTGTGCATTAACTTGTTGCGATTCGTTTTAGCCGCTATGTGCTATCTTGAATCGCAGTTCTGAGCCTAACCCGCGCAAGCTTGAGTGACGCCTATTTGCACATCATGCCTAAAAGTGCCTGTAAGGCTTTGTGTGTATCGTTGTGAGCCTAACCTGCGCAAGCTTGAGTGACACCTATTTGCCATTCATGCCTAAAAGTGCCTGTAATGCGTTGTGTGTATTAACTTGTTGCGACTCTTTAGCAGCTATGTGCAAACTTGAATCGCATTTCTGAGCCTAACCCGCGCAAGCTTGAGTGACACCTATTTGCACATCATGCCTAAAATTGCCTGTAAGGCGTTGTGTGTATTAACTTGTTGCGATTCTTTAGCCGCTATGTGCAAACTTGAATCGCATTTCTGAGCCTAACACGCGCAATCTTGAGTGACCCCTATTAGCACATCATGCCTAAAAGTGCCTCTAAGTTGTTGTGTGTATTAACCCTTTGCGATTCGTTTTAGCCGCTATGTGCAAACTCGAATCGCATTTCTGAGCCTAACCCGCGCAAGCTTGTTTGACACCTATTTGCACATCATGCCTAAAAGTGCCTGTAAGGCGTTGTGTGTATTAACTTGTTGCGATTCGTTTTAGCCGCTATGTGCAAACTTGAATCGCAGTTGTGAGCCTAACCCGCGCAAGCTTGAGTGACACCTATTTGCACATCATGCCTAAAAGTGCCTGTAGGTCGTTGTGTGTATTAACTTGTTGCGATTCGTTTTAGCCGCTATGTGCAAACTTGAATCGCATTTCTGAGCCTAACGCGCGCAAGCTTGAGTGACGCCTATTTGCACATCATGCCTAAAAGTACCTGTAAGGCTTTGTGTGTATTGTTGTGAGCCTAACCTGCGGAAGCTTGAGTGACACCTTTTTGCCATTCATGCCTAAAGGTGCCTGTAAGGCATTGTGTGTACTAACTTGTTGCGATTCTTTAGCAGCTATGTGCAAACTTGAATCGCATTTCTGAGCCTAACCCGCGCAAGCTTGAGTGACACCTATTTGCACATCATGCCTAAAAGTGCCTGTAAGGCGTTGTGTGTATTAACTTGTTGCGATTGTTTAGCAGCTATGTGGAAACTTGAATCGCATTTCTGAGCCTAACCCGCGCAACATTGAGTGACACCTATTTGCACATCATGCCTAAAAGTGCCTGTAAGGCGTTCCATGTATTAACTTGTTGCGATTCGTTTTAGCCGCTATATGCAATCTTGAATCGCAGTTCCGAGCCTAACGCGCGCAAGCTTGGGTGACGCCTAGTTGCACATCATGCCTAAAAGTGCCTGTAAGGCTTTGTGTGTATTGTTGTGAGCCTAACCCGCGCAAGCTTGAGTGACACCTATTTGCCATTCATGCCTAAAAGTGCCTGTAAGGCGTTGTGTGTATTAACTTGTTGCGATTCTTTAGCAGCTATGTGGAAACTTGAATCGCATTTCTGAGCCTAACCCGCGCAAGCTTGAGTAACCCCTATTTGCACATCATGCCTAAAAGTGTCTGTAAGGCGTTGTGTGTATTAACTTTTTGCGAGTCTTTTTAGCCGCTATGTGCAAACTTGAATCGCAGTTCTGAGCCTAACCCGCGCAAGCTTGATTGGCACCTATTTGCACATCATGCCTAAAAGTGCCTGTAAGGCTTTTCGTGTATTAACTTGTTGCGATTCGTTTTAGCCGCCATGTGCAAACTTGAATCGCAGTTCTGAGCCTAACCCGCGCAAGCTTGAGTGACACCTATTTGCACATCACGCCTAAAAGTGCCTGTAAGGCGTTGCGTGTATTAACTTGTTGCGATTCGTTTTAGCCGCTATGTGCAATCTTGAATCGCAGTTCCGAGCCTAACGCGCGCAAGCTTGAGTGACGCCTATTTGCACATCATGCCTAAAAGTACCTGTAAGGCTTCGTGTGTATTGTTGTGAGCCTAACCCGCGCAAGCTTGAGTGACACCTATTTGCCATTCATGCCTAAAAGTGCCTGTAAGGCGTTATGTGTATTAACTTGTTGCGATTCTTTAGCCGCTATGTGCAAACTTGAATCGCATTTCTGAGCCTAACACCGCAAGCTTGAGACCCCTATTTGCACATCATGCCTAAAAGTGCCTGTAAGTCGTTGTGTGTATTAACTTGTTGCGATTCTTTTTAGCCGCTATGTGCAAACTTGAATCGCAGTTGTGAGCCTAACCCGCGCAAGATTGAGTGACACCTATTTGCCATTCATGCCTAAAAGTGCCTGTAAGACGTTGTGTGTAATAACTTGTTGCGATTCTTAAGCCGCTATGTGCAAACTTGAATCGCATTTCTGAGCCTAACCCGCGCAAGCTTGAGTGACCCCTATTTGCACATCATGCCTAAAAGTGCCTGTAAGGTGTTGTGTGTTAACTTGTTGCGATTCGTTTTAGCCGCTATATGCAAATTTGAATCGCAGTTCTGAGCCTAACCCGCGCAAGCTTGAGTGACACCTATTTGCACATCATGCCTAAAAGTGCCTGTAAGGCGTTGCGTGTATTAACTTGTTGCGATTCGTTTTAGCCGCTATGTGCAAACTTGAATCGCATTTCTGAGCCTAACGCGCGCAAGCTTGAGTGACACCGATTTGGACATCATGCCTAAAAGTGCATGTAAGGCTTTGTGTGTATTGTTGTGAGCCTAACCCGCGCAAGCTTGAGTGACACCTATTTGCCATTCATGCCTAAAAGTGCCTGTAAGGCATTGTGTGTAATAACTTGTTGCGATTCTTTAGCAGCTATGTGCAAACTTGAATCGCATTTCTGAGCCTAACCCGCGCAACATTGAGTGACACCTATTTGCTCATCATGCCTAAAAGTGCCTGTAAGGTGTTCCGTGTATTAACGTATTGCGATTCGTTTTAGCCGCTATATGCAATCTTGAATCGCAGTTCCGAGCCTAACGCGCGCAAGCTTGGGTGACGCCTATTTGCACATCATGCCTAAAAGTGCCTGTAAGGCTTTGTGTGTATTGTTGTGAGCCTAACCCGCGCAAGCTTGAGTGACACCTATTTGCCATTCATGCCTAAAAGTGCCTGTAAGGCGTTGTGTGTATTAACTTGTTGCGATTCTTTAGCAGCTTTGTGCAAACTTGAATCGCATTTCTGAGCCTAACCCGCGCAAGCTTGAGTGACCCCTATTTGCACATCATGCCTAAAAGTGCCTGTAAGGCGTTGTGTGTATTAACTTGTTGCGATTCGTTTTAGCCGCTATGTGCAATCTTGAATCGCAGTTCTGAGCCTAACCCGCGCAAGCTTGAGTGACACCGATTTGGACATCATGCCTAATAGTGCCTGTAAGGCGTTGTGTGTATTAACTTGTTGCGATTCGTTTTAGCCGCTATGTGCAAACTTGAATCGCAGTTGTGAGCCTAACCCGCGCAAGCTTGAGTGACACCTATTTGCACATCATGCCTAAAAGTGCCTGTAAGGCTTTTCGTGTATTAACTTGTTGCGATTCGTTTTAGCCGCCGTGTGCAAACTTGAATCGCAGTTCTGAGCCTAACCCGCGCAAGCTTGAGTGACACCTATTTGCACATCATGCCTAAAAGTGCCTGTAAGGCGTTGCGTGTATCAACTTGTTGCGATTCGTTTTAGCCGCTATGTGCAATCTTGAATCGCAGTTCCGAGCCTAACGCGCGCAAGCTTGAGTGACGCCCATTTGCACATCATGCCTGAAAGTACCTGTAAGGCTTTGTGTGTATTGTTGTGAGCCTAACCCGCGCAAGCTTGAGTGACACCTATTTGCCATTCATGCCTAAAAGTGCCTGTAAGGCGTTGTGTGTATTAACTTGTTGCGATTCTTTTTAGCCGCTATGTGCAAACTTGAATCGCAGTTGTGAGCCTAACCCGCGCAAGATTGAGTGACACCTATTTGCCATTCATGCCTGAAAGTGCCTGTAAGACGTTGTGTGTAATAACTTGTTGCGATTCTTAAGCCGCTATGTGCAAACTTGAATCGCATTTCTGAGCCTAACCCGCGCAAGCTTGAGTGACCCCTATTTGCACATCATGCCTAAAAGTGCCTGTAAGGCGTTGTGTGTATTAACTTGTTGCGATTCGTTTTAGCCGCTATGTGCAATCTTGAATCGCAGTTCTGGGCCTAATCCGCGCAAGCTTGAGTGACACCTATTTGCACATCATGCCTAAAAGTGCCTGTAAGGTGTAGGGTGTATTAACTTGTTGCGATTCTTTAGCCGCTATGTGCAAACTTGAATCGCATTTCTGAGCCTAACGCGCGCAAGCTTGATTGACCCCTATTTGCACATCATGCCTAAAAGTGCCTGTAAGGCGTTGTGTGTATTAACTTGTTGCGATTCGTTTTAGCCGCTATGTGCTATCTTGAATCGCAGTTCTGAGCCTAACCCGCGCAAGCTTGAGTGACGCCTATTTGCACATCATGCCTAAAAGTGCCTGTAAGGCTTTGTGTGTATTGTTGTGAGCCTAACCTGCGCAAGCTTGAGTGACACCTATTTGCCATTCATGCCTAAAAGTGCCTGTAATGCGTTGTGTGTATTAACTTGTTGCGACTCTTTAGCAGCTATGTGCAAACTTGAATCGCATTTCTGAGCCTAACCCGCGCAAGCTTGAGTGACACCTATTTGCACATCATGCCTAAAATTGCCCGTAAGGTGTTGTGTGTATTAACTTGTTGCGATTCTTTTTAGCCGCTATGTGCAAACTTGAATCGCAGTTGTGAGCCTAACCCGCGCAATGTTGAGTGACACCTATTTGCCATTCATGCCTAAAAGTGCCTGTAAGACGTTGTGTGTAATAACTTGTTGCGATTCTTAAGCCGCTATGTGCAAACTTGAATCGCATTTCTGAGCCTAACCCGCGCAAGCTTGAGTGACCCCTATTTGCACATCATGCCTAAAAGTGCCTGTAAGGTGTTGTGTGTTAACTTGATGCGATTCGTTTTAGCCGCTATATGCAAATTTGAATCGCAGTTCTGAGCCTAACCCGCGCAAGCTTGAGTGACACCTATTTGCACATCATGCCTAAAAGTGCCTGTAAGGCGTTGCGTGTATTAACTTGTTGCGATTCGTTTTAGCCGCTATGTGCAAACTTGAATCGCATTTCTGAGCCTAACGCGCACAAGCTTGAGTGACACCGATTTGGACATCATGCCTAAAAGTGCATGTAAGGCTTTGTGTGTATTGTTGTGAGCCTAACCCGCGCAAGCTTGAGTGACACCTATTTGCCATTCATGCCTAAAAGTGCCTGTAAGGCATTGTGTGTAATAACTTGTTGCGATTCTTTAGCAGCTATGTGCAAACTTGAATCGCATTTCTGAGCCTAACCCGCGCAACATTGAGTGACACCTATTTGCACATCATGCCTAAAAGTGCCTGTAAGGTGTTCCGTGTATTAACGTGTTGCGATTCGTTTTAGCCGCTATATGCAATCTTGAATCGCAGTTCCGAGCCTAACGCGCGCAAGCTTGGGTGACGCCTATTTGCGCATCATGCCTAAAAGTGCCTGTAAGGCTTTGTGTGTATTGTTGTGAGCCTAACCCGCGCAAGCTTGAGTGACACCTATTTGCCATTCATGCCTAAAAGTGCCTGTAAGGCATTGTGTGTAATAACTTGTTGCGATTCTTTAGCAGCTATGTGCAAACTTGAATCGCATTTCTGAGCCTAACCCGCGCAACATTGAGTGACACCTATTTGCACATCATGCCTAAAAGTGCCTGTAAGGTGTTCCGTGTATTAACGTGTTGCGATTCGTTTTAGCCGCTATATGCAATCTTGAATCGCAGTTCCGAGCATAACGCGCGCAAGCTTGGGTGACGCCTATTTGCGCATCATGCCTAAAAGTGCCTGTAAGGCTTTGTGTGTATTGTTGTGAGCCTAACCCGCGCAAGCTTGAGTGACACCTATTTGCCATTCATGCCTAAAAGTGCCTGTAAGGCGTTGTGTGTATCAACTTGTTGCGATTCTTTAGCAGCTTTGTGCAAACTTGAATCGCATTTCTGAGCCTAACCCGCGCAAGCTTGAGTGACCCCTATTTGCACATCATGCCTAAAAGTGCCTGTAAGGCGTTGTGTGTATTAACTTGTTGCGATTCGTTTTAGCCGCTATGTGCAATCTTGAATCGCAGTTCTGAGCCTAACCCGCGCAAGCTTGAGTGACACCGATTTGGACATCATGCCTAATAGTGCCTGTAAGGTGTTGTGTGTATTAACTTGTTGCGATTCGTTTTAGCCGCTATGTGCAAACTTGAATCGCAGTTGTGAGCCTAACCCGCGCAAGCTTGAGTGACACCTATTTGCACATCATGCCTAAAAGTGCCTGTAAGGCTTTTCGTGTATTAACTTGTTGCGATTCGTTTTAGCCGCCGTGTGCAAACTTGAATCGCAGTTCTGAGCCTAACCCGCGCAAGCTTGAGTGACACCTATTTGCACACCATGCCTAAAAGTGCCTGTAAGGCGTTGCGTGTATTAACTTGTTGCGATTCGTTTTAGCCGCTATATGCAATCTTGAATCGCAGTTCCGAGAATAACGCGCGCAAGCTTGAGTGACGCCTATTTGCACATCATGCCTGAAAGTACCTGTAAGGCTTTGTGTGTATTGTTGTGAGCCTAACCCGCGCAAGCTTGAGTGACACCTATTTGCCATTCATGCCTAAAAGTGCCTGTAAGGCGTTGTGTGTATTAACTTGTTGCGATTCTTTTTAGCCGCTATGTGCAAACTTGAATCGCATTTCTGAGCCTAACCCGCGCAAGCTTGAGTGACCCCTATTTGCACATCATGCCTAAAAGTGCCTGTAAGGCGTTGTGTGTATTAACTTGTTGCGATTCGTTTTAGCCGCTATGTGCAATCTTGAATCGCAGTTCTGAGCCTAACCCGCGCAAGCTTGAGTGACACCGATTTGGACATCATGCCTAATAGTGCCTGTAAGGCGTTGTGTGTATTAACTTGTTGCGATTCGTTTTAGCCGCTATGTGCAAACTTGAATCGCAGTTGTGAGCCTAACCCGCGCAAGCTTGAGTGACACCTATTTGCACATCATGCCTAAAAGTGCCTGTAAGGCTTTTCGTGTATTAACTTGTTGCGATTCGTTTTAGCCGCAGTGTGCAATCTTGAATCGCAGTTCTGAGCCTAACCCGCGCAAGCTTGAGTGACACCTATTTGCACATCATGCCTAAAAGTGCCTGTAAGGCGTTGCGTGTATCAACTTGTTGCGATTCGTTTTAGCCGCTATGTGCAATCTTGAATCGCAGTTCCGAGCCTAACGCGCGCAAGCTTGAGTGACGCCCATTTGCACATCATGCCTGAAAGTACCTGTAAGGCTTTGTGTGTATTGTTGTGAGCCTAACCCGCGCAAGCTTGAGTGACACCTATTTGCCATTCATGCCTAAAAGTGCCTGTAAGGCGTTGTGTGTATTAACTTGTTGCGATTCTTTTTAGCCGCTATGTGCAAACTTGAATCGCAGTTGTGAGCCTAACCCGCGCAAGATTGAGTGACACCTATTTGTCATTCATGCCTGAAAGTGCCTGTAAGACGTTGTGTGTAATAACTTGTTGCGATTCTTAAGCCGCTATGTGCAAACTTGAATCGCATTTCTGAGCCTAACCCGCGCAAGCTTGAGTGACCCCTATTTGCACATCATGCCTAAAAGTGCCTGTAAGGCGTTGTGTGTATTAACTTGTTGCGATTCGTTTTAGCCGCTATGTGAAATCTTGAATCGCAGTTCTGGGCCTAATCCGCGCAAGCTTGAGTGACACCTATTTGCACATCATGCCTAAAAGTGCCTGTAAGGTGTAGGGTGTATTAACTTGTTGCGATTCTTTAGCCGCTATGTGCAAACTTGAATCGCATTTCTGAGCCTAACGCGCGCAAGCTTGATTGACCCCTATTTGCACATCATGCCTAAAAGTGCCTGTAAGGCGTTGTGTGTATTAACTTGTTGCGATTCGTTTTAGCCGCTATGTGCTATCTTGAATCGCAGTTCTGAGCCTAACCCGCGCAAGCTTCAGTGATGCCTATTTGCACATCATGCCTAAAAGTGCCTGTAAGGCTTTGTGTGTATTGTTGTGAGCCTAACCTGCGCAAGCTTGAGTGACACCTATTTGCCATTCATGCCTAAAAGTGCCTGTAATGCGTTGTGTGTATTAACTTGTTGCGACTCTTTAGCAGCTATGTGCAAACTTGAATCGCATTTCTGAGCCTAACCCGCGCAAGCTTGAGTGACACCTATTTGCACATCATGCCTAAAATTGCCCGTAAGGCGTTGTGTGTATTAACTTGTTGCGATTCTTTTTAGCCGCTATGTGCAAACTTGAATCGCAGTTGTGAGCCTAACCCGCGCAATGTTGAGTGACACCTATTTGCCATTCATGCCTAAAAGTGCCTGTAAGACGTTGTGTGTAATAACTTGTTGCGATTCTTAAGCCGCTATGTGCAAACTTGAATCGCATTTCTGAGCCTAACCCGCGCAAGCTTGAGTGACCCCTATTTGCACATCATGCCTAAAAGTGCCTGTAAGGTGTTGTGTGTTAACTTGATGCGATTCGTTTTAGCCGCTATATGCAAATTTGAATCGCAGTTCTGAGCCTAACCCGCGCAAGCTTGAGTGACACCTATTTGCACATCATGCCTAAAAGTGCCTGTAAGGCGTTGCGTGTATTAACTTGTTGCGATTCGTTTTAGCCGCTATGTGCAAACTTGAATCGCATTTCTGAGCCTAACGCGCACAAGCTTGAGTGACACCGATTTGGACATCATGCCTAAAAGTGCATGTAAGGCTTTGTGTGTATTGTTGTGAGCCTAACCCGCGCAAGCTTGAGTGACACCTATTTGCCATTCATGCCTAAACGTGCCTGTAAGGCATTGTGTGTAATAACTTGTTGCGATTCTTTAGCAGCTATGTGCAAACTTGAATCGCATTTCTGAGCCTAACCCGCGCAACATTGAGTGACACCTATTTGCACATCATGCCTAAAAGTGCCTGTAAGGTGTTCCGTGTATTAACGTGTTGCGATTCGTTTTAGCCGCTATATGCAATCTTGAATCGCAGTTCCGAGCCTAACGCGCGCAAGCTTGGGTGACGCCTATTTGCGCATCATGCCTAAAAGTGCCTGTAAGGCTTTGTGTGTATTGTTGTGAGCCTAACCCGCGCAAGCTTGAGTGACACCTATTTGCCATTCATGCCTAAAAGTGCCTGTAAGGTGTTGTGTGTATTAACTTGTTGCGACTCTTTAGCAGCTTTGTGCAAACTTGAATCGCATTTCTGAGCCTAACCCGCGCAAGCTTGAGTGACCCCTATTTGCACATCATGCCTAAAAGTGCCTGTAAGGCGTTGTGTGTATTAACTTGTTGCGATTCGTTTTAGCTGCTATGTGTAATCTTGAATCGCAGTTCTGAGCCTAACCCGCGCAAGCTTGAGTGACACCGATTTGGACATCATGCCTAATAGTGCCTGTAAGGCGTTGTGTGTATTAACTTGTTGCGATTCGTTTTAGCCGCTATGTGCAAACTTGAATCGCAGTTGTGAGCCTAACCCGCGCAAGCTTGAGTGACACCTATTTGCACATCATGCCTAAAAGTGCCTGTAAGGCTTTTCGTGTATTAACTTGTTGCGATTCGTTTTAGCCGCCGTGTGCAAACTTGAATCGCAGTTCTGAGCCTAACCCGCGCAAGCTTGAGTGACACCTATTTGCACATCATGCCTAAAAGTGCCTGTAAGGCGTTGCGTGTATTAACTTGTTGCGATTCGTTTTAGCCGCTATGTGCAATCTTGAATCGCAGTTCCGAGCCTAACGCGCGCAAGCTTGAGTGACGCCTATTTGCACATCATGCCTGAAAGTACCTGTAAGGCTTTGTGTGTATTGTTGTGAGCCTAACCCGCGCAAGCTTGAGTGACACCTATTTGCCATTCATGCCTAAAAGTGCCTGTAAGGCGTTGTGTGTATTAACTTGTTGCGATTCTTTTTAGCCGCTATGTGCAAACTTGAATCGCAGTTGTGAGCCTAACCCGCGCAAGATTGAGTGACACCTATTTGCCATTCATGCCTGAAAGTGCCTGTAAGACGTTGTGTGTAATAACTTGTTGCGATTCTTAAGCCGCTATGTGCAAACTTGAATCGCATTTCTGAGCCTAACCCGCGCAAGCTTGAGTGACCCCTATTTGCACATCATGCCTAAAAGTGCCTGTAAGGCGTTGTGTGTATTAACTTGTTGCGATTCGTTTTAGCCGCTATGTGCAATCTTGAATCGCAGTTCTGGGCCTAATCCGCGCAAGCTTGAGTGACACCTATTTGCACATCATGCCTAAAAGTTCCTGTAAGGTGTAGGGTGTATTAACTTGTTGCGATTCTTTAGCCGCTATGTGCAAACTTGAATCGCATTTCTGAGCCTAACGCGCGCAAGCTTGATTGACCCCTATTTGCACATCATGCCTAAAAGTGCCTGTAAGGCGTTGTGTGCATTAACTTGTTGCGATTCGTTTTAGCCGCTATGTGCTATCTTGAATCGCAGTTCTGAGCCTAACCCGCGCAAGCTTGAGTGACGCCTATTTGCACATCATGCCTAAAAGTGCCTGTAAGGCTTTGTGTGTATCGTTGTGAGCCTAACCTGCGCAAGCTTGAGTGACACCTATTTGCCATTCATGCCTAAAAGTGCCTGTAATGCGTTGTGTGTATTAACTTGTTGCGACTCTTTAGCAGCTATGTGCAAACTTGAATCGCATTTCTGAGCCTAACCCGCGCAAGCTTGAGTGACACCTATTTGCACATCATGCCTAAAATTGCCTGTAAGGCGTTGTGTGTATTAACTTGTTGCGATTCTTTAGCCGCTATGTGCAAACTTGAATCGCATTTCTGAGCCTAACACGCGCAATCTTGAGTGACCCCTATTAGCACATCATGCCTAAAAGTGCCTCTAAGTTGTTGTGTGTATTAACCCTTTGCGATTCGTTTTAGCCGCTATGTGCAAACTCGAATCGCATTTCTGAGCCTAACCCGCGCAAGCTTGTTTGACACCTATTTGCACATCATGCCTAAAAGTGCCTGTAAGGCGTTGTGTGTATTAACTTGTTGCGATTCGTTTTAGCCGCTATGTGCAAACTTGAATCGCAGTTGTGAGCCTAACCCGCGCAAGCTTGAGTGACACCTATTTGCACATCATGCCTAAAAGTGCCTGTAGGTCGTTGTGTGTATTAACTTGTTGCGATTCGTTTTAGCCGCTATGTGCAAACTTGAATCGCATTTCTGAGCCTAACGCGCGCAAGCTTGAGTGACGCCTATTTGCACATCATGCCTAAAAGTACCTGTAAGGCTTTGTGTGTATTGTTGTGAGCCTAACCTGCGGAAGCTTGAGTGACACCTTTTTGCCATTCATGCCTAAAGGTGCCTGTAAGGCATTGTGTGTACTAACTTGTTGCGATTCTTTAGCAGCTATGTGCAAACTTGAATCGCATTTCTGAGCCTAACCCGCGCAAGCTTGAGTGACACCTATTTGCACATCATGCCTAAAAGTGCCTGTAAGGCGTTGTGTGTATTAACTTGTTGCGATTGTTTAGCAGCTATGTGGAAACTTGAATCGCATTTCTGAGCCTAACCCGCGCAACATTGAGTGACACCTATTTGCACATCATGCCTAAAAGTGCCTGTAAGGCGTTCCATGTATTAACTTGTTGCGATTCGTTTTAGCCGCTATATGCAATCTTGAATCGCAGTTCCGAGCCTAACGCGCGCAAGCTTGGGTGACGCCTAGTTGCACATCATGCCTAAAAGTGCCTGTAAGGCTTTGTGTGTATTGTTGTGAGCCTAACCCGCGCAAGCTTGAGTGACACCTATTTGCCATTCATGCCTAAAAGTGCCTGTAAGGCGTTGTGTGTATTAACTTGTTGCGATTCTTTAGCAGCTATGTGGAAACTTGAATCGCATTTCTGAGCCTAACCCGCGCAAGCTTGAGTAACCCCTATTTGCACATCATGCCTAAAAGTGTCTGTAAGGCGTTGTGTGTATTAACTTTTTGCGAGTCTTTTTAGCCGCTATGTGCAAACTTGAATCGCAGTTCTGAGCCTAACCCGCGCAAGCTTGATTGGCACCTATTTGCACATCATGCCTAAAAGTGCCTGTAAGGCTTTTCGTGTATTAACTTGTTGCGATTCGTTTTAGCCGCCATGTGCAAACTTGAATCGCAGTTCTGAGCCTAACCCGCGCAAGCTTGAGTGACACCTATTTGCACATCACGCCTAAAAGTGCCTGTAAGGCGTTGCGTGTATTAACTTGTTGCGATTCGTTTTAGCCGCTATGTGCAATCTTGAATCGCAGTTCCGAGCCTAACGCGCGCAAGCTTGAGTGACGCCTATTTGCACATCATGCCTAAAAGTACCTGTAAGGCTTCGTGTGTATTGTTGTGAGCCTAACCCGCGCAAGCTTGAGTGACACCTATTTGCCATTCATGCCTAAAAGTGCCTGTAAGGCGTTATGTGTATTAACTTGTTGCGATTCTTTAGCTGCTATGTGCAAACTTGAATCGCATTTCTGAGCCTAACACCGCAAGCTTGAGACCCCTATTTGCACATCATGCCTAAAAGTGCCTGTAAGTCGTTGTGTGTATTAACTTGTTGCGATTCTTTTTAGCCGCTATGTGCAAACTTGAATCGCAGTTGTGAGCCTAACCCGCGCAAGATTGAGTGACACCTATTTGCCATTCATGCCTAAAAGTGCCTGTAAGACGTTGTGTGTAATAACTTGTTGCGATTCTTAAGCCGCTATGTGCAAACTTGAATCGCATTTCTGAGCCTAACCCGCGCAAGCTTGAGTGACCCCTATTTGCACATCATGCCTAAAAGTGCCTGTAAGGTGTTGTGTGTTAACTTGTTGCGATTCGTTTTAGCCGCTATATGCAAATTTGAATCGCAGTTCTGAGCCTAACCCGCGCAAGCTTGAGTGACACCTATTTGCACATCATGCCTAAAAGTGCCTGTAAGGCGTTGCGTGTATTAACTTGTTGCGATTCGTTTTAGCCGCTATGTGCAAACTTGAATCGCATTTCTGAGCCTAACGCGCGCAAGCTTGAGTGACACCGATTTGGACATCATGCCTAAAAGTGCATGTAAGGCTTTGTGTGTATTGTTGTGAGCCTAACCCGCGCAAGCTTGAGTGACACCTATTTGCCATTCATGCCTAAAAGTGCCTGTAAGGCATTGTGTGTAATAACTTGTTGCGATTCTTTAGCAGCTATGTGCAAACTTGAATCGCATTTCTGAGCCTAACCCGCGCAACATTGAGTGACACCTATTTGCTCATCATGCCTAAAAGTGCCTGTAAGGTGTTCCGTGTATTAACGTATTGCGATTCGTTTTAGCCGCTATATGCAATCTTGAATCGCAGTTCCGAGCCTAACGCGCGCAAGCTTGGGTGACGCCTATTTGCACATCATGCCTAAAAGTGCCTGTAAGGCTTTGTGTGTATTGTTGTGAGCCTAACCCGCGCAAGCTTGAGTGACACCTATTTGCCATTCATGCCTAAAAGTGCCTGTAAGGCGTTGTGTGTATTAACTTGTTGCGATTCTTTAGCAGCTTTGTGCAAACTTGAATCGCATTTCTGAGCCTAACCCGCGCAAGCTTGAGTGACCCCTATTTGCACATCATGCCTAAAAGTGCCTGTAAGGCGTTGTGTGTATTAACTTGTTGCGATTCGTTTTAGCCGCTATGTGCAATCTTGAATCGCAGTTCTGAGCCTAACCCGCGCAAGCTTGAGTGACACCGATTTGGACATCATGCCTAATAGTGCCTGTAAGGCGTTGTGTGTATTAACTTGTTGCGATTCGTTTTAGCCGCTATGTGCAAACTTGAATCGCAGTTGTGAGCCTAACCCGCGCAAGCTTGAGTGACACCTATTTGCACATCATGCCTAAAAGTGCCTGTAAGGCTTTTCGTGTATTAACTTGTTGCGATTCGTTTTAGCCGCCGTGTGCAAACTTGAATCGCAGTTCTGAGCCTAACCCGCGCAAGCTTGAGTGACACCTATTTGCACATCATGCCTAAAAGTGCCTGTAAGGCGTTGCGTGTATCAACTTGTTGCGATTCGTTTTAGCCGCTATGTGCAATCTTGAATCGCAGTTCCGAGCCTAACGCGCGCAAGCTTGAGTGACGCCCATTTGCACATCATGCCTGAAAGTACCTGTAAGGCTTTGTGTGTATTGTTGTGAGCCTAACCCGCGCAAGCTTGAGTGACACCTATTTGCCATTCATGCCTAAAAGTGCCTGTAAGGCGTTGTGTGTATTAACTTGTTGCGATTCTTTTTAGCCGCTATGTGCAAACTTGAATCGCAGTTGTGAGCCTAACCCGCGCAAGCTTGAGTGACACCTATTTGCACATCATGCCTAAAAGTGCCTGTAAGGCGTTGCGTGTATTAACTTGTTGCGATTCGTTTTAGCCGCTATGTGCAAACTTGAATCGCATTTCTGAGCCTAACGCGCGCAAGCTTGAGTGACACCGATTTGGACATCATGCCTAAAAGTGCATGTAAGGCTTTGTGTGTATTGTTGTGAGCCTAACCCGCGCAAGCTTGAGTGACACCTATTTGCCATTCATGCCTAAAAGTGCCTGTAAGGCATTGTGTGTAATAACTTGTTGCGATTCTTTAGCAGCTATGTGCAAACTTGAATCGCATTTCTGAGCCTAACCCGCGCAACATTGAGTGACACCTATTTGCTCATCATGCCTAAAAGTGCCTGTAAGGTGTTCCGTGTATTAACGTATTGCGATTCGTTTTAGCCGCTATATGCAATCTTGAATCGCAGTTCCGAGCCTAACGCGCGCAAGCTTGGGTGACGCCTATTTGCACATCATGCCTAAAAGTGCCTGTAAGGCTTTGTGTGTATTGTTGTGAGCCTAACCCGCGCAAGCTTGAGTGACACCTATTTGCCATTCATGCCTAAAAGTGCCTGTAAGGCGTTGTGTGTATTAACTTGTTGCGATTCTTTAGCAGCTTTGTGCAAACTTGAATCGCATTTCTGAGCCTAACCCGCGCAAGCTTGAGTGACCCCTATTTGCACATCATGCCTAAAAGTGCCTGTAAGGCGTTGTGTGTATTAACTTGTTGCGATTCGTTTTAGCCGCTATGTGCAATCTTGAATCGCAGTTCTGAGCCTAACCCGCGCAAGCTTGAGTGACACCGATTTGGACATCATGCCTAATAGTGCCTGTAAGGCGTTGTGTGTATTAACTTGTTGCGATTCGTTTTAGCCGCTATGTGCAAACTTGAATCGCAGTTGTGAGCCTAACCCGCGCAAGCTTGAGTGACACCTATTTGCACATCATGCCTAAAAGTGCCTGTAAGGCTTTTCGTGTATTAACTTGTTGCGATTCGTTTTAGCCGCCGTGTGCAAACTTGAATCGCAGTTCTGAGCCTAACCCGCGCAAGCTTGAGTGACACCTATTTGCACATCATGCCTAAAAGTGCCTGTAAGGCGTTGCGTGTATCAACTTGTTGCGATTCGTTTTAGCCGCTATGTGCAATCTTGAATCGCAGTTCCGAGCCTAACGCGCGCAAGCTTGAGTGACGCCCATTTGCACATCATGCCTGAAAGTACCTGTAAGGCTTTGTGTGTATTGTTGTGAGCCTAACCCGCGCAAGCTTGAGTGACACCTATTTGCCATTCATGCCTAAAAGTGCCTGTAAGGCGTTGTGTGTATTAACTTGTTGCGATTCTTTTTAGCCGCTATGTGCAAACTTGAATCGCAGTTGTGAGCCTAACCCGCGCAAGATTGAGTGACACCTATTTGCCATTCATGCCTGAAAGTGCCTGTAAGACGTTGTGTGTAATAACTTGTTGCGATTCTTAAGCCGCTATGTGCAAACTTGAATCGCATTTCTGAGCCTAACCCGCGCAAGCTTGAGTGACCCCTATTTGCACATCATGCCTAAAAGTGCCTGTAAGGCGTTGTGTGTATTAACTTGTTGCGATTCGTTTTAGCCGCTATGTGCAATCTTGAATCGCAGTTCTGGGCCTAATCCGCGCAAGCTTGAGTGACACCTATTTGCACATCATGCCTAAAAGTGCCTGTAAGGTGTAGGGTGTATTAACTTGTTGCGATTCTTTAGCCGCTATGTGCAAACTTGAATCGCATTTCTGAGCCTAACGCGCGCAAGCTTGATTGACCCCTATTTGCACATCATGCCTAAAAGTGCCTGTAAGGCGTTGTGTGTATTAACTTGTTGCGATTCGTTTTAGCCGCTATGTGCTATCTTGAATCGCAGTTCTGAGCCTAACCCGCGCAAGCTTGAGTGACGCCTATTTGCACATCATGCCTAAAAGTGCCTGTAAGGCTTTGTGTGTATTGTTGTGAGCCTAACCTGCGCAAGCTTGAGTGACACCTATTTGCCATTCATGCCTAAAAGTGCCTGTAATGCGTTGTGTGTATTAACTTGTTGCGACTCTTTAGCAGCTATGTGCAAACTTGAATCGCATTTCTGAGCCTAACCCGCGCAAGCTTGAGTGACACCTATTTGCACATCATGCCTAAAATTGCCCGTAAGGTGTTGTGTGTATTAACTTGTTGCGATTCTTTTTAGCCGCTATGTGCAAACTTGAATCGCAGTTGTGAGCCTAACCCGCGCAATGTTGAGTGACACCTATTTGCCATTCATGCCTAAAAGTGCCTGTAAGACGTTGTGTGTAATAACTTGTTGCGATTCTTAAGCCGCTATGTGCAAACTTGAATCGCATTTCTGAGCCTAACCCGCGCAAGCTTGAGTGACCCCTATTTGCACATCATGCCTAAAAGTGCCTGTAAGGTGTTGTGTGTTAACTTGATGCGATTCGTTTTAGCCGCTATATGCAAATTTGAATCGCAGTTCTGAGCCTAACCCGCGCAAGCTTGAGTGACACCTATTTGCACATCATGCCTAAAAGTGCCTGTAAGGCGTTGCGTGTATTAACTTGTTGCGATTCGTTTTAGCCGCTATGTGCAAACTTGAATCGCATTTCTGAGCCTAACGCGCACAAGCTTGAGTGACACCGATTTGGACATCATGCCTAAAAGTGCATGTAAGGCTTTGTGTGTATTGTTGTGAGCCTAACCCGCGCAAGCTTGAGTGACACCTATTTGCCATTCATGCCTAAAAGTGCCTGTAAGGCATTGTGTGTAATAACTTGTTGCGATTCTTTAGCAGCTATGTGCAAACTTGAATCGCATTTCTGAGCCTAACCCGCGCAACATTGAGTGACACCTATTTGCACATCATGCCTAAAAGTGCCTGTAAGGTGTTCCGTGTATTAACGTGTTGCGATTCGTTTTAGCCGCTATATGCAATCTTGAATCGCAGTTCCGAGCCTAACGCGCGCAAGCTTGGGTGACGCCTATTTGCGCATCATGCCTAAAAGTGCCTGTAAGGCTTTGTGTGTATTGTTGTGAGCCTAACCCGCGCAAGCTTGAGTGACACCTATTTGCCATTCATGCCTAAAAGTGCCTGTAAGGCATTGTGTGTAATAACTTGTTGCGATTCTTTAGCAGCTATGTGCAAACTTGAATCGCATTTCTGAGCCTAACCCGCGCAACATTGAGTGACACCTATTTGCACATCATGCCTAAAAGTGCCTGTAAGGTGTTCCGTGTATTAACGTGTTGCGATTCGTTTTAGCCGCTATATGCAATCTTGAATCGCAGTTCCGAGCCTAACGCGCGCAAGCTTGGGTGACGCCTATTTGCGCATCATGCCTAAAAGTGCCTGTAAGGCTTTGTGTGTATTGTTGTGAGCCTAACCCGCGCAAGCTTGAGTGACACCTATTTGCCATTCATGCCTAAAAGTGCCTGTAAGGCGTTGTGTGTATCAACTTGTTGCGATTCTTTAGCAGCTTTGTGCAAACTTGAATCGCATTTCTGAGCCTAACCCGCGCAAGCTTGAGTGACCCCTATTTGCACATCATGCCTAAAAGTGCCTGTAAGGCGTTGTGTGTATTAACTTGTTGCGATTCGTTTTAGCCGCTATGTGCAATCTTGAATCGCAGTTCTGAGCCTAACCCGCGCAAGCTTGAGTGACACCGATTTGGACATCATGCCTAATAGTGCCTGTAAGGTGTTGTGTGTATTAACTTGTTGCGATTCGTTTTAGCCGCTATGTGCAAACTTGAATCGCAGTTGTGAGCCTAACCCGCGCAAGCTTGAGTGACACCTATTTGCACATCATGCCTAAAAGTGCCTGTAAGGCTTTTCGTGTATTAACTTGTTGCGATTCGTTTTAGCCGCCGTGTGCAAACTTGAATCGCAGTTCTGAGCCTAACCCGCGCAAGCTTGAGTGACACCTATTTGCACACCATGCCTAAAAGTGCCTGTAAGGCGTTGCGTGTATTAACTTGTTGCGATTCGTTTTAGCCGCTATGTGCAATCTTGAATCGCAGTTCCGAGAATAACGCGCGCAAGCTTGAGTGACGCCTATTTGCACATCATGCCTGAAAGTACCTGTAAGGCTTTGTGTGTATTGTTGTGAGCCTAACCCGCGCAAGCTTGAGTGACACCTATTTGCCATTCATGCCTAAAAGTGCCTGTAAGGCGTTGTGTGTATTAACTTGTTGCGATTCTTTTTAGCCGCTATGTGCAAACTTGAATCGCAGTTGTGAGCCTAACCCGCGCAAGATTGAGTGACACCTATTTGCCATTCATGCCTGAAAGTGCCTGTAAGACGTTGTGTGTAATAACTTGTTGCGATTCTTAAGCCGCTATGTGCAAACTTGAATCGCATTTCTGAGCCTAACCCGCGCAACCTTGAGTGACCCCTATTTGCACATCATGCCTAAAAGTGCCTGTAAGGCGTTGTGTGTATTAACTTGTTGCGATTCGTTTTAGCCGCTATGTGCAATCTGGAATCGCAGTTCTGGGCCTAATCCGCGCAAGCTTGAGTGACACCTATTTGCACATCATGCCTAAAAGTTCCTGTAAGGTGTAGGGTGTATTAACTTGTTGCGATTCTTTAGCCGCTATGTGCAAACTTGAATCGCATTTCTGAGCCTAACGCGCGCAAGCTTGATTGACCCCTATTTGCACATCATGCCTAAAAGTGCCTGTAAGGCGTTGTGTGCATTAACTTGTTGCGATTCGTTTTAGCCGCTATGTGCTATCTTGAATCGCAGTTCTGAGCCTAAAACGCGCAAGCTTGAGTGACGCCTATTTGCACATCATGCCTAAAAGTGCCTGTAAGGCTTTGTGTGTATTGTTGTGAGCCTAACCTGCGCAAGCTTGAGTGACACCTATTTGCCATTCATGCCTAAAAGTGCCTGTAATGCGTTGTGTGTATTAACTTATTGCGACTCTTTAGCAGCTATGTGCAAACTTGAATCGCATTTCTGAGCCTAACCCGCGCAAGCTTGAGTGACACCTATTTGCACATCATGCCTAAAATTGCCTGTAAGGCGTTGTGTGTATTAACTTGTTGCGATTCTTTAGCCGCTATGTGCAAACTTGAATCGCATTTCTGAGCCTAACACGCGCAATCTTGAGTGACCCCTATTAGCACATCATGCCTAAAAGTGCCTCTAAGTTGTTGTGTGTATTAACCCTTTGCGATTCGTTTTAGCCGCTATGTGCAAACTCGAATCGCATTTCTGAGCCTAACCCGCGCAAGCTTGTTTGACACCTATTTGCCATTCATGCCTAAAAGTGCCTGTAAGGCATTGTGTGTATTAACTTGTTGCGATTCTTTAGCAGCTATGTGCAAACTTGAATCGCATTTCTGAGCCTAACCCGCGCAACATTGAGTGACACCTATTTGCACATCATGCCTAAAAGTGCCTGTAAAGCGTTCCGTGTATTAACTTGTTGCGATTCGTTTTAGCCGCTATATGCAATCTTGAATCGCAGTTCCGAGCCTAACGCGCGCAAGCTTGAGTGACGCCTATTTGCACATCATGCCTAAAAGTGCCTGTAAGGCTTTGTGTGTATTGTTGTGAGCCTAACCTGCGCAAGCTTGAGTGACACCTATTTGCCATTCATGCCTAAAAGTGCCTGTAATGCGTTGTGTGTATTAACTTGTTGCGACTCTTTAGCAGCTATGTGCAAACTTGAATCGCATTTCTGAGCCTAACCCGCGCAAGCTTGAGTGACACCTATTTGCACATCATGCCTAAAATTGCCTGTAAGGCGTTGTGTGTATTAACTTGTTGCGATTCTTTAGCCGCTATGTGCAAACTTGAATCGCATTTCTGAGCCTAACACGCGCAATCTTGAGTGACCCCTATTAGCACATCATGCCTAAAAGTGCCTCTAAGTTGTTGTGTGTATTAACCCTTTGCGATTCGTTTTAGCCGCTATGTGCAAACTCGAATCGCATTTCTGAGCCTAACCCGCGCAAGCTTGTTTGACACCTATTTGCACATCATGCCTAAAAGTGCCTGTAAGGCGTTGTGTGTATTAACTTGTTGCGATTCGTTTTAGCCGCTATGTGCAAACTTGAATCGCAGTTGTGAGCCTAACCCGCGCAAGATTGAGTGACACCTATTTGCCATTCATGCCTGAAAGTGCCTGTAAGACGTTGTGTGTAATAACTTGTTGCGATTCTTAAGCCGCTATGTGCAAACTTGAATCGCATTTCTGAGCCTAACCCGCGCAAGCTTGAGTGACCCCTATTTGCACATCATGCCTAAAAGTGCCTGTAAGGCGTTGTGTGTATTAACTTGTTGCGATTCGTTTTAGCCGCTATGTGCAATCTTGAATCGCAGTTCTGGGCCTAATCCGCGCAAGCTTGAGTGACACCTATTTGCACATCATGCCTAAAAGTGCCTGTAAGGTGTAGGGTGTATTAACTTGTTGCGATTCTTTAGCCGCTATGTGCAAACTTGAATCGCATTTCTGAGCCTAACGCGCGCAAGCTTGATTGACCCCTATTTGCACATCATGCCTAAAAGTGCCTGTAAGGCGTTGTGTGTATTAACTTGTTGCGATTCGTTTTAGCCGCTATGTGCTATCTTGAATCGCAGTTCTGAGCCTAACCCGCGCAAGCTTGAGTGACGCCTATTTGCACATCATGCCTAAAAGTGCCTGTAAGGCTTTGTGTGTATTGTTGTGAGCCTAACCTGCGCAAGCTTGAGTGACACCTATTTGCCATTCATGCCTAAAAGTGCCTGTAATGCGTTGTGTGTATTAACTTGTTGCGACTCTTTAGCAGCTATGTGCAAACTTGAATCGCATTTCTGAGCCTAACCCGCGCAAGCTTGAGTGACACCTATTTGCACATCATGCCTAAAATTGCCCGTAAGGTGTTGTGTGTATTAACTTGTTGCGATTCTTTTTAGCCGCTATGCGCAAACTTGAATCGCAGTTGTGAGCCTAACCCGCGCAATGTTGAGTGACACCTATTTGCCATTCATGCCTAAAAGTGCCTGTAAGACGTTGTGTGTAATAACTTGTTGCGATTCTTAAGCCGCTATGTGCAAACTTGAATCGCATTTCTGAGCCTAACCCGCGCAAGCTTGAGTGACCCCTATTTGCACATCATGCCTAAAAGTGCCTGTAAGGTGTTGTGTGTTAACTTGATGCGATTCGTTTTAGCCGCTATATGCAAATTTGAATCGCAGTTCTGAGCCTAACCCGCGCAAGCTTGAGTGACACCTATTTGCACATCATGCCTAAAAGTGCCTGTAAGGCGTTGCGTGTATTAACTTGTTGCGATTCGTTTTAGCCGCTATGTGCAAACTTGAATCGCATTTCTGAGCCTAACGCGCACAAGCTTGAGTGACACCGATTTGGACATCATGCCTAAAAGTGCATGTAAGGCTTTGTGTGTATTGTTGTGAGCCTAACCCGCGCAAGCTTGAGTGACACCTATTTGCCATTCATGCCTAAAAGTGCCTGTAAGGCATTGTGTGTAATAACTTGTTGCGATTCTTTAGCAGCTATGTGCAAACTTGAATCGCATTTCTGAGCCTAACCCGCGCAACATTGAGTGACACCTATTTGCACATCATGCCTAAAAGTGCCTGTAAGGTGTTCCGTGTATTAACGTGTTGCGATTCGTTTTAGCCGCTATATGCAATCTTGAATCGCAGTTCCGAGCCTAACGCGCGCAAGCTTGGGTGACGCCTATTTGCGCATCATGCCTAAAAGTGCCTGTAAGGCTTTGTGTGTATTGTTGTGAGCCTAACCCGCGCAAGCTTGAGTGAGACCTATTTGCCATTCATGCCTAAAAGTGCCTGTAAGGCATTGTGTGTAATAACTTGTTGCGATTCTTTAGCAGCTATGTGCAAACTTGAATCGCATTTCTGAGCCTAACCCGCGCAACATTGAGTGACACCTATTTGCACATCATGCCTAAAAGTGCCTGTAAGGTGTTCCGTGTATTAACGTGTTGCGATTCGTTTTAGCCGCTATATGCAATCTTGAATCGCAGTTCCGAGCCTAACGCGCGCAAGCTTGGGTGACGCCTATTTGCGCATCATGCCTAAAAGTGCCTGTAAGGCTTTGTGTGTATTGTTGTGAGCCTAACCCGCGCAAGCTTGAGTGACACCTATTTGCCATTCATGCCTAAAAGTGCCTGTAAGGCGTTGTGTGTATCAACTTGTTGCGATTCTTTAGCAGCTTTGTGCAAACTTGAATCGCATTTCTGAGCCTAACCCGCGCAAGCTTGAGTGACCCCTATTTGCACATCATGCCTAAAAGTGCCTGTAAGGCGTTGTGTGTATTAACTTGTTGCGATTCGTTTTAGCCGCTATGTGCAATCTTGAATCGCAGTTCTGAGCCTAACCCGCGCAAGCTTGAGTGACACCGATTTGGACATCATGCCTAATAGTGCCTGTAAGGTGTTGTGTGTATTAACTTGTTGCGATTCGTTTTAGCCGCTATGTGCAAACTTGAATCGCAGTTGTGAGCCTAACCCGTGCAAGCTTGAGTGACACCTATTTGCACACCATGCCTAAAAGTGCCTGTAAGGCGTTGCGTGTATTAACTTGTTGCGATTCGTTTTAGCCGCTATGTGCAATCTTGAATCGCAGTTCCGAGAATAACGCGCGCAAGCTTGAGTGACGCCTATTTGCACATCATGCCTGAAAGTACCTGTAAGGCTTTGTGTGTATTGTTGTGAGCCTAACCCGCGCAAGCTTGAGTGACACCTATTTGCCATTCATGCCTAAAAGTGCCTGTAAGGCGTTGTGTGTATTAACTTGTTGCGATTCTTTTTAGCCGCTATGTGCAAACTTGAATCGCAGTTGTGAGCCTAACCCGCGCAAGATTGAGTGACACCTATTTGCCATTCATGCCTGAAAGTGCCTGTAAGACGTTGTGTGTAATAACTTGTTGCGATTCTTAAGCCGCTATGTGCAAACTTGAATCGCATTTCTGAGCCTAACCCGCGCAACCTTGAGTGACCCCTATTTGCACATCATGCCTAAAAGTGCCTGTAAGGCGTTGTGTGTATTAACTTGTTGCGATTCGTTTTAGCCGCTATGTGCAATCTTGAATCGCAGTTCTGGGCCTAATCCGCGCAAGCTTGAGTGACACCTATTTGCACATCATGCCTAAAAGTTCCTGTAAGGTGTAGGGTGTATTAACTTGTTGCGATTCTTTAGCCGCTATGTGCAAACTTGAATCGCATTTCTGAGCCTAACGCGCGCAAGCTTGATTGACCCCTATTTGCACATCATGCCTAAAAGTGCCTGTAAGGCGTTGTGTGCATTAACTTGTTGCGATTCGTTTTAGCCGCTATGTGCTATCTTGAATCGCAGTTCTGAGCCTAAAACGCGCAAGCTTGAGTGACGCCTATTTGCACATCATGCCTAAAAGTGCCTGTAAGGCTTTGTGTGTATTGTTGTGAGCCTAACCTGCGCAAGCTTGAGTGACACCTATTTGCCATTCATGCCTAAAAGTGCCTGTAATGCGTTGTGTGTATTAACTTATTGCGACTCTTTAGCAGCTATGTGCAAACTTGAATCGCATTTCTGAGCCTAACCCGCGCAAGCTTGAGTGACACCTATTTGCACATCATGCCTAAAATTGCCTGTAAGGCGTTGTGTGTATTAACTTGTTGCGATTCTTTAGCCGCTATGTGCAAACTTGAATCGCATTTCTGAGCCTAACACGCGCAATCTTGAGTGACCCCTATTAGCACATCATGCCTAAAAGTGCCTCTAAGTTGTTGTGTGTATTAACCCTTTGCGATTCGTTTTAGCCGCTATGTGCAAACTCGAATCGCATTTCTGAGCCTAACCCGCGCAAGCTTGTTTGACACCTATTTGCCATTCATGCCTAAAAGTGCCTGTAAGGCATTGTGTGTATTAACTTGTTGCGATTCTTTAGCAGCTATGTGCAAACTTGAATCGCATTTCTGAGCCTAACCCGCGCAACATTGAGTGACACCTATTTGCACATCATGCCTAAAAGTGCCTGTAAAGCGTTCCGTGTATTAACTTGTTGCGATTCGTTTTAGCCGCTATATGCAATCTTGAATCGCAGTTCCGAGCCTAACGCGCGCAAGCTTGAGTGACGCCTATTTGCACATCATGCCTAAAAGTGCCTGTAAGGCTTTGTGTGTATTGTTGTGAGCCTAACCTGCGCAAGCTTGAGTGACACCTATTTGCCATTCATGCCTAAAAGTGCCTGTAATGCGTTGTGTGTATTAACTTGTTGCGACTCTTTAGCAGCTATGTGCAAACTTGAATCGCATTTCTGAGCCTAACCCGCGCAAGCTTGAGTGACACCTATTTGCACATCATGCCTAAAATTGCCTGTAAGGCGTTGTGTGTATTAACTTGTTGCGATTCTTTAGCCGCTATGTGCAAACTTGAATCGCATTTCTGAGCCTAACACGCGCAATCTTGAGTGACCCCTATTAGCACATCATGCCTAAAAGTGCCTCTAAGTTGTTGTGTGTATTAACCCTTTGCGATTCGTTTTAGCCGCTATGTGCAAACTCGAATCGCATTTCTGAGCCTAACCCGCGCAAGCTTGTTTGACACCTATTTGCACATCATGCCTAAAAGTGCCTGTAAGGCGTTGTGTGTATTAACTTGTTGCGATTCGTTTTAGCCGCTATGTGCAAACTTGAATCGCAGTTGTGAGCCTAACCCGCGCAAGCTTGAGTGACACCTATTTGCACATCATGCCTAAAAGTGCCTGTAGGTCGTTGTGTGTATTAACTTGTTGCGATTCGTTTTAGCCGCTATGTGCAAACTTGAATCGCATTTCTGAGCCTAACGCGCGCAAGCTTGAGTGACGCCTATTTGCACATCATGCCTAAAAGTACCTGTAAGGCTTTGTGTGTATTGTTGTGAGCCTAACCTGCGGAAGCTTGAGTGACACCTTTTTGCCATTCATGCCTGAAGGTGCCTGTAAGGCATTGTGTGTACTAACTTGTTGCGATTCTTTAGCAGCTACGTGCAAACTTGAATCGCATTTCTGAGCCTAACCCGCGCAAGCTTGAGTGACACCTATTTGCACATCATGCCTAAAAGTGCCTGTAAGGCGTTGTGTGTATTAACTTGTTGCGATTCTTTAGCCGCTATGTGCAAACTTGAATCGCATTTCTGAGCCTAACGCGCGCAAGCTTGAGTGACCCCTATTTGCACATCATGCCTAAAGTGCCTGTAAGGTGTTGTGTGTTAACTTGTTGCGATTCGTTTTAGCCGCTATATGCAAATTTGAATCGCAGTTCTGAGCCTAACCCGCGCAAGCTTGAGTGACACCTATTTGCCATTCATGCCTAAAAGTGCCTGTAAGGCATTGTGTGTATTAACTTGTTGCGATTCTTTAGCAGCTATGTGCAAACTTGAATCGCATTTCTGAGCCTAACCCGCGCAACATTGACACCTATTTGCACATCATGCCTAAAAGTGCCTGTAAGGCGTTCCGTGTATTAACTTGTTGCGATTCGTTTTAGCCGCTATATGCAATCTTGAATCGCAGTTCCGAGCCTAACGCGCGCAAGCTTGGGTGACGCCTATTTGTACATCATGCCTAAAAGTGCCTGTAAGGCTTTGTGTGTATTGTTGTGAGCCTAACCCGCGCAAGCTTGAGTGACACCTATTTGCCATTCATGCCTAAAAGTGCCTGTAAGGCGTTGTGTGTATTAACTTGTTGCGATTCTTTAGCAGCTATGTGCAAACTTGAATCGCATTTCTGAGCCTAACCCGCGCAAGCTTGAGTGACCCCTATTTGCACATCATGCCTAAAAGTGTCTGTAAGGCGTTGTGTGTATTAACTTGTTGCGATTCGTTTTAGCCGCTATGTGCAAACTTGAATCGCATTTCTGAGCCTAACGCGCGCAAGCTTGAGTGACGCCTATTTGCACATCATGCATAAAAGTACCTGTAAGGCTTTGTGTGTATTGTTGTGAGCCTAACCTGCGGAAGCTTGAGTGACACCTATTTGCCATTCATGCCTAAAGGTGCCTGTAAGGCATTGTGTGTATTAACTTGTTGCGATTCTTTAGCAGCTATGTGCAAACTTGAATCGCATTTCTGAGCCTAACCCACGCAAGCTTGAGTGACACCTATTTGCACATCATGCCTAAAAGTGCCTGTAAGGCGTTGTGTGTATTAACTTGTTGCGATTCTTTAGCCGCTATGTGCAAACTTGAATCGCATTTCTGAGCCTAACGCGCGCAAGCTTGAGTGACCCCTATTTGCACATCATGCCTAAAAGTGCCTGTAAGGTGTTGTGTGTTAACTTGTTGCGATTCGTTTTAGCCGCTATATGCAAATTTGAATCGCAGTTCTGAGCCTAACCCGCGCAAGCTTGAGTGACACCTATTTGCCATTCATGCCTAAAAGTGTTTGTAAGGCATTGTGTGTATTAACTTGTTGCGATTCTTTAGCAGCTATGTGCAAACTTGAATCGCATTTCTGAGCCTAACCCGCGCAACATTGAGTGACACCGATTTGGACATCATGCCTAAAAGTGCCTGTAAGGCTTTGTGTGTATTGTTGTGAGCCTAACCCGCGCAAGCTTGAGTGACACCTATTTGCCATTCATGCCTAAAAGTGCCTGTAAGGTGTTATGTGTATTAACTTGTTGCGACTCTTTAGCCGCTATGTGCAAACTTGAATCGCATTTCTGAGCCTAACACCGCAAGCTTGAGACCCCTATTTGCACATCATGCCTAAAAGTGCCTGTAAGTCGTTATGTGTATTAACTTGTTGCGATTCTTAAGCCGCTATGTGCAAACTTGAATCGCATTTCTGAGCCTAACCAGCGCAAGCTTGAGTGACCTCAATTTGCACATCATGCCTAAAAGTGCCTGTAAGGCGTTGTGTGTATTAACTTGTTGCGATTCATTTTAGCCGCTATGTGCAATCTTGAATCGCAGTTCTGGGCCTAATCCGCGCAAGCTTGAGTGACACCTATTTGCACATCATGCCTAAAAGTGCCTGTAAGGTGTAGGGTGTATTAACTTGTTGCGATTCTTTAGCCGCTATGTGCAAACTTGAATCGCATTTCTGAGCCTAACGCGCGCAAGCTTGATTGACCCCTATTTGCACATCATGCCTAAAAGTGTCTGTAAGGCGTTGTGTGTATTAACTTGTTGCGATTCGTTTTAGCCGCTATGTGCAAACTTGAATCGCATTTCTGAGCCTAACGCGCGCAAGCTTGAGTGACGCCTATTTGCACATCATGCCTAAAAGTACCTGTAAGGCTTTGTGTGTATTGTTGTGAGCCTAACCTGCGGAAGCTTGAGTGACACCTATTTGCCATTCATGCCTAAAGGTGCCTGTAAGGCATTGTGTGTATTAACTTGTTGCGATTCTTTAGCAGCTATGTGCAAACTTGAATCGCATTTCTGAGCCTAACCCGCGCAAGCTTGAGTGACACCTATTTGCACATCATGCCTAAAAGTGCCTGTAAGGCGTTGTGTGTATTAAGTTGTTGCGATTCTTTAGCCGCTATGTGCAAACTTGAATCGCATTTCTGAGCCTAACGCGCGCAAGCTTGAGTGACCCCTATTTGCACATCATGCCTAAAAGTGCCTGTAAGGTGTTGTGTGTTAACTTGTTGCGATTCGTTTTAGCCGCTATATGCAAATTTGAATCGCATTTCTGAGCCTAACGCGCGCAAGCTTGAGTGACCCCTATTTGCACATCATGCCTAAAAGTGCCTGTAAGGTGTTGTGTGTTAACTTGTTGCGATTCGTTTTAGCCGCTATATGCAAATTTGAATCGCAGTTCTGAGCCTAACCCGCGCAAGCTTGAGTGACACCGATTTGGACATCATGCCTAAAAGTGCCTGTAAGGCTTTGTGTGTATTGTTGTGAGCCTAACCCGCGCAAGCTTGAGTGACACCTATTTGCCATTCATGCCTAAAAGTGCCTGTAAGGTGTTATGTGTATTAACTTGTTGCGACTCTTTAGCCGCTATGTGCAAACTTGAATCGCATTTCTGAGCCTAACACCGCAAGCTTGAGACCCCTATTTGCACATCATGCCTAAAAGTGCCTGTAAGTCGTTATGTGTATTAACTTGTTGCGATTCTTAAGCCGCTATGTGCAAACTTGAATCGCATTTCTGAGCCTAACCAGCGCAAGCTTGAGTGACCCCAATTTGCACATCATGCCTAAAAGTGCCTGTAAGGCGTTGTGTGTATTAACTTGTTGCGATTCATTTTAGCCGCTATGTGCAATCTTGAATCGCAGTTCTGGGCCTAATCCGCGCAAGCTTGAGTGACACCTATTTGCACATCATGCCTAAAAGTGCCTGTAAGGTGTAGGGTGTATTAACTTGTTGCGATTCTTTAGCCGCTATGTGCAAACTTGAATCGCATTTCTGAGCCTAACGCGCGCAAGCTTGATTGACCCCTATTTGCACATCATGCCTAAAAGTGCCTGTAAGGCCTTGTGTGTATTAACTTGTTGCGATTCGTTTTAGCCGCTATGTGCTATCTTGAATCGCAGTTCTGAGCCTAACCCGCGCAAGCTTGAGTGACGCCTATTTGCACATCATGCCTAAAAGTGCCTGTAAGGCTTTTTGTGTATTGTTGTGAGCCTAACCTGCGCAAGCTTGAGTGACACCTGTTTGCCATTCATGCCTAAAAGTGCCTGTAAGGCGTTGTGTGTATTAACTTGTTGCGACTCTTTAGCAGCTATGTGCAAACTTGAATCGCATTTCTGAGCCTAACCCGCGCAAGCTTGAGTGATACCTATTTGCACATCATGCCTAAAATTGCCTGTAAGGCGTTGTGTGTATTAACTTGTTGCGATTCTTTAGCCGCTATGTGCAAACTTGAATCGCATTTCTGAGCCTAACACGCGCAATCTTGGGTGACCCCTATTAGCACATCATGCCTAAAAGTGCCTCTAAGTTGTTGTGTGTATTAACCCTTTGCGATTCGTTTTAGCCGCTATGTGCAAACTCGAATCGCATTTCTGAGCCTAACCCGCGCAAGCTTGTTTGACACCTATTTGCACATCATGCCTAAAAGTGCCTGTAAGGCGTTGTGTGTATTAACTTGTTGCGATTCGTTTTAGCCGCTATGTGCAAACTTGAATCGCAGTTGTGAGCCTAACCCGCGCAAGCTTGAGTGACACCTATTTGCACATCATGCCTAAAAGTGCCTGTAAGGCGTTGTGTGTATTAACTTGTTGCGATTCTTAAGCCGCTATGTGCAAACTTGAATCGCATTTCTGAGCCTAACCCGCGCAAGCTTGTGTGACCCCTATTTGCACATCATGCCTAAAAGTGCCTGTAAGGCGTTGTGTGTATTAACTTGTTGCGATTCGTTTTAGCCGCTATGTGCAATCTTGAATCGCAGTTCTGGGCCTAACCCGCGCAAGCTTGAGTGACACCTATTTGCACATCATGCCTAAAAGTGCCTGTAAGGTGTAGGGTGTATTAACTTGTTGCGATTCTTTAGCCGCTATGTGCAAACTTGAATCGCATTTCTGAGCCTAGCGCGCGCAAGCTTGATTGACCCCTATTTGCACATCACGCCTAAAAGTGCCTGTAAGGCATTGTGTGTATTAACTTGTTGCGATTCGTTTTAGCCGCTATGTGCTATCTTGAATCGCAGTTCTGAGCCTAACCCGCGCAAGCTTGAGTGACACCTATTTGCACATCATGCCTAAAAGTGCCTGTAAGGCGTTGCGTGTATTAACTTGTTACGATTCGTTTTAGCCGCTATGTGCAATCTTGAATCGCAGTTCCGAGCTTAACGCGCGCAAGCTTGAGTGACGCCTATTTGCACTTCATGCCTAAAAGTGCCTGTAAGGCTTTGTGTGTATTGTTGTGAGCCTAACCTGCACAAGCTTGAGTGACACCTATTTGCCATTCATGCCTAAAAGTGCCTGTAAGGCGTTGTGTGTATTAACTTGTTGCGATTATTTAGCAGCTATGTGCAAACTTGAATCGCATTTCTGAGCCTAACCCGCGCAAGCTTGAGTGACACCTATTTGCACATCATGCCTAAACGTGCCTGTAAGGCGTTGTGTGTATTAACTTTTTGCGATTCTTTAGCCGCTATGTGCAAACTTGAATCGCATTTCTGAGCCTAACACGCGCAATCTTGAGTGACCCCTATTAGCACATCATGCCTAAAAGTGCCTCTAAGTTGTTGTGTGTATTAACCCTTTGCGATTCGTTTTAGCCGCTATGTGCGAACTCGAATCGCATTTCTGAGCCTAACCCGCGCAAGCTTGTTTGACACCTATTTGCACATCATGCCTAAAAGTTCCTGTAAGGCGTTGTGTGTATTAACTTGTTGCGATTCGTTTTAGCCGCTATGTGCAAACTTGAATCGCAGTTGTGAGCCTAACCCGCGCAAGCTTGAGTGACACCTATTTGCACATCATGCCTAAAAGTGCCTGTAAGGCGTTGCGTGTATTAACTTGTTGCGATTCGTTTTAGCCGCTATGTGCAATCTTGAATCGCAGTTCCGAGCCTAACGCGCGCAAGCTTGAGTGACGCCTATTTGCACATCATGCCTAAAAGTACCTGTAAGGCTTTGTGTGTATTGTTGTGAGCCTAACCTGCGCAATCTTGAGTGACACCTATTTGCCATTCATGCCTAAAAGTGCCTGTAAGCCGTTGTGTGTATTAATTGGTGCGATTCTTTAGCCGCTATGTGCAAACTTGAATCGCATTTCTGAGCCTAACGCCGCAAGCTTGAGACCCCTGTTTGCACATCATGCCTAAAAGTGCCTGTAAGTCGTTGTGTGTATTAAATTGTTGCGATTCTTTTTAGCCGCTATGTGCAAACTTGAATCGCAGTTGTGAGCCTAACCCGCGCAAGATTGAGTGACACCTATTTGCCATTCATGCCTAAAAGTGCCTGTAAGACGTTGTGTGTAATAACTTGTTGCGATTCTTAAGCCGCTATGTGCAAACTTGAATCGCATTTCTGAACCTAACCCGCGCAAGCTTGAGTGACCCCTATTTGCACATCATGCCTAAAAGTGCCTGTAAGGCGTTGTGTGTATTAACTTGTTGCGATTCGTTTTAGCCGCTATGTGTAATCTTGAATCGCAGTTCTGGGCCTAATCCGCGCAAGCTTGAGTGACACCTATTTGCACATCATCCCTAAAAGTGCCTGTAAGGTGTAGGGTGTAGTAACTTGTTTCGATTCTTTAGCCGCTATGTGCAAACTTGAATCGCAATTCTGAGCCTAACGCGCGCAAGCTTGAGTGACGCCTATTTGCACATCATGCCTAAAAGTGCCTGTAAGGCTTTGTGTCTATTGTTGTGAGCCTAACCTGCTCAAGCTTGAGTGACACCTATTTGCCATTCATGAATAAAAGTGCCTGTAAGGCGTTGTGTGTATTAACTTGTTGAGATTCTTTAGCAGCTATGTGCAAACTTGAATCGCATTTCTGAGCCTAACCCGCTCAAGCTTGAGTGACACCTATTTGCACATCATGCCTAAAATTGCCTGTAAGGCGTTGTGTGTATTAACTTGTTGCGATTCTTTAGCCGCTATGTGCAAACTTGAATCGCATTTCTGAGCCTAACACGCGCAATCTTGAGTGACCCCTATTAGCACATCATGCCTAAAAGTGCCTCTAAGTTGTTGTGTGTATTGCGATTCGCGATTCGTTTTAGCCGCTATGTGCAAACTCGAATCGCATTTCAGAGCCTAACCCGCGCAAGCTTGTTTGACACCTATTTGCACATCATGCCTAAAAGTGCCTGTAAGGCGTTGTGTGCATTAACTTGTTGCGATTCGTTTTAGCCGCTATGTGCAAACTTGAATCGCAGTTGTGAGCCTAACCCGCGCAAGCTTGAGTGACACCTATTTGCCATTCATGCCTAAAAGTGCCTGTAAGGCGTTATGTGTATTAACTTGTTGCGATTCTTTAGCCGCTATGTTCAAACTTGAATCGCATTTCTGAGCCTAACACCGCAAGCTTGAGACCCCTATTTGCACATCATGCCTAAAAGTGCCTGTAAGTCGTTGTGTGTATTAACTTGTTGCGATTCTTTTTAGCCGCTATGTGCAAACTTGAATCGCAGTTGTGAGCCTAACCCGCGCAAGATTGAGTGACACCTATTTGCCATTCATGCCTAAAAGTGCCTGTAAGACGTTGTGTGTAATAACTTGTTGCGATTCTTAAGCCGCTATGTGCAAACTTGAATCGCATTTCTGAGCCTAACCCGCGCAAGCTTGAGTGACCCCTATTTGCACATCATGCCTAAAAGTGCCTGTAAGGTGTTGTGTGTTAACTTGTTGCGATTCGTTTTAGCCGCTATATGCAAATTTGAATCGCAGTTCTGAGCCTAACCCGCGCAAGCTTGAGTGACACCTATTTGCACATCATGCCTAAAAGTGCCTGTAAGGTGTTGCGTGTATTAACTTGTTGCGATTCGTTTTAGCCGCTATGTGCAAACTTGAATCGCATTTCTGAGCCTAACGCGCGCAAGCTTGAGTGACACCGATTTGGACATCATGCCTAAAAGTGCATGTAAGGCTTTGTGTGTATTGTTGTGAGCCTAACCCGCGCAAGCTTGAGTGACACCTATTTGCCATTCATGCCTAAAAGTGCCTGTAAGGCATTGTGTGTAATAACTTGTTGCGATTCTTTAGCAGCTATGTGCAAACTTGAATCGCATTTCTGAGCCTAACCCGCGCAACATTGAGTGACACCTATTTGCTCATCATGCCTAAAAGTGCCTGTAAGGTGTTCCGTGTATTAACGTATTGCGATTCGTTTTAGCCGCTATATGCAATCTTGAATCGCAGTTCCGAGCCTAACGCGCGCAAGCTTGGGTGACGCCTATTTGCACATCATGCCTAAAAGTGCCTGTAAGGCTTTGTGTGTATTGTTGTGAGCCTAACCCGCGCAAGCTTGAGTGACACCTATTTGCCATTCATGCCTAAAAGTGCCTGTAAGGCGTTGTGTGTATTAACTTGTTGCGATTCTTTAGCAGCTTTGTGCAAACTTGAATCGCATTTCTGAGCCTAACCCGCGCAAGCTTGAGTGACCCCTATTTGCACATCATGCCTAAAAGTGCCTGTAAGGCGTTGTGTGTATTAACTTGTTGCGATTCGTTTTAGCCGCTATGTGCAATCTTGAATCGCAGTTCTGAGCCTAACCCGCGCAAGCTTGAGTGACACCGATTTGGACATCATGCCTAATAGTGCCTGTAAGGCGTTGTGTGTATTAACTTGTTGCGATTCGTTTTAGCCGCTATGTGCAAACTTGAATCGCAGTTGTGAGCCTAACCCGCGCAAGCTTGAGTGACACCTATTTGCACATCATGCCTAAAAGTGCCTGTAAGGCTTTTCGTGTATTAACTTGTTGCGATTCGTTTTAGCCGCCGTGTGCAAACTTGAATCGCAGTTCTGAGCCTAACCCGCGCAAGCTTGAGTGACACCTATTTGCACATCATGCCTAAAAGTGCCTGTAAGGCGTTGCGTGTATCAACTTGTTGCGATTCGTTTTAGCCGCTATGTGCAATCTTGAATCGCAGTTCCGAGCCTAACGCGCGCAAGCTTGAGTGACGCCCATTTGCACATCATGCCTGAAAGTACCTGTAAGGCTTTGTGTGTATTGTTGTGAGCCTAACCCGCGCAAGCTTGAGTGACACCTATTTGCCATTCATGCCTAAAAGTGCCTGTAAGGCGTTGTGTGTATTAACTTGTTGCGATTCTTTTTAGCCGCTATGTGCAAACTTGAATCGCAGTTGTGAGCCTAACCCGCGCAAGATTGAGTGACACCTATTTGCCATTCATGCCTGAAAGTGCCTGTAAGACGTTGTGTGTAATAACTTGTTGCGATTCTTAAGCCGCTATGTGCAAACTTGAATCGCATTTCTGAGCCTAACCCGCGCAAGCTTGAGTGACCCCTATTTGCACATCATGCCTAAAAGTGCCTGTAAGGCGTTGTGTGTATTAACTTGTTGCGATTCGTTTTAGCCGCTATGTGCAATCTTGAATCGCAGTTCTGGGCCTAATCCGCGCAAGCTTGAGTGACACCTATTTGCACATCATGCCTAAAAGTGCCTGTAAGGTGTAGGGTGTATTAACTTGTTGCGATTCTTTAGCCGCTATGTGCAAACTTGAATCGCATTTCTGAGCCTAACGCGCGCAAGCTTGATTGACCCCTATTTGCACATCATGCCTAAAAGTGCCTGTAAGGCGTTGTGTGTATTAACTTGTTGCGATTCGTTTTAGCCGCTATGTGCTATCTTGAATCGCAGTTCTGAGCCTAACCCGCGCAAGCTTGAGTGACGCCTATTTGCACATCATGCCTAAAAGTGCCTGTAAGGCTTTGTGTGTATTGTTGTGAGCCTAACCTGCGCAAGCTTGAGTGACACCTATTTGCTATTCATGCCTAAAAGTGCCTGTAATGCGTTGTGTGTATTAACTTGTTGCGACTCTTTAGCAGCTATGTGCAAACTTGAATCGCATTTCTGAGCCTAACCCGCGCAAGCTTGAGTGACACCTATTTGCACATCATGCCTAAAATTGCCCGTAAGGCGTTGTGTGTATTAACTTGTTGCGATTCTTTTTAGCCGCTATGTGCAAACTTGAATCGCAGTTGTGAGCCTAACCCGCGCAATGTTGAGTGACACCTATTTGCCATTCATGCCTAAAAGTGCCTGTAAGACGTTGTGTGTAATAACTTGTTGCGATTCTTAAGCCGCTATGTGCAAACTTGAATCGCATTTCTGAGCCTAACCCGCGCAAGCTTGAGTGACCCCTATTTGCACATCATGCCTAAAAGTGCCTGTAAGGTGTTGTGTGTTAACTTGATGCGATTCGTTTTAGCCGCTATATGCAAATTTGAATCGCAGTTCTGAGCCTAACCCGCGCAAGCTTGAGTGACACCTATTTGCACATCATGCCTAAAAGTGCCTGTAAGGCGTTGCGTGTATTAACTTGTTGCGATTCGTTTTAGCCGCTATGTGCAAACTTGAATCGCATTTCTGAGCCTAACGCGCACAAGCTTGAGTGGCACCGATTTGGACATCATGCCTAAAAGTGCATGTAAGGCTTTGTGTGTATTGTTGTGAGCCTAACCCGCGCAAGCTTGAGTGACACCTATTTGCCATTCATGCCTAAAAGTGCCTGTAAGGCATTGTGTGTAATAACTTGTTGCGATTCTTTAGCAGCTATGTGCAAACTTGAATCGCATTTCTGAGCCTAACCCGCGCAACATTGAGTGACACCTATTTGCACATCATGCCTAAAAGTGCCTGTAAGGTGTTGTGTGTTAACTTGATGCGATTCGTTTTAGCCGCTATATGCAAATTTGAATCGCAGTTCTGAGCCTAACCCGCGCAAGCTTGAGTGACACCTATTTGCACATCATGCCTAAAAGTGCCTGTAAGGCGTTGCGTGTATTAACTTGTTGCGATTCGTTTTAGCCGCTACGTGCAAACTTGAATCGCATTTCTGAGCCTAACGCGCACAAGCTTGAGTGGCACCGATTTGGACATCATGCCTAAAAGTGCATGTAAGGCTTTGTGTGTATTGTTGTGAGCCTAACCCGCGCAAGCTTGAGTGACACCTATTTGCCATTCATGCCTAAAAGTGCCTGTAAGGCATTGTGTGTAATAACTTGTTGCGATTCTTTAGCAGCTATGTGCAAACTTGAATCGCATTTCTGAGCCTAACCCGCGCAACATTGAGTGACACCTATTTGCACATCATGCCTAAAAGTGCCTGTAAGGTGTTCCGTGTATTAACGTGTTGCGATTCGTTTTAGCCGCTATATGCAATCTTGAATCGCAGTTCCGAGCCTAACGCGCGCAAGCTTGGGTGACGCCTATTTGCGCATCATGCCTAAAAGTGCCTGTAAGGCTTTGTGTGTATTGTTGTGAGCCTAACCCGCGCAAGCTTGAGTGACACCTATTTGCCATTCATGCCTAAAAGTGCCTGTAAGGCGTTGTGTGTATTAACTTGTTGCGATTCTTTAGCAGCTTTGTGCAAACTTGAATCGCATTTCTGAGCCTAACACCGCAAGCTTGAGACCCCTATTTGCACATCATGCCTAAAAGTGCCTGTAAGTCGTTGTGTGTATTAACTTGTTGCGATTCTTTTTAGCCGCTATGTGCAAACTTGAATCGCAGTTGTGAGCCTAACCCGCGCAAGATTGAGTGACACCTATTTGCCATTCATGCCTAAAAGTGCCTGTAAGACGTTGTGTGTAATAACTTGTTGCGATTCTTAAGCCGCTATGTGCAAACTTGAATCGCATTTCTGAGCCTAACCCGCGCAAGCTTGAGTGACCCCTATTTGCACATCATGCCTAAAAGTGCCTGTAAGGTGTTGTGTGTTAACTTGTTGCGATTCGTTTTAGCCGCTATATGCAAATTTGAATCGCAGTTCTGAGCCTAACCCGCGCAAGCTTGAGTGACACCTATTTGCACATCATGCCTAAAAGTGCCTGTAAGGTGTTGCGTGTATTAACTTGTTGCGATTCGTTTTAGCCGCTATGTGCAAACTTGAATCGCATTTCTGAGCCTAACGCGCGCAAGCTTGAGTGACACCGATTTGGACATCATGCCTAAAAGTGCATGTAAGGCTTTGTGTGTATTGTTGTGAGCCTAACCCGCGCAAGCTTGAGTGACACCTATTTGCCATTCATGCCTAAAAGTGCCTGTAAGGCATTGTGTGTAATAACTTGTTGCGATTCTTTAGCAGCTATGTGCAAACTTGAATCGCATTTCTGAGCCTAACCCGCGCAACATTGAGTGACACCTATTTGCTCATCATGCCTAAAAGTGCCTGTAAGGTGTTCCGTGTATTAACGTATTGCGATTCGTTTTAGCCGCTATATGCAATCTTGAATCGCAGTTCCGAGCCTAACGCGCGCAAGCTTGGGTGACGCCTATTTGCACATCATGCCTAAAAGTGCCTGTAAGGCTTTGTGTGTATTGTTGTGAGCCTAACCCGCGCAAGCTTGAGTGACACCTATTTGCCATTCATGCCTAAAAGTGCCTGTAAGGCGTTGTGTGTATTAACTTGTTGCGATTCTTTAGCAGCTTTGTGCAAACTTGAATCGCATTTCTGAGCCTAACCCGCGCAAGCTTGAGTGACCCCTATTTGCACATCATGCCTAAAAGTGCCTGTAAGGCGTTGTGTGTATTAACTTGTTGCGATTCGTTTTAGCCGCTATGTGCAATCTTGAATCGCAGTTCTGAGCCTAACCCGCGCAAGCTTGAGTGACACCGATTTGGACATCATGCCTAATAGTGCCTGTAAGGCGTTGTGTGTATTAACTTGTTGCGATTCGTTTTAGCCGCTATGTGCAAACTTGAATCGCAGTTGTGAGCCTAACCCGCGCAAGCTTGAGTGACACCTATTTGCACATCATGCCTAAAAGTGCCTGTAAGGCTTTTCGTGTATTAACTTGTTGCGATTCGTTTTAGCCGCCGTGTGCAAACTTGAATCGCAGTTCTGAGCCTAACCCGCGCAAGCTTGAGTGACACCTATTTGCACATCATGCCTAAAAGTGCCTGTAAGGCGTTGCGTGTATCAACTTGTTGCGATTCGTTTTAGCCGCTATGTGCAATCTTGAATCGCAGTTCCGAGCCTAACGCGCGCAAGCTTGAGTGACGCCCATTTGCACATCATGCCTGAAAGTACCTGTAAGGCTTTGTGTGTATTGTTGTGAGCCTAACCCGCGCAAGCTTGAGTGACACCTATTTGCCATTCATGCCTAAAAGTGCCTGTAAGGCGTTGTGTGTATTAACTTGTTGCGATTCTTTTTAGCCGCTATGTGCAAACTTGAATCGCAGTTGTGAGCCTAACCCGCGCAAGATTGAGTGACACCTATTTGCCATTCATGCCTGAAAGTGCCTGTAAGACGTTGTGTGTAATAACTTGTTGCGATTCTTAAGCCGCTATGTGCAAACTTGAATCGCATTTCTGAGCCTAACCCGCGCAAGCTTGAGTGACCCCTATTTGCACATCATGCCTAAAAGTGCCTGTAAGGCGTTGTGTGTATTAACTTGTTGCGATTCGTTTTAGCCGCTATGTGCAATCTTGAATCGCAGTTCTGGGCCTAATCCGCGCAAGCTTGAGTGACACCTATTTGCACATCATGCCTAAAAGTGCCTGTAAGGTGTAGGGTGTATTAACTTGTTGCGATTCTTTAGCCGCTATGTGCAAACTTGAATCGCATTTCTGAGCCTAACGCGCGCAAGCTTGATTGACCCTTATTTGCACATCATGCCTAAAAGTGCCTGTAAGGCGTTGTGTGTATTAACTTGTTGCGATTCGTTTTAGCCGCTATGTGCTATCTTGAATCGCAGTTCTGAGCCTAACCCGCGCAAGCTTGAGTGACGCCTATTTGCACATCATGCCTAAAAGTGCCTGTAAGGCTTTGTGTGTATTGTTGTGAGCCTAACCTGCGCAAGCTTGAGTGACACCTATTTGCTATTCATGCCTAAAAGTGCCTGTAATGCGTTGTGTGTATTAACTTGTTGCGACTCTTTAGCAGCTATGTGCAAACTTGAATCGCATTTCTGAGCCTAACCCGCGCAAGCTTGAGTGACACCTATTTGCACATCATGCCTAAAATTGCCCGTAAGGCGTTGTGTGTATTAACTTGTTGCGATTCTTTTTAGCCGCTATGTGCAAACTTGAATCGCAGTTGTGAGCCTAACCCGCGCAATGTTGAGTGACACCTATTTGCCATTCATGCCTAAAAGTGCCTGTAAGACGTTGTGTGTAATAACTTGTTGCGATTCTTAAGCCGCTATGTGCAAACTTGAATCGCATTTCTGAGCCTAACCCGCGCAAGCTTGAGTGACCCCTATTTGCACATCATGCCTAAAAGTGCCTGTAAGGTGTTGTGTGTTAACTTGATGCGATTCGTTTTAGCCGCTATATGCAAATTTGAATCGCAGTTCTGAGCCTAACCCGCGCAAGCTTGAGTGACACCTATTTGCACATCATGCCTAAAAGTGCCTGTAAGGCGTTGCGTGTATTAACTTGTTGCGATTCGTTTTAGCCGCTATGTGCAAACTTGAATCGCATTTCTGAGCCTAACGCGCACAAGCTTGAGTGGCACCGATTTGGACATCATGCCTAAAAGTGCATGTAAGGCTTTGTGTGTATTGTTGTGAGCCTAACCCGCGCAAGCTTGAGTGACACCTATTTGCCATTCATGCCTAAAAGTGCCTGTAAGGCATTGTGTGTAATAACTTGTTGCGATTCTTTAGCAGCTATGTGCAAACTTGAATCGCATTTCTGAGCCTAACCCGCGCAACATTGAGTGACACCTATTTGCACATCATGCCTAAAAGTGCCTGTAAGGTGTTGTGTGTTAACTTGATGCGATTCGTTTTAGCCGCTATATGCAAATTTGAATCGCAGTTCTGAGCCTAACCCGCGCAAGCTTGAGTGACACCTATTTGCACATCATGCCTAAAAGTGCCTGTAAGGCGTTGCGTGTATTAACTTGTTGCGATTCGTTTTAGCCGCTACGTGCAAACTTGAATCGCATTTCTGAGCCTAACGCGCACAAGCTTGAGTGGCACCGATTTGGACATCATGCCTAAAAGTGCATGTAAGGCTTTGTGTGTATTGTTGTGAGCCTAACCCGCGCAAGCTTGAGTGACACCTATTTGCCATTCATGCCTAAAAGTGCCTGTAAGGCATTGTGTGTAATAACTTGTTGCGATTCTTTAGCAGCTATGTGCAAACTTGAATCGCATTTCTGAGCCTAACCCGCGCAACATTGAGTGACACCTATTTGCACATCATGCCTAAAAGTGCCTGTAAGGTGTTCCGTGTATTAACGTGTTGCGATTCGTTTTAGCCGCTATATGCAATCTTGAATCGCAGTTCCGAGCCTAACGCGCGCAAGCTTGGGTGACGCCTATTTGCGCATCATGCCTAAAAGTGCCTGTAAGGCTTTGTGTGTATTGTTGTGAGCCTAACCCGCGCAAGCTTGAGTGACACCTATTTGCCATTCATGCCTAAAAGTGCCTGTAAGGCATTGTGTGTAATAACTTGTTGCGATTCTTTAGCAGCTATGTGCAAACTTGAATCGCATTTCTGAGCCTAACCCGCGCAACATTGAGTGACACCTATTTGCACATCATGCCTAAAAGTGCCTGTAAGGTGTTCCGTGTATTAACGTGTTGCGATTCGTTTTAGCCGCTATATGCAATCTTGAATCGCAGTTCCGAGCCTAACGCGCGCAAGCTTGGGTGACGCCTATTTGCGCATCATGCCTAAAAGTGCCTGTAAGGCTTTGTGTGTATTGTTGTGAGCCTAACCCGCGCAAGCTTGAGTGACACCTATTTGCCATTCATGCCTAAAAGTGCCTGTAAGGCGTTGTGTGTATCAACTTGTTGCGATTCTTTAGCAGCTTTGTGCAAACTTGAATCGCATTTCTGAGCCTAACCCGCGCAAGCTTGAGTGACCCCTATTTGCACATCATGCCTAAAAGTGCCTGTAAGGCGTTGTGTGTATTAACTTGTTGCGATTCGTTTTAGCCGCTATGTGCAATCTTGAATCGCAGTTCTGAGCCTAACCCGCGCAAGCTTGAGTGACACCGATTTGGACATCATGCCTAATAGTGCCTGTAAGGTGTTGTGTGTATTAACTTGTTGCGATTCGTTTTAGCCGCTATGTGCAAACTTGAATCGCAGTTGTGAGCCTAACCCGCGCAAGCTTGAGTGACACCTATTTGCACATCATGCCTAAAAGTGCCTGTAAGGCTTTTCGTGTATTAACTTGTTGCGATTCGTTTTAGCCGCCGTGTGCAAACTTGAATCGCAGTTCTGAGCCTAACCCGCGCAAGCTTGAGTGACACCTATTTGCACACCATGCCTAAAAGTGCCTGTAAGGCGTTGCGTGTATTAACTTGTTGCGATTCGTTTTAGCCGCTATGTGCAATCTTGAATCGCAGTTCCGAGCCTAACGCGCGCAAGCTTGAGTGACGCCTATTTGCACATCATGCCTGAAAGTACCTGTAAGGCTTTGTGTGTATTGTTGTGAGCCTAACCCGCGCAAGCTTGAGTGACACCTATTTGCCATTCATGCCTAAAAGTGCCTGTAAGGCGTTGTGTGTATTAACTTGTTGCGATTCTTTTTAGCCGCTATGTGCAAACTTGAATCGCAGTTGTGAGCCTAACCCGCGCAAGATTGAGTGACACCTATTTGCCATTCATGCCTGAAAGTGCCTGTAAGACGTTGTGTGTAATAACTTGTTGCGATTCTTAAGCCGCTATGTGCAAACTTGAATCGCATTTCTGAGCCTAACCCGCGCAAGCTTGAGTGACCCCTATTTGCACATCATGCCTAAAAGTGCCTGTAAGGCGTTGTGTGTATTAACTTGTTGCGATTCGTTTTAGCCGCTATGTGCAATCTTGAATCGCAGTTCTGGGCCTAATCCGCGCAAGCTTGAGTGACACCTATTTGCACATCATGCCTAAAAGTTCCTGTAAGGTGTAGGGTGTATTAACTTGTTGCGATTCTTTAGCCGCTATGTGCAAACTTGAATCGCATTTCTGAGCCTAACGCGCGCAAGCTTGATTGACCCCTATTTGCACATCATGCCTAAAAGTGCCTGTAAGGCGTTGTGTGCATTAACTTGTTGCGATTCGTTTTAGCCGCTATGTGCTATCTTGAATCGCAGTTCTGAGCCTAACCCGCGCAAGCTTGAGTGACGCCTATTTGCACATCATGCCTAAAAGTGCCTGTAAGGCTTTGTGTGTATTGTTGTGAGCCTAACCTGCGCAAGCTTGAGTGACACCTATTTGCCATTCATGCCTAAAAGTGCCTGTAATGCGTTGTGTGTATTAACTTGTTGCGACTCTTTAGCAGCTATGTGCAAACTTGAATCGCATTTCTGAGCCTAACCCGCGCAAGCTTGAGTGACACCTATTTGCACATCATGCCTAAAATTGCCTGTAAGGCGTTGTGTGTATTAACTTGTTGCGATTCTTTAGCCGCTATGTGCAAACTTGAATCGCATTTCTGAGCCTAACACGCGCAATCTTGAGTGACCCCTATTAGCACATCATGAATAAAAGTGCCTCTAAGTTGTTGTGTGTATTAACCCTTTGCGATTCGTTTTAGCCGCTATGTGCAAACTCGAATCGCATTTCTGAGCCTAACCCGCGCAAGCTTGTTTGACACCTATTTGCCATTCATGCCTAAAAGTGCCTGTAAGGCATTGTGTGTATTAACTTGTTGCGATTCTTTAGCAGCTATGTGCAAACTTGAATCGCATTTCTGAGCCTAACCCGCGCAACATTGAGTGACACCTATTTGCACATCATGCCTAAAAGTGCCTGTAAGGCGTTCCGTGTATTAACTTGTTGCGATTCGTTTTAGCCGCTATATGCAATCCTGAATCGCAGTTCCGAGCCTAACGCGCGCAAGCTTGAGTGACGCCTATTTGCACATCATGCCTAAAAGTGCCTGTAAGGCTTTGTGTGTATTGTTGTGAGCCTAACCTGCGCAAGCTTGAGTGACACCTATTTGCCATTCATGCCTAAAAGTGCCTGTAATGCGTTGTGTGTATTAACTTGTTGCGACTCTTTAGCAGCTATGTGCAAACTTGAATCGCATTTCTGAGCCTAACCCGCGCAAGCTTGAGTGACACCTATTTGCACATCATGCCTAAAATTGCCTGTAAGGCGTTGTGTGTATTAACTTGTTGCGATTCTTTAGCCGCTATGTGCAAACTTGAATCGCATTTCTGAGCCTAACACGCGCAATCTTGAGTGACCCCTATTAGCACATCATGCCTAAAAGTGCCTCTAAGTTGTTGTGTGTATTAACCCTTTGCGATTCGTTTTAGCCGCTATGTGCAAACTCGAATCGCATTTCTGAGCCTAACCCGCGCAAGCTTGTTTGACACCTATTTGCACATCATGCCTAAAAGTGCCTGTAAGGCATTGTGTGTATTAACTTGTTGCGATTCGTTTTAGCCGCTACGTGCAAACTTGAATCGCAGTTGTGAGCCTAACCCGCGCAAGCTTGAGTGACACCTATTTGCACATCATGCCTAAAAGTGCCTGTAGGTCGTTGTGTGTATTAACTTGTTGCGATTCGTTTTAGCCGCTATGTGCAAACTTGAATCGCATTTCTGAGCCTAACGCGCGCAAGCTTGAGTGACGCCTATTTGCACATCATGCCTAAAAGTACCTGTAAGGCTTTGTGTGTATTGTTGTGAGCCTAACCTGCGGAAGCTTGAGTGACACCTTTTTGCCATTCATGCCTGAAGGTGCCTGTAAGGCATTGTGTGTACTAACTTGTTGCGATTCTTTAGCAGCTACGTGCAAACTTGAATCGCATTTCTGAGCCTAACCCGCGCAAGCTTGAGTGACACCTATTTGCACATCATGCCTAAAAGTGCCTGTAAGGCGTTGTGTGTATTAACTTGTTGCGATTCTTTAGCCGCTATGTGCAAACTTGAATCGCATTTCTGAGCCTAACGCGCGCAAGCTTGAGTGACCCCTATTTGCACATCATGCCTAAAGTGCCTGTAAGGTGTTGTGTGTTAACTTGTTGCGATTCGTTTTAGCCGCTATATGCAAATTTGTATCGCAGTTCTGAGCCTAACCCGCGCAAGCTTGAGTGACACCTATTTGCCATTCATGCCTAAAAGTGCCTGTAAGGCATTGTGTGTATTAACTTGTTGCGATTCTTTAGCAGCTATGTGCAAACTTGAATCGCATTTCTGAGCCTAACCCGCGCAACATTGACACCTATTTGCACATCATGCCTAAAAGTGCCTGTAAGGCGTTCCGTGTATTAACTTGTTGCGATTCGTTTTAGCCGCTATATGCAATCTTGAATCGCAGTTCCGAGCCTAACGCGCGCAAGCTTGGGTGACGCCTATTTGTACATCATGCCTAAAAGTGCCTGTAAGGCTTTGTGTGTATTGTTGTGAGCCTAACCCGCGCAAGCTTGAGTGACACCTATTTGCCATTCATGCCTAAAAGTGCCTGTAAGGCGTTGTGTGTATTAACTTGTTGCGATTCTTTAGCAGCTATGTGCAAACTTGAATCGCATTTCTGAGCCTAACCCGCGCAAGCTTGAGTGACCCCTATTTGCACATCATGCCTAAAAGTGTCTGTAAGGCGTTGTGTGTATTAACTTGTTGCGATTCGTTTTAGCCGCTATGTGCAAACTTGAATCGCATTTCTGAGCCTAACGCGCGCAAGCTTGAGTGACGCCTATTTGCACATCATGCATAAAAGTACCTGTAAGGCTTTGTGTGTATTGTTGTGAGCCTAACCTGCGGAAGCTTGAGTGACACCTATTTGCCATTCATGCCTAAAGGTGCCTGTAAGGCATTGTGTGTATTAACTTGTTGCGATTCTTTAGCAGCTATGTGCAAACTTGAATCGCATTTCTGAGCCTAACCCGCGCAAGCTTGAGTGACACCTATTTGCACATCATGCCTAAAAGTGCCTGTAAGGCGTTGTGTGTATTAACTTGTTGCGATTCTTTAGCCGCTATGTGCAAACTTGAATCGCATTTCTGAGCCTAACGCGCGCAAGCTTGAGTGACCCCTATTTGCACATCATGCCTAAAAGTGCCTGTAAGGTGTTGTGTGTTAACTTGTTGCGATTCGTTTTAGCCGCTATATGCAAATTTGAATCGCAGTTCTGAGCCTAACCCGCGAGAGCTTGAGTGACACCTATTTGCCATTCATGCCTAAAAGTGTTTGTAAGGCATTGTGTGTATTAACTTGTTGCGATTCTTTAGCAGCTATGTGCAAACTTGAATCGCATTTCTGAGCCTAACCCGCGCAACATTGAGTGACACCGATTTGGACATCATGCCTAAAAGTGCCTGTAAGGCTTTGTGTGTATTGTTGTGAGCCTAACCCGCGCAAGCTTGAGTGACACCTATTTGCCATTCATGCCTAAAAGTGCCTGTAAGGTGTTATGTGTATTAACTTGTTGCGACTCTTTAGCCGCTATGTGCAAACTTGAATCGCATTTCTGAGCCTAACACCGCAAGCTTGAGACCCCTATTTGCACATCATGCCTAAAAGTGCCTGTAAGTCGTTATGTGTATTAACTTGTTGCGATTCTTAAGCCGCTATGTGCAAACTTGAATCGCATTTCTGAGCCTAACCAGCGCAAGCTTGAGTGACCCCAATTTGCACATCATGCCTAAAAGTGCCTGTAAGGCGTTGTGTGTATTAACTTGTTGCGATTCATTTTAGCCGCTATGTGCAATCTTGAATCGCAGTTCTGGGCCTAATCCGCGCAAGCTTGAGTGACACCTATTTGCACATCATGCCTAAAAGTGCCTGTAAGGTGTAGGGTGTATTAACTTGTTGCGATTCTTTAGCCGCTATGTGCAAACTTGAATCGCATTTCTGAGCCTAACGCGCGCAAGCTTGATTGACCCCTATTTGCACATCATGCCTAAAAGTGTCTGTAAGGCGTTGTGTGTATTAACTTGTTGCGATTCGTTTTAGCCGCTATGTGCAAACTTGAATCGCATTTCTGAGCCTAACGCGCGCAAGCTTGAGTGACGCCTATTTGCACATCATGCCTAAAAGTACCTGTAAGGCTTTGTGTGTATTGTTGTGAGCCTAACCTGCGGAAGCTTGAGTGACACCTATTTGCCATTCATGCCTAAAGGTGCCTGTAAGGCATTGTGTGTATTAACTTGTTGCGATTCTTTAGCAGCTATGTGCAAACTTGAATCGCATTTCTGAGCCTAACCCGCGCAAGCTTGAGTGACACCTATTTGCACATCATGCCTAAAAGTGCCTGTAAGGCGTTGTGTGTATTAACTTGTTGCGATTCTTTAGCCGCTATGTGCAAACTTGAATCGCATTTCTGAGCCTAACGCGCGCAAGCTTGAGTGACCCCTATTTGCACATCATGCCTAAAAGTGCCTGTAAGGTGTTGTGTGTTAACTTGTTGCGATTCGTTTTAGCCGCTATATGCAAATTTGAATCGCATTTCTGAGCCTAACGCGCGCAAGCTTGAGTGACCCCTATTTGCACATCATGCCTAAAAGTGCCTGTAAGGTGTTGTGTGTTAACTTGTTGCGATTCGTTTTAGCCGCTATATGCAAATTTGAATCGCAGTTCTGAGCCTAACCCGCGCAAGCTTGAGTGACACCGATTTGGACATCATGCCTAAAAGTGCCTGTAAGGCTTTGTGTGTATTGTTGTGAGCCTAACCCGCGCAAGCTTGAGTGACACCTATTTGCCATTCATGCCTAAAAGTGCCTGTAAGGTGTTATGTGTATTAACTTGTTGCGACTCTTTAGCCGCTATGTGCAAACTTGAATCGCATTTCTGAGCCTAACACCGCAAGCTTGAGACCCCTATTTGCACATCATGCCTAAAAGTGCCTGTAAGTCGTTATGTGTATTAACTTGTTGCGATTCTTAAGCCGCTATGTGCAAACTTGAATCGCATTTCTGAGCCTAACCAGCGCAAGCTTGAGTGACCCCAATTTGCACATCATGCCTAAAAGTGCCTGTAAGGCGTTGTGTGTATTAACTTGTTGCGATTCATTTTAGCCGCTATGTGCAATCTTGAATCGCAGTTCTGGGCCTAATCCGCGCAAGCTTGAGTGACACCTATTTGCACATCATGCCTAAAAGTGCCTGTAAGGTGTAGGGTGTATTAACTTGTTGCGATTCTTTAGCCGCTATGTGCAAACTTGAATCGCATTTCTGAGCCTAACGCGCGCAAGCTTGATTGACCCCTATTTGCACATCATGCCTAAAAGTGCCTGTAAGGCCTTGTGTGTATTAACTTGTTGCGATTCGTTTTAGCCGCTATGTGCTATCTTGAATCGCAGTTCTGAGCCTAACCCGCGCAAGCTTGAGTGACGCCTATTTGCACATCATGCCTGAAAGTGCCTGTAAGGCTTTTTGTGTATTGTTGTGAGCCTAACCTGCGCAAGCTTGAGTGACACCTGTTTGCCATTCATGCCTAAAAGTGCCTGTAAGGCGTTGTGTGTATTAACTTGTTGCGACTCTTTAGCAGCTATGTGCAAACTTGAATCGCATTTCTGAGCCTAACCCGCGCAAGCTTGAGTGATACCTATTTGCACATCATGCCTAAAATTGCCTGTAAGGCGTTGTGTGTATTAACTTGTTGCGATTCTTTAGCCGCTATGTGCAAACTTGAATCGCATTTCTGAGCCTAACACGCGCAATCTTGGGTGACCCCTATTAGCACATCATGCCTAAAAGTGCCTCTAAGTTGTTGTGTGTATTAACCCTTTGCGATTCGTTTTAGCCGCTATGTGCAAACTCGAATCGCATTTCTGAGCCTAACCCGCGCAAGCTTGTTTGACACCTATTTGCACATCATGCCTAAAAGTGCCTGTAAGGCGTTGTGTGTATTAACTTGTTGCGATTCGTTTTAGCCGCTATGTGCAAACTTGAATCGCAGTTGTGAGCCTAACCCGCGCAAGCTTGAGTGACACCTATTTGCACATCATGCCTAAAAGTGCCTGTAAGGCGTTGTGTGTATTAACTTGTTGCGATTCTTAAGCCGCTATGTGCAAACTTGAATCGCATTTCTGAGCCTAACCCGCGCAAGCTTGTGTGACCCCTATTTGCACATCATGCCTAAAAGTGCCTGTAAGGCGTTGTGTGTATTAACTTGTTGCGATTCGTTTTAGCCGCTATGTGCAATCTTGAATCGCAGTTCTGGGCCTAACCCGCGCAAGCTTGAGTGACACCTATTTGCACATCATGCCTAAAAGTGCCTGTAAGGTGTAGGGTGTATTAACTTGTTGCGATTCTTTAGCCGCTATGTGCAAACTTGAATCGCATTTCTGAGCCTAGCGCGCGCAAGCTTGATTGACCCCTATTTGCACATCACGCCTAAAAGTGCCTGTAAGGCATTGTGTGTATTAACTTGTTGCGATTCGTTTTAGCCGCTATGTGCTATCTTGAATCGCAGTTCTGAGCCTAACCCGCGCAAGCTTGAGTGACACCTATTTGCACATCATGCCTAAAAGTGCCTGTAAGGCGTTGCGTGTATTAACTTGTTACGATTCGTTTTAGCCGCTATGTGCAATCTTGAATCGCAGTTCCGAGCTTAACGCGCGCAAGCTTGAGTGACGCCTATTTGCACTTCATGCCTAAAAGTGCCTGTAAGGCTTTGTGTGTATTGTTGTGAGCCTAACCTGCACAAGCTTGAGTGACACCTATTTGCCATTCATGCCTAAAAGTGCCTGTAAGGCGTTGTGTGTATTAACTTGTTGCGATTATTTAGCAGCTATGTGCAAACTTGAATCGCATTTCTGAGCCTAACGCGCGCAAGCTTGAGTGACCCCTATTTGCACATCATGCCTAAAAGTGCCTGTAAGGTGTTGTGTGTTAACTTGTTGCGATTCGTTTTAGCCGCTATATGCAAATTTGAATCGCATTTCTGAGCCTAACGCGCGCAAGCTTGAGTGACCCCTATTTGCACATCATGCCTAAAAGTGCCTGTAAGGTGTTGTGTGTTAACTTGTTGCGATTCGTTTTAGCCGCTATATGCAAATTTGAATCGCAGTTCTGAGCCTAACCCGCGCAAGCTTGAGTGACACCGATTTGGACATCATGCCTAAAAGTGCCTGTAAGGCTTTGTGTGTATTGTTGTGAGCCTAACCCGCGCAAGCTTGAGTGACACCTATTTGCCATTCATGCCTAAAAGTGCCTGTAAGGTGTTATGTGTATTAACTTGTTGCGACTCTTTAGCCGCTATGTGCAAACTTGAATCGCATTTCTGAGCCTAACACCGCAAGCTTGAGACCCCTATTTGCACATCATGCCTAAAAGTGCCTGTAAGTCGTTATGTGTATTAACTTGTTGCGATTCTTAAGCCGCTATGTGCAAACTTGAATCGCATTTCTGAGCCTAACCAGCGCAAGCTTGAGTGACCCCAATTTGCACATCATGCCTAAAAGTGCCTGTAAGGTGTTGTGTGTATTAACTTGTTGCGATTCATTTTAGCCGCTATGTGCAATCTTGAATCGCAGTTCTGGGCCTAATCCGCGCAAGCTTGAGTGACACCTATTGCACATCATGCCTAAAAGTGCCTGTAAGGTGTAGGGTGTATTAACTTGTTGCGATTCTTTAGCCGCTATGTGCAAACTTGAATCGCATTTCTGAGCCTAACACCGCAAGCTTGAGACCCCTATTTGCACATCATGCCTAAAAGTGCCTGTAAGTCGTTATGTGTATTAACTTGTTGCGATTCTTAAGCCGCTATGTGCAAACTTGAATCGCATTTCTGAGCCTAACCAGCGCAAGCTTGAGTGACCCCAATTTGCACATCATGCCTAAAAGTGCCTGTAAGGCGTTGTGTGTATTAACTTGTTGCGATTCATTTTAGCCGCTATGTGCAATCTTGAATCGCAGTTCTGGGCCTAATCCGCGCAAGCTTGAGTGACACCTATTTGCACATCATGCCTAAAAGTGCCTGTAAGGTGTAGGGTGTATTAACTTGTTGCGATTCTTTAGCCGCTATGTGCAAACTTGAATCGCATTTCTGAGCCTAACGCGCGCAAGCTTGATTGACCCCTATTTGCACATCATGCCTAAAAGTGTCTGTAAGGCGTTGTGTGTATTAACTTGTTGCGATTCGTTTTAGCCGCTATGTGCAAACTTGAATCGCATTTCTGAGCCTAACGCGCGCAAGCTTGAGTGACGCCTATTTGCACATCATGCCTAAAAGTACCTGTAAGGCTTTGTGTGTATTGTTGTGAGCCTAACCTGCGGAAGCTTGAGTGACACCTATTTGCCATTCATGCCTAAAGGTGCCTGTAAGGCATTGTGTGTATTAACTTGTTGCGATTCTTTAGCAGCTATGTGCAAACTTGAATCGCATTTCTGAGCCTAACCCGCGCAAGCTTGAGTGACACCTATTTGCACATCATGCCTAAAAGTGCCTGTAAGGCGTTGTGTGTATTAACTTGTTGCGATTCTTTAGCCGCTATGTGCAAACTTGAATCGCATTTCTGAGCCTAACGCGCGCAAGCTTGAGTGACCCCTATTTGCACATCATGCCTAAAAGTGCCTGTAAGGTGTTGTGTGTTAACTTGTTGCGATTCGTTTTAGCCGCTATATGCAAATTTGAATCGCATTTCTGAGCCTAACGCGCGCAAGCTTGAGTGACCCCTATTTGCACATCATGCCTAAAAGTGCCTGTAAGGTGTTGTGTGTTAACTTGTTGCGATTCGTTTTAGCCGCTATATGCAAATTTGAATCGCAGTTCTGAGCCTAACCCGCGCAAGCTTGAGTGACACCGATTTGGACATCATGCCTAAAAGTGCCTGTAAGGCTTTGTGTGTATTGTTGTGAGCCTAACCCGCGCAAGCTTGAGTGACACCTATTTGCCATTCATGCCTAAAAGTGCCTGTAAGGTGTTATGTGTATTAACTTGTTGCGACTCTTTAGCCGCTATGTGCAAACTTGAATCGCATTTCTGAGCCTAACACCGCAAGCTTGAGACCCCTATTTGCACATCATGCCTAAAAGTGCCTGTAAGTCGTTATGTGTATTAACTTGTTGCGATTCTTAAGCCGCTATGTGCAAACTTGAATCGCATTTCTGAGCCTAACCAGCGCAAGCTTGAGTGACCCCAATTTGCACATCATGCCTAAAAGTGCCTGTAAGGCGTTGTGTGTATTAACTTGTTGCGATTCATTTTAGCCGCTATGTGCAATCTTGAATCGCAGTTCTGGGCCTAATCCGCGCAAGCTTGAGTGACACCTATTTGCACATCATGCCTAAAAGTGCCTGTAAGGTGTAGGGTGTATTAACTTGTTGCGATTCTTTAGCCGCTATGTGCAAACTTGAATCGCATTTCTGAGCCTAACGCGCGCAAGCTTGATTGACCCCTATTTGCACATCATGCCTAAAAGTGCCTGTAAGGCCTTGTGTGTATTAACTTGTTGCGATTCGTTTTAGCCGCTATGTGCTATCTTGAATCGCAGTTCTGAGCCTAACCCGCGCAAGCTTGAGTGACGCCTATTTGCACATCATGCCTGAAAGTGCCTGTAAGGCTTTTTGTGTATTGTTGTGAGCCTAACCTGCGCAAGCTTGAGTGACACCTGTTTGCCATTCATGCCTAAAAGTGCCTGTAAGGCGTTGTGTGTATTAACTTGTTGCGACTCTTTAGCAGCTATGTGCAAACTTGAATCGCATTTCTGAGCCTAACCCGCGCAAGCTTGAGTGATACCTATTTGCACATCATGCCTAAAATTGCCTGTAAGGCGTTGTGTGTATTAACTTGTTGCGATTCTTTAGCCGCTATGTGCAAACTTGAATCGCATTTCTGAGCCTAACACGCGCAATCTTGGGTGACCCCTATTAGCACATCATGCCTAAAAGTGCCTCTAAGTTGTTGTGTGTATTAACCCTTTGCGATTCGTTTTAGCCGCTATGTGCAAACTCGAATCGCATTTCTGAGCCTAACCCGCGCAAGCTTGTTTGACACCTATTTGCACATCATGCCTAAAAGTGCCTGTAAGGCGTTGTGTGTATTAACTTGTTGCGATTCGTTTTAGCCGCTATGTGCAAACTTGAATCGCAGTTGTGAGCCTAACCCGCGCAAGCTTGAGTGACACCTATTTGCACATCATGCCTAAAAGTGCCTGTAAGGCGTTGTGTGTATTAACTTGTTGCGATTCTTAAGCCGCTATGTGCAAACTTGAATCGCATTTCTGAGCCTAACCCGCGCAAGCTTGTGTGACCCCTATTTGCACATCATGCCTAAAAGTGCCTGTAAGGCGTTGTGTGTATTAACTTGTTGCGATTCGTTTTAGCCGCTATGTGCAATCTTGAATCGCAGTTCTGGGCCTAACCCGCGCAAGCTTGAGTGACACCTATTTGCACATCATGCCTAAAAGTGCCTGTAAGGTGTAGGGTGTATTAACTTGTTGCGATTCTTTAGCCGCTATGTGCAAACTTGAATCGCATTTCTGAGCCTAGCGCGCGCAAGCTTGATTGACCCCTATTTGCACATCACGCCTAAAAGTGCCTGTAAGGCATTGTGTGTATTAACTTGTTGCGATTCGTTTTAGCCGCTATGTGCTATCTTGAATCGCAGTTCTGAGCCTAACCCGCGCAAGCTTGAGTGACACCTATTTGCACATCATGCCTAAAAGTGCCTGTAAGGCGTTGCGTGTATTAACTTGTTACGATTCGTTTTAGCCGCTATGTGCAATCTTGAATCGCAGTTCCGAGCTTAACGCGCGCAAGCTTGAGTGACGCCTATTTGCACTTCATGCCTAAAAGTGCCTGTAAGGCTTTGTGTGTATTGTTGTGAGCCTAACCTGCACAAGCTTGAGTGACACCTATTTGCCATTCATGCCTAAAAGTGCCTGTAAGGCGTTGTGTGTATTAACTTGTTGCGATTATTTAGCAGCTATGTGCAAACTTGAATCGCATTTCTGAGCCTAACGCGCGCAAGCTTGAGTGACCCCTATTTGCACATCATGCCTAAAAGTGCCTGTAAGGTGTTGTGTGTTAACTTGTTGCGATTCGTTTTAGCCGCTATATGCAAATTTGAATCGCATTTCTGAGCCTAACGCGCGCAAGCTTGAGTGACCCCTATTTGCACATCATGCCTAAAAGTGCCTGTAAGGTGTTGTGTGTTAACTTGTTGCGATTCGTTTTAGCCGCTATATGCAAATTTGAATCGCAGTTCTGAGCCTAACCCGCGCAAGCTTGAGTGACACCGATTTGGACATCATGCCTAAAAGTGCCTGTAAGGCTTTGTGTGTATTGTTGTGAGCCTAACCCGCGCAAGCTTGAGTGACACCTATTTGCCATTCATGCCTAAAAGTGCCTGTAAGGTGTTATGTGTATTAACTTGTTGCGACTCTTTAGCCGCTATGTGCAAACTTGAATCGCATTTCTGAGCCTAACACCGCAAGCTTGAGACCCCTATTTGCACATCATGCCTAAAAGTGCCTGTAAGTCGTTATGTGTATTAACTTGTTGCGATTCTTAAGCCGCTATGTGCAAACTTGAATCGCATTTCTGAGCCTAACCAGCGCAAGCTTGAGTGACCCCAATTTGCACATCATGCCTAAAAGTGCCTGTAAGGTGTTGTGTGTATTAACTTGTTGCGATTCATTTTAGCCGCTATGTGCAATCTTGAATCGCAGTTCTGGGCCTAATCCGCGCAAGCTTGAGTGACACCTATTGCACATCATGCCTAAAAGTGCCTGTAAGGTGTAGGGTGTATTAACTTGTTGCGATTCTTTAGCCGCTATGTGCAAACTTGAATCGCATTTCTGAGCCTAACGCGCGCAAGCTTGATTGACCCCTATTTGCACATCATGCCTAAAAGTGTCTGTAAGGCGTTGTGTGTATTAACTTGTTGCGATTCGTTTTAGCCGCTATGTGCAAACTTGAATCGCATTTCTGAGCCTAACGCGCGCAAGCTTGAGTGACGCCTATTTGCACATCATGCCTAAAAGTACCTGTAAGGCTTTGTGTGTATTGTTGTGAGCCTAACCTGCGGAAGCTTGAGTGACACCTATTTGCCATTCATGCCTAAAGGTGCCTGTAAGGCATTGTGTGTATTAACTTGTTGCGATTCTTTAGCAGCTATGTGCAAACTTGAATCGCATTTCTGAGCCTAACCCGCGCAAGCTTGAGTGACACCTATTTGCACATCATGCCTAAAAGTGCCTGTAAGGTGTTGTGTGTATTAACTTGTTGCGATTCTTTAGCCGCTATGTGCAAACTTGAATCGCATTTCTGAGCCTAACGCGCGCAAGCTTGAGTGACCCCTATTTGCACATCATGCCTAAAAGTGCCTGTAAGGTGTTGTGTGTTAACTTGTTGCGATTCGTTTTAGCCGCTATATGCAAATTTGAATCGCATTTCTGAGCCTAACGCGCGCAAGCTTGAGTGACCCCTATTTGCACATCATGCCTAAAAGTGCCTGTAAGGTGTTGTGTGTTAACTTGTTGCGATTCGTTTTAGCCGCTATATGCAAATTTGAATCGCAGTTCTGAGCCTAACCCGCGCAAGCTTGAGTGACACCGATTTGGACATCATGCCTAAAAGTGCCTGTAAGGCTTTGTGTGTATTGTTGTGAGCCTAACCCGCGCAAGCTTGAGTGACACCTATTTGCCATTCATGCCTAAAAGTGCCTGTAAGGTGTTATGTGTATTAACTTGTTGCGACTCTTTAGCCGCTATGTGCAAACTTGAATCGCATTTCTGAGCCTAACACCGCAAGCTTGAGACCCCTATTTGCACATCATGCCTAAAAGTGCCTGTAAGTCGTTATGTGTATTAACTTGTTGCGATTCTTAAGCCGCTATGTGCAAACTTGAATCGCATTTCTGAGCCTAACCAGCGCAAGCTTGAGTGACCCCAATTTGCACATCATGCCTAAAAGTGCCTGTAAGGCGTTGTGTGTATTAACTTGTTGCGATTCATTTTAGCCGCTATGTGCAATCTTGAATCGCAGTTCTGGGCCTAATCCGCGCAAGCTTGAGTGACACCTATTTGCACATCATGCCTAAAAGTGCCTGTAAGGTGTAGGGTGTATTAACTTGTTGCGATTCTTTAGCCGCTATGTGCAAACTTGAATCGCATTTCTGAGCCTAACGCGCGCAAGCTTGATTGACCCCTATTTGCACATCATGCCTAAAAGTGCCTGTAAGGCCTTGTGTGTATTAACTTGTTGCGATTCGTTTTAGCCGCTATGTGCTATCTTGAATCGCAGTTCTGAGCCTAACCCGCGCAAGCTTGGGTGACGCCTATTTGCACATCATGCCTAAAAGTGCCTGTAAGGCTTTTTGTGTATTGTTGTGAGCCTAACCTGCGCAAGCTTGAGTGACACCTGTTTGCCATTCATGCCTAAAAGTGCCTGTAAGGCGTTGTGTGTATTAACTTGTTGCGACTCTTTAGCAGCTATGTGCAAACTTGAATCGCATTTCTGAGCCTAACCCGCGCAAGCTTGAGTGATACCTATTTGCACATCATGCCTAAAATTGCCTGTAAGGCGTTGTGTGTATTAACTTGTTGCGATTCTTTAGCCGCTATGTGCAAACTTGAATCGCATTTCTGAGCCTAACACGCGCAATCTTGGGTGACCCCTATTAGCACATCATGCCTAAAAGTGCCTCTAAGTTGTTGTGTGTATTAACCCTTTGCGATTCGTTTTAGCCGCTATGTGCAAACTCGAATCGCATTTCTGAGCCTAACCCGCGCAAGCTTGTTTGACACCTATTTGCACATCATGCCTAAAAGTGCCTGTAAGGCGTTGTGTGTATTAACTTGTTGCGATTCGTTTTAGCCGCTATGTGCAAACTTGAATCGCAGTTGTGAGCCTAACCCGCGCAAGCTTGAGTGACACCTATTTGCACATCATGCCTAAAAGTGCCTGTAAGGCGTTGTGTGTATTAACTTGTTGCGATTCTTAAGCCGCTATGTGCAAACTTGAATCGCATTTCTGAGCCTAACCCGCGCAAGCTTGTGTGACCCCTATTTGCACATCATGCCTAAAAGTGCCTGTAAGGCGTTGTGTGTATTAACTTGTTGCGATTCGTTTTAGCCGCTATGTGCAATCTTGAATCGCAGTTCTGGGCCTAACCCGCGCAAGCTTGAGTGACACCTATTTGCACATCATGCCTAAAAGTGCCTGTAAGGTGTAGGGTGTATTAACTTGTTGCGATTCTTTAGCCGCTATGTGCAAACTTGAATCGCATTTCTGAGCCTAGCGCGCGCAAGCTTGATTGACCCCTATTTGCACATCACGCCTAAAAGTGCCTGTAAGGCATTGTGTGTATTAACTTGTTGCGATTCGTTTTAGCCGCTATGTGCTATCTTGAATCGCAGTTCTGAGCCTAACCCGCGCAAGCTTGAGTGACACCTATTTGCACATCATGCCTAAAAGTGCCTGTAAGGCGTTGCGTGTATTAACTTGTTACGATTCGTTTTAGCCGCTATGTGCAATCTTGAATCGCAGTTCCGAGCTTAACGCGCGCAAGCTTGAGTGACGCCTATTTGCACTTCATGCCTAAAAGTGCCTGTAAGGCTTTGTGTGTATTGTTGTGAGCCTAACCTGCACAAGCTTGAGTGACACCTATTTGCCATTCATGCCTAAAAGTGCCTGTAAGGCGTTGTGTGTATTAACTTGTTGCGATTATTTAGCAGCTATGTGCAAACTTGAATCGCATTTCTGAGCCTAACCCGCGCAAGCTTGAGTGACACCTATTTGCACATCATGCCTAAACGTGCCTGTAAGGCGTTGTGTGTATTAACTTTTTGCGATTCTTTAGCCGCTATGTGCAAACTTGAATCGCATTTCTGAGCCTAACACGCGCAATCTTGAGTGACCCCTATTAGCACATCATGCCTAAAAGTGCCTCTAAGTTGTTGTGTGTATTAACCCTTTGCGATTCGTTTTAGCCGCTATGTGCGAACTCGAATCGCATTTCTGAGCCTAACCCGCGCAAGCTTGTTTGACACCTATTTGCACATCATGCCTAAAAGTTCCTGTAAGGCGTTGTGTGTATTAACTTGTTGCGATTCGTTTTAGCCGCTATGTGCAAACTTGAATCGCAGTTGTGAGCCTAACCCGCGCAAGCTTGAGTGACACCTATTTGCACATCATGCCTAAAAGTGCCTGTAAGGCGTTGCGTGTATTAACTTGTTGCGATTCGTTTTAGCCGCTATGTGCAATCTTGAATCGCAGTTCCGAGCCTAACGCGCGCAAGCTTGAGTGACGCCTATTTGCACATCATGCCTAAAAGTACCTGTAAGGCTTTGTGTGTATTGTTGTGAGCCTAACCTGCGCAATCTTGAGTGACACCTATTTGCCATTCATGCCTAAAAGTGCCTGTAAGCCGTTGTGTGTATTAACTTGTTGCGATTCTTTAGCCGCTATGTGCAAACTTGAATCGCATTTCTGAGCCTAACGCCGCAAGCTTGAGACCCCTGTTTGCACATCATGCCTAAAAGTGCCTGTAAGTCGTTGTGTGTATTAAATTGTTGCGATTCTTTTTAGCCGCTATGTGCAAACTTGAATCGCAGTTGTGAGCCTAACCCGCGCAAGATTGAGTGACACCTATTTGCCATTCATGCCTAAAAGTGCCTGTAAGACGTTGTGTGTAATAACTTGTTGCGATTCTTAAGCCGCTATGTGCAAACTTGAATCGCATTTCTGAACCTAACCCGCGCAAGCTTGAGTGACCCCTATTTGCACATCATGCCTAAAAGTGCCTGTAAGGCGTTGTGTGTATTAACTTGTTGCGATTCGTTTTAGCCGCTATGTGTAATCTTGAATCGCAGTTCTGGGCCTAATCCGCGCAAGCTTGAGTGACACCTATTTGCACATCATCCCTAAAAGTGCCTGTAAGGTGTAGGGTGTAGTAACTTGTTTCGATTCTTTAGCCGCTATGTGCAAACTTGAATCGCATTTCTGAGCCTAACGCGCGCAAGCTTGAGTGACGCCTATTTGCACATCATGCCTAAAAGTGCCTGTAAGGCTTTGTGTGTATTGTTGTGAGCCTAACCTGCTCAAGCTTGAGTGACACCTATTTGCCATTCATGAATAAAAGTGCCTGTAAGGCGTTGTGTGTATTAACTTGTTGAGATTCTTTAGCAGCTATGTGCAAACTTGAATCGCATTTCTGAGCCTAACCCGCTCAAGCTTGAGTGACACCTATTTGCACATCATGCCTAAAATTGCCTGTAAGGCGTTGTGTGTATTAACTTGTTGCGATTCTTTAGCCGCTATGTGCAAACTTGAATCGCATTTCTGAGCCTAACACGCGCAATCTTGAGTGACCCCTATTAGCACATCATGCCTAAAAATGCCTCTAAGTTGTTGTGTGTATTGCGATTCGCGATTCGTTTTAGCCGCTATGTGCAAACTCGAATCGCATTTCAGAGCCTAACCCGCGCAAGCTTGTTTGACACCTATTTGCACATCATGCCTAAAAGTGCCTGTAAGGCGTTGTGTGTATTAACTTGTTGCGATTCGTTTTAGCCGCTATGTGCAAACTTGAATCGCAGTTGTGAGCCTAACCCGCGCAAGCTTGAGTGACACCTATTTGCACATCATGCCTAAAAGTGCCTGTAGGTCGTTGTGTGTATTAACTTGTTGCGATTCGTTTTAGCCGCTATGTGCAAACTTGAATCGCATTTCTGAGCCTAACGCGCGCAAGCTTGAGTGACGCCTATTTGCACATCATGCCTAAAAGTACCTGTAAGGCTTTGTGTGTATTGTTGTGAGCCTAACCTGCGGAAGCTTGAGTGACACCTTTTTGCCATTCATGCCTGAAGGTGCCTGTAAGGCATTGTGTGTACTAACTTGTTGCGATTCTTTAGCAGCTACGTGCAAACTTGAATCGCATTTCTGAGCCTAACCCGCGCAAGCTTGAGTGACACCTATTTGCACATCATGCCTAAAAGTGCCTGTAAGGCGTTGTGTGTATTAACTTGTTGCGATTCTTTAGCCGCTATGTGCAAACTTGAATCGCATTTCTGAGCCTAACGCGCGCAAGCTTGAGTGACCCCTATTTGCACATCATGCCTAAAGTGCCTGTAAGGTGTTGTGTGTTAACTTGTTGCGATTCGTTTTAGCCGCTATATGCAAATTTGTATCGCAGTTCTGAGCCTAACCCGCGCAAGCTTGAGTGACACCTATTTGCCATTCATGCCTAAAAGTGCCTGTAAGGCATTGTGTGTATTAACTTGTTGCGATTCTTTAGCAGCTATGTGCAAACTTGAATCGCATTTCTGAGCCTAACCCGCGCAACATTGACACCTATTTGCACATCATGCCTAAAAGTGCCTGTAAGGCGTTCCGTGTATTAACTTGTTGCGATTCGTTTTAGCCGCTATATGCAATCTTGAATCGCAGTTCCGAGCCTAACGCGCGCAAGCTTGGGTGACGCCTATTTGTACATCATGCCTAAAAGTGCCTGTAAGGCTTTGTGTGTATTGTTGTGAGCCTAACCCGCGCAAGCTTGAGTGACACCTATTTGCCATTCATGCCTAAAAGTGCCTGTAAGGCGTTGTGTGTATTAACTTGTTGCGATTCGTTTTAGCCGCTATGTGCAAACTTGAATCGCATTTCTGAGCCTAACGCGCGCAAGCTTGAGTGACGCCTATTTGCACATCATGCATAAAAGTACCTGTAAGGCTTTGTGTGTATTGTTGTGAGCCTAACCTGCGGAAGCTTGAGTGACACCTATTTGCCATTCATGCCTAAAGGTGCCTGTAAGGCATTGTGTGTATTAACTTGTTGCGATTCTTTAGCAGCTATGTGCAAACTTGAATCGCATTTCTGAGCCTAACCCGCGCAAGCTTGAGTGACACCTATTTGCACATCATGCCTAAAAGTGCCTGTAAGGCGTTGTGTGTATTAACTTGTTGCGATTCTTTAGCCGCTATGTGCAAACTTGAATCGCATTTCTGAGCCTAACGCGCGCAAGCTTGAGTGACCCCTATTTGCACATCATGCCTAAAAGTGCCTGTAAGGTGTTGTGTGTTAACTTGTTGCGATTCGTTTTAGCCGCTATATGCAAATTTGAATCGCAGTTCTGAGCCTAACCCGCGAGAGCTTGAGTGACACCTATTTGCCATTCATGCCTAAAAGTGTTTGTAAGGCATTGTGTGTATTAACTTGTTGCGATTCTTTAGCAGCTATGTGCAAACTTGAATCGCATTTCTGAGCCTAACCCGCGCAACATTGAGTGACACCGATTTGGACATCATGCCTAAAAGTGCCTGTAAGGCTTTGTGTGTATTGTTGTGAGCCTAACCCGCGCAAGCTTGAGTGACACCTATTTGCCATTCATGCCTAAAAGTGCCTGTAAGGTGTTATGTGTATTAACTTGTTGCGACTCTTTAGCCGCTATGTGCAAACTTGAATCGCATTTCTGAGCCTAACACCGCAAGCTTGAGACCCCTATTTGCACATCATGCCTAAAAGTGCCTGTAAGTCGTTATGTGTATTAACTTGTTGCGATTCTTAAGCCGCTATGTGCAAACTTGAATCGCATTTCTGAGCCTAACCAGCGCAAGCTTGAGTGACCCCAATTTGCACATCATGCCTAAAAGCGCCTGTAAGGCGTTGTGTGTATTAACTTGTTGCGATTCATTTTAGCCGCTATGTGCAATCTTGAATCGCAGTTCTGGGCCTAATCCGCGCAAGCTTGAGTGACACCTATTTGCACATCATGCCTAAAAGTGCCTGTAAGGTGTAGGGTGTATTAACTTGTTGCGATTCTTTAGCCGCTATGTGCAAACTTGAATCGCATTTCTGAGCCTAACGCGCGCAAGCTTGATTGACCCCTATTTGCACATCATGCCTAAAAGTGTCTGTAAGGCGTTGTGTGTATTAACTTGTTGCGATTCTTAAGCCGCTATGTGCAAACTTGAATCGCATTTCTGAGCCTAACGCGCGCAAGCTTGAGTGACGCCTATTTGCACATCATGCCTAAAAGTACCTGTAAGGCTTTGTGTGTATTGTTGTGAGCCTAACCTGCGGAAGCTTGAGTGACACCTATTTGCCATTCATGCCTAAAGGTGCCTGTAAGGCATTGTGTGTATTAACTTGTTGCGATTCTTTAGCAGCTATGTGCAAACTTGAATCGCATTTCTGAGCCTAACCCGCGCAAGCTTGAGTGACACCTATTTGCACATCATGCCTAAAAGTGCCTGTAAGGTGTTGTGTGTATTAACTTGTTGCGATTCTTTAGCCGCTATGTGCAAACTTGAATCGCATTTCTGAGCCTAACGCGCGCAAGCTTGAGTGACCCCTATTTGCACATCATGCCTAAAAGTGCCTGTAAGGTGTTGTGTGTTAACTTGTTGCAATTCGTTTTAGCCGCTATATGCAAATTTGAATCGCATTTCTGAGCCTAACGCGCGCAAGCTTGAGTGACCCCTATTTGCACATCATGCCTAAAAGTGCCTGTAAGGTGTTGTGTGTTAACTTGTTGCGATTCGTTTTAGCCGCTATATGCAAATTTGAATCGCAGTTCTGAGCCTAACCCGCGCAAGCTTGAGTGACACCGATTTGGACATCATGCCTAAAAGTGCCTGTAAGGCTTTGTGTGTATTGTTGTGAGCCTAACCCGCGCAAGCTTGAGTGACACCTATTTGCCATTCATGCCTAAAAGTGCCTGTAAGGTGTTATGTGTATTAACTTGTTGCGACTCTTTAGCCGCTATGTGCAAACTTGAATCGCATTTCTGAGCCTAACACCGCAAGCTTGAGACCCCTATTTGCACATCATGCCTAAAAGTGCCTGTAAGTCGTTATGTGTATTAACTTGTTGCGATTCTTAAGCCGCTATGTGCAAACTTGAATCGCATTTCTGAGCCTAACCAGCGCAAGCTTGAGTGACCCCAATTTGCACATCATGCCTAAAAGTGCCTGTAAGGCGTTGTGTGTATTAACTTGTTGCGATTCATTTTAGCCGCTATGTGCAATCTTGAATCGCAGTTCTGGGCCTAATCCGCGCAAGCTTGAGTGACACCTATTTGCACATCATGCCTAAAAGTGCCTGTAAGGTGTAGGGTGTATTAACTTGTTGCGATTCTTTAGCCGCTATGTGCAAACTTGAATCGCATTTCTGAGCCTAACGCGCGCAAGCTTGATTGACCCCTATTTGCACATCATGCCTAAAAGTGCCTGTAAGGCCTTGTGTGTATTAACTTGTTGCGATTCGTTTTAGCCGCTATGTGCTATCTTGAATCGCAGTTCTGAGCCTAACCCGCGCAAGCTTGGGTGACGCCTATTTGCACATCATGCCTAAAAGTGCCTGTAAGGCTTTTTGTGTATTGTTGTGAGCCTAACCTGCGCAAGCTTGAGTGACACCTGTTTGCCATTCATGCCTAAAAGTGCCTGTAAGGCGTTGTGTGTATTAACTTGTTGCGACTCTTTAGCAGCTATGTGCAAACTTGAATCGCATTTCTGAGCCTAACCCGCGCAAGCTTGAGTGATACCTATTTGCACATCATGCCTAAAATTGCCTGTAAGGCGTTGTGTGTATTAACTTGTTGCGATTCTTTAGCCGCTATGTGCAAACTTGAATCGCATTTCTGAGCCTAACACGCGCAATCTTGGGTGACCCCTATTAGCACATCATGCCTAAAAGTGCCTCTAAGTTGTTGTGTGTATTAACCCTTTGCGATTCGTTTTAGCCGCTATGTGCAAACTCGAATCGCATTTCTGAGCCTAACCCGCGCAAGCTTGTTTGACACCTATTTGCACATCATGCCTAAAAGTGCCTGTAAGGCGTTGTGTGTATTAACTTGTTGCGATTCGTTTTAGCCGCTATGTGCAAACTTGAATCGCAGTTGTGAGCCTAACCCGCGCAAGCTTGAGTGACACCTATTTGCACATCATGCCTAAAAGTGCCTGTAAGGCGTTGTGTGTATTAACTTGTTGCGATTCTTAAGCCGCTATGTGCAAACTTGAATCGCATTTCTGAGCCTAACCCGCGCAAGCTTGTGTGACCCCTATTTGCACATCATGCCTAAAAGTGCCTGTAAGGCGTTGTGTGTATTAACTTGTTGCGATTCGTTTTAGCCGCTATGTGCAATCTTGAATCGCAGTTCTGGGCCTAACCCGCGCAAGCTTGAGTGACACCTATTTGCACATCATGCCTAAAAGTGCCTGTAAGGTGTAGGGTGTATTAACTTGTTGCGATTCTTTAGCCGCTATGTGCAAACTTGAATCGCATTTCTGAGCCTAGCGCGCGCAAGCTTGATTGACCCCTATTTGCACATCACGCCTAAAAGTGCCTGTAAGGCATTGTGTGTATTAACTTGTTGCGATTCGTTTTAGCCGCTATGTGCTATCTTGAATCGCAGTTCTGAGCCTAACCCGCGCAAGCTTGAGTGACACCTATTTGCACATCATGCCTAAAAGTGCCTGTAAGGCGTTGCGTGTATTAACTTGTTACGATTCGTTTTAGCCGCTATGTGCAATCTTGAATCGCAGTTCCGAGCTTAACGCGCGCAAGCTTGAGTGACGCCTATTTGCACTTCATGCCTAAAAGTGCCTGTAAGGCTTTGTGTGTATTGTTGTGAGCCTAACCTGCACAAGCTTGAGTGACACCTATTTGCCATTCATGCCTAAAAGTGCCTGTAAGGCGTTGTGTGTATTAACTTGTTGCGATTATTTAGCAGCTATGTGCAAACTTGAATCGCATTTCTGAGCCTAACCCGCGCAAGCTTGAGTGACACCTATTTGCACATCATGCCTAAACGTGCCTGTAAGGCGTTGTGTGTATTAACTTTTTGCGATTCTTTAGCCGCTATGTGCAAACTTGAATCGCATTTCTGAGCCTAACACGCGCAATCTTGAGTGACCCCTATTAGCACATCATGCCTAAAAGTGCCTCTAAGTTGTTGTGTGTATTAACCCTTTGCGATTCGTTTTAGCCGCTATGTGCGAACTCGAATCGCATTTCTGAGCCTAACCCGCGCAAGCTTGTTTGACACCTATTTGCACATCATGCCTAAAAGTTCCTGTAAGGCGTTGTGTGTATTAACTTGTTGCGATTCGTTTTAGCCGCTATGTGCAAACTTGAATCGCAGTTGTGAGCCTAACCCGCGCAAGCTTGAGTGACACCTATTTGCACATCATGCCTAAAAGTGCCTGTAAGGCGTTGCGTGTATTAACTTGTTGCGATTCGTTTTAGCCGCTATGTGCAATCTTGAATCGCAGTTCCGAGCCTAACGCGCGCAAGCTTGAGTGACGCCTATTTGCACATCATGCCTAAAAGTACCTGTAAGGCTTTGTGTGTATTGTTGTGAGCCTAACCTGCGCAATCTTGAGTGACACCTATTTGCCATTCATGCCTAAAAGTGCCTGTAAGCCGTTGTGTGTATTAACTTGTTGCGATTCTTTAGCCGCTATGTGCAAACTTGAATCGCATTTCTGAGCCTAACGCCGCAAGCTTGAGACCCCTGTTTGCACATCATGCCTAAAAGTGCCTGTAAGTCGTTGTGTGTATTAAATTGTTGCGATTCTTTTTAGCCGCTATGTGCAAACTTGAATCGCAGTTGTGAGCCTAACCCGCGCAAGATTGAGTGACACCTATTTGCCATTCATGCCTAAAAGTGCCTGTAAGACGTTGTGTGTAATAACTTGTTGCGATTCTTAAGCCGCTATGTGCAAACTTGAATCGCATTTCTGAACCTAACCCGCGCAAGCTTGAGTGACCCCTATTTGCACATCATGCCTAAAAGTGCCTGTAAGGCGTTGTGTGTATTAACTTGTTGCGATTCGTTTTAGCCGCTATGTGTAATCTTGAATCGCAGTTCTGGGCCTAATCCGCGCAAGCTTGAGTGACACCTATTTGCACATCATCCCTAAAAGTGCCTGTAAGGTGTAGGGTGTAGTAACTTGTTTCGATTCTTTAGCCGCTATGTGCAAACTTGAATCGCATTTCTGAGCCTAACGCGCGCAAGCTTGAGTGACGCCTATTTGCACATCATGCCTAAAAGTGCCTGTAAGGCTTTGTGTGTATTGTTGTGAGCCTAACCTGCTCAAGCTTGAGTGACACCTATTTGCCATTCATGAATAAAAGTGCCTGTAAGGCGTTGTGTGTATTAACTTGTTGAGATTCTTTAGCAGCTATGTGCAAACTTGAATCGCATTTCTGAGCCTAACCCGCTCAAGCTTGAGTGACACCTATTTGCACATCATGCCTAAAATTGCCTGTAAGGCGTTGTGTGTATTAACTTGTTGCGATTCTTTAGCCGCTATGTGCAAACTTGAATCGCATTTCTGAGCCTAACACGCGCAATCTTGAGTGACCCCTATTAGCACATCATGCCTAAAAATGCCTCTAAGTTGTTGTGTGTATTGCGATTCGCGATTCGTTTTAGCCGCTATGTGCAAACTCGAATCGCATTTCAGAGCCTAACCCGCGCAAGCTTGTTTGACACCTATTTGCACATCATGCCTAAAAGTGCCTGTAAGGCGTTGTGTGTATTAACTTGTTGCGATTCGTTTTAGCCGCTATGTGCAAACTTGAATCGCAGTTGTGAGCCTAACCCGCGCAAGCTTGAGTGACACCTATTTGCACATCATGCCTAAAAGTGCCTGTAGGTCGTTGTGTGTATTAACTTGTTGCGATTCGTTTTAGCCGCTATGTGCAAACTTGAATCGCATTTCTGAGCCTAACGCGCGCAAGCTTGAGTGACGCCTATTTGCACATCATGCCTAAAAGTACCTGTAAGGCTTTGTGTGTATTGTTGTGAGCCTAACCTGCGGAAGCTTGAGTGACACCTTTTTGCCATTCATGCCTGAAGGTGCCTGTAAGGCATTGTGTGTACTAACTTGTTGCGATTCTTTAGCAGCTACGTGCAAACTTGAATCGCATTTCTGAGCCTAACCCGCGCAAGCTTGAGTGACACCTATTTGCACATCATGCCTAAAAGTGCCTGTAAGGCGTTGTGTGTATTAACTTGTTGCGATTCTTTAGCCGCTATGTGCAAACTTGAATCGCATTTCTGAGCCTAACGCGCGCAAGCTTGAGTGACCCCTATTTGCACATCATGCCTAAAGTGCCTGTAAGGTGTTGTGTGTTAACTTGTTGCGATTCGTTTTAGCCGCTATATGCAAATTTGTATCGCAGTTCTGAGCCTAACCCGCGCAAGCTTGAGTGACACCTATTTGCCATTCATGCCTAAAAGTGCCTGTAAGGCATTGTGTGTATTAACTTGTTGCGATTCTTTAGCAGCTATGTGCAAACTTGAATCGCATTTCTGAGCCTAACCCGCGCAACATTGACACCTATTTGCACATCATGCCTAAAAGTGCCTGTAAGGCGTTCCGTGTATTAACTTGTTGCGATTCGTTTTAGCCGCTATATGCAATCTTGAATCGCAGTTCCGAGCCTAACGCGCGCAAGCTTGGGTGACGCCTATTTGTACATCATGCCTAAAAGTGCCTGTAAGGCTTTGTGTGTATTGTTGTGAGCCTAACCCGCGCAAGCTTGAGTGACACCTATTTGCCATTCATGCCTAAAAGTGCCTGTAAGGCGTTGTGTGTATTAACTTGTTGCGATTCTTTAGCAGCTATGTGCAAACTTGAATCGCATTTCTGAGCCTAACCCGCGCAAGCTTGAGTGACCCCTATTTGCACATCATGCCTAAAAGTGTCTGTAAGGCGTTGTGTGTATTAACTTGTTGCGATTCGTTTTAGCCGCTATGTGCAAACTTGAATCGCATTTCTGAGCCTAACGCGCGCAAGCTTGAGTGACGCCTATTTGCACATCATGCATAAAAGTACCTGTAAGGCTTTGTGTGTATTGTTGTGAGCCTAACCTGCGGAAGCTTGAGTGACACCTATTTGCCATTCATGCCTAAAGGTGCCTGTAAGGCATTGTGTGTATTAACTTGTTGCGATTCTTTAGCAGCTATGTGCAAACTTGAATCGCATTTCTGAGCCTAACCCGCGCAAGCTTGAGTGACACCTATTTGCACATCATGCCTAAAAGTGCCTGTAAGGCGTTGTGTGTATTAACTTGTTGCGATTCTTTAGCCGCTATGTGCAAACTTGAATCGCATTTCTGAGCCTAACGCGCGCAAGCTTGAGTGACCCCTATTTGCACATCATGCCTAAAAGTGCCTGTAAGGTGTTGTGTGTTAACTTGTTGCGATTCGTTTTAGCCGCTATATGCAAATTTGAATCGCAGTTCTGAGCCTAACCCGCGAGAGCTTGAGTGACACCTATTTGCCATTCATGCCTAAAAGTGTTTGTAAGGCATTGTGTGTATTAACTTGTTGCGATTCTTTAGCAGCTATGTGCAAACTTGAATCGCATTTCTGAGCCTAACCCGCGCAACATTGAGTGACACCGATTTGGACATCATGCCTAAAAGTGCCTGTAAGGCTTTGTGTGTATTGTTGTGAGCCTAACCCGCGCAAGCTTGAGTGACACCTATTTGCCATTCATGCCTAAAAGTGCCTGTAAGGTGTTATGTGTATTAACTTGTTGCGACTCTTTAGCCGCTATGTGCAAACTTGAATCGCATTTCTGAGCCTAACACCGCAAGCTTGAGACCCCTATTTGCACATCATGCCTAAAAGTGCCTGTAAGTCGTTATGTGTATTAACTTGTTGCGATTCTTAAGCCGCTATGTGCAAACTTGAATCGCATTTCTGAGCCTAACCAGCGCAAGCTTGAGTGACCCCAATTTGCACATCATGCCTAAAAGCGCCTGTAAGGCGTTGTGTGTATTAACTTGTTGCGATTCATTTTAGCCGCTATGTGCAATCTTGAATCGCAGTTCTGGGCCTAATCCGCGCAAGCTTGAGTGACACCTATTTGCACATCATGCCTAAAAGTGCCTGTAAGGTGTAGGGTGTATTAACTTGTTGCGATTCTTTAGCCGCTATGTGCAAACTTGAATCGCATTTCTGAGCCTAACGCGCGCAAGCTTGATTGACCCCTATTTGCACATCATGCCTAAAAGTGTCTGTAAGGCGTTGTGTGTATTAACTTGTTGCGATTCGTTTTAGCCGCTATGTGCAAACTTGAATCGCATTTCTGAGCCTAACGCGCGCAAGCTTGAGTGACGCCTATTTGCACATCATGCCTAAAAGTACCTGTAAGGCTTTGTGTGTATTGTTGTGAGCCTAACCTGCGGAAGCTTGAGTGACACCTATTTGCCATTCATGCCTAAAGGTGCCTGTAAGGCATTGTGTGTATTAACTTGTTGCGATTCTTTAGCAGCTATGTGCAAACTTGAATCGCATTTCTGAGCCTAACCCGCGCAAGCTTGAGTGACACCTATTTGCACATCATGCCTAAAAGTGCCTGTAAGGCGTTGTGTGTATTAACTTGTTGCGATTCTTTAGCCGCTATGTGCAAACTTGAATCGCATTTCTGAGCCTAACGCGCGCAAGCTTGAGTGACCCCTATTTGCACATCATGCCTAAAAGTGCCTGTAAGGTGTTGTGTGTTAACTTGTTGCGATTCGTTTTAGCCGCTATATGCAAATTTGAATCGCATTTCTGAGCCTAACGCGCGCAAGCTTGAGTGACCCCTATTTGCACATCATGCCTAAAAGTGCCTGTAAGGTGTTGTGTGTTAACTTGCTGCGATTCGTTTTAGCCGCTATATGCAAATTTGAATCGCAGTTCTGAGCCTAACCCGCGCAAGCTTGAGTGACACCGATTTGGACATCATGCCTAAAAGTGCCTGTAAGGCTTTGTGTGTATTGTTGTGAGCCTAACCCGCGCAAGCTTGAGTGACACCTATTTGCCATTCATGCCTAAAAGTGCCTGTAAGGTGTTATGTGTATTAACTTGTTGCGACTCTTTAGCCGCTATGTGCAAACTTGAATCGCATTTCTGAGCCTAACACCGCAAGCTTGAGACCCCTATTTGCACATCATGCCTAAAAGTGCCTGTAAGTCGTTATGTGTATTAACTTGTTGCGATTCTTAAGCCGCTATGTGCAAACTTGAATCGCATTTCTGAGCCTAACCAGCGCAAGCTTGAGTGACCCCAATTTGCACATCATGCCTAAAAGTGCCTGTAAGGCGTTGTGTGTATTAACTTGTTGCGATTCATTTTAGTCGCTATGTGCAATCTTGAATCGCAGTTCTGGGCCTAATCCGCGCAAGCTTGAGTGACACCTATTTGCACATCATGCCTAAAAGTGCCTGTAAGGTGTAGGGTGTATTAACTTGTTGCGATTCTTTAGCCGCTATGTGCAAACTTGAATCGCATTTCTGAGCCTAACGCGCGCAAGCTTGATTGACCCCTATTTGCACATCATGCCTAAAAGTGCCTGTAAGGCCTTGTGTGTATTAACTTGTTGCGATTCGTTTTAGCCGCTATGTGCTATCTTGAATCGCAGTTCTGAGCCTAACCCGCGCAAGCTTGAGTGACGCCTATTTGCACATCATGCCTGAAAGTGCCTGTAAGGCTTTTTGTGTATTGTTGTGAGCCTAACCTGCGCAAGCTTGAGTGACACCTGTTTGCCATTCATGCCTAAAAGTGCCTGTAAGGCGTTGTGTGTATTAACTTGTTGCGACTCTTTAGCAGCTATGTGCAAACTTGAATCGCATTTCTGAGCCTAACCCGCGCAAGCTTGAGTGATACCTATTTGCACATCATGCCTAAAATTGCCTGTAAGGCGTTGTGTGTATTAACTTGTTGCGATTCTTTAGCCGCTATGTGCAAACTTGAATCGCATTTCTGAGCCTAACACGCGCAATCTTGGGTGACCCCTATTAGCACATCATGCCTAAAAGTGCCTCTAAGTTGTTGTGTGTATTAACCCTTTGCGATTCGTTTTAGCCGCTATGTGCAAACTCGAATCGCATTTCTGAGCCTAACCCGCGCAAGCTTGTTTGACACCTATTTGCACATCATGCCTAAAAGTGCCTGTAAGGCGTTGTGTGTATTAACTTGTTGCGATTCGTTTTAGCCGCTATGTGCAAACTTGAATCGCAGTTGTGAGCCTAACCCGCGCAAGCTTGAGTGACACCTATTTGCACATCATGCCTAAAAGTGCCTGTAAGGCGTTGTGTGTATTAACTTGTTGCGATTCTTAAGCCGCTATGTGCAAACTTGAATCGCATTTCTGAGCCTAACCCGCGCAAGCTTGTGTGACCCCTATTTGCACATCATGCCTAAAAGTGCCTGTAAGGCGTTGTGTGTATTAACTTGTTGCGATTCGTTTTAGCCGCTATGTGCAATCTTGAATCGCAGTTCTGGGCCTAACCCGCGCAAGCTTGAGTGACACCTATTTGCACATCATGCCTAAAAGTGCCTGTAAGGTGTAGGGTGTATTAACTTGTTGCGATTCTTTAGCCGCTATGTGCAAACTTGAATCGCATTTCTGAGCCTAGCGCGCGCAAGCTTGATTGACCCCTATTTGCACATCACGCCTAAAAGTGCCTGTAAGGCATTGTGTGTATTAACTTGTTGCGATTCGTTTTAGCCGCTATGTGCTATCTTGAATCGCAGTTCTGAGCCTAACCCGCGCAAGCTTGAGTGACACCTATTTGCACATCATGCCTAAAAGTGCCTGTAAGGCGTTGCGTGTATTAACTTGTTACGATTCGTTTTAGCCGCTATGTGCAATCTTGAATCGCAGTTCCGAGCTTAACGCGCGCAAGCTTGAGTGACGCCTATTTGCACTTCATGCCTAAAAGTGCCTGTAAGGCTTTGTGTGTATTGTTGTGAGCCTAACCTGCACAAGCTTGAGTGACACCTATTTGCCATTCATGCCTAAAAGTGCCTGTAAGGCGTTGTGTGTATTAACTTGTTGCGATTATTTAGCAGCTATGTGCAAACTTGAATCGCATTTCTGAGCCTAACGCGCGCAAGCTTGAGTGACCCCTATTTGCACATCATGCCTAAAAGTGCCTGTAAGGTGTTGTGTGTTAACTTGTTGCGATTCGTTTTAGCCGCTATATGCAAATTTGAATCGCATTTCTGAGCCTAACGCGCGCAAGCTTGAGTGACCCCTATTTGCACATCATGCCTAAAAGTGCCTGTAAGGTGTTGTGTGTTAACTTGTTGCGATTCGTTTTAGCCGCTATATGCAAATTTGAATCGCAGTTCTGAGCCTAACCCGCGCAAGCTTGAGTGACACCTATTTGCACATCATGCCTAAAAGTGCCTGTAAGGTGTAGGGTGTATTAACTTGTTGCGATTCTTTAGCCGCTATGTGCAAACTTGAATCGCATTTCTGAGCCTAGCGCGCGCAAGCTTGATTGACCCCTATTTGCACATCACGCCTAAAAGTGCCTGTAAGGCATTGTGTGTATTAACTTGTTGCGATTCGTTTTAGCCGCTATGTGCTATCTTGAATCGCAGTTCTGAGCCTAACCCGCGCAAGCTTGAGTGACACCTATTTGCACATCATGCCTAAAAGTGCCTGTAAGGCGTTGCGTGTATTAACTTGTTACGATTCGTTTTAGCCGCTATGTGCAATCTTGAATCGCAGTTCCGAGCTTAACGCGCGCAAGCTTGAGTGACACCGATTTGGACATCATGCCTAAAAGTGCCTGTAAGGCTTTGTGTGTATTGTTGTGAGCCTAACCCGCGCAAGCTTGAGTGACACCTATTTGCCATTCATGCCTAAAAGTGCCTGTAAGGTGTTATGTGTATTAACTTGTTGCGACTCTTTAGCCGCTATGTGCAAACTTGAATCGCATTTCTGAGCCTAACACCGCAAGCTTGAGACCCCTATTTGCACATCATGCCTAAAAGTGCCTGTAAGTCGTTATGTGTATTAACTTGTTGCGATTCTTAAGCCGCTATGTGCAAACTTGAATCGCATTTCTGAGCCTAACCAGCGCAAGCTTGAGTGACCCCAATTTGCACATCATGCCTAAAAGTGCCTGTAAGGCGTTGTGTGTATTAACTTGTTGCGATTCATTTTAGCCGCTATGTGCAATCTTGAATCGCAGTTCTGGGCCTAATCCGCGCAAGCTTGAGTGACACCTATTGCACATCATGCCTAAAAGTGCCTGTAAGGTGTAGGGTGTATTAACTTGTTGCGATTCTTTAGCCGCTATGTGCAAACTTGAATCGCATTTCTGAGCCTAACGCGCGCAAGCTTGATTGACCCCTATTTGCACATCATGCCTAAAAGTGTCTGTAAGGCGTTGTGTGTATTAACTTGTTGCGATTCGTTTTAGCCGCTATGTGCAAACTTGAATCGCATTTCTGAGCCTAACGCGCGCAAGCTTGAGTGACGCCTATTTGCACATCATGCCTAAAAGTACCTGTAAGGCTTTGTGTGTATTGTTGTGAGCCTAACCTGCGGAAGCTTGAGTGACACCTATTTGCCATTCATGCCTAAAGGTGCCTGTAAGGCATTGTGTGTATTAACTTGTTGCGATTCTTTAGCAGCTATGTGCAAACTTGAATCGCATTTCTGAGCCTAACCCGCGCAAGCTTGAGTGACACCTATTTGCACATCATGCCTAAAAGTGCCTGTAAGGCGTTGTGTGTATTAACTTGTTGCGATTCTTTAGCCGCTATGTGCAAACTTGAATCGCATTTCTGAGCCTAACGCGCGCAAGCTTGAGTGACCCCTATTTGCACATCATGCCTAAAAGTGCCTGTAAGGTGTTGTGTGTTAACTTGTTGCGATTCGTTTTAGCCGCTATATGCAAATTTGAATCGCATTTCTGAGCCTAACGCGCGCAAGCTTGAGTGACCCCTATTTGCACATCATGCCTAAAAGTGCCTGTAAGGTGTTGTGTGTTAACTTGTTGCGATTCGTTTTAGCCGCTATATGCAAATTTGAATCGCAGTTCTGAGCCTAACCCGCGCAAGCTTGAGTGACACCGATTTGGACATCATGCCTAAAAGTGCCTGTAAGGCTTTGTGTGTATTGTTGTGAGCCTAACCCGCGCAAGCTTGAGTGACACCTATTTGCCATTCATGCCTAAAAGTGCCTGTAAGGTGTTATGTGTATTAACTTGTTGCGACTCTTTAGCCGCTATGTGCAAACTTGAATCGCATTTCTGAGCCTAACACCGCAAGCTTGAGACCCCTATTTGCACATCATGCCTAAAAGTGCCTGTAAGTCGTTATGTGTATTAACTTGTTGCGATTCTTAAGCCGCTATGTGCAAACTTGAATCGCATTTCTGAGCCTAACCAGCGCAAGCTTGAGTGACCCCAATTTGCACATCATGCCTAAAAGTGCCTGTAAGGCGTTGTGTGTATTAACTTGTTGCGATTCATTTTAGCCGCTATGTGCAATCTTGAATCGCAGTTCTGGGCCTAATCCGCGCAAGCTTGAGTGACACCTATTTGCACATCATGCCTAAAAGTGCCTGTAAGGTGTAGGGTGTATTAACTTGTTGCGATTCTTTAGCCGCTATGTGCAAACTTGAATCGCATTTCTGAGCCTAACGCGCGCAAGCTTGATTGACCCCTATTTGCACATCATGCCTAAAAGTGCCTGTAAGGCCTTGTGTGTATTAACTTGTTGCGATTCGTTTTAGCCGCTATGTGCTATCTTGAATCGCAGTTCTGAGCCTAACCCGCGCAAGCTTGAGTGACGCCTATTTGCACATCATGCCTAAAAGTGCCTGTAAGGCTTTTTGTGTATTGTTGTGAGCCTAACCTGCGCAAGCTTGAGTGACACCTGTTTGCCATTCATGCCTAAAAGTGCCTGTAAGGCGTTGTGTGTATTAACTTGTTGCGACTCTTTAGCAGCTATGTGCAAACTTGAATCGCATTTCTGAGCCTAACCCGCGCAAGCTTGAGTGATACCTATTTGCACATCATGCCTAAAATTGCCTGTAAGGCGTTGTGTGTATTAACTTGTTGCGATTCTTTAGCCGCTATGTGCAAACTTGAATCGCATTTCTGAGCCTAACACGCGCAATCTTGGGTGACCCCTATTAGCACATCATGCCTAAAAGTGCCTCTAAGTTGTTGTGTGTATTAACCCTTTGCGATTCGTTTTAGCCGCTATGTGCAAACTCGAATCGCATTTCTGAGCCTAACCCGCGCAAGCTTGTTTGACACCTATTTGCACATCATGCCTAAAAGTGCCTGTAAGGCGTTGTGTGTATTAACTTGTTGCGATTCGTTTTAGCCGCTATGTGCAAACTTGAATCGCAGTTGTGAGCCTAACCCGCGCAAGCTTGAGTGACACCTATTTGCACATCATGCCTAAAAGTGCCTGTAAGGCGTTGTGTGTATTAACTTGTTGCGATTCTTAAGCCGCTATGTGCAAACTTGAATCGCATTTCTGAGCCTAACCCGCGCAAGCTTGTGTGACCCCTATTTGCACATCATGCCTAAAAGTGCCTGTAAGGCGTTGTGTGTATTAACTTGTTGCGATTCGTTTTAGCCGCTATGTGCAATCTTGAATCGCAGTTCTGGGCCTAACCCGCGCAAGCTTGAGTGACACCTATTTGCACATCATGCCTAAAAGTGCCTGTAAGGTGTAGGGTGTATTAACTTGTTGCGATTCTTTAGCCGCTATGTGCAAACTTGAATCGCATTTCTGAGCCTAGCGCGCGCAAGCTTGATTGACCCCTATTTGCACATCACGCCTAAAAGTGCCTGTAAGGCATTGTGTGTATTAACTTGTTGCGATTCGTTTTAGCCGCTATGTGCTATCTTGAATCGCAGTTCTGAGCCTAACCCGCGCAAGCTTGAGTGACACCTATTTGCACATCATGCCTAAAAGTGCCTGTAAGGCGTTGCGTGTATTAACTTGTTACGATTCGTTTTAGCCGCTATGTGCAATCTTGAATCGCAGTTCCGAGCTTAACGCGCGCAAGCTTGAGTGACGCCTATTTGCACTTCATGCCTAAAAGTGCCTGTAAGGCTTTGTGTGTATTGTTGTGAGCCTAACCTGCACAAGCTTGAGTGACACCTATTTGCCATTCATGCCTAAAAGTGCCTGTAAGGCGTTGTGTGTATTAACTTGTTGCGATTATTTAGCAGCTATGTGCAAACTTGAATCGCATTTCTGAGCCTAACCCGCGCAAGCTTGAGTGACACCTATTTGCACATCATGCCTAAACGTGCCTGTAAGGCGTTGTGTGTATTAACTTTTTGCGATTCTTTAGCCGCTATGTGCAAACTTGAATCGCATTTCTGAGCCTAACACGCGCAATCTTGAGTGACCCCTATTAGCACATCATGCCTAAAAGTGCCTCTAAGTTGTTGTGTGTATTAACCCTTTGCGATTCGTTTTAGCCGCTATGTGCGAACTCGAATCGCATTTCTGAGCCTAACCCGCGCAAGCTTGTTTGACACCTATTTGCACATCATGCCTAAAAGTTCCTGTAAGGCGTTGTGTGTATTAACTTGTTGCGATTCGTTTTAGCCGCTATGTGCAAACTTGAATCGCAGTTGTGAGCCTAACCCGCGCAAGCTTGAGTGACACCTATTTGCACATCATGCCTAAAAGTGCCTGTAAGGCGTTGCGTGTATTAACTTGTTGCGATTCGTTTTAGCCGCTATGTGCAATCTTGAATCGCAGTTCCGAGCCTAACGCGCGCAAGCTTGAGTGACGCCTATTTGCACATCATGCCTAAAAGTACCTGTAAGGCTTTGTGTGTATTGCTGTGAGCCTAACCTGCGCAATCTTGAGTGACACCTATTTGCCATTCATGCCTAAAAGTGCCTGTAAGCCGTTGTGTGTATTAACTTGTTGCGATTCTTTAGCCGCTATGTGCAAACTTGAATCGCATTTCTGAGCCTAACGCCGCAAGCTTGAGACCCCTGTTTGCACATCATGCCTAAAAGTGCCTGTAAGTCGTTGTGTGTATTAAATTGTTGCGATTCTTTTTAGCCGCTATGTGCAAACTTGAATCGCAGTTGTGAGCCTAACCCGCGCAAGATTGAGTGACACCTATTTGCCATTCATGCCTAAAAGTGCCTGTAAGACGTTGTGTGTAATAACTTGTTGCGATTCTTAAGCCGCTATGTGCAAACTTGAATCGCATTTCTGAACCTAACCCGCGCAAGCTTGAGTGACCCCTATTTGCACATCATGCCTAAAAGTGCCTGTAAGGCGTTGTGTGTATTAACTTGTTGCGATTCGTTTTAGCCGCTATGTGTAATCTTGAATCGCAGTTCTGGGCCTAATCCGCGCAAGCTTGAGTGACACCTATTTGCACATCATCCCTAAAAGTGCCTGTAAGGTGTAGGGTGTAGTAACTTGTTTCGATTCTTTAGCCGCTATGTGCAAACTTGAATCGCATTTCTGAGCCTAACGCGCGCAAGCTTGAGTGACGCCTATTTGCACATCATGCCTAAAAGTGCCTGTAAGGCTTTGTGTGTATTGTTGTGAGCCTAACCTGCTCAAGCTTGAGTGACACCTATTTGCCATTCATGAATAAAAGTGCCTGTAAGGCGTTGTGTGTATTAACTTGTTGAGATTCTTTAGCAGCTATGTGCAAACTTAATCGCATTTCTGAGCCTAACCCGCTCAAGCTTGAGTGACACCTATTTGCACATCATGCCTAAAATTGCCTGTAAGGCGTTGTGTGTATTAACTTGTTGCGATTCTTTAGCCGCTATGTGCAAACTTGAATCGCATTTCTGAGCCTAACACGCGCAATCTTGAGTGACCCCTATTAGCACATCATGCCTAAAAGTGCCTCTAAGTTGTTGTGTGTATTGCGATTCGCGATTCGTTTTAGCCGCTATGTGCAAACTCGAATCGCATTTCAGAGCCTAACCCGCGCAAGCTTGTTTGACACCTATTTGCACATCATGCCTAAAAGTGCCTGTAAGGCGTTGTGTGCATTAACTTGTTGCGATTCGTTTTAGCCGCTATGTGCAAACTTGAATCGCAGTTGTGAGCCTAACCCGCGCAAGCTTGAGTGACACCTATTTGCACATCATGCCTAAAAGTGCCTGTAAGGCTTTTCGTGTATTAACTTGTTGCGATTCGTTTTAGCCGCCGTGTGCAAACTTGAATCGCAGTTCTGAGCCTAACCCGCGCAAGCTTGAGTGACACCTATTTGCACATCATGCCTAAAAGTGCCTGTAAGGCTTTTCGTGTATTAACTTGTTGCGATTCGTTTTAGCCGCCGTGTGCAAACTTGAATCGCAGTTCCGAGCCTAACGCTCGCAAGCTTGAGTGACGCCTATTTGCACATCATGCCTAAAAGTACCTGTAAGGCTTTGTGTGTATTGTTGTGAGCCTAACCTGCGCAAGCTTGAGTGACACCTATTTGCCATTCATGCCTAAAAGTGCCTGTAAGGCGTTGTGTGTATTAACTTGTTGCGATTCTTAAGCCGCTATGTGCAAACTTGAATCGCATTTCTGAGCCTAACCCGCGCAAGCTTGTGTGACCCCTATTTGCACATCATGCCTAAAAGTGCCTGTAAGGCGTTGTGTGTATTAACTTGTTGCGATTCGTTTTAGCCGCTATGTGCAATCTTGAATCGCAGTTCTGGGCCTAACCCGCGCAAGCTTGAGTGACACCTATTTGCACATCATGCCTAAAAGTGCCTGTAAGGTGTAGGGTGTATTAACTTGTTGCGATTCTTTAGCCGCTATGTGCAAACTTGAATCGCATTTCTGAGCCTAGCGCGCGCAAGCTTGATTGACCCCTATTTGCACATCATGCCTAAAAGTGCCTGTAAGGCATTGTGTGTATTAACTTGTTGCGATTCGTTTTAGCCGCTATGTGCTATCTTGAATCGCAGTTCTGAGCCTAACCCGCGCAAGCTTGAGTGACACCTATTTGCACATCATGCCTAAAAGTGCCTGTAAGGCGTTGCGTGTATTAACTTGTTACGATTCGTTTTAGCCGCTATGTGCAATCTTGAATCGCAGTTCCGAGCTTAACGCGCGCAAGCTTGAGTGACGCCTATTTGCACTTCATGCCTAAAAGTGCCTGTAAGGCTTTGTGTGTATTGTTGTGAGCCTAACCTGCACAAGCTTGAGTGACACCTATTTGCCATTCATGCCTAAAAGTGCCTGTAAGGCGTTGTGTGTATTAACTTTTTGCGATTCTTTAGCCGCTATGTGCAAACTTGAATCGCATTTCTGAGCCTAACACGCGCAATCTTGAGTGACCCCTATTAGCACATCATGCCTAAAAGTGCCTCTAAGTTGTTGTGTGTATTAACCCTTTGCGATTCGTTTTAGCCGCTATGTGCGAACTCGAATCGCATTTCTGAGCCTAACCCGCGCAAGCTTGTTTGACACCTATTTGCACATCATGCCTAAAAGTTCCTGTAAGGCGTTGTGTGTATTAACTTGTTGCGATTCGTTTTAGCCGCTATGTGCAAACTTGAATCGCAGTTGTGAGCCTAACCCGCGCAAGCTTGAGTGACACCTATTTGCACATCATGCCTAAAAGTGCCTGTAAGGCGTTGCGTGTATTAACTTGTTGCGATTCGTTTTAGCCGCTATGTGCAATCTTGAATCGCAGTTCCGAGCCTAACGCGCGCAAGCTTGAGTGACGCCTATTTGCACATCATGCCTAAAAGTACCTGTAAGGCTTTGTGTGTATTGTTGTGAGCCTAACCTGCGCAATCTTGAGTGACACCTATTTGCCATTCATGCCTAAAAGTGCCTGTAAGCCGTTGTGTGTATTAACTTGTTGCGATTCTTTAGCCGCTATGTGCAAACTTGAATCGCATTTCTGAGCCTAACGCCGCAAGCTTGAGACCCCTGTTTGCACATCATGCCTAAAAGTGCCTGTAAGTCGTTGTGTGTATTAAATTGTTGCGATTCTTTTTAGCCGCTATGTGCAAACTTGAATCGCAGTTGTGAGCCTAACCCGCGCAAGATTGAGTGACACCTATTTGCCATTCATGCCTAAAAGTGCCTGTAAGACGTTGTGTGTAATAACTTGTTGCGATTCTTAAGCCGCTATGTGCAAACTTGAATCGCATTTCTGAACCTAACCCGCGCAAGCTTGAGTGACCCCTATTTGCACATCATGCCTAAAAGTGCCTGTAAGGCGTTGTGTGTATTAACTTGTTGCGATTCGTTTTAGCCGCTATGTGTAATCTTGAATCGCAGTTCTGGGCCTAATCCGCGCAAGCTTGAGTGACACCTATTTGCACATCATCCCTAAAAGTGCCTGTAAGGTGTAGGGTGTAGTAACTTGTTTCGATTCTTTAGCCGCTATGTGCAAACTTGAATCGCATTTCTGAGCCTAACGCGCGCAAGCTTGAGTGACGCCTATTTGCACATCATGCCTAAAAGTGCCTGTAAGGCTTTGTGTGTATTGTTGTGAGCCTAACCTGCTCAAGCTTGAGTGACACCTATTTGCCATTCATGAATAAAAGTGCCTGTAAGGCGTTGTGTGTATTAACTTGTTGAGATTCTTTAGCAGCTATGTGCAAACTTGAATCGCATTTCTGAGCCTAACCCGCTCAAGCTTGAGTGACACCTATTTGCACATCATGCCTAAAATTGCCTGTAAGGCGTTGTGTGTATTAACTTGTTGCGATTCTTTAGCCGCTATGTGCAAACTTGAATCGCATTTCTGAGCCTAACACGCGCAATCTTGAGTGACCCCTATTAGCACATCATGCCTAAAAGTGCCTCTAAGTTGTTGTGTGTATTGCGATTCGCGATTCGTTTTAGCCGCTATGTGCAAACTCGAATCGCATTTCAGAGCCTAACCCGCGCAAGCTTGTTTGACACCTATTTGCACATCATGCCTAAAAGTGCCTGTAAGGCGTTGTGTGCATTAACTTGTTGCGATTCGTTTTAGCCGCTATGTGCAAACTTGAATCGCAGTTGTGAGCCTAACCCGCGCAAGCTTGAGTGACACCTATTTGCACATCATGCCTAAAAGTGCCTGTAAGGCTTTTCGTGTATTAACTTGTTGCGATTCGTTTTAGCCGCCGTGTGCAAACTTGAATCGCAGTTCTGAGCCTAACCCGCGCAAGCTTGAGTGACACCTATTTGCACATCATGCCTAAAAGTGCCTGTAAGGCTTTTCGTGTATTAACTTGTTGCGATTCGTTTTAGCCGCCGTGTGCAAACTTGAATCGCAGTTCCGAGCCTAACGCTCGCAAGCTTGAGTGACGCCTATTTGCACATCATGCCTAAAAGTACCTGTAAGGCTTTGTGTGTATTGTTGTGAGCCTAACCTGCGCAAGCTTGAGTGACACCTATTTGCCATTCATGCCTAAAAGTGCCTGTAAGGCGTTGTGTGTATTAACTTGTTGCGATTCTTAAGCCGCTATGTGCAAACTTGAATCGCATTTCTGAGCCTAACCCGCGCAAGCTTGAGTGACCCCTATTTGCACATCATGCCTAAAAGTGCCTGTAAGGCGTTGTGTGTATTACTTGTTGCGATTCGTTTTAGCCGCTATGTGCAATCTTGAATCGCAGTTCTGGGCCTAATCCGGCGCAAGCTTGAGTGACACCTATTTGCACATCATGCCTAAAATTGCCTGTAAGGTTTAGGGTGTATTAACTTGTTGCGATTCTTTAGCCGCTATGTGCAAACTTGAATCGCATTTCTGAGCCTAACGCGCGCAAGCTTGATTGACCCCTATTTGCACATCATGCCTAAAAGTGCCTGTAAGGCGTTGTGTGTATTATCTTGTTGCGATTCGTTTTAGCCGCTATGTGCTATCTTGAATCGCAGTTCTGAGCCTAACCCGCGCAATCTTGAGTGACACCTATTTGCACATCATGCCTAAAAGTGCCTGTAAGGCGTTGCGTGTATTAACTTGTTGCGATTCGTTTTAGTCGCTATGTGCAATCTTGAATCGCAGTTCCGAGCCTAACGTGCGCAAGCTTGAGTGATGCCTATTTGCACATCATGCCTAAAAGTACCTGTAAGGCTTTGTGTGCATTGTTGTGAGCCTAACCTGCGCAAGCTTGAGTGACACCTATTTGCCATTCATGCCTAAAAGTGCCTGTAAGGCATTGTGTGTATTAACTTGTTGCAATTCTTTAGCAGCTATGTGCAAACTTGAATCGCATTTCTGAGCCTAACCCGCGCAAGCTTGAGTGACACCGATTTGCATATCATGCCTAAAAGTGCCTGTAAGGCGTTGTGTGTATTAACTTGTTGCGATTCTTTAGCCGCTATGTGCAAACTTGAATCGCAATTCTGAGCCTAACGCGCGCAAGCTTGAGTGACCCCTATTTGCACATCATGCCTAAAAGTGCCTGTAAGGTGTTGTGTGTTAACTTGTTGCGATTCGTTTTAGCCACTATATGCAAATTTGAATCGCAGTTCTGAGCCTAACCCGCACAAGCTTGTGTGACACCTATTTGCACATCATGCCTAAAAGTGCCTGTAAGGCGTTGTGCGTATTAACTTGTTGCGATTCTTTAGCAGCTATGTGCAAACTTGAATCGCATTTCTGAGCCTAACCCGCGCAACATTGAGTGACACCGATTTGGACATCATGCCTAAAAGTGCCTGTAAGGCTTTGTGTGTATTGTTTTGAGCCTAACCCGCGCAAGCTTGAGTGACACCTATTTGCCATTCATGCCTAAAAGTGCCTGTAAGGTGTTATGTGTATTAACTTGTTGCGACTCTTTAGCCGCTATGTGCAAACTTGAATCGCATTTCTGAGCCTAGCGCGCGCAAGCTTGATTGACCCCTATTTGCACATCACGCCTAAAAGTGCCTGTAAGGCATTGTGTGTATTAACTTGTTGCGATTCGTTTTAGCCGCTATGTGCTATCTTGAATCGCAGTTCTGAGCCTAACCCGCGCAAGCTTGAGTGACACCTATTTGCACATCATGCCTAAAAGTGCCTGTAAGGCGTTGCGTGTATTAACTTGTTACGATTCGTTTTAGCCGCTATGTGCAATCTTGAATCGCAGTTCCGAGCTTAACGCGCGCAAGCTTGAGTGACGCCTATTTGCACTTCATGCCTAAAAGTGCCTGTAAGGCTTTGTGTGTATTGTTGTGAGCCTAACCTGCACAAGCTTGAGTGACACCTATTTGCCATTCATGCCTAAAAGTGCCTGTAAGGCGTTGTGTGTATTAACTTGTTGCGATTATTTAGCAGCTATGTGCAAACTTGAATCGCATTTCTGAGCCTAACGCGCGCAAGCTTGAGTGACCCCTATTTGCACATCATGCCTAAAAGTGCCTGTAAGGTGTTGTGTGTTAACTTGTTGCGATTCGTTTTAGCCGCTATATGCAAATTTGAATCGCATTTCTGAGCCTAACGCGCGCAAGCTTGAGTGACCCCTATTTGCACATCATGCCTAAAAGTGCCTGTAAGGTGTTGTGTGTTAACTTGTTGCGATTCGTTTTAGCCGCTATATGCAAATTTGAATCGCAGTTCTGAGCCTAACCCGCGCAAGCTTGAGTGACACCGATTTGGACATCATGCCTAAAAGTGCCTGTAAGGCTTTGTGTGTATTGTTGTGAGCCTAACCCGCGCAAGCTTGAGTGACACCTATTTGCCATTCATGCCTAAAAGTGCCTGTAAGGTGTTATGTGTATTAACTTGTTGCGACTCTTTAGCCGCTATGTGCAAACTTGAATCGCATTTCTGAGCCTAACACCGCAAGCTTGAGACCCCTATTTGCACATCATGCCTAAAAGTGCCTGTAAGTCGTTATGTGTATTAACTTGTTGCGATTCTTAAGCCGCTATGTGCAAACTTGAATCGCATTTCTGAGCCTAACCAGCGCAAGCTTGAGTGACCCCAATTTGCACATCATGCCTAAAAGTGCCTGTAAGGCGTTGTGTGTATTAACTTGTTGCGATTCATTTTAGCCGCTATGTGCAATCTTGAATCGCAGTTCTGGGCCTAATCCGCGCAAGCTTGAGTGACACCTATTGCACATCATGCCTAAAAGTGCCTGTAAGGTGTAGGGTGTATTAACTTGTTGCGATTCTTTAGCCGCTATGTGCAAACTTGAATCGCATTTCTGAGCCTAACGCGCGCAAGCTTGATTGACCCCTATTTGCACATCATGCCTAAAAGTGTCTGTAAGGCGTTGTGTGTATTAACTTGTTGCGATTCGTTTTAGCCGCTATGTGCAAACTTGAATCGCATTTCTGAGCCTAACGCGCGCAAGCTTGAGTGACGCCTATTTGCACATCATGCCTAAAAGTACCTGTAAGGCTTTGTGTGTATTGTTGTGAGCCTAACCTGCGGAAGCTTGAGTGACACCTATTTGCCATTCATGCCTAAAGGTGCCTGTAAGGCATTGTGTGTATTAACTTGTTGCGATTCTTTAGCAGCTATGTGCAAACTTGAATCGCATTTCTGAGCCTAACCCGCGCAAGCTTGAGTGACACCTATTTGCACATCATGCCTAAAAGTGCCTGTAAGGCGTTGTGTGTATTAACTTGTTGCGATTCTTTAGCCGCTATGTGCAAACTTGAATCGCATTTCTGAGCCTAACGCGCGCAAGCTTGAGTGACCCCTATTTGCACATCATGCCTAAAAGTGCCTGTAAGGTGTTGTGTGTTAACTTGTTGCGATTCGTTTTAGCCGCTATATGCAAATTTGAATCGCATTTCTGAGCCTAACGCGCGCAAGCTTGAGTGACCCCTATTTGCACATCATGCCTAAAAGTGCCTGTAAGGTGTTGTGTGTTAACTTGTTGCGATTCGTTTTAGCCGCTATATGCAAATTTGAATCGCAGTTCTGAGCCTAACCCGCGCAAGCTTGAGTGACACCGATTTGGACATCATGCCTAAAAGTGCCTGTAAGGCTTTGTGTGTATTGTTGTGAGCCTAACCCGCGCAAGCTTGAGTGACACCTATTTGCCATTCATGCCTAAAAGTGCCTGTAAGGTGTTATGTGTATTAACTTGTTGCGACTCTTTAGCCGCTATGTGCAAACTTGAATCGCATTTCTGAGCCTAACACCGCAAGCTTGAGACCCCTATTTGCACATCATGCCTAAAAGTGCCTGTAAGTCGTTATGTGTATTAACTTGTTGCGATTCTTAAGCCGCTATGTGCAAACTTGAATCGCATTTCTGAGCCTAACCAGCGCAAGCTTGAGTGACCCCAATTTGCACATCATGCCTAAAAGTGCCTGTAAGGCGTTGTGTGTATTAACTTGTTGCGATTCATTTTAGCCGCTATGTGCAATCTTGAATCGCAGTTCTGGGCCTAATCCGCGCAAGCTTGAGTGACACCTATTTGCACATCATGCCTAAAAGTGCCTGTAAGGTGTAGGGTGTATTAACTTGTTGCGATTCTTTAGCCGCTATGTGCAAACTTGAATCGCATTTCTGAGCCTAACGCGCGCAAGCTTGATTGACCCCTATTTGCACATCATGCCTAAAAGTGCCTGTAAGGCTTTTTGTGTATTGTTGTGAGCCTAACCTGCGCAAGCTTGAGTGACACCTGTTTGCCATTCATGCCTAAAAGTGCCTGTAAGGCGTTGTGTGTATTAACTTGTTGCGACTCTTTAGCAGCTATGTGCAAACTTGAATCGCATTTCTGAGCCTAACCCGCGCAAGCTTGAGTGATACCTATTTGCACATCATGCCTAAAATTGCCTGTAAGGCGTTGTGTGTATTAACTTGTTGCGATTCTTTAGCCGCTATGTGCAAACTTGAATCGCATTTCTGAGCCTAACACGCGCAATCTTGGGTGACCCCTATTAGCACATCATGCCTAAAAGTGCCTCTAAGTTGTTGTGTGTATTAACCCTTTGCGATTCGTTTTAGCCGCTATGTGCAAACTCGAATCGCATTTCTGAGCCTAACCCGCGCAAGCTTGTTTGACACCTATTTGCACATCATGCCTAAAAGTGCCTGTAAGGCGTTGTGTGTATTAACTTGTTGCGATTCGTTTTAGCCGCTATGTGCAAACTTGAATCGCAGTTGTGAGCCTAACCCGCGCAAGCTTGAGTGACACCTATTTGCACATCATGCCTAAAAGTGCCTGTAAGGCGTTGTGTGTATTAACTTGTTGCGATTCTTAAGCCGCTATGTGCAAACTTGAATCGCATTTCTGAGCCTAACCCGCGCAAGCTTGTGTGACCCCTATTTGCACATCATGCCTAAAAGTGCCTGTAAGGCGTTGTGTGTATTAACTTGTTGCGATTCGTTTTAGCCGCTATGTGCAATCTTGAATCGCAGTTCTGGGCCTAACCCGCGCAAGCTTGAGTGACACCTATTTGCACATCATGCCTAAAAGTGCCTGTAAGGTGTAGGGTGTATTAACTTGTTGCGATTCTTTAGCCGCTATGTGCAAACTTGAATCGCATTTCTGAGCCTAGCGCGCGCAAGCTTGATTGACCCCTATTTGCACATCACGCCTAAAAGTGCCTGTAAGGCATTGTGTGTATTGTGAGCGCAACGCGTGAACTTTCACCTCTTTCATCTGTATAGATCCATCATCATTATCATCATCATCGCTGACTGCTGCTCGGAGCGTCGCGCGCTGTGTGCCAGCTGGCTCTGGAATAGAACAGACGTTTTGTGCAAGTGCTGTCTCACAAGTGGCGGAGGTGCGATTCGTATTCCCCACCTCTCGCTTTAGACCCGCCTACCGTTCTCCCTGGAGCTCCGTTCAGGCCTTCGCTTGCGTCCACGGTCCTGTGCTATGGATGAGGGCAACGGTGCTCGCTCACCCCCGGCGTCTCCTCCTCCTACTGCGGCTGCCCCTGCCTGGACTGTCACCAGCCGCCAGCGCGATCCCCAAATCTTTGCTGGCCTTCGCGGTGAAGATGTCGACGACTGGCTCGACAACTACAACAGGGTCAGTGCATTTAACCGCTGGGATGACGCTCATAAACTGCTAAACGTCGTCTTCTACTTGGCTGACGTCGCCAAAACCTGGTTCCTCAATCACGAGGATGACATCGCTGACTGGCCTACATTCACGGACCAGCTAAAGAAAATTTTCGGCACTCCGGCTGGTCGCTCAGAGCAGGCAAAGAAAAAACTTGAAGCTCGTCTCCAGCAGCCCGGCGAGTCCTATACGTCGTACATCGAGGACGTTCTGGCCCTTTGTCGCCGTGTCGACGCTGCTATGCCTGAATCTGAGCGTGTTCGCCACTTAATTAAGGGCATCAACACTGCTGCTATCAATGCCTTCGTGTTTAAAAACCCGTCGTCCGTATCTGACATCACATCCACATGTCAACGTCTGGACCAGCTACAGTCCTGCCGCCTCGTGCAAGACCCCAGTGATGGTGGCTCCCTCATAGATGGAAATTTGCGGTCCCTAATCCGCACCATGATCCGGGAGGAGCTCTACGGCCTCACCAACCCCTCTGCAGTATCTCCAACTCTTCCGCCAGCAACGGTGAATTTGCGCAGCATCATCAAAGACGAACTGACGAATTTCAACTGCACTGTGGCACCTGCCCCACCTCCCATTGCCTCCCAACCTCCCTCGCCGCCTCCCAACGCCCCCCAACATTCCTTGCCAACCTATGCCGAGATTACTTCACGGCAACCCACTCCGCCTTCCCCGACTTGTTCGGCACCCGTGTGCGGTCACGTCGCGGCAATGGCACCATATCCTACAGTGCATCGTCCTGTTACAGCCTGGCGCCCCTCCCGCCCTGTGTGCTACTATTGTGGGATACGTGGCCACATTGCCCGTGTCTGTCGCCGCCGCCAACAAGACGAGCAACGGGGTTATGCTCCCTTTGAACGTGCCCGCGTGCGCCAGCCTGATGATTCTGCACTGCCCTACTCAGACTTTTACCGGCGTTCTTCCTCTCCTCCGAATTCCACCAATGTTTCACGGCCCTCGCGTCCTTCCCGACGCCGATCCCCTTCGCCTTTTCGCCGCACGTCACCGCTTCGTCCTGCCTCGCAACCCTTCCAACCTATAACGGAAAACTAACCGAAGCAGTTTTTGGAGGGAAAGCTGCTTCGAGTTCGAAATCTACAATTCCTCCTGGGCGACCGTCGAATATGTTAGTAGTGATTGTTGAAGGATTGTACGTTGAGGCCCTCATCGACACCGGCGCCGCTTATTCCGTCATGCATTTCTCTCTGTGTTCTCATCTGCGCAAAGTTATAACGCCATACATCGGTCCGCCACTTCGTGGAGCTAATGGAACTCTTATGAAACCCACCGGCCAATGCACAGCACGTGTCCTCATCGATAACCAGCGGCACCATATCGAATTTATTGTGCTCCCCACGTGCGTTCATCTCATGATATTGGGGTGGGATTTCTTATCGTCGGCGTCCGCCCTCATCTCTTGCCGTGAGCGCCTTATTCATCTTGCGGACCCCGATACATTACCGACTTCTGATTGTTCACCACCACACGTGTTCGCAGCAGTTGATTTCGTTTTGCCCCCAGGACGCGAGCAGCTGATCATCGTGGCATTGGACTACCCTCTCGATGGCGAAGCCTTCGTTATGCCCGCTCCTCGGTGGACCTCCGACGGCCTAGCTCTTGCCTCGTGCCTCACCTCCTTCACCCGCGGTTGCGCGGTCGTTGCGGCCCTTAATACAACTCTCCAGCCGTTCTTACTGCCCAGAGGAGCCACAGTTGGGTTTATTTTTGACTGCGATCCCGTTCCCCTCAACACACTTTCCAGCGCACCACCGCCTCCTGCCAAGCCTCAATTTCCGACATCCTCTGCGCTCGCAGCCGCCATCAGCCCTGACCTTACATCCGAGCAGTCCACAGCTCTGCTAGACGTCCTCCTGCGGCACCGAGAGTCTTTTGATGTGTGCGCCTCAGCGTTGGGGAAGACCTCCGTCACCTCTCATCGCATAGAGACGGACGGCTCTGCTATTGTTCGACGAAGGCCGTATCGCGTTTCAGCAGCAGAACGCAAAATCATTGAGGAGCAAGTTGCTGACATGCTTGCTCGAAATGTCATCCGACCATCCACGAGCTCTTGGTCCTCACCTGTGGTCCTCGTTCGCAAAAAAGATGGCTCAGTCCGCTTCTGCGTGGATTACCGGGCACTTAACAAGATCACGCGCAAGGATGTTTACCCTTTGCCTCGTATTGATGACGCATTAGACTGTCTTCAAGGCGCTGAGTATTTCTCCAGTCTCGATCTCCGCTCGGGATACTGGCAAATTCCTATGCACGATGCAGACAAGGACAAGACTGCCTTTTCTACCCCCGACGGTCTCTACGAATTTAACGTGATGCCTTTCGGACTCTGCAATGCGCCGGCCACCTTTGAGCGCATGATTGATACCGTGCTTCGCGGCATGAAATGGAAAACATGCCTATGTTATCTCGACGACATCATTGTCTTCTCGTCAAACTTCACTCAGCACTTGCAGCGTCTCACTGATGTCCTCACGTCCCTTGCCCAGGCGGGGCTTCAGCTGAATACCAAGAAGTGCCACTTTGCCAGTAAGACCATCAAAGTACTCGGCCATGTCGTCAGTAAGGCAGGAATCCAGCCTGATCCCGAAAAAATTACGGCTGTCGTTAATTTTCCTCGGCCCCAACGTCAGAAAGATCTTCGCAGCTTCCTTGGCTTAGCCTCCTACTTCCGCCGTTTTATTCGGAACTTTGCAACAATTGCTGCCCCGCTACACAAGCTCGTGTCTTCCCAAGTGGTTTACACCTGGTCCACTGAATGTGAAGACGCCTTCAAAGCTCTCAAGCAGGCACTCACTTCCACCCCTGTGCTTCGCCATTTTGACGCTGACGCGCCCACCATACTTCACACAGACGCCAGTGGCCACGGTATTGGCGCGGTTCTCTTGCAACGCAACGCAGTGTCTGAAGAGCAAGTCGTCGCATACGCCAGTCGTACGCTTACTGCAGCTGAGCGTAATTATACTATTACCGAGCAAGAGTGCCTCGCTGTTGTTTGGTCGGTTCAAAAATTTCGACCTTATTTGTATGGCCGCCACTTCACCATTGTCACAGACCATCACGCACTCTGTTGGCTGTCATCGCTGAAGAACTTATCGGGTCGACTGGGTCGCTGGGTACTACGTCTTCAAGAATACACCTTCACCATCACTTATAAATCTGGGCGAAAACACCTCGACGCTGACGCCCTCTCCCGCTGCCCATTGCTACCTACTGACGCGGCCCCACATACGGTCTCCTCTCCCTGCTGCCATCCGAGTCAGCCTTCTTCTGGCCACCTGAATGTTGCACCCATCACTATAGCTCCACTCGACAACAATGCTGATTTCTCGTCCCTGCAGCTGACTGACCCTTACTGCCGCACAATCATCGCTCGCCTCCGTGGAGAATCAGTTGTCCCAAACAGTCGCTTGCGCCGTCAGCTTCGTCGGTTCCGATTTCACCATGGAACACTTTACCGCGACGTTTATCACCCTACGGGTCAACGCTGGGTACCCGTTGCCCCTCGCTCCCTTCGTTTTAAAATTATGGAGGCTTACCACGACGACCCCACTGCTGGACATTTAGGCCACTTTAAAACTTACGACCGTATCAAGAGCCGCTACTTCTGGCCTGGGCTTTCTGCCAGCGTCGCCAAATACATTTCATCATGTCCGTCTTGCCAGCATCGCAAGCGTTCAACATCCCCTCCTGCTGGCCTACTGCAACCTCTACCTTGCCCATCTGTGCCTTTTGACACGGTCGCCATTGACTTATTTGGTCCTCTCCCTTTGACGTCAGACGGCAACCGTTTTGTTGTCACTGCCATCGACCATCTAACGCGGTACGCTGAAACCGCACCTCTTCGCTCCGGTGCCGCCTCTGAAGTCGCCGATTTTTTCCTGCGTGCGATAGTTTTGCGTCATGGTGCTCCTCGTATTCTCATTAGCGACCGTGGAAAGACATTTCTTTCTCAAGTCCTTGAGGAAGTACTGCGCGCAGCCAACACCGTCCATAAGACTTCTTCTAGCTACCACCCTCAGACCAACGGACTCATCGAGCGGTTTCATCGCACTTTGTCCGACATGATATCCATGTATATCGCTCCTGATCACCGGAACTGGGACAACGTTTTACCTTTCGTCACCTACGCCTACAATTCCGCTGTTCAGCGCACTACTGGTTATAGCCCTTTCTTTTTAGTTTATGGCCGTCAACCATCGACAGTACTGGACACTACTTTCTTCTCTGCTCCCTCTACGTCTGAATCTCTGGGCGAAGAGTTTGCCACTCGTATGGCCCAGTGTCGCCAACTTGCCCGTTTGAACACTGAAGATGCTCAACAGGAACGCAAAGCCCTGTATGATCAACGCCATCGAACTCCCTGCTTTTACCCCGGTGATGAAGTTCTCCTGTGGACACCAATCCGCATTCCTGGTCTATGTGAGAAGTTTCTCCATCGTTACATTGGCCCTTATACAGTACTCCAACAAACGTCTCCGGTGAACTATCGCGTTATTCCCTCGCACACCGTCGCAGATCGACGTCGTCGCTCCGAAGAGATCGTCCACGCCTCGCGCATGAAGCCCTATGCCCGTCGTCCCTCATCCCTGTAATCAGCGACCAGGGTGGCCGCTCTTTTGTCGGGGGGATTTGTGTGAGCGCAACGCGTGAACTTTCACCTCTTTCATCTGTATAGATCCATCATCATTATCATCATCATCGCTGACTGCTGCTCGGAGCGTCGCGCGCTGTGTGCCAGCTGGCTCTGGAATAGAACAGACGTTTTGTGCAAGTGCTGTCTCACAGTATTAACTTGTTGCGATTCGTTTTAGCCGCTATGTGCTATCTTGAATCGCAGTTCTGAGCCTAACCCGCGCAAGCTTGAGTGACACCTATTTGCACATCATGCCTAAAAGTGCCTGTAAGGCGTTGCGTGTATTAACTTGTTACGATTCGTTTTAGCCGCTATGTGCAATCTTGAATCGCAGTTCCGAGCTTAACGCGCGCAAGCTTGAGTGACGCCTATTTGCACTTCATGCCTAAAAGTGCCTGTAAGGCTTTGTGTGTATTGTTGTGAGCCTAACCTGCACAAGCTTGAGTGACACCTATTTGCCATTCATGCCTAAAAGTGCCTGTAAGGCGTTGTGTGTATTAACTTGTTGCGATTATTTAGCAGCTATGTGCAAACTTGAATCGCATTTCTGAGCCTAACCCGCTCAAGCTTGAGTGACACCTATTTGCACATCATGCCTAAAATTGCCTGTAAGGCGTTGTGTGTATTAACTTGTTGCGATTCTTTAGCCGCTATGTGCAAACTTGAATCGCATTTCTGAGCCTAACACGCGCAATCTTGAGTGACCCCTATTAGCACATCATGCCTAAAAGTGCCTCTAAGTTGTTGTGTGTATTGCGATTCGCGATTCGTTTTAGCCGCTATGTGCAAACTCGAATCGCATTTCAGAGCCTAACCCGCGCAAGCTTGTTTGACACCTATTTGCACATCATGCCTAAAAGTGCCTGTAAGGCGTTGTGTGCATTAACTTGTTGCGATTCGTTTTAGCCGTTATGTGCAAACTTGAATCGCAGTTGTGAGCCTAACCCGCGCAAGCTTGAGTGACACCTATTTGCACATCATGCCTAAAAGTGCCTGTAAGGCTTTTCGTGTATTAACTTGTTGCGATTCGTTTTAGCCGCCGTGTGCAAACTTGAATCGCAGTTCTGAGCCTAACCCGCGCAAGCTTGAGTGATACCTATTTGCACATCATGCCTAAAAGTGCCTGTAAGGCTTTTCGTGTATTAACTTGTTGCGATTCGTTTTAGCCGCCGTGTGCAAACTTGAATCGCAGTTCCGAGCCTAACGCTCGCAAGCTTGAGTGACGCCTATTTGCACATCATGCCTAAAAGTACCTGTAAGGCTTTGTGTGTATTGTTGTGAGCCTAACCTGCGCAAGCTTGAGTGACACCTATTTGCCATTCATGCCTAAAAGTGCCTGTAAGGCGTTGTGTGTATTAACTTGTTGCGATTCTTAAGCCGCTATGTGCAAACTTGAATCGCATTTCTGAGCCTAACCCGCGCAAGCTTGAGTGACCCCTATTTGCACATCATGCCTAAAAGTGCCTGTAAGGCGTTGTGTGTATTACTTGTTGCGATTCGTTTTAGCCGCTATGTGCAATCTTGAATCGCAGTTCTGGGCCTAATCCGGCGCAAGCTTGAGTGACACCTATTTGCACATCATGCCTAAAATTGCCTGTAAGGTTTAGGGTGTATTAACTTGTTGCGATTCTTTAGCCGCTATGTGCAAACTTGAATCGCATTTCTGAGCCTAACGCGCGCAAGCTTGATTGACCCCTATTTGCACATCATGCCTAAAAGTGCCTGTAAGGCGTTGTGTGTATTATCTTGTTGCGATTCGTTTTAGCCGCTATGTGCTATCTTGAATCGCAGTTCTGAGCCTAACCCGCGCAATCTTGAGTGACACCTATTTGCACATCATGCCTAAAAGTGCCTGTAAGGCGTTGCGTGTATTAACTTGTTGCGATTCGTTTTAGTCGCTATGTGCAATCTTGAATCGCAGTTCCGAGCCTAACGTGCGCAAGCTTGAGTGATGCCTATTTGCACATCATGCCTAAAAGTACCTGTAAGGCTTTGTGTGCATTGTTGTGAGCCTAACCTGCGCAAGCTTGAGTGACACCTATTTGCCATTCATGCCTAAAAGTGCCTGTAAGGCATTGTGTGTATTAACTTGTTGCAATTCTTTAGCAGCTATGTGCAAACTTGAATCGCATTTCTGAGCCTAACCCGCGCAAGCTTGAGTGACACCTATTTGCATATCATGCCTAAAAGTGCCTGTAAGGCGTTGTGTGTATTAACTTGTTGCGATTCTTTAGCCGCTATGTGCAAACTTGAATCGCAATTCTGAGCCTAACGCGCGCAAGCTTGAGTGACCCCTATTTGCACATCATGCCTAAAAGTGCCTGTAAGGTGTTGTGTGTTAACTTGTTGCGATTCGTTTTAGCCACTATATGCAAATTTGAATCGCAGTTCTGAGCCTAACCCGCACAAGCTTGTGTGACACCTATTTGCACATCATGCCTAAAAGTGCCTGTAAGGCGTTGTGCGTATTAACTTGTTGCGATTCTTTAGCAGCTATGTGCAAACTTGAATCGCATTTCTGAGCCTAACCCGCGCAACATTGAGTGACACCGATTTGGACATCATGCCTAAAAGTGCCTGTAAGGCTTTGTGTGTATTGTTGTGAGCCTAACCCGCGCAAGCTTGAGTGACACCTATTTGCCATTCATGCCTAAAAGTGCCTGTAAGGTGTTATGTGTATTAACTTGTTGCGACTCTTTAGCCGCTATGTGCAAACTTGAATCGCATTTCTGAGCCTAACACCGCAAGCTTGAGACCCCTATTTGCACATCATGCCTAAAAGTGCCTGTAAGTCGTTATGTGTATTAACTTGTTGCGATTCTTAAGCCGCTATGTGCAAACTTGAATCGCATTTCTGAGCCTAACCAGCGCAAGCTTGAGTGACCCCAATTTGCACATCATGCCTAAAAGTGCCTGTAAGGCGTTGTGTGTATTAACTTGTTGCGATTCATTTTAGCCGCTATGTGCAAACTTGAATCGCAGTTCTGGGCCTAATCCGCGCAAGCTTGAGTGACACCTATTTGCACATCATGCCTAAAAGTGCCTGTAAGGTGTAGGGTGTATTAACTTGTTGCGATTCTTTAGCCGCTATGTGCAAACTTGAATCGCATTTCTGAGCCTAACGCGCGCAAGCTTGATTGACCCCTATTTGCACATCATGCCTAAAAGTGCCTGTAAGGCCTTGTGTGTATTAACTTGTTGCGATTCGTTTTAGCCGCTATGTGCTATCTTGAATCGCAGTTCTGAGCCTAACCCGCGCAAGCTTGAGTGACGCCTATTTGCACATCATGCCTAAAAGTGCCTGTAAGGCTTTGTGTGTATTGTTGTGAGCCTAACCTGCGCAAGCTTGAGTGACACCTATTTGCCATTCATGCCTAAAAGTGCCTGTAAGGCGTTGTGTGTATTAACTTGTTGCGACTCTTTAGCAGCTATGTGCAAACTTGAATCGCATTTCTGAGCCTAACCCGCGCAAGCTTGAGTGATACCTATTTGCACATCATGCCTAAAATTGCCTGTAAGGCGTTGTGTGTATTAACTTGTTGCGATTCTTTAGCCGCTATGTGCAAACTTGAATCGCATTTCTGAGCCTAACACGCGCAATCTTGAGTGACCCCTATTAGCACATCATGCCTAAAAGTGCCTCTAAGTTGTTGTGTGTATTAACCCTTTGCGATTCGTTTTAGCCGCTATGTGCGAACTCGAATCGCATTTCTGAGCCTAACCCGCGCAAGCTTGTTTGACACCTATTTGCACATCATGCCTAAAAGTTCCTGTAAGGCGTTGTGTGTATTAACTTGTTGCGATTCGTTTTAGCCGCTATGTGCAAACTTGAATCGCAGTTGTGAGCCTAACCCGCGCAAGCTTGAGTGACACCTATTTGCACATCATGCCTAAAAGTGCCTGTAAGGCGTTGCGTGTATTAACTTGTTGCGATTCGTTTTAGCCGCTATGTGCAATCTTGAATCGCAGTTCCGAGCCTAACGCGCGCAAGCTTGAGTGACGCCTATTTGCACATCATGCCTAAAAGTACCTGTAAGGCTTTGTGTGTATTGTTGTGAGCCTAACCTGCGCAAGCTTGAGTGACACCTATTTGCCATTCATGCCTAAAAGTGCCTGTAAGGCGTTGTGTGTATTAACTTGTTGCGACTCTTTAGCAGCTATGTGCAAACTTGAATCGCATTTCTGAGCCTAACCCGCGCAAGCTTGAGTGATACCTATTTGCACATCATGCCTAAACGTGCCTGTAAGGCGTTGTGTGTATTAACTTTTTGCGATTCTTTAGCCGCTATGTGCAAACTTGAATCGCATTTCTGAGCCTAACACGCGCAATCTTGAGTGACCCCTATTAGCACATCATGCCTAAAAGTGCCTCTAAGTTGTTGTGTGTATTAACCCTTTGCGATTCGTTTTAGCCGCTATGTGCGAACTCGAATCGCATTTCTGAGCCTAACCCGCGCAAGCTTGTTTGACACCTATTTGCACATCATGCCTAAAAGTTCCTGTAAGGCGTTGTGTGTATTAACTTGTTGCGATTCGTTTTAGCCGCTATGTGCAAACTTGAATCGCAGTTGTGAGCCTAACCCGCGCAAGCTTGAGTGACACCTATTTGCACATCATGCCTAAAAGTGCCTGTAAGGCGTTGCGTGTATTAACTTGTTGCGATTCGTTTTAGCCGCTATGTGCAATCTTGAATCGCAGTTCCGAGCCTAACGCGCGCAAGCTTGAGTGACGCCTATTTGCACATCATGCCTAAAAGTACCTGTAAGGCTTTGTGTGTATTGTTGTGAGCCTAACCTGCGCAATCTTGAGTGACACCTATTTGCCATTCATGCCTAAAAGTGCCTGTAAGCCGTTGTGTGTATTAACTTGTTGCGATTCTTTAGCCGCTATGTGCAAACTTGAATCGCATTTCTGAGCCTAACGCCGCAAGCTTGAGACCCCTGTTTGCACATCATGCCTAAAAGTGCCTGTAAGTCGTTGTGTGTATTAAATTGTTGCGATTCTTTTTAGCCGCTATGTGCAAACTTGAATCGCAGTTGTGAGCCTAACCCGCGCAAGATTGAGTGACACCTATTTGCCATTCATGCCTAAAAGTGCCTGTAAGACGTTGTGTGTAATAACTTGTTGCGATTCTTAAGCCGCTATGTGCAAACTTGAATCGCATTTCTGAGCCTAACGCGCGCAAGCTTGAGTGACGCCTATTTGCACATCATGCCTAAAAGTGCCTGTAAGGCTTTGTGTGTATTGTTGTGAGCCTAACCTGCTCAAGCTTGAGTGACACCTATTTGCCATTCATGAATAAAAGTGCCTGTAAGGCGTTGTGTGTATTAACTTGTTGAGATTCTTTAGCAGCTATGTGCAAACTTGAATCGCATTTCTGAGCCTAACCCGCTCAAGCTTGAGTGACACCTATTTGCACATCATGCCTAAAATTGCCTGTAAGGCGTTGTGTGTATTAACTTGTTGCGATTCTTTAGCCGCTATGTGCAAACTTGAATCGCATTTCTGAGCCTAACACGCGCAATCTTGAGTGACCCCTATTAGCACATCATGCCTAAAAGTGCCTCTAAGTTGTTGTGTGTATTGCGATTCGCGATTCGTTTTAGCCGCTATGTGCAAACTCGAATCGCATTTCAGAGCCTAACCCGCGCAAGCTTGTTTGACACCTATTTGCACATCATGCCTAAAAGTGCCTGTAAGGCGTTGTGTGCATTAACTTGTTGCGATTCGTTTTAGCCGCTATGTGCAAACTTGAATCGCAGTTGTGAGCCTAACCCGCGCAAGCTTGAGTGACACCTATTTGCACATCATGCCTAAAAGTGCCTGTAAGGCTTTTCGTGTATTAACTTGTTGCGATTCGTTTTAGCCGCCGTGTGCAAACTTGAATCGCAGTTCTGAGCCTAACCCGCGCAAGCTTGAGTGATACCTATTTGCACATCATGCCTAAAAGTGCCTGTAAGGCTTTTCGTGTATTAACTTGTTGCGATTCGTTTTAGCCGCCGTGTGCAAACTTGAATCGCAGTTCCGAGCCTAACGCTCGCAAGCTTGAGTGACGCCTATTTGCACATCATGCCTAAAAGTACCTGTAAGGCTTTGTGTGTATTGTTGTGAGCCTAACCTGCGCAAGCTTGAGTGACACCTATTTGCCATTCATGCCTAAAAGTGCCTGTAAGGCGTTGTGTGTATTAACTTGTTGCGATTCTTAAGCCGCTATGTGCAAACTTGAATCGCATTTCTGAGCCTAACCCGCGCAAGCTTGAGTGACCCCTATTTGCACATCATGCCTAAAAGTGCCTGTAAGGCGTTGTGTGTATTACTTGTTGCGATTCGTTTTAGCCGCTATGTGCAATCTTGAATCGCAGTTCTGGGCCTAATCCGGCGCAAGCTTGAGTGACACCTATTTGCACATCATGCCTAAAATTGCCTGTAAGGTTTAGGGTGTATTAACTTGTTGCGATTCTTTAGCCGCTATGTGCAAACTTGAATCGCATTTCTGAGCCTAACGCGCGCAAGCTTGATTGACCCCTATTTGCACATCATGCCTAAAAGTGCCTGTAAGGCGTTGTGTGTATTATCTTGTTGCGATTCGTTTTAGCCGCTATGTGCTATCTTGAATCGCAGTTCTGAGCCTAACCCGCGCAATCTTGAGTGACACCTATTTGCACATCATGCCTAAAAGTGCCTGTAAGGCGTTGCGTGTATTAACTTGTTGCGATTCGTTTTAGTCGCTATGTGCAATCTTGAATCGCAGTTCCGAGCCTAACGTGCGCAAGCTTGAGTGATGCCTATTTGCACATCATGCCTAAAAGTACCTGTAAGGCTTTGTGTGCATTGTTGTGAGCCTAACCTGCGCAAGCTTGAGTGACACCTATTTGCCATTCATGCCTAAAAGTGCCTGTAAGGCATTGTGTGTATTAACTTGTTGCAATTCTTTAGCAGCTATGTGCAAACTTGAATCGCATTTCTGAGCCTAACCCGCGCAAGCTTGAGTGACACCTATTTGCATATCATGCCTAAAAGTGCCTGTAAGGCGTTGTGTGTATTAACTTGTTGCGATTCTTTAGCCGCTATGTGCAAACTTGAATCGCAATTCTGAGCCTAACGCGCGCAAGCTTGAGTGACCCCTATTTGCACATCATGCCTAAAAGTGCCTGTAAGGTGTTGTGTGTTAACTTGTTGCGATTCGTTTTAGCCACTATATGCAAATTTGAATCGCAGTTCTGAGCCTAACCCGCACAAGCTTGTGTGACACCTATTTGCACATCATGCCTAAAAGTGCCTGTAAGGCGTTGTGCGTATTAACTTGTTGCGATTCTTTAGCAGCTATGTGCAAACTTGAATCGCATTTCTGAGCCTAACCCGCGCAACATTGAGTGACACCGATTTGGACATCATGCCTAAAAGTGCCTGTAAGGCTTTGTGTGTATTGTTGTGAGCCTAACCCGCGCAAGCTTGAGTGACACCTATTTGCCATTCATGCCTAAAAGTGCCTGTAAGGTGTTATGTGTATTAACTTGTTGCGACTCTTTAGCCGCTATGTGCAAACTTGAATCGCATTTCTGAGCCTAACACCGCAAGCTTGAGACCCCTATTTGCACATCATGCCTAAAAGTGCCTGTAAGTCGTTATGTGTATTAACTTGTTGCGATTCTTAAGCCGCTATGTGCAAACTTGAATCGCATTTCTGAGCCTAACGCGCGCAAGCTTGATTGACCCCTATTTGCACATCATGCCTAAAAGTGCCTGTAAGGCCTTGTGTGTATTAACTTGTTGCGATTCGTTTTAGCCGCTATGTGCTATCTTGAATCGCAGTTCTGAGCCTAACCCGCGCAAGCCTGAGTGACGCCTATTTGCACATCATGCCTAAAAGTGCCTGTAAGGCTTTGTGTGTATTGTTGTGAGCCTAACCTGCGCAAGCTTGAGTGACACCTATTTGCCATTCATGCCTAAAAGTGCCTGTAAGGCGTTGTGTGTATTAACTTGTTGCGACTCTTTAGCAGCTATGTGCAAACTTGAATCGCATTTCTGAGCCTAACCCGCGCAAGCTTGAGTGATACCTATTTGCACATCATGCCTAAAATTGCCTGTAAGGCGTTGTGTGTATTAACTTGTTGCGATTCTTTAGCCGCTATGTGCAAACTTGAATCGCATTTCTGAGCCTAACACGCGCAATCTTGAGTGACCCCTATTAGCACATCATGCCTAAAAGTGCCTCTAAGTTGTTGTGTGTATTAACCCTTTGCGATTCGTTTTAGCCGCTATGTGCGAACTCGAATCGCATTTCTGAGCCTAACCCGCGCAAGCTTGTTTGACACCTATTTGCACATCATGCCTAAAAGTTCCTGTAAGGCGTTGTGTGTATTAACTTGTTGCGATTCGTTTTAGCCGCTATGTGCAAACTTGAATCGCAGTTGTGAGCCTAACCCGCGCAAGCTTGAGTGACACCTATTTGCACATCATGCCTAAAAGTGCCTGTAAGGCGTTGCGTGTATTAACTTGTTGCGATTCGTTTTAGCCGCTATGTGCAATCTTGAATCGCAGTTCCGAGCCTAACGCGCGCAAGCTTGAGTGACGCCTATTTGCACATCATGCCTAAAAGTACCTGTAAGGCTTTGTGTGTATTGTTGTGAGCCTAACCTGCGCAAGCTTGAGTGACACCTATTTGCCATTCATGCCTAAAAGTGCCTGTAAGGCGTTGTGTGTATTAACTTTTTGCGATTCTTTAGCCGCTATGTGCAAACTTGAATCGCATTTCTGAGCCTAACACGCGCAATCTTGAGTGACCCCTATTAGCACATCATGCCTAAAAGTGCCTCTAAGTTGTTGTGTGTATTAACCCTTTGCGATTCGTTTTAGCCGCTATGTGCGAACTCGAATCGCATTTCTGAGCCTAACCCGCGCAAGCTTGTTTGACACCTATTTGCACATCATGCCTAAAAGTTCCTGTAAGGCGTTGTGTGTATTAACTTGTTGCGATTCGTTTTAGCCGCTATGTGCAAACTTGAATCGCAGTTGTGAGCCTAACCCGCGCAAGCTTGAGTGACACCTATTTGCACATCATGCCTAAAAGTGCCTGTAAGGCGTTGCGTGTATTAACTTGTTGCGATTCGTTTTAGCCGCTATGTGCAATCTTGAATCGCAGTTCCGAGCCTAACGCGCGCAAGCTTGAGTGACGCCTATTTGCACATCATGCCTAAAAGTACCTGTAAGGCTTTGTGTGTATTGTTGTGAGCCTAACCTGCGCAATCTTGAGTGACACCTATTTGCCATTCATGCCTAAAAGTGCCTGTAAGCCGTTGTGTGTATTAACTTGTTGCGATTCTTTAGCCGCTATGTGCAAACTTGAATCGCATTTCTGAGCCTAACGCCGCAAGCTTGAGACCCCTGTTTGCACATCATGCCTAAAAGTGCCTGTAAGTCGTTGTGTGTATTAAATTGTTGCGATTCTTTTTAGCCGCTATGTGCAAACTTGAATCGCAGTTGTGAGCCTAACCCGCGCAAGATTGAGTGACACCTATTTGCCATTCATGCCTAAAAGTGCCTGTAAGACGTTGTGTGTAATAACTTGTTGCGATTCTTAAGCCGCTATGTGCAAACTTGAATCGCATTTCTGAACCTAACCCGCGCAAGCTTGAGTGACCCCTATTTGCACATCATGCCTAAAAGTGCCTGTAAGGCGTTGTGTGTATTAACTTGTTGCGATTCGTTTTAGCCGCTATGTGTAATCTTGAATCGCAGTTCTGGGCCTAATCCGCGCAAGCTTGAGTGACACCTATTTGCACATCATCCCTAAAAGTGCCTGTAAGGTGTAGGGTGTAGTAACTTGTTTCGATTCTTTAGCCGCTATGTGCAAACTTGAATCGCATTTCTGAGCCTAACGCGCGCAAGCTTGAGTGACGCCTATTTGCACATCATGCCTAAAAGTGCCTGTAAGGCTTTGTGTGTATTGTTGTGAGCCTAACCTGCTCAAGCTTGAGTGACACCTATTTGCCATTCATGAATAAAAGTGCCTGTAAGGCGTTGTGTGTATTAACTTGTTGAGATTCTTTAGCAGCTATGTGCAAACTTGAATCGCATTTCTGAGCCTAACCCGCTCAAGCTTGAGTGACACCTATTTGCACATCATGCCTAAAATTGCCTGTAAGGCGTTGTGTGTATTAACTTGTTGCGATTCTTTAGCCGCTATGTGCAAACTTGAATCGCATTTCTGAGCCTAACACGCGCAATCTTGAGTGACCCCTATTAGCACATCATGCCTAAAAGTGCCTCTAAGTTGTTGTGTGTATTGCGATTCGCGATTCGTTTTAGCCGCTATGTGCAAACTCGAATCGCATTTCAGAGCCTAACCCGCGCAAGCTTGTTTGACACCTATTTGCACATCATGCCTAAAAGTGCCTGTAAGGCGTTGTGTGCATTAACTTGTTGCGATTCGTTTTAGCCGCTATGTGCAAACTTGAATCGCAGTTGTGAGCCTAACCCGCGCAAGCTTGAGTGACACCTATTTGCACATCATGCCTAAAAGTGCCTGTAAGGCTTTTCGTGTATTAACTTGTTGCGATTCGTTTTAGCCGCCGTGTGCAAACTTGAATCGCAGTTCTGAGCCTAACCCGCGCAAGCTTGAGTGATACCTATTTGCACATCATGCCTAAAAGTGCCTGTAAGGCTTTTCGTGTATTAACTTGTTGCGATTCGTTTTAGCCGCCGTGTGCAAACTTGAATCGCAGTTCCGAGCCTAACGCTCGCAAGCTTGAGTGACGCCTATTTGCACATCATGCCTAAAAGTACCTGTAAGGCTTTGTGTGTATTGTTGTGAGCCTAACCTGCGCAAGCTTGAGTGACACCTATTTGCCATTCATGCCTAAAAGTGCCTGTAAGGCGTTGTGTGTATTAACTTGTTGCGATTCTTAAGCCGCTATGTGCAAACTTGAATCGCATTTCTGAGCCTAACCCGCGCAAGCTTGAGTGACCCCTATTTGCACATCATGCCTAAAAGTGCCTGTAAGGCGTTGTGTGTATTACTTGTTGCGATTCGTTTTAGCCGCTATGTGCAATCTTGAATCGCAGTTCTGGGCCTAATCCGGCGCAAGCTTGAGTGACACCTATTTGCACATCATGCCTAAAATTGCCTGTAAGGTTTAGGGTGTATTAACTTGTTGCGATTCTTTAGCCGCTATGTGCAAACTTGAATCGCATTTCTGAGCCTAACGCGCGCAAGCTTGATTGACCCCTATTTGCACATCATGCCTAAAAGTGCCTGTAAGGCGTTGTGTGTATTATCTTGTTGCGATTCGTTTTAGCCGCTATGTGCTATCTTGAATCGCAGTTCTGAGCCTAACCCGCGCAATCTTGAGTGACACCTATTTGCACATCATGCCTAAAAGTGCCTGTAAGGCGTTGCGTGTATTAACTTGTTGCGATTCGTTTTAGTCGCTATGTGCAATCTTGAATCGCAGTTCCGAGCCTAACGTGCGCAAGCTTGAGTGATGCCTATTTGCACATCATGCCTAAAAGTACCTGTAAGGCTTTGTGTGCATTGTTGTGAGCCTAACCTGCGCAAGCTTGAGTGACACCTATTTGCCATTCATGCCTAAAAGTGCCTGTAAGGCATTGTGTGTATTAACTTGTTGCAATTCTTTAGCAGCTATGTGCAAACTTGAATCGCATTTCTGAGCCTAACCCGCGCAAGCTTGAGTGACACCTATTTGCATATCATGCCTAAAAGTGCCTGTAAGGCGTTGTGTGTATTAACTTGTTGCGATTCTTTAGCCGCTATGTGCAAACTTGAATCGCAATTCTGAGCCTAACGCGCGCAAGCTTGAGTGACCCCTATTTGCACATCATGCCTAAAAGTGCCTGAAAGGTGTTGTGTGTTAACTTGTTGCGATTCGTTTTAGCCACTATATGCAAATTTGAATCGCAGTTCTGAGCCTAACCCGCACAAGCTTGTGTGATACCTATTTGCACATCATGCCTAAAAGTGCCTGTAAGGCGTTGTGCGTATTAACTTGTTGCGATTCTTTAGCAGCTATGTGCAAACTTGAATCGCATTTCTGAGCCTAACCCGCGCAACATTGAGTGACACCGATTTGGACATCATGCCTAAAAGTGCCTGTAAGGCTTTGTGTGTATTGTTGTGAGCCTAACCCGCGCAAGCTTGAGTGACACCTATTTGCCATTCATGCCTAAAAGTGCCTGTAAGGTGTTATGTGTATTAACTTGTTGCGACTCTTTAGCCGCTATGTGCAAACTTGAATCGCATTTCTGAGCCTAACACCGCAAGCTTGAGACCCCTATTTGCACATCATGCCTAAAAGTGCCTGTAAGTCGTTATGTGTATTAACTTGTTGCGATTCTTAAGCCGCTATGTGCAAACTTGAATCGCATTTCTGAGCCTAACCAGCGCAAGCTTGAGTGACCCCAATTTGCACATCATGCCTAAAAGTGCCTGTAAGGCGTTGTGTGTATTAACTTGTTGCGATTCATTTTAGCCGCTATGTGCAAACTTGAATCGCAGTTCTGGGCCTAATCCGCGCAAGCTTGAGTGACACCTATTTGCACATCATGCCTAAAAGTGCCTGTAAGGTGTAGGGTGTATTAACTTGTTGCGATTCTTTAGCCGCTATGTGCAAACTTGAATCGCATTTCTGAGCCTAACGCGCGCAAGCTTGATTGACCCCTATTTGCACATCATGCCTAAAAGTGCCTGTAAGGCCTTGTGTGTATTAACTTGTTGCGATTCGTTTTAGCCGCTATGTGCTATCTTGAATCGCAGTTCTGAGCCTAACCCGCGCAAGCTTGAGTGACGCCTATTTGCACATCATGCCTAAAAGTGCCTGTAAGGCTTTGTGTGTATTGTTGTGAGCCTAACCTGCGCAAGCTTGAGTGACACCTATTTGCCATTCATGCCTAAAAGTGCCTGTAAGGCGTTGTGTGTATTAACTTGTTGCGACTCTTTAGCAGCTATGTGCAAACTTGAATCGCATTTCTGAGCCTAACCCGCGCAAGCTTGAGTGATACCTATTTGCACATCATGCCTAAAATTGCCTGTAAGGCGTTGTGTGTATTAACTTGTTGCGATTCTTTAGCCGCTATGTGCAAACTTGAATCGCATTTCTGAGCCTAACACGCGCAATCTTGAGTGACCCCTATTAGCACATCATGCCTAAAAGTGCCTCTAAGTTGTTGTGTGTATTAACCCTTTGCGATTCGTTTTAGCCGCTATGTGCGAACTCGAATCGCATTTCTGAGCCTAACCCGCGCAAGCTTGTTTGACACCTATTTGCACATCATGCCTAAAAGTTCCTGTAAGGCGTTGTGTGTATTAACTTGTTGCGATTCGTTTTAGCCGCTATGTGCAAACTTGAATCGCAGTTGTGAGCCTAACCCGCGCAAGCTTGAGTGACACCTATTTGCACATCATGCCTAAAAGTGCCTGTAAGGCGTTGCGTGTATTAACTTGTTGCGATTCGTTTTAGCCGCTCTGTGCAATCTTGAATCGCAGTTCCGAGCCTAACGCGCGCAAGCTTGAGTGACGCCTATTTGCACATCATGCCTAAAAGTACCTGTAAGGCTTTGTGTGTATTGTTGTGAGCCTAACCTGCGCAAGCTTGAGTGACACCTATTTGCCATTCATGCCTAAAAGTGCCTGTAAGGCGTTGTGTGTATTAACTTGTTGCGACTCTTTAGCAGCTATGTGCAAACTTGAATCGCATTTCTGAGCCTAACCCGCGCAAGCTTGAGTGATACCTATTTGCACATCATGCCTAAACGTGCCTGTAAGGCGTTGTGTGTATTAACTTTTTGCGATTCTTTAGCCGCTATGTGCAAACTTGAATCGCATTTCTGAGCCTAACACGCGCAATCTTGAGTGACCCCTATTAGCACATCATGCCTAAAAGTGCCTCTAAGTTGTTGTGTGTATTAACCCTTTGCGATTCGTTTTAGCCGCTATGTGCGAACTCGAATCGCATTTCTGAGCCTAACCCGCGCAAGCTTGTTTGACACCTATTTGCACATCATGCCTAAAAGTTCCTGTAAGGCGTTGTGTGTATTAACTTGTTGCGATTCGTTTTAGCCGCTATGTGCAAACTTGAATCGCAGTTGTGAGCCTAACCCGCGCAAGCTTGAGTGACACCTATTTGCACATCATGCCTAAAAGTGCCTGTAAGGCGTTGCGTGTATTAACTTGTTGCGATTCGTTTTAGCCGCTATGTGCAATCTTGAATCGCAGTTCCGAGCCTAACGCGCGCAAGCTTGAGTGACGCCTATTTGCACATCATGCCTAAAAGTACCTGTAAGGCTTTGTGTGTATTGTTGTGAGCCTAACCTGCGCAATCTTGAGTGACACCTATTTGCCATTCATGCCTAAAAGTGCCTGTAAGCCGTTGTGTGTATTAACTTGTTGCGATTCTTTAGCCGCTATGTGCAAACTTGAATCGCATTTCTGAGCCTAACGCCGCAAGCTTGAGACCCCTGTTTGCACATCATGCCTAAAAGTGCCTGTAAGTCGTTGTGTGTATTAAATTGTTGCGATTCTTTTTAGCCGCTATGTGCAAACTTGAATCGCAGTTGTGAGCCTAACCCGCGCAAGATTGAGTGACACCTATTTGCCATTCATGCCTAAAAGTGCCTGTAAGACGTTGTGTGTAATAACTTGTTGCGATTCTTAAGCCGCTATGTGCAAACTTGAATCGCATTTCTGAACCTAACCCGCGCAAGCTTGAGTGACCCCTATTTGCACATCATGCCTAAAAGTGCCTGTAAGGCGTTGTGTGTATTAACTTGTTGCGATTCGTTTTAGCCGCTATGTGTAATCTTGAATCGCAGTTCTGGGCCTAATCCGCGCAAGCTTGAGTGACACCTATTTGCACATCATCCCTAAAAGTGCCTGTAAGGTGTAGGGTGTAGTAACTTGTTTCGATTCTTTAGCCGCTATGTGCAAACTTGAATCGCATTTCTGAGCCTAACGCGCGCAAGCTTGAGTGACGCCTATTTGCACATCATGCCTAAAAGTGCCTGTAAGGCTTTGTGTGTATTGTTGTGAGCCTAACCTGCTCAAGCTTGAGTGACACCTATTTGCCATTCATGAATAAAAGTGCCTGTAAGGCGTTGTGTGTATTAACTTGTTGAGATTCTTTAGCAGCTATGTGCAAACTTGAATCGCATTTCTGAGCCTAACCCGCTCAAGCTTGAGTGACACCTATTTGCACATCATGCCTAAAATTGCCTGTAAGGCGTTGTGTGTATTAACTTGTTGCGATTCTTTAGCCGCTATGTGCAAACTTGAATCGCATTTCTGAGCCTAACACGCGCAATCTTGAGTGACCCCTATTAGCACATCATGCCTAAAAGTGCCTCTAAGTTGTTGTGTGTATTGCGATTCGCGATTCGTTTTAGCCGCTATGTGCAAACTCGAATCGCATTTCAGAGCCTAACCCGCGCAAGCTTGTTTGACACCTATTTGCACATCACGCCTAAAAGTGCCTGTAAGGCGTTGTGTGCATTAACTTGTTGCGATTCGTTTTAGCCGCTATGTGCAAACTTGAATCGCAGTTGTGAGCCTAACCCGCGCAAGCTTGAGTGACACCTATTTGCACATCATGCCTAAAAGTGCCTGTAAGGCTTTTCGTGTATTAACTTGTTGCGATTCGTTTTAGCCGCCGTGTGCAAACTTGAATCGCAGTTCTGAGCCTAACCCGCGCAAGCTTGAGTGATACCTATTTGCACATCATGCCTAAAAGTGCCTGTAAGGCTTTTCGTGTATTAACTTGTTGCGATTCGTTTTAGCCGCCGTGTGCAAACTTGAATCGCAGTTCCGAGCCTAACGCTCGCAAGCTTGAGTGACGCCTATTTGCACATCATGCCTAAAAGTACCTGTAAGGCTTTGTGTGTATTGTTGTGAGCCTAACCTGCGCAAGCTTGAGTGACACCTATTTGCCATTCATGCCTAAAAGTGCCTGTAAGGCGTTGTGTGTATTAACTTGTTGCGATTCTTAAGCCGCTATGTGCAAACTTGAATCGCATTTCTGAGCCTAACCCGCGCAAGCTTGAGTGACCCCTATTTGCACATCATGCCTAAAAGTGCCTGTAAGGCGTTGTGTGTATTACTTGTTGCGATTCGTTTTAGCCGCTATGTGCAATCTTGAATCGCAGTTCTGGGCCTAATCCGGCGCAAGCTTGAGTGACACCTATTTGCACATCATGCCTAAAATTGCCTGTAAGGTTTAGGGTGTATTAACTTGTTGCGATTCTTTAGCCGCTATGTGCAAACTTGAATCGCATTTCTGAGCCTAACGCGCGCAAGCTTGATTGACCCCTATTTGCACATCATGCCTAAAAGTGCCTGTAAGGCGTTGTGTGTATTATCTTGTTGCGATTCGTTTTAGCCGCTATGTGCTATCTTGAATCGCAGTTCTGAGCCTAACCCGCGCAATCTTGAGTGACACCTATTTGCACATCATGCCTAAAAGTGCCTGTAAGGCGTTGCGTGTATTAACTTGTTGCGATTCGTTTTAGTCGCTATGTGCAATCTTGAATCGCAGTTCCGAGCCTAACGTGCGCAAGCTTGAGTGATGCCTATTTGCACATCATGCCTAAAAGTACCTGTAAGGCTTTGTGTGCATTGTTGTGAGCCTAACCTGCGCAAGCTTGAGTGACACCTATTTGCCATTCATGCCTAAAAGTGCCTGTAAGGCATTGTGTGTATTAACTTGTTGCAATTCTTTAGCAGCTATGTGCAAACTTGAATCGCATTTCTGAGCCTAACCCGCGCAAGCTTGAGTGACACCTATTTGCATATCATGCCTAAAAGTGCCTGTAAGGCGTTGTGTGTATTAACTTGTTGCGATTCTTTAGCCGCTATGTGCAAACTTGAATCGCAATTCTGAGCCTAACGCGCGCAAGCTTGAGTGACCCCTATTTGCACATCATGCCTAAAAGTGCCTGTAAGGTGTTGTGTGTTAACTTGTTGCGATTCGTTTTAGCCACTATATGCAAATTTGAATCGCAGTTCTGAGCCTAACCCGCACAAGCTTGTGTGACACCTATTTGCACATCATGCCTAAAAGTGCCTGTAAGGCGTTGTGCGTATTAACTTGTTGCGATTCTTTAGCAGCTATGTGCAAACTTGAATCGCATTTCTGAGCCTAACCCGCGCAACATTGAGTGACACCGATTTGGACATCATGCCTAAAAGTGCCTGTAAGGCTTTGTGTGTATTGTTGTGAGCCTAACCCGCGCAAGCTTGAGTGACACCTATTTGCCATTCATGCCTAAAAGTGCCTGTAAGGTGTTATGTGTATTAACTTGTTGCGACTCTTTAGCCGCTATGTGCAAACTTGAATCGCATTTCTGAGCCTAACACCGCAAGCTTGAGACCCCTATTTGCACATCATGCCTAAAAGTGCCTGTAAGTCGTTATGTGTATTAACTTGTTGCGATTCTTAAGCCGCTATGTGCAAACTTGAATCGCATTTCTGAGCCTAACCAGCGCAAGCTTGAGTGACCCCAATTTGCACATCATGCCTAAAAGTGCCTGTAAGGCGTTGTGTGTATTAACTTGTTGCGATTCATTTTAGCCGCTATGTGCAAACTTGAATCGCAGTTCTGGGCCTAATCCGCGCAAGCTTGAGTGACACCTATTTGCACATCATGCCTAAAAGTGCCTGTAAGGTGTAGGGTGTATTAACTTGTTGCGATTCTTTAGCCGCTATGTGCAAACTTGAATCGCATTTCTGAGCCTAACGCGCGCAAGCTTGATTGACCCCTATTTGCACATCATGCCTAAAAGTGCCTGTAAGGCCTTGTGTGTATTAACTTGTTGCGATTCGTTTTAGCCGCTATGTGCAAACTTGAATCGCAGTTCTGGGCCTAATCCGCGCAAGCTTGAGTGACACCTATTTGCACATCATGCCTAAAAGTGCCTGTAAGGTGTAGGGTGTATTAACTTGTTGCGATTCATTTTAGCCGCTATGTGCAAACTTGAATCGCAGTTCTGGGCCTAATCCGCGCAAGCTTGAGTGACACCTATTTGCACATCATGCCTAAAAGTGCCTGTAAGGTGTAGGGTGTATTAACTTGTTGCGATTCTTTAGCCGCTATGTGCAAACTTGAATCGCATTTCTGAGCCTAACGCGCGCAAGCTTGATTGACCCCAATTTGCACATCATGCCTAAAAGTGCCTGTAAGGCGTTGTGTGTATTAACTTGTTGCGATTCATTTTAGCCGCTATGTGCAAACTTGAATCGCAGTTCTGGGCCTAATCCGCGCAAGCTTGAGTGACACCTATTTGCACATCATGCCTAAAAGTGCCTGTAAGGTGTAGGGTGTATTAACTTGTTGCGATTCTTTAGCCGCTATGTGCTATCTTGAATCGCAGTTCTGAGCCTAACCCGCGCAAGCTTGAGTGACGCCTATTTGCACATCATGCCTAAAAGTGCCTGTAAGGCTTTGTGTGTATTGTTGTGAGCCTAACCTGCGCAAGCTTGAGTGACACCTATTTGCCATTCATGCCTAAAAGTGCCTGTCAGGCGTTGTGTGTATTAACTTGTTGCGACTCTTTAGCAGCTATGTGCAAACTTGAATCGCATTTCTGAGCCTAACCCGCGCAAGCTTGAGTGATACCTATTTGCACATCATGCCTAAAATTGCCTGTAAGGCGTTGTGTGTATTAACTTGTTGCGATTCTTTAGCCGCTATGTGCAAACTTGAATCGCATTTCTGAGCCTAACACGCGCAATCTTGAGTGACCCCTATTAGCACATCATGCCTAAAAGTGCCTCTAAGTTGTTGTGTGTATTAACCCTTTGCGATTCGTTTTAGCCGCTATGTGCGAACTCGAATCGCATTTCTGAGCCTAACCCGCGCAAGCTTGTTTGACACCTATTTGCACATCATGCCTAAAAGTTCCTGTAAGGCGTTGTGTGTATTAACTTGTTGCGATTCGTTTTAGCCGCTATGTGCAAACTTGAATCGCAGTTGTGAGCCTAACCCGCGCAAGCTTGAGTGACACCTATTTGCACATCATGCCTAAAAGTGCCTGTAAGGCGTTGCGTGTATTAACTTGTTGCGATTCGTTTTAGCCGCTATGTGCAATCTTGAATCGCAGTTCCGAGCCTAACGCGCGCAAGCTTGAGTGACGCCTATTTGCACATCATGCCTAAAAGTACCTGTAAGGCTTTGTGTGTATTGTTGTGAGCCTAACCTGCGCAATCTTGAGTGACACCTATTTGCCATTCATGCCTAAAAGTGCCTGTAAGCCGTTGTGTGTATTAACTTGTTGCGATTCTTTAGCCGCTATGTGGAAACTTGAATCGCATTTCTGAGCCTAACCCGCGCAACATTGAGTGACACCTATTTGCACATCATGCCTAAAAGTGCCTGTAAGGCGTTGCGTGTATTAACTTGTTACGATTCGTTTTAGCCGCTATGTGCAATCTTGAATCGCAGTTCCGAGCTTAACGCGCGCAAGCTTGAGTGACGCCTATTTGCACTTCATGCCTAAAAGTGCCTGTAAGGCTTTGTGTGTATTGTTGTGAGCCTAACCTGCACAAGCTTGAGTGACACCTATTTGCCATTCATGCCTAAAAGTGCCTGTAAGGCGTTGTGTGTATTAACTTGTTGCGATTATTTAGCAGCTATGTGCAAACTTGAATCGCATTTCTGAGCCTAACGCCGCAAGCTTGAGACCCCTGTTTGCACATCATGCCTAAAAGTGCCTGTAAGTCGTTGTGTGTATTAACTTGTTGCGATTCTTTTTAGCCGCTATGTGCAAACTTGAATCGCAGTTGTGAGCCTAACCCGCGCAAGATTGAGTGACACCTATTTGCACATCATCCCTAAAAGTGCCTGTAAGGTGTAGGGTGTAGTAACTTGTTTCGATTCTTTAGCCGCTATGTGCAAACTTGAATCGCATTTCTGAACCTAACCCGCGCAAGCTTGAGTGACCCCTATTTGCACATCATGCCTAAAAGTGCCTGTAAGGCGTTGTGTGTATTAACTTGTTGCGATTCGTTTTAGCCGCTATGTGTAATCTTGAATCGCAGTTCTGGGCCTAATCCGCGCAAGCTTGAGTGACACCTATTTGCACATCATCCCTAAAAGTGCCTGTAAGGTGTAGGGTGTAGTAACTTGTTTCGATTCTTTAGCCGCTATTGCAAACTTGAATCGCATTTCTGAGCCTAACGCGCGCAAGCTTGAGTGACGCCTATTTGCAAATCATGCCTAAAAGTGCCTGTAAGGCTTTGTGTGCATTGTTGTGAGCCTAACCTGCGCAAGCTTGAGTGACACCTATTTGCCATTCATGCCTAAAAGTGCCTGTAAGGCATTGTGTGTATTAACTTGTTGCAATTCTTTAGCAGCTATGTGCAAACTTGAATCGCATTTCTGAGCCTAACCCGCGCAAGCTTGAGTGACACCTATTTGCATATCATGCCTAAAAGTGCCTGTAAGGCGTTGTGTGTATTAACTTGTTGCGATTCTTTAGCCGCTATGTGCAAACTTGAATCGCAATTCTGAGCCTAACGCGCGCAAGCTTGAGTGACCCCTATTTGCACATCATGCCTAAAAGTGCCTGTAAGGTGTTGTGTGTTAACTTGTTGCGATTCGTTTTAGCCACTATATGCAAATTTGAATCGCAGTTCTGAGCCTAACCCGCACAAGCTTGTGTGACACCTATTTGCACATCATGCCTAAAAGTGCCTGTAAGGCGTTGTGCGTATTAACTTGTTGCGATTCTTTAGCAGCTATGTGCAAACTTGAATCGCATTTCTGAGCCTAACCCGCGCAACATTGAGTGACACCGATTTGGACATCATGCCTAAAAGTGCCTGTAAGGCTTTGTGTGTATTGTTGTGAGCCTAACCCGCGCAAGCTTGAGTGACACCTATTTGCCATTCATGCCTAAAAGTGCCTGTAAGGTGTTATGTGTATTAACTTGTTGCGACTCTTTAGCCGCTATGTGCAAACTTGAATCGCATTTCTGAGCCTAACACCGCAAGCTTGAGACCCCTATTTGCACATCATGCCTAAAAGTGCCTGTAAGTCGTTATGTGTATTAACTTGTTGCGATTCTTAAGCCGCTATGTGCAAACTTGAATCGCATTTCTGAGCCTAACCAGCGCAAGCTTGAGTGACCCCAATTTGCACATCATGCCTAAAAGTGCCTGTAAGGCGTTGTGTGTATTAACTTGTTGCGATTCATTTTAGCCGCTATGTGCTATCTTGAATCGCAGTTCTGAGCCTAACCCGCGCAAGCTTGAGTGACGCCTATTTGCACATCATGCCTAAAAGTGCCTGTAAGGCTTTGTGTGTATTGTTGTGAGCCTAACCTGCGCAAGCTTGAGTGACACCTATTTGCCATTCATGCCTAAAAGTGCCTGTAAGGCGTTGTGTGTATTAACTTGTTGCGACTCTTTAGCAGCTATGTGCAAACTTGAATCGCATTTCTGAGCCTAACCCGCGCAAGCTTGAGTGATACCTATTTGCACATCATGCCTAAAATTGCCTGTAAGGCGTTGTGTGTATTAACTTGTTGCGATTCTTTAGCCGCTATGTGCAAACTTGAATCGCATTTCTGAGCCTAACACGCGCAATCTTGAGTGACCCCTATTAGCACATCATGCCTAAAAGTGCCTCTAAGTTGTTGTGTGTATTAACCCTTTGCGATTCGTTTTAGCCGCTATGTGCGAACTCGAATCGCATTTCTGAGCCTAACCCGCGCAAGCTTGTTTGACACCTATTTGCACATCATGCCTAAAAGTTCCTGTAAGGCGTTGTGTGTATTAACTTGTTGCGATTCGTTTTAGCCGCTATGTGCAAACTTGAATCGCAGTTGTGAGCCTAACCCGCGCAAGCTTGAGTGACACCTATTTGCACATCATGCCTAAAAGTGCCTGTAAGGCGTTGCGTGTATTAACTTGTTGCGATTCGTTTTAGCCGCTATGTGCAATCTTGAATCGCAGTTCCGAGCCTAACGCGCGCAAGCTTGAGTGACGCCTATTTGCACATCATGCCTAAAAGTACCTGTAAGGCTTTGTGTGTATTGTTGTGAGCCTAACCTGCGCAATCTTGAGTGACACCTATTTGCCATTCATGCCTAAAAGTGCCTGTAAGCCGTTGTGTGTATTAACTTGTTGCGATTCTTTAGCCGCTATGTGGAAACTTGAATCGCATTTCTGAGCCTAACCCGCGCAACATTGAGTGACACCTATTTGCACATCATGCCTAAAAGTGCCTGTAAGGCGTTGCGTGTATTAACTTGTTACGATTCGTTTTAGCCGCTATGTGCAATCTTGAATCGCAGTTCCGAGCTTAACGCGCGCAAGCTTGAGTGACGCCTATTTGCACTTCATGCCTAAAAGTGCCTGTAAGGCTTTGTGTGTATTGTTGTGAGCCTAACCTGCACAAGCTTGAGTGACACCTATTTGCCATTCATGCCTAAAAGTGCCTGTAAGGCGTTGTGTGTATTAACTTGTTGCGATTATTTAGCAGCTATGTGCAAACTTGAATCGCATTTCTGAGCCTAACGCCGCAAGCTTGAGACCCCTGTTTGCACATCATGCCTAAAAGTGCCTGTAAGTCGTTGTGTGTATTAACTTGTTGCGATTCTTTTTAGCCGCTATGTGCAAACTTGAATCGCAGTTGTGAGCCTAACCCGCGCAAGATTGAGTGACACCTATTTGCACATCATCCCTAAAAGTGCCTGTAAGGTGTAGGGTGTAGTAACTTGTTTCGATTCTTTAGCCGCTATGTGCAAACTTGAATCGCATTTCTGAACCTAACCCGCGCAAGCTTGAGTGACCCCTATTTGCACATCATGCCTAAAAGTGCCTGTAAGGCGTTGTGTGTATTAACTTGTTGCGATTCGTTTTAGCCGCTATGTGTAATCTTGAATCGCAGTTCTGGGCCTAATCCGCGCAAGCTTGAGTGACACCTATTTGCACATCATCCCTAAAAGTGCCTGTAAGGTGTAGGGTGTAGTAACTTGTTTCGATTCTTTAGCCGCTATGTGCAAACTTGAATCGCATTTCTGAGCCTAACGCGCGCAAGCTTGAGTGACGCCTATTTGCAAATCATGCCTAAAAGTGCCTGTAAGGCTTTGTGTGTATTGTTGTGAGCCTAACCTGCTCAAGCTTGAGTGACACCTATTTGCCATTCATGCCTAAAAGTGCCTGTAAGGCGTTGTGTGTATTAACTTGTTGAGATTCTTTAGCAGCTATGTGCAAACTTGAATCGCATTTCTGAGCCTAACCCGCTCAAGCTTGAGTGACACCTATTTGCACATCATGCCTAAAAGTGCCTGTAAGGCATTGTGTGTATTAACTTGTTGCGATTCTTTAGCCGCTATGTGCAAACTTGAATCGCATTTCTGAGCCTAACGCGCGCAAGCTTGAGTGATCCCTATTTGCACATCATGCCTAAAAGTGCCTGTAAGGTGTTGTGTGTTAACTTGTTGCGATTCGTTTTAGCCGCTATATGCAAATTTGAATCGCAGTTCTGAGCCTAACCCGCGCAAGCTTGAGTGACACCTATTTGCCATTCATGCCTAAAAGTGCCTGTAAGGCATTGTGTGTATTAACTTGTTGCGATTCTTTAGCAGCTATGTGCAAACTTGAATCGCATTTCTGAGCCTAACCCGCGCAACATTGACACCTATTTGCACATCATGCCTAAAAGTGCCTGTAAGGCGTTCCGTGTATTAACTTGTTGCGATTCGTTTTAGCCGCTATATGCAATCTTGAATCGCAGTTCCGAGCCTAACGCGCGCAAGCTTGGGTGACGCCTATTTGTACATCATGCCTAAAAGTGCCTGTAAGGCTTTGTGTGTATTGTTGTGAGCCTAACCCGCGCAAGCTTGAGTGACACTTATTTGCCATTCATGCCTAAAAGTGCCTGTAAGGCGTTGTGTGTATTAACTTGTTGCGATTCTTTAGCAGCTATGTGCAAACTTGAATCGCATTTCTGAGCCTAACCCGCGCAAGCTTGAGTGACCCCTATTTGCACATCATGCCTAAAAGTGTCTGTAAGGCGTTGTGTGTATTAACTTGTTGCGATTCGTTTTAGCCGCTATGTGCAAACTTGAATCGCATTTCTGAGCCTAACGCGCGCAAGCTTGAGTGACGCCTATTTGCACATCATGCATAAAAGTACCTGTAAGGCTTTGTGTGTATTGTTGTGAGCCTAACCTGCGGAAGCTTGAGTGACACCTATTTGCCATTCATGCCTAAAGGTGCCTGTAAGGCATTGTGTGTATTAACTTGTTGCGATTCTTTAGCAGCTATGTGCAAACTTGAATCGCATTTCTGAGCCTAACCCGCGCAAGCTTGAGTGACACCTATTTGCACATCATGCCTAAAAGTGCCTGTAAGGCGTTGTGTGTATTAACTTGTTGCGATTCTTTAGCCGCTATGTGCAAACTTGAATCGCATTTCTGAGCCTAACGCGCGCAAGCTTGAGTGACCCCTATTTGCACATCATGCCTAAAAGTGCCTGTAAGGTGTTGTGTGTTAACTTGTTGCGATTCGTTTTAGCCGCTATATGCAAATTTGAATCGCAGTTCTGAGCCTAACCCGCGCAAGCTTGAGTGACACCTATTTGCCATTCATGCCTAAAGTGCCTGTAAGGCATTGTGTGTATTAACTTGTTGCGATTCTTTAGCAGCTATGTGCAAACTTGAATCGCATTTCTGAGCCTAACCCGCGCAACATTGAGTGACACCGATTTGGACATCATGCCTAAAAGTGCCTGTAAGGCTTTGTGTGTATTGTTGTGAGCCTAACCCGCGCAAGCTTGAGTGACACCTATTTGCCATTCATGCCTAAAAGTGCCTGTAAGGTGTTATGTGTATTAACTTGTTGCGACTCTTTAGCCGCTATGTGCAAACTTGAATCGCATTTCTGAGCCTAACACCGCAAGCTTGAGACCCCTATTTGCACATCATGCCTAAAAGTGCCTGTAAGTCGTTATGTGTATTAACTTGTTGCGATTCTTAAGCCGCTATGTGCAAACTTGAATCGCATTTCTGAGCCTAACCAGCGCAAGCTTGAGTGACCCCAATTTGCACATCATGCCTAAAAGTGCCTGTAAGGCGTTGTGTGTATTAACTTGTTGCGATTCATTTTAGCCGCTATGTGCAATCTTGAATCGCAGTTCTGGGCCTAATCCGCGCAAGCTTGAGTGACACCTATTTGCACATCATGCCTAAAAGTGCCTGTAAGGTGTAGGGTGTATTAACTTGTTGCGATTCTTTAGCCGCTATGTGCAAACTTGAATCGCATTTCTGAGCCTAACGCGCGCAAGCTTGATTGACCCCTATTTGCACATCATGCCTAAAAGTGTCTGTAAGGCGTTGTGTGTATTAACTTGTTGCGATTCGTTTTAGCCGCTATGTGCAAACTTGAATCGCATTTCTGAGCCTAACGCGCGCAAGCTTGAGTGACGCCTATTTGCACATCATGCCTAAAAGTACCTGTAAGGCTTTGTGTGTATTGTTGTGAGCCTAACCTGCGGAAGCTTGAGTGACACCTATTTGCCATTCATGCCTAAAGGTGCCTGTAAGGCATTGTGTGTATTAACTTGTTGCGATTCTTTAGCAGCTATGTGCAAACTTGAATCGCATTTCTGAGCCTAACCCGCGCAAGCTTGAGTGACACCTATTTGCACATCATGCCTAAAAGTGCCTGTAAGGCGTTGTGTGTATTAACTTGTTGCGATTCTTTAGCCGCTATGTGCAAACTTGAATCGCATTTCTGAGCCTAACGCGCGCAAGCTTGAGTGACCCCTATTTGCACATCATGCCTAAAAGTGCCTGTAAGGTGTTGTGTGTTAACTTGTTGCGATTCGTTTTAGCCGCTATATGCAAATTTGAATCGCATTTCTGAGCCTAACGCGCGCAAGCTTGAGTGACCCCTATTTGCACATCATGCCTAAAAGTGCCTGTAAGGTGTTGTGTGTTAACTTGTTGCGATTCGTTTTAGCCGCTATATGCAAATTTGAATCGCAGTTCTGAGCCTAACCCGCGCAAGCTTGAGTGACACCGATTTGGACATCATGCCTAAAAGTGCCTGTAAGGCTTTGTGTGTATTGTTGTGAGCCTAACCCGCGCAAGCTTGAGTGACACCTATTTGCCATTCATGCCTAAAAGTGCCTGTAAGGTGTTATGTGTATTAACTTGTTGCGACTCTTTAGCCGATATGTGCAAACTTGAATCGCATTTCTGAGCCTAACACCGCAAGCTTGAGACCCCTATTTGCATATCATGCCTAAAAGTGCCTGTAAGTCGTTATGTGTATTAACTTGTTGCGATTCTTAAGCCGCTATGTGCAAACTTGAATCGCATTTCTGAGCCTAACCAGCGCAAGCTTGAGTGACCCCAATTTGCACATCATGCCTAAAAGTGCCTGTAAGGCGTTGTGTGTATTAACTTGTTGCGATTCATTTTAGCCGCTATGTGCAATCTTGAATCGCAGTTCTGGGCCTAATCCGCGCAAGCTTGAGTGACACCTATTTGCACATCATGCCTAAAAGTGCCTGTAAGGTGTAGGGTGTATTAACTTGTTGCGATTCTTTAGCCGCTATGTGCAAACTTGAATCGCATTTCTGAGCCTAACGCGCGCAAGCTTGATTGACCCCTATTTGCACATCATGCCTAAAAGTGCCTGTAAGGCCTTGTGTGTATTAACTTGTTGCGATTCGTTTTAGCCGCTATGTGCTATCTTGAATCGCAGTTCTGAGCCTAACCCGCGCAAGCTTGAGTGACGCCTATTTGCACATCATGCCTAAAAGTGCCTGTAAGGCTTTGTGTGTATTGTTGTGAGCCTAACCTGCGCAAGCTTGAGTGACACCTGTTTGCCATTCATGCCTAAAAGTGCCTGTAAGGCGTTGTGTGTATTAACTTGTTGCGACTCTTTAGCAGCTATGTGCAAACTTGAATCGCATTTCTGAGCCTAACCCGCGCAAGCTTGAGTGATACCTATTTGCACATCATGCCTAAAATTGCCTGTAAGGCGTTGTGTGTATTAACTTGTTGCGATTCTTTAGCCGCTATGTGCAAACTTGAATCGCATTTCTGAGCCTAACACGCGCAATCTTGAGTGACCCCTATTAGCACATCATGCCTAAAAGTGCCTCTAAGTTGTTGTGTGTATTAACCCTTTGCGATTCGTTTTAGCCGCTATGTGCAAACTCGAATCGCATTTCTGAGCCTAACCCGCGCAAGCTTGTTTGACACCTATTTGCACATCATGCCTAAAAGTGCCTGTAAGGCGTTGTGTGTATTAACTTGTTGCGATTCGTTTTAGCCGCTATGTGCAAACTTGAATCGCAGTTGTGAGCCTAACCCGCGCAAGCTTGAGTGACACCTATTTGCACATCATGCCTAAAAGTGCCTGTAAGGCGTTGTGTGTATTAACTTGTTGCGATTCTTAAGCCGCTATGTGCAAACTTGAATCGCATTTCTGAGCCTAACCCGCGCAAGCTTGTGTGACCCCTATTTGCACATCATGCCTAAAAGTGCCTGTAAGGCGTTGTGTGTATTAACTTGTTGCGATTCGTTTTAGCCGCTATGTGCAATCTTGAATCGCAGTTCTGGGCCTAACCCGCGCAAGCTTGAGTGACACCTATTTGCACATCATGCCTAAAAGTGCCTGTAAGGTGTAGGGTGTATTAACTTGTTGCGATTCTTTAGCCGCTATGTGCAAACTTGAATCGCATTTCTGAGCCTAGCGCGCGCAAGCTTGATTGACCCCTATTTGCACATCACGCCTAAAAGTGCCTGTAAGGCATTGTGTGTATTAACTTGTTGCGATTCGTTTTAGCCGCTATGTGCTATCTTGAATCGCAGTTCTGAGCCTAACCCGCGCAAGCTTGAGTGACACCTATTTGCACATCATGCCTAAAAGTGCCTGTAAGGCGTTGCGTGTATTAACTTGTTACGATTCGTTTTAGCCGCTATGTGCAATCTTGAATCGCAGTTCCGAGCTTAACGCGCGCAAGCTTGAGTGACGCCTATTTGCACTTCATGCCTAAAAGTGCCTGTAAGGCTTTGTGTGTATTGTTGTGAGCCTAACCTGCACAAGCTTGAGTGACACCTATTTGCCATTCATGCCTAAAAGTGCCTGTAAGGCGTTGTGTGTATTAACTTGTTGCGATTATTTAGCAGCTATGTGCAAACTTGAATCGCATTTCTGAGCCTAACCCGCGCAAGCTTGAGTGACACCTATTTGCACATCATGCCTAAACGTGCCTGTAAGGCGTTGTGTGTATTAACTTGTTGCGATTCTTTAGCCGCTATGTGCAAACTTGAATCGCATTTCTGAGCCTAACACGCGCAATCTTGAGTGACCCCTATTAGCACATCATGCCTAAAAGTGCCTCTAAGTTGTTGTGTGTATTAACCCTTTGCGATTCGTTTTAGCCGCTATGTGCGAACTCGAATCGCATTTCTGAGCCTAACCCGCGCAAGCTTGTTTGACACCTATTTGCACATCATGCCTAAAAGTTCCTGTAAGGCGTTGTGTGTATTAACTTGTTGCGATTCGTTTTAGCCGCTATGTGCAAACTTGAATCGCAGTTGTGAGCCTAACCCGCGCAAGCTTGAGTGACACCTATTTGCACATCATGCCTAAAAGTGCCTGTAAGGCGTTGCGTGTATTAACTTGTTGCGATTCGTTTTAGCCGCTATGTGCAATCTTGAATCGCAGTTCCGAGCCTAACGCGCGCAAGCTTGAGTGACGCCTATTTGCACATCATGCCTAAAAGTACCTGTAAGGCTTTGTGTGTATTGTTGTGAGCCTAACCTGCGCAATCTTGAGTGACACCTATTTGCCATTCATGCCTAAAAGTGCCTGTAAGCCGTTGTGTGTATTAACTTGTTGCGATTCTTTAGCCGCTACGTGCAAACTTGAATCGCATTTCTGAGCCTAACGCCGCAAGCTTGAGACCCCTGTTTGCACATCATGCCTAAAAGTGCCTGTAAGTCGTTGTGTGTATTAAATTGTTGCGATTCTTTTTAGCCGCTATGTGCAAACTTGAATCGCAGTTGTGAGCCTAACCCGCGCAAGATTGAGTGACACCTATTTGCCATTCATGCCTAAAAGTGCCTGTAAGACGTTGTGTGTAATAACTTGTTGCGATTCTTAAGCCGCTATGTGCAAACTTGAATCGCATTTCTGAACCTAACCCGCGCAAGCTTGAGTGACCCCTATTTGCACATCATGCCTAAAAGTGCCTGTAAGGCGTTGTGTGTATTAACTTGTTGCGATTCGTTTTAGCCGCTATGTGTAATCTTGAATCGCAGTTCTGGGCCTAATCCGCGCAAGCTTGAGTGACACCTATTTGCACATCATCCCTAAAAGTGCCTGTAAGGTGTAGGGTGTAGTAACTTGTTTCGATTCTTTAGCCGCTATGTGCAAACTTGAATCGCATTTCTGAGCCTAGCGCGCGCAAGCTTGATTGACCCCTATTTGCACATCACGCCTAAAAGTGCCTGTAAGGCATTGTGTGTATTAACTTGTTGCGATTCGTTTTAGCCGCTATGTGCTATCTTGAATCGCAGTTCTGAGCCTAACCCGCGCAAGCTTGAGTGACACCTATTTGCACATCATGCCTAAAAGTGCCTGTAAGGCGTTGCGTGTATTAACTTGTTACGATTCGTTTTAGCCGCTATGTGCAATCTTGAATCGCAGTTCCGAGCTTAACGCGCGCAAGCTTGAGTGACGCCTATTTGCACTTCATGCCTAAAAGTGCCTGTAAGGCTTTGTGTGTATTGTTGTGAGCCTAACCTGCACAAGCTTGAGTGACACCTATTTGCCATTCATGCCTAAAAGTGCCTGTAAGGCGTTGTGTGTATTAACTTGTTGCGATTATTTAGCAGCTATGTGCAAACTTGAATCGCATTTCTGAGCCTAACCCGCGCAAGCTTGAGTGACACCTATTTGCACATCATGCCTAAACGTGCCTGTAAGGCGTTGTGTGTATTAACTTGTTGCGATTCTTTAGCCGCTATGTGCTAACTTGAATCGCATTTCTGAGCCTAACACGCGCAATCTTGAGTGACCCCTATTAGCACATCATGCCTAAAAGTGCCTCTAAGTTGTTGTGTGTATTAACCCTTTGCGATTCGTTTTAGCCGCTATGTGCGAACTCGAATCGCATTTCTGAGCCTAACCCGCGCAAGCTTGTTTGACACCTATTTGCACATCATGCCTAAAAGTTCCTGTAAGGCGTTGTGTGTATTAACTTGTTGCGATTCGTTTTAGCCGCTATGTGCAAACTTGAATCGCAGTTGCGAGCCTAACCCGCGCAAGCTTGAGTGACACCTATTTGCACATCATGCCTAAAAGTGCCTGTAAGGCGTTGCGTGTATTAACTTGTTGCGATTCGTTTTAGCCGCTATGTGCAATCTTGAATCGCAGTTCCGAGCCTAACGCGCGCAAGCTTGAGTGACGCCTATTTGCACATCATGCCTAAAAGTACCTGTAAGGCTTTGTGTGTATTGTTGTGAGCCTAACCTGCGCAATCTTGAGTGACACCTATTTGCCATTCATGCCTAAAAGTGCCTGTAAGCCGTTGTGTGTATTAACTTGTTGCGATTCTTTAGCCGCTACGTGCAAACTTGAATCGCATTTCTGAGCCTAACGCCGCAAGCTTGAGACCCCTGTTTGCACATCATGCCTAAAAGTGCCTGTAAGTCGTTGTGTGTATTAAATTGTTGCGATTCTTTTTAGCCGCTATGTGCAAACTTGAATCGCAGTTGTGAGCCTAACCCGCGCAAGATTGAGTGACACCTATTTGCCATTCATGCCTAAAAGTGCCTGTAAGACGTTGTGTGTAATAACTTGTTGCGATTCTTAAGCCGCTATGTGCAAACTTGAATCGCATTTCTGAACCTAACCCGCGCAAGCTTGAGTGACCCCTATTTGCACATCATGCCTAAAAGTGCCTGTAAGGCGTTGTGTGTATTAACTTGTTGCGATTCGTTTTAGCCGCTATGTGTAATCTTGAATCGCAGTTCTGGGCCTAATCCGCGCAAGCTTGAGTGACACCTATTTGCACATCATCCCTAAAAGTGCCTGTAAGGTGTAGGGTGTAGTAACTTGTTTCGATTCTTTAGCCGCTATGTGCAAACTTGAATCGCATTTCTGAGCCTAACGCGCGCAAGCTTGAGTGACGCCTATTTGCACATCATGCCTAAAAGTGCCTGTAAGGCTTTGTGTGTATTGTTGTGAGCCTAACCTGCTCAAGCTTGAGTGACACCTATTTGCCATTCATGCCTAAAAGTGCCTGTAAGGCGTTGTGTGTATTAACTTGTTGAGATTCTTTAGCAGCTATGTGCAAACTTGAATCGCATTTCTGAGCCTAACCCGCTCAAGCTTGAGTGACACCTATTTGCACATCATGCCTAAAATTGCCTGTAAGGCGTTGTGTGTATTAACTTGTTGCGATTCTTTAGCCGCTATGTGCAAACTTGAATCGCATTTCTGAGCCTAACACGCGCAATCTTGAGTGACCCCTATTAGCACATCATGCCTAAAAGTGCCTCTAAGTTGTTGTGTGTAATGCGATTCGCGATTCGTTTTAGCCGCTATGTGCAAACTCGAATCGCATTTCAGAGCCTAACCCGCGCAAGCTTGTTTGACACCTATTTGCACATCATGCCTAAAAGTGCCTGTAAGGCTTTTCGTGTATTAACTTGTTGCGATTCGTTTTAGCCGCCGTGTGCAAACTTGAATCGCAGTTCTGAGCCTAACCCGCGCAAGCTTGAGTGACGCCTATTTGCACATCATGCCTAAAAGTACCTGAAAGGCTTTGTGTGTATTGTTGTGAGCCTAACCTGCGCAAGCTTGAGTGACACCTATTTGCCATTCATGCCTAAAAGTGCCTGTAAGGCGTTGTGTGCATTAACTTGTTGCGATTCGTTTTAGCCGCTATGTGCAAACTTGAATCGCAGTTGTGAGCCTAACCCGCGCAAGCTTGAGTGACACCTATTTGCACATCATGCCTAAAAGTGCCTGTAAGGCTTTTCGTGTATTAACTTGTTGCGATTCGTTTTAGCCGCCGTGTGCAAACTTGAATCGCAGTTCTGAGCCTAACCCGCGCAAGCTTGAGTGACACCTATTTGCACATCATGCCTAAAAGTGCCTGTAAGGCTTTTCGTGTATTAACTTGTTGCGATTCGTTTTAGCCGCCGTGTGCAAACTTGAATCGCAGTTCCGAGCCTAACGCTCGCAAGCTTGAGTGACGCCTATTTGCACATCATGCCTAAAAGTACCTGAAAGGCTTTGTGTGTATTGTTGTGAGCCTAACCTGCGCAAGCTTGAGTGACACCTATTTGCCATTCATGCCTAAAAGTGCCTGTAAGGCGTTGTGTGTATTAACTTGTTGCGATTCTTAAGCCGCTATGTGCAAACTTGAATCGCATTTCTGAGCCTAACCCGCGCAAGCTTGAGTGACCCCTATTTGCACATCATGCCTAAAAGTGCCTGTAAGGCGTTGTGTGTATTACTTGTTGCGATTCGTTTTAGCCGCTATGTGCAATCTTGAATCGCAGTTCTGGGCCTAATCCGGCGCAAGCTTGAGTGACACCTATTTGCACATCATGCCTAAAAGTGCCTGTAAGGCGTTGCGTGTATTAACTTGTTGCGATTCTTTAGCCGCTATGTGCAATCTTGAATCGCAGTTCCGAGCCTAACGTGCGCAAGCTTGAGTGATGCCTATTTGCACATCATGCCTAAAAGTACCTGTAAGGCTTTGTGTGCATTGTTGTGAGCCTAACCTGCGCAAGCTTGAGTGACACCTATTTGCCATTCATGCCTAAAAGTGCCTGTAAGGCATTGTGTGTATTAACTTGTTGCAATTCTTTAGCAGCTATGTGCAAACTTGAATCGCATTTCTGAGCCTAACCCGCGCAAGCTTGAGTGACACCTATTTGCATATCATGCCTAAAAGTGCCTGTAAGGCATTGTGTGTATTAACTTGTTGCGATTCTTTAGCCGCTATGTGCAAACTTGAATCGCAATTCTGAGCCTAACGCGCGCAAGCTTGAGTGACCCCTATTTGCACATCATGCCTAAAAGTGCCTGTAAGGTGTTGTGTGTTAACTTGTTGCGATTCGTTTTAGCCACTATATGCAAATTTGAATCGCAGTTCTGAGCCTAACCCGCACAAGCTTGTGTGACACCTATTTGCACATCATGCCTAAAAGTGCCTGTAAGGCGTTGTGCGTATTAACTTGTTGCGATTCTTTAGCAGCTATGTGCAAACTTGAATCGCATTTCTGAGCCTAACCCGCGCAACATTGAGTGACACCGATTTGGACATCATGCCTAAAAGTGCCTGTAAGGCTTTGTGTGTATTGTTGTGAGCCTAACCCGCGCAAGCTTGAGTGACACCTATTTGCCATTCATGCCTAAAAGTGCCTGTAAGGTGTTATGTGTATTAACTTGTTGCGACTCTTTAGCCGCTATGTGCAAACTTGAATCGCATTTCTGAGCCTAACACCGCAAGCTTGAGACCCCTATTTGCACATCATGCCTAAAAGTGCCTGTAAGTCGTTATGTGTATTAACTTGTTGCGATTCTTAAGCCGCTATGTGCAAACTTGAATCGCATTTCTGAGCCTAACCAGCGCAAGCTTGAGTGACCCCAATTTGCACATCATGCCTAAAAGTGCCTGTAAGGCGTTGTGTGTATTAACTTGTTGCGATTCATTTTAGCCGCTATGTGCAATCTTGAATCGCAGTTCTGGGCCTAATCCGCGCAAGCTTGAGTGACACCTATTTGCACATCATGCCTAAAAGTGCCTGTAAGGCGTTGTGTGTATTAACTTGTTGCGACTCTTTAGCAGCTATGTGCAAACTTGAATCGCATTTCTGAGCCTAACCCGCGCAAGCTTGAGTGATACCTATTTGCACATCATGCCTAAAATTGCCTGTAAGGCGTTGTGTGTATTAACTTGTTGCGATTCTTTAGCCGCTATGTGCAAACTTGAATCGCATTTCTGAGCCTAACACGCGCAATCTTGAGTGACCCCTATTAGCACATCATGCCTAAAAGTGCCTCTAAGTTGTTGTGTGTATTAACCCTTTGCGATTCGTTTTAGCCGCTATGTGCAAACTCGAATCGCATTTCTGAGCCTAACCCGCGCAAGCTTGTTTGACACCTATTTGCACATCATGCCTAAAAGTGCCTGTAAGGCGTTGTGTGTATTAACTTGTTGCGATTCGTTTTAGCCGCTATGTGCAAACTTGAATCGCAGTTGTGAGCCTAACCCGCGCAAGCTTGAGTGACACCTATTTGCACATCATGCCTAAAAGTGCCTGTAAGGCGTTGTGTGTATTAACTTGTTGCGATTCTTAAGCCGCTATGTGCAAACTTGAATCGCATTTCTGAGCCTAACCCGCGCAAGCTTGAGTGACACCTATTTGCACATCATGCCTAAACGTGCCTGTAAGGCGTTGTGTGTATTAACTTGTTGCGATTCTTTAGCCGCTATGTGCAAACTTGAATCGCATTTCTGAGCCTAACACGCGCAATCTTGAGTGACCCCTATTAGCACATCATGCCTAAAAGTGCCTCTAAGTTGTTGTGTGTATTAACCCTTTGCGATTCGTTTTAGCCGCTATGTGCGAACTCGAATCGCATTTCTGAGCCTAACCCGCGCAAGCTTGTTTGACACCTATTTGCACATCATGCCTAAAAGTTCCTGTAAGGCGTTGTGTGTATTAACTTGTTGCGATTCGTTTTAGCCGCTATGTGCAAACTTGAATCGCAGTTGTGAGCCTAACCCGCGCAAGCTTGAGTGACACCTATTTGCACATCATGCCTAAAAGTGCCTGTAAGGCGTTGCGTGTATTAACTTGTTGCGATTCGTTTTAGCCGCTATGTGCAATCTTGAATCGCAGTTCCGAGCCTAACGCGCGCAAGCTTGAGTTACGCCTATTTGCACATCATGCCTAAAAGTACCTGTAAGGCTTTGTGTGTATTGTTGTGAGCCTAACCTGCGCAATCTTGAGTGACACCTATTTGCCATTCATGCCTAAAAGTGCCTGTAAGCCGTTGTGTGTATTAACTTGTTGCGATTCTTTAGCCGCTATGTGGAAACTTGAATCGCATTTCTGAGCCTAACCCGCGCAACATTGAGTGACACCTATTTGCACATCATGCCTAAAAGTGCCTGTAAGGCGTTGCGTGTATTAACTTGTTACGATTCGTTTTAGCCGCTATGTGCAATCTTGAATCGCAGTTCCGAGCTTAACGCGCGCAAGCTTGAGTGACGCCTATTTGCACTTCATGCCTAAAAGTGCCTGTAAGGCTTTGTGTGTATTGTTGTGAGCCTAACCTGCACAAGCTTGAGTGACACCTATTTGCCATTCATGCCTAAAAGTGCCTGTAAGGCGTTGTGTGTATTAACTTGTTGCGATTATTTAGCAGCTATGTGCAAACTTGAATCGCATTTCTGAGCCTAACGCCGCAAGCTTGAGACCCCTGTTTGCACATCATGCCTAAAAGTGCCTGTAAGTCGTTGTGTGTATTAACTTGTTGCGATTCTTTTTAGCCGCTATGTGCAAACTTGAATCGCAGTTGTGAGCCTAACCCGCGCAAGATTGAGTGACACCTATTTGCCATTCATGCCTAAAAGTGCCTGTAAGACGTTGTGTGTAATAACTTGTTGCGATTCTTAAGCCGCTATGTGCAAACTTGAATCGCATTTCTGAACCTAACCCGCGCAAGCTTGAGTGACCCCTATTTGCACATCATGCCTAAAAGTGCCTGTAAGGCGTTGTGTGTATTAACTTGTTGCGATTCGTTTTAGCCGCTATGTGTAATCTTGAATCGCAGTTCTGGGCCTAATCCGCGCAAGCTTGAGTGACACCTATTTGCACATCATCCCTAAAAGTGCCTGTAAGGTGTAGGGTGTAGTAACTTGTTTCGATTCTTTAGCCGCTATGTGCAAACTTGAATCGCATTTCTGAGCCTAACGCGCGCAAGCTTGAGTGACGCCTATTTGCAAATCATGCCTAAAAGTGCCTGTAAGGCTTTGTGTGTATTGTTGTGAGCCTAACCTGCTCAAGCTTGAGTGACACCTATTTGCCATTCATGCCTAAAAGTGCCTGTAAGGCGTTGTGTGTATTAACTTGTTGAGATTCTTTAGCAGCTATGTGCAAACTTGAATCGCATTTCTGAGCCTAACCCGCTCAAGCTTGAGTGACACCTATTTGCACATCATGCCTAAAATTGCCTGTAAGGCGTTGTGTGTATTAACTTGTTGCGATTCTTTAGCCGCTATGTGCAAACTTGAATCGCATTTCTGAGCCTAACACGCGCAATCTTGAGTGACCCCTATTAGCACATCATGCCTAAAAGTGCCTCTAAGTTGTTGTGTGTATTGCGATTCGCGATTCGTTTTAGCCGCTATGTGCAAACTCGAATCGCATTTCAGAGCCTAACCCGCGCAAGCTTGTTTGACACCTATTTGCACATCATGCCTAAAAGTGCCTGTAAGGCGTTGTGTGTATTAACTTGTTGCGATTCGTTTTAGCCGCTATGTGCAAACTTGAATCGCAGTTGTGAGCCTAACCCGCGCAAGCTTGAGTGACATCTATTTGCACATCATGCCTAAAAGTGCCTGTAAGGCTTTTCGTGTATTAACTTGTTGCGATTCGTTTTAGCCGCCGTGTGCAAACTTGAATCGCAGTTCTGAGCCTAACCCGCGCAAGCTTGAGTGACACCTATTTGCACATCACGCCTAAAAGTGCCTGTAAGGCGTTGCGTGTATTAAATTGTTGCGATTCGTTTTAGCCGCTATGTGCAATCTTGAATCGCAGTTCCGAGCCTAACGCTCGCAAGCTTGAGTGACGCCTATTTGCACATCATGCCTAAAAGTACCTGTAAGGCGTTGTGTGTATTAACTTGTTGCGATTCTTTAGCCGCTATGTGCAAACTTGAATCGCATTTCTGAGCCTAACACGCGCAATCTTGAGTGACCCCTATTAGCACATCATGCCTAAAAGTGCCTCTAAGTTGTTGTGTGTATTAACCCTTTGCGATTCGTTTTAGCCGCTATGTGCAAACTCGAATCGCATTTCTGAGCCTAACCCGCGCAAGCTTGTTTGACACCTATTTGCACATCATGCCTAAAAGTGCCTGTAAGGCGTTGTGTGTATTAACTTGTTGCGATTCGTTTTAGCCGCTATGTGCAAACTTGAATCGCAGTTGTGAGCCTAACCCGCGCAAGCTTGAGTGACACCTATTTGCACATCATGCCTAAAAGTGCCTGTAAGGCGTTGTGTGTATTAACTTGTTGCGATTCTTAAGCCGCTATGTGCAAACTTGAATCGCATTTCTGAGCCTAACCCGCGCAAGCTTGTGTGACCCCTATTTGCACATCATGCCTAAAAGTGCCTGTAAGGCGTTGTGTGTATTAACTTGTTGCGATTCGTTTTAGCCGCTATGTGCAATCTTGAATCGCAGTTCTGGGCCTAACCCGCGCAAGCTTGAGTGACACCTATTTGCACATCATGCCTAAAAGTGCCTGTAAGGTGTAGGGTGTATTAACTTGTTGCGATTCTTTAGCCGCTATGTGCAAACTTGAATCGCATTTCTGAGCCTAACGCGCGCAAGCTTGATTGACACCTATTTGCCATTCATGCCTAAAAGTGCCTGTAAGGCATTGTGTGTATTAACTTGTTGCAATTCTTTAGCAGCTATGTGCAAACTTGAATCGCATTTATGAGCCTAACCCGCGCAAGCTTGAGTGACACCTATTTGCATATCATGCCTAAAAGTGCCTGTAAGGCGTTGTGTGTATTAACTTGTTGCGATTCTTTAGCCGCTGTGTGCAACCTTGAATCGCAATTCTGAGCCTAACGCACGCAAGCTTGAGTGACCCCTATTTGCACATCATGCCTAAAAGTGCCTGTAAGGTGTTGTGTGTTAACTTGTTGCGATTCGTTTTAGCCACTATATGCAAATTTGAATCGCAGTTCTGAGCCTAACCCGCACAAGCTTGTGTGACACCTATTTGCACATCATGCCTAAAAGTGCCTGTAAGGCGTTGTGCGTATTAACTTGTTGCGATTCGTTTTAGCCGCTACGTGCAAACTTGAATCGCATTTCTGAGCCTAACGCGCGCAAGCTTGAGTGACACCGATTTGGACATCATGCCTAAAAGTGCATGTAAGGCTTTGTGTGTATTGTTGTGAGCCTAACCCGCGCAAGCTTGAGTGACACCTATTTGCCATTCATGCCTAAAAGTGCCTGTAAGGCATTGTGTGTATTAACTTGTTGCGATTCTTTAGCAGCTATGTGGAAACTTGAATCGCATTTCTGAGCCTAACCCGCGCAACATTGAGTGACACCTATTTGCACATCATGCCTAAAAGTGCCTGTAAGGCGTTCCGTGTATTAACTTGTTGCGATTCGTTTTAGCCGCTATATGCAATCTTGAATCGCAGTTCCGAGCCTAACGCGCGCAAGCTTGGGTGACGCCTATTTGCACATCATGCCTAAAAGTGCCTGTAAGGCTTTGTGTGTATTGTTGTGAGCCTAACCCGCGCAAGCTTGAGTGACACCTATTTGCCATTCATGCCTAAAAGTGCCTGTAAGGCGTTGTGTGTATTAACCTGTTGCGATTCTTTAGCAGCTATGTGCAAACTTGAATCGCATTTCTGAGCCTAACCCGCGCAAGCTTGAGTGACCCCTATTTGCACATCATGCCTAAAAGTGTCTGTAAGGCGTTGTGTGTATTAACTTGTTGCGATTCGTTTTAGCCGCTATGTGCAATCTTGAATCGCAGTTCTGAGCCTAACCCGCGCAAGCTTGAGTGACACCGATTTGGACATCATGCCTAATAGTGCCTGTAAGGCGTTGTGTGTACTAACTTTTTGCGAGTCTTTTTAGCCGCTATGTGCAAACTTGAATCGCAGTTCTGAGCCTAACCCGCGCAAGCTTGATTGGCACCTATTTGCACATCATGCCTAAAAGTGCCTGTAAGGCTTTTCGTGTATTAACTTGTTGCGATTCGTTTTAGCAGCCATGTGCAAACTTGAATCGCAGTTCTGAGCCTAACCCGCGCAAGCTTGAGTGACACCTATTTGCCATTCATGCCTAAAAGTGCCTGTAAGGCATTGTGTGTATTAACTTGTTGCGATTCTTTAGCAGCTATGTGGAAACTTGAATCGCATTTGCGAGCCTAACGCGCGCAAGCTTGAGTGACGCCTATTTGCACATCATGCCTAAAAGTACCTGTAAGGCTTCGTGTGTATTGTTGTGAGCCTAACCCGCGCAAGCTTGAGTGACACCTATTTGCCATTCATGCCTAAAAGTGCCTGTAAGGCGTTATGTGTATTAACTTGTTGCGATTCTTTAGCCGCTATGTGCAAACTTGAATCGCATTTCTGAGCCTAACACCGCAAGCTTGAGACCCCTATTTGCACATCATGCCTAAAAGTGCCTGTAAGTCGTTGTGTGTATTAACTTGTTGCGATTCTTTTTAGCCGCTATGTGCAAACTTGAATCGCAGTTGTGAGCCTAACCCGCGCAAGATTGAGTGACACCTATTTGCCATTCATGCCTAAAAGTGCCTGTAAGACGTTGTGTGTAATAACTTGTTGCGATTCTTAAGCCGCTATGTGCAAACTTGAATCGCATTTCTGAGCCTAACCCGCGCAATCTTGAGTGACCCCTATTAGCACATCATGCCTAAAAGTGCCTCTAAGTTGTGTGTATTAACCCTTTGCGATTCGTTTTAGCCGCTATGTGCGAACTCGAATCGCATTTCTGAGCCTAACCCGCGCAAGCTTGTTTGACACCTATTTGCACATCATGCCTAAAAGTTCCTGTAAGGCGTTGTGTGTATTAACTTGTTGCGATTCGTTTTAGCCGCTATGTGCAAACTTGAATCGCAGTTGTGAGCCTAACCCGCGCAAGCTTGAGTGACACCTATTTGCACATCATGCCTAAAAGTGCCTGTAAGGCGTTGCGTGTATTAACTTGTTGCGATTCGTTTTAGCCGCTATGTGCAATCTTGAATCGCAGTTCCGAGCCTAACGCGCGCAAGCTTGAGTGACGCCTATTTGCACATCATGCCTAAAAGTACCTGTAAGGCTTTGTGTGTATTGCTGTGAGCCTAACCTGCGCAATCTTGAGTGACACCTATTTGCCATTCATGCCTAAAAGTGCCTGTAAGCCGTTGTGTGTATTAACTTGTTGCGATTCTTTAGCCGCTATGTGCAAACTTGAATCGCATTTCTGAGCCTAACGCCGCAAGCTTGAGACCCCTGTTTGCACATCATGCCTAAAAGTGCCTGTAAGTCGTTGTGTGTATTAACTTGTTGCGATTCTTTTTAGCCGCTATGTGCAAACTTGAATCGCAGTTGTGAGCCTAACCCGCGCAAGATTGAGTGACACCTATTTGCCATTCATGCCTAAAAGTGCCTGTAAGACGTTGTGTGTAATAACTTGTTGCGATTCTTAAGCCGCTATGTGCAAACTTGAATCGCATTTCTGAGCCTAACCCGCGCAAGCTTGAGTGACCCCTATTTGCACATCATGCCTAAAAGTGCCTGTAAGGCGTTGTGTGTATTAACTTGTTGCGATTCGTTTTAGCCGCTATGTGTAATCTTGAATCGCAGTTCTGGGCCTAATCCGCGCAAGCTTGAGTGACACCTATTTGCACATCATCCCTAAAAGTGCCTGTAAGGTGTAGGGTGTAGTAACTTGTTTCGATTCTTTAGCCGCTATGTGCAAACTTGAATCGCATTTCTGAGCCTAACGCGCGCAAGCTTGAGTGACGCCTATTTGCACATCATGCCTAAAAGTGCCTGTAAGGCTTTGTGTGTATTGTTGTGAGCCTAACCTGCTCAAGCTTGAGTGACACCTATTTGCCATTCATGCCTAAAAGTGCCTGTAAGGCGTTGTGTGTATTAACTTGTTGAGATTCTTTAGCAGCTATGTGCAAACTTGAATCGCATTTCTGAGCCTAACCCGCTCAAGCTTGAGTGACACCTATTTGCGCATCATGCCTAAAATTGCCTGTAAGGCGTTGTGTGTATTAACTTGTTGCGATTCTTTAGCCGCTATGTGCAAACTTGAATCGCATTTCTGAGCCTAACACGCGCAATCTTGAGTGACCCCTATTAGCACATCATGCCTAAAAGTGCCTCTAAGTTGTTGTGTGTATTGCGATTCGCGATTCGTTTTAGCCGCTATGTGCAAACTCGAATCGCATTTCAGAGCCTAACCTGCGCAAGCTTGTTTGACACCTATTTGCACATCATGCCTAAAAGTGCCTGTAAGGCGTTGTGTGTATTAACTTGTTGCGATTCGTTTTAGCCGCTATGTGCAAACTTGAATCGCAGTTGTGAGCCTAACCCGCGCAAGCTTGAGTGACACCTATTTGCACATCATGCCTAAAAGTGCCTGTAAGGCTTTTCGTGTATTAACTTGTTGCGATTCGTTTTAGCCGCCGTGTGCAAACTTGAATCGCAGTTCTGAGCCTAACCCGCGCAAGCTTGAGTGACACCTATTTGCACATCACGCCTAAAAGTGCCTGTAAGGCGTTGCGTGTATTGAATTGTTGCGATTCGTTTTAGCCGCTATGTGCAATCTTGAATCGCAGTTCCGAGCCTAACGCTCGCAAGCTTGAGTGACGCCTATTTGCACATCATGCCTAAAAGTACCTGTAAGGCTTTGTGTGTATTGTTGTGAGCCTAACCTGCGCAAGCTTGAGTGACACCTATTTGCCATTCATGCCTAAAAGTGCCTGTAAGGCGTTGTGTGTATTAACTTGTTGCGATTCTTAAGCCGCTATGTGCAAACTTGAATCGCATTTCTGAGCCTAACCCGCGCAAGCTTGAGTGACCCCTATTTGCACATCATGCCTAAAAGTGCCTGTAAGGCGTTGTGTGTATTAACTTGTTGCGATTCGTTTTAGCCGCTATGTGTAATCTTGAATCGCAGTTCTGGGCCTAATCCGCGCAAGCTTGAGTGACACCTATTTGCACATCATCCCTAAAAGTGCCTGTAAGGTGTAGGGTGTAGTAACTTGTTTCGATTCTTTAGCCGCTATGTGCAAACTTGAATCGCATTTCTGAGCCTAACGCGCGCAAGCTTGATTGACCCCTATTTGCACATCACGCCTAAAAGTGCCTGTAAGGCGTTGTGTGTATTAACTTGTTGCGATTCGTTTTAGCCGCTATGTGCTATCTTGAATCGCAGTTCTGAGCCTAACCCGCGCAAGCTTGAGTGACACCTATTTGCACATCATGCCTAAAAGTGCCTGTAAGGCGTTGCGTGTATTAACTTGTTACGATTCGTTTTAGCCGCTATGTGCAATCTTGAATCGCAGTTCCGAGCTTAACGCGCGCAAGCTTGAGTGACGCCTATTTTCACTTCATGCCTAAAAGTGCCTGTAAGGCTTTGTGTGTATTGTTGTGAGCCTAACCTGCACAAGCTTGAGTGACACCTATTTGCCATTCATGCCTAAAAGTGCCTGTAAGGCGTTGTGTGTATTAACTTGTCGCGATTATTTAGCAGCTATGTGCAAACTTGAATCGCATTTCTGAGCCTAACCCGCGCAAGCTTGAGTGACACCTATTTGCACATCATGCCTAAACGTGCCTGTAAGGCGTTGTGTGTATTAACTTGTTGCGATTCTTTAGCCGCTATGTGCAAACTTGAATCGCATTTCTGAGCCTAACACGCGCAATCTTGAGTGACCCCTATTAGCACATCATGCCTAAAAGTGCCTCTAAGTTGTTGTGTGTATTAACCCTTTGCGATTCGTTTTAGCCGCTATGTGCGAACTCGAATCGCATTTCTGAGCCTTACCCGCGCAAGCTTGTTTGACACCTATTTGCACATCATGCCTAAAAGTTCCTGTAAGGCGTTGTGTGTATTAACTTGTTGCGATTCGTTTTAGCCGCTATGTGCAAACTTGAATCGCAGTTGTGAGCCTAACCAGCGCAAGCTTGAGTGACACCTATTTGCACATCATGCCTAAAAGTGCCTGTAAGGCGTTGCGTGTATTAACTTGTTGCGATTCGTTTTAGCCGCTATGTACAATCATGAATCGCAGTTCCGAGCCTAACGCGCGCAAGCTTGAGTGACGCCTATTTGCACATCATGCCTAAAAGTACCTGTAAGGCTTTGTGTGTATTGTTGTGAGCCTAACCTGCGCAATCTTGAGTGACACCTATTTGCCATTCATGCCTAAAAGTGCCTGTAAGCCGTTGTGTGTATTTACTTGTTGCGATTCTTTTTAGCCGCTATGTGCAAACTTGAATCGCAGTTCTGAGCCTAACCCGCGCAAGCTTGAGTGACACCTATTTGCACATCACGCCTAAAAGTGCCTGTAAGGCGTTGCGTGTATTAAATTGTTGCGATTCGTTTTAGCCGCTATGTGCAATCTTGAATCGCAGTTCCGAGCCTAACGCTCGCAAGCTTGAGTGACGCCTATTTGCACATCATGCCTAAAAGTACCTGTAAGGCGTTGTGTGTATTAACTTGTTGCGATTCTTTAGCCGCTATGTGCAAACTTGAATCGCATTTCTGAGCCTAACACGCGCAATCTTGAGTGACCCCTATTAGCACATCATGCCTAAAAGTGCCTCTAAGTTGTTGTGTGTATTAACCCTTTGCGATTCGTTTTAGCCGCTATGTGCAAACTCGAATCGCATTTCTGAGCCTAACCCGCGCAAGCTTGTTTGACACCTATTTGCACATCATGCCTAAAAGTGCCTGTAAGGCGTTGTGTGTATTAACTTGTTGCGATTCGTTTTAGCCGCTATGTGCAAACTTGAATCGCAGTTGTGAGCCTAACCCGCGCAAGCTTGAGTGACACCTATTTGCACATCATGCCTAAAAGTGCCTGTAAGGCGTTGTGTGTATTAACTTGTTGCGATTCTTAAGCCGCTATGTGCAAACTTGAATCGCATTTCTGAGCCTAACCCGCGCAAGCTTGTGTGACCCCTATTTGCACATCATGCCTAAAAGTGCCTGTAAGGCGTTGTGTGTATTAACTTGTTGCGATTCGTTTTAGCCGCTATGTGCAATCTTGAATCGCAGTTCTGGGCCTAACCCGCGCAAGCTTGAGTGACACCTATTTGCACATCATGCCTAAAAGTGCCTGTAAGGTGTAGGGTGTATTAACTTGTTGCGATTCTTTAGCCGCTATGTGCAAACTTGAATCGCATTTCTGAGCCTAACGCGCGCAAGCTTGATTGACCCCTATTTGCACATCACGCCTAAAAGTGCCTGTAAGGCGTTGTGTGTATTAACTTGTTGCGATTCGTTTTAGCCGCTATGTGCTATCTTGAATCGCAGTTCTGAGCCTAACCCGCGCAAGCTTGAGTGACACCTATTTGCACATCATGCCTAAAAGTGCCTGTAAGGCGTTGCGTGTATTAACTTGTTACGATTCGTTTTAGCCGCTATGTGCAATCTTGAATCGCAGTTCCGAGCTTAACGCGCGCAAGCTTGAGTGACGCCTATTTGCACTTCATGCCTAAAAGTGCCTGTAAGGCTTTGTGTGTATTGTTGTGAGCCTAACCTGCACAAGCTTGAGTGACACCTATTTGCCATTCATGCCTAAAAGTGCCTGTAAGGCGTTGTGTGTATTAACTTGTTGCGATTATTTAGCAGCTATGTGCAAACTTGAATCGCATTTCTGAGCCTAACCCGCGCAAGCTTGAGTGAAACCTATTTGCACATCATGCCTAAACGTGCCTGTAAGGCGTTGTGTGTATTAACTTGTTGCGATTCTTTACCGCTATGTGCAAACTTGAATCGCATTTCTGAGCCTAACACGCGCAATCTTGAGTGACCCCTATTAGCACATCATGCCTAAAAGTGCCTCTAAGTTGTTGTGTGTATTAACCCTTTGCGATTCGTTTTAGCCGCTATGTGCGAACTCGAATCGCATTTCTGAGCCTAACCCGCGCAAGCTTGTTTGACACCTATTTGCACATCATGCCTAAAAGTTCCTGTAAGGCGTTGTGTGTATTAACTTGTTGCGATTCGTTTTAGCCGCTATGTGCAAACTTGAATCGCAGTTGTGAGCCTAACCCGCGCAAGCTTGAGTGACACCTATTTGCACATCATGCCTAAAAGTGCCTGTAAGGCGTTGCGTGTATTAACTTGTTGCGATTCGTTTTAGCCGCTATGTGCAATCTTGAATCGGAGTTCCGAGCCTAACGCGCGCAAGCTTGAGTGACGCCTATTTCCACATCATGCCTAAAAGTACCTGTAAGGCTTTGTGTGTATTGTTGTGAGCCTAACCTGCGCAATCTTGAGTGACACCTATTTGCCATTCATGCCTAAAAGTGCCTGTAAGCCGTTGTGTGTATTAACTTGTTGCGATTCTTTAGCCGCTATGTGCAAACTTGAATCGCATTTCTGAACCTAACCCGCGCAAGCTTGAGTGACCCCTATTTGCACATCATGCCTAAAAGTGCCTGTAAGGCGTTGTGTGTATTAACTTGTTGCGATTCGTTTTAGCCGCTATGTGTAATCTTGAATCGCAGTTCTGGGCCTAATCCGCGCAAGCTTGAGTGACACCTATTTGCACATCATCCCTAAAAGTGCCTGTAAGGTGTAGGGTGTAGTAACTTGTTTCGATTCTTTAGCCGCTATGTGCAAACTTGAATCGCATTTCTGAGCCTAACGCGCACAAGCTTGAGTGACGCCTATTTGCAAATCATGCCTAAAAGTGCCTGTAAGGCTTTGTGTGTATTGTTGTGAGCCTAACCTGCTCAAGCTTGAGTGACACCTATTTGCCATTCATGCCTAAAAGTGCCTGTAAGGCGTTGTGTGTATTAACTTGTTGAGATTCTTTAGCAGCTATGTGCAAACTTGAATCGCATTTCTGAGCCTAACCCGCTCAAGCTTGAGTGACACCTATTTGCACATCATGCCTAAAATTGCCTGTAAGGCGTTGTGTGTATTAACTTGTTGCGATTCTTTAGCCGCTATGTGCAAACTTGAATCGCATTTCTGAGCCTAACACGCGCAATCTTGAGTGACCCCTATTAGCACATCATGCCTAAAAGTGCCTCTAAGTTGTTGTGTGTATTGCGATTCGCGATTCGTTTTAGCCGCTATGTGCAAACTCGAATCGCATTTCAGAGCCTAACCCGCGCAAGCTTGTTTGACACCTATTTGCACATCATGCCTAAAAGTGCCTGTAAGGCGTTGTGTGTATTAACTTGTTGCGATTCGTTTTAGCCGCTATGTGCAAACTTGAATCGCAGTTGTGAGCCTAACCCGCGCAAGCTTGAGTGACATCTATTTGCACATCATGCCTAAAAGTGCCTGTAAGGCTTTTCGTGTATTAACTTGTTGCGATTCGTTTTAGCCGCCGTGTGCAAACTTGAATCGCAGTTCTGAGCCTAACCCGCGCAAGCTTGAGTGACACCTATTTGCACATCACGCCTAAAAGTGCCTGTAAGGCGTTGCGTGTATTAAATTGTTGCGATTCGTTTTAGCCGCTATGTGCAATCTTGAATCGCAGTTCCGAGCCTAACGCTCGCAAGCTTGAGTGACGCCTATTTGCACATCATGCCTAAAAGTACCTGTAAGGCGTTGTGTGTATTAACTTGTTGCGATTCTTTAGCCGCTATGTGCAAACTTGAATCGCATTTCTGAGCCTAACACGCGCAATCTTGAGTGACACCTATTAGCACATCATGCCTAAAAGTGCCTCTAAGTTGTTGTGTGTATTAACCCTTTGCGATTCGTTTTAGCCGCTATGTGCAAACTCGAATCGCATTTCTGAGCCTAACCCGCGCAAGCTTGTTTGACACCTATTTGCACATCATGCCTAAAAGTGCCTGTAAGGCGTTGTGTGTATTAACTTGTTGCGATTCGTTTTAGCCGCTATGTGCAAACTTGAATCGCAGTTGTGAGCCTAACCCGCGCAAGCTTGAGTGACACCTATTTGCACATCATGCCTAAAAGTGCCTGTAAGGCGTTGTGTGTATTAACTTGTTGCGATTCTTAAGCCGCTATGTGCAAACTTGAATCGCATTTCTGAGCCTAACCCGCGCAAGCTTGTGTGACCCCTATTTGCACATCATGCCTAAAAGTGCCTGTAAGGCGTTGTGTGTATTAACTTGTTGCGATTCGTTTTAGCCACTATGTGCAATCTTGAATCGCAGTTCTGGGCCTAACCCGCGCAAGCTTGAGTGACGCCTATTTGCACTTCATGCCTAAAAGTCCCTGTAAGGCTTTGTGTGTATTGTTGTGAGCCTAACCTGCACAAGCTTGAGTGACACCTATTTGCCATTCATGCCTAAAAGTGCCTGTAAGGCGTTGTGTGTATTAACTTGTTGCGATTATTTAGCAGCTATGTGCAAACTTGAATCGCATTTCTGAGCCTAACCCGCGCAAGCTTGAGTGACACCTATTTGCACATCATGCCTAAACGTGCCTGTAAGGCGTTGTGTGTATTAACTTGTTGCGATACTTTACCGCTATGTGCAAACTTGAATCGCATTTCTGAGCCTAACACGCGCAATCTTGAGTGACCCCTATTAGCACATCATGCCTAAAAGTGCCTCTAAGTTGTTGTGTGTATTAACCCTTTGCGATTCGTTTTAGCCGCTATGTGCGAACTCGAATCGCATTTCTGAGCCTAACCCGCGCAAGCTTGTTTGACACCTATTTGCACATCATGCCTAAAAGTTCCTGTAAGGCGTTGTGTGTATTAACTTGTTGCGATTCGTTTTAGCCGCTATGTGCAAACTTGAATCGCAGTTGTGAGCCTAACCCGCGCAAGCTTGAGTGACACCTATTTGCACATCATGCCTAAAAGTGCCTGTAAGGCGTTGCGTGTATTAACTTGTTGCGATTCGTTTTAGCCGCTATGTGCAATCTTGAATCGGAGTTCCGAGCCTAACGCGCGCAAGCTTGAGTGACGCCTATTTGCACATCATGCCTAAAAGTACCTGTAAGGCTTTGTGTGTATTGTTGTGAGCCTAACCTGCGCAATCTTGAGTGACACCTATTTGCCATTCATGCCTAAAAGTGCCTGTAAGCCGTTGTGTGTATTAACTTGTTGCGATTCTTTAGCCGCTATGTGCAGACTTGAATCGCTTTTCTGAACCTAACCCGCGCAAGCTTGAGTGACCCCTATTTGCACATCATGCCTAAAAGTGCCTGTAAGGCGTTGTGTGTATTAACTTGTTGCGATTCGTTTTAGCCGCTATGTGTAATCTTGAATCGCAGTTCTGGGCCTAATCCGCGCAAGCTTGAGTGACACCTATTTGCACATCATCCCTAAAAGTGCCTGTAAGGTGTAGGGTGTAGTAACTTGTTTCGATTCTTTAGCCGCTATGTGCAAACTTGAATCGCATTTCTGAGCCTAACGCGCGCAAGCTTGAGTGACGCCTATTTGCAAATCATGCCTAAAAGTGCCTGTAAGCCGTTGTGTGTATTAACTTGTTGCGATTCTTTTTAGCCGCTATGTGCAAACTTGAATCGCAGTTCTGAGCCTAACCCGCGCAAGCTTGAGTGACACCTATTTGCACATCACGCCTAAAAGTGCCTGTAAGGCGTTGCGTGTATTAAATTGTTGCGATTCGTTTTAGCCGCTATGTGCAATCTTGAATCGCAGTTCCGAGCCTAACGCTCGCAAGCTTGAGTGACGCCTATTTGCACATCATGCCTAAAAGTACCTGTAAGGCGTTGTGTGTATTAACTTGTTGCGATTCTTTAGCCGCTATGTGCAAACTTGAATCGCATTTCTGAGCCTAACACGCGCAATCTTGAGTGACCCCTATTAGCACATCATGCCTAAAAGTGCCTCTAAGTTGTTGTGTGTATTAACCCTTTGCGATTCGTTTTAGCCGCTATGTGCAAACTCGAATCGCATTTCTGAGCCTAACCCGCGCAAGCTTGTTTGACACCTATTTGCACATCATGCCTAAAAGTGCCTGTAAGGCGTTGTGTGTATAACTTGTTGCGATTCGTTTTAGCCGCTATGTGCAAACTTGAATCGCAGTTGTGAGCCTAACCCGCGCAAGCTTGAGTGACACCTATTTGCACATCATGCCTAAAAGTGCCTGTAAGGCGTTGTGTGTATTAACTTGTTGCGATTCTTAAGCCGCTATGTGCAAACTTGAATCGCATTTCTGAGCCTAACCCGCGCAAGCTTGTGTGACCCCTATTTGCACATCATGCCTAAAAGTGCCTGTAAGGCGTTGTGTGTATTAACTTGTTGCGATTCGTTTTAGCCGCTATGTGCAATCTTGAATCGCAGTTCTGGGCCTAACCCGCGCAAGCTTGAGTGACACCTATTTGCACATCATGCCTAAAAGTGCCTGTAAGGTGTAGGGTGTATTAACTTGTTGCGATTCTTTAGCCGCTATGTGCAAACTTGAATCGCATTTCTGAGCCTAACGCGCGCAAGCTTGATTGACCCCTATTTGCACATCACGCCTAAAAGTGCCTGTAAGGCGTTGTGTGTATTAACTTGTTGCGATTCGTTTTAGCCGCTATGTGCTATCTTGAATCGCAGTTCTGAGCCTAACCCGCGCAAGCTTGAGTGACACCTATTTGCACATCATGCCTAAAAGTGCCTGTAAGGCGTTGCGTGTATTAACTTGTTACGATTCGTTTTAGCCGCTATGTGCAATCTTGAATCGCAGTTCCGAGCTTAACGCGCGCAAGCTTGAGTGACGCCTATTTGCACTTCATGCCTAAAAGTCCCTGTAAGGCTTTGTGTGTATTGTTGTGAGCCTAACCTGCACAAGCTTGAGTGACACCTATTTGCCATTCATGCCTAAAAGTGCCTGTAAGGCGTTGTGTGTATTAACTTGTTGCGATTATTTAGCAGCTATGTGCAAACTTGAATCGCATTTCTGAGCCTAACCCGCGCAAGCTTGAGTGACACCTATTTGCACATCATGCCTAAACGTGCCTGTAAGGCGTTGTGTGTATTAACTTGTTGCGATACTTTACCGCTATGTGCAAACTTGAATCGCATTTCTGAGCCTAACACGCGCAATCTTGAGTGACCCCTATTAGCACATCATGCCTAAAAGTGCCTCTAAGTTGTTGTGTGTATTAACCCTTTGCGATTCGTTTTAGCCGCTATGTGCGAACTCGAATCGCATTTCTGAGCCTAACCCGCGCAAGCTTGTTTGACACCTATTTGCACATCATGCCTAAAAGTTCCTGTAAGGCGTTGTGTGTATTAACTTGTTGCGATTCGTTTTAGCCGCTATGTGCAAACTTGAATCGCAGTTGTGAGCCTAACCCGCGCAAGCTTGAGTGACACCTATTTGCACATCATGCCTAAAAGTGCCTGTAAGGCGTTGCGTGTATTAACTTGTTGCGATTCGTTTTAGCCGCTATGTGCAATCTTGAATCGGAGTTCCGAGCCTAACGCGCGCAAGCTTGAGTGACGCCTATTTCCACATCATGCCTAAAAGTACCTGTAAGGCTTTGTGTGTATTGTTGTGAGCCTAACCTGCGCAATCTTGAGTGACACCTATTTGCCATTCATGCCTAAAAGTGCCTGTAAGCCGTTGTGTGTATTAACTTGTTGCGATTCTTTAGCCGCTATGTGCAAACTTGAATCGCATTTCTGAACCTAACCCGCGCAAGCTTGAGTGACCCCTATTTGCACATCATGCCTAAAAGTGCCTGTAAGGCGTTGTGTGTATTAACTTGTTGCGATTCGTTTTAGCCGCTATGTGTAATCTTGAATCGCAGTTCTGGGCCTAATCCGCGCAAGCTTGAGTGACACCTATTTGCACATCATCCCTAAAAGTGCCTGTAAGGTGTAGGGTGTAGTAACTTGTTTCGATTCTTTAGCCGCTATGTGCAAACTTGAATCGCATTTCTGAGCCTAACGCGCGCAAGCTTGAGTGACGCCTATTTGCAAATCATGCCTAAAAGTGCCTGTAAGGCTTTGTGTGTATTGTTGTGAGCCTAACCTGCTCAAGCTTGAGTGACACCTATTTGCCATTCATGCCTAAAAGTGCCTGTAAGGCGTTGTGTGTATTAACTTGTTGAGATTCTTTAGCAGCTATGTGCAAACTTGAATCGCATTTCTGAGCCTAACCCGCTCAAGCTTGAGTGACACCTATTTGCACATCATGCCTAAAATTGCCTGTAAGGCGTTGTGTGTATTAACTTGTTGCGATTCTTTAGCCGCTATGTGCAAACTTGAATCGCATTTCTGAGCCTAACACGTGCAATCTTGAGTGACCCCTATTAGCACATCATGCCTAAAAGTGCCTCTAAGTTGTTGTGTGTATTGCGATTCGCGATTCGTTTTAGCCGCTATGTGCAAACTCGAATCGCATTTCAGAGCCTAACCCGCGCAAGCTTGTTTGACACCTATTTGCACATCATGCCTAAAAGTGCCTGTAAGGCGTTGTGTGTATTAACTTGTTGCGATTCGTTTTAGCCGCTATGTGCAAACTTGAATCGCAGTTGTGAGCCTAACCCGCGCAAGCTTGAGTGACATCTATTTGCACATCATGCCTAAAAGTGCCTGTAAGGCTTTTCGTGTATTAACTTGTTGCGATTCGTTTTAGCCGCCGTGTGCAAACTTGAATCGCAGTTCTGAGCCTAACCCGCGCAAGCTTGAGTGACACCTATTTGCACATCACGCCTAAAAGTGCCTGTAAGGCGTTGCGTGTATTAAATTGTTGCGATTCGTTTTAGCCGCTATGTGCAATCTTGAATCGCAGTTCCGAGCCTAACGCTCGCAAGCTTGAGTGACGCCTATTTGCACATCATGCCTAAAAGTACCTGTAAGGCGTTGTGTGTATTAACTTGTTGCGATTCTTTAGCCGCTATGTGCAAACTTGAATCGCATTTCTGAGCCTAACACGCGCAATCTTGAGTGACCCCTATTAGCACATCATGCCTAAAAGTGCCTCTAAGTTGTTGTGTGTATTAACCCTTTGCGATTCGTTTTAGCCGCTATGTGCAAACTCGAATCGCATTTCTGAGCCTAACCCGCGCAAGCTTGTTTGACACCTATTTGCACATCATGCCTAAAAGTGCCTGTAAGGCGTTGTGTGTATTAACTTGTTGCGATTCGTTTTAGCCGCTATGTGCAAACTTGAATCGCAGTTGTGAGCCTAACCCGCGCAAGCTTGAGTGACACCTATTTGCACATCATGCCTAAAAGTGCCTGTAAGGCGTTGTGTGTATTAACTTGTTGCGATTCTTAAGCCGCTATGTGCAAACTTGAATCGCATTTCTGAGCCTAACCCGCGCAAGCTTGTGTGACCCCTATTTGCACATCATGCCTAAAAGTGCCTGTAAGGCGTTGTGTGTATTAACTTGTTGCGATTCGTTTTAGCCGCTATGTGCAATCTTGAATCGCAGTTCTGGGCCTAACCCGCGCAAGCTTGAGTGACACCTATTTGCACATCATGCCTAAAAGTGCCTGTAAGGTGTAGGGTGTATTAACTTGTTGCGATTCTTTAGCCGCTATGTGCAAACTTGAATCGCATTTCTGAGCCTAACGCGCGCAAGCTTGATTGACCCCTATTTGCACATCACGCCTAAAAGTGCCTGTAAGGCGTTGTGTGTATTAACTTGTTGCGATTCGTTTTAGCCGCTATGTGCTATCTTGAATCGCAGTTCTGAGCCTAACCCGCGCAAGCTTGAGTGACACCTATTTGCACATCATGCCTAAAAGTGCCTGTAAGGCGTTGCGTGTATTAACTTGTTACGATTCGTTTTAGCCGCTATGTGCAATCTTGAATCGCAGTTCCGAGCTTAACGCGCGCAAGCTTGAGTGACGCCTATTTGCACTTCATGCCTAAAAGTGCCTGTAAGGCTTTGTGTGTATTGTTGTGAGCCTAACCTGCACAAGCTTGAGTGACACCTATTTGCCATTCATGCCTAAAAGTGCCTGTAAGGCGTTGTGTGTATTAACTTGTTGCGATTATTTAGCAGCTATGTGCAAACTTGAATCGCATTTCTGAGCCTAACCCGCGCAAGCTTGAGTGACACCTATTTGCACATCATGCCTAAACGTGCCTGTAAGGCGTTGTGTGTATTAACTTGTTGCGATTCTTTACCGCTATGTGCAAACTTGAATCGCATTTCTGAGCCTAACACGCGCAATCTTGAGTGACCCCTATTAGCACATCATGCCTAAAAGTGCCTCTAAGTTGTTGTGTGTATTAACCCTTTGCGATTCGTTTTAGCCGCTATGTGCGAACTCGAATCGCATTTCTGAGCCTAACCCGCGCAAGCTTGTTTGACACCTATTTGCACATCATGCCTAAAAGTTCCTGTAAGGCGTTGTGTGTATTAACTTGTTGCGATTCGTTTTAGCCGCTATGTGCAAACTTGAATCGCAGTTGTGAGCCTAACCCGCGCAAGCTTGAGTGACACCTATTTGCACATCATGCCTAAAAGTGCCTGTAAGGCGTTGCGTGTATTAACTTGTTGCGATTCGTTTTAGCCGCTATGTGCAATCTTGAATCGCAGTTCCGAGCCTAACGCGCGCAAGCTTGAGTGACGCCTATTTGCACATCATGCCTAAAAGTACCTGTAAGGCTTTGTGTGTATTGTTGTGAGCCTAACCTGCGCAATCTTGAGTGACACCTATTTGCCATTCATGCCTAAAAGTGCCTGTAAGCCGTTGTGTGTATTAACTTGTTGCGATTCTTTAGCCGCTATGTGCAAACTTGAATCGCATTTCTGAGCCTAACGCCGCAAGCTTGAGACCACTGTTTGCACATCATGCCTAAAAGTGCCTGTAAGTCGTTGTGTGTATTAAATTGTTGCGATTCTTTTTAGCCGCTATGTGCAAACTTGAATCGCAGTTGTGAGCCTAACCCGCGCAAGATTGACTGACACCTATTTGCCATTCATGCCTAAAAGTGCCTGTAAGACGTTGTGTGTAATAACGTGTTGCGATTCTTAAGCCGCTATGTGCAAACTTGAATCGCATTTCTGAACCTAACCCGCGCAAGGTTGAGTGACCCCTATTTGCACATCATGCCTAAAAGTGCCTGTAAGGTGTTGTGTGTTAACTTGTTGCGATTCGTTTTAGCCACTATATGCAAATTTGAATCGCAGTTCTGAGCCTAACCCGCACAAGCTTGTGTGACACCTATTTGCACATCATGCCTAAAAGTGCCTGTAAGGCGTTGTGCGTATTAACTTGTTGCGATTCGTTTTAGCCGCTACGTGCAAACTTGAATCGCATTTCTGAGCCTAACGCGCGCAAGCTTGAGTGACACCGATTTGGACATCATGCCTAAAAGTGCATGTAAGGCTTTGTGTGTATTGTTGTGAGCCTAACCCGCGCAAGCTTGAGTGACACCTATTTGCCATTCATGCCTAAAAGTGCCTGTAAGGCATTGTGTGTATTAACTTGTTGCGATTCTTTAGCAGCTATGTGGAAACTTGAATCGCATTTCTGAGCCTAACCCGCGCAACATTGAGTGACACCTATTTGCACATCATGCCTAAAAGTGCCTGTAAGGCGTTCCGTGTATTAACTTGTTGCGATTCGTTTTAGCCGCTATATGCAATCTTGAATCGCAGTTCCGAGCCTAACGCGCGCAAGCTTGGGTGACGCCTATTTGCACATCATGCCTAAAAGTGCCTGTAAGGCTTTGTGTGTATTGTTGTGAGCCTAACCCGCGCAAGCTTGAGTGACACCTATTTGCCATTCATGCCTAAAAGTGCCTGTAAGGCGTTGTGTGTATTAACTTGTTGCGATTCTTTAGCAGCTATGTGCAAACTTGAATCGCATTTCTGAGCCTAACCCGCGCAAGCTTGAGTGACCCCTATTTGCACATCATGCCTAAAAGTGTCTGTAAGGCTTTTCGTGTATTAACTTGTTGCGATTCGTTTTAGCCGCTATGTGCAATCTTGAATCGCAGTTCTGAGCCTAACCCGCGCAAGCTTGAGTGACACCGATTTGGACATCATGCCTAATAGTGCCTGTAAGGCGTTGTGTGTACTAACTTTTTGCGAGTCTTTTTAGCCGCTATGTGCAAACTTGAATCGCAGTTCTGAGCCTAACCCGCGCAAGCTTGATTGGCACCTATTTGCACATCATGCCTAAAAGTGCCTGTAAGGCTTTTCGTGTATTAACTTGTTGCGATTCGTTTTAGCAGCCATGTGCAAACTTGAATCGCAGTTCTGAGCCTAACCCGCGCAAGCTTGAGTGACACCTATTTGCCATTCATGCCTAAAAGTGCCTGTAAGGCATTGTGTGTATTAACTTGTTGCGATTCTTTAGCAGCTATGTGGAAACTTGAATCGCATTTGCGAGCCTAACGCGCGCAAGCTTGAGTGACGCCTATTTGCACATCATGCCTAAAAGTACCTGTAAGGCTTCGTGTGTATTGTTGTGAGCCTAACCCGCGCAAGCTTGAGTGACACCTATTTGCCATTCATGCCTAAAAGTGCCTGTAAGGCGTTATGTGTATTAACTTGTTGCGATTCTTTAGCCGCTATGTGCAAACTTGAATCGCATTTCTGAGCCTAACACCGCAAGCTTGAGACCCCTATTTGCACATCATGCCTAAAAGTGCCTGTAAGTCGTTGTGTGTATTAACTTGTTGCGATTCTTTTTAGCCGCTATGTGCAAACTTGAATTGCAGTTGTGAGCCTAACCCGCGCAAGATTGAGTGACACCTATTTGCCATTCATGCCTAAAAGTGCCTGTAAGATGTTGTGTGTAATAACTTGTTGCGATTCTTAAGCCGCTATGTGCAAACTTGAATCGCATTTCTGAGCCTAACCCGCGCAAGCTTGAGTGACCCCTATTTGCACATCATGCCTAAAAGTGCCTGTAAGGCGTTGTGTGTATTAACTTGTTGCGATTCGTTTTAGCTGCTATGTGTAATCTTGAATCGCAGTTCTGGGCCTAATCCGCGCAAGCTTGAGTGACACCTATTTGCACATCATCCCTAAAAGTGCCTGTAAGGTGTAGGGTGTAGTAACTCGTTTCGATTCTTTAGCCGCTATGTGCAAACTTGAATCGCATTTCTGAGCCTAACGCGCGCAAGCTTGATTGACCCCTATTTGCACATCACGCCTAAAAGTGCCTGTAAGGCGTTGTGTGTATTAACTTGTTGCGATTCGTTTTAGCCGCTATGTGCTATCTTGAATCGCAGTTCTGAGCCTAACCCGCGCAAGCTTGAGTGACACCTATTTGCACATCATGCCTAAAAGTGCCTGTAAGGCGTTGCGTGTATTAACTTGTTACGATTCGTTTTAGCCGCTATGTGCAATCTTGAATCGCAGTTCCGAGCTTAACGCGCGCAAGCTTGAGTGACGCCTATTTGCACTTCATGCCTAAAAGTGCCTGTAAGGCTTTGTGTGTATTGTTGTGAGCCTAACCTGCACAAGCTTGAGTGACACCTATTTGCCATTCATGCCTAAAAGTGCCTGTAAGGCGTTGTGTGTATTAACTTGTTGCGATTATTTAGCAGCTATGTGCAAACTTGAATCGCATTTCTGAGCCTAACCCGCGCAAGCTTGAGTGAAACCTATTTGCACATCATGCCTAAACGTGCCTGTAAGGCGTTGTGTGTATTAACTTGTTGCGATTCTTTACCGCTATGTGCAAACTTGAATCGCATTTCTGAGCCTAACACGCGCAATCTTGAGTGACCCCTATTAGCACATCATGCCTAAAAGTGCCTCTAAGTTGTTGTGTGTATTAACCCTTTGCGATTCGTTTTAGCCGCTATGTGCGAACTCGAATCGCATTTCTGAGCCTAACCCGCGCAAGCTTGTTTGACACCTATTTGCACATCATGCCTAAAAGTTCCTGTAAGGCGTTGTGTGTATTAACTTGTTGCGATTCGTTTTAGCCGCTATGTGCAAACTTGAATCGCAGTTGTGAGCCTAACCCGCGCAAGCTTGAGTGACACCTATTTGCACATCATGCCTAAAAGTGCCTGTAAGGCGTTGCGTGTATTAACTTGTTGCGATTCGTTTTAGCCGCTATGTGCAATCTTGAATCGCAGTTCCGAGCCTAACGCGCGCAAGCTTGAGTGACGCCTATTTCCACATCATGCCTAAAAGTACCTGTAAGGCTTTGTGTGTATTGTTGTGAGCCTAACCTGCGCAATCTTGAGTGACACCTATTTGCCATTCATGCCTAAAAGTGCCTGTAAGCCGTTGTGTGTATTAACTTGTTGCAATTCTTTAGCCGCTATGTGCAAACTTGAATCGCATTTCTGAACCTAACCCGCGCAAGCTTGAGTGACCCCTATTTGCACATCATGCCTAAAAGTGCCTGTAAGGCGTTGTGTGTATTAACTTGTTGCGATTCGTTTTAGCCGCTATGTGTAATCTTGAATCGCAGTTCTGGGCCTAATCCGCGCAAGCTTGAGTGACACCTATTTGCACATCATCCCTAAAAGTGCCTGTAAGGTGTAGGGTGTAGTAACTTGTTTCGATTCTTTAGCCGCTATGTGCAAACTTGAATCGCATTTCTGAGCCTAACGCGCGCAAGCTTGAGTGACGCCTATTTGCAAATCATGCCTAAAAGTGCCTGTAAGGCTTTGTGTGTATTGTTGTGAGCCTAACCTGCTCAAGCTTGAGTGACACCTATTTGCCATTCATGCCTAAAAGTGCCTGTAAGGTGTTGTGTGTATTAACTTGTTGAGATTCTTTAGCAGCTATGTGCAAACTTGAATCGCATTTCTGAGCCTAACCCGCTCAAGCTTGAGTGACACCTATTTGCACATCATGCCTAAAATTGCCTGTAAGGCGTTGTGTGTATTAACTTGTTGCGATTCTTTAGCCGCTATGTGCAAACTTGAATCGCATTTCTGAGCCTAACACGCGCAATCTTGAGTGACCCCTATTAGCACATCATGCCTAAAAGTGCCTCTAAGTTGTTGTGTGTATTGCGATTCGCGATTCGTTTTAGCCGCTATGTGCAAACTCGAATCGAATTTCAGAGCCTAACCCGCGCAAGCTTGTTTGACACCTATTTGCACATCATGCCTAAAAGTGCCTGTAAGGCGTTGTGTGTATTAACTTGTTGCGATTCGTTTTAGCCGCTATGTGCAAACTTGAATCGCAGTTGTGAGCCTAACCCGCGCAAGCTTGAGTGACATCTATTTGCACATCATGCCTAAAAGTGCCTGTAAGGCTTTTCGTGTATTAACTTGTTGCGATTCGTTTTAGCCGCCGTGTGCAAACTTGAATCGCAGTTCTGAGCCTAACCCGCGCAAGCTTGAGTGACACCTATTTGCACATCACGCCTAAAAGTGCCTGTAAGGCGTTGCGTGTATTAAATTGTTGCGATTCGTTTTAGCCGCTATGTGCAATCTTGAATCGCAGTTCCGAGCCTAACGCTCGCAAGCTTGAGTGACGCCTATTTGCACATCATGCCTAAAAGTACCTGTAAGGCGTTGTGTGTATTAACTTGTTGCGATTCTTTAGCCGCTATGTGCAAACTTGAATCGCATTTCTGAGCCTAACACGCGCAATCTTGAGTGACCCCTATTAGCACATCATGCCTAAAAGTGCCTCTAAGTTGTTGTGTGTATTAACCCTTTGCGATTCGTTTTAGCCGCTATGTGCAAACTCGAATCGCATTTCTGAGCCTAACCCGCGCAAGCTTGTTTGACACCTATTTGCACATCATGCCTAAAAGTGCCTGTAAGGCGTTGTGTGTATTAACTTGTTGCGATTCGTTTTAGCCGCTATGTGCAAACTTGAATCGCAGTTGTGAGCCTAACCCGCGCAAGCTTGAGTGACACCTATTTGCACATCATGCCTAAAAGTGCCTGTAAGGCGTTGTGTGTATTAACTTGTTGCGATTCTTAAGCCGCTATGTGCAAACTTGAATCGCATTTCTGAGCCTAACACGCGCAAGCTTGTGTGACCCCTATTTGCACATCATGCCTAAAAGTGCCTGTAAGGCGTTGTGTGTATTAACTTGTTGCGATTCGTTTTAGCCACTATGTGCAATCTTGAATCGCAGTTCTGTGCCTAACCCGCGCAAGCTTGAGTGACACCTATTTGCACATCATGCCTAAAAGTGCCTGTAAGGTGTAGGGTGTATTAACTTGTTGCGATTCTTTAGCCGCTATGTGCAAACTTGAATCGCATTTCTGAGCCTAACGCGCGCAAGCTTGATTGACCCCTATTTGCACATCACGCCTAAAAGTGCCTGTAAGGCGTTGTGTGTATTAACTTGTTGCGATTCGTTTTAGCCGCTATGTGCTATCTTGAATCGCAGTTCTGAGCCTAACCCGCGCAAGCTTGAGTGACACCTATTTGCACATCATGCCTAAAAGTGCCTGTAAGGCGTTGCGTGTATTAACTTGTTACGATTCGTTTTAGCCGCTATGTGCAATCTTGAATCGCAGTTCCGAGCTTAACGCGCGCAAGCTTGAGTGACGCCTATTTGCACTTCATGCCTAAAAGTGCCTGTAAGGCTTTGTGTGTATTGTTGTGAGCCTAACCTGCACAAGCTTGAGTGACACCTATTTGCCATTCATGCCTAAAAGTGCCTGTAAGGCGTTGTGTGTATTAACTTGTTGCGATTATTTAGCAGCTATGTGCAAACTTGAATCGCATTTCTGAGCCTAACCCGCGCAAGCTTGAGTGACACCTATTTGCACATCATGCCTAAACGTGCCTGTAAGGCGTTGTGTGTATTAACTTGTTGCGATACTTTACCGCTATGTGCAAACTTGAATCGCATTTCTGAGCCTAACACGCGCAATCTTGAGTGACCCCTATTAGCACATCATGCCTAAAAGTGCCTCTAAGTTGTTGTGTGTATTAACCCTTTGCGATTCGTTTTAGCCGCTATGTGCGAACTCGAATCGCATTTCTGAGCCTAACCCGCGCAAGCTTGTTTGACACCTATTTGCACATCATGCCTAAAAGTTCCTGTAAGGCGTTGTGTGTATTAACTTGTTGCGATTCGTTTTAGCCGCTATGTGCAAACTTGAATCGCAGTTGTGAGCCTAACCCGCGCAAGCTTGAGTGACACCTATTTGCACATCATGCCTAAAAGTGCCTGTAAGGCGTTGCGTGTATTAACTTGTTGCGATTCGTTTTAGCCGCTATGTGCAATCTTGAATCGGAGTTCCGAGCCTAACGCGCGCAAGCTTGAGTGACGCCTATTTGCACATCATGCCTAAAAGTACCTGTAAGGCTTTGTGTGTATTGTTGTGAGCCTAACCTGCGCAATCTTGAGTGACACCTATTTGCCATTCATGCCTAAAAGTGCCTGTAAGCCGTTGTGTGTATTAACTTGTTGCGATTCTTTAGCCGCTATGTGCAAACTTGAATCGCATTTCTGAACCTAACCCGCGCAAGCTTGAGTGACCCCTATTTGCACATCATGCCTAAAAGTGCCTGTAAGGCGTTGTGTGTATTAACTTGTTGCGATTCGTTTTAGCCGCTATGTGTAATCTTGAATCGCAGTTCTGGGCCTAATCCGCGCAAGCTTGAGTGACACCTATTTGCACATCATCCCTAAAAGTGCCTGTAAGGTGTAGGGTGTAGTAACTTGTTTCGATTCTTTAGCCGCTATGTGCAAACTTGAATCGCATTTCTGAGCCTAACGCGCGCAAGCTTGAGTGACGCCTATTTGCAAATCATGCCTAAAAGTGCCTGTAAGGCTTTGTGTGTATTGTTGTGAGCCTAACCTGCTCAAGCTTGAGTGACACCTATTTGCCATTCATGCCTAAAAGTGCCTGTAAGGCGTTGTGTGTATTAACTTGTTGAGATTCTTTAGCAGCTATGTGCAAACTTGAATCGCATTTCTGAGCCTAACCCGCTCAAGCTTGAGTGACACCTATTTGCACATCATGCCTAAAATTGCCTGTAAGGCGTTGTGTGTATTAACTTGTTGCGATTCTTTAGCCGCTATGTGCAAACTTGAATCGCATTTCTGAGCCTAACACGCGCAATCTTGAGTGACCCCTATTAGCACATCATGCCTAAAAGTGCCTCTAAGTTGTTGTGTGTATTGCGATTCGCGATTCGTTTTAGCCGCTATGTGCAAACTCGAATCGCATTTCAGAGCCTAACCCGCGCAAGCTTGTTTGACACCTATTTGCACATCATGCCTAAAAGTGCCTGTAAGGCGTTGTGTGTATTAACTTGTTGCGATTCGTTTTAGCCGCTATGTGCAAACTTGAATCGCAGTTGTGAGCCTAACCCGCGCAAGCTTGAGTGACATCTATTTGCACATCATGCCTAAAAGTGCCTGTAAGGCTTTTCGTGTATTAACTTGTTGCGATTCGTTTTAGCCGCCGTGTGCAAACTTGAATCGCAGTTCTGAGCCTAACCCGCGCAAGCTTGAGTGACACCTATTTGCACATCACGCCTAAAAGTGCCTGTAAGGCGTTGCGTGTATTAAATTGTTGCGATTCGTTTTAGCCGCTATGTGCAATCTTGAATCGCAGTTCCGAGCCTAACGCTCGCAAGCTTGAGTGACGCCTATTTGCACATCATGCCTAAAAGTACCTGTAAGGCGTTGTGTGTATTAACTTGTTGCGATTCTTTAGCCGCTATGTGCAAACTTGAATCGCATTTCTGAGCCTAACACGCGCAATCTTGAGTGACCCCTATTAGCACATCATGCCTAAAAGTGCCTCTAAGTTGTTGTGTGTATTAACCCTTTGCGATTCGTTTTAGCCGCTATGTGCAAACTCGAATCGCATTTCTGAGCCTAACCCGCGCAAGCTTGTTTGACACCTATTTGCACATCATGCCTAAAAGTGCCTGTAAGGCGTTGTGTGTATTAACTTGTTGCGATTCGTTTTAGCCGCTATGTGCAAACTTGAATCGCAGTTGTGAGCCTAACCCGCGCAAGCTTGAGTGACACCTATTTGCACATCATGCCTAAAAGTGCCTGTAAGGCGTTGTGTGTATTAACTTGTTGCGATTCTTAAGCCGCTATGTGCAAACTTGAATCGCATTTCTGAGCCTAACCCGCGCAAGCTTGTGTGACCCCTATTTGCACATCATGCCTAAAAGTGCCTGTAAGGCGTTGTGTGTATTAACTTGTTGCGATTCGTTTTAGCCGCTATGTGCAATCTTGAATCGCAGTTCTGGGCCTAACCCGCGCAAGCTTGAGTGACACCTATTTGCACATCATGCCTAAAAGTGCCTGTAAGGTGTAGGGTGTATTAACTTGTTGCGATTCTTTAGCCGCTATGTGCAAACTTGAATCGCATTTCTGAGCCTAACGCGCGCAAGCTTGATTGACCCCTATTTGCACATCACGCCTAAAAGTGCCTGTAAGGCGTTGTGTGTATTAACTTGTTGCGATTCGTTTTAGCCGCTATGTGCTATCTTGAATCGCAGTTCTGAGCCTAACCCGCGCAAGCTTGAGTGACACCTATTTGCACATCATGCCTAAAAGTGCCTGTAAGGCGTTGCGTGTATTAACTTGTTACGATTCGTTTTAGCCGCTATGTGCAATCTTGAATCGCAGTTCCGAGCTTAACGCGCGCAAGCTTGAGTGACGCCTATTTGCACTTCATGCCTAAAAGTGCCTGTAAGGCTTTGTGTGTATTGTTGTGAGCCTAACCTGCACAAGCTTGAGTGACACCTATTTGCCATTCATGCCTAAAAGTGCCTGTAAGGCGTTGTGTGTATTAACTTGTTGCGATTATTTAGCAGCTATGTGCAAACTTGAATCGCATTTCTGAGCCTAACCCGCGCAAGCTTGAGTGACACCTATTTGCACATCATGCCTAAACGTGCCTGTAAGGCGTTGTGTGTATTAACTTGTTGCGATACTTTACCGCTATGTGCAAACTTGAATCGCATTTCTGAGCCTAACACGCGCAATCTTGAGTGACCCCTATTAGCACATCATGCCTAAAAGTGCCTCTAAGTTGTTGTGTGTATTAACCCTTTGCGATTCGTTTTAGCCGCTATGTGCGAACTCGAATCGCATTTCTGAGCCTAACCCGCGCAAGCTTGTTTGACACCTATTTGCACATCATGCCTAAAAGTTCCTGTAAGGCGTTGTGTGTATTAACTTGTTGCGATTCGTTTTAGCCGCTATGTGCAAACTTGAATCGCAGTTGTGAGCCTAACCCGCGCAAGCTTGAGTGACACCTATTTGCACATCATGCCTAAAAGTGCCTGTAAGGCGTTGCGTGTATTAACTTGTTGCGATTCGTTTTAGCCGCTATGTGCAATCTTGAATCGGAGTTCCGAGCCTAACGCGCGCAAGCTTGAGTGACGCCTATTTGCACATCATGCCTAAAAGTACCTGTAAGGCTTTGTGTGTATTGTTGTGAGCCTAACCTGCGCAATCTTGAGTGACACCTATTTGCCATTCATGCCTAAAAGTGCCTGTAAGCCGTTGTGTGTATTAACTTGTTGCGATTCTTTAGCCGCTATGTGCAAACTTGAATCGCATTTCTGAACCTAACCCGCGCAAGCTTGAGTGACCCCTATTTGCACATCATGCCTAAAAGTGCCTGTAAGGCGTTGTGTGTATTAACTTGTTGCGATTCGTTTTAGCCGCTATGTGTAATCTTGAATCGCAGTTCTGGGCCTAATCCGCGCAAGCTTGAGTGACACCTATTTGCACATCATCCCTAAAAGTGCCTGTAAGGTGTAGGGTGTAGTAACTTGTTTCGATTCTTTAGCCGCTATGTGCAAACTTGAATCGCATTTCTGAGCCTAACGCGCGCAAGCTTGAGTGACGCCTATTTGCAAATCATGCCTAAAAGTGCCTGTAAGGCTTTGTGTGTATTGTTGTGAGCCTAACCTGCTCAAGCTTGAGTGACACCTATTTGCCATTCATGCCTAAAAGTGCCTGTAAGGCGTTGTGTGTATTAACTTGTTGAGATTCTTTAGCAGCTATGTGCAAACTTGAATCGCATTTCTGAGCCTAACCCGCTCAAGCTTGAGTGACACCTATTTGCACATCATGCCTAAAATTGCCTGTAAGGCGTTGTGTGTATTAACTTGTTGCGATTCTTTAGCCGCTATGTGCAAACTTGAATCGCATTTCTGAGCCTAACACGCGCAATCTTGAGTGACCCCTATTAGCACATCATGCCTAAAAGTGCCTCTAAGTTGTTGTGTGTATTGCGATTCGCGATTCGTTTTAGCCGCTATGTGCAAACTCGAATCGCATTTCAGAGCCTAACCCGCGCAAGCTTGTTTGACACCTATTTGCACATCATGCCTAAAAGTGCCTGTAAGGCGTTGTGTGTATTAACTTGTTGCGATTCGTTTTAGCCGCTATGTGCAAACTTGAATCGCAGTTGTGAGCCTAACCCGCGCAAGCTTGAGTGACATCTATTTGCACATCATGCCTAAAAGTGCCTGTAAGGCTTTTCGTGTATTAACTTGTTGCGATTCGTTTTAGCCGCCGTGTGCAAACTTGAATCGCAGTTCTGAGCCTAACCCGCGCAAGCTTGAGTGACACCTATTTGCACATCACGCCTAAAAGTGCCTGTAAGGCGTTGCGTGTATTAAATTGTTGCGATTCGTTTTAGCCGCTATGTGCAATCTTGAATCGCAGTTCCGAGCCTAACGCTCGCAAGCTTGAGTGACGCCTATTTGCACATCATGCCTAAAAGTACCTGTAAGGCGTTGTGTGTATTAACTTGTTGCGATTCTTTAGCCGCTATGTGCAAACTTGAATCGCATTTCTGAGCCTAACACGCGCAATCTTGAGTGACCCCTATTAGCACATCATGCCTAAAAGTGCCTCTAAGTTGTTGTGTGTATTAACCCTTTGCGATTCGTTTTAGCCGCTATGTGCAAACTCGAATCGCATTTCTGAGCCTAACCCGCGCAAGCTTGTTTGACACCTATTTGCACATCATGCCTAAAAGTGCCTGTAAGGCGTTGTGTGTATTAACTTGTTGCGATTCGTTTTAGCCGCTATGTGCAAACTTGAATCGCAGTTGTGAGCCTAACCCGCGCAAGCTTGAGTGACACCTATTTGCACATCATGCCTAAAAGTGCCTGTAAGGCGTTGTGTGTATTAACTTGTTGCGATTCTTAAGCCGCTATGTGCAAACTTGAATCGCATTTCTGAGCCTAACCCGCGCAAGCTTGTGTGACCCCTATTTGCACATCATGCCTAAAAGTGCCTGTAAGGCGTTGTGTGTATTAACTTGTTGCGATTCGTTTTAGCCGCTATGTGCAATCTTGAATCGCAGTTCTGGGCCTAACCCGCGCAAGCTTGAGTGACACCTATTTGCACATCATGCCTAAAAGTGCCTGTAAGGTGTAGGGTGTATTAACTTGTTGCGATTCTTTAGCCGCTATGTGCAAACTTGAATCGCATTTCTGAGCCTAACGCGCGCAAGCTTGATTGACCCCTATTTGCACATCACGCCTAAAAGTGCCTGTAAGGCGTTGTGTGTATTAACTTGTTGCGATTCGTTTTAGCCGCTATGTGCTATCTTGAATCGCAGTTCTGAGCCTAACCCGCGCAAGCTTGAGTGACACCTATTTGCACATCATGCCTAAAAGTGCCTGTAAGGCGTTGCGTGTATTAACTTGTTACGATTCGTTTTAGCCGCTATGTGCAATCTTGAATCGCAGTTCCGAGCTTAACGCGCGCAAGCTTGAGTGACGCCTATTTGCACTTCATGCCTAAAAGTGCCTGTAAGGCTTTGTGTGTATTGTTGTGAGCCTAACCTGCACAAGCTTGAGTGACACCTATTTGCCATTCATGCCTAAAAGTGCCTGTAAGGCGTTGTGTGTATTAACTTGTTGCGATTATTTAGCAGCTATGTGCAAACTTGAATCGCATTTCTGAGCCTAACCCGCGCAAGCTTGAGTGACACCTATTTGCACATCATGCCTAAACGTGCCTGTAAGGCGTTGTGTGTATTAACTTGTTGCGATACTTTACCGCTATGTGCAAACTTGAATCGCATTTCTGAGCCTAACACGCGCAATCTTGAGTGACCCCTATTAGCACATCATGCCTAAAAGTGCCTCTAAGTTGTTGTGTGTATTAACCCTTTGCGATTCGTTTTAGCCGCTATGTGCGAACTCGAATCGCATTTCTGAGCCTAACCCGCGCAAGCTTGTTTGACACCTATTTGCACATCATGCCTAAAAGTTCCTGTAAGGCGTTGTGTGTATTAACTTGTTGCGATTCGTTTTAGCCGCTATGTGCAAACTTGAATCGCAGTTGTGAGCCTAACCCGCGCAAGCTTGAGTGACACCTATTTGCACATCATGCCTAAAAGTGCCTGTAAGGCGTTGCGTGTATTAACTTGTTGCGATTCGTTTTAGCCGCTATGTGCAATCTTGAATCGGAGTTCCGAGCCTAACGCGCGCAAGCTTGAGTGACGCCTATTTGCACATCATGCCTAAAAGTACCTGTAAGGCTTTGTGTGTATTGTTGTGAGCCTAACCTGCGCAATCTTGAGTGACACCTATTTGCCATTCATGCCTAAAAGTGCCTGTAAGCCGTTGTGTGTATTAACTTGTTGCGATTCTTTAGCCGCTATGTGCAAACTTGAATCGCATTTCTGAACCTAACCCGCGCAAGCTTGAGTGACCCCTATTTGCACATCATGCCTAAAAGTGCCTGTAAGGCGTTGTGTGTATTAACTTGTTGCGATTCGTTTTAGCCGCTATGTGTAATCTTGAATCGCAGTTCTGGGCCTAATCCGCGCAAGCTTGAGTGACACCTATTTGCACATCATCCCTAAAAGTGCCTGTAAGGTGTAGGGTGTAGTAACTTGTTTCGATTCTTTAGCCGCTATGTGCAAACTTGAATCGCATTTCTGAGCCTAACGCGCGCAAGCTTGAGTGACGCCTATTTGCAAATCATGCCTAAAAGTGCCTGTAAGGCTTTGTGTGTATTGTTGTGAGCCTAACCTGCTCAAGCTTGAGTGACACCTATTTGCCATTCATGCCTAAAAGTGCCTGTAAGGCGTTGTGTGTATTAACTTGTTGAGATTCTTTAGCAGCTATGTGCAAACTTGAATCGCATTTCTGAGCCTAACCCGCTCAAGCTTGAGTGACACCTATTTGCACATCATGCCTAAAATTGCCTGTAAGGCGTTGTGTGTATTAACTTGTTGCGATTCTTTAGCCGCTATGTGCAAACTTGAATCGCATTTCTGAGCCTAACACGCGCAATCTTGAGTGACCCCTATTAGCACATCATGCCTAAAAGTGCCTCTAAGTTGTTGTGTGTATTGCGATTCGCGATTCGTTTTAGCCGCTATGTGCAAACTCGAATCGCATTTCAGAGCCTAACCCGCGCAAGCTTGTTTGACACCTATTTGCACATCATGCCTAAAAGTGCCTGTAAGGCGTTGTGTGTATTAACTTGTTGCGATTCGTTTTAGCCGCTATGTGCAAACTTGAATCGCAGTTGTGAGCCTAACCCGCGCAAGCTTGAGTGACATCTATTTGCACATCATGCCTAAAAGTGCCTGTAAGGCTTTTCGTGTATTAACTTGTTGCGATTCGTTTTAGCCGCCGTGTGCAAACTTGAATCGCAGTTCTGAGCCTAACCCGCGCAAGCTTGAGTGACACCTATTTGCACATCACGCCTAAAAGTGCCTGTAAGGCGTTGCGTGTATTAAATTGTTGCGATTCGTTTTAGCCGCTATGTGCAATCTTGAATCGCAGTTCCGAGCCTAACGCTCGCAAGCTTGAGTGACGCCTATTTGCACATCATGCCTAAAAGTACCTGTAAGGCGTTGTGTGTATTAACTTGTTGCGATTCTTTAGCCGCTATGTGCAAACTTGAATCGCATTTCTGAGCCTAACACGCGCAATCTTGAGTGACCCCTATTAGCACATCATGCCTAAAAGTGCCTCTAAGTTGTTGTGTGTATTAACCCTTTGCGATTCGTTTTAGCCGCTATGTGCAAACTCGAATCGCATTTCTGAGCCTAACCCGCGCAAGCTTGTTTGACACCTATTTGCACATCATGCCTAAAAGTGCCTGTAAGGCGTTGTGTGTATTAACTTGTTGCGATTCGTTTTAGCCGCTATGTGCAAACTTGAATCGCAGTTGTGAGCCTAACCCGCGCAAGCTTGAGTGACACCTATTTGCACATCATGCCTAAAAGTGCCTGTAAGGCGTTGTGTGTATTAACTTGTTGCGATTCTTAAGCCGCTATGTGCAAACTTGAATCGCATTTCTGAGCCTAACCCGCGCAAGCTTGTGTGACCCCTATTTGCACATCATGCCTAAAAGTGCCTGTAAGGCGTTGTGTGTATTAACTTGTTGCGATTCGTTTTAGCCGCTATGTGCAATCTTGAATCGCAGTTCTGGGCCTAACCCGCGCAAGCTTGAGTGACACCTATTTGCACATCATGCCTAAAAGTGCCTGTAAGGTGTAGGGTGTATTAACTTGTTGCGATTCTTTAGCCGCTATGTGCAAACTTGAATCGCATTTCTGAGCCTAACGCGCGCAAGCTTGATTGACCCCTATTTGCACATCACGCCTAAAAGTGCCTGTAAGGCGTTGTGTGTATTAACTTGTTGCGATTCGTTTTAGCCGCTATGTGCTATCTTGAATCGCAGTTCTGAGCCTAACCCGCGCAAGCTTGAGTGACACCTATTTGCACATCATGCCTAAAAGTGCCTGTAAGGCGTTGCGTGTATTAACTTGTTACGATTCGTTTTAGCCGCTATGTGCAATCTTGAATCGCAGTTCCGAGCTTAACGCGCGCAAGCTTGAGTGACGCCTATTTGCACTTCATGCCTAAAAGTGCCTGTAAGGCTTTGTGTGTATTGTTGTGAGCCTAACCTGCACAAGCTTGAGTGACACCTATTTGCCATTCATGCCTAAAAGTGCCTGTAAGGCGTTGTGTGTATTAACTTGTTGCGATTATTTAGCAGCTATGTGCAAACTTGAATCGCATTTCTGAGCCTAACCCGCGCAAGCTTGAGTGACACCTATTTGCACATCATGCCTAAACGTGCCTGTAAGGCGTTGTGTGTATTAACTTGTTGCGATTCTTTACCGCTATGTGCAAACTTGAATCGCATTTCTGAGCCTAACACGCGCAATCTTGAGTGACCCCTATTAGCACATCATGCCTAAAAGTGCCTCTAAGTTGTTGTGTGTATTAACCCTTTGCGATTCGTTTTAGCCGCTATGTGCGAACTCGAATCGCATTTCTGAGCCTAACCCGCGCAAGCTTGTTTGACACCTATTTGCACATCATGCCTAAAAGTTCCTGTAAGGCGTTGTGTGTATTAACTTGTTGCGATTCGTTTTAGCCGCTATGTGCAAACTTGAATCGCAGTTGTGAGCCTAACCCGCGCAAGCTTGAGTGACACCTATTTGCACATCATGCCTAAAAGTGCCTGTAAGGCGTTGCGTGTATTAACTTGTTGCGATTCGTTTTAGCCGCTATGTGCAATCTTGAATCGCAGTTCCGAGCCTAACGCGCGCAAGCTTGAGTGACGCCTATTTGCACATCATGCCTAAAAGTACCTGTAAGGCTTTGTGTGTATTGTTGTGAGCCTAACCTGCGCAATCTTGAGTGACACCTATTTGCCATTCATGCCTAAAAGTGCCTGTAAGCCGTTGTGTGTATTAACTTGTTGCGATTCTTTAGCCGCTATGTGCAAACTTGATTCAAGTGCCTGTAAGTCGTTGTGTGTATTAAATTGTTGCGATTCTTTTTAGCCGCTATGTGCAAACTTGAATCGCAGTTGTGAGCCTAACCCGCGCAAGATTGACTGACACCTATTTGCCATTCATGCCTAAAAGTGCCTGTAAGACGTTATGTGTAATAACGTGTTGCGATTCTTAAGCCGCTATGTGCAAACTTGAATCGCATTTCTGAACCTAACCCGCGCAAGGTTGAGTGACCCCTATTTGCACATCATGCCTAAAAGTGCCTGTAAGGTGTTGTGTGTTAACTTGTTGCGATTCGTTTTAGCCACTATATGCAAATTTGAATCGCAGTTCTGAGCCTAACCCGCACAAGCTTGTGTGACACCTATTTGCACATCATGCCTAAAAGTGCCTGTAAGGCGTTGTGCGTATTAACTTGTTGCGATTCGTTTTAGCCGCTACGTGCAAACTTGAATCGCATTTCTGAGCCTAACGCGCGCAAGCTTGAGTGACACCGATTTGGACATCATGCCTAAAAGTGCATGTAAGGCTTTGTGTGTATTGTTGTGAGCCTAACCCGCGCAAGCTTGAGTGACACCTATTTGCCATTCATGCCTAAAAGTGCCTGTAAGGCATTGTGTGTATTAACTTGTTGCGATTCTTTAGCAGCTATGTGGAAACTTGAATCGCATTTCTGAGCCTAACCCGCGCAACATTGAGTGACACCTATTTGCACATCATGCCTAAAAGTGCCTGTAAGGCGTTCCGTGTATTAACTTGTTGCGATTCGTTTTAGCCGCTATATGCAATCTTGAATCGCAGTTCCGAGCCTAACGCGCGCAAGCTTGGGTGACGCCTATTTGCACATCATGCCTAAAAGTGCCTGTAAGGCTTTGTGTGTATTGTTGTAAGCCTAACCCGCGCAAGCTTGAGTGACACCTATTTGCCATTCATGCCTAAAAGTGCCTGTAAGGCGTTGTGTGTATTAACTTGTTGCGATTCTTTAGCAGCTATGTGCAAACTTGAATCGCATTTCTGAGCCTAACCCGCGCAAGCTTGAGTGACCCCTATTTGCACATCATGCCTAAAAGTGTCTGTAAGGCGTTGTGTGTATTAACTTGTTGCGATTCGTTTTAGCCGCTATGTGCAATCTTGAATCGCAGTTCTGAGCCTAACCCGCGCAAGCTTGAGTGACACCGATTTGGACATCATGCCTAATAGTGCCTGTAAGGCGTTGTGTGTACTAACTTTTTGCGAGTCTTTTTAGCCGCTATGTGCAAACTTGAATCGCAGTTCTGAGCCTAACCCGCGCAAGCTTGATTGGCACCTATTTGCACATCATGCCTAAAAGTGCCTGTAAGGCTTTTCGTGTATTAACTTGTTGCGATTCGTTTTAGCAGCCATGTGCAAACTTGAATCGCAGTTCTGAGCCTAACCCGCGCAAGCTTGAGTGACACCTATTTGCCATTCATGCCTAAAAGTGCCTGTAAGGCATTGTGTGTATTAACTTGTTGCGATTCTTTAGCAGCTATGTGGAAACTTGAATCGCATTTGCGAGCCTAACGCGCGCAAGCTTGAGTGACGCCTATTTGCACATCATGCCTAAAAGTACCTGTAAGGCTTCGTGTGTATTGTTGTGAGCCTAACCCGCGCAAGCTTGAGTGACACCTATTTGCCATTCATGCCTAAAAGTGCCTGTAAGGCGTTATGTGTATTAACTTGTTGCGATTCTTTAGCCGCTATGTGCAAACTTGAATCGCATTTCTGAGCCTAACACCGCAAGCTTGAGACCCCTATTTGCACATCATGCCTAAAAGTGCCTGTAAGTCGTTGTGTGTATTAACTTGTTGCGATTCTTTTTAGCCGCTATGTGCAAACTTGAATCGCATTTCTGAGCCTAACCCGCGCAAGCTTGAGTGACCCCTATTTGCACATCATGCCTAAAAGTGCCTGTAAGGCGTTGTGTGTATTAACTTGTTGCGATTCGTTTTAGCCGCTATGTGTAATCTTGAATCGCAGTTCTGGGCCTAATCCGCGCAAGCTTGAGTGACACCTATTTGCACATCATCCCTAAAAGTGCCTGTAAGGTGTAGGGTGTAGTAACTCGTTTCGATTCTTTAGCCGCTATGTGCAAACTTGAATCGCATTTCTGAGCCTAACGCGCGCAAGCTTGATTGACCCCTATTTGCACATCACGCCTAAAAGTGCCTGTAAGGCGTTGTGTGTATTAACTTGTTGCGATTCGTTTTAGCCGCTATGTGCTATCTTGAATCGCAGTTCTGAGCCTAACCCGCGCAAGCTTGAGTGACACCTATTTGCACATCATGCCTAAAAGTGCCTGTAAGGCGTTGCGTGTATTAACTTGTTACGATTCGTTTTAGCCGCTATGTGCAATCTTGAATCGCAGTTCCGAGATTAACGCGCGCAAGCTTGAGTGACGCCTATTTGCACTTCATGCCTAAAAGTGCCTGTAAGGCTTTGTGTGTATTGTTGTGAGCCTAACCTGCACAAGCTTGAGTGACACCTATTTGCCATTCATGCCTAAAAGTGCCTGTAAGGCGTTGTGTGTATTAACTTGTTGCGATTATTTAGCAGCTATGTGCAAACTTGAATCGCATTTCTGAGCCTAACCCGCGCAAGCTTGAGTGACACCTATTTGCACATCATGCCTAAACGTGCCTGTAAGGCGTTGTGTGTATTAACTTGTTGCGATTCTTTAGCCGCTATGTGCAAACTTGAATCGCATTTCTGAGCCTAACACGCGCAATCTTGAGTGACCCCTATTAGCACATCATGCCTAAAAGTGCCTCTAAGTTGTTGTGTGTATTAACCCTTTGCGATTCGTTTTAGCCGCTATGTGCGAACTCGAATCGCATTTCTGAGCCTAACCCGCGCAAGCTTGTTTGACACCTATTTGCACATCATGCCTAAAAGTTCCTGTAAGGCGTTGTGTGTATTAACTTGTTGCGATTCGTTTTAGCCGCTATGTGCAAACTTGAATCGCAGTTGTGAGCCTAACCCGCGCAAGCTTGAGTGACACCTATTTGCACATCATGCCTAAAAGTGCCTGTAAGGCGTTGCGTGTATTAACTTGTTGCGATTCGTTTTAGCCGCTATGTGCAATCTTGAATCGCAGTTCCGAGCCTAACGCGCGCAAGCTTGAGTGACGCCTATTTGCACATCATGCCTAAAAGTACCTGTAAGGCTTTGTGTGTATTGTTGTGAGCCTAACCTGCACAATCTTGAGTGACACCTATTTGCCATTCATGCCTAAAAGTGCCTGTAAGCCGTTGTGTGTATTAACTTGTTGCGATTCTTTAGCCGCTATGTGCAAACTTGAATCGCATTTCTGAGCCTAACGCCGCAAGCTTGAGACCCCTGTTTGCACATCATGCCTAAAAGTGCCTGTAAGTCGTTGTGTGTATTAACTTGTTGCGATTCTTTTTAGCCGCTATGTGCAAACTTGAATCGCAGTTGTGAGCCTAACCCGCGCAAGATTGAGTGACACCTATTTGCCATTCATGCCTAAAAGTGCCTGTAAGACGTTGTGTGTAATAACTTGTTGCGATTCTTAAGCCGCTATGTGCAAACTTGAATCGCATTTCTGAGCCTAACCCGCGCAAGCTTGAGTGACCCCTATTTGCACATCATGCCTAAAAGTGCCTGTAAGGCGTTGTGTGTATTAACTTGTTGCGATTCGTTTTAGCCGCTATGTGTAATCTTGAATCGCAGTTCTGGGCCACCTATTTGCACATCATCCCTAAAAGTGCCTGTAAGGTGTAGGGTGTAGTAACTTGTTTCGATTCTTTAGCCGCTATGTGCAAACTTGAATCGCATTTCTGAGCCTAACGCGCGCAAGCTTGAGTGACGCCTATTTGCACATCATGCCTAAAAGTGCCTGTAAGGCTTTGTGTGTATTGTTGTGAGCCTAACCTGCTCAAGCTTGAGTGACACCTATTTGCCATTCATGCCTAAAAGTGCCTGTAAGGCGTTGTGTGTATTAACTTGTTGAGATTCTTTAGCAGCTATGTGCAAACTTGAATCGCATTTCTGAGCCTAACCCGCTCAAGCTTGAGTGACACCTATTTGCACATCATGCCTAAAATTGCCTGTAAGGCGTTGTGTGTATTAACTTGTTGCGATTCTTTAGCCGCTATGTGCAAACTTGAATCGCATTTCTGAGCCTAACACGCGCAATCTTGAGTGACCCCTATTAGCACATCATGCCTAAAAGTGCCTCTAAGTTGTGTGTATTGCGATTCGCGATTCGTTTTAGCCGCTATGTGCAAACTCGAATCGCATTTCAGAGCCTAACCTGCGCAAGCTTGTTTGACACCTATTTGCACATCATGCCTAAAAGTGCCTGTAAGGCGTTGTGTGTATTAACTTGTTGCGATTCGTTTTAGCCGCTATGTGCAAACTTGAATCGCAGTTGTGAGCCTAACCCGCGCAAGCTTGAGTGACACCTATTTGCACATCATGCCTAAAAGTGCCTGTAAGGCTTTTCGTGTATTAACTTGTTGCGATTCGTTTTAGCCGCCGTGTGCAAACTTGAATCGCAGTTCTGAGCCTAACCCGCGCAAGCTTGAGTGACACTTATTTGCACATCACGCCTAAAAGTGCCTGTAAGGCGTTGCGTGTATTAAATTGTTGCGATTCGTTTTAGCCGCTATGTGCAATCTTGAATCGCAGTTCCGAGCCTAACGCTCGCAAGCTTGAGTGACGCCTATTTGCACATCATGCCTAAAAGTACCTGTAAGGCTTTGTGTGTATTGTTGTGAGCCTAACCTGCGCAAGCTTGAGTGACACCTATTTGCCATTCATGCCTAAAAGTGCCTGTAAGGCGTTGTGTGTATTAACTTGTTGCGATTCTTAAGCCGCTATGTGCAAACTTGAATCGCATTTCTGAGCCTAACCCGCGCAAGCTTGAGTGACCCCTATTTGCACATCATGCCTAAAAGTGCCTGTAAGGCGTTGTGTGTATTAACTTGTTGCGATTCGTTTTAGCCGCTATGTGTAATCTTGAATCGCAGTTCTGGGCCTAATCCGCGCAAGCTTGAGTGACACCTATTTGCACATCATCCCTAAAAGTGCCTGTAAGGTGTAGGGTGTAGTAACTTGTTTCGATTCTTTAGCCGCTATGTGCAAACTTGAATCGCATTTCTGAGCCTAACGCGCGCAAGCTTGATTGACCCCTATTTGCACATCACGCCTAAAAGTGCCTGTAAGGCGTTGTGCGTATTAACTTGTTGCGATTCGTTTTAGCCGCTATGTGCTATCTTGAATCGCAGTTCTGAGCCTAACCCGCGCAAGCTTGAGTGACACCTATTTGCACATCATGCCTAAAAGTGCCTGTAAGGCGTTGCGTGTATTAACTTGTTACGATTCGTTTTAGCCGCTATGTGCAATCTTGAATCGCAGTTCCGAGCTTAACGCGCGCAAGCTTGAGTGACGCCTATTTGCACTTCATGCCTAAAAGTGCCTGTAAGGCTTTGTGTGTATTGTTGTGAGCCTAACCTGCACAAGCTTGAGTGACACCTATTTGCCATTCATGCCTAAAAGTGCCTGTAAGGCGTTGTGTGTAGTAACTTGTCGCGATTATTTAGCAGCTATGTGCAAACTTGAATCGCATTTCTGAGCCTAACCCGCGCAAGCTTGAGTGACACCTATTTGCACATCATGCCTAAACGTGCCTGTAAGGCGTTGTGTGTATTAACTTGTTGCGATTCTTTAGCTGCTATGTGCAAACTTGAATCGCATTTCTGAGCCTAACACGCGCAATCTTGAGTGACCCCTATTAGCACATCATGCCTAAAAGTGCCTCTAAGTTGTTGTGTGTATTAACCCTTTGCGATTCGTTTTAGCCGCTATGTGCGAACTCGAATCGCATTTCTGAGCCTAACCCGCGCAAGCTTGTTTGACACCTATTTGCACATCATGCCTAAAAGTTCCTGTAAGGCGTTGTGTGTATTAACTTGTTGCGATTCGTTTTAGCCGCTATGTGCAAACTTGAATCGCAGTTGTGAGCCTAACCCGCGCAAGCTTGAGTGACACCTATTTGCACATCATGCCTAAAAGTGCCTGTAAGGCGTTGCGTGTATTAACTTGTTGCGATTCGTTTTAGCCGCTATGTGCAATCTTGAATCGCAGTTCCGAGCCTAACGCGCGCAAGCTTGAGTGACGCCTATTTGCACATCATGCCTAAAAGTACCTGTAAGGCTTTGTGTGTATTGTTGTGAGCCTAACCTGCGCAATCTTGAGTGACACCTATTTGCCATTCATGCCTAAAAGTGCCTGTAAGCCGTTGTGTGTATTAACTTGTTGCAATTCTTTAGCCGCTATGTGCAAACTTGAATCGCATTTCTGAGCCTAACGCCGCAAGCTTGAGACCCCTGTTTGCACATCATGCCTAAAAGTGCCTGTAAGTCGTTGTGTGTATTAACTTGTTGCGATTCTTTTTAGCCGCTATGTGCAAACTTGAATCGCAGTTGTGAGCCTAACCTGCTCAAGCTTGAGTGACACCTATTTGCCATTCATGCCTAAAAGTGCCTGTAAGGCGTTGTGTGTATTAACTTGTTGAGATTCTTTAGCAGCTATGTGCAAACTTGAATCGCATTTCTGAGCCTAACCCGCTCAAGCTTGAGTGACACCTATTTGCACATCATGCCTAAAATTGCCTGTAAGGCGTTGTGTGTATTAACTTGTTGCGATTCTTTAGCCGCTATGTGCAAACTTGAATCGCATTTCTGAGCCTAACACGCGCAATCTTGAGTGACACCTATTTGCACATCATCCCTAAAAGTGCCTGTAAGGTGTAGGGTGTAGTAACTTGTTTCGATTCTTTAGCCGCTATGTGCAAACTTGAATCGCATTTCTGAGCCTAACGCGCGCAAGCTTGAGTGACGCCTATTTGCAAATCATGCCTAAAAGTGCCTGTAAGGCTTTGTGTGTATTGTTGTGAGCCTAACCTGCTCAAGCTTGAGTGACACCTATTTGCCATTCATGCCTAAAAGTTCCTGTAAGGCGTTGTGTGTATTAACTTGTTGCGATTCGTTTTAGCCGCTATGTGCAAACTTGAATCGCAGTTGTGAGCCTAACCCGCGCAAGCTTGAGTGACACCTATTTGCACATCATGCCTAAAAGTGCCTGTAAGGCGTTGCGTGTATTAACTTGTTGCGATTCGTTTTAGCCGCTATGTGCAATCTTGAATCGGAGTTCCGAGCCTAACGCGCGCAAGCTTGAGTGACGCCTATTTCCACATCATGCCTAAAAGTACCTGTAAGGCTTTGTGTGTATTGTTGTGAGCCTAACCTGCGCAATCTTGAGTGACACCTATTTGCCATTCATGCCTAAAAGTGCCTGTAAGCCGTTGTGTGTATTAACTTGTTGCGATTCTTTAGCCGCTATGTGCAAACTTGAATCGCATTTCTGAACCTAACCCGCGCAAGCTTGAGTGACCCCTATTTGCACATCATGCCTAAAAGTGCCTGTAAGGCGTTGTGTGTATTAACTTGTTGCGATTCGTTTTAGCCGCTATGTGTAATCTTGAATCGCAGTTCTGGGCCTAATCCGCGCAAGCTTGAGTGACACCTATTTGCACATCATCCCTAAAAGTGCCTGTAAGGTGTAGGGTGTAGTAACTTGTTTCGATTCTTTAGCCGCTATGTGCAAACTTGAATCGCATTTCTGAGCCTAACGCGCGCAAGCTTGAGTGACGCCTATTTGCAAATCATGCCTAAAAGTGCCTGTAAGGCTTTGTGTGTATTGTTGTGAGCCTAACCTGCTCAAGCTTGAGTGACACCTATTTGCCATTCATGCCTAAAAGTGCCTGTAAGGCGTTGTGTGTATTAACTTGTTGAGATTCTTTAGCAGCTATGTGCAAACTTGAATCGCATTTCTGAGCCTAACCCGCTCAAGCTTGAGTGACACCTATTTGCACATCATGCCTAAAATTGCCTGTAAGGCGTTGTGTGTATTAACTTGTTGCGATTCTTTAGCCGCTATGTGCAAACTTGAATCGCATTTCTGAGCCTAACACGCGCAATCTTGAGTGACCCCTATTAGCACATCATGCCTAAAAGTGCCTCTAAGTTGTTGTGTGTATTGCGATTCGCGATTCGTTTTAGCCGCTATGTGCAAACTCGAATCGCATTTCAGAGCCTAACCCGCGCAAGCTTGTTTGACACCTATTTGCACATCATGCCTAAAAGTGCCTGTAAGGCGTTGTGTGTATTAACTTGTTGCGATTCGTTTTAGCCGCTATGTGCAAACTTGAATCGCAGTTGTGAGCCTAACCCGCGCAAGCTTGAGTGACATCTATTTGCACATCATGCCTAAAAGTGCCTGTAAGGCTTTTCGTGTATTAACTTGTTGCGATTCGTTTTAGCCGCCGTGTGCAAACTTGAATCGCAGTTCTGAGCCTAACCCGCGCAAGCTTGAGTGACACCTATTTGCACATCACGCCTAAAAGTGCCTGTAAGGCGTTGCGTGTATTAAATTGTTGCGATTCGTTTTAGCCGCTATGTGCAATCTTGAATCGCAGTTCCGAGCCTAACGCTCGCAAGCTTGAGTGACGCCTATTTGCACATCATGCCTAAAAGTACCTGTAAGGCGTTGTGTGTATTAACTTGTTGCGATTCTTTAGCCGCTATGTGCAAACTTGAATCGCATTTCTGAGCCTAACACGCGCAATCTTGAGTGACCCCTATTAGCACATCATGCCTAAAAGTGCCTCTAAGTTGTTGTGTGTATTAACCCTTTGCGATTCGTTTTAGCCGCTATGTGCAAACTCGAATCGCATTTCTGAGCCTAACCCGCGCAAGCTTGTTTGACACCTATTTGCACATCATGCCTAAAAGTGCCTGTAAGGCGTTGTGTGTATTAACTTGTTGCGATTCGTTTTAGCCGCTATGTGCAAACTTGAATCGCAGTTGTGAGCCTAACCCGCGCAAGCTTGAGTGACACCTATTTGCACATCATGCCTAAAAGTGCCTGTAAGGCGTTGTGTGTATTAACTTGTTGCGATTCTTAAGCCGCTATGTGCAAACTTGAATCGCATTTCTGAGCCTAACCCGCGCAAGCTTGTGTGACCCCTATTTGCACATCATGCCTAAAAGTGCCTGTAAGGCGTTGTGTGTATTAACTTGTTGCGATTCGTTTTAGCCGCTATGTGCAATCTTGAATCGCAGTTCTGGGCCTAACCCGCGCAAGCTTGAGTGACACCTATTTGCACATCATGCCTAAAAGTGCCTGTAAGGTGTAGGGTGTATTAACTTGTTGCGATTCTTAAGCCGCTATGTGCAAACTTGAATCGCATTTCTGAGCCTAACGCGTGCAAGCTTGATTGACCCCTATTTGCACATCACGCCTAAAAGTGCCTGTAAGGCGTTGTGTGTATTAACTTGTTGCGATTCGTTTTAGCCGCTATGTGCTATCTTGAATCGCAGTTCTGAGCCTAACCCGCGCAAGCTTGAGTGACACCTATTTGCACATCATGCCTAAAAGTGCCTGTAAGGCGTTGCGTGTATTAACTTGTTACGATTCGTTTTAGCCGCTATGTGCAATCTTGAATCGCAGTTCCGAGCTTAACGCGCGCAAGCTTGAGTGACGCCTATTTGCACTTCATGCCTAAAAGTGCCTGTAAGGCTTTGTGTGTATTGTTGTGAGCCTAACCTGCACAAGCTTGAGTGACACCTATTTGCCATTCATGCCTAAAAGTGCCTGTAAGGCGTTGTGTGTATTAACTTGTTGCGATTATTTAGCAGCTATGTGCAAACTTGAATCGCATTTCTGAGCCTAACCCGCGCAAGCTGAGTGACACCTATTTGCACATCATGCCTAAACGTGCCTGTAAGGCGTTGTGTGTATTAACTTGTTGCGATTCTTTACCGCTATGTGCAAACTTGAATCGCATTTCTGAGCCTAACACGCGCAATCTTGAGTGACCCCTATTAGCACATCATGCCTAAAAGTGCCTCTAAGTTGTTGTGTGTATTAACCCTTTGCGATTCGTTTTAGCCGCTATGTGCGAACTCGAATCGCATTTCTGAGCCTAACCCGCGCAAGCTTGTTTGACACCTATTTGCACATCATGCCTAAAAGTTCCTGTAAGGCGTTGTGTGTATTAACTTGTTGCGATTCGTTTTAGCCGCTATGTGCAAACTTGAATCGCAGTTGTGAGCCTAACCCGCGCAAGCTTGAGTGACACCTATTTGCACATCATGCCTAAAAGTGCCTGTAAGGCGTTGCGTGTATTAACTTGTTGCGATTCGTTTTAGCCGCTATGTGCAATCTTGAATCGCAGTTCCGAGCCTAACGCGCGCAAGCTTGAGTGACGCCTATTTGCACATCATGCCTAAAAGTACCTGTAAGGCTTTGTGTGTATTGTTGTGAGCCTAACCTGCGCAATCTTGAGTGACACCTATTTGCCATTCATGCCTAAAAGTGCCTGTAAGCCGTTGTGTGTATTAACTTGTTGCGATTCTTTAGCCGCTATGTGCAAACTTGAATCGCATTTCTGAGCCTAACGCCGCAAGCTTGAGACCACTGTTTGCACATCATGCCTAAAAGTGCCTGTAAGTCGTTGTGTGTATTAAATTGTTGCGATTCTTTTTAGCCGCTATGTGCAAACTTGAATCGCAGTTGTGAGCCTAACCCGCGCAAGATTGACTGACACCTATTTGCCATTCATGCCTAAAAGTGCCTGTAAGACGTTGTGTGTAATAACGTGTTGCGATTCTTAAGCCGCTATGTGCAAACTTGAATCGCATTTCTGAACCTAACCCGCGCAAGGTTGAGTGACCCCTATTTGCACATCATGCCTAAAAGTGCCTGTAAGGTGTTGTGTGTTAACTTGTTGCGATTCGTTTTAGCCACTATATGCAAATTTGAATCGCAGTTCTGAGCCTAACCCGCACAAGCTTGTGTGACACCTATTTGCACATCATGCCTAAAAGTGCCTGTAAGGCGTTGTGCGTATTAACTTGTTGCGATTCGTTTTAGCCGCTACGTGCAAACTTGAATCGCATTTCTGAGCCTAACGCGCGCAAGCTTGAGTGACACCGATTTGGACATCATGCCTAAAAGTGCATGTAAGGCTTTGTGTGTATTGTTGTGAGCCTAACCCGCGCAAGCTTGAGTGACACCTATTTGCCATTCATGCCTAAAAGTGCCTGTAAGGCATTGTGTGTATTAACTTGTTGCGATTCTTTAGCAGCTATGTGGAAACTTGAATCGCATTTCTGAGCCTAACCCGCGCAACATTGAGTGACACCCATTTGCACATCATGCCTAAAAGTGCCTGTAAGGCGTTCCGTGTATTAACTTTTTGCGATTCGTTTTAGCCGCTATATGCAATCTTGAATCGCAGTTCCGAGCCTAACGCGCGCAAGCTTGGGTGACGCCTATTTGCACATCATGCCTAAAAGTGCCTGTAAGGCTTTGTGTGTATTGTTGTGAGCCTAACCCGCGCAAGCTTGAGTGACACCTATTTGCCATTCATGCCTAAAAGTGCCTGTAAGGCGTTGTGTGTATTAACTTGTTGCGATTCTTTAGCAGCTATGTGCAAACTTGAATCGCATTTCTGAGCCTAACCCGCGCAAGCTTGAGTGACCCCTATTTGCACATCATGCCTAAAAGTGTCTGTAAGGCGTTGTGTGTATTAACTTGTTGCGATTCGTTTTAGCCGCTATGTGCAATCTTGAATCGCAGTTCTGAGCCTAACCCGCGCAAGCTTGAGTGACACCGATTTGGACATCATGCCTAATAGTGCCTGTAAGGCGTTGTGTGTACTAACTTTTTGCGAGTCTTTTTAGCCGCTATGTGCAAACTTGAATCGCAGTTCTGAGCCTAACCCGCGCAAGCTTGATTGGCACCTATTTGCACATCATGCCTAAAAGTGCCTGTAAGGCTTTTCGTGTATTAACTTGTTGCGATTCGTTTTAGCAGCCATGTGCAAACTTGAATCGCAGTTCTGAGCCTAACCCGCGCAAGCTTGAGTGACACCTATTTGCCATTCATGCCTAAAAGTGCCTGTAAGGCATTGTGTGTATTAACTTGTTGCGATTCTTTAGCAGCTATGTGGAAACTTGAATCGCATTTGCGAGCCTAACGCGCGCAAGCTTGAGTGACGCCTATTTGCACATCATGCCTAAAAGTACCTGTAAGGCTTCGTGTGTATTGTTGTGAGCCTAACCCGCGCAAGCTTGAGTGACACCTATTTGCCATTCATGCCTAAAAGTGCCTGTAAGGCGTTATGTGTATTAACTTGTTGCGATTCTTTAGCCGCTATGTGCAAACTTGAATCGCATTTCTGAGCCTAACACCGCAAGCTTGAGACCCCTATTTGCACATCATGCCTAAAAGTGCCTGTAAGTCGTTGTGTGTATTAACTTGTTGCGATTCTTTTTAGCCGCTATGTGCAAACTTGAATCGCAGTTGTGAGCCTAACCCGCGCAAGATTGAGTGACACCTATTTGCCATTCATGCCTAAAAGTGCCTGTAAGATGTTGTGTGTAATAACTTGTTGCGATTCTTAAGCCGCTATGTGCAAACTTGAATCGCATTTCTGAGCCTAACCCGCGCAAGCTTGAGTGACCCCTATTTGCACATCATGCCTAAAAGTGCCTGTAAGGCGTTGTGTGTATTAACTTGTTGCGATTCGTTTTAGCCGCTATGTGTAATCTTGAATCGCAGTTCTGGGCCTAATCCGCGCAAGCTTGAGTGACACCTATTTGCACATCATCCCTAAAAGTGCCTGTAAGGTGTAGGGTGTAGTAACTCGTTTCGATTCTTTAGCCGCTATGTGCAAACTTGAATCGCATTTCTGAGCCTAACGCGCGCAAGCTTGATTGACCCCTATTTGCACATCACGCCTAAAAGTGCCTGTAAGGCGTTGTGTGTATTAACTTGTTGCGATTCGTTTTAGCCGCTATGTGCTATCTTGAATCGCAGTTCTGAGCCTAACCCGCGCAAGCTTGAGTGACACCTATTTGCACATCATGCCTAAAAGTGCCTGTAAGGCGTTGCGTGTATTAACTTGTTACGATTCGTTTTAGCCGCTATGTGCAATCTTGAATCGCAGTTCCGAGATTAACGCGCGCAAGCTTGAGTGACGCCTATTTGCACTTCATGCCTAAAAGTGCCTGTAAGGCTTTGTGTGTATTGTTGTGAGCCTAACCTGCACAAGCTTGAGTGACACCTATTTGCCATTCATGCCTAAAAGTGCCTGTAAGGCGTTGTGTGTATTAACTTGTTGCGATTATTTAGCAGCTATGTGCAAACTTGAATCGCATTTCTGAGCCTAACCCGCGCAAGCTTGAGTGACACCTATTTGCACATCATGCCTAAACGTGCCTGTAAGGCGTTGTGTGTATTAACTTGTTGCGATTCTTTAGCCGCTATGTGCAAACTTGAATCGCATTTCTGAGCCTAACACGCGCAATCTTGAGTGACCCCTATTAGCACATCATGCCTAAAAGTGCCTCTAAGTTGTTGTGTGTATTAACCCTTTGCGATTCGTTTTAGCCGCTATGTGCGAACTCGAATCGCATTTCTGAGCCTAACCCGCGCAAGCTTGTTTGACACCTATTTGCACATCATGCCTAAAAGTTCCTGTAAGGCGTTGTGTGTATTAACTTGTTGCGATTCGTTTTAGCCGCTATGTGCAAACTTGAATCGCAGTTGTGAGCCTAACCCGCGCAAGCTTGAGTGACACCTATTTGCACATCATGCCGAAAAGTGCCTGTAAGGCGTTGCGTGTATTAACTTGTTGCGATTCGTTTTAGCCGCTATGTGCAATCTTGAATCGCAGTTCCGAGCCTAACGCGCGCAAGCTTGAGTGACGCCTATTTGCACATCATGCCTAAAAGTACCTGTAAGGCTTTGTGTGTATTGTTGTGAGCCTAACCTGCACAATCTTGAGTGACACCTATTTGCCATTCATGCCTAAAAGTGCCTGTAAGCCGTTGTGTGTATTAACTTGTTGCGATTCTTTAGCCGCTATGTGCAAACTTGAATCGCATTTCTGAGCCTAACGCCGCAAGCTTGAGACCCCTGTTTGCACATCATGCCTAAAAGTGCCTGTAAGTCGTTGTGTGTATTAACTTGTTGCGATTCTTTTTAGCCGCTATGTGCAAACTTGAATCGCAGTTGTGAGCCTAACCCGCGCAAGATTGAGTGACACCTATTTGCCATTCATGCCTAAAAGTGCCTGTAAGACGTTGTGTGTAATAACTTGTTGCGATTCTTAAGCCGCTATGTGCAAACTTGAATCGCATTTCTGAGCCTAACCCGCGCAAGCTTGAGTGACCCCTATTTGCACATCATGCCTAAAAGTGCCTGTAAGGCGTTGTGTGTATTAACTTGTTGCGATTCGTTTTAGCCGCTATGTGTAATCTTGAATCGCAGTTCTGGGCCACCTATTTGCACATCATCCCTAAAAGTGCCTGTAAGGTGTAGGGTGTAGTAACTTGTTTCGATTCTTTAGCCGCTATGTGCAAACTTGAATCGCATTTCTGAGCCTAACGCGTGCAAGCTTGAGTGACGCCTATTTGCACATCATGCCTAAAAGTGCCTGTAAGGCTTTGTGTGTATTGTTGTGAGCCTAACCTGCTCAAGCTTGAGTGACACCTATTTGCCATTCATGCCTAAAAGTGCCTGTAAGGCGTTGTGTGTATTAACTTCTTGAGATTCTTTAGCAGCTATGTGCAAACTTGAATCGCATTTCTGAGCCTAACCCGCTCAAGCTTGAGTGACACCTATTTGCACATCATGCCTAAAATTGCCTGTAAGGCGTTGTGTGTATTAACTTGTTGCGATTCTTTAGCCGCTATGTGCAAACTTGAATCGCATTTCTGAGCCTAACACGCGCAATCTTGAGTGACCCCTATTAGCACATCATGCCTAAAAGTGCCTCTAAGTTGTGTGTATTGCGATTCGCGATTCGTTTTAGCCGCTATGTGCAAACTCGAATCGCATTTCAGAGCCTAACCTGCGCAAGCTTGTTTGACACCTATTTGCACATCATGCCTAAAAGTGCCTGTAAGGCGTTGTGTGTATTAACTTGTTGCGATTCGTTTTAGCCGCTATGTGCAAACTTGAATCGCAGTTGTGAGCCTAACCCGCGCAAGCTTGAGTGACACCTATTTGCACATCATGCCTAAAAGTGCCTGTAAGGCTTTTCGTGTATTAACTTGTTGCGATTCGTTTTAGCCGCCGTGTGCAAACTTGAATCGCAGTTCTGAGCCTAACCCGCGCAAGCTTGAGTGACACTTATTTGCACATCACGCCTAAAAGTGCCTGTAAGGCGTTGCGTGTATTAAATTGTTGCGATTCGTTTTAGCCGCTATGTGCAATCTTGAATCGCAGTTCCGAGCCTAACGCTCGCAAGCTTGAGTGACGCCTATTTGCACATCATGCCTAAAAGTACCTGTAAGGCTTTGTGTGTATTGTTGTGAGCCTAACCTGCGCAAGCTTGAGTGACACCTATTTGCCATTCATGCCTAAAAGTGCCTGTAAGGCGTTGTGTGTATTAACTTGTTGCGATTCTTAAGCCGCTATGTGCAAACTTGAATCGCATTTCTGAGCCTAACCCGCGCAAGCTTGAGTGACCCCTATTTGCACATCATGCCTAAAAGTGCCTGTAAGGCGTTGTGTGTATTAACTTGTTGCGATTCGTTTTAGCCGCTATGTGTAATCTTGAATCGCAGTTCTGGGCCTAATCCGCGCAAGCTTGAGTGACACCTATTTGCACATCATCCCTAAAAGTGCCTGTAAGGTGTAGGGTGTAGTAACTTGTTTCGATTCTTTAGCCGCTATGTGCAAACTTGAATCGCATTTCTGAGCCTAACGCGCGCAAGCTTGATTGACCCCTATTTGCACATCACGCCTAAAAGTGCCTGTAAGGCGTTGTGCGTATTAACTTGTTGCGATTCGTTTTAGCCGCTATGTGCTATCTTGAATCGCAGTTCTGAGCCTAACCCGCGCAAGCTTGAGTGACACCTATTTGCACATCATGCCTAAAAGTGCCTGTAAGGCGTTGCGTGTATTAACTTGTTACGATTCGTTTTAGCCGCTATGTGCAATCTTGAATCGCAGTTCCGAGCTTAACGCGCGCAAGCTTGAGTGACGCCTATTTGCACTTCATGCCTAAAAGTGCCTGTAAGGCTTTGTGTGTATTGTTGTGAGCCTAACCTGCACAAGCTTGAGTGACACCTATTTGCCATTCATGCCTAAAAGTGCCTGTAAGGCGTTGTGTGTAGTAACTTGTCGCGATTATTTAGCAGCTATGTGCAAACTTGAATCGCATTTCTGAGCCTAACCCGCGCAAGCTTGAGTGACACCTATTTGCACATCATGCCTAAACGTGCCTGTAAGGCGTTGTGTGTATTAACTTGTTGCGATTCTTTAGCTGCTATGTGCAAACTTGAATCGCATTTCTGAGCCTAACACGCGCAATCTTGAGTGACCCCTATTAGCACATCATGCCTAAAAGTGCCTCTAAGTTGTTGTGTGTATTAACCCTTTGCGATTCGTTTTAGCCGCTATGTGCGAACTCGAATCGCATTTCTGAGCCTAACCCGCGCAAGCTTGTTTGACACCTATTTGCACATCATGCCTAAAAGTTCCTGTAAGGCGTTGTGTGTATTAACTTGTTGCGATTCGTTTTAGCCGCTATGTGCAAACTTGAATCGCAGTTGTGAGCCTAACCCGCGCAAGCTTGAGTGACACCTATTTGCACATCATGCCTAAAAGTGCCTGTAAGGCGTTGCGTGTATTAACTTGTTGCGATTCGTTTTAGCCGCTATGTGCAATCTTGAATCGCAGTTCCGAGCCTAACGCGCGCAAGCTTGAGTGACGCCTATTTGCACATCATGCCTAAAAGTACCTGTAAGGCTTTGTGTGTATTGTTGTGAGCCTAACCTGCGCAATCTTGAGTGACACCTATTTGCCATTCATGCCTAAAAGTGCCTGTAAGCCGTTGTGTGTATTAACTTGTTGCGATTCTTTAGCCGCTATGTGCAAACTTGAATCGCATTTCTGAGCCTAACGCCGCAAGCTTGAGACCCCTGTTTGCACATCATGCCTAAAAGTGCCTGTAAGTCGTTGTGTGTATTAACTTGTTGCGATTCTTTTTAGCCGCTATGTGCAAACTTGAATCGCAGTTGTGAGCCTAACCTGCTCAAGCTTGAGTGACACCTATTTGCCATTCATGCCTAAAAGTGCCTGTAAGGCGTTGTGTGTATTAACTTGTTGAGATTCTTTAGCAGCTATGTGCAAACTTGAATCGCATTTCTGAGCCTAACCCGCTCAAGCTTGAGTGACACCTATTTGCACATCATGCCTAAAATTGCCTGTAAGGCGTTGTGTGTATTAACTTGTTGCGATTCTTTAGCCGCTATGTGCAAACTTGAATCGCATTTCTGAGCCTAACACGCGCAATCTTGAGTGACCCCTATTAGCACATCATGCCTAAAAGTGCCTCTAAGTTGTTGTGTGTATTGCGATTCGCGATTCGTTTTAGCCGCTATGTGCAAACTCGAAGAGCATTTCAGAGCCTAACCCGCGCAAGCTTGTTTGACACCTATTTGCACATCATGCCTAAAAGTGCCTGTAAGGCGTTGTGTGTATTAACTTGTTGCGATTCGTTTTAGCCGCTATGTGCAAACTTGAATCGCAGTTGTGAGCCTAACCCGCGCAAGCTTGAGTGACACCTATTTGCACATCATGCCTAAAAGTGCCTGTAAGGCTTTTCGTGTATTAACTTGTTGCGATTCGTTTTAGCCGCCGTGTGCAAACTTGAATCGCAGTTCTGAGCCTAACCCGCGCAAGCTTGAGTGACACCTATTTGCACATCACGCCTAAAAGTGCCTGTAAGGCGTTGCGTGTATTAAATTGTTGCGATTCGTTTTAGCCGCTATGTGCAATCTTGAATCGCAGTTCCGAGCCTAACGCTCGCAAGCTTGAGTGACGCCTATTTGCACATCATGCCTAAAAGTACCTGTAAGGCGTTGTGTGTATTAACTTGTTGCGATTCTTTAGCCGCTATGTGCAAACTTGAATCGCATTTCTGAGCCTAACACGCGCAATCTTGAGTGACCCCTATTAGCACATCATGCCTAAAAGTGCCTCTAAGTTGTTGTGTGTATTAACCCTTTGCGATTCGTTTTAGCCGCTATGTGCAAACTCGAATCGCATTTCTGAGCCTAACCCGCGCAAGCTTGTTTGACACCTATTTGCACATCATGCCTAAAAGTGCCTGTAAGGCGTTGTGTGTATTAACTTGTTGCGATTCGTTTTAGCCGCTATGTGCAAACTTGAATCGCAGTTGTGAGCCTAACCCGCGCAAGCTTGTGTGACCCCTATTTGCACATCATGCCTAAAAGTGCCTGTAAGGCGTTGTGTGTATTAACTTGTTGCGATTCGTTTTAGCCGCTATGTGCAATCTTGAATCGCAGTTCTGGGCCTAACCCGCGCAAGCTTGAGTGACACCTATTTGCACATCATGCCTAAAAGTGCCTGTAAGGTGTAGGGTGTATTAACTTGTTGCGATTCTTTAGCCGCTATGTGCAAACTTGAATCGCATTTCTGAGCCTAACGTGCGCAAGCTTGATTGACCCCTATTTGCACATCACGCCTAAAAGTGCCTGTAAGGCGTTGTGTGTATTAACTTGTTGCGATTCGTTTTAGCCGCTATGTGCTATCTTGAATCGCAGTTCTGAGCCTAACCCGCGCAAGCTTGAGTGACACCTATTTGCACATCATGCCTAAAAGTGCCTGTAAGGCGTTGCGTGTATTAACTTGTTACGATTCGTTTTAGCCGCTATGTGCAATCTTGAATCGCAGTTCCGAGCTTAACGCGCGCAAGCTTGAGTGACGCCTATTTGCACTTCATGCCTAAAAGTGCCTGTAAGGCTTTGTGTGTATTGTTGTGAGCCTAACCTGCACAAGCTTGAGTGACACCTATTTGCCATTCATGCCTAAAAGTGCCTGTAAGGCGTTGTGTGTATTAACTTGTTGCGATTATTTAGCAGCTATGTGCAAACTTGAATCGCATTTCTGAGCCTAACCCGCGCAAGCTTGAGTGACACCTATTTGCACATCATGCCTAAACGTGCCTGTAAGGCGTTGTGTGTATTAACTTGTTGCGATTCTTTAGCCGCTATGTGCAAACTTGAATCGCATTTCTGAGCCTAACACGCGCAATCTTGAGTGACCCCTATTAGCACATCATGCCTAAAAGTGCCTCTAAGTTGTGTGTATTAACCCTTTGCGATTCGTTTTAGCCGCTATGTGCGAACTCGAATCGCATTTCTGAGCCTAACCCACGCAAGCTTGTTTGACACCTATTTGCACATCATGCCTAAAAGTTCCTGTAAGGCGTTGTGTGTATTAACTTGTTGCGATTCGTTTTAGCCGCTATGTGCAAACTTGAATCGCAGTTGTGAGCCTAACCCGCGCAAGCTTGAGTGACACCTATTTGCACATCATGCCTAAAAGTGCCTGTAAGGCGTTGCGTGTATTAACTTGTTGCGATTCGTTTTAGCCGCTATGTGCAATCTTGAATCGCAGTTCCGAGCCTAACGCGCGCAAGCTTGAGTGACGCCTATTTGCACATCATGCCTAAAAGTACCTGTAAGGCTTTGTGTGTATTGTTGTGAGCCTAACCTGCGCAATCTTGAGTGACACCTATTTGCCATTCATGCCTAAAAGTGCCTGTAAGCCGTTGTGTGTATTAACTTGTTGCGATTCTTTAGCCGCTATGTGCAAACTTGAATCGCATTTCTGAGCCTAACGCCGCAAGCTTGAGACCCCTGTTTGCACATCATGCCTAAAAGTGCCTGTAAGTCGTTGTGTGTATTAACTTGTTGCGATTCTTTTTAGCCGCTATGTGCTAACTTGAATCGCAGTTGTGAGCCTAACCCGCGCAAGATTGAGTGACACCTATTTGCCATTCACGCCTAAAAGTGCCTGTAAGACGTTGTGTGTAATAACTTGTTGCGATTCTTAAGCCGCTATGTGCAAACTTGAATCGCATTTCTGAACCTAACCCGCGCAAGCTTGAGTGACCCCTATTTGCACATCATGCCTAAAAGTGCCTGTAAGGCGTTGTGTGTATTAACTTGTTGCGATTCGTTTTAGCCGCTATGTGTAATCTTGAATCGCAGTTCTGGGCCTAATCCGCGCAAGCTTGAGTGACACCTATTTGCACATCATCCCTAAAAGTGCCTGTAAGGTGTAGGGTGTAGTAACTTGTTTCGATTCTTTAGCCGCTATGTGCAAACTTGAATCGCATTTCTGAGCCTAACGCGCGCAAGCTTGAGTGACGCCTATTTGCACATCATGCCTAAAAGTGCCTGTAAGGCTTTGTGTGTATTGTTGTGAGCCTAACCTGCTCAAGCTTGAGTGACACCTATTTGCCATTCATGCCTAAAAGTGCCTGTAAGGCGTTGTGTGTATTAACTTGTTGAGATTCTTTAGCAGCTATGTGCAAACTTGAATCGCATTTCTGAGCCTAACCCGCTCAAGCTTGAGTGACACCTATTTGCACATCATGCCTAAAATTGCCTGTAAGGCGTTGTGTGTATTAACTTGTTGCGATTCTTTAGCCGCTATGTGCAAACTTGAATCGCATTTCTGAGCCTAACCCGCGCAAGCTTGAGTGACACCTATTTGCACATCATGCCTAAAAGTGCCTGTAAGGCTTTTCGTGTATTAACTTGTTGCGATTCGTTTTAGCCGCCGTGTGCAAACTTGAATCGCAGTTCTGAGCCTAACCCGCGCAAGCTTGAGTGACACCTATTTGCACATCATGCCTAAAAGTGCCTGTAAGGCTTTTCGTGTATTAACTTGTTGCGATTCGTTTTAGCCGCCGTGTGCAAACTTGAATCGCAGTTCCGAGCCTAACGCTCGCAAGCTTGAGTGACGCCTATTTGCACATCATGCCTAAAAGTACCTGTAAGGCTTTGTGTGTATTGTTGTGAGCCTAACCTGCGCAAGCTTGAGTGACACCTATTTGCCATTCATGCCTAAAAGTGCCTGTAAGGCGTTGTGTGTATTAACTTGTTGCGATTCTTAAGCCGCTATGTGCAAACTTGAATCGCATTTCTGAGCCTAACCCGCGCAAGCTTGAGTGACCCCTATTTGCACATCATGCCTAAAAGTGCCTGTAAGGCGTTGTGTGTATTACTTGTTGCGATTCGTTTTAGCCGCTATGTGCAATCTTGAATCGCAGTTCTGGGCCTAATCCGGCGCAAGCTTGAGTGACACCTATTTGCACATCATGCCTAAAATTGCCTGTAAGGTTTAGGGTGTATTAACTTGTTGCGATTCTTTAGCCGCTATGTGCAAACTTGAATCGCATTTCTGAGCCTAACGCGCGCAAGCTTGATTGACCCCTATTTGCACATCATGCCTAAAAGTGCCTGTAAGGCGTTGTGTGTATTATCTTGTTGCGATTCGTTTTAGCCGCTATGTGCTATTTGAATCGCAGTTCTGAGCCTAACCCGCGCAAGCTTGAGTGACACCAATTTGCACATCATGCCTAAAAGTGCCTGTAAGGCGTTGCGTGTACTAACTTGTTGCGATTCGTTTTAGTCGCTATGTGCAATTTTGAATCGCAGTTCCGAGCCTAACGTGCGCAAGCTTGAGTGATGCCTATTTGCACATCATGCCTAAAAGTACCTGTAAGGCTTTGTGTGCATTGTTGTGAGCCTAACCTGCGCAAGCTTGAGTGACACCTATTTGCCATTCATGCCTAAAAGTGCCTGTAAGGCATTGTGTGTATTAACTTGTTGCGATTCTTTAGCAGCTATGTGCAAACTTGAATCGCATTTCTGAGCCTAACCCGCGCAAGCTTGAGTGACACCTATTTGCATATCATGCCTAAAAGTGCCTGTAAGGCGTTGTGTGTATTAACTTGTTGCGATTCTTTAGCCGCTATGTGCAAACTTGAATCGCAATTCTGAGCCTAACGCGCGCAAGCTTGAGTGACCCCTATTTGCACATCATGCCTAAAAGTGCCTGTAAGGTGTTGTGTGTTAACTTGTTGCGATTCGTTTTAGCCACTATATGCAAATTTGAATCGCAGTTCTGAGCCTAACCCGCACAAGCTTGTGTGACACCTATTTGCACATCATGCCTAAAAGTGCCTGTAAGGCGTTGTGCGTATTAACTTGTTGCGATTCGTTTTAGCCGCTACGTGCAAACTTGAATCGCATTTCTGAGCCTAACGCGCGCAAGCTTGAGTGACACCGATTTGGACATCATGCCTAAAAGTGCATGTAAGGCTTTGTGTGTATTGTTGTGAGCCTAACCCGCGCAAGCTTGAGTGACACCTATTTGCCATTCATGCCTAAAAGTGCCTGTAAGGCATTGTGTGTATTAACTTGTTGCGATTCTTTAGCAGCTATGTGGAAACTTGAATCGCATTTCTGAGCCTAACCCGCGCAACATTGAGTGACACCTATTTGCACATCATGCCTAAAAGTGCCTGTAAGGCGTTCCGTGTATTAACTTGTTGCGATTCGTTTTAGCCGCTATATGCAATCTTGAATCGCAGTTCCGAGCCTAACGCGCGCAAGCTTGGGTGACGCCTATTTGCACATCATGCCTAAAAGTGCCTGTAAGGCTTTGTGTGTATTGTTGTGAGCCTAACCCGCGCAAGCTTGAGTGACACCTATTTGCCATTCATGCCTAAAAGTGCCTGTAAGGCGTTGTGTGTATTAACTTGTTGCGATTCTTTAGCAGCTATGTGCAAACTTGAATCGCATTTCTGAGCCTAACCCGCGCAAGCTTGAGTGACCCCTATTTGCACATCATGCCTAAAAGTGTCTGTAAGGCGTTGTGTGTATTAACTTGTTGCGATTCGTTTTAGCCGCTATGTGCAATCTTGAATCGCAGTTCTGAGCCTAACCCGCGCAAGCTTGAGTGACACCGATTTGGTCATCATGCCTAATAGTGCCTGTAAGGCGTTGTGTGTACTAACTTTTTGCGAGTCTTTTTAGCCGCTATGTGCAAACTTGAATCGCAGTTCTGAGCCTAACCCGCGCAAGCTTGATTGGCACCTATTTGCACATCATGCCTAAAAGTGCCTGTAAGGCTTTTCGTGTATTAACTTGTTGCGATTCGTTTTAGCAGCCATGTGCAAACTTGAATCGCAGTTCTGAGCCTAACCCGCGCAAGCTTGAGTGACACCTATTTGCCATTCATGCCTAAAAGTGCCTGTAAGGCATTGTGTGTATTAACTTGTTGCGATTCTTCAGCAGCTATGTGGAAACTTGAATCGCATTTCCGAGCCTAACGCGCGCAAGCTTGAGTGACGCCTATTTGCACATCATGCCTAAAAGTACCTGTAAGGCTTCGTGTGTATTGTTGTGAGCCTAACCCGCGCAAGCTTGAGTGACACCTATTTGCCATTCATGCCTAAAAGTGCCTGTAAGGCGTTATGTGTATTAACTTGTTGCGATTCTTTAGCCGCTATGTGCAAACTTGAATCGCATTTCTGAGCCTAACACCGCAAGCTTGAGACCCCTATTTGCACATCATGCCTAAAAGTGCCTGTAAGTCGTTGTGTGTATTAACTTGTTGCGATTCTTTTTAGCCGCTATGTGCAAACTTGAATCGCAGTTGTGAGCCTAACCCGCGCAAGATTGAGTGACACCTATTTGCCATTCATGCCTAAAAGTGCCTGTAAGACGTTGTGTGTAATAACTTGTTGCGATTCTTAAGCCGCTATGTGCAAACTTGAATCGCATTTATGAGCTTAACCCGCGCAAGCTTGAGTGACCCCTATTTGCACATCATGCCTAAAAGTGCCTGTAAGGCGTTGTGTGTATTAACTTGTTGCGATTCGTTTTAGCCGCTATGTGTAATCTTGAATCGCAGTTCTGGGCCTAATCCGCGCAAGCCTGAGTGACACCTATTTGCACATCATCCCTAAAAGTGCCTGTACGGTGTAGGGTGTAGTAACTTGTTTCGATTCTTTAGCCGCTATGTGCAAACTTGAATCGCATTTCTGAGCCTAACGCGCGCAAGCTTGAGTGACGCCTATTTGCACATCATGCCTAAAAGTGCCTGTAAGGCTTTGTGTGTATTGTTGTGAGCCTAACCTGCTCAAGCTTGAGTGACACCTATTTGCCATTCATGCCTAAAAGTGCCTGTAAGGCGTTGTGTGTATTAACTTGTTGAGATTCTTTAGCAGCTATGTGCAAACTTGAATCGCATTTCTGAGCCTAACCCGCTCAAGCTTGAGTGACACCTATTTGCACATCATGCCTAAAATTGCCTGTAAGGCGTTGTGTGTATTAACTTGTTGCGATTCTTTAGCCGCTATGTGCAAACTTGAATCGCATTTCTGAGCCTAACACGCGCAATCTTGAGTGACCCCTATTAGCACATCATGCCTAAAAGTGCCTCTAAGTTGTTGTGTGTATTAACCCTTTGCGATTCGTTTTAGCCGCTATGTGCAAACTCGAATCGCATTTCTGAGCCTAACCCGCGCAAGCTTGTTTGACACCTATTTGCACATCATGCCTAAAAGTGCCTGTAAGGCGTTGTGTGTATTAACTTGTTGCGATTCGTTTTAGCCGCTATGTGCAAACTTGAATCGCAGTTGTGAGCCTAACCCGCGCAAGCTTGTGTGACCCCTATTTGCACATCATGCCTAAAAGTGCCTGTAAGGCGTTGTGTGTATTAACTTGTTGCGATTCGTTTTAGCCGCTATGTGCAATCTTGAATCGCAGTTCTGGGCCTAACCCGCGCAAGCTTGAGTGACACCTATTTGCACATCATGCCTAAAAGTGCCTGTAAGGTGTAGGGTGTATTAACTTGTTGCGATTCTTTAGCCGCTATGTGCAAACTTGAATCGCATTTCTGAGCCTAACGTGCGCAAGCTTGATTGACCCCTATTTGCACATCACGCCTAAAAGTGCCTGTAAGGCGTTGTGTGTATTAACTTGTTGCGATTCGTTTTAGCCGCTATGTGCTATCTTGAATCGCAGTTCTGAGCCTAACCCGCGCAAGCTTGAGTGACACCTATTTGCACATCATGCCTAAAAGTGCCTGTAAGGCGTTGCGTGTATTAACTTGTTACGATTCGTTTTAGCCGCTATGTGCAATCTTGAATCGCAGTTCCGAGCTTAACGCGCGCAAGCTTGAGTGACGCCTATTTGCACTTCATGCCTAAAAGTGCCTGTAAGGCTTTGTGTGTATTGTTGTGAGCCTAACCTGCACAAGCTTGAGTGACACCTATTTGCCATTCATGCCTAAAAGTGCCTGTAAGGCGTTGTGTGTATTAACTTGTTGCGATTATTTAGCAGCTATGTGCAAACTTGAATCGCATTTCTGAGCCTAACCCGCGCAAGCTTGAGTGACACCTATTTGCACATCATGCCTAAACGTGCCTGTAAGGCGTTGTGTGTATTAACTTGTTGCGATTCTTTAGCCGCTATGTGCAAACTTGAATCGCATTTCTGAGCCTAACACGCGCAATCTTGAGTGACCCCTATTAGCACATCATGCCTAAATGTGCCTCTAAGTTGTGTGTATTAACCCTTTGCGATTCGTTTTAGCCGCTATGTGCGAACTCGAATCGCATTTCTGAGCCTAACCCACGCAAGCTTGTTTGACACCTATTTGCACATCATGCCTAAAAGTTCCTGTAAGGCGTTGTGTGTATTAACTTGTTGCGATTCGTTTTAGCCGCTATGTGCAAACTTGAATCGCAGTTGTGAGCCTAACCCGCGCAAGCTTGAGTGACACCTATTTGCACATCATGCCTAAAAGTGCCTGTAAGGCGTTGCGTGTATTAACTTGTTGCGATTCGTTTTAGCCGCTATGTGCAATCTTGAATCGCAGTTCCGAGCCTAACGCGCGCAAGCTTGAGTGACGCCTATTTGCACATCATGCCTAAAAGTACCTGTAAGGCTTTGTGTGTATTGTTGTGAGCCTAACCTGCGCAATCTTGAGTGACACCTATTTGCCATTCATGCCTAAAAGTGCCTGTAAGCCGTTGTGTGTATTAACTTGTTGCGATTCTTTAGCCGCTATGTGCAAACTTGAATCGCATTTCTGAGCCTAACGCCGCAAGCTTGAGACCCCTGTTTGCACATCATGCCTAAAAGTGCCTGTAAGTCGTTGTGTGTATTAACTTGTTGCGATTCTTTTTAGCCGCTATGTGCTAACTTGAATCGCAGTTGTGAGCCTAACCCGCGCAAGATTGAGTGACACCTATTTGCCATTCACGCCTAAAAGTGCCTGTAAGACGTTGTGTGTAATAACTTGTTGCGATTCTTAAGCCGCTATGTGCAAACTTGAATCGCATTTCTGAACCTAACCCGCGCAAGCTTGAGTGACCCCTATTTGCACATCATGCCTAAAAGTGCCTGTAAGGCGTTGTGTGTATTAACTTGTTGCGATTCGTTTTAGCCGCTATGTGTAATCTTGAATCGCAGTTCTGGGCCTAATCCGCGCAAGCTTGAGTGACACCTATTTGCACATCATCCCTAAAAGTGCCTGTAAGGTGTAGGGTGTAGTAACTTGTTTCGATTCTTTAGCCGCTATGTGCAAACTTGAATCGCATTTCTGAGCCTAACGCGCGCAAGCTTGAGTGACGCCTATTTGCACATCATGCCTAAAAGTGCCTGTAAGGCTTTGTGTGTATTGTTGTGAGCCTAACCTGCTCAAGCTTGAGTGACACCTATTTGCCATTCATGCCTAAAAGTGCCTGTAAGGCGTTGTGTGTATTAACTTGTTGAGATTCTTTAGCAGCTATGTGCAAACTTGAATCGCATTTCTGAGCCTAACCCGCTCAAGCTTGAGTGACACCTATTTGCACATCATGCCTAAAATTGCCTGTAAGGCGTTGTGTGTATTAACTTGTTGCGATTCTTTAGCCGCTATGTGCAAACTTGAATCGCATTTCTGAGCCTAACCCGCGCAAGCTTGAGTGACACCTATTTGCACATCATGCCTAAAAGTGCCTGTAAGGCTTTTCGTGTATTAACTTGTTGCGATTCGTTTTAGCCGCCGTGTGCAAACTTGAATCGCAGTTCTGAGCCTAACCCGCGCAAGCTTGAGTGACACCTATTTGCACATCATGCCTAAAAGTGCCTGTAAGGCTTTTCGTGTATTAACTTGTTGCGATTCGTTTTAGCCGCCGTGTGCAAACTTGAATCGCAGTTCCGAGCCTAACGCTCGCAAGCTTGAGTGACGCCTATTTGCACATCATGCCTAAAAGTACCTGTAAGGCTTTGTGTGTATTGTTGTGAGCCTAACCTGCGCAAGCTTGAGTGACACCTATTTGCCATTCATGCCTAAAAGTGCCTGTAAGGCGTTGTGTGTATTAACTTGTTGCGATTCTTAAGCCGCTATGTGCAAACTTGAATCGCATTTCTGAGCCTAACCCGCGCAAGCTTGAGTGACCCCTATTTGCACATCATGCCTAAAAGTGCCTGTAAGGCGTTGTGTGTATTACTTGTTGCGATTCGTTTTAGCCGCTATGTGCAATCTTGAATCGCAGTTCTGGGCCTAATCCGGCGCAAGCTTGAGTGACACCTATTTGCACATCATGCCTAAAATTGCCTGTAAGGTTTAGGGTGTATTAACTTGTTGCGATTCTTTAGCCGCTATGTGCAAACTTGAATCGCATTTCTGAGCCTAACGCGCGCAAGCTTGATTGACCCCTATTTGCACATCATGCCTAAAAGTGCCTGTAAGGCGTTGTGTGTATTATCTTGTTGCGATTCGTTTTAGCCGCTATGTGCTATCTTGAATCGCAGTTCTGAGCCTAACCCGCGCAAGCTTGAGTGACACCAATTTGCACATCATGCCTAAAAGTGCCTGTAAGGCGTTGCGTGTACTAACTTGTTGCGATTCGTTTTAGTCGCTATGTGCAATTTTGAATCGCAGTTCCGAGCCTAACGTGCGCAAGCTTGAGTGATGCCTATTTGCACATCATGCCTAAAAGTACCTGTAAGGCTTTGTGTGCATTGTTGTGAGCCTAACCTGCGCAAGCTTGAGTGACACCTATTTGCCATTCATGCCTAAAAGTGCCTGTAAGGCATTGTGTGTATTAACTTGTTGCGATTCTTTAGCAGCTATGTGCAAACTTGAATCGCATTTCTGAGCCTAACCCGCGCAAGCTTGAGTGACACCTATTTGCATATCATGCCTAAAAGTGCCTGTAAGGCGTTGTGTGTATTAACTTGTTGCGATTCTTTAGCCGCTATGTGCAAACTTGAATCGCAATTCTGAGCCTAACGCGCGCAAGCTTGAGTGACCCCTATTTGCACATCATGCCTAAAAGTGCCTGTAAGGTGTTGTGTGTTAACTTGTTGCGATTCGTTTTAGCCACTATATGCAAATTTGAATCGCAGTTCTGAGCCTAACCCGCACAAGCTTGTGTGACACCTATTTGCACATCATGCCTAAAAGTGCCTGTAAGGCGTTGTGCGTATTAACTTGTTGCGATTCGTTTTAGCCGCTACGTGCAAACTTGAATCGCATTTCTGAGCCTAACGCGCGCAAGCTTGAGTGACACCGATTTGGACATCATGCCTAAAAGTGCATGTAAGGCTTTGTGTGTATTGTTGTGAGCCTAACCCGCGCAAGCTTGAGTGACACCTATTTGCCATTCATGCCTAAAAGTGCCTGTAAGGCATTGTGTGTATTAACTTGTTGCGATTCTTTAGCAGCTATGTGGAAACTTGAATCGCATTTCTGAGCCTAACCCGCGCAACATTGAGTGACACCTATTTGCACATCATGCCTAAAAGTGCCTGTAAGGCGTTCCGTGTATTAACTTGTTGCGATTCGTTTTAGCCGCTATATGCAATCTTGAATCGCAGTTCCGAGCCTAACGCGCGCAAGCTTGGGTGACGCCTATTTGCACATCATGCCTAAAAGTGCCTGTAAGGCTTTGTGTGTATTGTTGTGAGCCTAACCCGCGCAAGCTTGAGTGACACCTATTTGCCATTCATGCCTAAAAGTGCCTGTAAGGCGTTGTGTGTATTAACTTGTTGCGATTCTTTAGCAGCTATGTGCAAACTTGAATCGCATTTCTGAGCCTAACCCGCGCAAGCTTGAGTGACCCCTATTTGCACATCATGCCTAAAAGTGTCTGTAAGGCGTTGTGTGTATTAACTTGTTGCGATTCGTTTTAGCCGCTATGTGCAATCTTGAATCGCAGTTCTGAGCCTAACCCGCGCAAGCTTGAGTGACACCGATTTGGTCATCATGCCTAATAGTGCCTGTAAGGCGTTGTGTGTACTAACTTTTTGCGAGTCTTTTTAGCCGCTATGTGCAAACTTGAATCGCAGTTCTGAGCCTAACCCGCGCAAGCTTGATTGGCACCTATTTGCACATCATGCCTAAAAGTGCCTGTAAGGCTTTTCGTGTATTAACTTGTTGCGATTCGTTTTAGCAGCCATGTGCAAACTTGAATCGCAGTTCTGAGCCTAACCCGCGCAAGCTTGAGTGACACCTATTTGCCATTCATGCCTAAAAGTGCCTGTAAGGCATTGTGTGTATTAACTTGTTGCGATTCTTCAGCAGCTATGTGGAAACTTGAATCGCATTTCCGAGCCTAACGCGCGCAAGCTTGAGTGACGCCTATTTGCACATCATGCCTAAAAGTACCTGTAAGGCTTCGTGTGTATTGTTGTGAGCCTAACCCGCGCAAGCTTGAGTGACACCTATTTGCCATTCATGCCTAAAAGTGCCTGTAAGGCGTTATGTGTATTAACTTGTTGCGATTCTTTAGCCGCTATGTGCAAACTTGAATCGCATTTCTGAGCCTAACACCGCAAGCTTGAGACCCCTATTTGCACATCATGCCTAAAAGTGCCTGTAAGTCGTTGTGTGTATTAACTTGTTGCGATTCTTTTTAGCCGCTATGTGCAAACTTGAATCGCAGTTGTGAGCCTAACCCGCGCAAGATTGAGTGACACCTATTTGCCATTCATGCCTAAAAGTGCCTGTAAGACGTTGTGTGTAATAACTTGTTGCGATTCTTAAGCCGCTATGTGCAAACTTGAATCGCATTTATGAGCTTAACCCGCGCAAGCTTGAGTGACCCCTATTTGCACATCATGCCTAAAAGTGCCTGTAAGGCGTTGTGTGTATTAACTTGTTGCGATTCGTTTTAGCCGCTATGTGTAATCTTGAATCGCAGTTCTGGGCCTAATCCGCGCAAGCCTGAGTGACACCTATTTGCACATCATCCCTAAAAGTGCCTGTACGGTGTAGGGTGTAGTAACTTGTTTCGATTCTTTAGCCGCTATGTGGAAACTTGAATCGCATTTCTGAGCCTAACGCGCGCAAGCTTGAGTGACGCCTATTTGCACATCATGCCTAAAAGTGCCTGTAAGGCTTTGTGTGTATTGTTGTGAGCCTAACCTGCTCAAGCTTGAGTGACACCTATTTGCCATTCATGCCTAAAAGTGCCTGTAAGGCGTTGTGTGTATTAACTTGTTGAGATTCTTTAGCAGCTATGTGCAAACTTGAATCGCATTTCTGAGCCTAACCCGCTCAAGCTTGAGTGACACCTATTTGCACATCATGCCTAAAATTGCCTGTAAGGCGTTGTGTGTATTAACTTGTTGCGATTCTTTAGCCGCTATGTGCAAACTTGAATCGCATTTCTGAGCCTAACACGCGCAATCTTGAGTGACCCCTATTAGCACATCATGCCTAAAAGTGCCTCTAAGTTGTTGTGTGTATTGCGATTCGCGATTCGTTTTAGCCGCTATGTGCAAACTCGAATCGCATTTCAGAGCCTAACCCGCTCAAGCTTGTTTGACACCTATTTGCACATCATGCCTAAAAGTGCCTGTAAGGCGTTGTGTGTATTAACTTGTTGCGATTCGTTTTAGCCGCTATGTGCAAACTTGAATCGCAGTTGTGAGCCTAACCCGCGCAAGCTTGAGTGACACCTATTTGCACATCATGCCTAAAAGTGCCTGTAAGGCTTTTCGTGTATTAACTTGTTGCGATTCGTTTTAGCCGCCGTGTGCAAACTTGAATCGCAGTTCTGAGCCTAACCCGCGCAAGCTTGAGTGACACCTATTTGCACATCACGCCTAAAAGTGCCTGTAAGGCGTTGCGTGTATTAAATTGTTGCGATTCGTTTTAGCCGCTATGTGCAATCTTGAATCGCAGTTCCGAGCCTAACGTTCGCAAGCTTGAGTGACGCCTATTTGCACATCATGCCTAAAAGTACCTGTAAGGCATTGTGTGTATTAACTTGTTGCGATTCTTTAGCCGCTATGTGCAAACTTGAATCGCATTTCTGAGCCTAACACGCGCAATCTTGAGTGACCCCTATTAGCACATCATGCCTAAAAGTGCCTCTAAGTTGTTTTGTGTATTAACCCTTTGCGATTCGTTTTAGCCGCTATGTGCAAACTCGAATCGCATTTCTGAGCCTAACCCGCGCAAGCTTGTTTGACACCTATTTGCACATCATGCCTAAAAGTGCCTGTAAGGCGTTGTGTGTATTAACTTGTTGCGATTCGTTTTAGCCGCTATGTGCAAACTTGAATCGCAGTTGTGAGCCTAACCCGCGCAAGCTTGAGTGACACCTATTTGCACATCATGCCTAAAAGTGCCTGTAAGGCGTTGTGTGTATTAACTTGTTGCGATTCTTAAGCCGCTATGTGCAAACTTGAATCGCATTTCTGAGCCTAACCCGCGCGAGCTTGTGTGACCCCTATTTGCACATCATGCCTAAAAGTGCCTGTAAGGTGTTGTGTGTATTAACTTGTTGCGATTCGTTTTAGCCGCTATGTGCAATCTTGAATCGCAGTTCTGGGCCTAACCCGCGCAAGCTTGAGTGACACCTATTTGCACATCATGCCTAAAAGTGCCTGTAAGGTGTAGGGTGTATTAACTTGTTGCGATTCTTTAGCCGCTATGTGCAAACTTGAATCGCATTTCTGAGCCTAACGCGCGCAAGCTTGATTGACCCCTATTTGCACATCACGCCTAAAAGTGCCTGTAAGGCGTTGTGTGTATTAACTTGTTGCGATTCGTTTTAGCCGCTATGTGCTATCTTGAATCGCAGTTCTGAGCCTAACCCGCGCAAGCTTGAGTGACACCTATTTGCACATCATGCCTAAAAGTGCCTGTAAGGCGTTGCGTGTATTAACTTGTTACGATTCGTTTTAGCCGCTATGTGCAATCTTGAATCGCAGTTCCGAGCTTAACGCGCGCAAGCTTGAGTGACGCCTATTTGCACTTCATGCCTAAAAGTGCCTGTAAGGCTTTGTGTGTATTGTTGTGAGCCTAACCTGCACAAGCTTGAGTGACACCTATTTGCCATTCATGCCTAAAAGTGCCTGTAAGGCGTTGTGTGTATTAACTTGTTGCGATTATTTAGCAGCTATGTGCAAACTTGAATCGCATTTCTGAGCCTAACCCGCGCAAGCTTGAGTGACACCTATTTGCACATCATGCCTAAACGTGCCTGTAAGGCGTTGTGTGTATTAACTTGTTGCGATTCTTTAGCCGCTATGTGCAAACTTGAATCGCATTTCTGAGCCTAACACGCGCAATCTTGAGTGACCCCTATTAGCACATCATGCCTAAAAGTGCCTCTAAGTTGTTGTGTGTATTAACCCTTTGCGATTCGTTTTAGCCGCTATGTGCGAACTCGAATCGCATTTCTGAGCCTAACCCGCGCAAGCTTGTTTGACACCTATTTGCACATCATGCCTAAAAGTTCCTGTAAGGCGTTGTGTGTATTAACTTGTTGCGATTCGTTTTAGCCGCTATGTGCAAACTTGAATCGCAGTTGTGAGCCTAACCCGCGCAAGCTTGAGTGACACCTATTTGCACATCATGCCTAAAAGTGCCTGTAAGGCGTTGCGTGTATTAACTTGTTGCGATTCGTTTTAGCCGCTATGTGCAATCTTGAATCGCAGTTCCGAGCCTAACGCGCGCAAGCTTGAGTGACGCCTATTTGCACATCATGCCTAAAAGTACCTGTAAGGCTTTGTGTGTATTGTTGTGAGCCTAACCTGCGCAATCTTGAGTGACACCTATTTGCCATTCATGCCTAAAAGTGCCTGTAAGCCGTTGTGTGTATTAACTTGTTGCGATTCTTTAGCCGCTATGTGCAAACTTGAATCGCATTTCTGAGCCTAATGCCGCAAGCTTGAGACCCCTGTTTGCACATCATGCCTAAAAGTGCCTGTAAGTCGTTGTGTGTATTAAATTGTTGCGATTCTTTTTAGCCGCTATGTGCAAACTTGAATCGCAGTTGTGAGCCTAACCCGCGCAAGATTGAGTGACACCTATTTGCCATTCATGCCTAAAAGTGCCTGTAAGACGTTGTGTGTAATAACCTGTTGCGATTCTTCAGCCGCTATGTGCAAACTTGAATCGCATTTCTGAACCTAACCCGCGCAAGCTTGAGTGACCCCTATTTGCACATCATGCCTAAAAGTGCCTGTAAGGCGTTGTGTGTATTAACTTGTTGCGATTCGTTTTAGCTGCTATGTGTAATCTTGAATCGCAGTTCTGGGCCTAATCCGCGCAAGCTTGAGTGACACCTATTTGCACATCATCCCTAAAAGTGCCTGTAAGGTGTAGGGTGTAGTAACTTGTTTCGATTCTTTAGCCGCTATGTGCAAACTTGAATCGCATTTCTGAGCCTAACGCGCGAAAGCTTGAGTGACACCTATTTGCACATCATGCCTAAAATTGCCTGTAAGGCGTTGTGTGTATTAACTTGTTGCGATTCTTTAGCCGCTATGTGCAAACTTGAATCGCATTTCTGAGCCTAACACGCGCAATCTTGAGTGACCCCTATTAGCACATCATGCCTAAAAGTGCCTCTAAGTTGTTGTGTGTATTGCGATTCGTTTTAGCCGCTATGTGCAAACTCGAATCGCATTTCAGAGCCTAACCCGCGCAAGCTTGTTTGACACTTATTTGCACATCATGCCTAAAAGTGCCTGTAAGGCGTTGTGTGCATTAACTTGTTGCGATTCGTTTTAGCCGCTATGTGCAAACTTGAATCGCAGTTGTGAGCCTAACCCGCGCAAGCTTGAGTGACACCTATTTGCACATCATGCCTAAAAGTGCCTGTAAGGCTTTTCGTGTATTAACTTGTTGCGATTCGTTTTAGCCGCCGTGTGCAAACTTGAATCGCAGTTCTGAGCCTAACCCGCGCAAGCTTGAGTGACACCTATTTGCACATCATGCCTAAAAGTGCCTGTAAGGCTTTTCGTGTATTAACTTGTTGCGATTCGTTTTAGCCGCCGTGTGCAAACTTGAATCGCAGTTCCGAGCCTAACGCTCGCAAGCTTGAGTGACGCCTATTTGCACATCATGCCTAAAAGTACCTGTAAGGCTTTGTGTGTATTGTTGTGAGCCTAACCTGCGCAAGCTTGAGTGACACCTATTTGCCATTCATGCCTAAAAGTGCCTGTAAGGCGTTGTGTGTATTAACTTGTTGCGATTCTTAAGCCGCTATGTGCAAACTTGAATCGCATTTCTGAGCCTAACCCGCGCAAGCTTGAGTGACCCCTATTTGCACATCATGCCTAAATGTGCCTGTAAGGCGTTGTGTGTATTACTTGTTGCGATTCGTTTTAGCCGCTATGTGCAATCTTGAATCGCAGTTCTGGGCCTAATCCGGCGCAAGCTTGAGTGACACCTATTTGCACATCATGCCTAAAATTGCCTGTAAGGTTTAGGGTGTATTAACTTGTTGCGATTCTTTAGCCGCTATGTGCAAACTTGAATCGCATTTCTGAGCCTAACGCGCGCAAGCTTGATTGACCCCTATTTGCACATCATGCCTAAAAGTGCCTGTAAGGCGTTGTGTGTATTATCTTGTTGCGATTCGTTTTAGCCGCTATGTGCTATCTTGAATCGCAGTTCTGAGCCTAACCCGCGCAAGCTTGAGTGACACCTATTTGCACATCATGCCTAAAAGTGCCTGTAAGGCGTTGCGTGTATTAACTTGTTGCGATTCGTTTTAGTCGCTATGTGCAATCTTGAATCGCAGTTCCGAGCCTAACGTGCGCAATATTTGAGTGATGCCTATTTGCACATCATGCCTAAAAGTACCTGTAAGGCTTTGTGTGCATTGTTGTGAGCCTAACCTGCGCAAGCTTGAGTGACACCTATTTGCCATTCATGCCTAAAAGTGCCTGTAAGGCATTGTGTGTATTAACTTGTTGCAATTCTTTAGCAGCTATGTGCAAACTTGAATCGCATTTCTGAGCCTAACCCGCGCAAGCTTGAGTGACACCTATTTGCATATCATGCCTAAAAGTGCCTGTAAGGCGTTGTGTGTATTAACTTGTTGCGATTCTTTAGCCGCTATGTGCAAACTTGAATCGCAATTCTGAGCCTAACGCGCGCAAGCTTGAGTGACCCCTATTTTCACATCATGCCTAAAAGTGCCTGTAAGGTGTTGTGTGTTAACTTGTTGCGATTCGTTTTAGCCACTATATGCAAATTTGAATCGCAGTTCTGAGCCTAACCCGCACAAGCTTGTGTGACACCTATTTGCACATCATGCCTAAAAGTGCCTGTAAGGCGTTGCGTGTATTAACTTGTTGCGATTCGTTTTAGCCGCTATGTGCAATCTTGAATCGCAGTTCCGAGCCTAACGCGCGCAAGCTTGGGTGACGCCTATTTGCACATCATGCCTAAAAGTGCCTGTAAGGCTTTGTGTGTATTGTTGTGAGCCTAACCCGCGCAAGCTTGAGTGACACCTATTTGCCATTCATGCCTAAAAGTGCCTGTAAGGCGTTGTGTGTATTAACTTGTTGCGATTCTTTAGCAGCTATGTGCAAACTTGAATCGCATTTCTGAGCCTAACCCGCGCAAGCTTGAGTGACCCCTATTTGCACATCATGCCTAAAAGTGTCTGTAAGGCGTTGTGTGTATTAACTTGTTGCGATTCGTTTTAGCCGCTATGTGCAATCTTGAATCGCAGTTCTGAGCCTAACCCGCGCAAGCTTGAGTGACACCGATTTGGACATCATGCCTAATAGTGCCTGTAAGGCGTTGTGTGTACTAACTTTTTGCGAGTCTTTTTAGCCGCTATGTGCAAACTTGAATCGCAGTTCTGAGCCTAACCCGCGCAAGCTTGATTGGCACCTATTTGCACATCATGCCTAAAAGTGCCTGTAAGGCTTTTCGTGTATTAACTTGTTGCGATTCGTTTTAGCAGCCATGTGCAAACTTGAATCGCAGTTCTGAGAATAACCCGCGCAAGCTTGAGTGACACCTATTTGCCATTCATGCCTAAAAGTGCCTGTAAGGCATTGTGTGTATTAACTTGTTGCAAATCTTTAGCAGCTATGTGGAAACTTGAATCGCATTTGCGAGCCTAACGCGCGCAAGCTTGAGTGACGCCTATTTGCACATCATGCCTAAAAGTACCTGTAAGGCTTCGTGTGTATTGTTGTGAGCCTAACCCGCGCAAGCTTGAGTGACACCTATTTGCCATTCATGCCTAAAAGTGCCTGTAAGGCGTTATGTGTATTAACTTGTTGCGATTCTTTAGCCGCTATGTGCAAACTTGAATCGCATTTCTGAGCCTAACACCGCAAGCTTGAGACCCCTATTTGCACATCATGCCTAAAAGTGCCTGTAAGTCGTTGTGTGTATTAACTTGTTGCGATTCTTTTTAGCCGCTATGTGCAAACTTGAATCGCAGTTGTGAGCCTAACCCGCGCAAGATTGAGTGACACCTATTTGCCATTCATGCCTAAAAGTGCCTGTAAGACGTTGTGTGTAATAACTTGTTGCGATTCTTAAGCCGCTATGTGCAAACTTGAATCGCATTTCTGAGCCTAACCCGCGCAAGCTTGAGTGACCCCTATTTGCACATCATGCCTAAAAGTGCCTGTAAGGCGTTGTGTGTATTAACTTGTTGCGATTCGTTTTAGCCGCTATGTGTAATCTTGAATCGCAGTTCTGGGCCTAATCCGCGCAAGCTTGAGTGACACCTATTTGCACATCATCCCTAAAAGTGCCTGTAAGGTGTAGGGTGTAGTAACTTGTTTCGATTCTTTAGCCGCTATGTGCAAACTTGAATCGCATTTCTGAGCGTAACGCGCGCAAGCTTGATTGACCCCTATTTGCACATCACGCCTAAAAGTGCCTGTAAGGCGTTGTGTGTATTAACTTGTTGCGATTCGTTTTAGCCGCTATGTGCTATCTTGAATCGCAGTTCTGAGCCTAACCCGCGCAAGCTTGAGTGACACCTATTTGCACATCATGCCTAAAAGTGCCTGTAAGGCGTTGCGTGTATTAACTTGTTACGATTCGTTTTAGCCGCTATGTGCAATCTTGAATCGCAGTTCCGAGCTTAACGCGCGCAAGCTTGAGTGACGCCTATTTTCTCTTCATGCCTAAAAGTGCCTGTAAGGCTTTGTGTGTATTGTTGTGAGCCTAACCTGCACAAGCTTGAGTGACACCTATTTGCCATTCATGCCTAAAAGTGCCTGTAAGGCGTTGTGTGTATTAACTTGTTGCGATTATTTAGCAGCTATGTGCAAACTTGAATCGCATTTCTGAGCCTAACCCGCGCAAGCTTGAGTGACACCTATTTGCACATCATGCCTAAACGTGCCTGTAAGGCGTTGTGTGTATTAACTTGTTGCGATTCGTTTTAGCCGCTATGTGCAATCTTGAATCGCATTTCTGAGCCTAACACGCGCAATCTTGAGTGACCCCTATTAGCACATCATGCCTAAAAGTGCCTCTAAGTTGTTGTGTGTATTAACCCTTTGCGATTCGTTTTAGCCGCTATGTGCGAACTCGAATCGCATTTCTGAGCCTAACCCGCGCAAGCTTGTTTGACACCTATTTGCACATCATGCCTAAAAGTTCCTGTAAGGCGTTGTGTGTATTAACTTGTTGCGATTCGTTTTAGCCGCTATGTGCAAACTTGAATCGCAGTTGTGAGCCTAACCCGCGCAAGCTTGAGTGACACCTATTTGCACATCATGCCTAAAAGTGCCTGTAAGGCGTTGCGTGTATTAACTTGTTGCGATTCGTTTTAGCCGCTATGTGCAATCTTGAATCGCAGTTCCGAGCCTAACGCGCGCAAGCTTGAGTGACGCCTATTTGCACATCATGCCTAAAAGTACCTGTAAGGCTTTGTGTGTATTGTGAGCCTAACCTGCGCAATCTTGAGTGACACCTATTTGCCATTCATGCCTAAAAGTGCCTGTAAGCCGTTGTGTGTATTAACTTGTTGCGATTCTTTAGCCGCTATGTGCAAACTTGAATCGCATTTCTGAGCCTAACGCCGCAAGCTTGAGACCCCTGTTTGCACATCATGCCTAAAAGTGCCTGTAAGTCGTTGTGTGTATTAAATTGTTGCGATTCTTTTTAGCCGCTATGTGCAAACTTGAATCGCAGTTGTGAGCCTAACCCGCGCAAGATTGAGTGACACCTATTTGCCATTCATGCCTAAAAGTGCCTGTAAGACGTTGTGTGTAATAACCTGTTGCGATTCTTCAGCCGCTATGTGCAAACTTGAATCGCATTTCTGAACCTAACCCGCGCAAGCTTGAGTGACCCCTATTTGCACATCATGCCTAAAAGTGCCTGTAAGGCGTTGTGTGTATTAACTTGTTGCGATTCGTTTTAGCCGCTATGTGTAATCTTGAATCGCAGTTCTGGGCCTAATCCGCGCAAGCTTGAGTGACACCTATTTGCACATCATCCCTAAAAGTGCCTGTAAGGTGTAGGGTGTAGTAACTTGTTTCGATTCTTTAGCCGCTATGTGCAAACTTGAATCGCATTTCTGAGCCTAACGCGCGAAAGCTTGAGTGACGCCTATTTGCACATCATGCCTAAAAGTGCCTGTAAGGCTTTGTGTGTATTGTTGTGAGCCTAACCTGCTCAAGCTTGAGTGACACCTATTTGCCATTCATGCCTAAAAGTGCCTGTAAGGCGTTGTGTGTATTAACTTGTTGAGATTCTTTAGCAGCTATGTGCAAACTTGAATCGCATTTCTGAGCCTAACCCGCTCAAGCTTGAGTGACACCTATTTGCACATCATGCCTAAAATTGCCTGTAAGGCGTTGTGTGTATTAACTTGTTGCGATTCTTTAGCCGCTATGTGCAAACTTGAATCGCATTTCTGAGCCTAACACGCGCAATCTTGAGTGACCCCTATTAGCACATCATGCCTAAAAGTGCCTCTAAGTTGTTGTGTGTATTGCGATTCGTTTTAGCCGCTATGTGCAAACTCGAATCGCATTTCAGAGCCTAACCCGCGCAAGCTTGTTTGACACTTATTTGCACATCATGCCTAAAAGTGCCTGTAAGGCGTTGTGTGCATTAACTTGTTGCGATTCGTTTTAGCCGCTATGTGCAAACTTGAATCGCAGTTGTGAGCCTAACCCGCGCAAGCTTGAGTGACACCTATTTGCACATCATGCCTAAAAGTGCCTGTAAGGCTTTTCGTGTATTAACTTGTTGCGATTCGTTTTAGCCGCCGTGTGCAAACTTGAATCGCAGTTCTGAGCCTAACCCGCGCAAGCTTGAGTGACACCTATTTGCACATCATGCCTAAAAGTGCCTGTAAGGCTTTTCGTGTATTAACTTGTTGCGATTCGTTTTAGCCGCCGTGTGCAAACTTGAATCGCAGTTCCGAGCCTAACGCTCGCAAGCTTGAGTGACGCCTATTTGCACATCATGCCTAAAAGTACCTGTAAGGCTTTGTGTGTATTGTTGTGAGCCTAACCTGCGCAAGCTTGAGTGACACCTATTTGCCATTCATGCCTAAAAGTGCCTGTAAGGCGTTGTGTGTATTAACTTGTTGCGATTCTTAAGCCGCTATGTGCAAACTTGAATCGCATTTCTGAGCCTAACCCGCGCAAGCTTGAGTGACCCCTATTTGCACATCATGCCTAAATGTGCCTGTAAGGCGTTGTGTGTATTACTTGTTGCGATTCGTTTTAGCCGCTATGTGCAATCTTGAATCGCAGTTCTGGGCCTAATCCGGCGCAAGCTTGAGTGACACCTATTTGCACATCATGCCTAAAATTGCCTGTAAGGTTTAGGGTGTATTAACTTGTTGCGATTCTTTAGCCGCTATGTGCAAACTTGAATCGCATTTCTGAGCCTAACGCGCGCAAGCTTGATTGACCCCTATTTGCACATCATGCCTAAAAGTGCCTGTAAGGCGTTGTGTGTATTATCTTGTTGCGATTCGTTTTAGCCGCTATGTGCTATCTTGAATCGCAGTTCTGAGCCTAACCCGCGCAAGCTTGAGTGACACCTATTTGCACATCATGCCTAAAAGTGCCTGTAAGGCGTTGCGTGTATTAACTTGTTGCGATTCGTTTTAGTCGCTATGTGCAATCTTGAATCGCAGTTCCGAGCCTAACGTGCGCAATATTTGAGTGATGCCTATTTGCACATCATGCCTAAAAGTACCTGTAAGGCTTTGTGTGCATTGTTGTGAGCCTAACCTGCGCAAGCTTGAGTGACACCTATTTGCCATTCATGCCTAAAAGTGCCTGTAAGGCATTGTGTGTATTAACTTGTTGCAATTCTTTAGCAGCTATGTGCAAACTTGAATCGCATTTCTGAGCCTAACCCGCGCAAGCTTGAGTGACACCTATTTGCATATCATGCCTAAAAGTGCCTGTAAGGCGTTGTGTGTATTAACTTGTTGCGATTCTTTAGCCGCTATGTGCAAACTTGAATCGCAATTCTGAGCCTAACGCGCGCAAGCTTGAGTGACCCCTATTTGCACATCATGCCTAAAAGTGCCTGTAAGGTGTTGTGTGTTAACTTGTTGCGATTCGTTTTAGCCACTATATGCAAATTTGAATCGCAGTTCTGAGCCTAACCCGCACAAGCTTGTGTGACACCTATTTGCACATCATGCCTAAAAGTGCCTGTAAGGCGTTGCGTGTATTAACTTGTTGCGATTCGTTTTAGCCGCTATGTGCAATCTTGAATCGCAGTTCCGAGCCTAACGCGCGCAAGCTTGGGTGACGCCTATTTGCACATCATGCCTAAAAGTGCCTGTAAGGCTTTGTGTGTATTGTTGTGAGCCTAACCCGCGCAAGCTTGAGTGACACCTATTTGCCATTCATGCCTAAAAGTGCCTGTAAGGCGTTGTGTGTATTAACTTGTTGCGATTCTTTAGCAGCTATGTGCAAACTTGAATCGCATTTCTGAGCCTAACCCGCGCAAGCTTGAGTGACCCCTATTTGCACATCATGCCTAAAAGTGTCTGTAAGGCGTTGTGTGTATTAACTTGTTGCGATTCGTTTTAGCCGCTATGTGCAATCTTGAATCGCAGTTCTGAGCCTAACCCGCGCAAGCTTGAGTGACACCGATTTGGACATCATGCCTAATAGTGCCTGTAAGGCGTTGTGTGTACTAACTTTTTGCGAGTCTTTTTAGCCGCTATGTGCAAACTTGAATCGCAGTTCTGAGCCTAACCCGCGCAAGCTTGATTGGCACCTATTTGCACATCATGCCTAAAAGTGCCTGTAAGGCTTTTCGTGTATTAACTTGTTGCGATTCGTTTTAGCAGCCATGTGCAAACTTGAATCGCAGTTCTGAGCCTAACCCGCGCGAGCTTGAGTGACACCTATTTGCCATTCATGCCTAAAAGTGCCTGTAAGGCATTGTGTGTATTAACTTGTTGCGATTCTTTAGCAGCTATGTGGAAACTTGAATCGCATTTGCGAGCCTAACGCGCGCAAGCTTGAGTGACGCCTATTTGCACATCATGCCTAAAAGTACCTGTAAGGCTTCGTGTGTATTGTTGTGAGCCTAACCCGCGCAAGCTTGAGTGACACCTATTTGCCATTCATGCCTAAAAGTGCCTGTAAGGCGTTATGTGTATTAACTTGTTGCGATTCTTTAGCCGCTATGTGCAAACTTGAATCGCATTTCTGAGCCTAACACCGCAAGCTTGAGACCCCTATTTGCACATCATGCCTAAAAGTGCCTGTAAGTCGTTGTGTGTATTAACTTGTTGCGATTCTTTTTAGCCGCTATGTGCAAACTTGAATCGCAGTTGTGAGCCTAACCCGCGCAAGATTGAGTGACACCTATTTGCCATTCATGCCTAAAAGTGCCTGTAAGACGTTGTGTGTAATAACTTGTTGCGATTCTTAAGCCGCTATGTGCAAACTTGAATCGCATTTCTGAGCCTAACCCGCGCAAGCTTGAGTGACCCCTATTTGCACATCATGCCTAAAAGTGCCTGTAAGGCGTTGTGTGTATTAACTTGTTGCGATTCGTTTTAGCCGCTATGTGTAATCTTGAATCGCAGTTCTGGGCCTAATCCGCGCAAGCTTGAGTGACACCTATTTGCACATCATCCCTAAAAGTGCCTGTAAGGTGTAGGGTGTAGTAACTTGTTTCGATTCTTTAGCCGCTATGTGCAAACTTGAATCGCATTTCTGAGCGTAACGCGCGCAAGCTTGATTGACCCCTATTTGCACATCACGCCTAAAAGTGCCTGTAAGGCGTTGTGTGTATTAACTTGTTGCGATTCGTTTTAGCCGCTATGTGCTATCTTGAATCGCAGTTCTGAGCCTAACCCGCGCAAGCTTGAGTGACACCTATTTGCACATCATGCCTAAAAGTGCCTGTAAGGCGTTGCGTGTATTAACTTGTTACGATTCGTTTTAGCCGCTATGTGCAATCTTGAATCGCAGTTCCGAGCTTAACGCGCGCAAGCTTGAGTGACGCCTATTTTCTCTTCATGCCTAAAAGTGCCTGTAAGGCTTTGTGTGTATTGTTGTGAGCCTAACCTGCACAAGCTTGAGTGACACCTATTTGCCATTCATGCCTAAAAGTGCCTGTAAGGCGTTGTGTGTATTAACTTGTTGCGATTATTTAGCAGCTATGTGCAAACTTGAATCGCATTTCTGAGCCTAACCCGCGCAAGCTTGAGTGACACCTATTTGCACATCATGCCTAAACGTGCCTGTAAGGCGTTGTGTGTATTAACTTGTTGCGATTCGTTTTAGCCGCTATGTGCAATCTTGAATCGCATTTCTGAGCCTAACACGCGCAATCTTGAGTGACCCCTATTAGCACATCATGCCTAAAAGTGCCTCTAAGTTGTTGTGTGTATTAACCCTTTGCGATTCGTTTTAGCCGCTATGTGCGAACTCGAATCGCATTTCTGAGCCTAACCCGCGCAAGCTTGTTTGACACCTATTTGCACATCATGCCTAAAAGTTCCTGTAAGGCGTTGTGTGTATTAACTTGTTGCGATTCGTTTTAGCCGCTATGTGCAAACTTGAATCGCAGTTGTGAGCCTAACCCGCGCAAGCTTGAGTGACACCTATTTGCACATCATGCCTAAAAGTGCCTGTAAGGCGTTGCGTGTATTAACTTGTTGCGATTCGTTTTAGCCGCTATGTGCAATCTTGAATCGCAGTTCCGAGCCTAACGCGCGCAAGCTTGAGTGACGCCTATTTGCACATCATGCCTAAAAGTACCTGTAAGGCTTTGTGTGTATTGTTGTGAGCCTAACCTGCGCAATCTTGAGTGACACCTATTTGCCATTCATGCCTAAAAGTGCCTGTAAGCCATTGTGTGTATTAACTTGTTGCGATTCTTTAGCCGCCATGTGCAAACTTGAATCGCATTTCTGAGCCTAACGCCGCAAGCTTGAAACCCCTGTTTGCACATCATGCCTAAAAGTGCCTGTAAGTCGTTGTTTGTATTAACTTGTTGCGATTCTTTTTAGCCGCTATGTGCAAACTTGAATCGCAGTTGTGAGCCTAACCCGCGCAAGATTGAGTGACACCTATTTGCCATTCATGCCTAAAAGTGCCTGTAAGACGTTGTGTGTAATAACTTGTTGCGATTCTTAAGCCGCTATGTGCAAACTTGAATCGCATTTCTGAGCCTAACCCGCGCAAGCTTGAGTGACCCCTATTTGCACATCATGCCTAAAAGTGCCTGTAAGGCGTTGTGTGTATTAACTTGTTGCGATTCGTTTTAGCCGCTATGTGTAATCTTGAATCGCAGTTCTGGGCCTAATCCGCGCAAGCTTGAGTGACACCTATTTGCACATCATCCCTAAAAGTGCCTGTAAGGTGTAGGGTGTAGTAACTTGTTTCGATTCTTTAGCCGCTATGTGCAAACTTGAATCGCATTTCTGAGCCTAACGCGCGCAAGCTTGAGTGACGCCTATTTGCACATCATGCCTAAAAGTGCCTGTAAGGCTTTGTGTGTATTGTTGTGAGCCTAACCTGCTCAAGCTTGAGTGACACCTATTTGCCATTCATGCCTAAAAGTGCCTGTAAGGCGTTGTGTGTATTAACTTGTTGAGATTCTTTAGCAGCTATGTGCAAACTTCAATCGCATTTCTGAGCCTAACCCGCTCAATCTTGAGTGACACCTATTTGCACAACATGCCTAAAATTGCCTGTAAGGCGTTGTGTGTATTAACTTGTTGCGATTCTTTAGCCGCTATGTGCAAACTTGAATCGCATTTCTGAGCCTAACACGCGCAATCTTGAGTGACCCCTATTAGCACATCATGCCTAAAAGTGCCTCTAAGTTTGTGTGTATTGCGATTCGCGATTCGTTTTAGCCGCTATGTGCAAACTCGAATCGCATTTCAGAGCCTAACCTGCGCAAGCTTGTTTGACACCTATTTGCACATCATGCCTAAAAGTGCCTGTAAGTCGTTGTGTGTATTAACTTGTTGCGATTCGTTTTAGCCGCTATGTGCAAACTTGAATCGCAGTTGTGAGCCTAACCCGCGCAAGCTTGAGTGACACCTATTTGCACATCATGCCTAAAAGTGCCTGTAAGGCTTTTCGTGTATTAACTTGTTGCGATTCGTTTTAGCCGCCGTGTGCAAACTTGAATCGCAGTTCTGAGCCTAACCCGCGCAAGCTTGAGTGACACCTATTTGCACATCACGCCTAAAAGTGCCTGTAAGGCGTTGCGTGTATTAAATTGTTGCGATTCGTTTTAGCCGCTATGTGCAATCTTGAATCGCAGTTCCGAGCCTAACGCTCGCAAGCTTGAGTGACGCCTATTTGCACATCATGCCTAAAAGTACCTGTAAGGCTTTGTGTGTATTGTTGTGAGCCTAACCTGCGCAAGCTTGAGTGACACCTATTTGCCATTCATGCCTAAAAGTGCCTGTAAGGCGTTGTGTGTATTAACTTGTTGCGATTCTTAAGCCGCTATGTGCAAACTTGAATCGCACTTCTGAGCCTAACCCGCGCAAGCTTGAGTGACCCCTATTTGCACATCATGCCTAAAAGTGCCTGTAAGGCGTTGTGTGTATTAACTTGTTGCGATTCGTTTTAGCCGCTATGTGTAATCTTGAATCGCAGTTCTGGGCCTAATCCGCGCAAGCTTGAGTGACACCTATTTGCACATCATCCCTAAAAGTGCCTGTAAGGTGTAGGGTGTAGTAACTTGTTTCGATTCTTTAGCCGCTATGTGCAAACTTGAATCGCATTTCTGAGCCTAACGCGCGCAAGCTTGATTGACCCCTATTTGCACATCACGCCTAAAAGTGCCTGTAAGGCGTTGTGTGTATTAACTTGTTGCGATTCGTTTTAGCCGCTATGTGCTATCTTGAATCGCAGTTCTGAGCCTAACCCGCGGAAGCTTGAGTGACACCTATTTGCACATCATGCCTAAAAGTGCCTGTAAGGCGTTGCGTGTATTAACTTGTTGCGATTCGTTTTAGCCGCTATGTGCAATCTTGAATCGCAGTTCCGAGCCTAACGCGCGCAAGCTTGAGTGACGCCTATGTGCACATCATGCCTAAAAGTACCTGTAAGGCTTTGTGTGTATTGTTGTGAGCCTAACCTGCGCAATCTTGAGTGACACCTATTTGCCATTCATGCCTAAAAGTGCCTGTAAGCCGTTGTGTGTATTAACTTGTTGCGATTCTTTAGCCGCTATGTGCAAACTTGAATCACATTTCTGAGCCTAACGCCGCAAGCTTGAGACCCCTGTTTGCACATCATGCCTAAAAGTGCCTGTAAGTCGTTGTGTGTATTAACTTGTTGCGATTCTTTTTAGCCGCTATGTGCAAACTTGAATCGCAGTTGTGAGCCTAACCTGCTCAAGCTTGAGTGACACCTATTTGCCATTCATGCCTAAAAGTGCCTGTAAGGCGTTGTGTGTATTAACTTGTTGAGATTCTTTAGCAGCTATGTGCAAACTTGAATCGCATTTCTGAGCCTAACCCGCTCAAGCTTGAGTGACACCTATTTGCACATCATGCCTAAAATTGCCTGTAAGGCGTTGTGTGTATTAACTTGTTGCGATTCTTTAGCCGCTATGTGCAAACTTGAATCGCATTTCTGAGCCTAACACGCGCAATCTTGAGTGACCCCTATTAGCACATCATGCCTAAAAGTGGCTCTAAGTTGTTGTGTGTATTGCGATTCGCGATTCGTTTTAGCCGCTATGTGCAAACTCGAATCGCATTTCAGAGCCTAACCCGCGCAAGCTTGTTTGACACCTATTTGCACATCATGCCTAAAAGTGCCTGTAAGGCGTTGTGTGTATTAACTTGTTGCGATTCGTTTTAGCCGCTATGTGCAAACTTGAATCGCAGTTGTGAGCCTAACCCGCGCAAGCTTGAGTGACACCTATTTGCCCATCATGCCTAAAAGTGCCTGTAAGGCTTTTCGTGTATTAACTTGTTGCGATTCGTTTTAGCCGCCGTGTGCAAACTTGAATCGCAGTTCTGAGCCTAACCCGCGCAAGCTTGAGTGACACCTATTTGCACATCACGCCTAAAAGTGCCTGTAAGGCGTTGCGTGTATTAAATTGTTGCGATTCGTTTTAGCCGCTATGTGCAATCTTGAATTGCAGTTCCGAGCCTAACGCTCGCAAGCTTGAGTGACGCCTATTTGCACATCATGCCTAAAAGTACCTGTAAGGCGTTGTGTGTATTAACTTGTTGCGATTCTTTAGCCGCTATGTGCAAACTTGAATCGCATTTCTGAGCCTAACACGCGCAATCTTGAGTGATCCCTATTAGCACATCATGCCTAAAAGTGCCTCTAAGTTGTTGTGTGTATTAACCCTTTGCGATTCGTTTTAGCCGCTATGTGCAAACTCGAATCGCATTTCTGAGCCTAACCCGCGCAAGCTTGTTTGACACCTATTTGCACATCATGCCTAAAAGTGCCTGTAAGGCGTTGTGTGTATTAACTTGTTGCGATTCGTTTTAGCCGCTATGTGCAAACTTGAATCGCAGTTGTGAGCCTAACCCGCGAAAGCTTGAGTGACACCTATTTGCACATCATGCCTAAAAGTGCCTGTAAGGCGTTGTGTGTATTAACTTGTTGCGATTCTTAAGCCGCTATGTGCAAACTTGAATCGCATTTCTGAGCCTAACCCGCGCAAGCTTGTGTGACCCCTATTTGCACATCATGCCTAAAAGTGCCTGTAAGGCGCTGTGTGTATTAACTTGTTGCGATTCGTTTTAGCCGCTATGTGCAATCTTGAATCGCAGTTCTGGGCCTAACCCGCGCAAGCTTGAGTGACACCTATTTGCACATCATGCCTAAAAGTGCCTGTAAGATGTAGGGTGTATTAACTTGTTGCGATTCTTTAGCCGCTATGTGCAAACTTGAATCGCATTTCTGAGCCTAACGCGCGCAAGCTTGATTGACCCCTATTTGCACATCACGCCTAAAAGTGCCTGTAAGGCGTTGTGTGTATTAACTTGTTGCGATTCGTTTATCCGCTATGTGCTATCTTGAATCGCAGTTCTGAGCCTAACCCGCGCAAGCTTGAGTGACACCTATTTGCACATCATGCCTAAAAGTGCCTGTAAGGCGTTGCGTGTATTAACTTGTTACGATTCGTTTTAGCCGCTATGTGCAATCTTGAATCGCAGTTCCGAGCTTAACGCGCGCAAGCTTGAGTGACGCCTATTTGCACTTCATGCCTAAAAGTGCCTGTAAGGCTTTGTGTGTATTGTTGTGAGCCTAACCTGCACAAGCTTGAGTGACACCTATTTGCCATTCATGCCTAAAAGTGCCTGTAAGGCGTTGTGTGTATTAACTTGTTGCGATTATTTAGCAGCTATGTGCAAACTTGAATCGCATTTCTGAGCCTAACCCGCGCAAGCTTGAGTGACACCTATTTGCACATCATGCCTAAACGTGCCTGCAAGGCGTTGTGTGTATTAACTTGTTGCGATTCTTTAGCCGCTATGTGCAAACTTGAATCGCATTTCTGAGCCTAACACGCGCAATCTTGAGTGACCCCTATTAGCACATCATGCCTAAAAGTGCCTCTAAGTTGTGTGTATTAACCCTTTGCGATTCGTTTTAGCCGCTATGTGCGAACTCGAATCGCATTTCTGAGCCTAACCCGCGCAAGCTTGTTTGACACCTATTTGCACATCATGCCTAAAAGTTCCTGTAAGGCGTTGTGTGTATTAACTTGTTGCGATTCGTTTTAGCCGCTATGTGCAAACTTGAATCGCAGTTGTGAGCCTAACCCGCGCAAGCTTGAGTGACACCTATTTGCACATCATGCCTAAAAGTGCCTGTAAGGCGTTGCGTGTATTAACTTGTTGCGATTCGTTTTAGCCGCTATGTGCAATCTTGAATCGCAGTTCCGAGCCTAACGCGCGCAAGCTTGAGTGACGCCTATTTGCACATCATGCCTAAAAGTACCTGTAAGGCTTTGTGTGTATTGTTGTGAGCCTAACCTGCGCAATCTTGAGTGACACCTATTTGCCATTCATGCCTAAAAGTGCCTGTAAGCCGTTGTGTGTATTAACTTGTTGCGATTCTTTAGCCGCTATGTGCAAACTTGAATCGCATTTCTGAGCCTAACGCCGCAAGCTTGAGACCCCTGTTTGCACATCATGCCTAAAAGTGCCTGTAAGTCGTTGTGTGTATTAACTTGTTGCGATTCTTTTTAGCCGCTATGTGCAAACTTGAATCGCAGTTGTGAGCCTAACCCGCGCAAGATTGAGTGACACCTATTTGCCATTCATGCCTAAAAGTGCCTGTAAGACGTTGTGTGTAATAACTTGTTGCGATTCTTAAGCCGCTATGTGCAAACTTGAATCGCATTTCTGAACCTAACCCGCGCAAGCTTGAGTGACCCCTATTTGCACATCATGCCTAAAAGTGCCTGTAAGGCGTTGTGTGTATTAACTTGTTGCGATTCGTTTTAGCCGCTATGTGTAATCTTGAATCGCAGTTCTGGGCCTAATCCGCGCAAGCTTGAGTGACACCTATTTGCACATCATCCCTAAAAGTGCCTGTAAGGTGTAGGGTGTAGTAACTTGTTTCGATTCTTTAGCCGCTATGTGCAAACTTGAATCGCATTTCTGAGCCTAACGCGCGCAAGCTTGAGTGACGCCTATTTGCACATCATGCCTAAAAGTGCCTGTAAGGCTTTGTGTGTATTGTTGTGAGCCTAACCTGCTCAAGCTTGAGTGACACCTATTTGCCATTCATGCCTAAAAGTGCCTGTAAGGCGTTGTGTGTATTAACTTGTTGAGATTCTTTAGCAGCTATGTGCAAACTTGAATCGCATTTCTGAGCCTAACCCGCTCAAGCTTGAGTGACACCTAATTGCACATCATGCCTAAAATTGCCTGTAAGGCGTTGTGTGTATTAACTTGTTGCGATTCTTTAGCCGCTATGTGCAAACTTGAATCGCATTTCTGAGCCTAACACGCGCAATCTTGAGTGACCCCTATTAGCACATCATGCCTAAAAGTGCCTCTAAGTTGTTGTGTGTATTGCGATTCGCGATTCGTTTTAGCCGCTATGTGCAAACTCGAATCGCATTTCAGAGCCTAACCCGCGCAAGCTTGTTTGACACCTATTTGCACATCATGCCTAAAAGTGCCTGTAAGGCGTTGTGTGTATTAACTTGTTGCGATTCGTTTTAGCCGCTATGTGCAAACTTGAATCGCAGTTGTGAGCCTAACCCGCGCAAGCTTGAGTGACACCTATTTGCACATCATGCCTAAAAGCGCCTGTAAGGCTTTTCGTGTATTAACTTGTTGCGATTCGTTTTAGCCGCCGTGTGCAAACTTGAATCGCAGTTCTGAGCCTAACCCGCGCAAGCTTGAGTGACACCTATTTGCACATCATGCCTAAAAGTGCCTGTAAGGCTTTTCGTGTATTAACTTGTTGCGATTCGTTTTAGCCGCCGTGTGCAAACTTGAATCGCAGTTCCGAGCCTAACGCTCGCAAGCTTGAGTGACGCCTATTTGCACATCATGCCTAAAAGTGCCTGTAAGGCGTTGTGTGTATTAACTTGTTGCGATTCTTAAGCCGCTATGTGCAAACTTGAATCGCATTTCTGAGCCTAACCCGCGCAAGCTTGAGTGACCCCTATTTGCACATCATGCCTAAAAGTGCCTGTAAGGCGTTGTGTGTATTACTTCTTGCGATTCGTTTTAGCCGCTATGTGCAATCTTGAATCGCAGTTCTGGGCCTAATCCGGCGCAAGCTTGAGTGACACCTGTTTGCACATCATGCCTAAAATTGCCTGTAAGGTTTAGGGTGTATTAACTTGTTGCGATTCTTTAGCCGCTATGTGCAAACTTGAATCGCATTTCTGAGCCTAACGCGCGCAAGCTTGATTGACCCCTATTTGCACATCATGCCTAAAAGTGCCTGTAAGGCGTTGTGTGTATTATCTTGTTGCGATTCGTTTTAGCCGCTATGTGCTATCTTGAATCGCAGTTCTGAGCCTAACCCGCGCAAGCTTGAGTGACACCTATTTGCACATCATGCCTAAAAGTGCCTGTAAGGCGTTGCGTGTATTAACTTGTTGCGATTCGTTTTAGTCGCTATGTGCAATTTTGAATCGCAGTTCCGAGGCCTAACGTGCACAAGCTTGAGTGATGCCTATTTGCACATCATGCCTAAAAGTACCTGTAAGGCTTTGTGTGCATTGTTGTGAGCCTAACCTGCGCAAGCTTGAGTGACACCTATTTGCCATTCATGCCTAAAAGTGCCTGTAAGGCATTGTGTGTATTAACTTGTTGCGATTCTTTAGCAGCTATGTGCAAACTTGAATCGCATTTCTGAGCCTAACCCGCGCAAGCTTGAGTGACACCTATTTGCATATCATGCCTAAAAGTGCCTGTAAGGCGTTGTGTGTATTAACTTGTTGCGATTCTTTAGCCGCTATGTGCAAACTTGAATCGCAATTCTGAGCCTAACGCGCGCAAGCTTGAGTGACCCCTATTTGCACATCATGCCTAAAAGTGCCTGTAAGGTGTTGTGTGTTAACTTGTTGCGATTCGTTTTAGCCACTATATGCAAATTTGAATCGCAGTTCTGAGCCTAACCCGCACAAGCTTGTGTGACACCTATTTGCACATCATGCCTAAAAGTGCCTGTAAGGCGTTGTGCGTATTAACTTGTTGCGATTCGTTTTAGCCGCTACGTGCAAACTTGAATCGCATTTCTGAGCCTAACGCGCGCAAGCTTGAGTGACACCGATTTGGACATCATGCCTAAAAGTGCATGTAAGGCTTTGTGTGTATTGTTGTGAGCCTAACCCGCGCAAGCTTGAGTGACACCTATTTGCCATTCATGCCTAAAAGTGCCTGTAAGGCATTGTGTGTATTAACTTGTTGCGATTCTTTAGCAGCTATGTGGAAACTTGAATCGCATTTCTGAGCCTAACCCGCGCAACATTGAGTGACACCTATTTGCACATCATGCCTAAAAGTGCCTGTAAGGCGTTCCGTGTATTAACTTGTTGCGATTCGTTTTAGCCGCTATATGCAATCTTGAATCGCAGTTCCGAGCCTAACGCGCGCAAGCTTGGGTGACGCCTATTTGCACATCATGCCTAAAAGTGCCTGTAAGGCTTTGTGTGTATTGTTGTGAGCCTAACCCGCGCAAGCTTGAGTGACACCTATTTGCCATTCATGCCTAAAAGTGCCTGTAAGGCGTTGTGTGTATTAACTTGTTGCGATTCTTTAGCAGCTATGTGCAAACTTGAATCGCATTTCTGAGCCTAACCCGCGCAAGCTTGAGTGACCCCTATTTGCACATCATGCCTAAAAGTGTCTGTAAGGCGTTGTGTGTATTAACTTGTTGCGATTCGTTTTAGCCGCTATGTGCAATCTTGAATCGCAGTTCTGAGCCTAACCCGCGCAAGCTTGATTGGCACCTATTTGCACATCATGCCTAAAAGTGCCTGTAAGGCTTTTCGTGTATTAACTTGTTGCGATTCGTTTTAGCAGCCATGTGCAAACTTGAATCGCAGTTCTGAGCCTAACCCGCGCAAGCTTGAGTGACACCTATTTGCCATTCATGTCTAAAAGTGCCTGTAAGGCATTGTGTGTATTAACTTGTTGCGATTCTTTAGCAGCTATGTGGAAACTTGAATCGCATTTCCGAGCCTAACGCGCGCAAGCTTGAGTGACGCCTATTTGCACATCATGCCTAAAAGTACCTGTAAGGCTTCGTGTGTATTGTTGTGAGCCTAACCCGCGCAAGCTTGAGTGACACCTATTTGCCATTCATGCCTAAAAGTGCCTGTAAGGCGTTATGTGTATTAACTTGTTGCGATTCTTTAGCCGCTATGTGCAAACTTGAATCGCATTTCTGAGCCTAACACCGCAAGCTTGAGACCCCTATTTGCACATCATGCCTAAAAGTGCCTGTAAGTCGTTGTGTGTATTAACTTGTTGCGATTCTTTTTAGCCGCTATGTGCAAACTTGAATCGCAGTTGTGAGCCTAACCCGCGCAAGATTGAGTGACACCTATTTGCCATTCATGCCTAAAAGTGCCTGTAAGACGTTGTGTGTAATAACTTGTTGCGATTCTTAAGCCGCTATGTGCAAACTTGAATCGCATTTCTGAGCTTAACCCGCGCAAGCTTGAGTGACCCCTATTTGCACATCATGCCTAAAAGTGCCTGTAAGGCGTTGTGTGTATTAACTTGTTGCGATTCGTTTTAGCAGCCATGTGTAATCTTGAATCGCAGTTCTGGGCCTAATCCGCGCAAGCTTGAGTGACACCTATTTGCACATCATCCCTAAAAGTGCCTGTAAGGTGTAGGGTGTAGTAACTTGTTTCGATTCTTTAGCCGCTATGTGCAAACTTGAATCGCATTTCTGAGCCTAACGCGCGCAAGCTTGAGTGACGCCTATTTGCACATCATGCCTAAAAGTGCCTGTAAGGCTTTGTGTGTATTGTTGTGAGCCTAACCTGCTCAAGCTTGAGTGACACCTATTTGCCATTCATGCCTAAAAGTGCCTGTAAGGCGTTGTGTGTATTAACTTGTTGAGATTCTTTAGCAGCTATGTGCAAACTTGAATCGCATTTCTGAGCCTAACCCGCTCAAGCTTGAGTGACACCTATTTGCACATCATGCCTAAAATTGCCTGTAAGGCGTTGTGTGTATTAACTTGTTGCGATTCTTTAGCCGCTATGTGCAAACTTGAATCGCATTTCTGAGCCTAACACGCGCAATCTTGAGCGACCCCTATTAGCACATCATGCCTAAAAGTGCCTCTAAGTTGTTGTGTGTATTGCGATTCGCGATTCGTTTTAGCCGCTATGTGCAAACTCGAATCGCATTTCAGAGCCTAACCCGCGCAAGCTTGTTTGACACCTATTTGCACATCATGCCTAAAAGTGCCTGTAAGGCGTTGTGTGTATTAACTTGTTGCGATTCGTTTTAGCCGCTATGTGCAAACTTGAATCGCAGTTGTGAGCCTAACCCGCGCAAGCTTGAGTGACACCTATTTGCACATCATGCCTAAAAGTGCCTGTAAGGCGTTGTGTGTATTAACTTGTTGCGATTCTTAAGCCGCTATGTGCAAACTTGAATCGCATTTCTGAGCCTAACCCGCGCAAGCTTGTGTGACCCCTATTTGCGCATCATGCCTAAAAGTGCCTGTAAGGCGTTGTGTGTATTAACTTGTTGCGATTCGTTTTAGCCGCTATGTGCAATCTTGAATCGCAGTTCTGGGCCTAACCCGCGCAAGCTTGAGTGACACCTATTTGCACATCATGCCTAAAAGTGCCTGTAAGGTGTAGGGTGTATTAACTTGTTGCGATTCTTTAGCCGCTATGTGCAAACTTGAATCGCATTTCTGAGCCTAACGCGCGCAAGCTTGATTGACCCCTATTTGCACATCACGCCTAAAAGTGCCTGTAAGGCGTTGTGTGTATTAACTTGTTGCGATTCGTTTTAGCCGCTATGTGCAAACTTGAATCGCAGTTGTGAGCCTAACCCGCGCAAGCTTGAGTGACCCCTATTTGCACATCATGCCTAAAAGTGCCTGTAAGGCGTTGTGTGTATTAACTTGTTGCGATTCGTTTTAGCCGCTATGTGTAATCTTGAATCGCAGTTCTGGGCCTAATCCGCGCAAGCTTGAGTGACACCTATTTGCACATCATCCCTAAAAGTGCCTGTAAGGTGTAGGGTGTAGTAACTTGTTTCGATTCTTTAGCCGCTATGTGCAAACTTGAATCGCATTTCTGAGCCTAACGCGCGCAAGCTTGAGTGACGCCTATTTGCACATCATGCCTAAAAGTGCCTGTAAGGCTTTGTGTGTATTGTTGTGAGCCTAACCTGCTCAAGCTTGAGTGACACCTATTTGCCATTCATGCCTAAAAGTGCCTGTAAGGCATTGTGTGTATTAACTTGTTGAGATTCTTTAGCAGCTATGTGCAAACTTGAATCGCATTTCTGAGCCTAACCCGCTCAAGCTTGAGTGACACCTATTTGCACATCATGCCTAAAATTGCCTGTAAGGCGTTGTGTGTATTAACTTATTGCGATTCTTTAGCCGCTATGTGCAAACTTGAATCGCATTTCTGAGCCTAACACGCGCAATCTTGAGTGACCCCTATTAGCACATCATGCCTAAAAGTGCCTCTAAGTTGTTGTGTGTATTGCGATTCGCGATTCGTTTTAGCCGCTATGTGCAAACTCGAATCGCATTTCAGAGCCTAACCCGCGCAAGCTTGTTTGACACCTATTTGCACATCATGCCTAAAAGTGCCTGTAAGGCGTTGTGTGCATTAACTTGTTGCGATTCGTTTTAGCCGCTATGTGCAAACTTGAATCGCAGTTGTGAGCTTAACCCGCGCAAGCTTGAGTGACACCTATTTGCACATCATGCCTAAAAGTGCCTGTAAGGCTTTTCGTGTATTAACTTGTTGCGATTCGTTTTAGCCGCCGTGTGCAAACTTGAATCGCAGTCTGAGCCTAACCCGCGCAAGCTTGAGTGACACCTATTTGCACATCATGCCTAAAAGTGCCTGTAAGGCTTTTCGTGTATTAACTTGTTGCGATTCGTTTTAGCCACCGTGTGCAAACTTGAATCGCAGTTCCGAGCCTAACGCTCGCAAGCTTGAGTGACGCCTATTTGCACATCATGCCTAAAAGTACCTGTAAGGCTTTGTGTGTATTGTTGTGAGCCTAACCTGCGCAAGCTTGAGTGACACCTATTTGCCATTCATGCCTAAAAGTGCCTGTAAGGCGTTGTGTGTATTAACTTGTTGCGATTCTTAAGCCGCTATGTGCAAACTTGAATCGCATTTCTGAGCCTAACCCGCGCAAGCTTGAGTGACCCCTATTTGCACATCATGCCTAAAAGTGCCTGTAAGGCGTTGTGTGTATTACTTGTTGCGATTCGTTTTAGCCGCTATGTGCAATCTTGAATCGCAGTTCTGGGCCTAATCCGGCGCAAGCTTGAGTGACACCTATTTGCACATCATGCCTAAAATTGCCTGTAAGGTTTAGGGTGTATTAACTTGTTGCGATTCTTTAGCCGCTATGTGCAAACTTGAATCGCATTTCTGAGCCTAACGCGCGCAAGCTTGATTGACCCCTATTTGCACATCATGCTTAAAAGTGCCTGTAAGGCGTTGTGTGTATTATCTTGTTGCGATTCGTTTTAGCCGCTATGTGCTATCTTGAATCGCAGTTCTGAGCCTAACCCGCGCAAGCTTGAGTGACACCTATTTGCACATCATGCCTAAAAGTGCCTGTAAGGCGTTGCGTGTATTAACTTGTTGCGATTCGTTTTAGTCGCTATGTGCAATCTTGAATCGCAGTTCCGAGCCTAACGTGCGCAAGCTTGAGTGATGCCTATTTGCACATCATGCCTAAAAGTACCTGTAAGGTAAAAAATTTTGCGCAAAAAACACAAAGGACAAAGAAGAACACATAAGACGTTTGACAAGCGCTTGTCAAACGTCTTATGTGTTCTTCTTTGTCCTTTGTGTTTTTTGCGCAAAATTTTTTACCCAATGGATCACCAACTAGCCCGGCAACATGCTCTTCTCGTACCTGTAAGGCTTTGTGTGCATTGTTGTGAGCCTAACCTGCGCAAGCTTGAGTGACACCTATTTGCCATTCATGCCTAAAAGTGCCTGTAAGGCATTGTGTGTATTAACTTGTTGCAATTCTTTAGCAGCTATGTGCAAACTTGAATCGCATTTCTGAGCCTAACCCGCGCAAGCTTGAGTGACACCTATTTGCATATCATGCCTAAAAGTGCCTGTAAGGCGTTGTGTGTATTAACTTGTTGCGATTCTTTAGCCGCTATGTGCAAACTTGAATCGCAATTCTGAGCCTAACGCGCGCAAGCTTGAGTGACCCCTATTTGCACATCATGCCTAAAAGTGCCTGTAAGGTGTTGTGTGTTAACTTGTTGCGATTCGTTTTAGCCACTATATGCAAATTTGAATCGCAGTTCTGAGCCTAACCCGCACAAGCTTGTGTGACATCTATTTGCACATCATGCCTAAAAGTGCCTGTAAGGCGTTGTGCGTATTAACTTGTTGCGATTCGTTTTAGCCGCTACGTGCAAACTTGAATCGCATTTCTGAGCCTAACGCGCGCAAGCTTGAGTGACACCGATTTGGACATCATGCCTAAAAGTGCATGTAAGGCTTTGTGTGTATTGTTGTGAGCCTAACCCGCGCAGGCTTGAGTGACACCTATTTGCCATTCATGCCTAAAAGTGCCTGTAAGGCATTGTGTGTATTAACTTGTTGCGATTCTTTAGCAGCTATGTGGAAACTTGAATCGCATTTCTGAGCCTAACCCGCGCAACATTGAGTGACACCTATTTGCACATCATGCCTAAAAGTGCCTGTAAGGCGTTCCGTGTATTAACTTGTTGCGATTCGTTTTAGCCGCTATATGCAATCTTGAATCGCAGTTCCGAGCCTAACGCGCGCAAGCTTGGGTGACGCCTATTTGCACATCATGCCTAAAAGTGCCTGTAAGGCTTTGTGTGTATTGTTGTGAGCCTAACCCGCGCAAGCTTGAGTGACACCTATTTGCCATTCATGCCTAAAAGTGCCTGTAAGGCGTTGTGTGTATTAACTTGTTGCGATTCTTTAGCAGCTATGTGCAAACTTGAATCGCATTTCTGAGCCTAACCCGCGCAAGCTTGAGTGACCCCTATTTGCACATCATGCCTAAAAGTGTCTGTAAGGCGTTGTGTGTATTAACTTGTTGCGATTCGTTTTAGCCGCTATGTGCAATCTTGAATCGCAGTTCTGAGCCTAACCCGCGCAAGCTTGAGTGACACCGATTTGGACATCATGCCTAATAGTGCCTGTAAGGCGTTGTGTGTACTAACTTTTTGCGAGTCTTTTTAGCCGCTATGTGCAAACTTGAATCGCAGTTCTGAGCCTAACCCGCGCAAGCTTGATTGGCACCTATTTGCACATCATGCCTAAAAGTGCCTGTAAGGCTTTTCGTGTATTAACTTGTTGCGATTCGTTTTAGCAGCCATGTGCAAACTTGAATCGCAGTTCTGAGCCTAACCCGCGCAAGCTTGAGTGACACCTATTTGCCATTCATGCCTAAAAGTGCCTGTAAGGCATTGTGTGTATTAACTTGTTGCGATTCTTTAGCAGCTATGTGGAAACTTGAATCGCATTTGCGAGCCTAACGCGCGCAAGCTTGAGTGACGCCTATTTGCACATCATGCCTAAAAGTACCTGTAAGGCTTCGTGTGTATTGTTGTGAGCCTAACCCGCGCAAGCTTGAGTGACACCTATTTGCCATTCATGCCTAAAAGTGCCTGTAAGGCGTTATGTGTATTAACTTGTTGCGATTCTTTAGCCGCTATGTGCAAACTTGAATCGCATTTCTGAGCCTAACACCGCAAGCTTGAGACCCCTATTTGCACATCATGCCTAAAAGTGCCTGTAAGTCGTTGTGTGTATTAACTTGTTGCGATTCTTTTTAGCCGCTATGTGCAAACTTGAATCGCAGTTGTGAGCCTAACCCGCGCAAGATTGAGTGACACCTATTTGCCATTCATGCCTAAAAGTGCCTGTAAGACGTTGTGTGTAATAACTTGTTGCGATTCTTAAGCCGCTATGTGCAAACTTGAATCGCATTTCTGAGCCTAACCCGCGCAAGCTTGAGTGACCCCTATTTGCACATCATGCCTAAAAGTGCCTGTAAGGCGTTGTGTGTATTAACTTGTTGCGATTCGTTTTAGCCGCTATGTGTAATCTTGAATCGCAGTTCTGGGCCTAATCCGCGCAAGCTTGAGTGACACCTATTTGCACATCATCCCTAAAAGTGCCTGTAAGGTGTAGGGTGTAGTAACTTGTTTCGATTCTTTAGCCGCTATGTGCAAACTTGAATCGCATTTCTGAGCCTAACGCGCGCAAGCTTGATTGACCCCTATTTGCACATCACACCTAAAAGTGCCTGTAAGGCGTTTTGTGTATTAACTTGTTACGATTCGTTTTAGCCGCTATGTGCAATCTTGAATCGCAGTTCCGAGCTTAACGCGCGCAAGCTTGAGTGACGCCTATTTGCACTTCATGCCTAAAAGTGCCTGTAAGGCTTTGTGTGTATTGTTGTGAGCCTAACCTGCACAAGCTTGAGTGACACCTATTTGCCATTCATGCCTAAAAGTGCCTGTAAGGCGTTGTGTGTATTAACTTGTTGCGATTATTTAGCAGCTATGTGCAAACTTGAATCGCATTTCTGAGCCTAACCCGCGCAAGCTTGAGTGACACCTATTTGCACATCATGCCTAAACGTGCCTGTAAGGCGTTGTGTGCATTAACTTGTTGCGATTCTTTAGCCGCTATGTGCAAACTTGAATCGCATTTCTGAGCCTAACACGCGCAATCTTGAGTGACCCCTATTAGCACATCATGCCTAAAAGTGCCTCTAAGTTGTTGTGTGTATTAACCCTTTGCGATTCGTTTTAGCCGCTATGTGCGAACTCGAATCGCATTTCTGAGCCTAACCCGCGCAAGCTTGTTTGACACCTATTTGCACATCATGCCTAAAAGTTCCTGTAAGGCGTTGTGTGTATTAACTTGTTGCGATTCGTTTTAGCCGCTATGTGCAATCTTGAATCGCAGTTCCGAGCCTACGCGCGCAAGCTTGAGTGACGCCTATTTGCACATCATGCCTAAAAGTACCTGTAAGGCTTTGTGTGTATTGTTGTGAGCCTAACCTGCGCAATCTTGAGTGACACCTATTTGCCATTCATGCCTAAAAGTGCCTGTAAGCCGTTGTGTGTATTAACTTGTTGCGATTCTTTAGCCGCTATGTGCAAACTTGAATCGCATTTCTGAGCCTAACGCCGCAAGCTTGAGACCCCTGTTTGCACATCATGCCTAAAAGTGCCTGTAAGTCGTTGTGTGTATTAACTTGTTGCGATTCTTTTTAGCCGCTATGTGCAAACTTGAATCGCAGTTGTGATCCTAACCCGCGCAAGATTGAGTGACACCTATTTGCCATTCATGCCTAAAAGTGCCTGTAAGACGTTGTGTGTAATAACTTGTTGCGATTCTTAAGCCGCTATGTGCAAACTTGAATCGCATTTCTGAGCCTAACCCGCGCAAGCTTGAGTGACCACTATTTGCACATCATGCCTAAAAGTGCCTGTAAGGCGTTGTGTGTATTAACTTGTTGCGATTCGTTTTAGCCGCTATGTGTAATCTTGAATCGCAGTTCTGGGCCTAATCCGCGCAAGCTTGAGTGACACCGATTTGCACATCATCCCTAAAAGTGCCTGTAAGGTGTAGGGTGTAGTAACTTGTTTCGATTCTTTAGCCGCTATGTGCAAACTTGAATCGCATTTCTGAGCCTAACGCGCGCAAGCTTGAGTGACGCCTATTTGCACATCATGCCTAAAAGTGCCTGTAAGGCTTTGTGTGTATTGTTGTGAGCCTAACCTGCTCAAGCTTGAGTGACACCTATTTGCAATTCATGCCTAAAAGTGCCTGTAAGGCGTTGTGTGTATTAACTTGTTGAGATTCTTTAGCAGCTATGTGCAAACTTGAATCGCATTTCTGAGCCTAACCCGCTCAAGCTTGAGTGACACCTATTTGCACATCATGCCTAAAATTGCCTGTAAGGCGTTGTGTGTATTAACTTGTTGCGATTCTTTAGCCGCTATGTGCAAACTTGAATCGCATTTCTGAGCCTAACACGCGCAATCTTGAGTGACCCCTATTAGCACATCATGCCTAAAAGTGCCTCTAAGTTGTTGTGTGTATTGCGATTCGCGATTCGTTTTAGCCGCTATGTGCAAACTCGAATCGCATTTCAGAGCCTAACCTGCGCAAGCTTGTTTGACACCTATTTGCACATCATGCCTAAAAGTGCCTGTAAGGCGTTGTGTGTATTAACTTGTTGCGATTCGTTTTAGCCGCTATGTGCAAACTTGAATCGCAGTTGTGAGCCTAACCCGCGCAAGCTTGAGTGACACCTATTTGCACATCATGCCTAAAAGTGCCTGTAAGGCTTTTCGTGTATTAACTTGTTGCGATTCGTTTTAGCCGCCGTGTGCAAACTTGAATCGCAGTTCTGAGCCTAACCCGCGCAAGCTTGAGTGACACCTATTTGCACATCACGCCTAAAAGTGCCTGTAAGGCGTTGCGTGTATTAAATTGTTGCGATTCGTTTTAGCCGCTATGTGCAATCTTGAATCGCAGTTCCGAGCCTAACGCTCGCAAGCTTGAGTGACGCCTATTTGCACATCATGCCTAAAAGTACCTGTAAGGCTTTGTGTGTATTGTTGTGAGCCTAACCTGCGCAAGCTTGAGTGACACCTATTTGCCATTCATGCCTAAAAGTGCCTGTAAGGCGTTGTGTGTATTAACTTGTTGCGATTCTTAAGCCGCTATGTGCAAACTTGAATCGCATTTCTGAGCCTAACCCGCGCAAGCTTGAGTGACCCCTATTTGCACATCATGCCTAAAAGTGCCTGTAAGGCGTTGTGTGTATTAACTTGTTGCGATTCGTTTTAGCCGCTATGTGTAATCTTGAATCGCAGTTCTGGGCCTAATCCGCGCAAGCTTGAGTGACACCTATTTGCACATCATCCCTAAAAGTGCCTGTAAGGTGTAGGGTGTAGTAACTTGTTTCGATTCTTTAGCCGCTATGTGCAAACTTGAATCGCATTTCTGAGCCTAACGCGCGCAAGCTTGATTGACCCCTATTTGCACATCACGCCTAAAAGTGCCTGTAAGGCGTTGTGTGTATTAACTTGTTGCGATTCGTTTTAGCCGCTATGTGCTATCTTGAATCGCAGTTCTGAGCCTAACCCGCGCAAGCTTGAGTGACACCTATTTGCACATCATGCCTAAAAGTGCCTGTAAGGCGTTGCGTGTATTAACTTGTTATGATTCGTTTTAGCCGCTATGTGCAATCTTGAATCGCAGTTCCGAGCTTAACGCGCGCAAGCTTGAGTGACGCCTATTTGCACTTCATGCCTAAAAGTGCCTGTAAGGCTTTGTGTGTATTGTTGTGAGCCTAACCTGCACAAGCTTGAGTGACACCTATTTGCCATTCATGCCTAAAAGTGCCTGTAAGGCGTTGTGTGTATTAACTTGTCGCGATTATTTAGCAGCTATGTGCAAACTTGAATCGCATTTCTGAGCCTAACCCGCGCAAGCATGAGTGACACCTATTTGCACATCATGCCTAAACGTGCCTGTAAGGCGTTGTGTGTATTAACTTGTTGCGATTCTTTAGCCGCTATGTGCAAACTTGAATCGCATTTCTGAGCCTAACACGCGCAATCTTGAGTGACCCCTATTAGCACATCATGCCTAAAAGTGCCTCTAAGTTGTTGTGTGTATTAACCCTTTGCGATTCGTTTTAGCCGCTATGTGCGAACTCGAATCGCATTTCTGAGCCTAACCCGTGCAAGCTTGTTTGACACCTATTTGCACATCATGCCTAAAAGTTCCTGTAAGGCGTTGTGTGTATTAACTTGTTGCGATTCGTTTTAGCCGCTATGTGCAAACTTGAATCGCAGTTGTGAGCCTAACCCGCGCAAGCTTGAGTGACACCTATTTGCACATCATGCTTAAAGTGCCTGTAAGGCGTTGCGTGTATTAACTTGTTGCGATTCGTTTTAGCCGCTATGTGCAATCTTGAATCGCAGTTCCGAGCCTAACGCGCGCAAGCTTGAGTGACGCCTATTTGCACATCATGCCTAAAAGTACCTGTAAGGCTTTGTGTGTATTGTTGTGAGCCTAACCTGCGCAATCTTGAGTGACACCTATTTGCCATTCATGCCTAAAAGTGCCTGTAAGCCGTTGTGTGTATTAACTTGTTGCGATTCTTTAGCCGCTATGTGCAAACTTGAATCGCATTTCTGAGCCTAACGCCGCAAGCTTGAGACCCCTGTTTGCACATCATGCCTAAAAGTGCCTGTAAGTCGTTGTGTGTATTAACTTGTTGCGATTCTTAAGCCGCTATGTGCAAACTTGAATCGCATTTCTGAGCCTAACCCGCGCAAGCTTGAGTGACCCCTATTTGCACATCATGCCTAAAAGTGCCTGTAAGGCGTTGTGTGTATTAACTTGTTGCGATTCGTTTTAGTCGCTATGTGTAATCTTGAATCGCAGTTCTGGGCCTAATCCGCGCAAGCTTGAGTGACACCTATTTGCACATCATCCCTAAAAGTGCCTGTAAGGTGTAGGGTGTAGTAACTTGTTTCGATTCTTTAGCCGCTATGTGCAAACTTGAATCGCATTTCTGAGCCTAACGCGCGCAAGCTTGAGTGACGCCTATTTGCACATCATGCCTAAAAGTGCCTGTAAGGCTTTGTGTGTATTGTTGTGAGCCTAACCTGCTCAAGCTTGAGTGACACCTATTTGCCATTCATGCCTAAAAGTGCCTGTAAGGCGTTGTGTGTATTAACTTGTTGAGATTCTTTAGCAGCTATGTGCAAACTTGAATCGCATTTCTGAGCCTAACCCGCTCAAGCTTGAGTGACACCTATTTGCACATCATGCCTAAAATTGCCTGTAAGGCGTTGTGTGTATTAACTTGTTGCGATTCTTTAGCCGCTATGTGCAAACTTGAATCGCATTTCTGAGCCTAACACGCGCAATCTTGAGTGACCCCTATTAGCACATCATGCCTAAAAGTGCCTCTAAGTTGTTGTGTGTATTGCGATTCGCGATTCGTTTTAGCCGCTATGTGCAAACTCGAATCGCATTTCAGAGCCTAACCCGCGCAAGCTTGTTTGACACCTATTTGCACATCATGCCTAAAAGTGCCTGTAAGGCGTTGTGTGTATTAACTTGTTGCGAATCGTTTTAGCCGCTATGTGCAAACTTGAATCGCAGTTGTGAGCCTAACCCGCGCAAGCTTGAGTGACACCTATTTGCACATCATGCCTAAAAGTGCCTGTAAGGCTTTTCGTGTATTAACTTGTTGTGATTCGTTTTAGCCGCCGTGTGCAAACTTGAATCGCAGTTCTGAGCCTAACCCGCGCAAGCTTGAGTGACACCTATTTGCACATCACGCCTAAAAGTGCCTGTAAGGCGTTGCGTGTATTAAATTGTTGCGATTCGTTTTAGCCGCTATGTGCAATCTTGAATCGCAGTTCCGAGCCTAACGCTCGCAAGCTTGAGTGACGCCTATTTGCACATCATGCCTAAAAGTACCTGTAAGGCTTTGTGTGTATTGTTGTGAGCCTAACCGGCGCAAGCTTGAGTGACACCTATTTGCCATTCATGCCTAAAAGTGCCTGTAAGGCGTTGTGTGTATTAACTTGTTGCGATTCTTAAGCCGCTATGTGCAAACTTGAATCGCATTTCTGAGCCTAACCCGCGCAAGCTTGAGTGACCCCTATTTGCACATCATGCCTAAAAGTGCCTGTAAGGCGTTGTGTGTATTACTTGTTGCGATTCGTTTTAGCCGCTATGTGCAATCTTGAATCGCAGTTCTGGGCCTAATCCGGCGCAAGCTTGAGTGACACCTATTTGCACATCATGCCTAAAATTGCCTGTAAGGTTTAGGGTGTATTAACTTGTTGCGATTCTTTAGCCGCTATGTGCAAACTCGAATCGCATTTCAGAGCCTAACCCGCGCAAGCTTGTTTGACACCTATTTGCACATCATGCCTAAAAGTGCCTGTAAGGCGTTGTGTGTATTAACTTGTTGCGAATCGTTTTAGCCGCTATGTGCAAACTTGAATCGCAGTTGTGAGCCTAACCCGCGCAAGCTTGAGTGACACCTATTTGCACATCATGCCTAAAAGTGCCTGTAAGGCGTTGTGTGTATTATCTTGTTGCGATTCGTTTTAGCCGCTATGTGCTATCTTGAATCGCAGTTCTGAGCCTAACCCGCGCAAGCTTGAGTGACACCTATTTGCACATCATGCCTAAAAGTGCCTGTAAGGCGTTGCGTATTAACTTGTTGCGATTCGTTTTAGCCGCTATGTGCAATCTTGAATCGCAGTTCCGAGCCTAACGCGCGCAAGCTTGAGTGATGCCTATTTGCACATCATGCCTAAAAGTACCTGTAAGGCTTTGTGTGCATTGTTGTGAGCCTAACCTGCGCAAGCTTGAGTGACACCTATTTGCCATTCATGCCTAAAAGTGCCTGTAAGGCATTGTGTGTATTAACTTGTTGCGATTCTTTAGCAGCTATGTGCAAACTTGAATCGCATTTCTGAGCCTAACCCGCGCAAGCTTGAGTGACACCTATTTGCATATCATGCCTAAAAGTGCCTGTAAGGCGTTGTGTGTATTAACTTGTTGCGATTCTTAAGCCGCTATGTGCAAACTTGAATCGCAATTCTGAGCCTAACGCGCGCAAGCTTGAGTGACCCCTATTTGCACATCATGCCTAAAAGTGCCTGTAAGGTGTTGTGTGTTAACTTGTTGCGATTCGTTTTAGCCACTATATGCAAATTTGAATCGCAGTTCTGAGCCTAACCCGCACAAGCTTGTGTGACACCTATTTGCACATCATGCCTAAAAGTGCCTGTAAGGCGTTGTGCGTATTAACTTGTTGCGATTCGTTTTAGCCGCTACGTGCAAACTTGAATCGCATTTCTGAGCCTAACGCGCGCAAGCTTGAGTGACACCGATTTGGACATCATGCCTAAAAGTGCATGTAAGGCTTTGTGTGTATTGTTGTGAGCCTAACCCGCGCAAGCTTGAGTGACACCTATTTGCCATTCATGCCTAAAAGTGCCTGTAAGGCATTGTGTGTATTAACTTGTTGCGATTCTTTAGCAGCTATGTGGAAACTTGAATCGCATTTCTGAGCCTAACCCGCGCAACATTGAGTGACACCTATTTGCACATCATGCCTAAAAGTGCCTGTAAGGCGTTCCGTGTATTAACTTGTTGCGATTCGTTTTAGCCGCTATATGCAATCTTGAATCGCAGTTCCGAGCCTAACGCGCGCAAGCTTGGGTGACGCCTATTTGCACATCATGCCTAAAAGTGCCTGTAATGCTTTGTGTGTATTGTTGTGAGCCTAACCCGCGCAAGCTTGAGTGACACCTATTTGCCATTCATGCCTAAAAGTGCCTGTAAGGCGTTGTGTGTATTAACTTGTTGCGATTCTTTAGCAGCTATGTGAAAACTTGAATCATATTTCTGAGCCTAACCCGCGCAAGCTTGAGTGACCCCTATTTGCACATCATGCCTAAAAGTGTCTGTAAGGCGTTGTGTGTATTAACTTGTTGCTATTCGTTTTAGCCGCTATGTGCAATCTTGAATCGCAGTTCTGAGCCTAACCCGCGCAAGCTTGAGTGACACCGATTTGGACATCATGCCTAATAGTGCCTGTAAGGCGTTGTGTGTACTAACTTTTTGCGAGTCTTTTTAGCCGCTATGTGCAAACTTGAATCGCAGTTCTGAGCCTAACCCGCGCAAGCTTGATTGGCACCTATTTGCACATCATGCCTAAAAGTGCCTGTAAGGCTTTTCGTGTATTAACTTGTTGCGATTCGTTTTAGCCGCCATGTGCAAACTTGAATCGCAGTTCTGAGCCTAACCCGCGCAAGCTTGAGTGACACCTATTTGCACATCACGCCTAAAATTGCCTGTAAGGCGTTGCGTGTATTAACTTGTTGCGATTCGTTTTAGCCGCTATGTGCAATCTTGAATCGCAGTTCCGAGCCTAACGCGCGCAAGCTTGAGTGACGCCTATTTGCACATCATGCCTAAAAGTACCTGTAAGGCTTCGTGTGTATTGTTGTGAGCCTAACCCGCGCAAGCTTGAGTGACACCTATTTGCCATTCATGCCTAAAAGTGCCTGTAAGGCGTTATGTGTATTAACTTGTTGCGATTCTTTAGCCGCTATGTGCAAACTTGAATCGCATTTCTGAGCCTAACACCGCAAGCTTGAGACCCCTATTTGCACATCATGCCTAAAAGTGCCTGTAAGTCGTTGTGTGTATTAACTTGTTGCGATTCTTTTTAGCCGCTATGTGCAAACTTGAATCGCAGTTGTGAGCCTAACCCGCGCAAGATTGAGTGACACCTATTTGCCATTCATGCCTAAAAGTGCCTGTAAGACGTTGTGTGTAATAACTTGTTGCGATTCTTAAGCCGCTATGTGCAAACTTGAATCGCATTTCTGAGCCTAACCCGCGCAAGCTTGAGTGACCCCTATTTGCACATCATGCCTAAAAGTGCCTGTAAGGTGTTGTGTGTTAACTTGTTGTGATTCGTTTTAGCCGCTATATGCAAATTTGAATCGCAGTTCTGAGCCTAACCCGCGCAAGCTTGAGTGACACCTATTTGCACATCATGCCTAAAAGTGCCTGTAAGGCGTTGCGTGTATTAACTTGTTGCGATTCGTTTTAGCCGCTATGTGCAAACTTGAATCGCATTTCTGAGCCTAACGCGCGCAAGCTTGAGTGACACCGATTTGGACATCATGCCTAAAAGTGCATGTAAGGCTTTGTGTGTATTGTTGTGAGCCTAACCCGCGCAAGCTTGAGTGACACCTATTTGCCATTCATGCCTAAAAGTGCCTGTAAGGCATTGTGTGTAATAACTTGTTGCGATTCTTAAGCAGCTATGTGCAAACTTGAATCGCATTTCTGAGCCTAACCCGCGCAAGCTTGAGTGACCCCTATTTGCACATCATGCCTAAAAGTGCCTGTAAGGTGTTCCGTGTATTAACGTGTTGCGATTCGTTTTAGCCGCTATATGCAATCCTGAATCGCAGTTCCGAGCCTAACGCGCGCAAGCTTGGGTGACGCCTATTTGCACATCATGCCTAAAAGTGCCTGTAAGGCTTTGTGTGTATTGTTGTGAGCCTAACCCGCGCAAGCTTGAGTGACACCTATTTGCCATTCATGCCTAAAAGTGCCTGTAAGGCGTTGTGTGTATTAACTTGTTGCGATTCTTTAGCAGCCATGTGCAAACTTGAATCGCATTTCTGAGCCTAACCCGCGCAAGCTTGAGTGACCCCTATTTGCACATCATGCCTAAAAGTGCCTGTAAGGCGTTGTGTGTATTAACTTGTTGCGATTCGTTTTAGCCGCTATGTGCAATCTTGAATCGCAGTTCTGAGCCTAACCCGCGCAAGCTTAAGTGACACCGATTTGGACATCATGCCTAATAGTGCCTGTAAGGCGTTGTGTGTATTAACTTGTTGCGATTCGTTTTAGCCGCTATGTGCAAACTTGAATCGCAGTTGTGAGCCTAACCCGCGCAAGCTTGAGTGACACCTATTTGCACATCATGCCTAAAATTGCCTGTAAGGCTTTTCGTGTATTAACTTGTTGCGATTCGTTTTAGCCGCCGTGTGCAAACTTGAATCGCAGTTCTGAGCCTAACCCGCGCAAGCTTGAGTGACACCTATTTGCACATCATGCCTAAAAGTGCCTGTAAGGCGTTGCGTGTATTAACTTGTTGCGATTCGTTTTAGCCGCTATATGCAATCTTGAATCGCAGTTCCGAGCCTAACGCGCACAAGCTTGAGTGACGCCTATTTGCACATCATGCCTAAAAGTACCTGTAAGGCTTCGTGTGTATTGTTGTGAGCCTAACCCGCGCAAGCTTGAGTGACACCTATTTGCCATTCATGCCTAAAAGTGCCTGTAAGGCGTTATGTGTATTAACTTGTTGCGATTCTTTAGCCGCTATGTGCAAACTTGAATCGCATTTCTGAGCCTAACACCGCAAGCTTGAGACCCCTATTTGCACATCATGCCTAAAAGTGCCTGTAACTCGTTGTGTGTATTAACTTGTTGCGATTCTTTTTAGCCGCTATGTGCAAACTTGAATCGCAGTTGTGAGCCTTACCCGCGCAAGATTGAGTGACACCTATTTGCCATTCATGCCTAAAAGTGCCTGTAAGACGTTGTGTGTAATAACTTGTTGCGATTCTTAAGCCGCTATGTGCAAACTTGAATCGCATTTCTGAGCCTAACCCGCGCAAGCTTGAGTGACCCCTATTTGCACATCATGCCTAAAAGTGCCTGTAAGGTGTTGTGTGTTAACTTGTTGCGATTCGTTTTAGCCGCTATATGCAAATTTGAATCGCAGTTCTGAGCCTAACCCGCGCAAGCTTGAGTGACACCTATTTGCACATCATGCCTAAAAGTGCCTGTAAGGCGTTGCGTGTATTAACTTGTTGCGATTCGTTTTAGCCGCTATGTGCAAACTTGAATCGCATTTCTGAGCCTAACGCGCGCAAGCTTGAGTGACACCGATTTGGACATCATGCCTAAAAGTGCATGTAAGGCTTTGTGTGTATTGTTGTGAGCCTAACCCGCGCAAGCTTGAGTGACACCTATTTGCCATTCATGCCTAAAAGTGCCTGTAAGGCATTGTGTGTAATAACTTGTTGCGATTCTTTAGCAGCTATGTGCAAACTTGAATCGCATTTCTGAGCCTAACCCGCGCAAGCTTGAGTGACCCCTATTTGCACATCATGCCTAAAAGTGCCTGTAAGGTGTTCCGTGTATTAACGTGTTGCGATTCGTTTTAGCCGCTATATGCAATCTTGAATCGCAGTTCCGAGCCTAACGCGCGCAAGCTTGGGTGACGCCTATTTGCACATCATGCCTAAAAGTGCCTGTAAGGCTTTGTGTGTATTGTTGTGAGCCTAACCCGCGCAAGCTTGAGTGACACCTATTTGCCATTCATGCCTAAAAGTGCCTGTAAGGCGTTGTGTGTATTAACTTGTTGCGATTCTTTAGCAGCCATGTGCAAACTTGAATCGCATTTCTGAGCCTAACCCGCGCAAGCTTGAGTGACCCCTATTTGCACATCATGCCTAAAAGTGCCTGTAAGGCGTTGTGTGTATTAACTTGTTGCGATTCGTTTTAGCCGCTATGTGCAATCTTGAATCGCAGTTCTGAGCCTAACCCGCGCAAGCTTAAGTGACACCGATTTGGACATCATGCCTAATAGTGCCTGTAAGGCGTTGTGTGTATTAACTTGTTGCGATTCGTTTTAGCCGCTATGTGCAAACTTGAATCGCAGTTGTGAGCCTAACCCGCGCAAGCTTGAGTGACACCTATTTGCACATCATGCCTAAAATTGCCTGTAAGGCTTTTCGTGTATTAACTTGTTGCGATTCGTTTTAGCCGCTATGTGCAATCTTGAATCGCAGTTCCGAGCCTAACGCGCGCAAGCTTGAGTGACGCCTATTTGCACATCATGCCTGAAAGTACCTGTAAGGCTTTGTGTGTATTGTTGTGAGCCTAACCCGCGCAAGCTTGAGTGACACCTATTTGCCATTCATGCCTAAAAGTGCCTGTAAGGCGTTGTGTGTATTAACTTGTTGCGATTCTTTTTAGCCGCTATGTGCAAACTTGAATCGCAGTTGTGAGCCAAACCCGCGCAAGACTGAGTGACACCTATTTGCCATTCATGCCTAAAAGTGCCTGTAAGACGTTGTGTGTAATAACTTGTTGCGACTCTTAAGCCGCTATGTGCAAACTTGAATCGCATTTCTGAGCCTAACCCGCGCAAGCTTGAGTGACCCCTATTTGCACATCATGCCTAAAAGTGCCTGTAAGGCGTTGTGTGTATTAACTTGTTGCGATTCGTTTTAGCCGCTATGTGTAATCTTGAATCGCAGTTCTGGGCCTAATCCGCGCAAGCTTGAGTGACACCTATTTGCACATCATCCCTAAAAGTGCCTGTAAGGTGTAGGGTGTAGTAACTTGTTTCGATTCTTTAGCCGCTATGTGCAAACTTGAATCGCATTTCTGAGCCTAACGCGCGCAAGCTTGAGTGACGCCTATTTGCACATCATGCCTAAAAGTGCCTGTAAGGCTTTGTGTGTATTGTTGTGAGCCTAACCTGCTCAAGCTTGAGTGACACTTATTTGCCATTCATGCCTAAAAGTGCCTGTAAGGCGTTGTGTGTATTAACTTGTTGAGATTCTTTAGCAGCTATGTGCAAACTTGAATCGCATTTCTGAGCCTAACCCGCTCAAGCTTGAGTGACACCTATTTGCACATCATGCCTAAAATTGCCTGTAAGGCGTTGTGTGTATTAACTTGTTGCGATTCTTTAGCCGCTATGTGCAAACTTGAATCGCATTTCTGAGCCTAACACGCGCAATCTTGAGTGACCCCTATTAGCACATCATGCCTAAAAGTGCCTCTAAGTTGTTGTGTGTATTGCGATTCGCGATTCGTTTGAGCCGCTATGTGCAAACTCGAATCGCATTTCAGAGCCTAACCCGCGCAAGCTTGTTTGACACCTATTTGCACATCATGCCTAAAAGTGCCTGTAAGGCGTTGTGTGTATTAACTTGTTGCGATTCGTTTTAGCCGCTATGTGCAAACTTGAACCGCTGTTGTGAGCCTAACCCGCGCAAGCTTGAGTGACACCTATTTGCACATCATGCCTAAAAGTGCCTGTAAGGCTTTTCGTGTATTAACTTGTTGCGATTCGTTTTAGCCGCCGTGTGCAAACTTGAATCGCAGTTCTGAGCCTAACCCGCGCAAGCTTGAGTGACACCTATTTGCACATCACGCCTAAAGTGCCTGTAAGGCGTTGCGTGTATTAAATTGTTGCGATTCGTTTTAGCCGCTATGTGCAATCTTGAATCGCAGTTCCGAGCCTAACGCTCGCAAGCTTGAGTGACGCCTATTTGCACATCATGCCTAAAAGTACCTGTAAGGCTTTGTGTGTATTGTTGTGAGCCTAACCTGCGCAAGCTTGAGTGACACCTATTTGCCATTCATGCCTAAAAGTGCCTGTAAGGCGTTGTGTGTATTAACTTGTTGCGATTCTTAAGCCGCTATGTGCAAACTTGAATCGCATTTCTGAGCCTAACCCGCGCAAGCTTGAGTGACCCCTATTTGCACATCATGCCTAAACGTGCCTGTAAGGCGTTGTGTGTATTACTTGTTGCGATTCGTTTTAGCCGCTATGTGCAATCTTGAATCGCAGTTCTGGGCCTAATCCGGCGCAAGCTTGAACGACACCTATTTGCACATCATGTCTAAAATTGCCTGTAAGGTTTAGGGTGTATTAACTTGTTGCGATTCTTTAGCCGCTATGTGCAAACTTGAATCGCATTTCTGAGCCTAACGCGCGCAAGCTTGATTGACCCCTATTTGCACATCATGCCTAAAAGTGCCTGTAAGGCGTTGTGTGTATTATCTTGTTGCGATTCGTTTTAGCCGCTATGTGCTATCTTGAATCGCAGTTCTGAGCCTAACCCGCGCAAGCTTGAGTGACACCTATTTGCACATCATGCCTAAAAGTGCCTGTAAGGCGTTGCGTGTATTAACTTGTTGCGATTTGTTTTAGCCGCTATGTGCAATCTTGAATCGCAGTTCCGAGCCTAACGCGCGCAAGCTTGAGTGATGCCTATTTGCACATCATGCCTAAAAGTACCTGTAAGGCTTTGTGTGCATTGTTGTGAGCCTAACCTGCGCAAGCTTGAGTGACACCTATTTGCCATTCATGCCTAAAAGTGCCTGTAAGGCATTGTGTGTATTAACTTGTTGCGATTCTTTAGCAGCTATGTGCAAACTTGAATCGCATTTCTGAGCCTAACCCGCGCAAGCTTGAGTGACACCTATTTGCATATCATGCCTAAAAGTGCCTGTAAGGCGTTGTGTGTATTAACTTGTTGCGATTCTTTAGCCGCTATGTGCAAACTTGAATCGCAATTCTGAGCCTAACGCGCGCAAGCTTGAGTGACCCCTATTTGCACATCATGCCTAAAAGTGCCTGTAAGGTGTTGTGTGTTAATTTGTTGCAATTCGTTTTAGCCACTATATGCAAATTTGAATCGCAGTTCTGAGCCTAACCCGCACAAGCTTGTGTGACACCTATTTGCACATCATGCCTAAAAGTGCCTGTAAGGCGTTGTGCGTATTAACTTGTTGCGATTCGTTTTAGCCGCTACGTGCAAACTTGAATCGCATTTCTGAGCCTAACGCGCGCAAGCTTGAGTGACACCGATTTGGACATCATGCCTAAAAGTGCATGTAAGGCTTTGTGTGTATTGTTGTGAGCCTAACCCGCGCAAGCTTGAGTGACACCTATTTGCCATTCATGCCTAAAAGTGCCTGTAAGGCATTGTGTGTATTAACTTTTTGCGATTCTTTAGCAGCTATGTGGAAACTTGAATCGCATTTCTGAGCCTAACCCGCGCAACATTGAGTGACACCTATTTGCACATCATGCCTAAAAGTGCCTGTAAGGCGTTCCGTGTATTAACTTGTTGCGATTCGTTTTAGCCGCTATATGCCATCTTGAATCGCAGTTCCGAGCCTAACGCGCGCAAGCTTGGGTGACGCCTATTTGCACATCATGCCTAAAAGTGCCTGTAAGGCTTTGTGTGTATTGTTGTGAGCCTAACCCGCGCAAGCTTGAGTGACACCTATTTGCCATTCATGCCTAAAAGTGCCTGTAAGGCGTTGTGTGTATTAACTTGTTGCGATTCTTTAGCAGCTATGTGAAAACTTGAATCGCATTTCTGAGCCTAACCCGCGCAAGCTTGAGTGACCCCTATTTGCACATCATGCCTAAAAGTGCCTGTAAGGTGTTCCGTGTATTAACGTGTTGCGATTCGTTTTAGCCGCTATATGCAATCTTGAATCGCAGTTCCGAGCCTAACGCGCGCAAGCTTGGGTGACGCCTATTTGCACATCATGCCTAAAAGTGCCTGTAAGGCTTTGTGTGTATTGTTGTGAGCCTAACCCGCGCAAGCTTGAGTGACACCTATTTGCCATTCATGCCTAAAAGTGCCTGTAAGGCGTTGTGTGTATTAACTTGTTGCGATTCTTTAGCAGCCATGTGCAAACTTGAATCGCATTTCTGAGCCTAACCCGCGCAAGCTTGAGTGACCCCTATTTGCACATCATGCCTAAAAGTGCCTGTAAGGCGTTGTGTGTATTAACTTGTTGCGATTCGTTTTAGCCGCTATGTGCAATCTTGAATCGCAGTTCTGAGCCTAACCCGCGCAAGCTTAAGTGACACCGATTTGGACATCATGCCTAATAGTGCCTGTAAGGCGTTGTGTGTATTAACTTGTTGCGATTCGTTTTAGCCGCTATGTGCAAACTTGAATCGCAGTTGTGAGCCTAACCCGCGCAAGCTTGAGTGACACCTATTTGCACATCATGCCTAAAATTGCCTGTAAGGCTTTTCGTGTATTAACTTGTTGCGATTCGTTTTAGCCGCTATGTGCAATCTTGAATCGCAGTTCCGAGCCTAACGCGCGCAAGCTTGAGTGACGCCTATTTGCACATCATGCCTGAAAGTACCTGTAAGGCTTTGTGTGTATTGTTGTGAGCCTAACCCGCGCAAGCTTGAGTGACACCTATTTGCCATTCATGCCTAAAAGTGCCTGTAAGGCGTTGTGTGTATTAACTTGTTGCGATTCTTTTTAGCCGCTATGTGCAAACTTGAATCGCAGTTGTGAGCCTAACCCGCGCAAGACTGAGTGACACCTATTTGCCATTCATGCCTAAAAGTGCCTGTAAGACGTTGTGTGTAATAACTTGTTGCGACTCTTAAGCCGCTATGTGCAAACTTGAATCGCATTTCTGAGCCTAACCCGCGCAAGCTTGAGTGACCCCTATTTGCACATCATGCCTAAAAGTGCCTGTAAGGCGTTGTGTGTATTAACTTGTTGCGATTCGTTTTAGCCGCTATGTGTAATCTTGAATCGCAGTTCTGGGCCTAATCCGCGCAAGCTTGAGTGACACCTATTTGCACATCATCCCTAAAAGTGCCTGTAAGGTGTAGGGTGTAGTAACTTGTTTCGATTCTTTAGCCGCTATGTGCAAACTTGAATCGCATTTCTGAGCCTAACGCGCGCAAGCTTGAGTGACGCCTATTTGCACATCATGCCTAAAAGTGCCTGTAAGGCTTTGTGTGTATTGTTGTGAGCCTAACCTGCTCAAGCTTGAGTGACACTTATTTGCCATTCATGCCTAAAAGTGCCTGTAAGGCGTTGTGTGTATTAACTTGTTGAGATTCTTTAGCAGCTATGTGCAAACTTGAATCGCATTTCTGAGCCTAACCCGCTCAAGCTTGAGTGACACCTATTTGCACATCATGCCTAAAATTGCCTGTAAGGCGTTGTGTGTATTAACTTGTTGCGATTCTTTAGCCGCTATGTGCAAACTTGAATCGCATTTCTGAGCCTAACACGCGCAATCTTGAGTGACCCCTATTAGCACATCATGCCTAAAAGTGCCTCTAAGTTGTTGTGTGTATTGCGATTCGCGATTCGTTTGAGCCGCTATGTGCAAACTCGAATCGCATTTCAGAGCCTAACCCGCGCAAGCTTGTTTGACACCTATTTGCACATCATGCCTAAAAGTGCCTGTAAGGCGTTGTGTGTATTAACTTGTTGCGATTCGTTTTAGCCGCTATGTGCAAACTTGAACCGCTGTTGTGAGCCTAACCCGCGCAAGCTTGAGTGACACCTATTTGCACATCATGCCTAAAAGTGCCTGTAAGGCTTTTCGTGTATTAACTTGTTGCGATTCGTTTTAGCCGCCGTGTGCAAACTTGAATCGCAGTTCTGAGCCTAACCCGCGCAAGCTTGAGTGACACCTATTTGCACATCACGCCTAAAGTGCCTGTAAGGCGTTGCGTGTATTAAATTGTTGCGATTCGTTTTAGCCGCTATGTGCAATCTTGAATCGCAGTTCCGAGCCTAACGCTCGCAAGCTTGAGTGACGCCTATTTGCACATCATGCCTAAAAGTACCTGTAAGGCTTTGTGTGTATTGTTGTGAGCCTAACCTGCGCAAGCTTGAGTGACACCTATTTGCCATTCATGCCTAAAAGTGCCTGTAAGGCGTTGTGTGTATTAACTTGTTGCGATTCTTAAGCCGCTATGTGCAAACTTGAATCGCATTTCTGAGCCTAACCCGCGCAAGCTTGAGTGACCCCTATTTGCACATCATGCCTAAACGTGCCTGTAAGGCGTTGTGTGTATTACTTGTTGCGATTCGTTTTAGCCGCTATGTGCAATCTTGAATCGCAGTTCTGGGCCTAATCCGGCGCAAGCTTGAACGACACCTATTTGCACATCATGTCTAAAATTGCCTGTAAGGTTTAGGGTGTATTAACTTGTTGCGATTCTTTAGCCGCTATGTGCAAACTTGAATCGCATTTCTGAGCCTAACGCGCGCAAGCTTGATTGACCCCTATTTGCACATCATGCCTAAAAGTGCCTGTAAGGCGTTGTGTGTATTATCTTGTTGCGATTCGTTTTAGCCGCTATGTGCTATCTTGAATCGCAGTTCTGAGCCTAACCCGCGCAAGCTTGAGTGACACCTATTTGCACATCATGCCTAAAAGTGCCTGTAAGGCGTTGCGTGTATTAACTTGTTGCGATTCGTTTTAGCCGCTATGTGCAATCTTGAATCGCAGTTCCGAGCCTAACGCGCGCAAGCTTGAGTGATGCCTATTTGCACATCATGCCTAAAAGTACCTGTAAGGCTTTGTGTGCATTGTTGTGAGCCTAACCTGCGCAAGCTTGAGTGACACCTATTTGCCATTCATGCCTAAAAGTGCCTGTAAGGCATTGTGTGTATTAACTTGTTGCGATTCTTTAGCAGCTATGTGCAAACTTGAATCGCATTTCTGAGCCTAACCCGCGCAAGCTTGAGTGACACCTATTTGCATATCATGCCTAAAAGTGCCTGTAAGGCGTTGTGTGTATTAACTTGTTGCGATTCTTTAGCCGCTATGTGCAAACTTGAATCGCAATTCTGAGCCTAACGCGCGCAAGCTTGAGTGACCCCTATTTGCACATCATGCCTAAAAGTGCCTGTAAGGTGTTGTGTGTTAATTTGTTGCAATTCGTTTTAGCCACTATATGCAAATTTGAATCGCAGTTCTGAGCCTAACCCGCACAAGCTTGTGTGACACCTATTTGCACATCATGCCTAAAAGTGCCTGTAAGGCGTTGTGCGTATTAACTTGTTGCGATTCGTTTTAGCCGCTACGTGCAAACTTGAATCGCATTTCTGAGCCTAACGCGCGCAAGCTTGAGTGACACCGATTTGGACATCATGCCTAAAAGTGCATGTAAGGCTTTGTGTGTATTGTTGTGAGCCTAACCCGCGCAAGCTTGAGTGACACCTATTTGCCATTCATGCCTAAAAGTGCCTGTAAGGCATTGTGTGTATTAACTTTTTGCGATTCTTTAGCAGCTATGTGGAAACTTGAATCGCATTTCTGAGCCTAACCCGCGCAACATTGAGTGACACCTATTTGCACATCATGCCTAAAAGTGCCTGTAAGGCGTTCCGTGTATTAACTTGTTGCGATTCGTTTTAGCCGCTATATGCCATCTTGAATCGCAGTTCCGAGCCTAACGCGCGCAAGCTTGGGTGACGCCTATTTGCACATCATGCCTAAAAGTGCCTGTAAGGCTTTGTGTGTATTGTTGTGAGCCTAACCCGCGCAAGCTTGAGTGACACCTATTTGCCATTCATGCCTAAAAGTGCCTGTAAGGCGTTGTGTGTATTAACTTGTTGCGATTCTTTAGCAGCTATGTGAAAACTTGAATCGCATTTCTGAGCCTAACCCGCGCAAGCTTGAGTGACCCCTATTTGCACATCATGCCTAAAAGTGTCTGTAAGGCGTTGTGTGTATTAACTTGTTGCGATTCGTTTTAGCCGCTATGTGCAATCTTGAATCGCAGTTCTGAGCCTAACCCGCGCAAGCTTGAGTGACACCGATTTGGACATCATGCCTAATAGTGCCTGTAAGGCGTTGTGTGTACTAACCTTTTGCGAGTCTTTTTAGCCGCTATGTGCAAACTTGAATCGCAGTTCTGAGCCTAACCCGCGCAAGCTTGATTGGCACCTATTTGCACATCATGCCTAAAAGTGCCTGTAAGGCTTTTCGTGTATTAACTTGTTGCGATTCGTTTTAGCCGCCATGTGCAAACTTGAATCGCAGTTCTGAGCCTAACCCGCGCAAGCTTGAGTGACACCTATTTGCACATCACGCCTAAAAGTGCCTGTAAGGCGTTGCGTGTATTAACTTGTTGCGATTCGTTTTAGCCGCTATGTGCAATCTTGAATCGCAGTTCCGAGCCTAACGCGCGCAAGCTTGAGTGACGCCTATTTGCACATCATGCCTAAAAGTGCCTGTAAGGCGTTATGTGTATTAACTTGTTGCGATTCTTTAGCCGCTATGTGCAAACTTGAATCGCATTTCTGAGCCTAACACCGCAAGCTTGAGACCCCTATTTGCACATCATGCCTAAAAGTGCCTGTAAGTCGTTGTGTGTATTAACTTGTTGCGATTCTTTTTAGCCGCTATGTGCAAACTTGAATCGCAGTTGTGAGCCTAACCCGCGCAAGATTGAGTGACACCTATTTGCCATTCATGCCTAAAAGTGCCTGTAAGACGTTGTGTGTAATAACTTGTTGCGATTCTTAAGCCGCTATGTGCAAACTTGAATCGCATTTCTGAGCCTAACCCGCGCAAGCTTGAGTGACCCCTATTTGCACATCATGCCTAAAAGTGCCTGTAAGGTGTTGTGTGTTAACTTGTTGCGATTCGCTTTAGCCGCTATATGCAAATTTGAATCGCAGTTCTGAGCCTAACCCGCGCAAGCTTGAGTGACACCTATTTGCACATCATGCCTAAAAGTGCCTGTAAGGCGTTGCGTGTATTAACTTGTTGCGATTCGTTTTAGCCGCTATGTGCAAACTTGAATCGCATTTCTGAGCCTAACGCGCGCAAGCTTGAGTGACACCGATTTGGACATCATGCCTAAAAGTGCATGTAAGGCTTTGTGTGTATTGTTGTGAGCCTAACCCGCGCAAGCTTGAGTGACACCTATTTGCCATTCATGCCTAAAAGTGCCTGTAAGGCATTGTGTGTAATAACTTGTTGCGATTCTTTAGCAGCTATGTGCAAACTTGAATCGCATTTCTGAGCCTAACCCGCGCAAGCTTGAGTGACCCCTATTTGCACATCATGCCTAAAATTGCCTGTAAGGCGTTGTGTGTATTAACTTGTTGCGATTCGTTTTAGCCGCTATGTGCAATCTTGAATCGCAGTTCTGAGCCTAACCCGCGCAAGCTTGAGTGACACCGATTTGGACATCATGCCTAATAGTGCCTGTAAGGCGTTGTGTGTATTAACTTGTTGCGATTCGTTTTAGCCGCTATGTGCAAACTTGAATCGCAGTTGTGAGCCTAACCCGCGCAAGCTTGAGTGACCCCTATTTGCACATCATGCCTAAAAGTGCCTGTAAGGTGTTCCGTGTATTAACGTGTTGCGATTCGTTTTAGCCGCTATATGCAATCTTGAATCGCAGTTCCGAGCCTAACGCGCGCAAGCTTGGGTGACGCCTATTTGCACATCATGCCTAAAAGTGCCTGTAAGGCTTTGTGTGTATTGTTGTGAGCCTAACCCGCGCAAGCTTGAGTGACACCTATTTGCCATTCATGCCTAAAAGTGCCTGTAAGGCGTTGTGTGTATTAACTTGTTGCGATTCTTTAGCAGCTATGTGCAAACTTGAATCGCATTTCTGAGCCTAACCCGCGCAAGCTTGAGTGACCCCTATTTGCACATCATGCCTAAAATTGCCTGTAAGGCGTTGTGTGTATTAACTTGTTGCGATTCGTTTTAGCCGCTATGTGCAATCTTGAATCGCAGTTCTGAGCCTAACCCGCGCAAGCTTGAGTGACACCGATTTGGACATCATGCCTAATAGTGCCTGTAAGGCGTTGTGTGTATTAACTTGTTGCGATTCGTTTTAGCCGCTATGTGCAAACTTGAATCGCAGTTGTGAGCCTAACCCCCGCAAGCTTGAGTGACACCTATTTGCACATCATGCCTAAAAGTGCCTGTAAGGCTTTTCGTGTATTAACTTGTTGCGATTCGTTTTAGCCGCCGTGTGCAAACTTGAATCGCAGTTCTGAGCCTAACCCGCGCAAGCTTGAGTGACACCTATTTGCACATCATGCCTAAAAGTGCCTGTAAGGCGTTGCGTGTATTAACTTGTTGCGATTCGTTTTAGCCGCTATGTGCAATCTTGAATCGCAGTTCCGAGCCTAACGCGCGCAAGCTTGAGTGACGCCTATTTGCACATCATGCCTGAAAGTAACTGTAAGGCTTTGTGTGTATTGTTGTGAGCCTAACCCGCGCAAGCTTGAGTGACACCTATTTGCCATTCATGCCTAAAAGTGCCTGTAAGGCGTTGTGTGTATTAACTTGTTGCGATTCTTTTTAGCCGCTATGTGCAAACTTGAATCGCAGTTGTGAGCCTAACCCGCGCAAGATTGAGTGACACCTATTTGCCATTCATGCCTAAAAGTGCCTGTAAGACGTTGTGTGTAATAACTTGTTGCGATTCTTAAGCCGCTATGTGCAAACTTGAATCGCATTTCTGAGCCTAACCCGCGCAAGCTTGAGTGACCCCTATTTGCACATCATGCCTAAAAGTGCCTGTAAGGCATTGTGTGTATTAACTTGTTGCGATTCGTTTTAGCCGCTATGTGCAATCTTGAATCGCAGTTCTGGGCCTAATCCGCGCAAGCTTGAGTGACACCTATTTGCACATCATGCCTAAAAGTGCCTGTAAGGTGTAGGGTGTATTAACTTGTTCCGATTCTTTAGCCGCTATGTGCAAACTTGAATCGCATTTCTGAGCCTAACGCGCGCAAGCTTGATTGACCCCTATTTGCACATCATGCCTAAAAGTGCCTGTAAGGCGTTGTGTGTATTAACTTGTTGCGATTCGTTTTAGCCCCTATGTGCTATCTTGAATCGCAGTTCTGAGCCTAACCCGCGCAAGCTTGAGTGACGCCTATTTGCACATCATGCCTAAAAGTGCCTGTAAGGCTTTGTGTGTATTGTTGTGAGCCTAACCTGCGCAAGCTTGAGTGACACCTATTTGCCATTCATGCCTAAAAGTGCCTGTAAGGCGTTGTGTGTATTAACTTGTTGCGACTCTTTAGCAGCTATGTGCAAACTTGAATCGCATTTCTGAGCCTAACCCGCGCAAGCTTGAGTGACACCTATTTGCACATCATGCCTAAAATTGCCTGTAAGGCGTTGTGTGTATTAACTTGTTGCGATTCTTTAGCCGCTATGTGCAAACTTGAATCGCATTTCTGAGCCTAACACGCGCAATCTTGAGTGACCCCTATTAGCACATCATGCCTAAAAGTGCCTCTAAGTTGTTGTGTGTATTAACCCTTTGCGATTCGTTTTAGCCGCTATGTGCAATCTCGAATCGCATTTCTGAGCCTAACCCGCGCAAGCTTGTTTGACACCTATTTGCACATCATGCCTAAAAGTGCCTGTAAGGCGTTGTGTGTATTAACTTGTTGCGATTCGTTTTAGCCGCTATGTGCAAACTTGAATCGCAGTTGTGAGCCTAACCCGCGCAAGCTTGAGTGACACCTATTTGCACATCATGCCTAAAAGTGCCTGTAGGTCGTTGTGTGTATTAACTTGTTGCGATTCGTTTTAGCCGCTATGTGCAAACTTGAATCGCATTTCTGAGCCTAACGCGCGCAAGCTTGAGTGACGCCTATTTGCACATCATGCCTAAAAGTACCTGTAAGGCTTTGTGTGTATTGTTGTGAGCCTAACCTGCGGAAGCTTGAGTGACACCTTTTTGCCATTCATGCCTAAAGGTGCCTGTAAGGCGTTGTGTGTACTAACTTGTTGCGATTCTTTAGCAGCTATGTGCAAACTTGAATCGCATTTCTGAGCCTATCCCGCGCAAGCTTGAGTGACACCTATTTGCACATCATGCCTAAAAGTGCCTGTAAGGCGTTGTGTGTATTAACTTGTTGCGATTCTTTAGCCGCTATGTGCAAACTTGAATCGCATTTCTGAGCCTAACGCGAGCAAGCTTGAGTGACCCCTAGTTGCACATCATGCCTAAAAGTGCCTGTAAGGTGTTGTGTGTTAACTTGTTGCGATTCGTTTTAGCCGCTATATGCAAATTTGAATCGCAGTTCTGAGCCTAACCCGCGCAAGCTTGAGTGACACCTATTTGCCATTCATGCCTAAAAGTGCCTGTAAGGCATTGTGTGTATTAACTTGTTGCGATTCTTTAGCAGCTATGTGCAAACTTGAATCGCATTTCTGAGCCTAACCCGCGCAACATTGAGTGACACCTATTTGCACATCATGCCTAAAAGTGCCTGTAAGGCGTTCCGTGTATTAACTTGTTGCGATTCGTTTTAGCCGCTATATGCAATCTTGAATCGCAGTTCCGAGCCTAACGCGCGCAAGCTTGGGTGACGCCTATTTGTACATCATGCCTAAAAGTGCCTGTAAGGCTTTGTGTGTATTGTTTGAGCCTAACCCGCGCAAGCTTGAGTGACACCTATTTGCCATTCATGCCTAAAAGTGCCTGTAAGGCGTTGTGTGTATTAACTTGTTGCGATTCTTTAGCAGCTATGTGCAAACTTGAATCGCATTTCTGAGCCTAACCCGCGCAAGCTTGAGTGACCCCTATTTGCACATCATGCCTAAAAGTGTCTGTAAGGCGTTGTGTGTATTAACTTGTTGCGATTCGTTTTAGCCGCTATGTGCAAACTTGAATCGCATTTCTGAGCCTAACGCGCGCAAGCTTGAGTGACGCCTATTTGCACATCATGCCTAAAAGTACCTGTAAGGCTTTGTGTGTATTGTTGTGAGCCTAACCTGCGGAAGCTTGAGTGACACCTATTTGCCATTCATGCCTAAAGGTGCCTGTAAGGCATTGTGTGTATTAACTTGTTGCGATTCTTTAGCAGCTATGTGCAAACTTGAATCGCATTTCTGAGCCTAACCCGCGCAAGCTTGAGTTACACCTATTTGCACATCATGCCTAAAAGTGCCTGTAAGGCGTTGTGTGTATTAACTTGTTGCGATTCTTTAGCCGCTATGTGCAAACTTGAATCGCATTTCTGAGCCTAACGCGCGCAAGCTTGAGTGACCCCTATTTGCACGTCATGCCTAAAAGTGCCTGTAAGGTGTTGTGTGTTAACTTGTTGCGATTCGTTTTAGCCGCTATATGCAAATTTGAATCGCAGTTCTGAGCCTAACCCGCGCAAGCTTGAGTGACACCTATTTGCCATTCATGCCTAAAAGTGCCTGTAAGGCATTGTGTGTATTAACATGTTGCGATTCTTTAGCAGCTATGTGCAAACTTGAATCGCATTTCTGAGCCTAACCCGCGCAACATTGAGTGACACCTATTTGCACATCATGCCTAAAAGTGCCTGTAAGGCGTTCCGTGTATTAACTTGTTGCGATTCGTTTTAGCCGCTATATGCAATCTTGAATCGCAGTTCCGAGCCTAACGCGCGCAAGCTTGGGTGACGCCTATTTGTACATCATGCCTAAAAGTGCCTGTAAGGCTTTGTGTGTATTGTTGTGAGCCTAACCCGCGCAAGCTTGAGTGACACCTATTTGCCATTCATGCCTAAAAGTGCCTGTAAGGCGTTGTGTGTATTAACTTGTTGCGATTCTTTAGCAGCTATGTGCAAACTTGAATCGCATTTCTGAGCCTAACCCGCGCAAGCTTGAGTGACCCCTATTTGCACATCATGCCTAAAAGTGTCTGTAAGGCGTTGTGTGTATTAACTTGTTGCGATTCTTTAGCAGCTATGTGCAAACTTGAATCGCATTTCTGAGCCTAACCCGCGCAACATTGAGTGACACCTATTTGCACATCATGCCTAAAAGTGCCTGTAAGGCGTTCCGTGTATTAACTTGTTGCAATTGGTTTTAGCCGCTATATGCAATCTTGAATCGCAGTTCCGAGCCTAACGCGCGCAAGCTTGGGTGACGCCTATTTGTACATCATGCCTAAAAGTGCCTGTAAGGCTTTGTGTGTATTGTTGTGAGCCTAACCCGCGCAAGCTTGAGTGACACCGATTTGGACATCATGCCTAATAGTGCCTGTAAGGCGTTGTGTGTATTAACTTGTTGCGATTCGTTTTAGCCGCTATGTGCAAACTTGAATCGCAGTTGTGAGCCTAACCCGCGCAAGCTTGAGTGACACCTATTTGCACATCATGCCTAAAAGTGCCTGTAAGGCTTTTCGTGTATTAACTTGTTGCGATTCGTTTTAGCCGCCGTGTGCAAACTTGAATCGCAGTTCTGAGCCTAACCCGCGCAAGCTTGAGTGACACCTATTTGCACATCATGCCTAAAAGTGCCTGTAAGGCGTTGCGTGTATTAACTTGTTGCGATTCGTTTTAGCCGCTATGTGCAATCTTGAATCGCAGTTCCGAGCCTAACGCGCGCAAGCTTGAGTGACGCCTATTTGCACATCATGCCTGAAAGTAACTGTAAGGCTTTGTGTGTATTGTTGTGAGCCTAACCCGCGCAAGCTTGAGTGACACCTATTTGCCATTCATGCCTAAAAGTGCCTGTAAGGCGTTGTGTGTATTAACTTGTTGCGATTCTTTTTAGCCGCTATGTGCAAACTTGAATCGCAGTTGTGAGCCTAACCCGCGCAAGATTGAGTGACACCTATTTGCCATTCATGCCTAAAAGTGCCTGTAAGACGTTGTGTGTAATAACTTGTTGCGATTCTTAAGCCGCTATGTGCAAACTTGAATCGCATTGCTGAGCCTAACCCGCGCAAGCTTGAGTGACCCCTATTTGCACATCATGCCTAAAAGTGCCTGTAAGGCGTTGTGTGTATTAACTTGTTGCGATTCGTTTTAGCCGCTATGTGCAATCTTGAATCGCAGTTCTGGGCCTAATCCGCGCAAGCTTGAGTGACACCTATTTGCACATCATGCCTAAAAGTGCCTGTAAGGTGTAGGGTGTATTAACTTGTTCCGATTCTTTAGCCGCTATGTGCAAACTTGAATCGCATTTCTGAGCCTAACGCGCGCAAGCTTGATTGACCCCTATTTGCACATCATGCCTAAAAGTGCCTGTAAGGCGTTGTGTGTATTAACTTGTTGCGATTCGTTTTAGCCGCTATGTGCTATCTTGAATTGCAGTTCTGAGCCTAACCCGCGCAAGCTTGAGTGACGCCTATTTGCACATCATGCCTAAAAGTGCCTGTAAGGCTTTGTGTGTATTGTTGTGAGCCTAACCTGCGCAAGCTTGAGTGACACCTATTTGCCATTCATGCCTAAAAGTGCCTGTAAGGCGTTGTGTGTATTAACTTGTTGCGACTCTTTAGCAGCTATGTGCAAACTTGAATCGCATTTCTGAGCCTAACCCGCGCAAGCTTGAGTGACACCTATTTGCACATCATGCCTAAAATTGCCTGTAAGGCGTTGTGTGTATTAACTTGTTGCGATTCTTTAGCCGCTATGTGCAAACTTGAATCGCATTTCTGAGCCTAACACGCGCAATCTTGAGTGACCCCTATTAGCACATCATGCCTAAAAGTGCCTCTAAGTTGTTGTGTGTATTAACCCTTTGCGATTCGTTTTAGCCGCTATGTGCAATCTCGAATCGCATTTCTGAGCCTAACCCGCGCAAGCTTGTTTGACACCTATTTGCACATCATGCCTAAAAGTGCCTGTAAGGCGTTGTGTGTATTAACTTGTTGCGATTCGTTTTAGCCGCTATGTGCAAACTTGAATCGCATTTCTGAGCCTAACGCGCGCAAGCTTGAGTGACGCCTATTTGCACATCATGCCTAAAAGTACCTGTAAGGCTTTGTGTGTATTGTTGTGAGCCTAACCTGCGGAAGCTTGAGTGACACCTTTTTGCCATTCATGCCTAAAGGTGCCTGTAAGGCGTTGTGTGTACTAACTTGTTGCGATTCTTTAGCAGCTATGTGCAAACTTGAATCGCATTTCTGAGCCTATCCCGCGCAAGCTTGAGTGACACCTATTTGCACATCATGCCTAAAAGTGCCTGTAAGGCGTTGTGTGTATTAACTTGTTGCGATTCTTTAGCCGCTATGTGCAAACTTGAATCGCATTTCTGAGCCTAACGCGAGCAAGCTTGAGTGACCCCTATTTGCACATCATGCCTAAAAGTGCCTGTAAGGTGTTGTGTGTTAACTTGTTGCGATTCGTTTTAGCCGCTATATGCAAATTTGAATCGCAGTTCTGAGCCTAACCCGCGCAAGCTTGAGTGACACCTATTTGCCATTCATGCCTAAAAGTGCCTGTAAGGCATTGTGTGTATTAACTTGTTGCGATTCTTTAGCAGCTATGTGCAAACTTGAATCGCATTTCTGAGCCTAACCCGCGCAACATTGACTGACACCTATTTGCACATCATGCCTAAAAGTGCCTGTAAGGCGTTCCGTGTATTAACTTGTTGCGATTCGTTTTAGCCGCTATATGCAATCTTGAATCGCAGTTCCGAGCCTAACGCGCGCAAGCTTGGGTGACGCCTATTTGCACATCATGCCTAAAAGTACCTGTAAGGCTTTGTGTGTATTGTTGTGAGCCTAACCCGCGCAAGCTTGAGTGACCCCTATTTGCACATCATGCCTAAAAGTGTCTGTAAGGCGTTGTGTGTATTAACTTGTTGCGATTCGTTTTAGCCGCTATGTGCAAACTTGAATCGCATTTCTGAGCCTAACGCGCGCAAGCTTGAGTGACGCCTATTTGCACATCATGCCTAAAAGTACCTGTAAGGCTTTGTGTGTATTGTTGTGAGCCTAACCTGCGGAAGCTTGAGTGACACCTATTTGCACATCATGCCTAAAAGTGCCTGTAAGGTGTTGTGTGTTAACTTGTTGCGATTCGTTTTAGCCGCTATATGCAAATTTGAATCGCAGTTCTGAGCCTAACCCGCGCAAGCTTGAGTGACACCTATTTGCACATCATGCCTAAAAGTGCCTGTAAGGCGTTGCGTGTATTAACTTGTTGCGATTCGTTTTAGCCGCTATGTGCAAACTTGAATCGCATTTCTGAGCCTAACGCGCGCAAGCTTGAGTGACACCGATTTGGACATCATGCCTAAAAGTGCATGTAAGGCTTTGTGTGTATTGTTGTGAGCCTAACCCGCGCAAGCTTGAGTGACACCTATTTGCCATTCATGCCTAAAAGTGCCTGTAAGGCATTGTGTGTAATAACTTGTTGCGATTCTTTAGCAGCTATGTGCAAACTTGAATCGCATTTCTGAGCCTAACCCGCGCAAGCTTGAGTGACCCCTATTTGCACATCATGCCTAAAAGTGCCTGTAAGGTGTTCCGTGTATTAACGTGTTGCGATTCGTTTTAGCCGCTATATGCAATCTTGAATCGCAGTTCCGAGCCTAACGCGCACAAGCTTGGGTGATGCCTATTTGCACATCATGCCTAAAAGTGCCTGTAAGGCTTTGTGTGTATTGTTGTGAGCCTAACCCGCGCAAGCTTGAGTGACACCTATTTGCCATTCATGCCTAAAAGTGCCTGTAAGGCATTGTGTGTATTAACTTGTTGCGATTCTTTAGCAGCCATGTGCAAACTTGAATCGCATTTCTGAGCCTAACCCGCGCAAGCTTGAGTGACACCTATTTGCACATCATGCCTAAAATTGCCTGTAAGGCGTTGTGTGTATTAACTTGTTGCGATTCTTTAGCCGCTATGTGCAAACTTGAATCGCATTTCTGAGCCTAACACGCGCAATCTTGAGTGACCCCTATTAGCACATCATGCCTAAAAGTGCCTCTAAGTTGTTGTGTGTATTAACCCTTTGCGATTCGTTTTAGCCGCTATGTGCAATCTCGAATCGCATTTCTGAGCCTAACCCGCGCAAGCTTGTTTGACACCTATTTGCACATCATGCCTAAAAGTGCCTGTAAGGCGTTGTGTGTATTAACTTGTTGCGATTCGTTTTAGCCGCTATGTGCAAACTTGAATCGCATTTCTGAGCCTAACGCGCGCAAGCTTGAGTGACGCCTATTTGCACATCATGCCTAAAAGTACCTGTAAGGCTTTGTGTGTATTGTTGTGAGCCTAACCTGCGGAAGCTTGAGTGACACCTTTTTGCCATTCATGCCTAAAGGTGCCTGTAAGGCGTTGTGTGTACTAACTTGTTGCGATTCTTTAGCAGCTATGTGCAAACTTGAATCGCATTTCTGAGCCTATCCCGCGCAAGCTTGAGTGACACCTATTTGCACATCATGCCTAAAAGTGCCTGTAAGGCGTTGTGTGTATTAACTTGTTGCGATTCTTTAGCCGCTATGTGCAAACTTGAATCGCATTTCTGAGCCTAACGCGAGCAAGCTTGAGTGACCCCTATTTGCACATCATGCCTAAAAGTGCCTGTAAGGTGTTGTGTGTTAACTTGTTGCGATTCGTTTTAGCCGCTATATGCAAATTTGAATCGCAGTTCTGAGCCTAACCCGCGCAAGCTTGAGTGACACCTATTTGCCATTCATGCCTAAAAGTGCCTGTAAGGCATTGTGTGTATTAACTTGTTGCGATTCTTTAGCAGCTATGTGCAAACTTGAATCGCATTTCTGAGCCTAACCCGCGCAACATTGACTGACACCTATTTGCACATCATGCCTAAAAGTGCCTGTAAGGCGTTCCGTGTATTAACTTGTTGCGATTCGTTTTAGCCGCTATATGCAATCTTGAATCGCAGTTCCGAGCCTAACGCGCGCAAGCTTGGGTGACGCCTATTTGCACATCATGCCTAAAAGTACCTGTAAGGCTTTGTGTGTATTGTTGTGAGCCTAACCCGCGCAAGCTTGAGTGACCCCTATTTGCACATCATGCCTAAAAGTGTCTGTAAGGCGTTGTGTGTATTAACTTGTTGCGATTCGTTTTAGCCGCTATGTGCAAACTTGAATCGCATTTCTGAGCCTAACGCGCGCAAGCTTGAGTGACGCCTATTTGCACATCATGCCTAAAAGTACCTGTAAGGCTTTGTGTGTATTGTTGTGAGCCTAACCTGCGGAAGCTTGAGTGACACCTATTTGCACATCATGCCTAAAAGTGCCTGTAAGGTGTTGTGTGTTAACTTGTTGCGATTCGTTTTAGCCGCTATATGCAAATTTGAATCGCAGTTCTGAGCCTAACCCGCGCAAGCTTGAGTGACACCTATTTGCACATCATGCCTAAAAGTGCCTGTAAGGCGTTGCGTGTATTAACTTGTTGCGATTCGTTTTAGCCGCTATGTGCAAACTTGAATCGCATTTCTGAGCCTAACGCGCGCAAGCTTGAGTGACACCGATTTGGACATCATGCCTAAAAGTGCATGTAAGGCTTTGTGTGTATTGTTGTGAGCCTAACCCGCGCAAGCTTGAGTGACACCTATTTGCCATTCATGCCTAAAAGTGCCTGTAAGGCATTGTGTGTAATAACTTGTTGCGATTCTTTAGCAGCTATGTGCAAACTTGAATCGCATTTCTGAGCCTAACCCGCGCAAGCTTGAGTGACCCCTATTTGCACATCATGCCTAAAAGTGCCTGTAAGGTGTTCCGTGTATTAACGTGTTGCGATTCGTTTTAGCCGCTATATGCAATCTTGAATCGCAGTTCCGAGCCTAACGCGCACAAGCTTGGGTGATGCCTATTTGCACATCATGCCTAAAAGTGCCTGTAAGGCTTTGTGTGTATTGTTGTGAGCCTAACCCGCGCAAGCTTGAGTGACACCTATTTGCCATTCATGCCTAAAAGTGCCTGTAAGGCATTGTGTGTATTAACTTGTTGCGATTCTTTAGCAGCCATGTGCAAACTTGAATCGCATTTCTGAGCCTAACCCGCGCAAGCTTGAGTGACCCCTATTTGCACATCATGCCTAAAAGTGCCTGTAAGGCGTTGTGTGTATTAACTTGTTGCGATTCGTTTTAGCCGCTATGTGCAATCTTGAATCGCAGTTCTGAGCCTAACCCGCGCAAGCTTAAGTGACACCGATTTGGACATCATGCCTAATAGTGCCTGTAAGGCGTTGTGTGTATTAACTTGTTGCGATTCGTTTTAGCCGCTATGTGCAAACTTGAATCGCAGTTGTGAGCCTAACCCGCGCAAGCTTGAGTGACACCTATTTGCACATCATGCCTAAAATTGCCTGTAAGGCTTTTCGTGTATTAACTTGTTGCGATTCGTTTTAGCCGCCGTGTGCAAACTTGAATCGCAGTTCTGAGCCTAACCCGCGCAAGCTTGAGTGACACCTATTTGCACATCATGCCTAAAAGTGCCTGTAAGGCGTTGCGTGTATTAACTTGTTGCGATTCGTTTTAGCCGCTATGTGCAATCTTGAATCGCAGTTCCGAGCCTAACGCGCGCAAGCTTGAGTGACGCCTATTTGCACATCATGCCTGAAAGTACCTGTAAGGCTTTGTGTGTATTGTTGTGAGCCTAACCCGCGCAAGCTTGAGTGACACCTATTTACCATTCATGCCTAAAAGTGCCTGTAAGGCGTTGTGTGTATTAACTTGTTGCGATTCTTTTTAGCCGCTATGTGCAAACTTGAATCGCAGTTGTGAGCCTAACCCGCGCAAGACTGAGTGACACCTATTTGCCATTCATGCCTAAAAGTGCCTGTAAGACGTTGTGTGTAATAACTTGTTGCGATTCTTAAGCCGCTATGTGCAAACTTGAATCGCATTTCTGAGCCTAACCCGCGCAAGCTTGAGTGACCCCTATTTGCACATCATGCCTAAAAGTGCCTGTAAGGCGTTGTGTGTATTAACTTGTTGCGATTCGTTTTAGCCGCTATGTGTAATCTTGAATCGCAGTTCTGGGCCTAATCCGCGCAAGCTTGAGTGACACCTATTTGCACATCATCCCTAAAAGTGCCTGTAAGGTGTAGGGTGTAGTAACTTGTTTCGATTCTTTAGCCGCTATGTGCAAACTTGAATCGCATTTCTGAGCCTAACGCGCGCAAGCTTGAGTGACGCCTATTTGCACATCATGCCTAAAAGTGCCTGTAAGGCTTTGTGTGTATTGTTGTGAGCCTAACCCGCTCAAGTTTGAGTGACACCTATTTGCACATCATGCCTAAAATTGCCTGTAAGGCGTTGTGTGTATTAACTTGTTGCGATTCTTTAGCCGCTATGTGCAAACTTGAATCGCATTTCTGAGCCTAACACGCGCAATCTTGAGTGACCCCTATTAGCACGTCATGCCTAAAAGTGCCTCTAAGTTGTTGTGTGTATTGCGATTCGCGATTCGTTTTAGCCGCTATGTGCAAACTCGAATCGCATTTCAGAGCCTAACCCGCGCAAGCTTGTTTGACACCTATTTGCACATCATGCCTAAAAGTGCCTGTAAGGCGTTGTGTGTATTAACTTGTTGCGATTCGTTTTAGCCGCTATGTGCAAACTTGAATCGCAGTTGTGAGCCTAACCCGCGCAAGCTTGAGTGACACCTATTTGCACATCATGCCTAAAAGTGCCTGTAAGGCTTTTCGTGTATTAACTTGTTGCGATTCGTTTTAGCCGCCGTGTGCAAACTTGAATCGCAGTTCTGAGCCTAACCCGCGCAAGCTTGAGTGACACCTATTTGCACATCACGCCTAAAAGTGCCTGTAAGGCGTTGCGTGTATTAAATTGTTGCGATTCGTTTTAGCCGCTATGTGCAATCTTGAATCGCAGTTCCGAGCCTAACGCTCGCAAGCTTGAGTGACGCCTATTTGCACATCATGCCTAAAAGTACCTGTAAGGCTTTGTGTGTATTGTTGTGAGCCTAACCTGCGCAAGCTTGAGTGACACCTATTTGCCATTCATGCCTAAAAGTGCCTGTAAGGCGTTGTGTGTATTAACTTGTTGCGATTCTTAAGCCGCTATGTGCAAACTTGAATCGCATTTCTGAGCCTAACCCGCGCAAGCTTGAGTGACCCCTATTTGCACATCATGCCTAAACGTGCCTGTAAGGCGTTGTGTGTATTACTTGTTGCGATTCGTTTTAGCCGCTATGTGCAATCTTGAATCGCAGTTCTGGGCCTAATCCGGCGCAAGCTTGAACGACACCTATTTGCACATCATGTCTAAAATTGCCTGTAAGGTTTAGGGTGTATTAACTTGTTGCGATTCTTTAGCCGCTATGTGCAAACTTGAATCGCATTTCTGAGCCTAACGCGCGCAAGCTTGATTGACCCCTATTTGCACATCATGCCTAAAAGTGCCTGTAAGGCGTTGTGTGTATTATCTTGTTGCGATTCGTTTTAGCCGCTATGTGCTATCTTGAATCGCAGTTCCGAGCCTAACGCGCGCAAGCTTGAGTGATGCCTATTTGCACATCATGCCTAAAAGTACCTGTAAGGCTTTGTGTGCATTGTTGTGAGCCTAACCTGCGCAAGTTTGAGTGACACCTATTTGCCATTCATGCCTAAAAGTGCCTGTAAGGCATTGTGTGTATTAACTTGTTGCGATTCTTTAGCAGCTATGTGCAAACTTGAATCGCAATTCTGAGCCTAACGCGCGCAAGCTTGAGTGACCCCTATTTGCACATCATGCCTAAAAGTGCCTGTAAGGTGTTGTGTGTTAATTTGTTGCAATTCGTTTTAGCCACTATATGCAAATTTGAATCGCAGTTCTGAGCCTAACCCGCACAAGCTTGTGTGACACCTATTTGCACATCATGCCTAAAAGTGCCTGTAAGGCGTTGTGCGTATTAACTTGTTGCGATTCGTTTTAGCCGCTACGTGCAAACTTGAATCGCATTTCTGAGCCTAACGCGCGCAAGCTTGAGTGACACCGATTTGGACATCATGCCTAAAAGTGCATGTAAGGCTTTGTGTGTATTGTTGTGAGCCTAACCCGCGCAAGCTTGAGTGACACCTATTTGCCATTCATGCCTAAAAGTGCCTGTAAGGCATTGTGTGTATTAACTTTTTGCGATTCTTTAGCAGCTATGTGGAAACTTGAATCGCATTTCTGAGCCTAACCCGCGCAACATTGAGTGACACCTATTTGCACATCATGCCTAAAAGTGCCTGTAAGGCGTTCCGTGTATTAACTTGTTGCGATTCGTTTTAGCCGCTATATGCCATCTTGAATCGCAGTTCCGAGCCTAACGCGCGCAAGCTTGGGTGACGCCTATTTGCACATCATGCCTAAAAGTGCCTGTAAGGCTTTGTGTGTATTGTTGTGAGCCTAACCCGCGCAAGCTTGAGTGACACCTATTTGCCATTCATGCCTAAAAGTGCCTGTAAGGCGTTGTGTGTATTAACTTGTTGCGATTCTTTAGCAGCTATGTGAAAACTTGAATCGCATTTCTGAGCCTAACCCGCGCAAGCTTGAGTGACCCATTTGCACATCATGCCTAAAAGTGTCTGTAAGGCGTTGTGTGTATTAACTTGTTGCGATTCGTTTTAGCCGCTATGTGCAATCTTGAATCGCAGTTCTGAGCCTAACCCGCGCAAGCTTGAGTGACACCGATTTGGACATCATGCCTAATAGTGCCTCTAAGGCGTTGTGTGTACTAACTTTTTGCGAGTCTTTTTAGCCGCTATGTGCAAACTTGAATCGCAGTTCTGAGCCTAACCCGCGCAAGCTTGATTGGCACCTATTTGCACATCATGCCTAAAAGTGCCTGTAAGGCTTTTCGTGTATTAACTTGTTGCGATTCGTTTTAGCCGCCATGTGCAAACTTGAATCGCAGTTCTGAGCCTAACCCGCGCAAGCTTGAGTGACACCTGTTTGCACATCACGCCTAAAAGTGCCTGTAAGGCGTTGCGTGTATTAACTTGTTGCGATTCGTTTTAGCCGCTATGTGCAATCTTGAATCGCAGTTGTGAGCCTAACCCGCGCAAGATTGAGTGACACCTATTTGCCATTCATGCCTAAAAGTGCCTGTAAGACGTTGTGTGTAATAACTTGTTGCGATTCTTTAGCCGCTATGTGCAAACTTGAATCGCATTTCTGAGCCTAACACCGCAAGCTTGAGACCCCTATTTGCACATCATGCCTAAATATGCCTGTAAGTCGTTGTGTGTATTAACTTGTTGCGATTCTTTTTAGCCGCTATGTGCAAACTTGAATCGCAGTTGTGAGCCTAACCCGCGCAAGATTGAGTGACACCTATTTGCCATTCATGCCTAAAAGTGCCTGTAAGACGTTGTGTGTAATAACTTGTTGCGATTCTTAAGCCGCTATGTGCAAACTTGAATCGCATTTCTGAGCCTAACCCGCGCAAGCTTGAGTGACCCCTATTTGCACATCATGCCTAAAAGTGCCTGTAAGGTGTTGTGTGTTAACTTGTTGCGATTCGCTTTAGCCGCTATATGCAAGTTTGAATCGCAGTTCTGAGCCTAACCCGCGCAAGCTTGAGTGACACCTATTTGCCATTCATGCCTAAAAGTGCCTGTAAGGCATTGTGTGTATTAACTTGTTGCGATTCTTTAGCAGCTATGTGCAAACTTGAATCGCATTTCTGAGCCTAACCCGCGCAACATTGAGTGACACCTATTTGCACATCATGCCTAAAAGTGCCTGTAAGGCGTTCCGTGTATTAACTTGTTGCGATTCGTTTTAGCCGCTATATGCAATCTTGAATCGCAGTTCCGAGCCTAACGCGCGCAAGCTTGGGTGACGCCTATTTGTACATCATGCCTAAAAGTGCCTGTAAGGCTTTGTGTGTATTGTTGTGAGCCTAACCCGCGCAAGCTTGAGTGACACCTATTTGCCATTCATGCCTAAAAGTGCCTGTAAGGCGTTGTGTGTATTAACTTGTTGCGATTCTTTAGCAGCTATGTGCAAACTTGAATCGCATTTCTGAGCCTAACCCGCGCAAGCTTGAGTGACCCCTATTTGCACATCATGCCTAAAAGTGTCTGTAAGGCGTTGTGTGTATTAACTTGTTGCGATTCGTTTTAGCCGCTATGTGCAAACTTGAATCGCATTTCTGAGCCTAACGCGCGCAAGCTTGAGTGACGCCTATTTGCACATCATGCCTAAAAGTACCTGTAAGGCTTTGTGTGTATTGTTGTGAGCCTAACATGCGGAAGCTTGAGTGACACCTATTTGCCATTCATGCCTAAAGGTGCCTGTAAGGCATTGTGTGTATTAACTTGTTGCGATTCTTTAGCAGCTATGTGCAAACTTGAATCGCATTTCTGAGCCTAACCCGCGCAAGCTTGAGTGACACCTATTTGCACATCATGCCTAAAAGTGCCTGTAAGGCGTTGTGTGTATTAACTTGTTGCGATTCTTTAGCCGCTATGTGCAAACTTGAATCGCATTTCTGAGCCTAACGCGCGCAAGCTTGAGTGACCCCTATTTGCACATCATGCCTAAAAGTGCCTGTAAGGTGTTGTGTGTTAACTTGTTGCGATTCGTTTTAGCCGCTATATGCAAATTTGAATCGCAGTTCTGAGCCTAACCCGCGCAAGCTTGAGTGACACCTATTTGCCATTCATGCCTAAAAGTGCCTGTAAGGCATTGTGTGTATTAACTTGTTGCGATTCTTTAGCAGCTATGTGCAAACTTGAATCGCATTTCTGAGCCTAACCCGCGCAACATTGAGTGACACCTATTTGCACATCATGCCTAAAAGTGCCTGTAAGGCGTTCCGTGTATTAACTTGTTGCAATTGGTTTTAGCCGCTATATGCAATCTTGAATCGCAGTTCCGAGCCTAACGCGCGCAAGCTTTGGTGACGCCTATTTGTACATCATGCCTAAAAGTGCCTGTAAGGCTTTGTGTGTATTGTTGTGAGCCTAACCCGCGCAAGCTTGAGTGACACCTATTTGCCATTCATGCCTAAAAGTGCCTGTAAGGCGTTGTGTGTATTAACTTGTTGCGATTCTTTAGCAGCTATGTGCAAACTTGAATCGCATTTCTGAGCCTAACCCGCGCAAGCTTGAGTGACCCCTATTTGCACATCATGCCTAAAAGTGTCTGTAAGGCGTTGTGTGTATTAACTTGATGCGATTCGTTTTAGCCGCTATGTGCAATCTTGAATCGCAGTTCCGAGCCTAACGCGCGCAAGCTTGGGTGACGCCTATTTGTACATCATGCCTAAAAGTGCCTGTAAGGCTTTGTGTGTATTGTTGTGAGCCTAACCCGCGCAAGCTTGAGTGACACCTATTTGCCATTCATGCCTAAAAGTGCCTGTAAGGCGTTGTGTGTATTAACTTTTTGCGAGTCTTTTTAGCCGCTATGTGCAAACTTGAATCGCAGTTCTGAGCCTAACCCGCGCAAGCTTGATTGGCACCTATTTACACATCATGCCTAAAAGTGCCTGTAAGGTGTTATATGTATTAACTTGTTGCGACTCTTTAGCCGCTATGTGCAAACTTGAATCGCATTTCTGAGCCTAACACCGCAAGCTTGAGACCCCTATTTGCACATCATGCCTAAAAGTGCCCGTAAGTCGTTATGTGTATTAACTTGTTGCGATTCCTAAGCCGCTATGAGCAAACTTGAATCGCATTTCTGAGCCTAACCCGCGCAAGCTTGAGTGACCCCAATTTGCACATCATGCCTAAAAGTGCCTGTAAGGCGTTGTGTGTATTAACTTGTTGCGATTCATTTTAGCCGCTATGTGCAATCTTGAATCGCAGTTCTGGGCCTAATCCGCGCAAGCTTGAGTGACACCTATTTGCGCATCATGCCTAAAAGTGCCTGTAAGGTGTAGGGTGTATTAACTTGTTGCGATTCTTTAGCCGCTATGTGCAAACTTGAATCGCATTTCTGAGCCTAACGCGCGCAAGCTTGATTGACCCCTATTTGCACATCATGCCTAAAAGTGCCTGTAAGGCGTTGTGTGTATTAACTTGTTGCGATTCGTTTTAGCCGCTATGTGCTATCTTGAATCGCAGTTCTGAGCCTAACCCGCGCAAGCTTGAGTGACGCCTATTTGCACATCATGCCTAAAAGTGCCTGTAAGGCTTTGTGTGTATTGTTGTGAGCCTAACCTGCGCAAGCTTGAGTGACACCTATTTGCCATTCATGCCTAAAAGTGCCTGTAAGGCGTTGTGTGTATTAACTTGTTGCGACTCTTTAGCAGCTATGTGCAAACTTGAATCGCATTTCTGAGCCTAACCCGCGCAAGCTTGAGTGACACCTATTTGCACATCATGCCTAAAATTGCCTGTAAGGCGTTGTGTGTATTAACTTGTTGTGATTCTTTAGCCGCTATGTGCAAACTTGAATCGCATTTCTGAGCCTAACACGCGCAATCTTGAGTGACCCCTATTAGCACATCATGCCTAAAAGTGCCTCTAAGTTGTTGTGTGTATTAACCCTTTGCGATTCGTTTTAGCCGCTATGTGCAAACTCGAATCGCATTTCTGAGCCTAACCCGCGCAAGCTTGTTTGACACCTATTTGCACATCATGCCTAAAAGTGCCTGTAAGGCGTTGTGTGTATTAACTTGTTGCGATTCGTTTTAGCCGCTATGTGCGAACTTGAATCGCAGTTAGCCTAACCCACGCAAGCTGGATGACCGCGTTTTGCACATCATGCCTAAAAGTGCCTGTAAGGCTTTGTATTAGCATGTTGCGATTCGTTTTAGCCGCTATGTGCGAACTTGAATCGCAGTTCTGAGCCTAACCCGCGCAAGCTGGATGACTGCGTTATGCACATCATGCCTAGAAGTGCCTGTAAGGCTTTGTGTGTATTAACTTGTTGCGATTCGCTTTAGCCGCTATGTGCGAACTTGAATCGCAGTTCTCAGCCTAACCCGCGCAAGCTGGATGACCTCGTTTTTCACATCGTGCCTAAAAGTGCCTGTAAGGCTTTGTGTGTAATAACTTGTTGCGATTCGCTTTAGCCGCTATGTGCGAACTTGAATCGCAGTTCTGAGCCTAACCCGCGCAAGCTGGATGACCACGTTTTGCACATCATGCCTAAAAGTGCCTTTAAGGCGTTGTGTGTATTAACTTTTTGCGATTCGTTTGAGCCGCTACGTGCAAACTTGAATCGCAGTTCTGAGCCTAACCCGCGCAAGCTGGATGACCGCGTTATGCACATCATGCCTAAAAGTGCCTGTAAGGCTTTGTTTGTATTAGCATGTTGCAATTCGTTTTAGCCGCTTGGGCAAACTTGAATCGCAGTTCTGAGCCTAACCCGCGCAAGCTGTATGACCGCGTTATGCACATCATGCCTAGAAGTGCCTGTAAGGCTTTGTGTGTATTAACTTGTTGCGATTCGCTTTAGCCACTATGTGCGAACTTGAATCGCAGTTCTCAGCCTAACCCGCGCAAGCTGGATGACCGCATTTTGCACATCATGCCTAAAAGTGCCTGTAAGGCTTTGTATTAGCATGTTGCGATTCGTTTTAGCCGCTATGTGCGAACTTGAATCGCAGTTCTGAGCCTAACCCGCGCAAGCTGGATGACAGCGTTTTGCACATCATGCCTAAAAGTGCCTGTAAGGCTTTGTGTGTTTTAACTTGTTGCGATTCGCTTTAGCCGCTATGTGCGAACTTGAATCGCAGTTCTGTGCCTAACCCGCGGAGCTTGAGTGACGCCTATTTGCACATCATGCCTAAAAGTGCCGTAAGGCGTTGTGTGTATTAACTTGTTGCGATTCGTTTGAGCCGCTACGTGCAAACTTGAATCGCTGTTCTGAGCCTAACCTGCGCAAGCTGGATGATCACGTTTGCACATCATGCCTAAAAGTGCCTTTAAGGCGTTGTGTGTATTAACTTGGTGCGATTCGTTTGAGCTGCGACGTGCAAACTTGAATCGTAGTTCTGAGCCTAACCCTTGCAAGCTGGATGACCGCGTTATGCACATCATGCCTAGAAGTGCCTGTAAGGCTTTGTGTGTATTAACTTGTTGCGATTCGCTTTAGCCGCTATGTGCGAACTTGAATCGCAGTTCTCAGCCTATTTGCCTATTTGCACATCATGCCTAAAAGTGCCGTAAGGCGTTGTGTGTATTTAATTGTTGCGATTCGTTTGAGCCGCTACGTGCAAACTTGAATCGCAGTTCTGAGCCTAACCCGCGCAAGCTGGATGACCACGTTTTTCACATCATGCCTAAAAGTGCCTGTACGGCTTTGTGTGTATTAACTTGTTGCGATTCGCTTTAGCCGCTATGTGCGAACTTGAATCGCAGTTCTGAGCCTAACCCGCGCAAGCTGGATGACGGCGTTATGCACATAATGCCTAGAAGTGCCTGTAAGGCTTTGTGTGTATTAACTTGTTGCGATTCGTTTGAGCCGCTACGTGCAAACTTGAGTCGCAGTTCTGAGCCTAACCTGCGCAAGCTGGATGATCACGTTTTGCACATCATGCCTAAAAGTGCCTTTAAGGCGTTGTGTGCATTAACTTGTTGCGATTCGCTTGAGCCGCTACGTGCAAACTTGAATCGCAGTTCTGAGCCTAACCCGCGCAAGCTGGATGACCGCGTTATGCACATCATGCCTAGAAGTGCCTGTAAGGCTTTGTGTGCATTAACTTCTTGCGATTCGCTTTAGCCACTATGTGCGAACTTGAATCGCAGTTCTCAGCCTAACCCGCGCAAGCTGGATGACCTCGTTTTTCACATCATGCCTAAAAGTGCCTGAAAGGCTTTGTGTGTATTAACTTCTTGCGATTCGCTTTAGCCGCTATGTGCGAACTTGAATCGCAGTTCTGAGCCTAACCCGCGCAAGCTGGATGACCACGTTTTTCACATCATGCCTAAAAGTGCCTGTAAGGCTTTGTGTGTATTAACTTGTTGCGATTCGCTTTAGCCGCTATGTGCGAACTTGAATCGCAGTTCTGAGCCTAACCCGCGCAAGCTGGATGACCACGTTTTGCACATCATGCCTAAAAGTGCCTTTAAGGCGTTGTGTGTATTAACTTTTTGCGATTCGATTGAGTCGCTACGTGCAAACTTGAATCGCAGTTCTGAGCCTAACCCGCGCAAGCTGGATGACCGCGTTATGCACATCATGCCTAGAAGTGCCTGTAAGGCTTTGTGTGTATTAACTTGTTGCGATTCGTTTGAGCCGCTACATGCAAACTTGAATCGCAGTTCTGAGCCTAACCCGCGCAAGCTGGATGATCACGTTTTGCACATCATGCCTAAAAGTGCCTTTAAGGCGTTGTGTGTATTAACTTGTTGCGATTCGTTTGAGCCGCTACGTGCAAACTTGAATCGCAGTTCTGAGCCTAACCAGCGCAAGCTGGATGACCGCGTTATGCGCATCATGCCTAGAAGTGCCTGTAAGGCTTTGTGTGTATTAACTTGTTGCGATTCGCTTTAGCCGCTATGTGCGAACTTGAATCGCAGTTCTCAGCCTATTTGCCTATTTGCACATCATGCCTAAAAGTGCCGTAAGGCGTTGTGTGTATTAAATTGTAGCGATTCGTTTGAGCCGCTACGTGCAAACTTGAATCGCAGTTCTCAGCCTAACCCGCGCAAGCTGGATGACCTCGTTTTTCACATCATGCCTAAAAGTGCCTGTAAGGCTTTGTGTGTATTAACTTGTTGCGATTCGCTTTAGCCGCTATGTGCGAACTTGAATCGCAGTTCTCAGCCTAACCCGCGCAAGCTGGATGACCACGTTTTGCACATCATGCCTAAAAGTGCCTTTAAGGCGTTGTGTGTATTAACATTTTGCGATTCGTTTGAGCCGCTACGTGCAAACTTGAATCGCAGTTCTGAGCCTAACCCGCGCAAGCTGGATGACCACGTTTTGCACATCATGCCTAAAAGTGCCTTTAAGGCGTTGTGTGTATTAACTTGTTGTGATTCGTTTGAGCCGCTACGTGCAAACTTGAATCGCAGTTCTGAGCCTAACCCGCGCAAGCTGGATGACCGCGTTATGCACATCATGCCTAAAAGTGCCTGTAAGGCTTTGGTTGTATTAGCATGTTGCGATTCGCTTTAGCCACTATGTGCGAACTTGAATCGCAGTTCTCAGCCTAACCCGCGCAAGCTGGATGACCGCATTTTGCACATCATGCCTAAAAGTGCCTGTAAGGCTTTGTATTAGCAAGTTGCGATTCGTTTTAGCCTCTATGTTCGAACTTGAATCGCAGTTCTGAGCCTAACCCGCGCAAGCTGGATGACAGCGTTTTGCACATCATGCCTAAAAGTGCCTGTAAGGCTTTGTGTGTTTTAACTTGTTGCGATTCGCTTTAGCCGCTATGTGCGAACTTGAATCGCAGTTCTGTGCCTAACCCGCGCAGCTTGAGTGACGCCTATTTGCACATCATGCCTAAAAGTGCCGTAAGGCGTTGTGTGTATTAACTTGTTGCGATTCGTTTGAGCCGCTACGTGCAAACTTGAATTGCAGTTCTGAGCCTAACCCGCGCAAGCTGGATGACCGCGTTATGCACATAATGCCTAGAAGTGCCTGTAAGGCTTTGTGTGTATTAACTTGTTGCGATTCGTTTGAGCCGCTACGTGCAAACTTGAATCGCAGTTCTGAGCCTAACCTGCGCAAGCTGGATGATCACGTTTGCACATCATGCCTAAAAGTGCCTTTAAGGCTTTGTGTGCATTAACTTCTTGCGATTCGCTTTAGCAACTATGTGCGAACTTGAATCGCAGTTCTCAGCCTAACCCGCGCAAGCTGGATGACCTCGTTTTTCACATCATGCCTAAAAGTGCCTGTAAGGCTTTGTGTGTATTAACTTGTTGCGATTCGCTTTAGCCGCTATGTGCGAACTTGAATCGCAGTTCTGAGCCTAACCCGCGCAAGCTGGATGACCACGTTTTGCACATCATGCCTAAAAGTGCCTTTAAGGCATTGTGTGTATTAACTTTTTGCGATTCGTATGAGTCGCTACGTGCAAACTTGAATCGCAGTTCTGAGCCTAACCCGCGCAAGCTGGATGACCGCGTTATGCACATAATGCCTAGAAGTGCCTGTAAGGCTTTGTGTGTATTAACTTGTTGCGATTCGTTTGAGCCGCTACGTGCAAACTTGAATCGCAGTTCTGAGCCTAACCTGCGCAAGCTGGATGATCACGTTTGCACATCATGCCTAAAAGTGCCTTTAAGGCGTTGTGTGTATTAACTTGTTGCGATTCGTTTGAGCCGCTACGTGCAAACTTGAATCGCAGTTCTGAGCCTAACCAGCGCAAGCTGGATGACCGCGTTATGCGCATCATGCCTAGAAGTGCCTGTAAGGCTTTGTGTGTATTAACTTGTTGCGATTCGCTTTAGCCACTATGTGCGAACTTGAATCGCAGTTCTCAGCCTAACCCGCGCAAGCTGGATGACCTCGTTTTTCACATCATGCCTAAAAGTGCCTGAAAGGCTTTGTGTGTATTAACTTCTTGCGATTCGCTTTAGCCGCTATGTGCGAACTTGAATCGCAGTTCTGAGCCTAACCCGCGCAAGCTGGATGACCACGTTTTTCACATCATGCCTAAAAGTGCCTGTAAGGCTTTGTGTGCATTAACTTCTTGCGATTCGCTTTAGCCACTATGTGCGAACTTGAATCGCAGTTCTCAGCCTAACCCGCGCAAGCTGGATGACCTCGTTTTTCACATCATGCCTAAAAGTGCCTGAAAGGCTTTGTGTGTATTAACTTCTTGCGATTCGCTTTAGCCGCTATGTGCGAACTTGAATCGCAGTTCTGAGCCTAACCCGCGCAAGCTGGATGACCACGTTTTTCACATCATGCCTAAAAGTGCCTGTAAGGCTTTGTGTGTATTAACTTGTTGCGATTCGCTTTAGCCGCTATGTGCGAACTTGAATCGCAGTTCTGAGCCTAACCCGAGCAAGCTGGATGACCACGTTTTGCACATCATGCCTAAAAGTGCCTTTAAGGCGTTGTGTGTATTAACTTTTTGCGATTCGATTGAGTCGCTACGTGCAAACTTGAATCGCAGTTCTGAGCCTAACCCGCGCAAGCTGGATGACCGCGTTATGCACATCATGCCTAGAAGTGCCTGTAAGGCTTTGTGTGTATTAACTTGTTGCGATTCGTTTGAGCCGCTACATGCAAACTTGAATCGCAGTTCTGAGCCTAACCCGCGCAAGCTGGATGATCACGTTTTGCACATCATGCCTAAAAGTGCCTTTAAGGCGTTGTGTGTATTAACTTGTTGCGATTCGTTTGAGCCGCTACGTGCAAACTTGAATCGCAGTTCTGAGCCTAACCAGCGCAAGCTGGATGACCGCGTTATGCGCATCATGCCTAGAAGTGCCTGTAAGGCTTTGTGTGTATTAACTTGTTGCGATTCGCTTTAGCCGCTATGTGCGAACTTGAATCGCAGTTCTCAGCCTATTTGCCTATTTGCACATCATGCCTAAAAGTGCCGTAAGGCGTTGTGTGTATTAAATTGTAGCGATTCGTTTGAGCCGCTACGTGCAAACTTGAATCGCAGTTCTCAGCCTAACCCGCGCAAGCTGGATGACCTCGTTTTTCACATCATGCCTAAAAGTGCCTGTAAGGCTTTGTGTGTATTAACTTGTTGCGATTCGCTTTAGCCGCTATGTGCGAACTTGAATCGCAGTTCTCAGCCTAACCCGCGCAAGCTGGATGACCACGTTTTGCACATCATGCCTAAAAGTGCCTTTAAGGCGTTGTGTGTATTAACATTTTGCGATTCGTTTGAGCCGCTACGTGCAAACTTGAATCGCAGTTCTGAGCCTAACCCGCGCAAGCTGGATGACCACGTTTTGCACATCATGCCTAAAAGTGCCTTTAAGGCGTTGTGTGTATTAACTTGTTGTGATTCGTTTGAGCCGCTACGTGCAAACTTGAATCGCAGTTCTGAGCCTAACCCGCGCAAGCTGGATGACCGCGTTATGCACATCATGCCTAAAAGTGCCTGTAAGGCTTTGGTTGTATTAGCATGTTGCGATTCGCTTTAGCCACTATGTGCGAACTTGAATCGCAGTTCTCAGCCTAACCCGCGCAAGCTGGATGACCGCATTTTGCACATCATGCCTAAAAGTGCCTGTAAGGCTTTGTATTAGCAAGTTGCGATTCGTTTTAGCCTCTATGTTCGAACTTGAATCGCAGTTCTGAGCCTAACCCGCGCAAGCTGGATGACAGCGTTTTGCACATCATGCCTAAAAGTGCCTGTAAGGCTTTGTGTGTTTTAACTTGTTGCGATTCGCTTTAGCCGCTATGTGCGAACTTGAATCGCAGTTCTGTGCCTAACCCGCGCAGCTTGAGTGACGCCTATTTGCACATCATGCCTAAAAGTGCCGTAAGGCGTTGTGTGTATTAACTTGTTGCGATTCGTTTGAGCCGCTACGTGCAAACTTGAATTGCAGTTCTGAGCCTAACCCGCGCAAGCTGGATGACCGCGTTATGCACATAATGCCTAGAAGTGCCTGTAAGGCTTTGTGTGTATTAACTTGTTGCGATTCGTTTGAGCCGCTACGTGCAAACTTGAATCGCAGTTCTGAGCCTAACCTGCGCAAGCTGGATGATCACGTTTGCACATCATGCCTAAAAGTGCCTTTAAGGCTTTGTGTGCATTAACTTCTTGCGATTCGCTTTAGCAACTATGTGCGAACTTGAATCGCAGTTCTCAGCCTAACCCGCGCAAGCTGGATGACCTCGTTTTTCACATCATGCCTAAAAGTGCCTGTAAGGCTTTGTGTGTATTAACTTGTTGCGATTCGCTTTAGCCGCTATGTGCGAACTTGAATCGCAGTTCTGAGCCTAACCCGCGCAAGCTGGATGACCACGTTTTGCACATCATGCCTAAAAGTGCCTTTAAGGCATTGTGTGTATTAACTTTTTGCGATTCGTATGAGTCGCTACGTGCAAACTTGAATCGCAGTTCTGAGCCTAACCCGCGCAAGCTGGATGACCGCGTTATGCACATAATGCCTAGAAGTGCCTGTAAGGCTTTGTGTGTATTAACTTGTTGCGATTCGTTTGAGCCGCTACGTGCAAACTTGAATCGCAGTTCTGAGCCTAACCTGCGCAAGCTGGATGATCACGTTTGCACATCATGCCTAAAAGTGCCTTTAAGGCGTTGTGTGTATTAACTTGTTGCGATTCGTTTGAGCCGCTACGTGCAAACTTGAATCGCAGTTCTGAGCCTAACCCGCGCAAGCTGGATGACCGCGTTATGCACATCATGCCTAGAAGTGCCTGTAAGGCTTTGTGTGTATTAACTTGTTGCGATTCGCTTTAGCCGCTATGTGCGAACTTGAATCGCAGTTCTCAGCCTATTTGCCTATTTGCACATCATGCCTAAAAGTGCCGTAAGGCGTTGTGTGTATTAAATTGTTGCGATTCGTTTGAGCCGCTACGTGCAAACTTGAATCGCAGTTCTGAGCCTAACCCGCGCAAGCTGGATGACCACGTTTTTCACATCATGCCTAAAAGTGCCTGTAAGGCTTTGTGTGTATTAACTTATTGCGATTCGCTTTAGCCGCTATGTGCGAACTTGAATCGCAGTTCTGAGCCTAACCCGCGCAAGCTGGATGACCACGTTTTGCACATCATGCCTAAAAGTGCCTTTAAGGCATTGTGTGTATTAACTTCTTGCGATTCGCTTTAGCCGCTATGTGCGAACTTGAATCGTAGTTCTCAGCCTATTTGCCTATTTGCACATCATGCCTAAAAGTGCTGTAAGGCGTTGTGTGTATTAACTTGTTGCGATTCGTTTGAGCCGCTACGTGCAAACTTGAATCGCAGTTCTGAGCCTAACCAGCGCAAGCTGGATGACCGCGTTATGCACATCATGCCTAGAAGTGCCTGTAAGGCTTTGTGTGCATTAACTTCTTGCGATTCGCTTTAGCCACTATGTGCGAACTTGAATCGCAGTTCTCAGCCTAACCCGCGCAAGCTGGATGACCTCGTTTTTCACATCATGCCTAAAAGTGCCTGTAAGGCTTTGTGTGTATTAACTTGTTGCGATTCGCTTTAGCCGCTATGTGCGAAATTGAATCGCAGTTCTGAGCCTAACCCGCGCAAGCTGGATGACCACGTTTTGCACATCATGCCTAAAAGTGCCTTTAAGGCATTGTGTGTATTAACTTTTTGCGATTCGTTTGAGTCGCTACGTGCAAACTTGAATCGCAGTTCTGAGCCTAACCCGCGCAAGCTGGATGACCGCGTTATGCACATAATGCCTAGAAGTGCCTGTAAGGCTTTGTGTGTATTAACTTGTTGCGATTCGTTTGAGTCGCTACGTGCAAACTTGAATCGCAGTTCTGAGCCTAACCCGCGCAAGCTGGATGACCGCGTTATGCACATAATGCCTAGAAGTGCCTGTAAGGCTTTGTGTGTATTAACTTGTTGCGATTCGTTTGAGCCGCTACGTGCAAACTTGAATCGCAGTTCTGAGCCTAACCCGCGCAAGCTGGATGACCGCGTTATGCACATCATGCCTAGAAGTGCCTGTAAGGCTTTGTGTGTATTAACTTGTTGCGATTCGCTTTAGCCGCTATGTGCGAACTTGAATCGTAGTTCTCAGCCTATTTGCCTATTTGCACATCATGCCTAAAAGTGCTGTAAGGCGTTGTGTGTATTAAATTGTTGCGATTCGTTTGAGCCGCTACGTGCAAACTTGAATCGCAGTTCTGAGCCTAACCCGCGCAAACTGGATGACCACGTTTTGCACATCATGCCTAAAAGTGCCTTTAAGGCGTTGTGTGTATTAACTTGTTGCGATTCGTTTGAGCCGCTACGTGCAAACTTGAATCGCAGTTCTGAGCCTAACCAGCGCAAGCTGGATGACCGCGTTATGCACATCATGCCTAGAAGTGCCTGTAAGGCTTTGTGTGCATTAACTTCTTGCGATTCGCTTTAGCCACTATGTGCGAACTTGAATCGCAGTTCTCAGCCTAACCCGCGCAAGCTGGATGACCTCGTTTTTCACATCATGCCTAAAAGTGCCTGTAAGGCTTTGTGTGTATTAACTTGTTGCGATTCGCTTTAGCCGCTATGTGCGAAATTGAATCGCAGTTCTGAGCCTAACCCGCGCAAGCTGGATGACCACGTTTTGCACATCATGCCTAAAAGTGCCTTTAAGGCATTGTGTGTATTAACTTTTTGCGATTCGTTTGAGTCGCTACGTGCAAACTTGAATCGCAGTTCTGAGCCTAACCCGCGCAAGCTGGATGACCGCGTTATGCACATAATGCCTAGAAGTGCCTGTAAGGCTTTGTGTGTATTAACTTGTTGCGATTCGTTTGAGCCGCTACGTGCAAACTTGAATCGCAGTTCTGAGCCTAACCTGCGCAAGCTGGATGATAACGTTTTGCACATCATGCCTAAAAGTGCCTTTAAGGCGTTGTGTGTATTAACTTGTTGCGATTCGTTTGAGCCGCTAGTGCAAACTTGAATCGCAGTTCTGAGCCTAACCCGCGCAAGCTGGATAACCGCGTTATGCACATCATGCCTAGAAGTGCCTGTAAGGCTTTGTGTGTATTAACTTGTTGCGATTCGCTTTAGCCGCTATGTGCGAACTTGAATCGCAGTTCTCAGCCTATGCCTATTTGCACATCATGCCTAAAAGTGCCGTAAGGCGTTGTGTGTATTAAATTGTTGCGATTCGTTTGAGCCGCTACGTGCAAACTGGAATCGCAGTTCTGAGCCTAACCCGCGCAAACTGGATGACCACGTTTTGCACATCATGCCTAAAAGTGCCTTTAAGGCGTTGTGTGTATTAACTTGTTGCGATTCGCTTTAGCCGCTATGTGCGAACTTGAATCGCAGTTCTCAGCCTATTTGCCTATTTGCACATCATGCCTAAAAGTGCCGTAAGGCGTTGTGTGTATTAAATTGTTGCGATTCGTTTGAGCCGCTACGTGCAAACTTGAATCGCAGTTCTGAGCCTAACCCGCGCAAACTGGATGACCACGTTTTGCACATCATGCCTAAAAGTGCCTTTAAGGCGTTGTGTGTATTAACTTGTTGCGATTCGTTTGAGCCGCTACGTGCAAACTTGAATCGCAGTTCTGAGCCTAACCAGCGCAAGCTGGATGACCGCGTTATGCACATCATGCCTAGAAGTGCCTGTAAGGCTTTGTGTGCATTAACTTCTTGCGATTCGCTTTAGCCACTATGTGCGAACTTGAATCGCAGTTCTCAGCCTAACCCGCGCAAGCTGGATGACCTCGTTTTTCACATCATGCCTAAAAGTGCCTGTAAGGCTTTGTGTGTATTAACTTGTTGCGATTCGCTTTAGCCGCTATGTGCGAAATTGAATCGCAGTTCTGAGCCTAACCCGCGCAAGCTGGATGACCACGTTTTTCACATCATGCCTAAAAGTGCCTGTAAGGCTTTGTGTGTATTAACTTGTTGCGATTCGCTTTAGCCGCTATGTGCGAACTTGAATCGCAGTTCTGAGCCTAACCCGCACAAGCTGGATGACCGCGTTATGCACATAATGCCTAGAAGTGCCTGTAAGGCTTTGTGTGTATTAACTTGTTGCGATTCGTTTGAGCCGCTACGTGCAAACTTGAATCGCAGTTCTGAGCCTAACCTGCGCAAGCTGGATGATCACGTTTTGCACATCATGCCTAAAAGTGCCTTTAAGGCGTTGTGTGTATTAACTTGTTGCGATTCGTTTGAGCCGCTACGTGCAAACTTGAATCGCAGTTCTGAGCCTAACCCGCGCAAGCTGGATGACCGCGTTATGCACATCATGCCTAGAAGTGCCTGTAAGGCTTTGTGTGTATTAACTTGTTGCGATTCGTTTGAGCCGCTACGTGCAAACTTGAATCGCAGTTCTGAGCCTAACCCGCGCAAGCTGGATGACCGCGTTATGCACATCATGCCTAGAAGTGCCTGTAAGGCTTTGTGTGTATTAACTTGTTGCGATTCGCTTTAGCCGCTATGTGCGAACTTGAATCGCAGTTCTCAGCCTATTTGCCTATTTGCACATCATGCCTAAAAGTGCCATAAGGCGTTGTGTGTATTAAATTGTTGCGATTCGTTTGAGCCGCTACGTGCAAACTTGAATCGCAGTTCTGAGCCTAACCCGCGCAAACTGGATGACCACGTTTTGCACATCATGCCTAAAAGTGCCTTTAAGGCGTTGTGTGTATTAACTTGTTGCGATTCGTTTCAGCAGCTACGTGCAAACTTGAATCGCAGTTCTGAGCCTAACCTGCGCAAGCTGGATGATCACGTTTTGCACATCATGCCTAAAAGTGCCTTTAAGGCGTTGTGTGTATTAACTTGTTGCGATTCGTTTGAGCCGCTACGTGCAAACTTGAATCGCAGTTCTGAGCCTAACCCGCGCAAGCTGGATGACCGCGTTATGCACATCATGCCTAGAAGTGCCTGTAAGGCTTTGTGTGTATTAACTTGTTGCGATTCGCTTTAGCCGCTATGTGCGAACTTGAATCGCAGTTCTCAGCCTATGCCTATTTGCACATCATGCCTAAAAGTGCCGTAAGGCGTTGTGTGTATTAAATTGTTGCGATTCGTTTGAGCCGCTACGTGCAAACTTGAATCGCAGTTCTGAGCCTAACCCGCGCAAACTGGATGACCACGTTTTGCACATCATGCCTAAAAGTGCCTTTAAGGCGTTGTGTGTATTAACTTGTTGCGATTCGCTTTAGCCGCTATGTGCGAACTTGAATCGCAGTTCTCAGCCTATTTGCCTATTTGCACATCATGCCTAAAAGTGCCGTAAGGCGTTGTGTGTATTAAATTGTTGCGATTCGTTTGAGCCGCTACGTGCAAACTTGAATCGCAGTTCTGAGCCTAACCCGCGCAAACTGGATGACCACGTTTTGCACATCATGCCTAAAAGTGCCTTTAAGGCGTTGTGTGTATTAACTTGTTGCGATTCGTTTGAGCCGCTACGTGCAAACTTGAATCGCAGTTCTGAGCCTAACCAGCGCAAGCTGGATGACCCCGTTATGCACATCATGCCTAGAAGTGCCTGTAAGGCTTTGTGTGCATTAACTTCTTGCGATTCGCTTTAGCCACTATGTGCGAACTTGAATCGCAGTTCTCAGCCTAACCCGCGCAAGCTGGATGACCTCGTTTTTCACATCATGCCTAAAAGTGCCTGTAAGGCTTTGTGTGTATTAACTTGTTGCGATTCGCTTTAGCCGCTATGTGCGAAATTGAATCGCAGTTCTGAGCCTAACCCGCGCAAGCTGGATGACCACGTTTTTCACATCATGCCTAAAAGTGCCTGTAAGGCTTTGTGTGTATTAACTTGTTGCGATTCGCTTTAGCCGCTATGTGCGAACTTGAATCGCAGTTCTGAGCCTAACCCGCACAAGCTGGATGACCGCGTTATGCACATAATGCCTAGAAGTGCCTGTAAGGCTTTGTGTGTATTAACTTGTTGCGATTCGTTTGAGCCGCTACGTGCAAACTTGAATCGCAGTTCTGAGCCTAACCTGCGCAAGCTGGATGATCACGTTTTGCACATCATGCCTAAAAGTGCCTTTAAGGCGTTGTGTGTATTAACTTGTTGCGATTCGTTTGAGCCGCTACGTGCAAACTTGAATCGCAGTTCTGAGCCTAACCCGCGCAAGCTGGATGACCGCGTTATGCACATCATGCCTAGAAGTGCCTGTAAGGCTTTGTGTGTATTAACTTGTTGCGATTCGTTTGAGCCGCTACGTGCAAACTTGAATCGCAGTTCTGAGCCTAACCCGCGCAAGCTGGATGACCGCGTTATGCACATCATGCCTAGAAGTGCCTGTAAGGCTTTGTGTGTATTAACTTGTTGCGATTCGCTTTAGCCGCTATGTGCGAACTTGAATCGCAGTTCTCAGCCTATTTGCCTATTTGCACATCATGCCTAAAAGTGCCATAAGGCGTTGTGTGTATTAAATTGTTGCGATTCGTTTGAGCCGCTACGTGCAAACTTGAATCGCAGTTCTGAGCCTAACCCGCGCAAACTGGATGACCACGTTTTGCACATCATGCCTAAAAGTGCCTTTAAGGCGTTGTGTGTATTAACTTGTTGCGATTCGTTTCAGCAGCTACGTGCAAACTTGAATCGCAGTTCTGAGCCTAACCTGCGCAAGCTGGATGATCACGTTTTGCACATCATGCCTAAAAGTGCCTTTAAGGCGTTGTGTGTATTAACTTGTTGCGATTCGTTTGAGCCGCTACGTGCAAACTTGAATCGCAGTTCTGAGCCTAACCCGCGCAAGCTGGATGACCGCGTTATGCACATCATGCCTAGAAGTGCCTGTAAGGCTTTGTGTGTATTAACTTGTTGCGATTCGCTTTAGCCGCTATGTGCGAACTTGAATCGCAGTTCTCAGCCTATGCCTATTTGCACATCATGCCTAAAAGTGCCGTAAGGCGTTGTGTGTATTAAATTGTTGCGATTCGTTTGAGCCGCTACGTGCAAACTTGAATCGCAGTTCTGAGCCTAACCCGCGCAAACTGGATGACCACGTTTTGCACATCATGCCTAAAAGTGCCTTTAAGGCGTTGTGTGTATTAACTTGTTGCGATTCGCTTTAGCCGCTATGTGCGAACTTGAATCGCAGTTCTCAGCCTATTTGCCTATTTGCACATCATGCCTAAAAGTGCCGTAAGGCGTTGTGTGTATTAAATTGTTGCGATTCGTTTGAGCCGCTACGTGCAAACTTGAATCGCAGTTCTGAGCCTAACCCGCGCAAACTGGATGACCACGTTTTGCACATCATGCCTAAAAGTGCCTTTAAGGCGTTGTGTGTATTAACTTGTTGCGATTCGTTTGAGCCGCTACGTGCAAACTTGAATCGCAGTTCTGAGCCTAACCAGCGCAAGCTGGATGACCCCGTTATGCACATCATGCCTAGAAGTGCCTGTAAGGCTTTGTGTGCATTAACTTCTTGCGATTCGCTTTAGCCACTATGTGCGAACTTGAATCGCAGTTCTCAGCCTAACCCGCGCAAGCTGGATGACCTCGTTTTTCACATCATGCCTAAAAGTGCCTGTAAGGCTTTGTGTGTATTAACTTGTTGCGATTCGCTTTAGCCGCTATGTGCGAAATTGAATCGCAGTTCTGAGCCTAACCCGCGCAAGCTGGATGACCACGTTTTTCACATCATGCCTAAAAGTGCCTGTAAGGCTTTGTGTGTATTAACTTGTTGCGATTCGCTTTAGCCGCTATGTGCGAACTTGAATCGTAGTTCTCAGCCTATTTGCCTATTTGCACATCATGCCTAAAAGTGCTGTAAGGCGTTGTGTGTATTAAATTGTTGCGATTCGTTTGAGCCGCTACGTGCAAACTTGAATCGCAGTTCTGAGCCTAACCCGCGCAAACTGGATGACCACGTTTTGCACATCATGCCTAAAAGTGCCTTTAAGGCGTTGTGTGTATTAACTTGTTGCGATTCGTTTGAGCCGCTACGTGCAAACTTGAATCGCAGTTCTGAGCCTAACCAGCGCAAGCTGGATGACCGCGTTATGCACATCATGCCTAGAAGTGCCTGTAAGGCTTTGTGTGCATTAACTTCTTGCGATTCGCTTTAGCCGCTATGTGCGAACTTGAATCGCAGTTCTCAGCCTATGCCTATTTGCACATCATGCCTAAAAGTGCCGTAAGGCGTTGTGTGTATTAAATTGTTGCGATTCGTTTGAGCCGCTACGTGCAAACTGGAATCGCAGTTCTGAGCCTAACCCGCGCAAACTGGATGACCACGTTTTGCACATCATGCCTAAAAGTGCCTTTAAGGCGTTGTGTGTATTAACTTGTTGCGATTCGCTTTAGCCGCTATGTGCGAACTTGAATCGCAGTTCTCAGCCTATTTGCCTATTTGCACATCATGCCTAAAAGTGCCGTAAGGCGTTGTGTGTATTAAATTGTTGCGATTCGTTTGAGCCGCTACGTGCAAACTTGAATCGCAGTTCTGAGCCTAACCCGCGCAAACTGGATGACCACGTTTTGCACATCATGCCTAAAAGTGCCTTTAAGGCGTTGTGTGTATTAACTTGTTGCGATTCGTTTGAGCCGCTACGTGCAAACTTGAATCGCAGTTCTGAGCCTAACCAGCGCAAGCTGGATGACCGCGTTATGCACATCATGCCTAGAAGTGCCTGTAAGGCTTTGTGTGCATTAACTTCTTGCGATTCGCTTTAGCCACTATGTGCGAACTTGAATCGCAGTTCTCAGCCTAACCCGCGCAAGCTGGATGACCTCGTTTTTCACATCATGCCTAAAAGTGCCTGTAAGGCTTTGTGTGTATTAACTTGTTGCGATTCGCTTTAGCCACTATGTGCGAAATTGAATCGCAGTTCTGAGCCTAACCCGCGCAAGCTGGATGACCACGTTTTTCACATCATGCCTAAAAGTGCCTGTAAGGCTTTGTGTGTATTAACTTGTTGCGATTCGCTTTAGCCGCTATGTGCGAACTTGAATCGCAGTTCTGAGCCTAACCCGCACAAGCTGGATGACCGCGTTATGCACATAATGCCTAGAAGTGCCTGTAAGGCTTTGTGTGTATTAACTTGTTGCGATTCGTTTGAGCCGCTACGTGCAAACTTGAATCGCAGTTCTGAGCCTAACCTGCGCAAGCTGGATGATCACGTTTTGCACATCATGCCTAAAAGTGCCTTTAAGGCGTTGTGTGTATTAACTTGTTGCGATTCGTTTGAGCCGCTACGTGCAAACTTGAATCGCAGTTCTGAGCCTAACCCGCGCAAGCTGGATGACCGCGTTATGCACATCATGCCTAGAAGTGCCTGTAAGGCTTTGTGTGTATTAACTTGTTGCGATTCGTTTGAGCCGCTACGTGCAAACTTGAATCGCAGTTCTGAGCCTAACCCGCGCAAGCTGGATGACCGCGTTATGCACATCATGCCTAGAAGTGCCTGTAAGGCTTTGTGTGTATTAACTTGTTGCGATTCGCTTTAGCCGCTATGTGCGAACTTGAATCGCAGTTCTCAGCCTATTTGCCTATTTGCACATCATGCCTAAAAGTGCCATAAGGCGTTGTGTGTATTAAATTGTTGCGATTCGTTTGAGCCGCTACGTGCAAACTTGAATCGCAGTTCTGAGCCTAACCCGCGCAAACTGGATGACCACGTTTTGCACATCATGCCTAAAAGTGCCTTTAAGGCGTTGTGTGTATTAACTTGTTGCGATTCGTTTCAGCAGCTACGTGCAAACTTGAATCGCAGTTCTGAGCCTAACCTGCGCAAGCTGGATGATCACGTTTTGCACATCATGCCTAAAAGTGCCTTTAAGGCGTTGTGTGTATTAACTTGTTGCGATTCGTTTGAGCCGCTACGTGCAAACTTGAATCGCAGTTCTGAGCCTAACCCGCGCAAGCTGGATGACCGCGTTATGCACATCATGCCTAGAAGTGCCTGTAAGGCTTTGTGTGTATTAACTTGTTGCGATTCGCTTTAGCCGCTATGTGCGAACTTGAATCGCAGTTCTCAGCCTATGCCTATTTGCACATCATGCCTAAAAGTGCCGTAAGGCGTTGTGTGTATTAAATTGTTGCGATTCGTTTGAGCCGCTACGTGCAAACTTGAATCGCAGTTCTGAGCCTAACCCGCGCAAACTGGATGACCACGTTTTGCACATCATGCCTAAAAGTGCCTTTAAGGCGTTGTGTGTATTAACTTGTTGCGATTCGCTTTAGCCGCTATGTGCGAACTTGAATCGCAGTTCTCAGCCTATTTGCCTATTTGCACATCATGCCTAAAAGTGCCGTAAGGCGTTGTGTGTATTAAATTGTTGCGATTCGTTTGAGCCGCTACGTGCAAACTTGAATCGCAGTTCTGAGCCTAACCCGCGCAAACTGGATGACCACGTTTTGCACATCATGCCTAAAAGTGCCTTTAAGGCGTTGTGTGTATTAACTTGTTGCGATTCGTTTGAGCCGCTACGTGCAAACTTGAATCGCAGTTCTGAGCCTAACCAGCGCAAGCTGGATGACCCCGTTATGCACATCATGCCTAGAAGTGCCTGTAAGGCTTTGTGTGCATTAACTTCTTGCGATTCGCTTTAGCCACTATGTGCGAACTTGAATCGCAGTTCTCAGCCTAACCCGCGCAAGCTGGATGACCTCGTTTTTCACATCATGCCTAAAAGTGCCTGTAAGGCTTTGTGTGTATTAACTTGTTGCGATTCGCTTTAGCCGCTATGTGCGAAATTGAATCGCAGTTCTGAGCCTAACCCGCGCAAGCTGGATGACCACGTTTTTCACATCATGCCTAAAAGTGCCTGTAAGGCTTTGTGTGTATTAACTTGTTGCGATTCGCTTTAGCCGCTATGTGCGAACTTGAATCGCAGTTCTGAGCCTAACCCGCACAAGCTGGATGACCGCGTTATGCACATAATGCCTAGAAGTGCCTGTAAGGCTTTGTGTGTATTAACTTGTTGCGATTCGTTTGAGCCGCTACGTGCAAACTTGAATCGCAGTTCTGAGCCTAACCTGCGCAAGCTGGATGATCACGTTTTGCACATCATGCCTAAAAGTGCCTTTAAGGCGTTGTGTGTATTAACTTGTTGCGATTCGTTTGAGCCGCTACGTGCAAACTTGAATCGCAGTTCTGAGCCTAACCCGCGCAAGCTGGATGACCGCGTTATGCACATCATGCCTAGAAGTGCCTGTAAGGCTTTGTGTGCATTAACTTCTTGCGATTCGCTTTAGCCACTATGTGCGAACTTGAATCGCAGTTCTCAGCCTAACCCGTGCAAGCTGGATGACCTCGTTTTTCACATCATGCCTAAAAGTGCCTGTAAGGCTTTGTGTGTATTAACTTGTTGCGATTCGCTTTAGCCGCTATGTGCGAACTTGAATCGCAGTTCTGAGCCTAACCCGCGCAAGCTGGATGACCAAGTTTTTCACATCATGCCTAAAAGTGCCTGTAAGGCTTTGTGTGTATTAACTTGTTGCGATTCGCTTTAGCCGCTATGTGCGAACTTGAATCGCAGTTCTGAGCCTAACCCGCGCAAGCTGGATGACCACGTTTTGCACATCATGCCTAAAAGTGCCTTTAAGGCGTTGTGTGTATTAACTTTTTGCGATTCGATTGAGTCGCTACGTGCAAACTTGAATCGCAGTTCTGAGCCTAACCCGCGCAAGCTGGATGACCGCGTTATGCACATCATGCCTAGAAGTGCCTGTAAGGCTTTGTGTGTATTAACTTGTTGCGATTCGTTTGAGCCGCTACATGCAAACTTGAATCGCAGTTCTGAGCCTAACCCGCGCAAGCTGGATGATCACGTTTTGCACATCATGCCTAAAAGTGCCTTTAAGGCGTTGTGTGTATTAACTTGTTGCGATTCGTTTGAGCCGCTACGTGCAAACTTGAATCGCAGTTCTGAGCCTAACCCGCGCAAGCTGGATGACCGCGTTATGCACATCATGCCTAGAAGTGCCTGTAAGGCTTTGTGTGTATTAACTTGTTGCGATTCGCTCTAGCCGCTATGTGCGAACTTGAATCGCAGTTCTCAGCCTATTTGCCTATTTGCACATCATGCCTAAAAGTGCCGTAAGGCGTTGTGTGTATTAAATTGTTGCGATTCGTTTGAGCCGCTACGTGCAAACTTGAATCGCAGTTCTGAGCCTAACCCGCGCAAACTGGATGACCACGTTTTGCACATCATGCCTAAAAGTGCCTTTAAGGCATTGTGTCTATTAACTTGTTGCGATTCGTTTGAGCCGCTACGTGCAAACTTGAATCGCAGTTCTGAGCCTAACCAGCGCAAGCTGGATGACCGCGTTATGCACATCATGCCTAGAAGTGCCTGTAAGGCTTTGTGTGCATTAACTTCTTGCGATTCGCTTTAGCCACTATGTGCGAACTTGAATCGCAGTTCTCAGCCTAACCCGCGCAAGCTGGATGACCTCGTTTTTCACATCATGCCTAAAAGTGCCTGTAAGGCTTTGTGTGTATTAACTTGTTGCGATTCGCTTTAGCCGCTATGTGCGAACTTGAATCGCAGTTCTGAGCCTAACCCGCGCAAGCTGGATGACCACGTTTTGCACATCATGCCTAAAAGTGCCTTTAAGGCATTGTGTGTATTAACTTGTTGCGATTCGCTTTAGCCGCTATGTGCGAACTTGAATCGCACTTCTGAGCCTAACCCGCGCAAGCTGGATGACCGCGTTATGCACATCATGCCTAGAAGTGCCTGTAAGGCTTTGTGTGTATTAACATGTTGCGATTCGTTTGAGCCGCTACGTGCAAACTTGAATCGCAGTTCTGAGCCTAACCCGCGCAAGCTGGATGACCACGTTTTGCACATCATGCCTAAAAGTGCCTTTAAGGCGTTGTGTGTATTAACTTGTTGCGATTCCTTTGAGCCGCTACGTGCAAACTTGAATCGCAGTTCTGAGCCTAACCCGCGCAAGCTGGATGACCGCGTTATGCACATCATGCCTAGAAGTGCCTGTAAGGCTTTGTGTGTATTAACTTGTTGCGATTCGCTTTAGCCGCTATGTGCGAACTTGAATCGCAGTTCTCAGCCTAACCCGCGCAAGCTGGATGACCTCGTTTTTCACATCATGCCTAAAAGTGCCTGTAAGGCTTTGTGTGTATTAACTTGTTGCGATTCGCTTTAGCCGCTATGTGCGAACTTGAATCGCAGTTCTCAGCCTAACCCGCGCAAGCTGGATGACCACGTTTTGCACATCATGCCTAAAAGTGCCTTTAAGGCGTTGTGTGTATTAACTTGTTGCGATTCGTTTGAGCCGCTACGTGCAAACTTGAATCGCAGTTCTGAGCCTAACCCGCGCAAGCTGGATGACCGCATTATGCACATCATGCCTGGAAGTGCCTGTAAGGCTTTGTGTGCATTAACTTCTTGCGATTCGCTTTAGCCACTATGTGCGAACTTGAATCGCAGTTCTCAGCCTAACCCGCGCAAGCTGGATGACCACGTTTTGCACATCATGCCTAAAAGTGCCTTTAAGGCGTTGTGTGTATTAACTTTTTGCGATTCGTTTGAACCGCTACGTGCAAACTTGAATCGCAGTTCTGAGCCTAACCCGCGCAAGCTGGATGACCACGTTTTGCACATCATGCCTAAAAGTGCCTTTAAGGCGTTGTGTGTATTAACTTGTTGCGATTCGTTTGAGCCGCTACGTGCAAACTTGAATCGCAGTTCTGAGCCTAACCCGCGCAAGCTGGATGACCGCGTTATGCACATCATGCCTAGAAGTGCCTCTAAGGCTTTGTGTGTATTAACTTGTTGCGATTCGCTTTAGCCGCTATGTGCGAACTTGAATCGCAGTTCTCAGCCTAACCCGCGCAAGCTGGATGACCTCGTTTTTCACATCATGCCTAAAAGTGCCTGTAAGGCTTTGTGTGTATTAACTTGTTGCGATTCGTTTTAGCCGCTATGTGCGAACTTGAATCGCAGTTCTCAGCCTAACCCGCGCAAGCTGGATGACCGCGTTTTGCACATCATGCCTAAAAGTGCCTGTAAGGCTTTGTATTAGCATGTTGCGATTCGTTTTAGCCGCTATGTGCGAACTTGAATCGCAGTTCTGAGCCTAACGGGCGCAAGCTGGATGACCGCGTTTTGCACATCAAGCCTAAAAGTGCCTGTAAGGCTTTGTGTGTATTAACTTGTTGCGATTCACTTTAGCCGCTATGTGCGAACTTGAATCGCAGTTCTGGCGCAAGCTGGATGACCACGTTTTGCACATCATGCCTAAAAGTGCCTTTAAGGCATTGTGTGTATTAACTTTTTGCGATTCGTTTGAGCCGCTACGTGCGAACTTGAATCGCAGTTCTGAGCCTAACGCGCGCAAGCTGGATGACCTCGTTTTTCACATCATGCCTAAAAGTGCCTGTAAGGCTTTGTGTGTAATAACTTGTTGCGATTCGTTTTAGCCGCTATGTGCGAACTTGAATCGCAGTTCTCAGCCTAACCCACGCAAGCTGGATGATCACGTTTTGCACATCATGCCTAAAAGTGCCTATAAGGCGTTGTGTGTATTAACTTGTTGCGATTCGTTTGAGCCGCTACGTGCAAACTTGAATCGCAGTTCTGAGCCTAACCCGCGCAAGCTGGATGACCGCGTTATGCGCATCATGCCTAGAAGTGCCTGTAAGGCTTTGTGTGTATTAACTTGTTGCGATTCGCTTTAGCCGCTATGTGCGAACTTGAATCGCAGTTCTCAGCCTATTTGCCTATTTGCACATCATGCCTAAAAGTGCCGTAAGGCGTTGTGTGTATTAAATTGTGGCGATTCGTTTGAGCCGCTACGTGCAAACTTGAATCGCAGTTCTCAGCCTAACCCGCCCAAGCTGGATGACCTTGTTTTTCACATCATGCCTAAAAGTGCCTGTAAGGCTTTGTGTGTATTAACTTGTTGCGATTCGCTTTAGCCGCTATGTGCGAACTTGAATTGCAGTTCACAGCCTAACCCGCGCAAGCTGGATGACCACGTTTTGCACATCATGCCTAAAAGTGCCTTTAAGGCGTTGTGTGTATTAACTTTTTGCGATTCGTTTGAGCCGCTACGTGCAAACTTGAATCGCAGTTCTGAGCCTAACCCGCGCAAGCTGGATGACCGCGTTATGCACATCATGCCTAGAAGTGCCTGTAAGGCTTTGTGTGCATTAACTTCTTGCGATTCGCTTTAGCCACTATGTGCGAACTTGAATCGCAGTTCTCAGCCTAACCCGTGCAAGCTGGATGACCTCGTTTTTCACATCATGCCTAAAAGTGCCTGTAAGGCTTTGTGTGTATTAACTTGTTGCGATTCGCTTTAGCCGCTATGTGCGAACTTGAATCGCAGTTCTGAGCCTAACCCACGCAAGCTGGATGACCAAGTTTTTCACATCATGCCTAAAAGTGCCTGTAAGGCTTTGTGTGTATTAACTTGTTGCGATTCGCTTTAGCCGCTATGTGCGAACTTGAATCGCAGTTCTGAGCCTAACCCGCGCAAGCTGGATGACCACGTTTTGCACATCATGCCTAAAAGTGCCTTTAAGGCGTTGTGTGTATTAACTTTTTGCGATTCGATTGAGTCGCTACGTGCAAACTTGAATCGCAGTTCTGAGCCTAACCCGCGCAAGCTGGATGACCGCGTTATGCACATCATGCCTAGAAGTGCCTGTAAGGCTTTGTGTGTATTAACTTGTTGCGATTCGTTTGAGCCGCTACATGCAAACTTGAATCGCAGTTCTGAGCCTAACCCGCGCAAGCTGGATGATCACGTTTTGCACATCATGCCTAAAAGTGCCTTTAAGGCGTTGTGTGTATTAACTTGTTGCGATTCGTTTGAGCCGCTACGTGCAAACTTGAATCGCAGTTCTGAGCCTAACCCGCGCAAGCTGGATGACCGCGTTATGCGCATCATGCCTAGAAGTGCCTGTAAGGCTTTGTGTGTATTAACTTGTTGCGATTCGCTTTAGCCGCTATGTGCGAACTTGAATCGCAGTTTTCAGCCTATTTGCCTATTTGCACATCATGCCTAAAAGTGCCGTAAGGCGTTGTGTGTATTAAATTGTAGCGATTCGTTTGAGCCGCTACGTGCAAACTTGAATCGCAGTTCTCAGCCTAACCCGCGCAAGCTGGATGACCTCGTTTTTCACATCATGCCTAAAAGTGCCTGTAAGGCTTTGTGTGTATTAACTTGTTGCGATTCGCTTTAGCCGCTATGTGCGAACTTGAATCGCAGTTCTCAGCCTAACCCGCGCAAGCTGGATGACCACGTTTTGCACATCATGCCTAAAAGTGCCTTTAAGGCGTTGTGTGTATTAACTTTTTGCGATTCGTTTGAGCCGCTACGTGCAAACTTGAATCGCAGTTCTGAGCCTAACCCGCGCAAGCTGGATGACCACGTTTTGCACATCATGCCTAAAAGTGCCTTTAAGGCGTTGTGTGTATTAACTTGTTGTGATTCGTTTGAGCCGCTACGTGCAAACTTGAATCGCAGTTCTGAGCCTAACCCGCGCAAGCTGGATGACCGCGTTATGCACATCATGCCTAAAAGTGCCTTTAAGGCGTTGTGTGTATTAACTTGTTGCGATTCGTTTGAGCCGGTACGTGCAAACTTGAATCGCAGTTCTGAGCCTAACCCGCGCAAGCTGGATGACCGCGTTATGCACATCATGCCTAGAAGTGCCTGTAAGGCTTTGTGTGTATTAACTTGTTGCGATTCGCTCTAGCCGCTATGTGCGAACTTGAATCGCAGTTCTCAGCCTATTTGCCTATTTGCACATCATGCCTAAAAGTGCCGTAAGGCGTTGTGTGTATTAAATTGTTGCGATTCGTTTGAGCCGCTACGTGCAAACTTGAATCGCAGTTCTGAGCCTAACCCGCGCAAACTGGATGACCACGTTTTGCACATCATGCCTAAAAGTGCCTTTAAGGCATTGTGTCTATTAACTTGTTGCGATTCGTTTGAGCCGCTACGTGCAAACTTGAATCGCAGTTCTGAGCCTAACCAGCGCAAGCTGGATGACCGCGTTATGCACATCATGCCTAGAAGTGCCTGTAAGGCTTTGTGTGCATTAACTTCTTGCGATTCGCTTTAGCCACTATGTGCGAACTTGAATCGCAGTTCTGAGCCTAACCCGCGCAAGCTGGATGACCACGTTTTGCACATCATGCCTAAAAGTGCCTTTAAGGCATTGTGTGTATTAACTTGTTGCGATTCGCTTTAGCCGCTATGTGCGAACTTGAATCGCACTTCTGAGCCTAACCCGCGCAAGCTGGATGACCGCGTTATGCACATCATGCCTAGAAGTGCCTGTAAGGCTTTGTGTGTATTAACATGTTGCGATTCGTTTGAGCCGCTACGTGCAAACTTGAATCGCAGTTCTGAGCCTAACCCGCGCAAGCTGGATGACCACGTTTTGCACATCATGCCTAAAAGTGCCTTTAAGGCGTTGTGTGTATTAACTTGTTGCGATTCCTTTGAGCCGCTACGTGCAAACTTGAATCGCAGTTCTGAGCCTAACCCGCGCAAGCTGGATGACCGCGTTATGCACATCATGCCTAGAAGTGCCTGTAAGGCTTTGTGTGTATTAACTTGTTGCGATTCGCTTTAGCCGCTATGTGCGAACTTGAATCGCAGTTCTCAGCCTAACCCGCGCAAGCTGGATGACCTCGTTTTTCACATCATGCCTAAAAGTGCCTGTAAGGCTTTGTGTGTATTAACTTGTTGCGATTCGCTTTAGCCGCTATGTGCGAACTTGAATCGCAGTTCTCAGCCTAACCCGCGCAAGCTGGATGACCACGTTTTGCACATCATGCCTAAAAGTGCCTTTAAGGCGTTGTGTGTATTAACTTGTTGCGATTCGTTTGAGCCGCTACGTGCAAACTTGAATCGCAGTTCTGAGCCTAACCCGCGCAAGCTGGATGACCGCATTATGCACATCATGCCTGGAAGTGCCTGTAAGGCTTTGTGTGCATTAACTTCTTGCGATTCGCTTTAGCCACTATGTGCGAACTTGAATCGCAGTTCTCAGCCTAACCCGCGCAAGCTGGATGACCACGTTTTGCACATCATGCCTAAAAGTGCCTTTAAGGCGTTGTGTGTATTAACTTTTTGCGATTCGTTTGAACCGCTACGTGCAAACTTGAATCGCAGTTCTGAGCCTAACCCGCGCAAGCTGGATGACCACGTTTTGCACATCATGCCTAAAAGTGCCTTTAAGGCGTTGTGTGTATTAACTTGTTGCGATTCGTTTGAGCCGCTACGTGCAAACTTGAATCGCAGTTCTGAGCCTAACCCGCGCAAGCTGGATGACCGCGTTATGCACATCATGCCTAGAAGTGCCTCTAAGGCTTTGTGTGTATTAACTTGTTGCGATTCGCTTTAGCCGCTATGTGCGAACTTGAATCGCAGTTCTCAGCCTAACCCGCGCAAGCTGGATGACCTCGTTTTTCACATCATGCCTAAAAGTGCCTGTAAGGCTTTGTGTGTATTAACTTGTTGCGATTCGTTTTAGCCGCTATGTGCGAACTTGAATCGCAGTTCTCAGCCTAACCCGCGCAAGCTGGATGACCGCGTTTTGCACATCATGCCTAAAAGTGCCTGTAAGGCTTTGTATTAGCATGTTGCGATTCGTTTTAGCCGCTATGTGCGAACTTGAATCGCAGTTCTGAGCCTAACGGGCGCAAGCTGGATGACCGCGTTTTGCACATCAAGCCTAAAAGTGCCTGTAAGGCTTTGTGTGTATTAACTTGTTGCGATTCACTTTAGCCGCTATGTGCGAACTTGAATCGCAGTTCTGGCGCAAGCTGGATGACCACGTTTTGCACATCATGCCTAAAAGTGCCTTTAAGGCATTGTGTGTATTAACTTTTTGCGATTCGTTTGAGCCGCTACGTGCGAACTTGAATCGCAGTTCTGAGCCTAACGCGCGCAAGCTGGATGACCTCGTTTTTCACATCATGCCTAAAAGTGCCTGTAAGGCTTTGTGTGTAATAACTTGTTGCGATTCGTTTTAGCCGCTATGTGCGAACTTGAATCGCAGTTCTCAGCCTAACCCACGCAAGCTGGATGATCACGTTTTGCACATCATGCCTAAAAGTGCCTATAAGGCGTTGTGTGTATTAACTTGTTGCGATTCGTTTGAGCCGCTACGTGCAAACTTGAATCGCAGTTCTGAGCCTAACCCGCGCAAGCTGGATGACCGCGTTATGCGCATCATGCCTAGAAGTGCCTGTAAGGCTTTGTGTGTATTAACTTGTTGCGATTCGCTTTAGCCGCTATGTGCGAACTTGAATCGCAGTTCTCAGCCTATTTGCCTATTTGCACATCATGCCTAAAAGTGCCGTAAGGCGTTGTGTGTATTAAATTGTAGCGATTCGTTTGAGCCGCTACGTGCAAACTTGAATCGCAGTTCTCAGCCTAACCTGCCCAAGCTGGATGACCTTGTTTTTCACATCATGCCTAAAAGTGCCTGTAAGGCTTTGTGTGTATTAACTTGTTGCGATTCGCTTTAGCCGCTATGTGCGAACTTGAATTGCAGTTCACAGCCTAACCCGCGCAAGCTGGATGACCACGTTTTGCACATCATGCCTAAAAGTGCCTTTAAGGCGTTGTGTGTATTAACTTTTTGCGATTCGTTTGAGCCGCTACGTGCAAACTTGAATCGCAGTTCTGAGCCTAACCCGCGCAAGCTGGATGACCACGTTTTGCACATCATGCCTAAAAGTGCCTTTAAGGCGTTGTGTGTATTAACTTGTGATTCGTTTGAGCCGCTACGTGCAAACTTGAATCGCAGTTCTGAGCCTAACCCGCGCAAGCTGGATGACCGCGTTATGCACATCATGCCTAAAAGTGCCTGTAAGGCTTTGTTTGTATTAGCATGTTGCGATTCGCTTTAGCCACTATGTGCGAACTTGAATCGCAGTTCTCAGCCTAACCCGCGCAAGCTGGATGACCGCATTTTGCACATCATGCCTAAAAGTGCCTGTAAGGCTTTGTATTAGCATGTTGCGATTCGTTTTAGCCTCTATGTGCGAACTTGAATCGCAGTTCTGAGCCTAACCCGCGCAAGCTGGATGACAGCGTTTTGCACATCATGCCTAAAAGTGCCTGTAAGGCTTTGTGTGTTTTAACTTGTTGCGATTCGCTTTAGCCGCTATGTGCGAACTTGAATCGCAGTTCTGTGCCTAACCGCGCAGCTTGAGTGACGCCTATTTGCACATCATGCCTAAAAGTGCCGTAAGGCGTTGTGTGTATTAACTTGTTGTGATTCGTTTGAGCCGCTACGTGCAAACTTGAATTGCAGTTCTGAGCCTAACCCGCGCAAGCTGGATGACATGTTATGCACATCATGCCTAGAAGTGCCTGTAAGGCTTTGTGTGCATTAACTTCTTGCGATTCGCTTTAGCCACTATGTGCGAACTTTAATCGCAGTTCTCAGCCTAACCCGCGCAAGCTGGATGACCTCGTTTTTCACATCATGCCTAAAAGTGCCTGTAAGGCTTTGTGTGTATTAACTTGTTGCGATTCGCTTTAGCCGCTATGTGCGAACTTGAATCGCAGTTCTGAGCCTAACCCGCGCTAGCTGGATGACCACGTTTTGCACATCATGCCTAAAAGTGCCTTTAAGGCATTGTGTGTATTAACTTTTTGCGATTCGTATGAGTTGCTACGTGCAAACTTGAATCGCAGTTCTGAGCCTAACCCGCGCAAGCTCGATGACCGCGTTATGCACATCATGCCTAGAAGTGCCTGTAAGGCTTTGTGTGTATTAACTTGTTGCGATTCGCTTTAGCCGCTATGTGCGAACTTGAATCGCAGTTCTCAGCCTATTTGCCTATTTGCACATCATGCCTAAAAGTGCCGTAAGGCGTTGTGTGTATTAAATTGTTGCGATTCGTTTGAGCCGCTACGTGCAAACTTGAATCGCAGTTCTGAGCCTAACCCGCGCAAGCTGGATGACCACGTTTTTCACATCATGCCGAAAAGTGCCTGTAAGGCTTTGTGTGTATTAACTTGTTGCGATTCGCTTTAGCCGCTATGTGCGAACTTGAATCGCAGTTCTGAGCCTAACCCGCGCAAGCTGGATGACCACGTTTTGCACATCATGCCTAAAAGTGCCTTTAAGGCATTGTGAGTATTAACTTTTAGCGATTCGTTTGAGTCGCTACGTGCAAACTTGAATCGCAGTTCTGAGCCTAACCCGCGCAAGCTGGATGACCGCGTTATGCACATAATGCCTAGAAGTGCCTGTAAGGCTTTGTGTGTATTAACTTGTTGCGATTCGCTTTAGCCGCTATGTGCGAACTTGAATCGCAATTCTCAGCCTATTTGCACATCATGCCTAAAAGTGCCGTAAGGCGTTGTGTGTATTAAATTGTTGCGATTCGTTTGAGCCGCTACGTGCAAACTTGAATCGCAGTTCTGAGCCTAACCCGCGCAAAGTGGATGACCACGTTTTGCACATCATGCCTAAAAGTGCCTTTAAGGCGTTGTGTGTATTAACTTGTTGCGATTCGTTTGAGCCGCTACGTGCAAACTTGAATCGCATTTCTGAGCCTAACCAGCGCAAGCTGGATGACCGCGTTATGCACATCATGCCTAGAAGTGCCTGTAAGGCTTTGTGTGCATTAACTTCTTGCGATTCGCTTTAGCCACTATGTGCGAACTTGAATCGCAGTTCTCAGCCTAACCCGCGCAAGCTGGATGACCTCGTTTTTCACATCATGCCTAAAAGTGCCTGTAAGGCTTTGTGTGTATTAACTTGTTGCGATTCGCTTTAGCCGCTATGTGCGAACTTGAATCGCAGTTCTGAGCCTAACCCGCGAAAGCTGGATGACCACGTTTTGCACATCATGCCTAAAAGTGCCTTTAAGGCATTGTGTGTATTAACTTTTTGCGATTCGTTTGAGTCGCTACGTGCAAACTTGAATCGCAGTTCTGAGCCTAACCCGCGCAAGCTGGATGACCGCGTTATGCACATATTGCCTAGAAGTGCTTGTAAGGCTTTGTGTGTATTAACTTGTTGCGATTCGTTTGAGCCGCTACGTGCAAACTTGAATCGCAGTTCTGAGCCTAACCTGCGCAAGCTGGATGATCACGTTTTGCACATCATGCCTAAAAGTGCCTTTAAGGCGTTGTGTGTATTAACTTGTTGCGATTCGTTTGAGCCGCTACGTGCAAACTTGAATCGCAGTTCTGAGCCTAACCCGCGCAAGCTGGATGACCGCGTTATGCACATCATGCCTAGAAGTGCCTGTAAGGCTTTGTGTGTATTAACTTGTTGCGATTCGCTTTAGCCGCTATGTGCGAACTTGAATCGCAGTTCTCAGCCTAAGCCGCGCAAGCTGGATGACCGCGTTATGCACATCATGCCTAGAAGTGCCTGTAAGGCTTTGTGTGTATTAACTTGTTGCGATTCGCTTTAGCCGCTATGTGCGAACTTGAATCGCAATTCTCAGCCTATTTGCCTATTTGCACATCATGCCTAAAAGTGCCGTAAGGCGTTGTGTGTATTAAATTGTTGCGATTCGTTTGAGCCGCTACGTGCAAACTTGAATCGCAGTTCTGAGCCTAACCCGCGCAAAGTGGATGACCACGTTTTGCACATCATGCCTAAAAGTGCCTTTAAGGCGTTGTGTGTATTAACTTGTTGCGATTCGTTTGAGCCGCTACGAGCAAACTTGAATCGCATTTCTGAGCCTAACCAGCGCAAGCTGGATGACCGCGTTATGCACATCATGCCTAGAAGTGCCTGTAAGGCTTTGTGTGCATTAACTTCTTGCGATTCGCTTTAGCCACTATGTGCGAACTTGAATCGCAGTTCTCAGCCTAACCCGCGCAAGCTGGATGACCTCGTTTTTCACATCATGCCTAAAAGTGCCTGTAAGGCTTTGTGTGTATTAACTTGTTGCGATTCCCTTTAGCCGCTATGTACGAACTTGAATCGCAGTTCTGAGCCTAACCCGCGCAAGCTGGATGACCACGTTTTGCACATCATGCCTAAAAGTGCCTTTAAGGCATTGTGTGTATTAACTTTTTGCGATTCGTTTGAGTCGCTACGTGCAAACTTGAATCGCAGTTCTGAGCCTAACCCGCGCAAGCTGGATGACCGCGTTATGCACATATTGCCTAGAAGTGCTTGTAAGGCTTTGTGTGTATTAACTTGTTGCGATTCGTTTGAGCCGCTACGTGCAAACTTGAATCGCAGTTCTGAGCCTAACCTGCGCAAGCTGGATGATCACGTTTTGCACATCATGCCTAAAAGTGCCTTTAAGGCGTTGTGTGTATTAACTTGTTGCGATTCGTTTGAGCCGCTACGTGCAAACTTGAATCGCAGTTCTGAGCCTAACCCGCGCAAGCTGGATGACCGCGTTATGCACATCATGCCTAGAAGTGCCTGTAAGGCTTTGTGTGTATTAACTTGTTGCGATTCGCTTTAGCCGCTATGTGCGAACTTGAATCGCAGTTCTCAGCCTATGCCTATTTGCACATCATGCTAAAAGTGCCGTAAGGCGTTGTGTGTATTAAATTGTTGCGATTCGTTTGAGCCGCTACGTGCAAACTTGAATCGCAGTTCTGAGCCTAACCCGCGCAAACTGGATGACCACGTTTTGCACATCATGCCTAAAAGTGCCTTTAAGGCGTTGTGTGTATTAACTTGTTGCGATTCGTTTGAGCCGCTACGTGCAAACTTGAATCGCAGTTCTTAGCCTAACCAGCGCAAGCTCGATGACCGCGTTATGCACATCATGCCTAGAAGTGCCTGTAAGGCTTTGTGTGCATTAACTTCTTGTTATTCGCCTTAGCCACTATGTGCGAACTTGAATCGCAGTTCTCAGCCTAACCCGCGCAAGCTGGATGACCTCGTTTTTCACATCATGCCTAAAAGTGCCTGTAGGCTTTGTGTGTATTAACTTGTTGCGATTCGCTTTAGCCGCTATGTGCGAACTTGAATCGCAGTTCTGAGCCTAACCCGCGCAAGCTGGATGACCGCGTTATGCACATCATGCCTAGAAGTGCCTGTAAGGCTTTGTGTGTATTAACATGTTGCGATTCGTTTGAGCCGCTACGTGCAAACTTGAATCGCAGTTCTGAGCCTAACCCGCGCAAGCTGGATGACCACGTTTTGCACATCATGCCTAAAAGTGCCTTTAAGGCGTTGTGTGTATTAACTTGTTGCGATTCCTTTGAGCCGCTACGTGCAAACTTGAATCGCAGTTCTGAGCCTAACCCGCGCAAGCTGGATGACCGCGTTATGCACGTCATGCCTAGAAGTGCCTCTAAGGCTTTGTGTGTATTAACTTGTTGCGATTCGCTTTAGCCGCTATGTGCGAACTTGAATCGCAGTTCTCAGCCTAACCCGCGCAAGCTAAATGACCTCGTTTTTCACATCATGCCTAAAAGTGCCTGTAAGGCTTTGTGTGTATTAACTTGTTGCGATTCGTTTTAGCCGCTATGTGCGAACTTGAATCGCAGTTCTCAGCCTAACCCGCGCAAGCTGGATGACCGCGTTTTGCACATCATGCCCAAAAGTGCCTGTAAGGCTTTGTATTAGCATGTTGCGATTTGTTTTAGCCGCTATGTGCGAACTTGAATCGCAGTTCTGAGCCTAACGGGCGCAAGCTGGATGACCGCGTTTTGCACATCATGCCTAAAAGTGCCTGTAAGGCTTTGTGTGTATTAACTTGTTGCGATTCGCTTTAGCCGCTATGTGCGAACTTGAATCGCAGTTCTGAGCCTAACCCGCGCAAGCTGGATGACCACGTTTTGCACATCATGCCTAAAAGTGCCTTTAAGGCGTTGTGTGTATTAACTTTTTGCGATTCGTTTGAGCCGCTACGTGCGAACTTGAATCGCAGTTCTGTGCCTAACCCGCGCAGCTTGAGTGACGCCTATTTGCACATCATGCCTAAAAGTGCCTGTAAGGCTTTGTGTGTAATAACTTGTTGCGATTCGTTTTAGCCGCTATGTGCGAACTTGAATCGCAGTTCTCAGCCTAACCCACGCAAGCTGGATGACCGCGTTTTGCACATCATGCCTAAAAGTGCCTGTAAGGCTTTGTATTAGCATGTTGCGATTCGCTTTAGCCGCTATGTGCGAACTTGAATCGCAGTTCTCAGCCTAACCCGCGAGAGCTGGATGACCTCGTTTTTCACATCATGCCTAAAAGTGCCTGTAAGGCTTTGTGTGTATTAACTTGTTGCATTCGCTTTAGCCGCTATGTGCGAACTTGAATCACAGTTCTGAGCCTAACCCGCGCAAGCTGGATGACCACGTTTTGCACATCATGCCTATAAGTGCCTGTAAGGCTTTGTGTGTTTTAACTTGTTGCGATTCGCTTTAGCCGCTATGTGCGAACTTGAATCGCAGTTCTGTGCCTAACCCGCGCAGCTTGAGTGACGCCTATTTGCACATCATGCCTAAAAGTGCCGTAAGGCGTTGTGTGTATTAACTTGTTGCGATTCGTTTGAGCCGCTACGTGCAAACTTGAATTGCAGTTCTGAGCCTAACCCGCGCAAGCTGGATGACCGCGTTATGCACATCATGCCTAGAAGTGCCTGTAAGGCTTTGTGTGCATTAACTTCTTGCGATTCGCTTTAGCCACTATGTGCGAACTTGAATCGCAGTTCTCAGCCTAACCCGCGCAAGCTGGATGACCTCGTTTTTCACATCATGCCTAAAAGTGCCTGTAAGGCTTTGTGTGTATTAACTTGTTGCGATTCGCTTTAGCCGCTATGTGCGAACTTGAATCGCAGTTCTGAGTCTAACCCGCGCAAGCTGGATGACCACGTTTTTCACATCATGCCTAAATGTGCCTGTAAGGCTTTGTGTGTATTAACTTGTTGCGATTCGCTTTAGCCGCTATGTGCGAACTTGAATCGCAGTTCTGAGCCTAACCCGCGCAAGCTGGATGACCACGTTTTGCACATCATGCCTAAAAGTGCCTTTAAGGCATTGTGTGTATTAACTTTTTGCGATTCGTTTGAGTCGCTACGTGCAAACTTGAATCGCAGTTCTGAGCCTAACCCGCGCAAGCTGGATGACCGCGTTATGCACATAATGCCTAGAAGTGCCTGTAAGGCTTTGTGTGTATTAACTTGTTGCGATTCGTTTGAGCCGCTACGTGCAAACTTGAATCGCAGTTCTGAGCCTAACCTGCGCAAGCTGGATGATCACGTTTTGCACATCATGCCTAAAAGTGCCTTTAAGGCGTTGTGTGTATTAACTTGTTGCGATCCGTTTGAGCCTCTACGTGCAAACTTGAATCGCAGTTCTGAGCCTAACCCGCGCAAGCTGGATGACCGCGTTATGCACATCATGCCTAGAAGTGCCTGTAAGGCTTTGTGTGTATTAACTTGTTGCGATTCGCTTTAGCCGCTATGTGCGAACTTGAATCGCAGTTCTCAGCCTATTTGCCTATTTGCACATCATGCCTAAAAGTGCCGTAAGGCGTTGTGTGTATTAAATTGTTGCGATTCGTTTGAGCCGCTACGTGCAAACTTGAATCGCAGTTCTGAGCCTAACCCGCGCAAACTGGATGACCACGTTATGCACATAATGCCTAGAAGTGCCTGTAAGGCTTTGTGTGTATTAACTTGTTGCGATTCGTTTGAGCCGCTACGTGCAAACTTGAATCGCAGTTCTGAGCCTAACCTGCGCAAGCTGGATGATCACGTTTTGCACATCATGCCTAAAAGTGCGTTTAAGGCGTTGTGTGTATTAACTTGTTGCGATTCGTTTGAGCCGCTACGTGCAAACTTGAATCGCAGTTCTGAGCCTAACCAGCGCAAGCTGGATGACCGCGTTATGCACATCATGCCTAGAAGTGCCTGTAAGGCTTTGTGTGCATTAACTTCTTGCGATTCGCTTTAGCCACTATGTGCGAACTTGAATCGCAGTTCTCAGCCTAACCCGCGCAAGCTGGATGACCACGTTTTGCACATCATGCCTAAAAGTGCCTTTAAGGCGTTGTGGGTATTAACTTGTTGCGATTCGTTTGAGCCGCTACGTGCAAACTTGAATCGCAGTTCTGAGCCTAACCCGCGCAAGCTGGATGACCGCGTTATGCACATCATGCCTAGAAGTGCCTGTAAGGCTTTGTGTGCATTAACTTCTTGCGATTCGCTTTAGCCACTATGTGCGAACTTGAATCGCAGTTCTCAGCCTAACCCGCGCAAGCTGGATGACCACGTTTTGCACATCATGCCTAAAAGTGCCTTTAAGGCGTTGTGTGTATTAACTTTTTGCGATTCGTTTGAGCCGCTACGTGCAAACTTGAATCGCAGTTCTGAGCCTAACCCGCGCAAGCTGGATGACCACGTTTTGCACATCATGCCTAAAAGTGCCTTTAAGGCGTTGTGTGTATTAACTTGTTGCGATTCGTTTGAGCCGCTACGTGCAAACTTGAATCGCAGTTCTGAGCCTAACCCGCGCAAGCTGGATGACCGCGTTATGCACATCATGCCTAGAAGTGCCTGTAAGGCTTTGTGTGTATTAACTTGTTGCGATTCGCTTTAGCCGCTATGTGCGAACTTGAATCGCAGTTCTCAGCCTAACCCGCGCAAGCTGGATGACCTCGTTTTTCACATCATGCCTAAAAGTGCCTGTAAGGCTTTGTGTGTATTAACTTGTTGCGATTCGTTTTAGCCGCTATGTGCGAACTTGAATCGCAGTTCTCAGCCTAACCCGCGCAAGCTGGATGACCGCGTTTTGCACATCATGCCTAAAAGTGCCTGTAAGGCTTTGTATTAGCATGTTGCGATTCGTTTTAGCCGCTATGTGCGAACTTGAATCGCAGTTCTGAGCCTAACGGGCGCAAGCTGGATGACCGCGTTTTGCACATCATGCCTAAAAGTGCCTGTAAGGCTTTGTGTGTATTAACTTGTTGCGATTCGCTTTAGCCGCTATGTGCGAACTTGAATCGCAGTTCTGAGCCTAACCCGCGCAAGCTGGATGACCACGCTTTGCACATCATGCCTAAAAGTGCCTTTAAGGCGTTGTATGTATTAACTTTGCGATTCGTTTGAGCCGCTACGTGCGAACTTGAATCGCAGTTCTGAGCCTAACCCGCGCAAGCTGGATGACCACGTTTTGCACATCATGCCTAAAAGTGCCTTTAAGGCGTTGTGTGTATTAACTTGTTGCGATTCGTTTGAGCCGCCACGTGCAAACTTGAATCGCAGTTCTGAGCCTAACCCGCGCAAGCTGGACGACCGCGTTATGCACATCATGCCTAGAAGTGCCTGTAAGGCTTTGTGTGTATTAATTTGTTGCGATTAGCTTTAGCCGCTATGTGCGAACTTGAATCGCAGTTCTCAGCCTAACCCGCGCAAGCTGGATGACCTCGTTTTTCACATCATGCCTAAAAGTGCCTGTAAGGCTTTGTGTGTATTAACTTGTTGCGATTCGCTTTAGCCGCTATGTGCGAACTTGAATCGCAGTTCTCAGCCTAACCCGCGCAAGCTGGATGACCTCGTTTTTCACATCATGCCTAAAAGTGCCTGTAAGGCTTTGTGTGTATTAACTTTTTGCGATTCGTTTGAGCCGCTACGTGCAAACTTGAATCGCAGTTCTGAGCCTAACCCACGCAAGCTGGATGACCGCGTTATGCACATCATGCCTAGAAGTGCCTGTAAGGCTTTGTGTGTATTAACTTGTTGCGATTCGCTTTAGCCGCTATGTGCGAACTTGAATCGCAGTTCTCAGCCTAACCCGCGCAAGCTGGATGACCTCGTTTTTCACATCATGCCTAAAAGTGCCTGTAAGGCTTTGTGTGTATTAACTTGTTGCGATTCGCTTTAGCCGCTATGTGCGAAATTGAATCGCAGTTCTCAGCCTAACCCGCGCAAGCTGGATGACCTCGTTTTTCACATCATGCCTAAAAGTGCCTGTAAGGCTTTGTGTGTATTAACTTGTTGCGATTCGTTTTAGCCGCTATGTGCGAACTTGAATCGCAGTTCTCAGCCTAACCCGCGCAAGCTGGATGACCGCGTTTTGCACATCATGCCTAAAAGTGCCTGTAAGGCTTTGTATTAGCATGTTGCGATTCGTTTGAGCCGCTACGTGCAAACTTGAATCGCAGTTCTGAGCCTAACCCGCGCAAGCTGGATGACCACGTTTTGCACATCATGCCTAAAAGTGCCTTTAAGGCGTTGTGTGTATTAACTTGTTGCGATTCGTTTGAGCCGCTACGTGCAAACTTGAATCGCAGTTCTGAGCCTAACCCGCGCAAGCTGGATGACCGCGTTATGCACATCATGCCTAGAAGTGCCTCTAAGGCTTTGTGTGTATTAACTTGTTGCGATTCGCTTTAGCCGCTATGTGCGAACTTGAATCGCAGTTCTCAGCCTAACCCGCGCAAGCTGGATGACCGCGTTTTGCACATCATGCCTAAAAGTGCCTGTAAGGCTTTGTATTAGCATGTTGCGATTCGTTTTAGCCGCTATGTGCGAACTTGAATCGCAGTTCTGAGCCTAACGGGCGCAACCTGGATGACCGCGTTTTGCACATCATGCCTAAAAGTGCCTGTAAGGCTTTGTGTGTAATAACTTGTTGCGATTCGTTTTAGCCGCTATGTGCGAACTTGAATCGCAGTTCTCAGCCTAACCCACGCAAGCTGGATGACCGCGTTTTGCACATCATGCCTAAAAGTGCCTCTAAGGCTTTGTATTAGCATGTTGCGATTCGCTTTAGCCGCTATGTGCGAACTTGAATCGCAGTTCTCAGCCTAACCCGCGCAAGCTGGATGACCTCGTTTTTCACATCATGCCTAAAAGTGCCTGTAAGGCTTTGTGTGTATTAACTTGTTGCATTCGCTTTAGCCGCTATGTGCGAACTTGAATCACAGTTCTGAGCCTAACCCGCGCAAGCTGGATGACCACGTTTTGCACATCATGCCTAAAAGTGCCTGTAAGGCTTTGTGTGTTTTAACTTGTTGCGATTCGCTTTAGCCGCTATGTGCGAACTTGAATCGCAGTTCTGTGCCTAACCCGCGCAGCTTGAGTGACGCCTATTTGCACATCATGCCTAAAAGTGCCGTAAGGCGTTGTGTGTATTAACTTGTTGCGATTCGTTTGAGCCGCTACGTGCAAACTTGAATTGCAGTTCTGAGCCTAACCCGCGCAAGCTGGATGACCGCGTTATGCACATCATGCCTAGAAGTGCCTGTAAGGCTTTGTGTGCATTAACTTGCGATTCGCTTTAGCCACTATGTGCGAAATCGCAGTTCTCAGCCTAACCCGCGCAAGCTGGATGACCTCGTTTTTCACATCATGCCTAAAAGTGCCTGTAAGGCTTTGTGTGTATTAACTTGTTGCGATTCGCTTTAGCCGCTATGTGCGAACTTGAATCGCAGTTCTGAGCCTAACCCGCGCAAGCTGGATGACCACGTTTTTCACATCATGCCTAAAAGTGCCTGTAAGGCTTTGTGTGTATTAACTTGTTGCGATTCGCTTTAGCCGCTATGTGCGAACTTGAATCGCAGTTCTGAGCCTAACCCGCGCAAGCTGGATGACCACGTTTTGCACATCATGCCTAAAAGTGCCTTTAAGGATTGTGTGTATTAACTTTTTGCGATTCGTTTGAGTCGCTACGTGCAAACTTGAATCGCAGTTCTGAGCCTAACCCGCGCAAGCTGGATGACCGCGTTATGCACATAATGCCTAGAAGTGCCTGTAAGGCTTTGTGTGTATTAACTTGTTGCGATTCGTTTGAGCCGCTACGTGCAAACTTGAATCGCAGTTCTGAGCCTAACCTGCGCAAGCTGGATGATCACGTTTTGCACATCATGCCTAAAAGTGCCTTTAAGGCGTTGTGTGTATTAACTTGTTGCGATCCGTTTGAGCCTCTACGTGCAAACTTGAATCGCAGTTCTGAGCCTAACCCGCGCAAGCTGGATGACCGCGTTATGCACATCATGCCTAGAAGTGCCTGTAAGGCTTTGTGTGTATTAACTTGTTGCGATTCGCTTTAGCCGCTATGTGCGAACTTGAATCGCAGTTCTCAGCCTATTTGCCTATTTGCACATCATGCCTAAAAGTGCCGTAAGGCGTTGTGTGTATTAAATTGTTGCGATTCGTTTGAGCCGCTACGTGCAAACTTGAATCGCAGTTCTGAGCCTAACCCGGCAAACTGGATGACCACGTTTTGCACATCATGCCTAAAAGTGCCTTTAAGGCGTTGTGTGTATTAACTTGTTGCGATTCGTTTGAGCCGCTACGTGCAAACTTGAATCGCAGTTCTGAGCCTAACCCGCGCAAGCTGGATGACCGCGTTATGCACATCATGCCTAGAAGTGCCTGTAAGGCTTTGTGTGTATTAACTTGTTGCGATTCGCTTTAGCCGCTATGTGCGAACTTGAATCGCAGTTCTCAGCCTAACCCGCGCAAGCTAGATGACCTCGTTTTTCACATCATGCCTAAAAGTGCCTGTAAGGCTTTGTGTGTATTAACTTGTTGCGATTCGCTTTAGCCGCTATGTGCGAACTTGAATCGCAGTTCTCAGCCTAACCCGCGCAAGCTGGATGACCACGTTTTGCACATCATGCCTAAAAGTGCCTTTAAGGCGTTGTGTGTATTAACTTGTTGCGATTCGTTTGAGCCGCTACGTGCAAACTTGAATCGCAGTTCTGAGCCTAACCCGCGCAAGCTGGATGACCGCGTTATGCGCATCATGCCTAGAAGTGCCTGTAAGGCTTTGTGTGCATTAACTTCTTGCGATTCGCTTTAGCCACTATGTGCGAACTTGAATCGCAGTTCTCAGCCTAACCCGCGCAAGCTGGATGACCACGTTTTGCACATCATGCCTAAAAGTGCCTTTAAGGCGTTGTGTGTATTAACTTTTTGCGATTCGTTTGAGCCGCTACGTGCAAACTTGAATCGCAGTTCTGAACCTAACCCGCGCAAGCTGGATGACCACGTTTTGCACATCATGCCTAAAAGTGCCTTTAAGGCGTTGTGTGTATTAACTTGTTGCGATTCGTTTGAGCCGCTACGTGCAAACTTGAATCGCAGTTCTGAGCCTAACCCGCGCAAGCTGGATGACCGCGTTATGCACATCATGCCTAGAAGTGCCTGTAAGGCTTTGTGTGTATTAACTTGTTGCGATTCGCTTAAGCCGCTATGTGCGAACTTGAATCGCAGTTCTCAGCCTAACCCGCGCAAGCTGGATGACCTCGTTTTTCACATCATGCCTAAAAGTGCCTGTAAGGCTTTGTGTGTATTAACTTGTTGCGATTCGTTTTAGCCGCTATGTGCGAACTTGAATCGCAGTTCTCAGCCTAACCCGCGCAAGCTGGATGACCGCGTTTTGCACATCATGCCTAAAAGTGCCTGTAAGGCTTTGTATTAGCATGTTGCGATTCGTTTTAGCCGCTATGTGCGAACTTGAATCGCAGTTCTGAGCCTAACGGGCGCAAGCTGGATGACCGCGTTTTGCACATCATGCCTAAAAGTGCCTGTAAGGCTTTGTGTGTATTAACTTGTTGCGATTCGCTTTAGCCGCTATGTGCGAACTTGAATCGCAGTTCTGAGCCTAACCCGCGCAAGCTGGATGACCACGTTTTGCACATCATGCCTAAAAGTGCCTTTAAGGCGTTGTGTGTATTAACTTTTTGCGATTCGTTTGAGCCGCTACGTGCGAACTGGAATCGCAGTTCTGAGCCTAACCCGCGCAAGCTGGATGACCACGTTTTGCACATCATGCCTAAAAGTGCCTTTAAGGCGTTGTGTGTATTAACTTGTTGCGATTCGTTTGAGCCGCCACGTGCAAACTTGAATCGCAGTTCTGAGCCTAACCCGCGCAAGCTGGACGACCGCGTTATGCACATCATGCCTAGAAGTGCCTGTAAGGGTTTGTGTATATTAACTTGTTGCGATTAGCTTTAGCCGCTATGTGCGAACTTGAATCGCAGTTCTCAGCCTAACCCGCGCAAGCTGGATGACCTCGTTTTTCACATCATGCCTAAAAGTGCTTGTAAGGCTTTGTGTGTATTAACTTGTTGCGATTCGTTTTAGCCGCTATGTGCGAACTTGAATCGCAGTTCTCAGCCTAACCCACGCAAGCTGGATGACCGCGTTTTGCACATCATGCCTAAAAGTGCCTGTAAGGCTTTGTATTAGCATGTTGCGATTCATTTTAGCCGCTATGTGCGAACTTGAATCGCAGTTCTGAGCCTAACCCGCGCAAGCTGGATGACCGCTTTATGCACATCATGCCTAGAAGTGCCTGTAAGGCTTTGTGTGTATTAACTTGTTGCGATTCGCTTTAGCCGCTATGTGCGAACTTGAATCGCAGTTCTCAGCCTAACCCGCGCAAGCTGGATGACCTCGTTTTTCACATCATGCCTAAAAGTGCCTGTAAGGCTTTGTGTGTATTAACTTGTTGCATTCGCTTTAGCCGCTATGTGCGAACTTGAATCGCAGTTCTGAGCCTAACCCGCGCAAGCTGGATGACCACGTTTTGCACATCATGCCTAAAAGTGCCTTTAAGGCGTTGTGTGTATTAACTTTTTGCGATTCGTTTGAGCCGCTACGTGCAAACTTGAATCGCAGTTCTGAGCCTAACCCGCGCAAGCTGGATGACCGCGTTATGCACATCATGCCTAGAAGTGCCTGTAAGGCTTTGTGTGTATTAACTTGTTGCGATTCGCTTTAGCCGCTATGTGCGAACTTGAATCGCAGTTCTCAGCCTAACCCGCGCAAGATGGATGACCTCGTTTTTCACATCATGCCTAAAAGTGCCTGTAAGGCTTTGTGTGTATTAACTTGTTGCGATTCGCTTTAGCCGCTATGTGCGAAATTGAATCGCAGTTCTCAGCCTAACCCGCGCAAGCTGGATGACCTCGTTTTTCACATCATGCCTAAAAGTGCCTGTAAGGCTTTGTGTGTATTAACTTGTTGCGATTCGTTTTAGCCGCTATGTGCGAACTTGAATCGCAGTTCTCAGCCTAACCCGCGCAAGCTGGATGACCGCGTTTTGCACATCATGCCTAAAAGTGCCTGTAAGGCTTTGTATTAGCATGTTGCGATTCGTTTGAGCCGCTACGTGCAAACCCTAATCGCAGTTCTGAGCCTAACCCGCGCAAGCTGGATGACCACGTTTTGCACATCATGCCTAAAAGTGCCTTTAAGGCGTTGTGTGTATTAACTTGTTCCGATTCGTTTGAGCCGCTACGTGCAAACTTGAATCGCAGTTCTGAGCCTAACCCGCGCAAGCTGGATGACCGCGTTATGCACATCATGCCTAGAAGTGCCTCTAAGGCTTTGTGTGTATTAACTTGTTGCGATTCGCTTTAGCCGCTATGTGCGAACTTGAATCGCAGTTAGCCTAACCCGCGCAAGCTGGATGACCTCGTTTTTCACATCATGCCTAAAAGTGCCTGTAAGGCTTTGTGTGTATTAACTTGTTGCGATTCGTTTTAGCCGCTATGTGCGAACTTGAATCGCAGTTCTCAGCCTAACCCGCGCAAGCTGGATGACCGCGTTTTGCACATCATGCCTAAAAGTGCCTGTAAGGCTTTGTGTGTATTAACTTGTTGCGATTCGCTTTAGCCGCTATGTGTGAACTTGAATCGCAGTTCTGAGCCTAACCCGCGCAAGCTGGATGACCACGTTTTGCACATCATGCCTAAAAGTGCCTTTAAGGCGTTGTGTGTATTAACTTTTTGCGATTCGTTTGAGCCGCTACGTGCGAACTTGAATCGCAGTTCTGAGCCTAACCCGCGCAAGCTGGATGACCTCGTTTTTCACATCATGCCTAAAAGTGCCTGTAAGGCTTTGTGTGTAATAACTTGTTGCGATTCGTTTTAGCCGCTATGTGCGAACTTGAATCGCAGTTCTCAGCCTAACCCACGCAAGCTGGATGACCGCGTTTTGCACATCATGCCTAAAAGTGCCTCTAAGGCTTTGTATTAGCATGTTGCGATTCCCTTTAGCCGCTATGTGCGAACTTGAATCGCAGTTCTCAGCCTAACCCGCGCAAGCTGGATGACCTCGTTTTTCACATCATGCCTAAAAGTGCCTGTAAGGCTTTGTGTGTATTAACTTGTTGCATTCGCTTTAGCCGCTATGTGCGAACTTGAATCACAGTTCTGAGCCTAACCCGCGCAAGCTGGATGACCACGTTTTGCACATCATGCCTAAAAGTGCCTGTAAGGCTTTGTGTGTTTTAACTTGTTGCGATTCGCTTTAGCCGCTATGTGCGAACTTGAATCGCAGTTCTGTGCCTAACCCGCGCAGCTTGAGTGACGCCTATTTGCACATCATGCCTAAAAGTGCCGTAAGGCGTTGTGTGTATTAACTTGTTGCGATTCGTTTGAGCCGCTACGTGCAAACTTGAATTGCAGTTCTGAGCCTAACCCGCGCAAGCTCGATGACCGCGTTATGCACATCATGCCTAGAAGTGCCTGTAAGGCTTTGTCTGCATTAACTTCTTGCGATTCGCTTTAGCCACTATGTGCGAACTTGAATCGCAGTTCTCAGCCTAACCCGCGCAAGCTGGATGACCTCGTTTTTCACATCATGCCTAAAAGTGCCTGTAAGGCTTTGTGTGTATTAACTTGTTTCGATTCGTTTTAGCCGCTATGTGCGAACTTGAATCGCAGTTCTCAGCCTAACCCGCGCAAGCTGGATGACCGCGTTTTGCACATCATGCCTAAAAGTGCCTGTAAGGCTTTGTATTAGCATGTTGCGATTCGTTTTAGCCGCTATGTGCGAACTTGAATCGCAGTTCTGAGCCTAACGGGCGCAAGCTGGATGACCGCGTTTTGCACATCATGCCTAAAAGTGCCTGTAAGGCTTTGTGTGTATTAACTTGTTGCGATTCGCTTTAGCCGCTATGTGCGAACTTGAATCGCAGTTCTGAGCCTAACCCGCGCAAGCTGGATGACCGCGTTATGCACATCATGCCTAGAAGTGCCTGTAAGGCTTTGTGTGCATTAACTTGCGATTCGCTTTAGCCACTATGTGCGAACTTGAATCGCAGTTCTCAGCCTAACCCGCGCAAGCTGGATGACCTCGTTTTTCACATCATGCCTAAAAGTGCCTGTAAGGCTTTGTGTGTATTAACTTGTTGCGATTCGTTTTAGCCGCTATGTGCGAACTTGAATCGCAGTTCTCAGCCTAACCCGCGCAAGCTGGATGACCGCGTTTTGCACATCATGCCTAAAAGTGCCTGTAAGGCTTTGTATTAGCATGTTGCGATTCGTTTTAGCCGCTATGTGCGAACTTGAATCGCAGTTCTGAGCCTAACGGGCGCAAGCTGGATGACCGCGTTTTGCACATCATGCCTAAAAGTGCCTGTAAGGCTTTGTGTGTATTAACTTGTTGCGATTCGCTTTAGCCGCTATGTGCGAACTTGAATCGCAGTTCTGAGCCTAACCCGCGCAAGCTGGATGACCACGTTTTGCACATCATGCCTAAAAGTGCCTTTAAGGCGTTGTGTGTATTAACTTTTTGCGATTCGTTTGAGCCGCTACGTGCGAACTTGAATCGCAGTTCTGAGCCTAACCCGCGCAAGCTGGATGACCACGTTTTGCACATCATGCCTAAAAGTGCTTTTAAGGCGTTGTGTGTATTAACTTGTTGCGATTCGTTTGAGCCGCCACGTGCAAACTTGAATCGCAGTTCTGAGCCTAACCCGCGCAAGCTGGACGACCGCGTTATGCACATCATGCCTAGAAGTGCCTGTAAGGGTTTGTGTATATTAACTTGTTGCGATTAGCTTTAGCCGCTATGTGCGAACTTGAATCGCAGTTCTCAGCCTAACCCGCGCAAGCTGGATGACCTCGTTTTTCACATCATGCCTAAAAGTGCCTGTAAGGCTTTGTGTGTATTAACTTGTTGCGATTCGTTTTAGCCGCTATGTGCGAACTTGAATCGCAGTTCTCAGCCTAACCCACGCAAGCTGGATGACCGCGTTTTGCACATCATGCCTAAAAGTGCCTGTAAGGCTTTGTATTAGCATGTTGCGATTCATTTTAGCCGCTATGTGCGAACTTGAATCGCAGTTCTGAGCCTAACCCGCGCAAGCTGGATGACCGCTTTATGCACATCATGCCTAGAAGTGCCTGTAAGGCTTTGTGTGTATTAACTTGTTGCGATTCGCTTTAGCCGCTATGTGCGAACTTGAATCGCAGTTCTCAGCCTAACCCGCGCGAGCTGGATGACCTCGTTTTTCACATCATGCCTAAAAGTGCCTGTAAGGCTTTGTGTGTATTAACTTGTTGCATTCGCTTTAGCCGCTATGTGCGAACTTGAATCGCAGTTCTGAGCCTAACCCGCGCAAGCTGGATGACCACGTTTTGCACATCATGCCTAAAAGTGCCTGTAAGGCTTTGTGTGTATTAACTTGTTGCATTCGCTTTAGCCGCTATGTGCGAACTTGAATCGCAGTTCTGAGCCTAACCCGCGCAAGCTGGATGACCACGTTTTGCACATCATGCCTAAAAGTGCCTTTAAGGCGTTGTGTGTATTAACTTTTTGCGATTCGTTTGAGCCGCTACGTGCAAACTTGAATCGCAGTTCTGAGCCTAACCCGCGCAAGCTGGATGACCGCGTTATGCACATCATGCCTAGAAGTGCCTGTAAGGCTTTGTGTGTATTAACTTGTTGCGATTCGCTTTAGCCGCTATGTGCGAACTTGAATCGCAGTTCTCAGCCTAACCCGCGCAAGATGGATGACCTCGTTTTTCACATCATGCCTAAAAGTGCCTGTAAGGCTTTGTGTGTATTAACTTGTTGCGATTCGCTTTAGCCGCTATGTGCGAAATTGAATCGCAGTTCTCAGCCTAACCCGCGCAAGCTGGATGACCTCGTTTTTCACATCATGCCTAAAAGTGCCTGTAAGGCTTTGTGTGTATTAACTTGTTGCGATTCGTTTTAGCCGCTATGTGCGAACTTGAATCGCAGTTCTCAGCCTAACCCGCGCAAGCTGGATGACCGCGTTTTGCACATCATGCCTAAAAGTGCCTGTAAGGCTTTGTATTAGCATGTTGCGATTCGTTTGAGCCGCTACGTGCAAACCCTAATCGCAGTTCTGAGCCTAACCCGCGCAAGCTGGATGACCACGTTTTGCACATCATGCCTAAAAGTGCCTTTAAGGCGTTGTGTGTATTAACTTGTTCCGATTCGTTTGAGCCGCTACGTGCAAACTTGAATCGCAGTTCTGAGCCTAACCCGCGCAAGCTGGATGACCGCGTTATGCACATCATGCCTAGAAGTGCCTCTAAGGCTTTGTGTGTATTAACTTGTTGCGATTCGCTTTAGCCGCTATGTGCGAACTTGAATCGCAGTTAGCCTAACCCGCGCAAGCTGGATGACCTCGTTTTTCACATCATGCCTAAAAGTGCCTGTAAGGCTTTGTGTGTATTAACTTGTTGCGATTCGTTTTAGCCGCTATGTGCGAACTTGAATCGCAGTTCTCAGCCTAACCCGCGCAAGCTGGATGACCGCGTTTTGCACATCATGCCTAAAAGTGCCTGTAAGGCTTTGTGTGTATTAACTTGTTGCGATTCGCTTTAGCCGCTATGTGTGAACTTGAATCGCAGTTCTGAGCCTAACCCGCGCAAGCTGGATGACCACGTTTTGCACATCATGCCTAAAAGTGCCTTTAAGGCGTTGTGTGTATTAACTTTTTGCGATTCGTTTGAGCCGCTACGTGCGAACTTGAATCGCAGTTCTGAGCCTAACCCGCGCAAGCTGGATGACCTCGTTTTTCACATCATGCCTAAAAGTGCCTGTAAGGCTTTGTGTGTAATAACTTGTTGCGATTCGTTTTAGCCGCTATGTGCGAACTTGAATCGCAGTTCTCAGCCTAACCCACGCAAGCTGGATGACCGCGTTTTGCACATCATGCCTAAAAGTGCCTCTAAGGCTTTGTATTAGCATGTTGCGATTCCCTTTAGCCGCTATGTGCGAACTTGAATCGCAGTTCTCAGCCTAACCCGCGCAAGCTGGATGACCTCGTTTTTCACATCATGCCTAAAAGTGCCTGTAAGGCTTTGTGTGTATTAACTTGTTGCATTCGCTTTAGCCGCTATGTGCGAACTTGAATCACAGTTCTGAGCCTAACCCGCGCAAGCTGGATGACCACGTTTTGCACATCATGCCTAAAAGTGCCTGTAAGGCTTTGTGTGTTTTAACTTGTTGCGATTCGCTTTAGCCGCTATGTGCGAACTTGAATCGCAGTTCTGTGCCTAACCCGCGCAGCTTGAGTGACGCCTATTTGCACATCATGCCTAAAAGTGCCGTAAGGCGTTGTGTGTATTAACTTGTTGCGATTCGTTTGAGCCGCTACGTGCAAACTTGAATTGCAGTTCTGAGCCTAACCCGCGCAAGCTCGATGACCGCGTTATGCACATCATGCCTAGAAGTGCCTGTAAGGCTTTGTCTGCATTAACTTCTTGCGATTCGCTTTAGCCACTATGTGCGAACTTGAATCGCAGTTCTCAGCCTAACCCGCGCAAGCTGGATGACCTCGTTTTTCACATCATGCCTAAAAGTGCCTGTAAGGCTTTGTGTGTATTAACTTGTTTCGATTCGTTTTAGCCGCTATGTGCGAACTTGAATCGCAGTTCTCAGCCTAACCCGCGCAAGCTGGATGACCGCGTTTTGCACATCATGCCTAAAAGTGCCTGTAAGGCTTTGTATTAGCATGTTGCGATTCGTTTTAGCCGCTATGTGCGAACTTGAATCGCAGTTCTGAGCCTAACGGGCGCAAGCTGGATGACCGCGTTTTGCACATCATGCCTAAAAGTTCCTGTAAGGCTTTGTGTGTATTAACTTGTTGCGATTCGCTTTAGCCGCTATGTGCGAACTTGAATCGCAGTTCTGAGCCTAACCCGCGCAAGCTGGATGACCGCGTTATGCACATCATGCCTAGAAGTGCCTGTAAGGCTTTGTGTGCATTAACTTGCGATTCGCTTTAGCCACTATGTGCGAACTTGAATCGCAGTTCTCAGCCTAACCCGCGCAAGCTGGATGACCTCGTTTTTCACATCATGCCTAAAAGTGCCTGTAAGGCTTTGTGTGTATTAACTTGTTGCGATTCGTTTTAGCCGCTATGTGCGAACTTGAATCGCAGTTCTCAGCCTAACCCGCGCAAGCTGGATGACCGCGTTTTGCACATCATGCCTAAAAGTGCCTGTAAGGCTTTGTATTAGCATGTTGCGATTCGTTTTAGCCGCTATGTGCGAACTTGAATCGCAGTTCTGAGCCTAACGGGCGCAAGCTGGATGACCGCGTTTTGCACATCATGCCTAAAAGTGCCTGTAAGGCTTTGTGTGTATTAACTTGTTGCGATTCGCTTTAGCCGCTATGTGCGAACTTGAATCGCAGTTCTGAGCCTAACCCGCGCAAGCTGGATGACCACGTTTTGCACATCATGCCTAAAAGTGCCTTTAAGGCGTTGTGTGTATTAACTTTTTGCGATTCGTTTGAGCCGCTACGTGCGAACTTGAATCGCAGTTCTGAGCCTAACCCGCGCAAGCTGGATGACCACGTTTTGCACATCATGCCTAAAAGTGCCTTTAAGGCGTTGTGTGTATTAACTTGTTGCGATTCGTTTGAGCCGCCACGTGCAAACTTGAATCGCAGTTCTGAGCCTAACCCGCGCAAGCTGGACGACCGCGTTATGCACATCATGCCTAGAAGTGCCTGTAAGGGTTTGTGTATATTAACTTGTTGCGATTAGCTTTAGCCGCTATGTGCGAACTTGAATCGCAGTTCTCAGCCTAACCCGCGCAAGCTGGATGACCTCGTTTTTCACATCATGCCTAAAAGTGCCTGTAAGGCTTTGTGTGTATTAACTTGTTGCGATTCGTTTTAGCCGCTATGTGCGAACTTGAATCGCAGTTCTCAGCCTAACCCACGCAAGCTGGATGACCGCGTTTTGCACATCATGCCTAAAAGTGCCTGTAAGGCTTTGTATTAGCATGTTGCGATTCATTTTAGCCGCTATGTGCGAACTTGAATCGCAGTTCTGAGCCTAACCCGCGCAAGCTGGATGACCGCTTTATGCACATCATGCCTAGAAGTGCCTGTAAGGCTTTGTGTGTATTAACTTGTTGCGATTCGCTTTAGCCGCTATGTGCGAACTTGAATCGCAGTTCTCAGCCTAACCCGCGCGAGCTGGATGACCTCGTTTTTCACATCATGCCTAAAAGTGCCTGTAAGGCTTTGTGTGTATTAACTTGTTGCATTCGCTTTAGCCGCTATGTGCGAACTTGAATCGCAGTTCTGAGCCTAACCCGCGCAAGCTGGATGACCACGTTTTGCACATCATGCCTAAAAGTGCCTTTAAGGCGTTGTGTGTATTAACTTTTTGCGATTCGTTTGAGCCGCTACGTGCAAACTTGAATCGCAGTTCTGAGCCTAACCCGCGCAAGCTGGATGACCGCGTTATGCACATCATGCCTAGAAGTGCCTGTAAGGCTTTGTGTGTATTAACTTGTTGCGATTCGCTTTAGCCGCTATGTGCGAACTTGAATCGCAGTTCTCAGCCTAACCCGCGCAAGCTGGATGACCTCGTTTTTCACATCATGCCTAAAAGTGCCTGTAAGGCTTTGTGTGTATTAACTTGTTGCGATTCGCTTTAGCCGCTATGTGCGAAATTGAATCGCAGTTCTCAGCCTAACCCGCGCAAGCTGGATGACCTCGTTTTTCACATCATGCCTAAAAGTGCCTGTAAGGCTTTGTGTGTATTAACTTGTTGCGATTCGTTTTAGCCGCTATGTGCGAACTTGAATCGCAGTTCTCAGCCTAACCCGCGCAAGCTGGATGACCGCGTTTTGCACATCATGCCTAAAAGTGCCTGTAAGGCTTTGTATTAGCATGTTGCGATTCGTTTGAGCCGCTACGTGCAAACCCTAATCGCAGTTCTGAGCCTAACCCGCGCAAGCTGGATGACCACGTTTTGCACATCATGCCTAAAAGTGCCTTTAAGGCGTTGTGTGTATTAACTTGTTCCGATTCGTTTGAGCCGCTACGTGCAAACTTGAATCGCAGTTCTGAGCCTAACCCGCGCAAGCTGGATGACCGCGTTATGCACATCATGCCTAGAAGTGCCTCTAAGGCTTTGTGTGTATTAACTTGTTGCGATTCGCTTTAGCCGCTATGTGCGAACTTGAATCGCAGTTAGCCTAACCCGCGCAAGCTGGATGACCTCGTTTTTCACATCATGCCTAAAAGTGCCTGTAAGGCTTTGTGTGTATTAACTTGTTGCGATTCGTTTTAGCCGCTATGTGCGAACTTGAATCGCAGTTCTCAGCCTAACCCGCGCAAGCTGGATGACCGCGTTTTGCACATCGTGCCTAAAAGTGCCTGTAAGGCTTTGTATTAGCATGTTGCGATTCGTTTTAGCCGCTATGTGCGAAATTGAATCGCAGTTCTGAGCCTAACGGGCGCAAGCTGGATGACCGCGTTTTGCACATCATGCCTAAAAGTGCCTGTAAGGCTTTGTGTGTATTAACTTGTTGCGATTCGCTTTAGCCGCTATGTGTGAACTTGAATCGCAGTTCTGAGCCTAACCCGCGCAAGCTGGATGACCACGTTTTGCACATCATGCCTAAAAGTGCCTTTAAGGCGTTGTGTGTATTAACTTTTTGCGATTCGTTTGAGCCGCTACGTGCGAACTTGAATCGCAGTTCTGAGCCTAACCCGCGCAAGCTGGATGACCTCGTTTTTCACATCATGCCTAAAAGTGCCTGTAAGGCTTTGTGTGTAATAACTTGTTGCGATTCGTTTTAGCCGCTATGTGCGAACTTGAATCGCAGTTCTCAGCCTAACCCACGCAAGCTGGATGACCGCGTTTTGCACATCATGCCTAAAAGTGCCTCTAAGGCTTTGTATTAGCATGTTGCGATTCGCTTTAGCCGCTATGTGCGAACTTGAATCGCAGTTCTCAGCCTAACCCGCGCAAGCTGGATGACCTCGTTTTTCACATCATGCCTAAAAGTGCCTGTAAGGCTTTGTGTGTATTAACTTGTTGCATTCGCTTTAGCCGCTATGTGCGAACTTGAATCACAGTTCTGAGCCTAACCCGCGCAAGCTGGATGACCACGTTTTGCACATCATGCCTAAAAGTGCCTGTAAGGCTTTGTGTGTTTTAACTTGTTGCGATTCGCTTTAGCCGCTATGTGCGAACTTGAATCGCAGTTCTGTGCCTAACCCGCGCAGCTTGAGTGACGCCTATTTGCACATCATGCCTAAAAGTGCCGTAAGGCGTTGTGTGTATTAACTTGTTGCGATTCGTTTGAGCCGCTACGTGCAAACTTGAATTGCAGTTCTGAGCCTAACCCGCGCAAGCTCGATGACCGCGTTATGCACATCATGCCTAGAAGTGCCTGTAAGGCTTTGTGTGCATTAACTTCTTGCGATTCGCTTTAGCCACTATGTGCGAACTTGAATCGCAGTTCTCAGCCTAACCCGCGCAAGCTGGATGACCTCGTTTTTCACATCATGCCTAAAAGTGCCTGTAAGGCTTTGTGTGTATTAACTTGTTGCGATTCGTTTTAGCCGCTATGTGCGAACTTGAATCGCAGTTCTCAGCCTAACCCGCGCAAGCTGGATGACCGCGTTTTGCACATCATGCCTAAAAGTGCCTGTAAGGCTTTGTATTAGCATGTTGCGATTCGTTTTAGCCGCTATGTGCGAACTTGAATCGCAGTTCTGAGCCTAACGGGCGCAAGCTGGATGACCGCGTTTTGCACATCATGCCTAAAAGTGCCTGTAAGGCTTTGTGTGTATTAACTTGTTGCGATTCGCTTTAGCCGCTATGTGCGAACTTGAATCGCAGTTCTGAGCCTAACCCGCGCAAGCTGGATGACCGCGTTATGCACATCATGCCTAGAAGTGCCTGTAAGGCTTTGTGTGCATTAACTTGCGATTCGCTTTAGCCACTATGTGCGAACTTGAATCGCAGTTCTCAGCCTAACCCGCGCAAGCTGGATGACCTCGTTTTTCACATCATGCCTAAAAGTGCCTGTAAGGCTTTGTGTGTATTAACTTGTTGCGATTCGCTTTAGCCGCTATGTGCGAACTTGAATCGCAGTTCTGAGCCTAACCCGCGCAAGCTGGATGACCACGTTTTTCACATCATGCCTAAAAGTGCCTGTAAGGCTTTGTGTGTATTAACTTGTTGCGATTCGCTTTAGCCGCTATGTGCGAACTTGAATCGCAGTTCTGAGCCTAACCCGCGCAAGCTGGATGACCACGTTTTGCACATCATGCCTAAAAGTGCCTTTAAGGATTGTGTGTATTAACTTTTTGCGATTCGTTTGAGTCGCTACGTGCAAACTTGAATCGCAGTTCTGAGCCTAACCCGCGCAAGCTGGATGACCGCGTTATGCACATAATGCCTAGAAGTGCCTGTAAGGCTTTGTGTGTATTAACTTGTTGCGATTCGTTTGAGCCGCTACGTGCAAACTTGAATCGCAGTTCTGAGCCTAACCTGCGCAAGCTGGATGATCACGTTTTGCACATCATGCCTAAAAGTGCCTTTAAGGCGTTGTGTGTATTAACTTGTTGCGATCCGTTTGAGCCTCTACGTGCAAACTTGAATCGCAGTTCTGAGCCTAACCCGCGCAAGCTGGATGACCGCGTTATGCACATCATGCCTAGAAGTGCCTGTAAGGCTTTGTGTGTATTAACTTGTTGCGATTCGCTTTAGCCGCTATGTGCGAACTTGAATCGCAGTTCTCAGCCTATTTGCCTATTTGCACATCATGCCTAAAAGTGCCGTAAGGCGTTGTGTGTATTAAATTGTTGCGATTCGTTTGAGCCGCTACGTGCAAACTTGAATCGCAGTTCTGAGCCTAACCCGGCAAACTGGATGACCACGTTTTGCACATCATGCCTAAAAGTGCCTTTAAGGCGTTGTGTGTATTAACTTGTTGCGATTCGTTTGAGCCGCTACGTGCAAACTTGAATCGCAGTTCTGAGCCTAACCAGCGCAAGCTGGATGACCGCGTTATGCACATCATGCCTAGAAGTGCCTGTAAGGCTTTGTGTGCATTAACTTCTTGCGATTCGCTTTAGCCACTATGTGCGAACTTGAATCGGTTCTCAGCCTAACCCGCGCAAGCTGGATGACCTCGTTTTTCACATCATGCCTAAAAGTGCCTGTAAGGCTTTGTGTGTATTAACTTGTTGCGATTCGCTTTAGCCGCTATGTGCGAACTTGAATCGCAGCTCTGAGCCTAACCCGCGCAAGCTGGATGACCGCGTTATGCACATCATGCCTAGAAGTGCCTGTAAGGCTTTGTGTGTATTAACATGTTGCGATTCGTTTGAGCCGCTACGTGCAAACTTGAATCGCAGTTCTGAGCCTAACCCGCGCAAGCTGGATGACCACGTTTTGCACATCATGCCTAAAAGTGCCTTTAAGGCGTTGTGTGTATTAACTTGTTGCGATTCGTTTGAGCCGCTACGTGCAAACTTGAATCGCAGTTCTGAGCCTAACCCGCGCAAGCTGGATGACCGCGTTATGCACATCATGCCTAGAAGTGCCTGTAAGGCTTTGTGTGTATTAACTTGTTGCGATTCGCTTTAGCCGCTATGTGCGAACTTGAATCGCAGTTCTCAGCCTAACCCGCGCAAGCTAGATGACCTCGTTTTTCACATCATGCCTAAAAGTGCCTGTAAGGCTTTGTGTGTATTAACTTGTTGCGATTCGCTTTAGCCGCTATGTGCGAACTTGAATCGCAGTTCTCAGCCTAACCCGCGCAAGCTGGATGACCACGTTTTGCACATCATGCCTAAAAGTGCCTTTAAGGCGTTGTGTGTATTAACTTGTTGCGATTCGTTTGAGCCGCTACGTGCAAACTTGAATCGCAGTTCTGAGCCTAACCCGAGCAAGCTGGATGACCGCGTTATGCGCATCATGCCTAGAAGTGCCTGTAAGGCTTTGTGTGCATTAACTTCTTGCGATTCGCTTTAGCCACTATGTGCGAACTTGAATCGCAGTTCTCAGCCTAACCCGCGCAAGCTGGATGACCACGTTTTGCACATCATGCCTAAAAGTGCCTTTAAGGCGTTGTGTGTATTAACTTTTTGCGATTCGTTTGAGCCGCTACGTGCAAACTTGAATCGCAGTTCTGAGCCTAACCCGCGCAAGCTGGATGACCACGTTTTGCACATCATGCCTAAAAGTGCCTTTAAGGCGTTGTGTGTATTAACTTGTTGCGATTCGTTTGAGCCGCTACGTGCAAACTTGAATCGCAGTTCTGAGCCTAACCCGCGCAAGCTGGATGACCGCGTTATGCACATCATGCCTAGAAGTGCCTGTAAGGCTTTGTGTGTATTAACTTGTTGCGATTCGCTTAAGCCGCTATGTGCGAACTTGAATCGCAGTTCTCAGCCTAACCCGCGCAAGCTGGATGACCTCGTTTTTCACATCATGCCTAAAAGTGCCTGTAAGGCTTTGTGTGTATTAACTTGTTGCGATTCGTTTTAGCCGCTATGTGCGAACTTGAATCGCAGTTCTCAGCCTAACCCGCGCAAGCTGGATGACCGCGTTTTGCACATCATGCCTAAAAGTGCCTGTAAGGCTTTGTATTAGCATGTTGCGATTCGTTTTAGCCGCTATGTGCGAACTTGAATCGCAGTTCTGAGCCTAACGGGCGCAAGCTGGATGACCGCGTTTTGCACATCATGCCTAAAAGTGCCTGTAAGGCTTTGTGTGTATTAACTTGTTGCGATTCGCTTTAGCCGCTATGTGCGAACTTGAATCGCAGTTCTGAGCCTAACCCGCGCAAGCTGGATGACCACGTTTTGCACATCATGCCTAAAAGTGCCTTTAAGGCGTTGTGTGTATTAACTTTTTGCGATTCGTTTGAGCCGCTACGTGCGAACTTGAATCGCAGTTCTGAGCCTAACCCGCGCAAGCTGGATGACCACGTTTTGCACATCATGCCTAAAAGTGCCTTTAAGGCGTTGTGTGTATTAACTTGTTGCGATTCGTTTGAGCCGCCACGTGCAAACTTGAATCGCAGTTCTGAGCCTAACCCGCGCAAGCTGGACGACCGCGTTATGCACATCATGCCTAGAAGTGCCTGTAAGGGTTTGTGTATATTAACTTGTTGCGATTAGCTTTAGCCGCTATGTGCGAACTTGAATCGCAGTTCTCAGCCTAACCCGCGCAAGCTGGATGACCTCGTTTTTCACATCATGCCTAAAAGTGCCTGTAAGGCTTTGTGTGTATTAACTTGTTGCGATTCGTTTTAGCCGCTATGTGCGAACTTGAATCGCAGTTCTCAGCCTAACCCACGCAAGCTGGATGACCGCGTTTTGCACATCATGCCTAAAAGTGCCTGTAAGGCTTTGTATTAGCATGTTGCGATTCATTTTAGCCGCTATGTGCGAACTTGAATCGCAGTTCTGAGCCTAACCCGCGCAAGCTGGATGACCGCTTTATGCACATCATGCCTAGAAGTGCCTGTAAGGCTTTGTGTGTATTAACTTGTTGCGATTCGCTTTAGCCGCTATGTGCGAACTTGAATCGCAGTTCTCAGCCTAACCCGCTCAAGCTGGATGACCTCGTTTTTCACATCATGCCTAAAAGTGCCTGTAAGGCTTTGTGTGTATTAACTTGTTGCATTCGCTTTAGCCGCTATGTGCGAACTTGAATCGCAGTTCTGAGCCTAACCCGCGCAAGCTGGATGACCACGTTTTGCACATCATGCCTAAAAGTGCCTTTAAGGCGTTGTGTGTATTAACTTTTTGCGATTCGTTTGAGCCGCTACGTGCAAACTTGAATCGCAGTTCTAAGCCTAACCCGCGCAAGCTGGATGACCGCGTTTTGCACATCATGCCTAAAAGTGCCTGTAAGGCTTTGTATTAGCATGTTGCGATTCGTTTGAGCCGCTACGTGCAAACTTGAATCGCAGTTCTGAGCCTAACCCGCGCAAGCTGGATGACCGCTTTATGCACATCATGCCTAGAAGTGCCTGTAAGGCTTTGTGTGTATTAACTTGTTGCGATTCGCTTTAGCCGCTATGTGCGAACTTGAATAGCAGTTCTCAGCCTAACCCGCGCAAGCTGGATGACCTCGTTTTTCACATCATGCCTAAAAGTGCCTGTAAGGCTTTGTGTGTATTAACTTGTTGCGATTCGCTTTAGCCGCTATGTGCGAAATTGAATCGCAGTTCTCAGCCTAACCCGCGCAAGCTGGATGACCTCGTTTTTCACATCATGCCTAAAAGTGCCTGTAAGGCTTTGTGTGTATTAACTTGTTGCGATTCGTTTTAGCCGCTATGTGCGAACTTGAATCGCAGTTCTCAGCCTAACCCGCGCAAGCTGGATGACCGCGTTTTGCACATCATGCCTAAAAGTGCCTGTAAGGCTTTGTATTAGCATGTTGCGATTCGTTTGAGCCGCTACGTGCAAACTTGAATCGCAGTTCTGAGCCTAACCCGCGCAAGCTGGATGACCACGTTTTGCACATCATGCCTAAAAGTGCCTTTAAGGCGTTGTGTGTATTAACTTGTTCCGATTCGTTTGAGCCGCTACGTGCAAACTTGAATCGCAGTTCTGAGCCTAACCCGCGCAAGCTGGATGACCGCGTTATGCACATCATGCCTAGAAGTGCCTCTAAGGCTTTGTGTGTATTAACTTGTTGCGATTCGCTTTAGCCGCTATGTGCGAACTTGAATCGCAGTTAGCCTAACCCGCGCAAGCTGGATGACCTCGTTTTTCACATCATGCCTAAAAGTGCCTGTAAGGCTTTGTGTGTATTAACTTGTTGCGATTCGTTTTAGCCGCTATGTGCGAACTTGAATCGCAGTTCTCAGCCTAACCCGCGCAAGCTGGATGACCGCGTTTTGCACATCGTGCCTAAAAGTGCCTGTAAGGCTTTGTATTAGCATGTTGCGATTCGTTTTAGCCGCTATGTGCGAAATTGAATCGCAGTTCTGAGCCTAACGGGCGCAAGCTGGATGACCGCGTTTTGCACATCATGCCTAAAAGTGCCTGTAAGGCTTTGTGTGTATTAACTTGTTGCGATTCGCTTTAGCCGCTATGTGTGAACTTGAATCGCAGTTCTGAGCCTAACCCGCGCAAGCTGGATGACCACGTTTTGCACATCATGCCTAAAAGTGCCTTTAAGGCGTTGTGTGTATTAACTTTTTGCGATTCGTTTGAGCCGCTACGTGCGAACTTGAATCGCAGTTCTGAGCCTAACCCGCGCAAGCTGGATGACCTCGTTTTTCACATCATGCCTAAAAGTGCCTGTAAGGCTTTGTGTGTAATAACTTGTTGCGATTCGTTTTAGCCGCTATGTGCGAACTTGAATCGCAGTTCTCAGCCTAACCCACGCAAGCTGGATGACCGCGTTTTGCACATCATGCCTAAAAGTGCCTCTAAGGCTTTGTATTAGCATGTTGCGATTCGCTTTAGCCGCTATGTGCGAACTTGAATCGCAGTTCTCAGCCTAACCCGCGCAAGCTGGATGACCTCGTTTTTCACATCATGCCTAAAAGTGCCTGTAAGGCTTTGTGTGTATTAACTTGTTGCATTCGCTTTAGCCGCTATGTGCGAACTTGAATCACAGTTCTGAGCCTAACCCGCGCAAGCTGGATGACCACGTTTTGCACATCATGCCTAAAAGTGCCTGTAAGGCTTTGTGTGTTTTAACTTGTTGCGATTCGCTTTAGCCGCTATGTGCGAACTTGAATCGCAGTTCTGTGCCTAACCCGCGCAGCTTGAGTGACGCCTATTTGCACATCATGCCTAAAAGTGCCGTAAGGCGTTGTGTGTATTAACTTGTTGCGATTCGTTTGAGCCGCTACGTGCAAACTTGAATTGCAGTTCTGAGCCTAACCCGCGCAAGCTCGATGACCGCGTTATGCACATCATGCCTAGAAGTGCCTGTAAGGCTTTGTGTGCATTAACTTCTTGCGATTCGCTTTAGCCACTATGTGCGAACTTGAATCGCAGTTCTCAGCCTAACCCGCGCAAGCTGGATGACCTCGTTTTTCACATCATGCCTAAAAGTGCCTGTAAGGCTTTGTGTGTATTAACTTGTTGCGATTCGTTTTAGCCGCTATGTGCGAACTTGAATCGCAGTTCTGAGCCTAACGGGCGCAAGCTGGACGACCGCGTTTTGCACATCATGCCTAAAAGTGCCTGTAAGGCTTTGTGTGTATTAACTTGTTGCGATTCGCTTTAGCCGCTATGTGCGAACTTGAATCGCAGTTCTGAGCCTAACCCGCGCAAGCTGGATGACCACGTTTTGCACATCATGCCTAAAAGTGCCTTTAAGGCGTTGTGTGTATTAACTTTTTGCGATTCGTTTGAGCCGCTACGTGCGAACTTGAATCGCAGTTCTGAGCCTAACCCGCGCAAGCTGGATGACCACGTTTTGCACATCATGCCTAAAAGTGCCTTTAAGGCGTTGTGTGTATTAACTAATTGCGATTCGTTTGAGCCGCCACGTGCAAACTTGAATCGCAGTTCTGAGCCTAACCCGCGCAAGCTGGATGATCGCGTTATGCACATCATGCCTAGAAGTGCCTGTAAGGGTTTGTGTATATTAACTTGTTGCGATTAGCTTTAGCCGCTATGTGCGAACTTGAATCGCAGTTCTCAGCCTAACCCGCGCAAGCTAGATGACCTCGTTTTTCACATCATGCCTAAAAGTGCCTGTAAGGCTTTGTGTGTATTAACTTGTTGCGATTCGTTTTAGCCGCTATGTGCGAACTTGAATCGCAGTTCTCAGCCTAACCCACGCAAGCTGGATGACCGCGTTTTGCACATCATGCCTAAAAGTGCCTGTAAGGCTTTGTATTAGCATGTTGCGATTCATTTTAGCCGCTATGTGCGAACTTGAATCGCAGTTCTGAGCCTAACCCGCGCAAGCTGGATGACCGCTTTATGCACATCATGCCTAGAAGTGCCTGTAAGGCTTTGTGTGTATTAACTTGTTGCGATTCGCTTTAGCCGCTATGTGCGAACTTGAATCGCAGTTCTCAGCCTAACCCGCGCAAGCTGGATGACCTCGTTTTTCACATCATGCCTAAAAGTGCCTGTAAGGCTTTGTGTGTATTAACTTGTTGCATTCGCTTTAGCCGCTATGTGCGAACTTGAATCGCAGTTCTGAGCCTAACCCGCGCAAGCTGGATGACCACGTTTTGCACATCATGCCTAAAAGTGCCTTTAAGGCGTTGTGTGTATTAACTTTTTGCGATTCGTTTGAGCCGCTACGTGCAAACTTGAATCGCAGTTCTGAGCCTAACCCGCGCAAGCTGGATGACCGCGTTATGCACATCATGCCTAGAAGTGCCTGTAAGGCTTTGTGTGTATTAACTTGTTGCGATTCGCTTTAGCCGCTATGTGCGAACTTGAATCGCAGTTCTCAGCCTAACCCGCGCAAGCTGGATGACCTCGTTTTTCACATCATGCCTAAAAGTGCCTGTAAGGCTTTGTGTGTATTAACTTGTTGCGATTCGCTTTAGCCGCTATGTGCGAAATTGAATCGCAGTTCTCAGCCTAACCCGCGCAAGCTGGATGACCTCGTTTTTCACATCATGCCTAAAAGTGCCTGTAAGGCTTTGTGTGTATTAACTTGTTGCGATTCGTTTTAGCCGCTATGTGCGAACTTGAATCGCAGTTCTCAGCCTAACCCGCGCAAGCTGGATGACCGCGTTTTGCACATCATGCCTAAAAGTGCCTGTAAGGCTTTGTATTAGCATGTTGCGATTCGTTTTAGCCGCTATGTGCGAACTTGAATCGCAGTTCTGAGCCTAACGGGCGCAAGCTGGATGACCGCGTTTTGCACATCATGCCTAAAAGTGCCTGTAAGGCTTTGTGTGTATTAACTTGTTGCGATTCGCTTTAGCCGCTATGTGCGAACTTGAATCGCAGTTCTGAGCCTAACCAGCGCAAGCTGGATGACCACGTTTTGCACATCATGCCTAAAAGTGCCTTTAAGGCGTTGTGTGTATTAACTTTTTGCGATTCGTTTGAGCCGCTACGTGCGAACTTGAATCGCAGTTCTGAGCCTAACCCGCGCAAGCTGGATGACCACGTTTTGCACATCATGCCTAAAAGTGCCTTTAAGGCGTTGTGTGTATTAACTTGTTGCGATTCGTTTGAGCCGCCACGTGCAAACTTGAATCGCAGTTCTGAGCCTAACCCGCGCAAGCTGGACGACCGCGTTATGCACATCATGCCTAGAAGTGCCTGTAAGGGTTTGTGTATATTAACTTGTTGCGATTAGCTTTAGCCGCTATGTGCGAACTTGAATCGCAGTTCTCAGCCTAACCCGCGCAAGCTGGATGACCTCGTTTTTCACATCATGCCTAAAAGTGCCTGTAAGGCTTTGTGTGTATTAACTTGTTGCGATTCGTTTTAGCCGCTATGTGCGAACTTGAATCGCAGTTCTCAGCCTAACCCACGCAAGCTGGATGACCGCGTTTTGCACATCATGCCTAAAAGTGCCTGTAAGGCTTTGTATTAGCATGTTGCGATTCATTTTAGCCGCTATGTGCGAACTTGAATCGCAGTTCTGAGCCTAACCCGCGCAAGCTGGATGACCGCTTTATGCACATCATGCCTAGAAGTGCCTGTAAGGCTTTGTGTGTATTAACTTGTTGCGATTCGCTTTAGCCGCTATGTGCGAACTTGAATCGCAGTTCTCAGCCTAACCCGCGCAAGCTGGATGACCTCGTTTTTCACATCATGCCTAAAAGTGCCTGTAAGGCTTTGTGTGTATTAACTTGTTGCGATTCGTTTTAGCCGCTATGTGCGAACTTGAATCGCAGTTCTCAGCCTAACCCGCGCAAGCTGGATGACCGCGTTTTGCACATCATGCCTAAAAGTGCCTGTAAGGCTTTGTATTAGCATGTTGCGATTCGTTTGAGCCGCTACGTGCAAACTTGAATCGCAGTTCTGAGCCTAACCCGCGCAAGCTGGATGACCACGTTTTGCACATCATGCCTAAAAGTGCCTTTAAGGCGTTGTGTGTATTAACTTGTTCCGATTCGTTTGAGCCGCTACGTGCAAACTTGAATCGCAGTTCTGAGCCTAACCCGCGCAAGCTGGATGACCGCGTTATGCACATCATGCCTAGAAGTGCCTCTAAGGCTTTGTGTGTATTAACTTGTTGCGATTCGCTTTAGCCGCTATGTGCGAACTTGAATCGCAGTTAGCCTAACCCGCGCAAGCTGGATGACCTCGTTTTTCACATCATGCCTAAAAGTGCCTGTAAGGCTTTGTGTGTATTAACTTGTTGCGATTCGTTTTAGCCGCTATGTGCGAACTTGAATCGCAGTTCTCAGCCTAACCCGCGCAAGCTGGATGACCGCGTTTTGCACATCGTGCCTAAAAGTGCCTGTAAGGCTTTGTATTAGCATGTTGCGATTCGTTTTAGCCGCTATGTGCGAAATTGAATCGCAGTTCTGAGCCTAACGGGCGCAAGCTGGATGACCGCGTTTTGCACATCATGGCTAAAAGTGCCTGTAAGGCTTTGTGTGTATTAACTTGTTGCGATTCGCTTTAGCCGCTATGTGTGAACTTGAATCGCAGTTCTGAGCCTAACCCGCGCAAGCTGGATGACCACGTTTTGCACATCATGCCTAAAAGTGCCTTTAAGGCGTTGTGTGTATTAACTTTTTGCGATTCGTTTGAGCCGCTACGTGCGAACTTGAATCGCAGTTCTGAGCCTAACCCGCGCAAGCTGGATGACCTCGTTTTTCACATCATGCCTAAAAGTGCCTGCAAGGCTTTGTGTGTAATAACTTGTTGCGATTCGTTTTAGCCGCTATGTGCGAACTTGAATCGCAGTTCTCAGCCTAACCCACGCAAGCTGGATGACCGCGTTTTGCACATCATGCCTAAAAGTGCCTCTAAGGCTTTGTATTAGCATGTTGCGATTCGCTTTAGCCGCTATGTGCGAACTTGAATCGCAGTTCTCAGCCTAACCCGCGCAAGCTGGATGACCTCGTTTTTCACATCATGCCTAAAAGTGCCTGTAAGGCTTTGTGTGTATTAACTTGTTGCATTCGCTTTAGCCGCTATGTGCGAACTTGAATCACAGTTCTGAGCCTAACCCGCGCAAGCTGGATGACCAGGTTTTGCACATCATGCCTAAAAGTGCCTGTAAGGCTTTGTGTGTTTTAACTTGTTGCGATTCGCTTTAGCCGCTATGTGCGAACTTGAATCGCAGTTCTGTGCCTAACCCGCGCAGCTTGAGTGACGCCTATTTGCACATCATGCCTAAAAGTGCCGTAAGGCGTTGTGTGTATTAACTTGTTGCGATTCGTTTGAGCCGCTAAGTGCAAACTTGAATTGCAGTTCTGAGCCTAACCCGCGCAAGCTCGATGACCGCGTTATGCACATCATGCCTAGAAGTGCCTGTAAGGCTTTGTGTGCATTAACTTCTTGCGATTCGCTTTAGCCACTATGTGCGAACTTGAATCGCAGTTCTCAGCCTAACCCGCGCAAGCTGGATGACCTCGTTTTTCACATCATGCCTAAAAGTGCCTGTAAGGCTTTGCGTGTATTAACTTGTTGCGATTCGCTTTAGCCGCTATGTGCGAACTTGAATCGCAGTTCTAAGCCTAACCCGCGCAAGCTGGATGACCACGTTTTTCACATCATGCCTAAAAGTGCCTGTAAGGCTTTGTGTGTATTAACTTGTTGCGATTCGCTTTAGCCGCTATGTGCGAACTTGAATCGCAGTTCTGAGCCTAACCCGCGCAAGCTGGATGACCTCGTTTTTCACATCATGCCTAAAAGTGCCTGTAAGGCTTTGTGTGTATTAACTTGTTGCATTCGCTTTAGCCGCTATGTGCGAACTTGAATCACAGTTCTGAGCCTAACCCGCGCAAGCTGGATGACCACGTTTTGCACATCATGCCTAAAAGTGCCTGTAAGGCTTTGTGTGTTTTAACTTGTTGCGATTCGCTTTAGCCGCTACGTGCGAACTTGAATCGCAGTTCTGTGCCTAACCCGCGCAGCTTGAGTGACGCCTATTTGCACATCATGCCTAAAAGTGCCGTAAGGCGTTGTGTGTATTAACTTGTTGCGATTCGTTTGAGCCGCTACGTGCAAACTTGAATTGCACTTCTGAGCCTAACCCGCGCAAGCTGGATGACCGCGTTATGCACATCATGCCTAGAATTGCCTGTAAGGCTTTGTGTGCATTAACTTCTTGCGATTCGCATTAGCCACTATGTGCGAACTTGAATCGCAGTTCTCAGCCTAACCCGCGCAAGCTGGATGACCTCGTTTTTCACATCATGCCTAAAAGTGCCTGTAAGGCTATGTGTGTATTAACTTGTTGCGATTCGCTTTAGCCGCTATGTGCGAACTTGAATCGCAGTTCTGAGCCTAACCCGCACAAGCTGGATGACCACGTTTTTCACATCATGCCTAAAAGTGCCTGTAAGGCTTTGTGTGTATTAACTTGTTGCGATTCGCTTTAGCCGCTACGTGCAAACTTGAATCGCAGTTCTGAGCCTAACCCGCGCAAGCTGGATGACCGCGTTATGCACATAATGCCTAGAAGTGCCTGTAAGGCTTTGTGTGTATTAACTTGTTGCGATTCGTTTGAGCCGCTACGTGCAAACTTGAATCGCAGTTCTGAGCCTAACCTGCGCAAGCTGGATGATCACGTTTTGCACATCATGCCTAAAAGTGCCTTTAAGGCGTTGTGTGTATTAACTTGTTGCGATCCGTTTGAGCCTCTACGTGCAAACTTGAATCGCAGTTCTGAGCCTAACCCGCGCAAGCTGGATGACCGCGTTATGCACATCATGCCTAGAAGTGCCTGTAAAGCTTTGTGTGTATTAACTTGTTGCGATTCGCTTTAGCCGCTATGTGCGAACTTGAATCGCAGTTCTCAGCCTATTTGCCTATTTGCACATCATGCCTAAAAGTGCCGTAAGGCGTTGTGTGTATTAAATTGTTGCGATTCGTTTGAGCCGCTACGTGCAAACTTGAATCGCAGTTCTGAGCCTAACCCGGGCAAACTGGATGACCACGTTTTGCACATCATGCCTAAAAGTGCCTTTAAGGCGTTGTGTGTATTAACTTGTTGCGATTCGTTTGAGCCGCTACGTGCAAACTTGAATCGCAGTTCTGAGCCTAACCAGCGCAAGCTGGATGACCGCGTTATGCACATCATGCCTAGAAGTGCCTGTAAGGCTTTGTGTGCATTAACTTCTTGCGATTCGCTTTAGCCACTATGTGCGAACTTGAATCGCAGTTCTCAGCCTAACCCGCGCAAGCTGGATGACCTCGTTTTTCACATCATGCCTAAAAGTGCCTGTAAGGCTTTGTGTGTATTAACTTGTTGCGATTCGCTTTAGCCGCTATGTGCGAACTTGAATCGCAGTTCTGAGCCTAACCCGCGCAAGCTGGATGACCGCGTTATGCACATCATGCCTAGAAGTGCCTGTAAGGCTTTGTGTGTATTAACATGTTGCGATTCGTTTGAGCCGCTACGTGCAAACTTGAATCGCAGTTCTGAGCCTAACCCGCGCAAGCTGGATGACCACGTTTTGCACATCATGCCTAAAAGTGCCTTTAAGGCGTTGTGTGTATTAACTTGTTGCGATTCGTTTGAGCCGCTACGTGCAAACTTGAATCGCAGTTCTGAGCCTAACCCGCGCAAGCTGGATGACCGCGTTATGCACATCATGCCTAGAAGTGCCTGTAAGGCTTTGTGTGTATTAACATGTTGCGATTCGTTTGAGCCGCTATGTGCGAACTTGAATCGCAGTTCTCAGCCTAACCCGCGCAAGCTGGATGACCACGTTTTGCACATCATGCCTAAAAGTGCCTTTAAGGCGTTGTGTGTATTAACTTGTTGCGATTCGTTTGAGCCGCTACGTGCAAACTTGAATCGCAGTTCTGAGCCTAACCCGCGCAAGCTGGATGACCGCGTTATGCACATCATGCCTAGAAGTGCCTGTAAGGCTTTGTGTGTATTAACTTGTTGCGATTCGCTTTAGCCGCTATGTGCGAACTTGAATCGCAGTTCTGAGCCTAACCCGCGCAAGCTGGATGACCACGTTTTGCACATCATGCCTAAAAGTGCCTTTAAGGCGTTGTGTGTATTAACTTTTTGCGATTCGTTTGAGCCGCTACGTGCGAACTTGAATCGCAGTTCTGAGCCTAACCCGCGCAAGCTGGATGACCTCGTTTTTCACATCATGCCTAAAAGTGCCTGTAAGGCTTTGTGTGTAATAACTTGTTGCGATTCGTTTTAGCCGCTATGTGCGAACTTGAATCGCAGTTCTCAGCCTAACCCACGCAAGCTGGATGACCGCGTTTTGCACATCATGCCTAAAAGTGCCTGTAAGGCTTTGTATTAGCATGTTGCGATTCATTTTAGCCGCTATGTGCGAACTTGAATCGCAGTTCTGAGCCTAACCCGCGCAAGCTGGATGACCGCTTTATGCACATCATGCCTAGAAGTGCCTGTAAGGCTTTGTGTGTATTAACTTGTTGCGATTCGCTTTAGCCGCTATGTGCGAACTTGAATCGCAGTTCTCAGCCTAACCCGCGCAAGCTGGATGACCTCGTTTTTCACATCATGCCTAAAAGTGCCTGTAAGGCTTTGTGTGTATTAACTTGTTGCGATTCGTTTTAGCCGCTATGTGCGAACTTGAATCGCAGTTCTCAGCCTAATCCGCGCAAGCTGGATGACCGCGTTTTGCACATCATGCCTAAAAGTGCCTGTAAGGCTTTGTATTAGCATGTTGCGATTCGTTTGAGCCGCTACGTGCAAACTTGAATCGCAGTTCTGAGCCTAACCCGCGCAAGCTGGATGACCACGTTTTGCACATCATGCCTAAAAGTGCCTTTAAGGCGTTGTGTGTATTAACTTGTTCCGATTCGTTTGAGCCGCTACGTGCAAACTTGAATCGCAGTTCTGAGCCTAACCCGCGCAAGCTGGATGACCGCGTTATGCACATCATGCCTAGAAGTGCCTCTAAGGCTTTGTGTGTATTAACTTGTTGCGATTCGCTTTAGCCGCTATGTGCGAACTTGAATCGCAGTTAGCCTAACCCGCGCAAGCTGGATGACCTCGTTTTTCACATCATGCCTAAAAGTGCCTGTAAGGCTTTGTGTGTATTAACTTGTTGCGATTCGTTTTAGCCGCTATGTGCGAACTTGAATCGCAGTTCTCAGCCTAACCCGCGCAAGCTGGATGACCGCGTTTTGCACATCGTGCCTAAAAGTGCCTGTAAGGCTTTGTATTAGCATGTTGCGATTCGTTTTAGCCGCTATGTGCGAAATTGAATCGCAGTTCTGAGCCTAACGGGCGCAAGCTGGATGACCGCGTTTTGCACATCATGCCTAAAAGTGCCTGTAAGGCTTTGTGTGTATTAACTTGTTGCGATTCGCTTTAGCCGCTATGTGTGAACTTGAATCGCAGTTCTGAGCCTAACCCGCGCAAGCTGGATGACCACGTTTTGCACATCATGCCTAAAAGTGCCTTTAAGGCGTTGTGTGTATTAACTTTTTGCGATTCGTTTGAGCCGCTACGTGCGAACTTGAATCGCAGTTCTGAGCCTAACCCGCGCAAGCTGGATGACCTCGTTTTTCACATCATGCCTAAAAGTGCCTGCAAGGCTTTGTGTGTAATAACTTGTTGCGATTCGTTTTAGCCGCTATGTGCGAACTTGAATCGCAGTTCTCAGCCTAACCCACGCAAGCTGGATGACCGCGTTTTGCACATCATGCCTAAAAGTGCCTCTAAGGCTTTGTATTAGCATGTTGCGATTCGCTTTAGCCGCTATGTGCGAACTTGAATCGCAGTTCTCAGCCTAACCCGCGCAAGCTGGATGACCTCGTTTTTCACATCATGCCTAAAAGTGCCTGTAAGGCTTTGTGTGTATTAACTTGTTGCATTCGCTTTAGCCGCTATGTGCGAACTTGAATCACAGTTCTGAGCCTAACCCGCGCAAGCTGGATGACCAGGTTTTGCACATCATGCCTAAAAGTGCCTGTAAGGCTTTGTGTGTTTTAACTTGTTGCGATTCGCTTTAGCCGCTATGTGCGAACTTGAATCGCAGTTCTGTGCCTAACCCGCGCAGCTTGAGTGACGCCTATTTGCACATCATGCCTAAAAGTGCCGTAAGGCGTTGTGTGTATTAACTTGTTGCGATTCGTTTGAGCCGCTACGTGCAAACTTGAATTGCAGTTCTGAGCCTAACCCGCGCAAGCTCGATGACCGCGTTATGCACATCATGCCTAGAAGTGCCTGTAAGGCTTTGTGTGCATTAACTTCTTGCGATTCGCTTTAGCCACTATGTGCGAACTTGAATCGCAGTTCTCAGCCTAACCCGCGCAAGCTGGATGACCTCGTTTTTCACATCATGCCTAAAAGTGCCTGTAAGGCTTTGCGTGTATTAACTTGTTGCGATTCGCTTTAGCCGCTATGTGCGAACTTGAATCGCAGTTCTAAGCCTAACCCGCGCAAGCTGGATGACCACGTTTTTCACATCATGCCTAAAAGTGCCTGTAAGGCTTTGTGTGTATTAACTTGTTGCGATTCGCTTTAGCCGCTATGTGCGAACTTGAATCGCAGTTCTGAGCCTAACCCGCGCAAGCTGGATGACCTCGTTTTTCACATCATGCCTAAAAGTGCCTGTAAGGCTTTGTGTGTATTAACTTGTTGCATTCGCTTTAGCCGCTATGTGCGAACTTGAATCACAGTTCTGAGCCTAACCCGCGCAAGCTGGATGACCACGTTTTGCACATCATGCCTAAAAGTGCCTGTAAGGCTTTGTGTGTTTTAACTTGTTGCGATTCGCTTTAGCCGCTACGTGCGAACTTGAATCGCAGTTCTGTGCCTAACCCGCGCAGCTTGAGTGACGCCTATTTGCACATCATGCCTAAAAGTGCCGTAAGGCGTTGTGTGTATTAACTTGTTGCGATTCGTTTGAGCCGCTACGTGCAAACTTGAATTGCACTTCTGAGCCTAACCCGCGCAAGCTGGATGACCGCGTTATGCACATCATGCCTAGAATTGCCTGTAAGGCTTTGTGTGCATTAACTTCTTGCGATTCGCATTAGCCACTATGTGCGAACTTGAATCGCAGTTCTCAGCCTAACCCGCGCAAGCTGGATGACCTCGTTTTTCACATCATGCCTAAAAGTGCCTGTAAGGCTATGTGTGTATTAACTTGTTGCGATTCGCTTTAGCCGCTATGTGCGAACTTGAATCGCAGTTCTGAGCCTAACCCGCACAAGCTTGATGACCACGTTTTTCACATCATGCCTAAAAGTGCCTGTAAGGCTTTGTGTGTATTAACTTGTTGCGATTCGCTTTAGCCGCTACGTGCAAACTTGAATCGCAGTTCTGAGCCTAACCCGCGCAAGCTGGATGACCGCGTTATGCACATAATGCCTAGAAGTGCCTGTAAGGCTTTGTGTGTATTAACTTGTTGCGATTCGTTTGAGCCGCTACGTGCAAACTTGAATCGCAGTTCTGAGCCTAACCTGCGCAAGCTGGATGATCACGTTTTGCACATCATGCCTAAAAGTGCCTTTAAGGCGTTGTGTGTATTAACTTGTTGCGATCCGTTTGAGCCTCTACGTGCAAACTTGAATCGCAGTTCTGAGCCTAACCCGCGCAAGCTGGATGACCGCGTTATGCACATCATGCCTAGAAGTGCCTGTAAAGCTTTGTGTGTATTAACTTGTTGCGATTCGCTTTAGCCGCTATGTGCGAACTTGAATCGCAGTTCTCAGCCTATTTGCCTATTTGCACATCATGCCTAAAAGTGCCGTAAGGCGTTGTGTGTATTAAATTGTTGCGATTCGTTTGAGCCGCTACGTGCAAACTTGAATCGCAGTTCTGAGCCTAACCCGGGCAAACTGGATGACCACGTTTTGCACATCATGCCTAAAAGTGCCTTTAAGGCGTTGTGTGTATTAACTTGTTGCGATTCGTTTGAGCCGCTACGTGCAAACTTGAATCGCAGTTCTGAGCCTAACCAGCGCAAGCTGGATGACCGCGTTATGCACATCATGCCTAGAAGTGCCTGTAAGGCTTTGTGTGCATTAACTTCTTGCGATTCGCTTTAGCCACTATGTGCGAACTTGAATCGCAGTTCTCAGCCTAACCCGCGCAAGCTGGATGACCTCGTTTTTCACATCATGCCTAAAAGTGCCTGTAAGGCTTTGTGTGTATTAACTTGTTGCGATTCGCTTTAGCCGCTATGTGCGAACTTGAATCGCAGTTCTGAGCCTAACCCGCGCAAGCTGGATGACCGCGTTATGCACATCATGCCTAGAAGTGCCTGTAAGGCTTTGTGTGTATTAACATGTTGCGATTCGTTTGAGCCGCTACGTGCAAACTTGAATCGCAGTTCTGAGCCTAACCCGCGCAAGCTGGATGACCACGTTTTGCACATCATGCCTAAAAGTGCCTTTAAGGCGTTGTGTGTATTAACTTGTTGCGATTCGTTTGAGCCGCTACGTGCAAACTTGAATCGCAGTTCTGAGCCTAACCCGCGCAAGCTGGATGACCGCGTTATGCACATCATGCCTAGAAGTGCCTGTAAGGCTTTGTGTGTATTAACATGTTGCGATTCGTTTGAGCCGCTATGTGCGAACTTGAATCGCAGTTCTCAGCCTAACCCGCGCAAGCTGGATGACCACGTTTTGCACATCATGCCTAAAAGTGCCTTTAAGGCGTTGTGTGTATTAACTTGTTGCGATTCGTTTGAGCCGCTACGTGCAAACTTGAATGGCAGTTCTGAGCCTAACCCGCGCAAGCTGGATGACCGCGTTATGCACATCATGCCTAGAAGTGCCTGTAAGGCTTTGTGTGTATTAACTTGTTGCGATTCGCTTTAGCCGCTATGTGCGAACTTGAATCGCAGTTCTGAGCCTAACCCGCGCAAGCTGGATGACCACGTTTTGCACATCATGCCTAAAAGTGCCTTTAAGGCGTTGTGTGTATTAACTTTTTGCGATTCGTTTGAGCCGCTACGTGCGAACTTGAATCGCAGTTCTGAGCCTAACCCGCGCAAGCTGGATGACCTCGTTTTTCACATCATGCCTAAAAGTGCCTGTAAGGCTTTGTGTGTAATAACTTGTTGCGATTCGTTTTAGCCGCTATGTGCGAACTTGAATCGCAGTTCTCAGCCTAACCCACGCAAGCTGGATGACCGCGTTTTGCACATCATGCCTAAAAGTGCCTCTAAGGCTTTGTATTAGCATGTTGCGATTCGCTTTAGCCGCTATGTGCGAACTTGAATCGCAGTCTCAGCCTAACCCGCGCAAGCTGGATGACCTCGTTTTTCACATCATGCCTAAAAGTGCCTGTAAGGCTTTGTGTGTATTAACTTGTTGCATTCGCTTTAGCCGCTATGTGCGAACTTGAATCACAGTTCTGAGCCTAACCCGCGCAAGCTGGATGACCACGTTTTGCACATCATGCCTAAAAGTGCCTGTAAGGCTTTGTGTGTTTTAACTTGTTGCGATTCGCTTTAGCCGCTATGTGCGAACTTGAATCGCAGTTCTGTGCCTAACCCGCGCAGCTTGAGTGACGCCTATTTGCACATCATGCCTAAAAGTGCCGTAAGGCGTTGTGTGTATTAACTTGTTGCGATTCGTTTGAGCCGCTACGTGCAAACTTGAATTGCAGTTCTGAGCCTAACCCGCGCAAGCTCGATGACCGCGTTATGCACATCATGCCTAGAAGTGCCTGTAAGGCTTTGTGTGCATTAACTTCTTGCGATTCGCTTTAGCCACTATGTGCGAACTTGAATCGCAGTTCTCAGCCTAACCCGCGCAAGCTGGATGACCTCGTTTTTCACATCATGCCTAAAAGTGCCTGTAAGGCTTTGTGTGTATTAACTTGTTGCGATTCGCTTTAGCCGCTATGTGCGAACTTGAATCGCAGTTCTGAGCCTAACCCGCGCAAGCTGGATGACCACGTTTTTCACATCATGCGTAAAAGTGCCTGTAAGGCTTTGTGTGTATTAACTTGTTGCGATTCGCTTTAGCCGCTATGTGCGAACTTGAATCGCAGTTCTGAGCCTAACCCGCGCAAGCTGGATGACCTCGTTTTTCACATCATGCCTAAAAGTGCCTGTAAGGCTTTGTGTGTATTAACTTGTTGCATTCGCTTTAGCCGCTATGTGCGAACTTGAATCACAGTTCTGAGCCTAACCCGCGCAAGCTGGATGACCACGTTTTGCACATCATGCCTAAAAGTGCCTGTAAGGCTTTGTGTGTTTTAACTTGTTGCGATTCGCTTTAGCCGCTATGTGCGAACTTGAATCGCAGTTCTGTGCCTAACCCGCGCAGCTTGAGTGACGCCTATTTGCACATCATGCCTAAAAGTGCCGTAAGGCGTTGTGTGTATTAACTTGTTGCGATTCGTTTGAGCCGCTACGTGCAAACTTGAATTGCAGTTCTGAGCCTAACCCGCGCAAGCTGGATGACCGCGTTATGCACATCATGCCTAGAAGTGCCTGTAAGGCTTTGTGTGCATTAACTTCTTGCGATTCGCTTTAGCCACTATGTGCGAACTTGAATCGCAGTTCTCAGCCTAACCCGCGCAAGCTGGATGACCTCGTTTTTCACATCATGCCTAAAAGTGCCTGTAAGGCTTTGTGTGTATTAACTTGTTGCGATTCGCTTTAGCCGCTATGTGCGAACTTGAATCGCAGTTCTGAGCCTAACCCGCGCAAGCTGGATGACCACGTTTTTCACATCATGCCTAAAAGTGCCTGTAAGGCTTTGTGTGTATTAACTTGTTGCGATTCGCTTTAGCCGCTATGTGCGAACTTAAATCGCAGTTCTGAGCCTAACCCGCGCAAGCTGGATGACCACGTTTTGCACATCATGCCTAAAAGTGCCTTTAAGGATTGTGTGTATTAACTTTTTGCGATTCGTTTGAGTCGCTACGTGCAAACTTGAATCGCAGTTCTGAGCCTAACCCGCGCAAGCTGGATGACCGCGTTATGCACATAATGCCTAGAAGTGCCTGTAAGGCTTTGTGTGTATTAACTTGTTGCGATTCGTTTGAGCCGCTACGTGCAAACTTGAATCGCAGTTCTGAGCCTAACCTGCGCAAGCTGGATGATCACGTTTTGCACATCATGCCTAAAAGTGCCTTTAAGGCGTTGTGTGTATTAACTTGTTGCGATCCGTTTGAGCCTCTACGTGCAAACTTGAATCGCAGTTCTGAGCCTAACCCGCGCAAGCTGGATGACCGCGTTATGCACATCATGCCTAGAAGTGCCTGTAAGGCTTTGTGTGTATTAACTTGTTGCGATTCGCTTTAGCCGCTATGTGCGAACTTGAATCGCAGTTCTCAGCCTATTTGCCTATTTGTACATCTTGCCTAAAAGTGCCGTAAGGCGTTGTGTGTATTAACTTGTTGCGATCCGTTTGAGCCTCTACGTGCAAACTTGAATCGCAGTTCTGAGCCTAACCAGCGCAAGCTGGATGACCGCGTTATGCACATCATGCCTAGAAGTGCCTGTAAGGCTTTGTGTGCATTAACTTCTTGCGATTCGCTTTAGCCACTATGTGCGAACTTGAATCGCAGTTCTCAGCCTAACCCGCGCAAGCTGGATGACCTCGTTTTTCACATCATGCCTAAAAGTGCCTGTAAGGCGTTGTGTGTATTAACTTGTTGCGATTCGTTTGAGCCGCTACGTGCAAACTTGAATCGCAGTTCTGAGCCTAACCCGCGCAAGCTGGATGACCGCGTTATGCACATCATGCCTAGAAGTGCCTGTAAGGCTTTGTGTGTATTAACTTGTTGCGATTCGCTTTAGCCGCTATGTGCGAACTTGAATCGCAGTTCTCAGCCTAACCCGCGCAAGCTGGATGACCACGTTTTGCACATCATGCCTAAAAGTGCCTTTAAGGCGTTGTGTGTATTAACTTGTGGCGATTCGTTTGAGCCGCTACGTGCAAACTTGAATCGCAGTTCTGAGCCTAACCCGCGCAAGCTGGATGACCACGTTTTGCACATCATGCCTAGAAGTGCCTGTAAGGCTTTGTGTGCATTAACTTCTTGCGATTCGCTTTAGCCACTATGTGCGAACTTGAATCGCAGTTCTCAGCCTAACCCGCGCAAGCTGGATGACCACGTTTTTCACATCATGCCTAAAAGTGCCTGTAAGGCTATGTGTGTATTAACTTGTTGCGATTCGCTTTAGCCGCTATGTGCGAACTTGAATCGCAGTTCTGAGCCTAACCCGCACAAGCTGGATGACCACGTTTTTCACATCATGCCTAAAAGTGCCTGTAAGGCTTTGTGTGTATTAACTTGTTGCGATTCGCTTTAGCCGCTACGTGCAAACTTGAATCGCAGTTCTGAGCCTAACCCGCGCAAGCTGGATGACCGCGTTATGCACATAATGCCTAGAAGTGCCTGTAAGGCTTTGTGTGCATTAACTTCTTGCGATTCGCTTTAGCCACTATGTGCGAACTTGAATCGCAGTTCTCAGCCTAACCCGCGCAAGCTGGATGACCTCGTTTTTCACATCATGCCTAAAAGTGCCTGTAAGGCTTTGTGTGTTTTAACTTGTTGCGATTCGCTTTAGCCGCTACGTGCGAACTTGAATCGCAGTTCTGTGCCTAACCCGCGCAGCTTGAGTGACGCCTATTTGCACATCATGCCTAAAAGTGCCGTAAGGCGTTGTGTGTATTAACTTGTTGCGATTCGTTTGAGCCGCTACGTGCAAACTTGAATTGCACTTCTGAGCCTAACCCGCGCAAGCTGGATGACCGCGTTATGCACATCATGCCTAGAATTGCCTGTAAGGCTTTGTGTGCATTAACTTCTTGCGATTCGCATTAGCCACTATGTGCGAACTTGAATCGCAGTTCTCAGCCTAACCCGCGCAAGCTGGATGACCTCGTTTTTCACATCATGCCTAAAAGTGCCTGTAAGGCTATGTGTGTATTAACTTGTTGCGATTCGCTTTAGCCGCTATGTGCGAACTTGAATCGCAGTTCTGAGCCTAACCCGCACAAGCTGGATGACCACGTTTTTCACATCATGCCTAAAAGTGCCTGTAAGGCTTTGTGTGTATTAACTTGTTGCGATTCGCTTTAGCCGCTACGTGCAAACTTGAATCGCAGTTCTGAGCCTAACCCGCGCAAGCTGGATGACCGCGTTATGCACATAATGCCTAGAAGTGCCTGTAAGGCTTTGTGTGTATTAACTTGTTGCGATTCGTTTGAGCCGCTACGTGCAAACTTGAATCGCAGTTCTGAGCCTAACCTGCGCAAGCTGGATGATCACGTTTTGCACATCATGCCTAAAAGTGCCTTTAAGGCGTTGTGTGTATTAACTTGTTGCGATCCGTTTGAGCCTCTACGTGCAAACTTGAATCGCAGTTCTGAGCCTAACCCGCGCAAGCTGGATGACCGCGTTATGCACATCATGCCTAGAAGTGCCTGTAAAGCTTTGTGTGTATTAACTTGTTGCGATTCGCTTTAGCCGCTATGTGCGAACTTGAATCGCAGTTCTCAGCCTATTTGCCTATTTGCACATCATGCCTAAAAGTGCCGTAAGGCGTTGTGTGTATTAAATTGTTGCGATTCGTTTGAGCCGCTACGTGCAAACTTGAATCGCAGTTCTGAGCCTAACCCGGGCAAACTGGATGACCACGTTTTGCACATCATGCCTAAAAGTGCCTTTAAGGCGTTGTGTGTATTAACTTGTTGCGATTCGTTTGAGCCGCTACGTGCAAACTTGAATCGCAGTTCTGAGCCTAACCAGCGCAAGCTGGATGACCGCGTTATGCACATCATGCCTAGAAGTGCCTGTAAGGCTTTGTGTGCATTAACTTCTTGCGATTCGCTTTAGCCACTATGTGCGAACTTGAATCGCAGTTCTCAGCCTAACCCGCGCAAGCTGGATGACCTCGTTTTTCACATCATGCCTAAAAGTGCCTGTAAGGCTTTGTGTGTATTAACTTGTTGCGATTCGCTTTAGCCGCTATGTGCGAACTTGAATCGCAGTTCTGAGCCTAACCCGCGCAAGCTGGATGACCGCGTTATGCACATCATGCCTAGAAGTGCCTGTAAGGCTTTGTGTGTATTAACATGTTGCGATTCGTTTGAGCCGCTACGTGCAAACTTGAATCGCAGTTCTGAGCCTAACCCGCGCAAGCTGGATGACCACGTTTTGCACATCATGCCTAAAAGTGCCTTTAAGGCGTTGTGTGTATTAACTTGTTGCGATTCGTTTGAGCCGCTACGTGCAAACTTGAATCGCAGTTCTGAGCCTAACCCGCGCAAGCTGGATGACCGCGTTATGCACATCATGCCTAGAAGTGCCTGTAAGGCTTTGTGTGTATTAACATGTTGCGATTCGTTTGAGCCGCTATGTGCGAACTTGAATCGCAGTTCTCAGCCTAACCCGCGCAAGCTGGATGACCACGTTTTGCACATCATGCCTAAAAGTGCCTTTAAGGCGTTGTGTGTATTAACTTGTTGCGATTCGTTTGAGCCGCTACGTGCAAACTTGAATCGCAGTTCTGAGCCTAACCCGCGCAAGCTGGATGACCGCGTTATGCACATCATGCCTAGAAGTGCCTGTAAGGCTTTGTGTGTATTAACTTGTTGCGATTCGCTTTAGCCGCTATGTGCGAACTTGAATCGCAGTTCTGAGCCTAACCCGCGCAAGCTGGATGACCACGTTTTGCACATCATGCCTAAAAGTGCCTTTAAGGCGTTGTGTGTATTAACTTTTTGCGATTCGTTTGAGCCGCTACGTGCGAACTTGAATCGCAGTTCTGAGCCTAACCCGCGCAAGCTGGATGACCTCGTTTTTCACATCATGCCTAAAAGTGCCTGTAAGGCTTTGTGTGTAATAACTTGTTGCGATTCGTTTTAGCCGCTATGTGCGAACTTGAATCGCAGTTCTCAGCCTAACCCACGCAAGCTGGATGACCGCGTTTTGCACATCATGCCTAAAAGTGCCTCTAAGGCTTTGTATTAGCATGTTGCGATTCGCTTTAGCCGCTATGTGCGAACTTGAATCGCAGTCTCAGCCTAACCCGCGCAAGCTGGATGACCTCGTTTTTCACATCATGCCTAAAAGTGCCTGTAAGGCTTTGTGTGTATTAACTTGTTGCATTCGCTTTAGCCGCTATGTGCGAACTTGAATCACAGTTCTGAGCCTAACCCGCGCAAGCTGGATGACCACGTTTTGCACATCATGCCTAAAAGTGCCTGTAAGGCTTTGTGTGTTTTAACTTGTTGCGATTCGCTTTAGCCGCTATGTGCGAACTTGAATCGCAGTTCTGTGCCTAACCCGCGCAGCTTGAGTGACGCCTATTTGCACATCATGCCTAAAAGTGCCGTAAGGCGTTGTGTGTATTAACTTGTTGCGATTCGTTTGAGCCGCTACGTGCAAACTTGAATTGCAGTTCTGAGCCTAACCCGCGCAAGCTCGATGACCGCGTTATGCACATCATGCCTAGAAGTGCCTGTAAGGCTTTGTGTGCATTAACTTCTTGCGATTCGCTTTAGCCACTATGTGCGAACTTGAATCGCAGTTCTCAGCCTAACCCGCGCAAGCTGGATGACCTCGTTTTTCACATCATGCCTAAAAGTGCCTGTAAGGCTTTGTGTGTATTAACTTGTTGCGATTCGCTTTAGCCGCTATGTGCGAACTTGAATCGCAGTTCTGAGCCTAACCCGCGCAAGGTGGATGACCACGTTTTTCACATCATGCGTAAAAGTGCCTGTAAGGCTTTGTGTGTATTAACTTGTTGCGATTCGCTTTAGCCGCTATGTGCGAACTTGAATCGCAGTTCTGAGCCTAACCCGCGCAAGCTGGATGACCTCGTTTTTCACATCATGCCTAAAAGTGCCTGTAAGGCTTTGTGTGTATTAACTTGTTGCATTCGCTTTAGCCGCTATGTGCGAACTTGAATCACAGTTCTGAGCCTAACCCGCGCAAGCTGGATGACCACGTTTTGCACATCATGCCTAAAAGTGCCTGTAAGGCTTTGTGTGTTTTAACTTGTTGCGATTCGCTTTAGCCGCTATGTGCGAACTTGAATCGCAGTTCTGTGCCTAACCCGCGCAGCTTGAGTGACGCCTATTTGCACATCATGCCTAAAAGTGCCGTAAGGCGTTGTGTGTATTAACTTGTTGCGATTCGTTTGAGCCGCTACGTGCAAACTTGAATTGCAGTTCTGAGCCTAACCCGCGCAAGCTGGATGACCGCGTTATGCACATCATGCCTAGAAGTGCCTGTAAGGCTTTGTGTGCATTAACTTCTTGCGATTCGCTTTAGCCACTATGTGCGAACTTGAATCGCAGTTCTCAGCCTAACCCGCGCAAGCTGGATGACCTCGTTTTTCACATCATGCCTAAAAGTGCCTGTAAGGCTTTGTGTGTATTAACTTGTTGCGATTCGCTTTAGCCGCTATGTGCGAACTTGAATCGCAGTTCTGAGCCTAACCCGCGCAAGCTGGATGACCACGTTTTTCACATCATGCCTAAAAGTGCCTGTAAGGCTTTGTGTGTATTAACTTGTTGCGATTCGCTTTAGCCGCTATGTGCGAACTTGAATCGCAGTTCTGAGCCTAACCCGCGCAAGCTGGATGACCACGTTTTGCACATCATGCCTAAAAGTGCCTTTAAGGATTGTGTGTATTAACTTTTTGCGATTCGTTTGAGTCGCTACGTGCAAACTTGAATCGCAGTTCTGAGCCTAACCCGCGCAAGCTGGATGACCGCGTTATGCACATAATGCCTAGAAGTGCCTGTAAGGCTTTGTGTGTATTAACTTGTTGCGATTCGTTTGAGCCGCTACGTGCAAACTTGAATCGCAGTTCTGAGCCTAACCTGCGCAAGCTGGATGATCACATCATGCCTAAAAGTGCCTTTAAGGCGTTGTGTGTATTAACTTGTTGCGATCCGTTTGAGCCTCTACGTGCAAACTTGAATCGCAGTTCTGAGCCTAACCCGCGCAAGCTGGATGACCGCGTTATGCACATCATGCCTAGAAGTGCCTGTAAGGCTTTGTGTGTATTAACTTGTTGCGATTCGCTTTAGCCGCTATGTGCGAACTTGAATCGCAGTTCTCAGCCTATTTGCCTATTTGTACATCTTGCCTAAAAGTGCCGTAAGGCGTTGTGTGTATTAACTTGTTGCGATCCGTTTGAGCCTCTACGTGCAAACTTGAATCGCAGTTCTGAGCCTAACCAGCGCAAGCTGGATGACCGCGTTATGCACATCATGCCTAGAAGTGCCTGTAAGGCTTTGTGTGCATTAACTTCTTGCGATTCGCTTTAGCCACTATGTGCGAACTTGAATCGCAGTTCTCAGCCTAACCCGCGCAAGCTGGATGACCTCGTTTTTCACATCATGCCTAAAAGTGCCTGTAAGGATTTGTGTGTATTAACTTGTTGCGATTCACTTTAGCCGCTATGTGCGAACTTGAATCGCAGTTCTGAGCCTAACCCGCGCAAGCTGGATGACCGCGTTATGCACATCATGCCTAGAAGTGCCTGTAAGGCTTTGTGTGTATTAACATGTTGCGATTCGTTTGAGCCGCTACGTGCAAACTTGAATCGCAGTTCTGAGCCTAACCCGCGCAAGCTGGATGACCACGTTTTGCACATCATGCCTAAAAGTGCCTTTAAGGCGTTGTGTGTATTAACTTGTTGCGATTCGTTTGAGCCGCTACGTGCAAACTTGAATCGCAGTTCTGAGCCTAACCCGCGCAAGCTGGATGACCGCGTTATGCACATCATGCCTAGAAGTGCCTGTAAGGCTTTGTGTGTATTAACTTGTTGCGATTCGCTTTAGCCGCTATGTGCGAACTTGAATCGCAGTTCTCAGCCTAACCCGCGCAAGCTGGATGACCACGTTTTGCACATCATGCCTAAAAGTGCCTTTAAGGCGTTGTGTGTATTAACTTGTTGCGATTCGTTTGAGCCGCTACGTGCAAACTTGAATCGCAGTTCTGAGCCTAACCCGCGCAAGCTGGATGACCACGTTTTGCACATCATGCCTAGAAGTGCCTGTAAGGCTTTGTGTGCATTAACTTCTTGCGATTCGCTTTAGCCACTATGTGCGAACTTGAATCGCAGTTCTCAGCCTAACCCGCGCAAGCTGGATGACCTCGTTTTTCACATCATGCCTAAAAGTGCTGTAAGGCTTTGTGTGTATTAACTTGTTGCGATTCGTTTTAGCAGCTATGTGCGAACTTGAATCGCAGTTCTCAGCCTAACCCACGCAAGCTGGATGACCGCGTTTTGCACATCATGCCTAAAAGTGCCTGTAAGGCTTTGTATTAGCATGTTGCGATTCATTTTAGCCGCTACGTGCAAACTTGAATCGCAGTTCTGAGCCTAACCCGCGCAAGCTGGATGACCACGTTTTGCACATCATGCCTAAATGTGCCTTTAAGGCGTTGTGTGTATTAACTTGTTGCGATTCGTTTGAGCCGCTACGTGCAAACTTGAATCGCAGTTCTGAGCCTAACCCGCGCAAGCTGGATGACCGCGTTATGCACATCATGCCTAGAAGTGCCTGTAAGGCTTTGTGTGTATTAACTTGTTGCGATTCGCTTTAGCCGCTATGTGCGAACTTGAATCGCAGTTCTCGGCCTAACCCGCGCAAGATGGATGACCTCGTTTTTCACATCATGCCTAAAAGTGCCTGTAAGGCTTTGTGTGTATTAACTTGTTGCGATTCGTTTTAGCCGCTATGTGCGAACTTGAATCGCAGTTCTCAGCCTAACCCGCGCAAGCTGGATGACCGCGTTTTGCACATCATGCCTAAAAGTGCCTGTAAGGCTTTGTAATAGCATGTTGCGATTCGTTTTAGCCGCTATGTGCGAACTTGAATCGCAGTTCTGAGCCTAACGGGCGCAAGCTGGATGACCGCGTTTTGCACATCATGCCTAAAAGTGCCTGTAAGGCTTTGTGTGTATTAACTTGTTGCGATTCGCTTTAGCCGCTATGTGCGAACTTGAATCGCAGTTCTGAGCCTAACCCGCGCAAGCTGGATGACCACGTTTTGCACATCATGCCTAAAAGTGCCTTTAAGGCGTTGTGTGTATTAACTTTTTGCGATTCGTTTGAGCCGCTACGTGCGAACTTGAATCGCAGTTCTGAGCCTAACCCGCGCAAGCTGGATGACCACGTTTTGCACATCATGCCTAAAAGTGCCTTTAAGGCGTTGTGTGTATAAACTTGTTGCGATTCGTTTGAGCCGCTACGTGCAAACTTGAATCGCAGTTCTGAGCCTAACCCGCGCAAGCTGGACGACCGCGTTATGCACATCATGCCTAGAAGTGCCTGTAAGGCTTTGTGTGTATTAACTTGTTGCGATTAGCTTTAGCCGCTATGTGCGAACTTGAATCGCAGTTCTCAGCCTAACCCGCGCAAGCTGGATGACCTCGTTTTTCACATCATGCCTAAAAGTGCCTGTAAGGCTTTGTGTGTATTAACTTGTTGCGATTCGCTTTAGCCGCTATGTGCGAACTTGAATCGCAGTTCTCAGCCTAACCCGCGCAAGCTGGATGACCTCGTTTTTCACATCATGCCTAAAAGTGCCTGTAAGGCTTTGTGTGTATTAACTTGTTGCGATTCGTTTTAGCCGCTATGTGCGAACTTGAATCGCATTTCTCAGCCTAACCCACGCAAGCTGGATGACCGCGTTTTGCACATCATGCCTAAAAGTGCCTGTAAGGCTTTGTATTAGCATGTTGCGATTCATTTTAGCCGCTATGTGCGAACTTGAATCGCAGTTCTCAGCCTAACCCACGCAAGCTGGATGACCTCGTTTTTCACATCATGCCTAAAAGTGCCTGTAAGGCTTTGTGTGTATTAACTTGTTGCGATTCGCTTTAGCCGCTATGTGCGAACTTGAATCGCAGTTCTCAGCCTAACCCGCGCAAGCTGGATGACCACGTTTTGCACATCATGCCTAAAAGTGCCTTTAAGGCGTTGTGTGTATTAACTTGTTGCGATTCGTTTGAGCCGCTACGTGCAAACTTGAATCGCAGTTCTGAGCCTAACCCGCGCAAGCTGGATGACCGCGTTATGCACATCATGCCTAGAAGTGCCTGTAAGGCTTTGTGTGCATTAACTTCTTGCGATTCGCTTTAGCCACTATGTGCGAACTTGAATCGCAGTTCTCAGCCTAACCCGCGCAAGCTGGATGACCACGTTTTGCACATCATGCCTAAAAGTGCCTTTAAGGCGTTGTGTGTATTAACTTTTTGCGATTCGTTTGAGCCGCTACGTGCAAACTTGAATCGCTGTTCTGAGCCTAACCCGCGCAAGCTGGATGACCACGTTTTGCACATCATGCCTAAAAGTGCCTTTAAGGCGTTGTGTGTATTAACTTGTTGCGATTCGTTTGAGCCGCTACGTGCAAACTTGAATCGCAGTTCTGAGCCTAACCCGCGCAAGCTGGAAGACCGCGTTATGCACATCATGCCTAGAAGTGCCTGTAAGGCTTTGTGTGTATTAACTTGTTGCGATTCGCTTTAGCCGCTATGTGCGAACTTGAATCGCAGTTCTCAGCCTAACCCGCGCAAGCTGGATGACCTCGTTTTTCACATCATGCCTAAAAGTGCCTGTAAGGCTTTGTGTGTATTAACTTGTTGCGATTCGTTTTAGCCGCTATGTGCGAACTTGAATCGCAGTTCTCAGCCTAACCCGCGCAAGCTGGGTGACCGCGTTTTGCACATCATGCCTAAAAGTGCCTGTAAGGCTTTGTATTAGCATGTTGCGATTCGTTTTAGCCGCTATGTGCGAACTTGAATCGCAGTTCTGAGCCTAACGGGCGCAAGCTGGATGACCGCGTTTTGCACATCATGCCTAAAAGTGCCTGTAAGGCTTTGTGTGTATTAACTTGTTGCGATTCGCTTTAGCCGCTATGTGCGAACTTGAATCGCAGTTCTGAGCCTAACCCGCGCAAGCTGGATGACCACGTTTTGCACATCATGCCTAAAAGTGCCTTTAAGGCGTTGTGTGTATTAACTTTTTGCGATTCGTTTGAGCCGCTACGTGCGAACTTGAATCGCAGTTCTGAGCCTAACCCGCGCAAGCTGGATGACCTCGTTTTTCACATCATGCCTAAAAGTGCCTGTAAGGCTTTGTGTGTATTAACTTGTTGCGATTCGCTTTAGCCGCTATGTGCGAACTTGAATCGCAGTTCTCAGCCTAACCCGCGCAAGCTGGATGACCTCGTTTTTCACATCATGCCTAAAAGTGCTGTAAGGCTTTGTGTGTATTAACTTGTTGCGATTCGTTTTAGCAGCTATGTGCGAACTTGAATCGCAGTTCTCAGCCTAACCCACGCAAGCTGGATGACCGCGTTTTGCACATCATGCCTAAAAGTGCCTGTAAGGCTTTGTATTAGCATGTTGCGATTCATTTTAGCCGCTATGTGCGAACTTGAATCGCAGTTCTGAGCCTAACCCGCGCAAGCTGGATGACCGCTTTATGCACATCATGCCTAGAAGTGCCTGTAAGGCTTTGTGTGTATTAACTTGTTGCGATTCGCTTTAGCCGCTATGTGCGAACTTGAATCGCAGTTCTCAGCCTAACCCGCGCAAGCTGGATGACCACGTTTTGCACATCATGCCTAAAAGTGCCTTTAAGGCGTTGTGTGTATTAACTTGTTGCGATTCGTTTGAGCCGCTACGTGCAAACTTGAATCGCAGTTCTGAGCCTAACCCGCGCAAGCTGGATGACCGCGTTATGCACATCATGCCTAGAAGTGCCTGTAAGGCTTTGTGTGCATTAACTTCTTGTGATTCGCTTTAGCCACTATGTGCGAACTTGAATCGCAGTTCTCAGCCTAACCCGCGCAAGCTGGATGACCACGTTTTGCACATCATGCCTAAAAGTGCCTTTAAGGCGTTGTGTGTATTAACTTTTTGCGATTCGTTTGAGCCGCTACGTGCAAACTTGAATCGCAGTTCTGAGCCTAACCCGCGCAAGCTGGATGACCACGTTTTGCACATCATGCCTAAAAGTGCCTTTAAGGCGTTGTGTGTATTAACTTGTTGCGATTCGTTTGAGCCGCTACGTGCAAACTTGAATCGCAGTTCTGAGCCTAACCCGCGCAAGCTGGAAGACCGCGTTATGCACATCATGCCTAGAAGTGCCTGTAAGGCTTTGTGTGTATTAACTTGTTGCGATTCGCTTTAGCCGCTATGTGCGAACTTGAATCGCAGTTCTCAGCCTAACCCGCGCAAGCTGGATGACCTCGTTTTTCACATCATGCCTAAAAGTGCCTGTAAGGCTTTGTGTGTATTAACTTGTTGCGATTCGTTTTAGCCGCTATGTGCGAACTTGAATCGCAGTTCTCAGCCTAACCCGCGCAAGCTGGGTGACCGCGTTTTGCACATCATGCCTAAAAGTGCCTGTAAGGCTTTGTATTAGCATGTTGCGATTCGTTTTAGCCGCTATGTGCGAACTTGAATCGCAGTTCTGAGCCTAACGGGCGCAAGCTGGATGACCGCGTTTTGCACATCATGCCTAAAAGTGCCTGTAAGGCTTTGTGTGTATTAACTTGTTGCGATTCGCTTTAGCCGCTATGTGCGAACTTGAATCGCAGTTCTGAGCCTAACCCGCGCAAGCTGGATGACCACGTTTTGCACATCATGCCTAAAAGTGCCTTTAAGGCGTTGTGTGTATTAACTTTTTGCGATTCGTTTGAGCCGCTACGTGCGAACTTGAATCGCAGTTCTGAGCCTAACCCGCGCAAGCTGGATGACCTCGTTTTTCACATCATGCCTAAAAGTGCCTGTAAGGCTTTGTGTGTATTAACTTGTTGCGATTCGCTTTAGCCGCTATGTGCGAACTTGAATCGCAGTTCTCAGCCTAACCCGCGCAAGCTGGATGACCTCGTTTTTCACATCATGCCTAAAAGTGCTGTAAGGCTTTGTGTGTATTAACTTGTTGCGATTCGTTTTAGCAGCTATGTGCGAACTTGAATCGCAGTTCTCAGCCTAACCCACGCAAGCTGGATGACCGCGTTTTGCACATCATGCCTAAAAGTGCCTGTAAGGGTTTGTATTAGCATGTTGCGATTCATTTTAGCCGCTATGTGCGAACTTGAATCGCAGTTCTGAGCCTAACCCGCGCAAGCTGGATGACCGCTTTATGCACATCATGCCTAGAAGTGCCTGTAAGGCTTTGTGTGTATTAACTTGTTGTGATTCGCTTTAGCCGCTATGTGCGAACTTGAATCGCAGTTCTCAGCCTAACCCGCGCAAGCTGGATGACCTCGTTTTTCACATCATGCCTAAAAGTGCCTGTAAGGCTTTGTGTGTATTAACTTGTTGCATTCGCTTTAGCCGCTATGTGCGAACTTGAATCGCAGTTCTGAGCCCAACCCGCGCAAGCTGGATGACCACGTTTTGCACATCATGCCTAAAAGTGCCTTTAAGGCGTTGTGTGTATTAACTTTTTGCGATTCGTTTGAGCCGCTACGTGCAAACTTGAATCGCAGTTCTGAGCCTAACCCGCGCAAGCTGGATGACCGCGTTATGCACATCATGCCTAGAAGTGCCTGTAAGGCTTTGTGTGTATTAACTTGTTGCGATTCGCTTTAGCCGCTATGTGCGAACTTGAATCGCAGTTCTCAGCCTAACCCGCGCAAGCTGGATGACGTCGTTTTTCACATCATGCCTAAAAGTGCCTGTAAGGCTTTGTGTGTATTAACTTGTTGCGATTCGTTTGAGCCGCTACGTGCAAACTTGAATCGCAGTTCTGAGCCTAACCAGCGCAAGCTGGATGACCGCGTTATGCACATCATGCTTAGAAGTGCCTGTAAGGCTTTGTGTGCATTAACTTCTTGCGATTCGCTTTAGCCACTATGTGCGAACTTGAATCGCAGTTCTCAGCCTAACCCGCGCAAGCTGGATGACCTCGTTTTTCACATCATGCCTAAAAGTGCCTGTAAGGATTTGTGTGTATTAACTTGTTGCGATTCGCTTTAGCCGCTATGTGCGAACTTGAATCGCAGTTCTGAGCCTAACCCGCGCAAGCTGGATGACCGCGTTATGCACATCATGCCTAGAAGTGCCTGTAAGGCTTTGTGTGTATTAACATGTTGCGATTCGTTTGAGCCGCTACGTGCAAACTTGAATCGCAGTTCTGAGCCTAACCCGCGCAAGCTGGATGACCACGTTTTGCACATCATGCCTAAAAGTGCCTTTAAGGCGTTGTGTGTATTAACTTGTTGCGATTCGTTTGAGCCGCTACGTGCAAACTTGAATCGCAGTTCTGAGCCTAACCCGCGCAAGCTGGATGACCGCGTTATGCACATCATGCCTAGAAGTGCCTGTAAGGCTTTGTGTGTATTAACTTGTTGCGATTCGCTTTAGCCGCTATGTGCGAACTTGAATCGCAGTTCTCAGCCTAACCCGCGCAAGCTGGATGAACACGTTTTGCACATCATGCCTAAAAGTGCCTTTAAGGCGTTGCGTGTATTAACTTTTTGCGATTCGTTTGAGCCGCTACGTGCAAACTTGAATCGCAGTTCTGAGCCTAACCCGCGCAAGCTGGATGACCACGTTTTGCACATCATGCCTAAATGTGCCTTTAAGGCGTTGTGTGTATTAACTTGTTGCGATTCGTTTGAGCCGCTACGTGCAAACTTGAATCGCAGTTCTGAGCCTAACCCGCGCAAGCTGGATGACCGCGTTATGCACATCATGCCTAGAAGTGCCTGTAAGGCTTTGTGTGTATTAACTTGTTGCGATTCGCTTTAGCCGCTATGTGCGAACTTGAATCGCAGTTCTCAGCCTAACCCGCGCAAGATGGATGACCTCGTTTTTCACATCATGCCTAAAAGTGCCTGTAAGGCTTTGTGTGTATTAACTTGTTGCGATTCGTTTTAGCCGCTATGTGCGAACTTGAATCGCAGTTCTCAGCCTAACCCGCGCAAGCTGGATGACCGCGTTTTGCACATCATGCCTAAAAGTGCCTGTAAGGCTTTGTATTAGCATGTTGCGATTCGTTTTAGCCGCTATGTGCGAACTTGAATCGCAGTTCTGAGCCTAACGGGCGCAAGCTGGATGACCGCGTTTTGCACATCATGCCTAAAAGTGCCTGTAAGGCTTTGTGTGTATTAACTTGTTGCGATTCGCTTTAGCCGCTATGTGCGAACTTGAATCGCAGTTCTGAGCCTAACCCGCGCAAGCTGGATGACCACGTTTTGCACATCATGCCTAAAAGTGCCTTTAAGGCGTTGTGTATATTAACTTTTTGCGATTCGTTTGAGCCGCTACGTGCGAACTTGAATCGCAGTTCTGAGCCTAACCCGCGCAAGCTGGATGACCACGTTTTGCACATCATGCCTAAAAGTGCCTTTAAGGCGTTGTGTGTATAAACTTGTTGCGATTCGTTTGAGCCGCTACGTGCAAACTTGAATCGCAGTTCTGAGCCTAACCCGCGCAAGCTGGACGACCGCGTTATGCACATCATGCCTAGAAGTGCCTGTAAGGCTTTGTGTGTATTAACTTGTTGCGATTAGCTTTAGCCGCTATGTGCGAACTTGAATCGCAGTTCTCAGCCTAACCCGCGCAAGCTGGATGACCTCGTTTTTCACATCATGCCTAAAAGTGCCTGTAAGGCTTTGTGTGTATTAACTTGTTGCGATTCGCTTTAGCCGCTATGTGCGAACTTGAATCGCAGTTCTCAGCCTAACCCGCGCAAGCTGGATGACCTCGTTTTTCACATCATGCCTAAAAGTGCCTGTAAGGCTTTGTGTGTATTAACTTGTTGCGATTCGTTTTAGCCGCTATGTGCGAACTTGAATCGCAGTTCTGAGCCTAACCCGCGCAAGCTGGAAGACCGCGTTATGCACATCATGCCTAGAAGTGCCTGTAAGGCCTTGTGTGTATTAACTTGTTGCGATTCGCTTTAGCCGCTATGTGCGAACTTGAATCGCAGTTCTCAGCCTAACCCGCGCAAGCTGGATGACCTCGTTTTTCACATCATGCCTAAAAGTGCCTGTAAGGCTTTGTGTGTATTAACTTGTTGCGATTCGTTTTAGCCGCTATGTGCGAACTTGAATCGCAGTTCTCAGCCTAACCCGCGCAAGCTGGGTGACCGCGTTTTGCACATCATGCCTAAAAGTGCCTGTAAGGCTTTGTATTAGCATGTTGCGATTCGTTTTAGCCGCTATGTGCGAACTTGAATCGCAGTTCTGAGCCTAACGGGCGCAAGCTGGATGACCGCGTTTTGCACATCATGCCTAAAAGTGCCTGTAAGGCTTTGTGTGTATTAACTTGTTGCGATTCGCTTTAGCCGCTATGTGCGAACTTGAATCGCAGTTCTGAGCCTAACCCGCGCAAGCTGGATGACCACGTTTTGCACATCATGCCTAAAAGTGCCTTTAAGGCGTTGTGTGTATTAACTTTTTGCGATTCGTTTGAGCCGCTACGTGCGAACTTGAATCGCAGTTCTGAGCCTAACCCGCGCAAGCTGGATGACCTCGTTTTTCACATCATGCCTAAAAGTGCCTGTAAGGCTTTGTGTGTATTAACTTGTTGCGATTCGCTTTAGCCGCTATGTGCGAACTTGAATCGCAGTTCTCAGCCTAACCCGCGCAAGCTGGATGACCTCGTTTTTCACATCATGCCTAAAAGTGCTGTAAGGCTTTGTGTGTATTAACTTGTTGCGATTCGTTTTAGCAGCTATGTGCGAACTTGAATCGCAGTTCTCAGCCTAACCCACGCAAGCTGGATGACCGCGTTTTGCACATCATGCCTAAAAGTGCCTGTAAGGCTTTGTATTAGCATGTTGCGATTCATTTTAGCCGCTATGTGCGAACTTGAATCGCAGTTCTGAGCCTAACCCGCGCAAGCTGGATGACCGCTTTATGCACATCATGCCTAGAAGTGCCTGTAAGGCTTTGTGTGTATTAACTTGTTGCGATTCGCTTTAGCCGCTATGTGCGAACTTGAATCGCAGTTCTCAGCCTAACCCGCGCAAGCTGGATGACCTCGTTTTTCACATCATGCCTAAAAGTGCCTGTAAGGCTTTGTGTGTATTAACTTGTTGCATTCGCTTTAGCCGCTATGTGCGAACTTGAATCGCAGTTCTGAGCCCAACCCGCGCAAGCTGGATGACCACGTTTTGCACATCATGCCTAAAAGTGCCTTTAAGGCGTTGTGTGTATTAACTTTTTGCGATTCGTTTGAGCCGCTACGTGCAAACTTGAATCGCAGTTCTGAGCCTAACCCGCGCAAGCTGGATGACCGCGTTATGCACATCATGCCTAGAAGAGTGTGTATTAACTTGTTGCGATTCGCTTTAGCCGCTATGTGCGAACTTGAATCGCAGTTCTCAGCCTAACCCGCGCAAGCTGGATGACCTCGTTTTTCACATCATGCCTAAAAGTGCCTGTAAGGCTTTGTGTGTATTAACTTGTTGCGATTCGTTTGAGCCGCTACGTGCAAACTTGAATCGCAGTTCTGAGCCTAACCAGCGCAAGCTGGATGACCGCGTTATGCACATCATGCCTAGAAGTGCCTGTAAGGCTTTGTGTGCATTAACTTCTTGCGATTCGCTTTAGCCACTATGTGCGAACTTGAATCGCAGTTCTGAGCCTAACCCGCGCAAGCTGGATGACCGCGTTATGCACATCATGCCTAGAAGTGCCTGTAAGGCTTTGTGTGTATTAACATGTTGCGATTCGTTTGAGCCGCTACGTGCAAACTTGAATCGCAGTTCTGAGCCTAACCCGCGCAAGCTGGATGACCACGTTTTGCACATCATGCCTAAAAGTGCCTTTAAGGCGTTGTGTGTATTAACTTGTTGCGATTCGTTTGAGCCGCTACGTGCAAACTTGAATCGCAGTTCTGAGCCTAACCCGCGCAAGCTGGATGACCGCGTTATGCACATCATGCCTAGAAGTGCCTGTAAGGCTTTGTGTGTAATAACTTGTTGCGATTCGCTTTAGCCGCTATGTGCGAACTTGAATCGCAGTTCTCAGCCTAACCCGCGCAAGCTGGATGACCACGTTTTGCACATCATGCCTAAAAGTGCCTTTAAGGCGTTGCGTGTATTAACTTTTTGCGATTCGTTTGAGCCGCTACGTGCAAACTTGAATCGCAGTTCTGAGCCTGACCCGCGCAAGCTGGATGACCACGTTTTGCACATCATGCCTAAATGTGCCTTTAAGGCGTTGTGTGTATTAACTTGTTGCGATTCGTTTGAGCCGCTACGTGCAAACTTGAATCGCAGTTCTGAGCCTAACCCGCGCAAGCTGGATGACCGCGTTATGCACATCATGCCTAGAAGTGCCTGTAAGGCTTTGTGTGTATTAACTTGTTGCGATTCGCTTTAGCCGCTATGTGCGAACTTGAATCGCAGTTCTCAGCCTAACCCGCGCAAGATGGATGACCTCGTTTTTCACATCATGCCTAAAAGTGCCTGTAAGGCTTTGTGTGTATTAACTTGTTGCGATTCGTTTTAGCCGCTATGTGCGAACTTGAATCGCAGTTCTCAGCCTAACCCGCGCAAGCTGGATGACCGCGTTTTGCACATCATGCCTAAAAGTGCCTGTAAGGCTTTGTATTAGCATGTTGCGATTCGTTTTAGCCGCTATGTGCGAACTTGAATCGCAGTTCTGAGCCTAACGGGCGCAAGCTGGATGACCGCGTTTTGCACATCATGCCTAAAAGTGCCTGTAAGGCTTTGTGTGTATTAACTTGTTGCGATTCGCTTTAGCCGCTATGTGCGAACTTGAATCGCAGTTCTGAGCCTAACCCGCGCAAGCTGGATGACCACGTTTTGCACATCATGCCTAAAAGTGCCTGTAAGGCTTTGTGTGTATTAACTTGTTGCGATTCGTTTTAGCCGCTATGTGCGAACTTGAATCGCAGTTCTCAGCCTAACCCGCGCAAGCTGGATGACCGCGTTTTGCACATCATGCCTAAAAGTGCCTGTAAGGCTTTGTATTAGCATGTTGCGATTCGTTTTAGCCGCTATGTGCGAACTTGAATCGCAGTTCTGAGCCTAACGGGCGCAAGCTGGATGACCGCGTTTTGCACATCATGCCTAAAAGTGCCTGTAAGGCTTTGTGTGTATTAACTTGTTGCGATTCGCTTTAGCCGCTATGTGCGAACTTGAATCGCAGTTCTGAGCCTAACCCGCGCAAGCTGGATGACCACGTTTTGCACATCATGCCTAAAAGTGCCTTTAAGGCGTTGTGTGTATTAACTTTTTGCGATTCGTTTGAGCCGCTACGTGCGAACTTGAATCGCAGTTCTGAGCCTAACCCGCGCAAGCTGGATGACCACGTTTTGCACATCATGCCTAAAAGTGCCTTTAAGGCGTTGTGTGTATAAACTTGTTGCGATTCGTTTGAGCCGCTACGTGCAAACTTGAATCGCAGTTCTGAGCCTAACCCGCGCAAGCTGGACGACCGCGTTATGCACATCATGCCTAGAAGTGCCTGTAAGGCTTTGTGTGTATTAACTTGTTGCGATTAGCTTTAGCCGCTATGTGCGAACTTGAATCGCAGTTCTCAGCCTAACCCGCGCAAGCTGGATGACCTCGTTTTTCACATCATGCCTAAAAGTGCCTGTAAGGCTTTGTGTGTATTAACTTGTTGCGATTCGCTTTTTTCGCTATGTGCGAACTTGAATCGCAGTTCTCAGCCTAACCCGCGCAAGCTGGATGACCTCGTTTTTCACATCATGCCTAAAAGTGCCTGTAAGGCTTTGTGTGTATTAACTTGTTGCGATTCGTTTTAGCCGCTATGTGCGAACTTGAATCGCATTTCTCAGCCTAACCCACGCAAGCTGGATGACCGCGTTTTGCACATCATGCCTAAAAGTGCCTGTAAGGCTTTGTATTAGCATGTTGCGATTCATTTTAGCCGCTATGTGCGAACTTGAATCGCAGTTCTCAGCCTAACCCGCGCAAGCTGGATGACCTCGTTTTTCACATCATGCCTAAAAGTGCCTGTACGGCTTTGTGTGTATTAACTTGTTGCGATTCGCTTTAGCCGCTATGTGCGAACTTGAATCGCAGTTCTCAGCCTAACCCGCGCAAGCTGGATGACCAAGTTTTGCACATCATGCCTAAAAGTGCCTTTAAGGCGTTGTGTGTATTAACTTGTTGCGATTCGTTTGAGCCGCTACGTGCAAACTTGAATCGCAGTTCTGAGCCTAACCCGCGCAAGCTGGATGACCGCGTTATGCACATCATGCCTAGAAGTGCCTGTAAGGCTTTGTGTGCATTAACTTCTTGCGATTCGCTTTAGCCACTATGTGCGAACTTGAATCGCAGTTCTCAGCCTAACCCGCGCAAGCTGGATGACCACGTTTTGCACATCATGCCTAAAAGTGCCTTTAAGGCGTTGTGTGTATTAACTTTTTGCGATTCGTTTGAGCCGCTACGTGCAAACTTGAATCGCAGTTCTGAGCCTAACCCGCGCAAGCTGGATGACCACGTTTTGCACATCATGCCTAAAAGTGCCTTTAAGGCGTTGTGTGTATTAACTTGTTGCGATTCGTTTGAGCCGCTACGTGCAAACTTGAATCGCAGTTCTGAGCCTAACCCGCGCAAGCTGGAAGACCGCGTTATGCACATCATGCCTAGAAGTGCCTGTAAGGCTTTGTGTGTATTAACTTGTTGCGATTCGCTTTAGCCGCTATGTGCGAACTTGAATCGCAGTTCTCAGCCTAACCCGCGCAAGCTGGATGACCTCGTTTTTCACATCATGCCTAAAAGTGCCTGTAAGGCTTTGTGTGTATTAACTTGTTGCGATTCGTTTTAGCCGCTATGTGCGAACTTGAATCGCAGTTCTCAGCCTAACCCGCGCAAGCTGGGTGACCGCGTTTTGCACATCATGCCTAAAAGTGCCTGTAAGGCTTTGTATTAGCATGTTGCGATTCGTTTTAGCCGCTATGTGCGAACTTGAATCGCAGTTCTGAGCCTAACGGGCGCAAGCTGGATGACCGCGTTTTGCACATCATGCCTAAAAGTGCCTGTAAGGCTTTGTGTGTATTAACTTGTTGCGATTCGCTTTAGCCGCTATGTGCGAACTTGAATCGCAGTTCTGAGCCTAACCCGCGCAAGCTGGATGACCACGTTTTGCACATCATGCCTAAAAGTGCCTTTAAGGCGTTGTGTGTATTAACTTTTTGCGATTCGTTTGAGCCGCTACGTGCGAACTTGAATCGCAGTTCTGAGCCTAACCCGCGCAAGCTGGATGACCTCGTTTTTCACATCATGCCTAAAAGTGCCTGTAAGGCTTTGTGTGTATTAACTTGTTGCGATTCGCTTTAGCCGCTATGTGCGAACTTGAATCGCAGTTCTCAGCCTAACCCGCGCAAGCTGGATGACCTCGTTTTTCACATCATGCCTAAAAGTGCTGTAAGGCTTTGTGTGTATTAACTTGTTGCGATTCGTTTTAGCAGCTATGTGCGAACTTGAATCGCAGTTCTCAGCCTAACCCACGCAAGCTGGATGACCGCGTTTTGCACATCATGCCTAAAAGTGCCTGTAAGGCTTTGTATTAGCATGTTGCGATTCATTTTAGCCGCTATGTGCGAACTTGAATCGCAGTTCTGAGCCTAACCCGCGCAAGCTGGATGACCGCTTTATGCACATCATGCCTAGAAGTGCCTGTAAGGCTTTGTGTGTATTAACTTGTTGCGATTCGCTTTAGCCGCTATGTGCGAACTTGAATCGCAGTTCTCAGCCTAACCCGCGCAAGCTGGATGACCTCGTTTTTCACATCATGCCTAAAAGTGCCTGTAAGGCTTTGTGTGTATTAACTTGTTGCATTCGCTTTAGCCGCTATGTGCGAACTTGAATCGCAGTTCTGAGCCCAACCCGCGCAAGCTGGATGACCACGTTTTGCACATCATGCCTAAAAGTGCCTTTAAGGCGTTGTGTGTATTAACTTTTTGCGACTCGTTTGAGCCGCTACGTGCAAACTTGAATCGCAGTTCTGAGCCTAACCCGCGCAAGCTGGATGACCGCGTTATGCACATCATGCCTAGAAGAGTGTGTATTAACTTGTTGCGATTCGCTTTAGCCGCTATGTGCGAACTTGAATCGCAGTTCTCAGCCTAACCCGCGCAAGCTGGATGACCTCGTTTTTCACATCATGCCTAAAAGTGCCTGTAAGGCTTTGTGTGTATTAACTTGTTGCGATTCGTTTGAGCCGCTACGTGCAAACTTGAATCGCAGTTCTGAGCCTAACCAGCGCAAGCTGGATGACCGCGTTATGCACATCATGCCTAGAAGTGCCTGTAAGGCTTTGTGTGCATTAACTTCTTGCGATTCGCTTTAGCCACTATGTGCGAACTTGAATCGCAGTTCTCAGCCTAACCCGCGCAAGCTGGATGACCTCGTTTTTCACATCATGCCTAAAAGTGCCTGTAAGGATTTGTGTGTATTAACTTGTTGCGATTCGCTTTAGCCGCTATGTGCGAACTTGAATCGCAGTTCTGAGCCTAACCCGCGCAAGCTGGATGACCGCGTTATGCACATCATGCCTAGAAGTGCCTGTAAGGCTTTGTGTGTATTAACATGTTGCGATTCGTTTGAGCCGCTACGTGCAAACTTGAATCGCAGTTCTCAGCCTAACCCGCGCAAGCTGGATGACCACGTTTTGCACATCATGCCTAAAAGTGCCTTTAAGGCGTTGTGTGTATTAACTTGTTGCGATTCGTTTGAGCCGCTACGTGCAAACTTGAATCGCAGTTCTGAGCCTAACCCGCGCAAGCTGGATGACCGCGTTATGCACATCATGCCTAGAAGTGCCTGTAAGGCTTTGTGTGCATTAACTTCTTGCGATTCGCTTTAGCCACTATGTGCGAACTTGAATCGCAGTTCTCAGCCTAACCCGCGCAAGCTGGATGACCACGTTTTGCACATCATGCCTAAAAGTGCCTTTAAGGCGTTGTGTGTATTAACTTTTTGCGATTCGTTTGAGCCGCTACGTGCAAACTTGAATCGCAGTTCTGAGCCTAACCCGCGCAAGCTGGATGACCACGTTTTGCACATCATGCCTAAAAGTGCCTTTAAGGCGTTGTGTGTATTAACTTGTTGCGATTCGTTTGAGCCGCTACGTGCAAACTTGAATCGCAGTTCTGAGCCTAACCCGCGCAAGCTGGAAGACCGCGTTATGCACATCATGCCTAGAAGTGCCTGTAAGGCTTTGTGTGTATTAACTTGTTGCGATTCGCTTTAGCCGCTATGTGCGAACTTGAATCGCAGTTCTCAGCCTAACCCGCGCAAGCTGGATGACCTCGTTTTTCACATCATGCCTAAAAGTGCCTGTAAGGCTTTGTGTGTATTAACTTGTTGCGATTCGTTTTAGCCGCTATGTGCGAACTTGAATCGCAGTTCTCAGCCTAACCCGCGCAAGCTGGGTGACCGCGTTTTGCACATCATGCCTAAAAGTGCCTGTAAGGCTTTGTATTAGCATGTTGCGATTCGTTTTAGCCGCTATGTGCGAACTTGAATCGCAGTTCTGAGCCTAACGGGCGCAAGCTGGATGACCGCGTTTTGCACATCATGCCTAAAAGTGCCTGTAAGGCTTTGTGTGTATTAACTTGTTGCGATTCGCTTTAGCCGCTATGTGCGAACTTGAATCGCAGTTCTCAGCCTAACCCGCGCAAGCTGGATGACCTCGTTTTTCACATCATGCCTAAAAGTGCTGTAAGGCTTTGTGTGTATTAACTTGTTGCGATTCGTTTTAGCAGCTATGTGCGAACTTGAATCGCAGTTCTCAGCCTAACCCACGCAAGCTGGATGACCGCGTTTTGCACATCATGCCTAAAAGTGCCTGTAAGGCTTTGTATTAGCATGTTGCGATTCATTTTAGCCGCTATGTGCGAACTTGAATCGCAGTTCTGAGCCTAACCCGCGCAAGCTGGATGACCGCTTTATGCACATCATGCCTAGAAGTGCCTGTAAGGCTTTGTGTGTATTAACTTGTTGCGATTCGCTTTAGCCGCTATGTGCGAACTTGAATCGCAGTTCTCAGCCTAACCCGCGCAAGCTGGATGACCTCGTTTTTCACATCATGCCTAAAAGTGCCTGTAAGGCTTTGTGTGTATTAACTTGTTGCATTCGCTTTAGCCGCTATGTGCGAACTTGAATCGCAGTTCTGAGCCCAACCCGCGCAAGCTGGATGACCACGTTTTGCACATCATGCCTAAAAGTGCCTTTAAGGCGTTGTGTGTATTAACTTTTTGCGATTCGTTTGAGCCGCTACGTGCAAACTTGAATCGCAGTTCTGAGCCTAACCCGCGCAAGCTGGATGACCGCGTTATGCACATCATGCCTAGAAGAGTGTGTATTAACTTGTTGCGATTCGCTTTAGCCGCTATGTGCGAACTTGAATCGCAGTTCTCAGCCTAACCCGCGCAAGCTGGATGACCTCGTTTTTCACATCATGCCTAAAAGTGCCTGTAAGGCTTTGTGTGTATTAACTTGTTGCGATTCGTTTGAGCCGCTACGTGCAAACTTGAATCGCAGTTCTGAGCCTAACCAGCGCAAGCTGGATGACCGCGTTATGCACATCATGCCTAGAAGTGCCTGTAAGGCTTTGTGTGCATTAACTTCTTGCGATTCGCTTTAGCCACTATGTGCGAACTTGAATCGCAGTTCTCAGCCTAACCCGCGCAAGCTGGATGACCTCGTTTTTCACATCATGCCTAAAAGTGCCTGTAAGGATTTGTGTGTATTAACTTGTTGCGATTCGCTTTAGCCGCTATGTGCGAACTTGAATCGCAGTTCTGAGCCTAACCCGCGCAAGCTGGATGACCGCGTTATGCACATCATGCCTAGAAGTGCCTGTAAGGCTTTGTGTGTATTAACATGTTGCGATTCGTTTGAGCCGCTACGTGCAAACTTGAATCGCAGTTCTGAGCCTAACCCGCGCAAGCTGGATGACCACGTTTTGCACATCATGCCTAAAAGTGCCTTTAAGGCGTTGTGTGTATTAACTTGTTGCGATTCGTTTGAGCCGCTACGTGCAAACTTGAATCGCAGTTCTGAGCCTAACCCGCGCAAGCTGGATGACCGCGTTATGCACATCATGCCTAGAAGTTCCTGTAAGGCTTTGTGTGTATTAACTTGTTGCGATTCGCTTTAGCCGCTATGTGCGAACTTGAATCGCAGTTCTCAGCCTAACCCGCGCAAGCTGGATGACCACGTTTTGCACATCATGCCTAAAAGTGCCTTTAAGGCGTTGCGTGTATTAACTTTTTGCGATTCGTTTGAGCCGCTACGTGCAAACTTGAATCGCAGTTCTGAGCCTAACCCGCGCAAGCTGGATGACCACGTTTTGCACATCATGCCTAAATGTGCCTTTAAGGCGTTGTGTGTATTAACTTGTTGCGATTCGTTTGAGCCGCTACGTGCAAACTTGAATCGCAGTTCTGAGCCTAACCCGCGCAAGCTGGATGACCGCGTTATGCACATCATGCCTAGAAGTGCCTGTAAGGCTTTGTGTGTATTAACTTGTTGCGATTCGCTTTAGCCGCTATGTGCGAACTTGAATCGCAGTTCTCAGCCTAACCCGCGCAAGATGGATGACCACGTTTTGCACATCATGCCTAAAAGTGCCTTTAAGGCGTTGTGTGTATAAACTTGTTGCGATTCGTTTGAGCCGCTACGTGCAAACTTGAATCGCAGTTCTGAGCCTAACCCGCGCAAGCTGGACGACCGCGTTATGCACATCATGCCTAGAAGTGCCTGTAAAGCTTTGTGTGTATTAACTTGTTGCGATTAGCTTTAGCCGCTATGTGCGAACTTGAATCGCAGTTCTCAGCCTAACCCGCGCAAGCTGGATGACCTCGTTTTTCACATCATGCCTAAAAGTGCCTGTAAGGCTTTGTGTGTATTAACTTGTTGCGATTCGCTTTAGCCGCTATGTGCGAACTTGAATCGCAGTTCTCAGCCTAACCCGCGCAAGCTGGATGACCTCGTTTTTCACATCATGCCTAAAAGTGCCTGTAAGGCTTTGTGTGTATTAACTTGTTGCGATTCGTTTTAGCCGCTATGTGCGAACTTGAATCGCATTTCTCAGCCTAACCCACGCAAGCTGGATGACCGCGTTTTGCACATCATGCCTAAAAGTGCCTGTAAGGCTTTGTATTAGCATGTTGCGATTCATTTTAGCCGCTATGTGCGAACTTGAATCGCAGTTCTCAGCCTAACCCGCGCAAGCTGGATGACCTCGTTTTTCACATCATGCCTAAAAGTGCCTGTAAGGCTTTGTGTGTATTAACTTGTTGCTATTCGCTTTAGCCGCTATGTGCGAACTTGAATCGCAGTTCTCAGCCTAACCCGCGCAAGCTGGATGACCACGTTTTGCACATCATGCCTAAAAGTGCCTTTAAGGCGTTGTGTGTATTAACTTGTTGCGATTCGTTTGAGCCGCTACGTGCAAACTTGAATCGCAGTTCTGAGCCTAACCCGCGCAAGCTGGATGACCGCGTTATGCACATCATGCCTAGAAGTGCCTGTAAGGCTTTGTGTGCATTAACTTCTTGCGATTCGCTTTAGCCACTATGTGCGAACTTGAATCGCAGTTCTCAGCCTAACCCGCGCAAGCTGGATGACCACGTTTTGCACATCATGCCTAAAAGTGCCTTTAAGGCGTTGTGTGTATTAACTTTTTGCGATTCGTTTGAGCCGCTACGTGCAAACTTGAATCGCAGTTCTGAGCCTAACCCGCGCAAGCTGGATGACCACGTTTTGCACATCATGCCTAAAAGTGCCTTTAAGGCGTTGTGTGTATTAACTTGTTGCGATTCGTTTGAGCCGCTACGTGCAAACTTGAATCGCAGTTCTGAGCCTAACCCGCGCAAGCTGGAAGACCGCGTTATGCACATCATGCCTAGAAGTGCCTGTAAGGCTTTGTGTGTATTAACTTGTTGCGATTCGCTTTAGCCGCTATGTGCGAACTTGAATCGCAGTTCTCAGCCTAACCCGCGCAAGCTGGATGACCTCGTTTTTCACATCATGCCTAAAAGTGCCTGTAAGGCTTTGTGTGTATTAACTTGTTGCGATTCGTTTTAGCCGCTATGTGCGAACTTGAATCGCAGTTCTCAGCCTAACCCGCGCAAGCTGGGTGACCGCGTTTTGCACATCATGCCTAAAAGTGCCTGTAAGGCTTTGTATTAGCATGTTGCGATTCGTTTTAGCCGCTATGTGCGAACTTGAATCGCAGTTCTGAGCCTAACGGGCGCAAGCTGGATGACCGCGTTTTGCACATCATGCCTAAAAGTGCCTGTAAGGCTTTGTGTGTATTAACTTGTTGCGATTCGCTTTAGCCGCTATGTGCGAACTTGAATCGCAGTTCTGAGCCTAACCCGCGCAAGCTGGATGACCACGTTTTGCACATCATGCCTAAAAGTGCCTTTAAGGCGTTGTGTGTATTAACTTTTTGCGATTCGTTTGAGCCGCTACGTGCGAACTTGAATCGCAGTTCTGAGCCTAACCCGCGCAAGCTGGATGACCTCGTTTTTCACATCATGCCTAAAAGTGCCTGTAAGGCTTTGTGTGTATTAACTTGTTGCGATTCGCTTTAGCCGCTATGTGCGAACTTGAATCGCAGTTCTCAGCCTAACCCGCGCAAGCTGGATGACCTCGTTTTTCACATCATGCCTAAAAGTGCTGTAAGGCTTTGTGTGTATTAACTTGTTGCGATTCGTTTTAGCAGCTATGTGCGAACTTGAATCGCAGTTCTCAGCCTAACCCACGCAAGCTGGATGACCGCGTTTTGCACATCATGCCTAAAAGTGCCTGTAAGGCTTTGTATTAGCATGTTGCGATTCATTTTAGCCGCTATGTGCGAACTTGAATCGCAGTTCTGAGCCTAACCCGCGCAAGCTGGATGACCGCTTTATGCACATCATGCCTAGAAGTGCCTGTAAGGCTTTGTGTGTATTAACTTGTTGCGATTCGCTTTAGCCGCTATGTGCGAACTTGAATCGCAGTTCTCAGCCTAACCCGCGCAAGCTGGATGACCTCGTTTTTCACATCATGCCTAAAAGTGCCTGTAAGGCTTTGTGTGTATTAACTTGTTGCATTCGCTTTAGCCGCTATGTGCGAACTTGAATCGCAGTTCTGAGCCCAACCCGCGCAAGCTGGATGACCACGTTTTGCACATCATGCCTAAAAGTGCCTTTAAGGCGTTGTGTGTATTAACTTTTTGCGATTCGTTTGAGCCGCTACGTGCAAACTTGAATCGCAGTTCTGAGCCTAACCCGCGCAAGCTGGATGACCGCGTTATGCACATCATGCCTAGAAGTGCCTGTAAGGCTTTGTGTGTATTAACTTGTTGCGATTCGCTTTAGCCGCTATGTGCGAACTTGAATCGCAGTTCTCAGCCTAACCCGCGCAAGCTGGATGACCTCGTTTTTCACATCATGCTAAAAGTGCCTGTAAGGCTTTGTGTGTATTAACTTGTTGCGATTCGCTTTAGCCGTTATGTGCGAAATTGAATCGCAGTTCTCAGCCTAACCCGCGCAAGCTGGATGACCTCGTTTTTCACATCATGCCTAAAAGTGCCTGTAAGGCTTTGTGTGTATTAACTTGTTGCGATTCGCTTTAGCCGCTATGTGCGAACTTGAATCGCAGTTCTCAGCCTAACCCGCGCAAGCTGGATGACCACGTTTTGCACATCATGCCTAAAAGTGCCTTTAAGGCGTTGTGTGTATTAACTTGTTGCGATTCGTTTGAGCCGCTACGTGCAAACTTGAATCACAGTTCTGAGCCTAACCCGCGCAAGCTGGATGACCGCGTTATGCACATCATGCCTAGAAGTGCCTGTAAGGCTTTGTGTGCATTAACTTCCTGCGATTCGCTTTAGCCACTATGTGCGAACTTGAATCGCAGTTCTCAGCCTAACCCGCGCAAGCTGGATGACCACGTTTTGCACATCATGCCTAAAAGTGCCTTTAAGGCGTTGTGTGTATTAAATTTTTGCGATTCGTTTGAGCCGCTACGTGCAAACTTGAATCGCAGTTCTGAGCCTAACCCGCGCAAGCTGGATGACCACGTTTTGCACATCATGCCTAAAAGTGCCTTTAAGGCGTTGTGTGTATTAACTTGCTGTGATTCGTTTGAGCCGCTACGTGCAAACTTGAATCGCAGTTCCGAGCCTAACCCGCGCAAACTGGATGACCGCGTTATGCACATCATGCCTAGAAGTGCCTTTAAGGCGTTGTGTGTATTAACTTGTTGCGATTCGTTTGAGCCGCTACGTGCAAACTTGAATCGCAGTTCTGAGCCTAACCCGCGCAAGCTGGATGACCGCGTTATGCACATCATGCCTAGAAGTGCCTGTAAGGCTTTGTGTGTATTAACATGTTGCGATTCGTTTGAGCCGCTACGTGCAAACTTGAATCGCAGTTCTCAGCCTAACCCGCGCAAGCTGGATGACCACGTTTTGCACATCATGCCTAAAAGTGCCTTTAAGGCGTTGTGTGTATTAACTTGTTGCGATTCGTTTGAGCCGCTACGTGCAAACTTGAATCGCAGTTCTGAGCCTAACCCGCGCAAGCTGGATGACCGCGTTATGCACATCATGCCTAGAAGTGCCTGTAAGGCTTTGTGTGCATTAACTTCTTGCGATTCGCTTTAGCCACTATGTGCGAACTTGAATCGCAGTTCTCAGCCTAACCCGCGCAAGCTGGATGACCACGTTTTGCACATCATGCCTAAAAGTGCCTTTAAGGCGTTGTGTGTATTAACTTTTTGCGATTCGTTTGAGCCGCTACGTGCAAACTTGAATCGCAGTTCTGAGCCTAACCCGCGCAAGCTGGATGACCACGTTTTGCACATCATGCCTAAAAGTGCCTTTAAGGCGTTGTGTGTATTAACTTGTTGCGATTCGTTTGAGCCGCTACGTGCAAACTTGAATCGCAGTTCTGAGCCTAACCCGCGCAAGCTGGAAGACCGCGTTATGCACATCATGCCTAGAAGTGCCTGTAAGGCTTTGTGTGTATTAACTTGTTGCGATTCGCTTTAGCCGCTATGTGCGAACTTGAATCGCAGTTCTCAGCCTAACCCGCGCAAGCTGGATGACCTCGTTTTTCACATCATGCCTAAAAGTGCCTGTAAGGCTTTGTGTGTATTAACTTGTTGCGATTCGTTTTAGCCGCTATGTGCGAACTTGAATCGCAGTTCTCAGCCTAACCCGCGCAAGCTGGATGACCTCGTTTTTCACATCATGCCTAAAAGTGCTGTAAGGCTTTGTGTGTATTAACTTGTTGCGATTCGTTTTAGCAGCTATGTGCGAACTTGAATCGCAGTTCTCAGCCTAACCCACGCAAGCTGGATGACCGCGTTTTGCACATCATGCCTAAAAGTGCCTGTAAGGCTTTGTATTAGCATGTTGCGATTCATTTTAGCCGCTATGTGCGAACTTGAATCGCAGTTCTGAGCCTAACCCGCGCAAGCTGGATGACCGCTTTATGCACATCATGCCTAGAAGTGCCTGTAAGGCTTTGTGTGTATTAACTTGTTGCGATTCGCTTTAGCCGCTATGTGCGAACTTGAATCGCAGTTCTCAGCCTAACCCGCGCAAGCTGGATGACCTCGTTTTTCACATCATGCCTAAAAGTGCCTGTAAGGCTTTGTGTGTATTAACTTGTTGCATTCGCTTTAGCCGCTATGTGCGAACTTGAATCGCAGTTCTGAGCCCAACCCGCGCAAGCTGGATGACCACGTTTTGCACATCATGCCTAAAAGTGCCTTTAAGGCGTTGTGTGTATTAACTTTTTGCGATTCGTTTGAGCCGCTACGTGCAAACTTGAATCGCAGTTCTGAGCCTAACCCGCGCAAGCTGGATGACCGCGTTATGCACATCATGCCTAGAAGAGTGTGTATTAACTTGTTGCGATTCGCTTTAGCCGCTATGTGCGAACTTGAATCGCAGTTCTCAGCCTAACCCGCGCAAGCTGGATGACCTCGTTTTTCACATCATGCCTAAAAGTGCCTGTAAGGCTTTGTGTGTATTAACTTGTTGCGATTCGTTTGAGCCGCTACGTGCAAACTTGAATCGCAGTTCTGAGCCTAACCAGCGCAAGCTGGATGACCGCGTTATGCACATCATGCCTAGAAGTGCCTGTAAGGCTTTGTGTGCATTAACTTCTTGCGATTCGCTTTAGCCACTATGTGCGAACTTGAATCGCAGTTCTCAGCCTAACCCGCGCAAGCTGGATGACCTCGTTTTTCACATCATGCCTAAAAGTGCCTGTAAGGATTTGTGTGTATTAACTTGTTGCGATTCGCTTTAGCCGCTATGTGCGAACTTGAATCGCAGTTCTGAGCCTAACCCGCGCAAGCTGGATGACCGCGTTATGCACATCATGCCTAGAAGTGCCTGTAAGGCTTTGTGTGTATTAACATGTTGCGATTCGTTTGAGCCGCTACGTGCAAACTTGAATCGCAGTTCTGAGCCTAACCCGCGCAAGCTGGATGACCACGTTTTGCACATCATGCCTAAAAGTGCCTTTAAGGCGTTGTGTGTATTAACTTGTTGCGATTCGTTTGAGCCGCTACGTGCAAACTTGAATCGCAGTTCTGAGCCTAACCCGCGCAAGCTGGATGACCGCGTTATGCACATCATGCCTAGAAGTTCCTGTAAGGCTTTGTGTGTATTAACTTGTTGCGATTCGCTTTAGCCGCTATGTGCGAACTTGAATCGCAGTTCTCAGCCTAACCCGCGCAAGCTGGATGACCACGTTTTGCACATCATGCCTAAAAGTGCCTTTAAGGCGTTGCGTGTATTAACTTTTTGCGATTCGTTTGAGCCGCTACGTGCAAACTTGAATCGCAGTTCTGAGCCTAACCCGCGCAAGCTGGATGACCACGTTTTGCACATCATGCCTAAATGTGCCTTTAAGGCGTTGTGTGTATTAACTTGTTGCGATTCGTTTGAGCCGCTACGTGCAAACTTGAATCGCAGTTCTGAGCCTAACCCGCGCAAGCTGGATGACCGCGTTATGCACATCATGCCTAGAAGTGCCTGTAAGGCTTTGTGTGTATTAACTTGTTGCGATTCGCTTTAGCCGCTATGTGCGAACTTGAATCGCAGTTCTCAGCCTAACCCGCGCAAGATGGATGACCACGTTTTGCACATCATGCCTAAAAGTGCCTTTAAGGCGTTGTGTGTATAAACTTGTTGCGATTCGTTTGAGCCGCTACGTGCAAACTTGAATCGCAGTTCTGAGCCTAACCCGCGCAAGCTGGACGACCGCGTTATGCACATCATGCCTAGAAGTGCCTGTAAAGCTTTGTGTGTATTAACTTGTTGCGATTAGCTTTAGCCGCTATGTGCGAACTTGAATCGCAGTTCTCAGCCTAACCCGCGCAAGCTGGATGACCTCGTTTTTCACATCATGCCTAAAAGTGCCTGTAAGGCTTTGTGTGTATTAACTTGTTGCGATTCGCTTTAGCCGCTATGTGCGAACTTGAATCGCAGTTCTCAGCCTAACCCGCGCAAGCTGGATGACCTCGTTTTTCACATCATGCCTAAAAGTGCCTGTAAGGCTTTGTGTGTATTAACTTGTTGCGATTCGTTTTAGCCGCTATGTGCGAACTTGAATCGCATTTCTCAGCCTAACCCACGCAAGCTGGATGACCGCGTTTTGCACATCATGCCTAAAAGTGCCTGTAAGGCTTTGTATTAGCATGTTGCGATTCATTTTAGCCGCTATGTGCGAACTTGAATCGCAGTTCTCAGCCTAACCCGCGCAAGCTGGATGACCTCGTTTTTCACATCATGCCTAAAAGTGCCTGTAAGGCTTTGTGTGTATTAACTTGTTGCGATTCGCTTTAGCCGCTATGTGCGAACTTGAATCGCAGTTCTCAGCCTAACCCGCGCAAGCTGGATGACCACGTTTTGCACATCATGCCTAAAAGTGCCTTTAAGGCGTTGTGTGTATTAACTTGTTGCGATTCGTTTGAGCCGCTACGTGCAAACTTGAATCGCAGTTCTGAGCCTAACCCGCGCAAGCTGGATGACCGCGTTATGCACATCATGCCTAGAAGTGCCTGTAAGGCTTTGTGTGCATTAACTTCTTGCGATTCGCTTTAGCCACTATGTGCGAACTTGAATCGCAGTTCTCAGCCTAACCCGCGCAAGCTGGATGACCACGTTTTGCACATCATGCCTAAAAGTGCCTTTAAGGCGTTGTGTGTATTAACTTTTTGCGATTCGTTTGAGCCGCTACGTGCAAACTTGAATCGCAGTTCTGAGCCTAACCCGCGCAAGCTGGATGACCACGTTTTGCACATCATGCCTAAAAGTGCCTTTAAGGCGTTGTGTGTATTAACTTGTTGCGATTCGTTTGAGCCGCTACGTGCAAACTTGAATCGCAGTTCTGAGCCTAACCCGCGCAAGCTGGAAGACCGCGTTATGCACATCATGCCTAGAAGTGCCTGTAAGGCTTTGTGTGTATTAACTTGTTGCGATTCGCTTTAGCCGCTATGTGCGAACTTGAATCGCAGTTCTCAGCCTAACCCGCGCAAGCTGGATGACCTCGTTTTTCACATCATGCCTAAAAGTGCCTGTAAGGCTTTGTGTGTATTAACTTGTTGCGATTCGTTTTAGCCGCTATGTGCGAACTTGAATCGCAGTTCTCAGCCTAACCCGCGCAAGCTGGGTGACCGCGTTTTGCACATCATGCCTAAAAGTGCCTGTAAGGCTTTGTATTAGCATGTTGCGATTCGTTTTAGCCGCTATGTGCGAACTTGAATCGCAGTTCTGAGCCTAACGGGCGCAAGCTGGATGACCGCGTTTTGCACATCATGCCTAAAAGTGCCTGTAAGGCTTTGTGTGTATTAACTTGTTGCGATTCGCTTTAGCCGCTATGTGCGAACTTGAATCGCAGTTCTGAGCCTAACCCGCGCAAGCTGGATGACCACGTTTTGCACATCATGCCTAAAAGTGCCTTTAAGGCGTTGTGTGTATTAACTTTTTGCGATTCGTTTGAGCCGCTACGTGCGAACTTGAATCGCAGTTCTGAGCCTAACCCGCGCAAGCTGGATGACCTCGTTTTTCACATCATGCCTAAAAGTGCCTGTAAGGCTTTGTGTGTATTAACTTGTTGCGATTCGCTTTAGCCGCTATGTGCGAACTTGAATCGCAGTTCTCAGCCTAACCCGCGCAAGCTGGATGACCTCGTTTTTCACATCATGCCTAAAAGTGCTGTAAGGCTTTGTGTGTATTAACTTGTTGCGATTCGTTTTAGCAGCTATGTGCGAACTTGAATCGCAGTTCTCAGCCTAACCCACGCAAGCTGGATGACCGCGTTTTGCACATCATGCCTAAAAGTGCCTGTAAGGCTTTGTATTAGCATGTTGCGATTCATTTTAGCCGCTATGTGCGAACTTGAATCGCAGTTCTGAGCCTAACCCGCGCAAGCTGGATGACCGCTTTATGCACATCATGCCTAGAAGTGCCTGTAAGGCTTTGTGTGTATTAACTTGTTGCGATTCGCTTTAGCCGCTATGTGCGAACTTGAATCGCAGTTCTCAGCCTAACCCGCGCAAGCTGGATGACCTCGTTTTTCACATCATGCCTAAAAGTGCCTGTAAGGCTTTGTGTGTATTAACTTGTTGCATTCGCTTTAGCCGCTATGTGCGAACTTGAATCGCAGTTCTGAGCCCAACCCGCGCAAGCTGGATGACCACGTTTTGCACATCATGCCTAAAAGTGCCTTTAAGGCGTTGTGTGTATTAACTTTTTGCGATTCGTTTGAGCCGCTACGTGCAAACTTGAATCGCAGTTCTGAGCCTAACCCGCGCAAGCTGGATGACCGCGTTATGCACATCATGCCTAGAAGTGCCTGTAAGGCTTTGTGTGTATTAACTTGTTGCGATTCGCTTTAGCCGCTATGTGCGAACTTGAATCGCAGTTCTCAGCCTAACCCGCGCAAGCTGGATGACCTCGTTTTTCACATCATGCTAAAAGTGCCTGTAAGGCTTTGTGTGTATTAACTTGTTGCGATTCGCTTTAGCCGTTATGTGCGAAATTGAATCGCAGTTCTCAGCCTAACCCGCGCAAGCTGGATGACCTCGTTTTTCACATCATGCCTAAAAGTGCCTGTAAGGCTTTGTGTGTATTAACTTGTTGCGATTCGCTTTAGCCGCTATGTGCGAACTTGAATCGCAGTTCTCAGCCTAACCCGCGCAAGCTGGATGACCACGTTTTGCACATCATGCCTAAAAGTGCCTTTAAGGCGTTGTGTGTATTAACTTGTTGCGATTCGTTTGAGCCGCTACGTGCAAACTTGAATCACAGTTCTGAGCCTAACCCGCGCAAGCTGGATGACCGCGTTATGCACATCATGCCTAGAAGTGCCTGTAAGGCTTTGTGTGCATTAACTTCCTGCGATTCGCTTTAGCCACTATGTGCGAACTTGAATCGCAGTTCTCAGCCTAACCCGCGCAAGCTGGATGACCACGTTTTGCACATCATGCCTAAAAGTGCCTTTAAGGCGTTGTGTGTATTAAATTTTTGCGATTCGTTTGAGCCGCTACGTGCAAACTTGAATCGCAGTTCTGAGCCTAACCCGCGCAAGCTGGATGACCACGTTTTGCACATCATGCCTAAAAGTGCCTTTAAGGCGTTGTGTGTATTAACTTGCTGTGATTCGTTTGAGCCGCTACGTGCAAACTTGAATCGCAGTTCCGAGCCTAACCCGCGCAAACTGGATGACCGCGTTATGCACATCATGCCTAGAAGTGCCTTTAAGGCGTTGTGTGTATTAACTTGTTGCGATTCGTTTGAGCCGCTACGTGCAAACTTGAATCGCAGTTCTGAGCCTAACCCGCGCAAGCTGGATGACCGCGTTATGCACATCATGCCTAGAAGTGCCTGTAAGGCTTTGTGTGCATTAACTTCTTGCGATTCGCTTTAGCCACTATGTGCGAACTTGAATCGCAGTTCTCAGCCTAACCCGCGCAAGCTGGATGACCACGTTTTGCACATCATGCCTAAAAGTGCCTTTAAGGCGTTGCGTGTATTAACTTTTTGCGATTCGTTTGAGCCGCTACGTGCAAACTTGAATCGCAGTTCTGAGCCTAACCCGCGCAAGCTGGATGACCACGTTTTGCACATCATGCCTAAATGTGCCTTTAAGGCGTTGTGTGTATTAACTTGTTGCGATTCGTTTGAGCCGCTACGTGCAAACTTGAATCGCAGTTCTGAGCCTAACCCGCGCAAGCTGGATGACCGCGTTATGCACATCATGCCTAGAAGTGCCTGTAAGGCTTTGTGTGTATTAACTTGTTGCGATTCGCTTTAGCCGCTATGTGCGAACTTGAATCGCAGTTCTCAGCCTAACCCGCGCAAGATGGATGACCTCGTTTTTCACATCATGCCTAAAAGTGCCTGTAAGGCTTTGTGTGTATTAACTTGTTGCGATTCGTTTTAGCCGCTATGTGCGAACTTGAATCGCAGTTCTCAGCCTAACCCGCGCAAGCTGGATGACCGCGTTTTGCACATCATGCCTAAAAGTGCCTGTAAGGCTTTGTATTAGCATGTTGCGATTCGTTTTAGCCGCTATGTGCGAACTTGAATCGCAGTTCTGAGCCTAACGGGCGCAAGCTGGATGACCGCGTTTTGCACATCATGCCTAAAAGTGCCTGTAAGGCTTTGTGTGAATTAACTTGTTGCGATTCGCTTTAGCCGCTATGTGCGAACTTGAATCGCAGTTCTGAGCCTAACCCGCGCAAGCTGGATGACCACGTTTTGCACATCATGCCTAAAAGTGCCTTTAAGGCGTTGTGTGTATTAACTTTTTGCGATTCGTTTGAGCCGCTACGTGCGAACTTGAATCGCAGTTCTGAGCCTAACCCGCGCAAGCTGGATGACCACGTTTTGCACATCATGCCTAAAAGTGCCTTTAAGGCGTTGTGTGTATTAACTTTTTGCGATTCGCTTTAGCCACTATGTGCGAACTTGAATCGCAGTTCTCAGCCTAACCCGCGCAAGCTGGATGACCACGTTTTGCACATCATGCCTAAAAGTGCCTTTAAGGCGTTGCGTGTATTAACTTGTTGCGATTCGTTTGAGCCGCTACGTGCAAACTTGAATCGCAGTTCTGAGCCTAACCCGCGCAAGCTGGATGACCGCGTTATGCACATCATGCCTAGAAGTGCCTGTAAGGCTTTGTGTGTATTAACTTGTTGCGATTCGCTTTAGCCGCTATGTGCGAACTTGAATCGCAGTTCTCAGCCTAACCCGCGCAAGATGGATGACCTCGTTTTTCACATCATGCCTAAAAGTGCCTGTAAGGCTTTGTGTGTATTAACTTGTTGCGATTCGTTTTAGCCGCTATGTGCGAACTTGAATCGCAGTTCTCAGCCTAACCCGCGCAAGCTGGATGACCGCGTTTTGCACATCATGCCTAAAAGTGCCTGTAAGGCTTTGTATTAGCATGTTGCGATTCGTTTTAGCCGCTATGTGCGAACTTGAATCGCAGTTCTGAGCCTAACGGGCGCAAGCTGGATGACCGCGTTTTGCACATCATGCCTAAAAGTGCCTGTAAGGCTTTGTGTGAATTAACTTGTTGCGATTCGCTTTAGCCGCTATGTGCGAACTTGAATCGCAGTTCTGAGCCTAACCCGCGCAAGCTGGATGACCACGTTTTGCACATCATGCCTAAAAGTGCCTTTAAGGCGTTGTGTGTATTAACTTTTTGCGATTCGTTTGAGCCGCTACGTGCGAACTTGAATCGCAGTTCTGAGCCTAACCCGCGCAAGCTGGATGACCACGTTTTGCACATCATGCCTAAAAGTGCCTTTAAGGCGTTGTGTGTATTAACTTTTTGCGATTCGCTTTAGCCACTATGTGCGAACTTGAATCGCAGTTCTCAGCCTAACCCGCGCAAGCTGGATGACCACGTTTTGCACATCATGCCTAAAAGTGCCTTTAAGGCGTTGCGTGTATTAACTTTTTGCGATTCGTTTGAGCCGCTACGTGCAAACTTGAATCGCAGTTCTGAGCCTAACCCGCGCAAGCTGGATGACCACGTTTTGCACATCATGCCTAAATGTGCCTTTAAGGCGTTGTGTGTATTAACTTGTTGCGATTCGTTTGAGCCGCTACGTGCAAACTTGAATCGCAGTTCTGAGCCTAACCCGCGCAAGCTGGATGACCGCGTTATGCACATCATGCCTAGAAGTGCCTGTAAGGCTTTGTGTGTATTAACTTGTTGCGATTCGCTTTAGCCGCTATGTGCGAACTTGAATCGCAGTTCTCAGCTTAACCCGCGCAAGATGGATGACCTCGTTTTTCACATCATGCCTAAAAGTGCCTGTAAGGCTTTGTGTGTATTAACTTGTTGCGATTCGTTTTAGCCGCTATGTGCGAACTTGAATCGCAGTTCTCAGCCTAACCCGCGCAAGCTGGATGACCGCGTTTTGCACATCATGCCTAAAAGTGCCTGTAAGGCTTTGTATTAGCATGTTGCGATTCGTTTTAGCCGCTATGTGCGAACTTGAATCGCAGTTCTGAGCCTAACGGGCGCAAGCTGGATGACCGCGTTTTGCACATCATGCCTAAAAGTGCCTGTAAGGCTTTGTGTGAATTAACTTGTTGCGATTCGCTTTAGCCGCTATGTGCGAACTTGAATCGCAGTTCTGAGCCTAACCCGCGCAAGCTGGATGACCACGTTTTGCACATCATGCCTAAAAGTGCCTTTAAGGCGTTGTGTGTATTAACTTTTTGCGATTCGTTTGAGCCGCTACGTGCGAACTTGAATCGCAGTTCTGAGCCTAACCCGCGCAAGCTGGATGACCACGTTTTGCACATCATGCCTAAAAGTGCCTTTAAGGCGTTGTGTGTATAAACTTGTTGCGATTCGTTTGAGCCGCTACGTGCAAACTTGAATCGCAGTTCTGAGCCTAACCCGCGCAAGCTGGACGACCGCGTTATGCACATCATGCCTAGAAGTGCCTGTAAGGCTTTGTGTGTATTAACTTGTTGCGATTAGCTTTAGCCGCTATGTGCGAACTTGAATCGCAGTTCTCAGCCTAACCCGCGCAAGCTGGATGACCTCGTTTTTCACATCATGCCTAAAAGTGCCTGTAAGGCTTTGTGTGTATTAACTTGTTGCGATTCGCTTTAGCCGCTATGTGCGAACTTGAATCGCAGTTCTCAGCCTAACCCGCGCAAGCTGGATGACCTCGTTTTTCACATCATGCCTAAAAGTGCCTGTAAGGCTTTGTGTGTATTAACTTGTTGCGATTCGTTTTAGCCGCTACGTGCAAACTTGAATCGCAGTTCTGAGCCTAACCCGCGCAAGCTGGATGACCGCGTTATGCACATCATGCCTAAAAGTGCCTGTAAGGCTTTGTATTAGCATGTTGCGATTCATTTTAGCCGCTATGTGCGAACTTGAATCGCAGTTCTCAGCCTAACCCGCGCAAGCTGGATGACCTCGTTTTTCACATCATGCCTAAAAGTGCCTGTAAGGCTTTGTGTGTATTAACTTGTTGCGATTCGCTTTAGCCGCTATGTGCGAACTTGAATCGCAGTTCTCAGCCTAACCCGCGCAAGCTGGATGACCACGTTTTGCACATCATGCCTAAAAGTGCCTTTAAGGCGTTGTGTGTATTAACTTGTTGCGATTCGTTTGAGCCGCTACGTGCAAACTTGAATCGCAGTTCTGAGCCTAACCCGCGCAAGCTGGATGACCGCGTTATGCACATCATGCCTAGAAGTGCCTGTAAGGCTTTGTGTGCATTAACTTCTTGCGATTCGCTTTAGCCACTATGTGCGAACTTGAATCGCAGTTCTCAGCCTAACCCGCGCAAGCTGGATGACCACGTTTTGCACATCATGCCTAAAAGTGCCTTTAAGGCGTTGTGTGTATTAACTTTTTGCGATTCGTTTGAGCCGCTACGTGCAAACTTGAATCGCAGTTCTGAGCCTAACCCGCGCAAGCTGGATGACCACGTTTTGCACATCATGCCTAAAAGTGCCTTTAAGGCGTTGTGTGTATTAACTTGTTGCGATTCGTTTGAGCCGCTACGTGCAAACTTGAATCCCAGTTCTGAGCCTAACCCGCGCAAGCTGGAAGACCGCGTTATGCACATCATGCCTAGAAGTGCCTGTAAGGCTTTGTGTGTATTAACTTGTTGCGATTCGCTTTAGCCGCTATGTGCGAACTTGAATCGCAGTTCTCAGCCTAACCCGCGCAAGCTGGATGACCTCGTTTTTCACATCATGCCTAAAAGTGCCTGTAAGGCTTTGTGTGTATTAACTTGTTGCGATTCGTTTTAGCCGCTATGTGCGAACTTGAATCGCAGTTCTCAGCCTAACCCGCGCAAGCTGGGTGACCGCGTTTTGCACATCATGCCTAAAAGTGCCTGTAAGGCTTTGTATTAGCATGTTGCGATTCGTTTTAGCCGCTATGTGCGAACTTGAATCGCAGTTCTGAGCCTAACGGGCGCAAGCTGGATGACCGCGTTTTGCACATCATGCCTAAAAGTGCCTGTAAGGCTTTGTGTGTATTAACTTGTTGCGATTCGCTTTAGCCGCTATGTGCGAACTTGAATCGCAGTTCTGAGCCTAACCCGCGCAAGCTGGATGACCACGTTTTGCACATCATGCCTAAAAGTGTCTTTAAGGCGTTGTGTGTATTAACTTTTTGCGATTCGTTTGAGCCGCTACGTGCGAACTTGAATCGCAGTTCTGAGCCTAACCCGCGCAAGCTGGATGACCTCGTTTTTCACATCATGCCTAAAAGTGCCTGTAAGGCTTTGTGTGTATTAACTTGTTGCGATTCGCTTTAGCCGCTATGTGCGAACTTGAATCGCAGTTCTCAGCCTAACCCGCGCAAGCTGGATGACCTCGTTTTTCACATCATGCCTAAAAGTGCTGTAAGGCTTTGTGTGTATTAACTTGTTGCGATTCGTTTTAGCAGCTATGTGCGAACTTGAATCGCAGTTCTCAGCCTAACCCACGCAAGCTGGATGACCGCGTTTTGCACATCATGCCTAAAAGTGCCTGTAAGGCTTTGTATTAGCATGTTGCGATTCATTTTAGCCGCTATGTGCGAACTTGAATCGCAGTTCTGAGCCTAACCCGCGCAAGCTGGATGACCGCTTTATGCACATCATGCCTAGAAGTGCCTGTAAGGCTTTGTGTGTATTAACTTGTTGCGATTCGCTTTAGCCGCTATGTGCGAACTTGAATCGCAGTTCTCAGCCTAACCCGCGCAAGCTGGATGACCTCGTTTTTCACATCATGCCTAAAAGTGCCTGTAAGGCTTTGTGTGTATTAACTTGTTGCATTCGCTTTAGCCGCTATGTGCGAACTTGAATCGCAGTTCTGAGCCCAACCCGCGCAAGCTGGATGACCACGTTTTGCACATCATGCCTAAAAGTGCCTTTAAGGCGTTGTGTGTATTAACTTTTTGCGATTCGTTTGAGCCGCTACGTGCAAACTTGAATCGCAGTTCTGAGCCTAACCCGCGCAAGCTGGATGACCGCGTTATGCACATCATGCCTAGAAGTGCCTGTAAGGCTTTGTGTGTATTAACTTGTTGCGATTCGCTTTAGCCGCTATGTGCGAACTTGAATCGCAGTTCTCAGCCTAACCCGCGCAAGCTGGATGACCTCGTTTTTCACATCATGCCTAAAAGTGCCTGTAAGGCTTTGTGTGTATTAACTTGTTGCGATTCGCTTTAGCCGTTATGTGCGAAATTGAATCGCAGTTCTCAGCCTAACCCGCGCAAGCTGGATGACCTCGTTTTTCACATCATGCCTAAAAGTGCCTGTAAGGCTTTGTGTGTATTAACTTGTTGCGATTCGCTTTAGCCGCTATGTGCGAACTTGAATCGCAGTTCTCAGCCTAACCCGCGCAAGCTGGATGACCACGTTTTGCACATCATGCCTAAAAGTGCCTTTAAGGCGTTGTGTGTATTAACTTGTTGCGATTCGTTTGAGCCGCTACGTGCAAACTTGAATCACAGTTCTGAGCCTAACCCGCGCAAGCTGGATGACCGCGTTATGCACATCATGCCTAGAAGTGCCTGTAAGGCTTTGTGTGCATTAACTTCTTGCGATTCGCTTTAGCCACTATGTGCGAACTTGAATCGCAGTTCTCAGCCTAACCCGCGCAAGCTGGATGACCACGTTTTGCACATCATGCCTAAAAGTGCCTTTAAGGCGTTGTGTGTATTAAATTTTTGCGATTAGTTTGAGCCGCTACGTGCAAACTTGAATCGCAGTTCTGAGCCTAACCCGCGCAAGCTGGATGACCACGTTTTGCACATCATGCCTAAAAGTGCCTTTAAGGCGTTGTGTGTATTAACTTGCTGCGATTCGTTTGAGCCGCTACGTGCAAACTTGAATCGCAGTTCTGAGCCTAACCCGCGCAAGCTGGATGACCGCGTTATGCACATCATGCCTAGAAGTGCCTGTAAGGCTTTGTGTGTATTAACTTGTTGCGATTCGCTTTAGCCGCTATGTGCGAACTTGAATCGCAGTTCTCAGCCTAACCCGCGCAAGCTGGATGACCTCGTTTTTCACATCATGCCTAAAAGTGCCTGTAAGGCTTTGTGTGTATTAACTTGTTGCGATTCGCTTTAGCCGCTATGTGCGAACTTGAATCGCAGTTCTCAGCCTAACCCGCGCAAGCTGGATGACCTCGTTTTTCACATCATGCCTAAAAGTGCCTGTAAGGCTTCGTGTGTATTAACTTGTTGCGATTCGTTTTAGCCGCTATGTGCGAACTTGAATCGCAGTTCTCAGCCTAACCCGCGCAAGCTGGATGACCGCGTTTTGCACATCATGCCTAAAAGTGCCTGTAAGGCTTTGTATTAGCATGTTGCGATTCGTTTTAGCCGCTATGTGCGAACTTGAATCGCAGTTCTGAGCCTAACGGGCGCAAGCTGGATGACCGCGTTTTGCACATCATGCCTAAAAGTGCCTGTAAGGCTTTGTGTGTATTAACTTGTTGCGATTCGCTTTAGCCGCTATGTGCGAACTTGAATCGCAGTTCTGAGCCTAACCCGCGCAAGCTGGATGACCACGTTTTGCACATCATGCCTAAAAGTGCCTTTAAGGCGTTGTGTGTATTAACTTTTTGCGATTCGTTTGAGCCGCTACGTGCGAACTTGAATCGCAGTTCTGAGCCTAACCCTCGCAAGCTGGACGACCGCGTTATGCACATCATGCCTAGAAGTGCCTGTAAGGCTTTGTGTGTATTAACTTGTTGCGATTAGCTTTAGCCGCTATGTGCGAACTTGAATCGCAGTTCTCAGCCTAACCCGCGCAAGCTGGATGACCTCGTTTTTCACATCATGCCTAAAAGTGCCTGTAAGGCTTTGTGTGTATTAACTTGTTGCGATTCGCTTTAGCCGCTATGTGCGAACTTGAATCGCAGTTCTCAGCCTAACCCGCGCAAGCTGGATGACCTCGTTTTTCACATCATGCCTAAAAGTGCCTGTAAGGCTTCGTGTGTATTAACTTGTTGCGATTCGTTTTAGCCGCTATGTGCGAACTTGAATCGCAGTTCTCAGCCTAACCCGCGCAAGCTGGATGACCGCGTTTTGCACATCATGCCTAAAAGTGCCTGTAAGGCTTTGTATTAGCATGTTGCGATTCGTTTTAGCCGCTATGTGCGAACTTGAATCGCAGTTCTGAGCCTAACGGGCGCAAGCTGGATGATCGCGTTTTGCACATCATGCCTAAAAGTGCCTGTAAGGCTTTGTGTGTATTAACTTGTTGCGATTCGCTTTAGCCGCTATGTGCGAACTTGAATCGCAGTTCTGAGCCTAACCCGCGCAAGCTGGATGACCACGTTTTGCACATCATGCCTAAAAGTGCCTTTAAGGCGTTGTGTGTATTAACTTGTTGCGATTCGTTTGAGCCGCTACGTGCAAACTTGAATCGCAGTTCTGAGCCTAACCCGCGCAAGCTGGACGACCGCGTTATGCACATCATGCCTAGAAGTGCCTGTAAGGCTTTGTGTGTATTAACTTGTTGCGATTAGCTTTAGCCGCTATGTGCGAACTTGAATCGCAGTTCTCAGCCTAACCCGCGCAAGCTGGATGACCTCGTTTTTCACATCATGCCTAAAAGTGCCTGTAAGGCTTTGTGCGTATTAACTTGTTGCGATTCGCTTTAGCCGCTAAGTGCGAACTTGAATCGCAGTTCTCAGCCTAACCCACGCAAGCTGGATGACCGCGTTTTGCACATCATGCCTAAAAGTGCCTGTAAGGCTTTGTATTAGCATGTTGCGATTCATTTTAGCCGCTATGTGCGAACTTGAATCGCAGTTCTCAGCCTAACCCGCGCAAGCTGGATGACCTCGTTTTTCACATCATGCCTAAAAGTGCCTGTAAGGCTTTGTGTGTATTAACTTGTTGCGATTCGCTTTAGCCGCTACGTGCAAACTTGAATCGCAGTTCTGAGCCTAACCCGCGCAAGCTGGATGACCTCGTTATGCACATCATGCCTAGAAGTGCCTGTAAGGCTTTGTGTGCATTAACTTCTTGCGATTCGCTTTAGCCACTATGTGCGAACTTGAATCGCAGTTCTCAGCCTAACCCGCCCGAGCTGGATGACCACGTTTTGCACATCATGCCTAAAAGTGCCTTTAAGGCGTTGTGTGTATTAACTTTTTGCGATTCGTTTGAGCCGCTACGTGCAAACTTGAATCGCAGTTCTGAGCCTAACCCGCGCAAGCTGGATGACCACGTTTTGCACATCATGCCTAAAAGTGCCTTTAAGGCGTTGTGTGTATTAACTTGTTGCGATTCGTTTGAGCCGCTACGTGCAAACTTGAATCGCAGTTCTGAGCCTAACCCGCGCAAGCTGGATGACCGCGTTATGCACATCATGCCTAGAAGTGCCTGTAAGGCTTTGTGTGTATTAACTTGTTGCGATTCACTTTAGCCGCTATGAGCGAACTTGAATCGCAGTTCTCAGCCTAACCCGCGCGAGCTGGATGACCTCGTTTTTCACATCATGCCTAAAAGTGCCTGTAAGGCTTTGTGTGTATTAACTTGTTGCGATTCGTTTTAGCCGCTATGTGCGAACTTGAATCGCAGTTCTCAGCCTAACCCGCGCAAGCTGGATGACCGCTTTTTGCACATCATGCCTAAAAGTGCCTGTAAGGCTTTGTATTAGCATGTTGCGATTCGTTTTAGCCGCTATGTGCGAACTTGAATCGCAGTTCTGAGCCTAACGGGCGCAAGCTGGATGACCGCGTTTTGCACATCATGCCTAAAAGTGCCTGTAAGGCTTTGTGTGTATTAACTTGTTGCGATTCGCTTTAGCCGCTATGTGCGAACTTGAATCGCAGTTCTGAGCCTAACCCGCGCAAGCTGGATGACCACGTTTTGCACATCATGCCTAAAAGTGCCTTTAAGGCGTTGTGTGTATTAACTTTTTGCGATTCGTTTGAGCCGCTACGTGCGAACTTGAATCGCAGTTCTGAGCCTAACCCGCGCAAGCTGGATGACCACGTTTTGCACATCATACCTAAAAGTGCCTTTAAGGCGTTGTGTGTATTAACTTGTTGCGATTCGTGTGAGCCGCTACGTGCAAACTTGAATCGCAGTTCTGAGCCTAACCCGCGCAAGGTGGACGACCGCGTTATGCACATCATGCCTAGAAGTGCCTGTAAGGCTTTGTGTGTATTAACTTGTTGCGATTAGCTTTAGCCGCTATGTGCGAACTTGAATCGCAGTTCTCAGCCTAACCCGCGCAAGCTGGATGACCTCGTTTTTCACATCATGCCTAAAAGTGCCTGTAAGGCTTTGTGTGTATTAACTTGTTGCGATTCGCTTTAGCCGCTATGTGCGAACTTGAATCGCAGTTCTCAGCCTAACCCGCGCAAGCTGGATGACCTCGTTTTTCACATCATGCCTAAAAGTGCCTGTAAGGCTTTGTGTGTATTGTTGCGATTCGTTTTAGCAGCTATGTGCGAACTTGAATCGCAGTTCTCAGCCTAACCCACGCAAGCTGGATGACCGCGTTTTGCACATCATGCCTAAAAGTGCCTGTAAGGCTTTGTATTAGCATGTTGCGATTCATTTTAGCCGCTATGTGCGAACTTGAATCGCAGTTCTGAGCCTAACCCGCGCAAGCTGGATGACCGCTTTATGCACATCATGCCTAAAAGTGCCTTTAAGGCGTTGTGTGTATTAACTTTTTGCGATTCGTTTGAGCCGCTACGTGCAAACTTGAATCGCAGTTCTGAGCCTAACCCGCGCAAGCTGGATGACCGCGTTATGCACGTCATGCGTAGAAGTGCCTGTAAGGCTTTGTGTGTATTAACTTGTTGCGATTCGCTTTAGCCGCTATGTGCGAACTTGAATCGCAGTTCTCAGCCTAACCCGCGCAAGCTGGATGACCTCGTTTTTCACATCATGCCTAAAAGTGCCTGTAAGGCTTTGTGTGTATTAACTTGTTGCGATTCGTTTTAGCCGCTATGTGCGAACTTGAATCGCAGTTCTCAGCCTAACCCGCGCAAGCTGGATGACCGCGTTTTGCACATCATGCCTAAAAGTGCCTGTAAGGCTTTGTGTGTATTAACTTGTTGCGATTCGTTTTAGCCGCTATGTGCGAACTTGAATCGCAGTTCTCAGCCTAACCCGCGCAAGCTGGATGACCGCGTTTTGCACATCATGCCTAAAAGTGCCTGTAAAGCTTTGTATTAGCATGTTGCGATTCGTTTTAGCCGCTATGTGCGAACTTGAATCGCAGTTCTGAGCCTAACGGGCGCAAGCTGGATGACCGCGTTTTGCACATCATGCCTAAAAGTGCCTGTAAGGCTTTGTGTGTATTAACTTGTTGCGATTCGCTTTAGCCGCTATGTGCGAACTTGAAGCGCAGTTCTGAGCCTAACCCGCGCAAGCTGGATGACCGCGTTTTGCACATCATGCCTAAAAGTGCCTTTAAGGCGTTGTGTGTATTAACATTTTGCGATTCGTTTGAGCCGCTACGTGCGAACTTGAATCGCGGTTCTGAGCCTAACCCGCGCAAGCTGGATGACCACGTTTTGCACATCATGCCTAAAAGTGCCTTTAAGGCGTTGTGTGTATTAACTTGTTGCGATTCGTTTGAGCCGCTACGTGCAAACTTGAATCGCATTTCTGAGCCTAACCCGCGCAAGCTGGACGACAGCGTTATGCACATCATGCCTAGAAGTGCCTGTAAGGCTTTGTGTGTATTAACTTGTTGCGTTTAGCTTTAGCCGCTATGTGCGAACTTGAATCGCAGTTCTCAGCCTAACCCGCGCAAGCTGGATGACCTCGTTTTTCACATCATGCCTAAAAGTGCCTGTAAGGCTTTGTGTGTATTAACTTGTTGCGATTCGCTTTAGCCGCTATGTGCGAACTTGAATCGCAGTTCTCAGCCTAACCCGCGCAAGCTGGATGACCTCGTTTTTCACATCATGCCTAAAAGTGCCTCTAAGGCTTTGTGTGTATTAACTTGTTGCGATTCGTTTTAGCCGCTATGTGCGAACTTGAATCGCAGTTCTCAGCCTAACCCACGCAAGCTGGATGACCGCGTTTTGCACATCATGCCTAAAAGTGCCTGTAAAGCTTTGTATTAGCATGTTGCGATTCGTTTTAGCCGCTATGTGCGAACTTGAATCGCAGTTCTGAGCCTAACCCGCGCAAGCTGGATGACCGCGTTATGCACATCATGCCTAGAAGTGCCTGTAAGGCTTGGTGTGCATTAACTTGTTGCGATTCGTTTGAGCCGCTACGTGCAAACTTGAATCGCAGTTCTGAGCCTAACCCGCGCAAGCTGGATGACCACGTTTTGCACATCATGCCTAAAAGTGCCTTTAAGGCGTTGTGTGTATTAACTTGTTGCGATTCGTTTGAGCCGCTACGTGCAAACTTGAATCGCAGTTCTGAGCCTAACCCGCGCAAGCTGGATGACCGCGTTATGCACATCATGCCTAGAAGTGCCTGTAAGGCTTTGTGTGTATTAACTTGTTGCGATTCGCTTTAGCCGCTATGTGCGAACTTGAATCGCAGTTCTCAGCCTAACCCGCGCAAGCTGGATGACCTCGTTTTTCACATCATGCCTAAAAGTGCCTGTAAGGTTTTGTGTGTATTAACTTGTTGCGATTTGCTTTAGCCGCTATGTGCGAATTTGAATCGCAGTTCTCAGCCTAACCCGCGCAAGCTGGATGACCTCGTTTTTCACATCATGCCTAAAAGTGCCTGTAAGGCTTTGTGTGTATTAACTTGTTGCGATTCGCTTTAGCCGCTATGTGCGAACTTGAATCGCAGTTCTGAGCCTAACCCGCGCAAGCTGGATGACCACGTTTTGCACATCATGCCTAAAAGTGCCTTTAAGGCGTTGTGTGTATTAACTTGTTGCGATTCGTTTGAGCCGCTACGTGCAAACTTGAATCGCAGTTCTGAGCCTAACCCGCGCAAGCTGGATGACCGCGTTATGCACATCATGCCTAGAAGTGCCTGTAAGGCTTTGTGTGTATTAACTTGTTGCGATTAGCTTTAGCCGCTATGTGCGAACTTGAATCGCAGTTCTCAGCCTAACCCGCGCAAGCTGGATGACCTCGTTTTTCACATCATGCCTAAAAGTGCCTGTAAGGCTTTGTGTGTATTAACTTGTTGCGATTCGCTTTAGCCGCTATGTGCGAACTTGAATCGCAGTTCTGAGCCTAACCCGCGCAAGCTGGATGACCGCGTTATGCACAGCATGCCTAGAAGTGCCTGTAAGGCGTTGTGTGTATTAACTTGTTGCGATTCGTTTGAGCCGCTACGTGCAAACTTGAATCGCAGTTCTGAGCCTAACCCGCGCAAGCTGGATGACCGCGTTATGCACATCATGCCTAGAAGTGCCTGTAAGGCTTTGTGTGTATTAACTTGTTGCGATTCGCTTTAGCCGCTATGTGCGAACTTGAATCGCAGTTCTCAGCCTAACCCGCGCAAGCTGGATGACCTCGTTTTTCACATCATGCCTAAAAGTGCCTGTAAGGCTTTGTGTGTATTAACTTGTTGCGATTCGCTTTAGCCGCTATGTGCGAACTTGAATCGCAGTTCTCAGCCTAACCCGCGCAAGCTGGATGACCACGTTTTGCACATCATGCCTAAAAGTGCCTTTAAGGCGTTGTGTGTATTAACTTGTTGCGATTCGTTTGAGCCGCTACGTGCAAACTTGAATCGCAGTTCTGAGCCTAACCCGCGCAAGCTGGATGACCGCGTTATGCACATCATGCCTAGAAGTGCCTGTAAGGCTTTGTGTGCATTAACTTCTTGCGATTCGCTTTAGCCACTATGTGCGAACTTGAATCGCAGTTCTCAGCCTAACCCGCGCAAGCTGGATGACCACGTTTTGCACATCATGCCTAAAAGTGCCTTTAAGGCGTTGTGTGTATTAACTTTTTGCGATTCGTTTGAGCCGCTACGTGCAAACTTGAATCGCAGTTCTGAGCCTAATCCGCGCAAGCTGGATGACCACGTTTTGCACATCATGCCTAAAAGTGCCTTTAAGGCGTTGTGTGTATTAACTTGTTGCGATTCGTTTGAGCCGCTACGTGCAAACTTGAATCGCAGTTCTGAGCCTAACCCGCGCAAGCTGGATGACCGCGTTATCCACATCATGCCTAGAAGTGCCTGTAAGGCTTGGTGTGCATTAACTTGTTGCGATTCGTTTGAGCCGCTACGTGCAAACTTGAATCGCAGTTCTGAGCCTAACCCGCGCAAGCTGGATGACCACGTTTTGCACATCATGCCTAAAAGTGCCTTTAAGGCGTTGTGTGTATTAACTTGTTGCGATTCGTTTGAGCCGCTACGTGCAAACTTGAATCGCAGTTCTGAGCCTAACCCGCGCAAGCTGGATGACCGCGTTATGCACATCATGCCTAGAAGTGCCTGTAAGGCTTTGTGTGTATTAACTTGTTGCGATTCGCTTTAGCCGCTATGTGCGAACTTGAATCGCAGTTCTCAGCCTAACCCGCGCAAGCTGGATGACCTCGTTTTTCACATCATGCCTAAAAGTGCCTGTAAGGTTTTGTGTGTATTAACTTGTTGCGATTTGCTTTAGCCGCTATGTGCGAATTTGAATCGCAGTTCTCAGCCTAACCCGCGCAAGCTGGATGACCTCGTTTTTCACATCATGCCTAAAAGTGCCTGTAAGGCTTTGTGTGTATTAACTTGTTGCGATTCGCTTTAGCCGCTATGTGCGAACTTGAATCGCAGTTCTGAGCCTAACCCGCGCAAGCTGGATGACCACGTTTTGCACATCATGCCTAAAAGTGCCTTTAAGGCGTTGTGTGTATTAACTTGTTGCGATTCGTTTGAGCCGCTACGTGCAAACTTGAATCGCAGTTCTGAGCCTAACCCGCGCAAGCTGGATGACCGCGTTATGCACATCATGCCTAGAAGTGCCTGTAAGGCTTTGTGTGTATTAACTTGTTGCGATTAGCTTTAGCCGCTATGTGCGAACTTGAATCGCAGTTCTCAGCCTAACCCGCGCAAGCTGGATGACCTCGTTTTTCACATCATGCCTAAAAGTGCCTGTAAGGCTTTGTGTGTATTAACTTGTTGCGATTCGCTTTAGCCGCTATGTGCGAACTTGAATCGCAGTTCTGAGCCTAACCCGCGCAAGCTGGATGACCGCGTTATGCACAGCATGCCTAGAAGTGCCTGTAAGGCGTTGTGTGTATTAACTTGTTGCGATTCGTTTGAGCCGCTACGTGCAAACTTGAATCGCAGTTCTGAGCCTAACCCGCGCAAGCTGGATGACCGCGTTATGCACATCATGCCTAGAAGTGCCTGTAAGGCTTTGTGTGTATTAACTTGTTGCGATTCGCTTTAGCCGCTATGTGCGAACTTGAATCGCAGTTCTCAGCCTAACCCGCGCAAGCTGGATGACCTCGTTTTTCACATCATGCCTAAAAGTGCCTGTAAGGCTTTGTGTGTATTAACTTGTTGCGATTCGCTTTAGCCGCTATGTGCGAACTTGAATCGCAGTTCTCAGCCTAACCCGCGCAAGCTGGATGACCACGTTTTGCACATCATGCCTAAAAGTGCCTTTAAGGCGTTGTGTGTATTAACTTGTTGCGATTCGTTTGAGCCGCTACGTGCAAACTTGAATCGCAGTTCTGAGCCTAACCCGCGCAAGCTGGATGACCGCGTTATGCACATCATGCCTAGAAGTGCCTGTAAGGCTTTGTGTGCATTAACTTCTTGCGATTCGCTTTAGCCACTATGTGCGAACTTGAATCGCAGTTCTCAGCCTAACCCGCGCAAGCTGGATGACCACGTTTTGCACATCATGCCTAAAAGTGCCTTTAAGGCGTTGTGTGTATTAACTTTTTGCGATTCGTTTGAGCCGCTACGTGCAAACTTGAATCGCAGTTCTGAGCCTAATCCGCGCAAGCTGGATGACCACGTTTTGCACATCATGCCTAAAAGTGCCTTTAAGGCGTTGTGTGTATTAACTTGTTGCGATTCGTTTGAGCCGCTACGTGCAAACTTGAATCGCAGTTCTGAGCCTAACCCGCGCAAGCTGGATGACCGCGTTATCCACATCATGCCTAGAAGTGCCTGTAAGGCTTGGTGTGCATTAACTTGTTGCGATTCGTTTGAGCCGCTACGTGCAAACTTGAATCGCAGTTCTGAGCCTAACCCGCGCAAGCTGGATGACCACGTTTTGCACATCATGCCTAAAAGTGCCTTTAAGGCGTTGTGTGTATTAACTTGTTGCGATTCGTTTGAGCCGCTACGTGCAAACTTGAATCGCAGTTCTGAGCCTAACCCGCGCAAGCTGGATGACCGCGTTATGCACATCATGCCTAGAAGTGCCTGTAAGGCTTTGTGTGTATTAACTTGTTGCGATTCGCTTTAGCCGCTATGTGCGAACTTGAATCGCAGTTCTCAGCCTAACCCGCGCAAGCTGGATGACCTCGTTTTTCACATCATGCCTAAAAGTGCCTGTAAGGCTTTGTGTGTATTAACTTGTTGCGATTTGCTTTAGCCGCTATGTGCGAATTTGAATCGCAGTTCTCAGCCTAACCCGCGCAAGCTGGATGACCTCGTTTTTCACATCATGCCTAAAAGTGCCTGTAAGGCTTTGTGTGTATTAACTTGTTGCGATTCGCTTTAGCCGCTATGTGCGAACTTGAATCGCAGTTCTGAGCCTAACCCGCGCAAGCTGGATGACCACGTTTTGCACATCATGCCTAAAAGTGCCTTTAAGGCGTTGTGTGTATTAACTTGTTGCGATTCGTTTGAGCCGCTACGTGCAAACTTGAATCGCAGTTCTGAGCCTAACCCGCGCAAGCTGGATGACCGCGTTATGCACATCATGCCTAGAAGTGCCTGTAAGGCTTTGTGTGTATTAACTTGTTGCGATTAGCTTTAGCCGCTATGTGCGAACTTGAATCGCAGTTCTCAGCCTAACCCGCGCAAGCTGGATGACCTCGTTTTTCACATCATGCCTAAAAGTGCCTGTAAGGCTTTGTGTGTATTAACTTGTTGCGATTCGCTTTAGCCGCTATGTGCGAACTTGAATCGCAGTTCTGAGCCTAACCCGCGCAAGCTGGATGACCGCGTTATGCACATCATGCCTAGAAGTGCCTGTAAGGCTTTGTGTGTATTAACATGTTGCGATTCGTTTGAGCCGCTACGTGCAAACTTGAATCGCAGTTCTGAGCCTAACCCGCGCAAGCTGGATGACCACGTTTTGCACATCATGCCTAAAAGTGCCTTTAAGGCGTTGTGTGTATTAACTTGTTGCGATTCGTTTGAGCCGCTACGTGCAAACTTGAATCGCAGTTCTGAGCCTAACCCGCGCAAGCTGGATGACCGCGTTATGCACATCATGCCTAGAAGTGCCTGTAAGGCTTTGTGTGTATTAACTTGTTGCGATTCGCTTTAGCCGCTATGTGCGAACTTGAATCGCAGTTCTCAGCCTAACCCGCGCAAGCTGGATGACCTCGTTTTTCACATCATGCCTAAAAGTGCCTGTAAGGCTTTGTGTGTATTAACTTGTTGCGATTCGCTTTAGCCGCTATGTGCGAACTTGAATCGCAGTTCTCAGCCTAACCCGCGCAAGCTGGATGACCACGTTTTGCACATCATGCCTAAAAGTGCCTTTAAGGCGTTGTGTGTATTAACTTGTTGCGATTCGTTTGAGCCGCTACGTGAAAACTTGAATCGCAGTTCTGAGCCTAACCCACGCAAGCTGGATGACCGCGTTATGCACATCATGCCTAGAAGTGCCTGTAAGGCTTTGTGTGCATTAACTTCTTGCGATTCGCTTTAGCCACTATGTGCGAACTTGAATCGCAGTTCTCAGCCTAACCCGCGCAAGCTGGATGACCATGTTTTGCACATCATGCCTAAAAGTGCCTTTAAGGCGTTGTGTGTATTAACTTTTTGCGATTCGTTTGAGCCGCTACGTGCAAACTTGAATCGCAGTTCTGAGCCTAACCCGCGCAAGCTGGATGACCACGTTTTGCACATCATGCCTAAAAGTGCCTTTAAGGCGTTGTGTGTATTAACTTGTTGCGATTCGTTTGAGCCGCTACGTGCAAACTTGAATCGCAGTTCTGAGCCTAACCCGCGCAAGCTGGATGACCGCGTTATGCACATCATGCCTAGAAGTGCCTGTAAGGCTTTGTGTGTATTAACTTGTTGCGATTCGCTTTAGCCGCTATGTGCGAACTTGAATCGCAGTTCTCAGCCTAACCGGCGCAAGCTGGATGACCTCGTTTTTCACATCATGCCTAAAAGTGCCTGTAAGGCTTTGTGTGTATTAACTTGTTGCGATTCGTTTTAGCCGCTATGTGCGAACTTGAATCAAGTTCTCAGCCTAACCCGCGCAAGCTGGATGACCGCGTTTTGCACATCATGCCTAAAAGTGCCTGTAAGGCTTTGTATTAGCATGTTGCGATTCGTTTTAGCCGCTATGTGCGAACTTGAATCGCAGTTCTCAGCCTAACCCGCGGAAGCTGGATGACCTCGTTTTTCACATCATGCCTAAAAGTGCCTGTAAGGCTTTGTGTGTATTAACTTGTTGCGATTCGCTTTAGCCGCTATGTGCGAACTTGAATCGCAGTTCTGAGCCTAACCCGCGCAAGCTGGATGACCGCGTTTTGCACATCATGCCTAAAAGTGCCTGTAACGCTTTGTGTGTATTAACTTGTTGCGATTCGCTTTAGCCGCTATGTGCGAACTTGAATCGCAGTTCTGAGCCTAACCCGCGCAAGCTGGATGACCACGTTTTGCACATCATGCCTAAAAGTGCCTTTAAGGCGTTGTGTGTATTAACTTTTTGCGATTCGTTTGAGCCGCTACGTGCGAACTTGAATTGCAGTTCTGAGCCTAACCCGCGCAAGCTGGATGACCACGTTTTGCACATCATGCCTAAAAGTGCCTTTAAGGCGTTGTGTGTATTAACTTGTTGCGATTCGTTTGAGCCGCTACGTGCAAATTTGAATCGCAGTTCTGAGCCTAACCCGCGCAAGCTGGATGACCACGTTTTGCACATCATGCCTAAAAGTGCCTTTAAGGCGTTGTGTGTATTAACTTGTTGCGATTCGTTTGAGCCGCTACGTGCAAACTTGAATCGCAGTTCTGAGCCTAACCCGCGCAAGCTGGACGACCGCGTTATGCACATCATGCCTAGAAGTGCCTGTAAGGCTTTGTGTGTATTAACTTGTTGCGGTTAGCTTTAGCCGCTATGTGCGAACTTGAATCGCAGTTCTCAGCCTAACCCGCGCAAGCTGGATGACCTCGTTTTTCACATCATGCCTAAAAGTGCCTGTAAGGCTTTGTGTGTATTAACTTGTTGCGATTCGCTTTAGCCGCTATGTGCGAACTTGAATCGCAGTTCTCAGCCTAACCCGCACAAGCTGGATGACCTCGTTTTTCACATCATGCCTAAAAGTGCCTGTAAGGCTTTGTATTAGCATGTTGCGATTCGTTTTAGCCGCTATGTGCGAACTTGAATCGCAGTTCTGAGCCTAACCCGCGCAAGCTGGATGACCGCTTTATGCACATCATGCCTAGAAGTGCCTGTAAGGCTTTGTGTGTATTAACTTGTTGCGATTCGCTTTAGCCGCTATGTGCGAACTTGAATCGCAGTTCTCAGCCTAACCCGCGCAAGCTGGATGACCTCGTTTTTCACATCATGCCTAGAAGTGCCTGTAAGGCTTTGTGTGTATTAACTTGTTGCATTCGCTTTCGCCGCTATGTGCGAACTTGAATCGCAGTTCTGAGCCTAACCCGCGCAAGCTGGATGACCACGTTTTGCACATCATGCCTAAAAGTGCCTTTAAGGTGTTGTGTGTATTAACTTTTTGCAATTCGTTTGAGCCGCTACGTGCAAACTTGAATCGCAGTTCTGAGCCTAACCCGCGCAAGCTGGATGACCGCGTTATGCACATCATGCCTAGAAGTGCCTGTAAGGCTTTGTGTGTATTAACTTGTTGCGATTCGTTTGAGCCGCTACGTGCAAACTTGAATCGCAGTTCTGAGCCTAACCCGCACAAGCTGGATGACCACGTTTTGCACATCATGCCTAAAAGTGCCTTTAAGGCGTTGTGTGTTGTGTTGCGATTCGTTTGAGCCGCTACGTGCAAACTTGAATCGCAGTTCTTAGCCTAACCCGCGCAAGCTGGATGACCGCGTTATGCACATCATGCCTAGAAGTGCCTGTAAGGCTTTGTGTGTATTAACTTGTTGCGATTCGCTTTAGCCGCTATGTGCGAACTTGAATCGCAGTTCTCAGCCTAACCCGCGCAAGCTGGATGACCTCGTTTTTCACATCATGCCTAAAAGTGCCTGTAAGGCTTTGTGTGTATTAACTTGTTGCGATTCGCTTTAGCCGCTATGTGCGAACTTGAATCGCAGTTCTCAGCCTAACCCGCGCAAGCTGGATGACCTCGTTTTTCACATCATGCCTAAAAGTGCCTGTAAGGCTTTGTGTGTGTTAACTTGTTGCGATTCGCTTTAGCCGCTACGTGCAAACTTGAATCGCAGTTCTGAGCCTAACCCGCGCAAGCTGGATGACCTCGTTATGCACATCATGCCTAGAAGTGCCTGTAAGGCTTTGTGTGCATTAACTTCTTGCGATTCGCTTTAGCCACTATGTGCGAACTTGAATCGCAGTTCTCAGCCTAACCCGCCCGAGCTGGATGACCACGTTTTGCACATCATGCCTAAAAGTGCCTTTAAGGCGTTGTGTGTATTAACTTTTTGCGATTCGTTTGAGCCGCTACGTGCAAACTTGAATCGCAGTTCTGAGCCTAACCCGCGCAAGCTGGATGACCACGTTTTGCACATCATGCCTAAAAGTGCCTTTAAGGCGTTGTGTGTATTAACTTGTTGCGATTCGTTTGAGCCGCTACGTGCAAACTTGAATCGCAGTTCTGAGCCTAACCCGCGCAAGCTGGATGACCGCGTTATGCACATCATGCCTAGAAGTGCCTGTAAGGCTTTGTGTGTATTAACTTGTTGCGATTCACTTTAGCCGCTATGAGCGAACTTGAATCGCAGTTCTCAGCCTAACCCGCGCGAGCTGGATGACCTCGTTTTTCACATCATGCCTAAAAGTGCCTGTAAGGCTTTGTGTGTATTAACTTGTTGCGATTCGTTTTAGCCGCTATGTGCGAACTTGAATCGCAGTTCTCAGCCTAACCCGCGCAAGCTGGATGACCGCTTTTTGCACATCATGCCTAAAAGTGCCTGTAAGGCTTTGTATTAGCATGTTGCGATTCGTTTTAGCCGCTATGTGCGAACTTGAATCGCAGTTCTGAGCCTAACGGGCGCAAGCTGGATGACCGCGTTTTGCACATCATGCCTAAAAGTGCCTGTAAGGCTTTGTGTGTATTAACTTGTTGCGATTCGCTTTAGCCGCTATGTGCGAACTTGAATCGCAGTTCTGAGCCTAACCCGCGCAAGCTGGATGACCACGTTTTGCACATCATGCCTAAAAGTGCCTTTAAGGCGTTGTGTGTATTAACTTTTTGCGATTCGTTTGAGCCGCTACGTGCGAACTTGAATCGCAGTTCTGAGCCTAACCCGCGCAAGCTGGATGACCACGTTTTGCACATCATACCTAAAAGTGCCTTTAAGGCGTTGTGTGTATTAACTTGTTGCGATTCGTGTGAGCCGCTACGTGCAAACTTGAATCGCAGTTCTGAGCCTAACCCGCGCAAGGTGGACGACCGCGTTATGCACATCATGCCTAGAAGTGCCTGTAAGGCTTTGTGTGTATTAACTTGTTGCGATTAGCTTTAGCCGCTATGTGCGAACTTGAATCGCAGTTCTCAGCCTAACCCGCGCAAGCTGGATGACCTCGTTTTTCACATCATGCCTAAAAGTGCCTGTAAGGCTTTGTGTGTATTAACTTGTTGCGATTCGCTTTAGCCGCTATGTGCGAACTTGAATCGCAGTTCTCAGCCTAACCCGCGCAAGCTGGATGACCTCGTTTTTCACATCATGCCTAAAAGTGCCTGTAAGGCTTTGTGTGTATTGTTGCGATTCGTTTTAGCAGCTATGTGCGAACTTGAATCGCAGTTCTCAGCCTAACCCACGCAAGCTGGATGACCGCGTTTTGCACATCATGCCTAAAAGTGCCTGTAAGGCTTTGTATTAGCATGTTGCGATTCATTTTAGCCGCTATGTGCGAACTTGAATCGCAGTTCTGAGCCTAACCCGCGCAAGCTGGATGACCGCTTTATGCACATCATGCCTAAAAGTGCCTTTAAGGCGTTGTGTGTATTAACTTTTTGCGATTCGTTTGAGCCGCTACGTGCAAACTTGAATCGCAGTTCTGAGCCTAACCCGCGCAAGCTGGATGACCGCGTTATGCACGTCATGCGTAGAAGTGCCTGTAAGGCTTTGTGTGTATTAACTTGTTGCGATTCGCTTTAGCCGCTATGTGCGAACTTGAATCGCAGTTCTCAGCCTAACCCGCGCAAGCTGGATGACCTCGTTTTTCACATCATGCCTAAAAGTGCCTGTAAGGCTTTGTGTGTATTAACTTGTTGCGATTCGTTTTAGCCGCTATGTGCGAACTTGAATCGCAGTTCTCAGCCTAACCCGCGCAAGCTGGATGACCGCGTTTTGCACATCATGCCTAAAAGTGCCTGTAAGGCTTTGTGTGTATTAACTTGTTGCGATTCGTTTTAGCCGCTATGTGCGAACTTGAATCGCAGTTCTCAGCCTAACCCGCGCAAGCTGGATGACCGCGTTTTGCACATCATGCCTAAAAGTGCCTGTAAAGCTTTGTATTAGCATGTTGCGATTCGTTTTAGCCGCTATGTGCGAACTTGAATCGCAGTTCTGAGCCTAACGGGCGCAAGCTGGATGACCGCGTTTTGCACATCATGCCTAAAAGTGCCTGTAAGGCTTTGTGTGTATTAACTTGTTGCGATTCGCTTTAGCCGCTATGTGCGAACTTGAAGCGCAGTTCTGAGCCTAACCCGCGCAAGCTGGATGACCGCGTTTTGCACATCATGCCTAAAAGTGCCTTTAAGGCGTTGTGTGTATTAACATTTTGCGATTCGTTTGAGCCGCTACGTGCGAACTTGAATCGCGGTTCTGAGCCTAACCCGCGCAAGCTGGATGACCACGTTTTGCACATCATGCCTAAAAGTGCCTTTAAGGCGTTGTGTGTATTAACTTGTTGCGATTCGTTTGAGCCGCTACGTGCAAACTTGAATCGCATTTCTGAGCCTAACCCGCGCAAGCTGGACGACAGCGTTATGCACATCATGCCTAGAAGTGCCTGTAAGGCTTTGTGTGTATTAACTTGTTGCGTTTAGCTTTAGCCGCTATGTGCGAACTTGAATCGCAGTTCTCAGCCTAACCCGCGCAAGCTGGATGACCTCGTTTTTCACATCATGCCTAAAAGTGCCTGTAAGGCTTTGTGTGTATTAACTTGTTGCGATTCGCTTTAGCCGCTATGTGCGAACTTGAATCGCAGTTCTCAGCCTAACCCGCGCAAGCTGGATGACCTCGTTTTTCACATCATGCCTAAAAGTGCCTCTAAGGCTTTGTGTGTATTAACTTGTTGCGATTCGTTTTAGCCGCTATGTGCGAACTTGAATCGCAGTTCTCAGCCTAACCCACGCAAGCTGGATGACCGCGTTTTGCACATCATGCCTAAAAGTGCCTGTAAAGCTTTGTATTAGCATGTTGCGATTCGTTTTAGCCGCTATGTGCGAACTTGAATCGCAGTTCTGAGCCTAACCCGCGCAAGCTGGATGACCGCGTTATGCACATCATGCCTAGAAGTGCCTGTAAGGCTTGGTGTGCATTAACTTGTTGCGATTCGTTTGAGCCGCTACGTGCAAACTTGAATCGCAGTTCTGAGCCTAACCCGCGCAAGCTGGATGACCACGTTTTGCACATCATGCCTAAAAGTGCCTTTAAGGCGTTGTGTGTATTAACTTGTTGCGATTCGTTTGAGCCGCTACGTGCAAACTTGAATCGCAGTTCTGAGCCTAACCCGCGCAAGCTGGATGACCGCGTTATGCACATCATGCCTAGAAGTGCCTGTAAGGCTTTGTGTGTATTAACTTGTTGCGATTCGCTTTAGCCGCTATGTGCGAACTTGAATCGCAGTTCTCAGCCTAACCCGCGCAAGCTGGATGACCTCGTTTTTCACATCATGCCTAAAAGTGCCTGTAAGGTTTTGTGTGTATTAACTTGTTGCGATTTGCTTTAGCCGCTATGTGCGAATTTGAATCGCAGTTCTCAGCCTAACCCGCGCAAGCTGGATGACCTCGTTTTTCACATCATGCCTAAAAGTGCCTGTAAGGCTTTGTGTGTATTAACTTGTTGCGATTCGCTTTAGCCGCTATGTGCGAACTTGAATCGCAGTTCTGAGCCTAACCCGCGCAAGCTGGATGACCACGTTTTGCACATCATGCCTAAAAGTGCCTTTAAGGCGTTGTGTGTATTAACTTGTTGCGATTCGTTTGAGCCGCTACGTGCAAACTTGAATCGCAGTTCTGAGCCTAACCCGCGCAAGCTGGATGACCGCGTTATGCACATCATGCCTAGAAGTGCCTGTAAGGCTTTGTGTGTATTAACTTGTTGCGATTAGCTTTAGCCGCTATGTGCGAACTTGAATCGCAGTTCTCAGCCTAACCCGCGCAAGCTGGATGACCTCGTTTTTCACATCATGCCTAAAAGTGCCTGTAAGGCTTTGTGTGCATTAACTTGTTGCGATTCGCTTTAGCCGCTATGTGCGAACTTGAATCGCAGTTCTGAGCCTAACCCGCGCAAGCTGGATGACCGCGTTATGCACAGCATGCCTAGAAGTGCCTGTAAGGCGTTGTGTGTATTAACTTGTTGCGATTCGTTTGAGCCGCTACGTGCAAACTTGAATCGCAGTTCTGAGCCTAACCCGCGCAAGCTGGATGACCGCGTTATGCACATCATGCCTAGAAGTGCCTGTAAGGCTTTGTGTGTATTAACTTGTTGCGATTCGCTTTAGCCGCTATGTGCGAACTTGAATCGCAGTTCTCAGCCTAACCCGCGCAAGCTGGATGACCTCGTTTTTCACATCATGCCTAAAAGTGCCTGTAAGGCTTTGTGTGTATTAACTTGTTGCGATTCGCTTTAGCCGCTATGTGCGAACTTGAATCGCAGTTCTCAGCCTAACCCGCGCAAGCTGGATGACCACGTTTTGCACATCATGCCTAAAAGTGCCTTTAAGGCGTTGTGTGTATTAACTTGTTGCGATTCGTTTGAGCCGCTACGTGCAAACTTGAATCGCAGTTCTGAGCCTAACCCGCGCAAGCTGGATGACCGCGTTATGCACATCATGCCTAGAAGTGCCTGTAAGGCTTTGTGTGCATTAACTTCTTGCGATTCGCTTTAGCCACTATGTGCGAACTTGAATCGCAGTTCTCAGCCTAACCCGCGCAAGCTGGATGACCACGTTTTGCACATCATGCCTAAAAGTGCCTTTAAGGCGTTGTGTGTATTAACTTTTTGCGATTCGTTTGAGCCGCTACGTGCAAACTTGAATCGCAGTTCTGAGCCTAATCCGCGCAAGCTGGATGACCACGTTTTGCACATCATGCCTAAAAGTGCCTTTAAGGCGTTGTGTGTATTAACTTGTTGCGATTCGTTTGAGCCGCTACGTGCAAACTTGAATCGCAGTTCTGAGCCTAACCCGCGCAAGCTGGATGACCGCGTTATCCACATCATGCCTAGAAGTGCCTGTAAGGCTTGGTGTGCATTAACTTGTTGCGATTCGTTTGAGCCGCTACGTGCAAACTTGAATCGCAGTTCTGAGCCTAACCCGCGCAAGCTGGATGACCACGTTTTGCACATCATGCCTAAAAGTGCCTTTAAGGCGTTGTGTGTATTAACTTGTTGCGATTCGTTTGAGCCGCTACGTGCAAACTTGAATCGCAGTTCTGAGCCTAACCCGCGCAAGCTGGATGACCGCGTTATGCACATCATGCCTAGAAGTGCCTGTAAGGCTTTGTGTGTATTAACTTGTTGCGATTCGCTTTAGCCGCTATGTGCGAACTTGAATCGCAGTTCTCAGCCTAACCCGCGCAAGCTGGATGACCTCGTTTTTCACATCATGCCTAAAAGTGCCTGTAAGGCTTTGTGTGTATTAACTTGTTGCGATTTGCTTTAGCCGCTATGTGCGAATTTGAATCGCAGTTCTCAGCCTAACCCGCGCAAGCTGGATGACCTCGTTTTTCACATCATGCCTAAAAGTGCCTGTAAGGCTTTGTGTGTATTAACTTGTTGCGATTCGCTTTAGCCGCTATGTGCGAACTTGAATCGCAGTTCTGAGCCTAACCCGCGCAAGCTGGATGACCACGTTTTGCACATCATGCCTAAAAGTGCCTTTAAGGCGTTGTGTGTATTAACTTGTTGCGATTCGTTTGAGCCGCTACGTGCAAACTTGAATCGCAGTTCTGAGCCTAACCCGCGCAAGCTGGATGACCGCGTTATGCACATCATGCCTAGAAGTGCCTGTAAGGCTTTGTGTGTATTAACTTGTTGCGATTAGCTTTAGCCGCTATGTGCGAACTTGAATCGCAGTTCTCAGCCTAACCCGCGCAAGCTGGATGACCTCGTTTTTCACATCATGCCTAAAAGTGCCTGTAAGGCTTTGTGTGTATTAACTTGTTGCGATTCGCTTTAGCCGCTATGTGCGAACTTGAATCGCAGTTCTGAGCCTAACCCGCGCAAGCTGGATGACCGCGTTATGCACATCATGCCTAGAAGTGCCTGTAAGGCTTTGTGTGTATTAACATGTTGCGATTCGTTTGAGCCGCTACGTGCAAACTTGAATCGCAGTTCTGAGCCTAACCCGCGCAAGCTGGATGACCACGTTTTGCACATCATGCCTAAAAGTGCCTTTAAGGCGTTGTGTGTATTAACTTGTTGCGATTCGTTTGAGCCGCTACGTGCAAACTTGAATCGCAGTTCTGAGCCTAACCCGCGCAAGCTGGATGACCGCGTTATGCACATCATGCCTAGAAGTGCCTGTAAGGCTTTGTGTGTATTAACTTGTTGCGATTCGCTTTAGCCGCTATGTGCGAACTTGAATCGCAGTTCTCAGCCTAACCCGCGCAAGCTGGATGACCTCGTTTTTCACATCATGCCTAAAAGTGCCTGTAAGGCTTTGTGTGTATTAACTTGTTGCGATTCGCTTTAGCCGCTATGTGCGAACTTGAATCGCAGTTCTCAGCCTAACCCGCGCAAGCTGGATGACCACGTTTTGCACATCATGCCTAAAAGTGCCTTTAAGGCGTTGTGTGTATTAACTTGTTGCGATTCGTTTGAGCCGCTACGTGAAAACTTGAATCGCAGTTCTGAGCCTAACCCACGCAAGCTGGATGACCGCGTTATGCACATCATGCCTAGAAGTGCCTGTAAGGCTTTGTGTGCATTAACTTCTTGCGATTCGCTTTAGCCACTATGTGCGAACTTGAATCGCAGTTCTCAGCCTAACCCGCGCAAGCTGGATGACCATGTTTTGCACATCATGCCTAAAAGTGCCTTTAAGGCGTTGTGTGTATTAACTTTTTGCGATTCGTTTGAGCCGCTACGTGCAAACTTGAATCGCAGTTCTGAGCCTAACCCGCGCAAGCTGGATGACCACGTTTTGCACATCATGCCTAAAAGTGCCTTTAAGGCGTTGTGTGTATTAACTTGTTGCGATTCGTTTTAGCCGCTATGTGCGAACTTGAATCGCAGTTCTCAGCCTAACCCGCGGAAGCTGGATGACCTCGTTTTTCACATCATGCCTAAAAGTGCCTGTAAGGCTTTGTGTGTATTAACTTGTTGCGATTCGCTTTAGCCGCTATGTGCGAACTTGAATCGCAGTTCTGAGCCTAACCCGCGCAAGCTGGATGACCGCGTTTTGCACATCATGCCTAAAAGTGCCTGTAACGCTTTGTGTGTATTAACTTGTTGCGATTCGCTTTAGCCGCTATGTGCGAACTTGAATCGCAGTTCTGAGCCTAACCCGCGCAAGCTGGATGACCACGTTTTGCACATCATGCCTAAAAGTGCCTTTAAGGCGTTGTGTGTATTAACTTTTTGCGATTCGTTTGAGCCGCTACGTGCGAACTTGAATTGCAGTTCTGAGCCTAACCCGCGCAAGCTGGATGACCACGTTTTGCACATCATGCCTAAAAGTGCCTTTAAGGCGTTGTGTGTATTAACTTGTTGCGATTCGTTTGAGCCGCTACGTGCAAATTTGAATCGCAGTTCTGAGCCTAACCCGCGCAAGCTGGATGACCACGTTTTGCACATCATGCCTAAAAGTGCCTTTAAGGCGTTGTGTGTATTAACTTGTTGCGATTCGTTTGAGCCGCTACGTGCAAACTTGAATCGCAGTTCTGAGCCTAACCCGCGCAAGCTGGACGACCGCGTTATGCACATCATGCCTAGAAGTGCCTGTAAGGCTTTGTGTGTATTAACTTGTTGCGGTTAGCTTTAGCCGCTATGTGCGAACTTGAATCGCAGTTCTCAGCCTAACCCGCGCAAGCTGGATGACCTCGTTTTTCACATCATGCCTAAAAGTGCCTGTAAGGCTTTGTGTGTATTAACTTGTTGCGATTCGCTTTAGCCGCTATGTGCGAACTTGAATCGCAGTTCTCAGCCTAACCCGCACAAGCTGGATGACCTCGTTTTTCACATCATGCCTAAAAGTGCCTGTAAGGCTTTGTATTAGCATGTTGCGATTCGTTTTAGCCGCTATGTGCGAACTTGAATCGCAGTTCTGAGCCTAACCCGCGCAAGCTGGATGACCGCTTTATGCACATCATGCCTAGAAGTGCCTGTAAGGCTTTGTGTGTATTAACTTGTTGCGATTCGCTTTAGCCGCTATGTGCGAACTTGAATCGCAGTTCTCAGCCTAACCCGCGCAAGCTGGATGACCTCGTTTTTCACATCATGCCTAGAAGTGCCTGTAAGGCTTTGTGTGTATTAACTTGTTGCATTCGCTTTCGCCGCTATGTGCGAACTTGAATCGCAGTTCTGAGCCTAACCCGCGCAAGCTGGATGACCACGTTTTGCACATCATGCCTAAAAGTGCCTTTAAGGTGTTGTGTGTATTAACTTTTTGCAATTCGTTTGAGCCGCTACGTGCAAACTTGAATCGCAGTTCTGAGCCTAACCCGCGCAAGCTGGATGACCGCGTTATGCACATCATGCCTAGAAGTGCCTGTAAGGCTTTGTGTGTATTAACTTGTTGCGATTCGTTTGAGCCGCTACGTGCAAACTTGAATCGCAGTTCTGAGCCTAACCCGCACAAGCTGGATGACCACGTTTTGCACATCATGCCTAAAAGTGCCTTTAAGGCGTTGTGTGTTGTGTTGCGATTCGTTTGAGCCGCTACGTGCAAACTTGAATCGCAGTTCTTAGCCTAACCCGCGCAAGCTGGATGACCGCGTTATGCACATCATGCCTAGAAGTGCCTGTAAGGCTTTGTGTGTATTAACTTGTTGCGATTCGCTTTAGCCGCTATGTGCGAACTTGAATCGCAGTTCTCAGCCTAACCCGCGCAAGCTGGATGACCTCGTTTTTCACATCATGCCTAAAAGTGCCTGTAAGGCTTTGTGTGTATTAACTTGTTGCGATTCGCTTTAGCCGCTATGTGCGAACTTGAATCGCAGTTCTCAGCCTAACCCGCGCAAGCTGGATGACCTCGTTTTTCACATCATGCCTAAAAGTGCCTGTAAGGCTTTGTGTGTATTAACTTGTTGCGATTCGTTTGAGCCGCTATGTGCGAACTTGAATCGCAGTTCTCAGCCTAACCCGCGCAAGCTGGATGACCGCGTTTTGCACATCATGCCTAAAAGTGCCTGTAAGGCTTTGTATTAGCATGTTGCGATTCGTTTTAGCCGCTATGTGCGAACTTGAATCGCAGTTCTGAGCCTAACGGGCACAAGCTGGATGACCGCGTTTTGCACATCATGCCTAAAAGTGCCTGTAAGGCTTTGTGTGTATTAACTTGTTGCGATTCGCTTTAGCCGCTATGTGCGAACTTGAATCGCAGTTCTGAGCCTAACCCGCGCAAGCTGGATGACCACGTTTTGCACATCATGCCTAAAAGTGCCTTTAAGGCGTTGTGTGTATTAACTTTTTGCGATTCGTTTGAGCCGCTACGTGCGAACTTGAATCGCAGTTCTGAGCCTAACCCGCGCAAGCTGGATGACCACGTTTTGCACATCATGCCTAAAAGTGCCTTTAAGGCGTTGTGTGTATTAACTTGTTGCGATTCGTTTGAGCCGCTACGTGCAAACTTGAATCGCAGTTCTGAGCCTAACCCGCGCAAGCTGGACGACCGCGTTATGCACATCATGCCTAGAAGTGCCTGTAAGGCTTTGTGTGTATTAACTTGTTGCGATTAGCTTTAGCCGCTATGTGCGAACTTGAATCGCAGTTCTCAGCCTAACCCGCGCAAGCTGGATGACCTCGTTTTTCACATCATGCCTAAAAGTGCCTGTAAAGCTTTGTGTGTATTAACTTGTTGCGATTCGCTTTAGCCGCTATGTGCGAACTTGAATCGCAGTTCTCAGCCTAACCCGCGCAAGCTGGATGACCTCGTTTTTCACATCATGCCTAAAAGTGCCTGTAAGGCTTTGTGTGTATTAACTTGTTGCGATTCGTTTTAGCCGCTATGTGCGAACTTGAATCGCAGTTCTCAGCATAACCCACGCAAGCTGGATGACCGCGTTTTGCACATCATGCCTAAAAGTGCCTGTAAAGCTTTGTATTAGCATGTTGCGATTCGTTTTAGCCGCTATGTGCGAACTTGAATCGCAGTTCTGAGCCTCACCCGCGCAAGCTGGATGACCGCGTTATGCACATCATGCCTAGAAGTGCCTGTAAGGCTTTGTGTGTATTAACTTGTTGCGATTCGCTTTAGCCGCTATGTGCGAACTTGAATCGCAGTTCTCAGCCTAACCCGCGCAAGCTGGATGACCTCGTTTTTCACATCATGCCTAAAAGTGCCTGTAAGGCTTTGTGTGTATTAACTTGTTGCGATTCGCTTTAGCCGCTATGTGCGAACTTGAATCGCAGTTCTCAGCCTAACCCGCGCAAGCTGGATGACCACGTTTTGCACATCATGCCTAAAAGTGCCTTTAAGGCGTTGTGTGTATTAACTTGTTGCGATTCGTTTGAGCCGCTACGTGCAAACTTGAATCGCAGTTCTGAGCCTAACCCGCGCAAGCTGGATGACCGCGTTATGCACATCATGCCTAGAAGTGCCTGTAAGGCTTTGTGTGCATTAACTTCTTGCGATTCGCTTTAGCCACTATGTGCGAACTTGAATCGCAGTTCTCAGCCTAACCCGCGCAAGCTGGATGACCACGTTTTGCACATCATGCCTAAAAGTGCCTTTAAGGCGTTGTGTGTATTAACTTTTTGCGATTCGTTTGAGCCGCTACGTGCAAACTTGAATCGCAGTTCTGAGCCTAATCCGCGCAAGCTGGATGACCACGTTTTGCACATCATGCCTAAAAGTGCCTTTAAGGCGTTGTGTGTATTAACTTGTTGCGATTCGTTTGAGCCGCTACGTGCAAACTTGAATCGCAGTTCTGAGCCTAACCCGCGCAAGCTGGATGACCGCGTTATCCACATCATGCCTAGAAGTGCCTGTAAGGCTTGGTGTGCATTAACTTGTTGCGATTCGTTTGAGCCGCTACGTGCAAACTTGAATCGCAGTTCTGAGCCTAACCCGCGCAAGCTGGATGACCACGTTTTGCACATCATGCCTAAAAGTGCCTTTAAGGCGTTGTGTGTATTAACTTGTTGCGATTCGTTTGAGCCGCTACGTGCAAACTTGAATCGCAGTTCTGAGCCTAACCCGCGCAAGCTGGATGACCGCGTTATGCACATCATGCCTAGAAGTGCCTGTAAGGCTTTGTGTGTATTAACTTGTTGCGATTCGCTTTAGCCGCTATGTGCGAACTTGAATCGCAGTTCTCAGCCTAACCCGCGCAAGCTGGATGACCTCGTTTTTCACATCATGCCTAAAAGTGCCTGTAAGGCTTTGTGTGTATTAACTTGTTGCGATTTGCTTTAGCCGCTATGTGCGAATTTGAATCGCAGTTCTCAGCCTAACCCGCGCAAGCTGGATGACCTCGTTTTTCACATCATGCCTAAAAGTGCCTGTAAGGCTTTGTGTGTATTAACTTGTTGCGATTCGCTTTAGCCGCTATGTGCGAACTTGAATCGCAGTTCTGAGCCTAACCCGCGCAAGCTGGATGACCACGTTTTGCACATCATGCCTAAAAGTGCCTTTAAGGCGTTGTGTGTATTAACTTGTTGCGATTCGTTTGAGCCGCTACGTGCAAACTTGAATCGCAGTTCTGAGCCTAACCCGCGCAAGCTGGATGACCGCGTTATGCACATCATGCCTAGAAGTGCCTGTAAGGCTTTGTGTGTATTAACTTGTTGCGATTAGCTTTAGCCGCTATGTGCGAACTTGAATCGCAGTTCTCAGCCTAACCCGCGCAAGCTGGATGACCTCGTTTTTCACATCATGCCTAAAAGTGCCTGTAAGGCTTTGTGTGTATTAACTTGTTGCGATTCGCTTTAGCCGCTATGTGCGAACTTGAATCGCAGTTCTGAGCCTAACCCGCGCAAGCTGGATGACCGCGTTATGCACATCATGCCTAGAAGTGCCTGTAAGGCTTTGTGTGTATTAACATGTTGCGATTCGTTTGAGCCGCTACGTGCAAACTTGAATCGCAGTTCTGAGCCTAACCCGCGCAAGCTGGATGACCACGTTTTGCACATCATGCCTAAAAGTGCCTTTAAGGCGTTGTGTGTATTAACTTGTTGCGATTCGTTTGAGCCGCTACGTGCAAACTTGAATCGCAGTTCTGAGCCTAACCCGCGCAAGCTGGATGACCGCGTTATGCACATCATGCCTAGAAGTGCCTGTAAGGCTTTGTGTGTATTAACTTGTTGCGATTCGCTTTAGCCGCTATGTGCGAACTTGAATCGCAGTTCTCAGCCTAACCCGCGCAAGCTGGATGACCTCGTTTTTCACATCATGCCTAAAAGTGCCTGTAAGGCTTTGTGTGTATTAACTTGTTGCGATTCGCTTTAGCCGCTATGTGCGAACTTGAATCGCAGTTCTCAGCCTAACCCGCGCAAGCTGGATGACCACGTTTTGCACATCATGCCTAAAAGTGCCTTTAAGGCGTTGTGTGTATTAACTTGTTGCGATTCGTTTTAGCCGCTATGTGCGAACTTGAATCGCAGTTCTGAGCCTAACGGGCACAAGCTGGATGACCGCGTTTTGCACATCATGCCTAAAAGTGCCTGTAAGGCTTTGTGTGTATTAACTTGTTGCGATTCGCTTTAGCCGCTATGTGCGAACTTGAATCGCAGTTCTGAGCCTAACCCGCGCAAGCTGGATGACCACGTTTTGCACATCATGCCTAAAAGTGCCTTTAAGGCGTTGTGTGTATTAACTTTTTGCGATTCGTTTGAGCCGCTACGTGCGAACTTGAATCGCAGTTCTGAGCCTAACCCGCGCAAGCTGGATGACCACGTTTTGCACATCATGCCTAAAAGTGCCTTTAAGGCGTTGTGTGTATTAACTTGTTGCGATTCGTTTGAGCCGCTACGTGCAAACTTGAATCGCAGTTCTGAGCCTAACCCGCGCAAGCTGGACGACCGCGTTATGCACATCATGCCTAGAAGTGCCTGTAAGGCTTTGTGTGTATTAACTTGTTGCGATTAGCTTTAGCCGCTATGTGCGAACTTGAATCGCAGTTCTCAGCCTAACCCGCGCAAGCTGGATGACCTCGTTTTTCACATCATGCCTAAAAGTGCCTGTAAAGCTTTGTGTGTATTAACTTGTTGCGATTCGCTTTAGCCGCTATGTGCGAACTTGAATCGCAGTTCTCAGCCTAACCCGCGCAAGCTGGATGACCTCGTTTTTCACATCATGCCTAAAAGTGCCTGTAAGGCTTTGTGTGTATTAACTTGTTGCGATTCGTTTTAGCCGCTATGTGCGAACTTGAATCGCAGTTCTCAGCATAACCCACGCAAGCTGGATGACCGCGTTTTGCACATCATGCCTAAAAGTGCCTGTAAAGCTTTGTATTAGCATGTTGCGATTCGTTTTAGCCGCTATGTGCGAACTTGAATCGCAGTTCTGAGCCTCACCCGCGCAAGCTGGATGACCGCGTTATGCACATCATGCCTAGAAGTGCCTGTAAGGCTTTGTGTGTATTAACTTGTTGCGATTCGCTTTAGCCGCTATGTGCGAACTTGAATCGCAGTTCTCAGCCTAACCCGCGCAAGCTGGATGACCTCGTTTTTCACATCATGCCTAAAAGTGCCTGTAAGGCTTTGTGTGTATTAACTTGTTGCGATTCGCTTTAGCCGCTATGTGCGAACTTGAATCGCAGTTCTCAGCCTAACCCGCGCAAGCTGGATGACCACGTTTTGCACATCATGCCTAAAAGTGCCTTTAAGGCGTTGTGTGTATTAACTTGTTGCGATTCGTTTGAGCCGCTACGTGCAAACTTGAATCGCAGTTCTGAGCCTAACCCGCGCAAGCTGGATGACCGCGTTATGCACATCATGCCTAGAAGTGCCTGTAAGGCTTTGTGTGCATTAACTTCTTGCGATTCGCTTTAGCCACTATGTGCGAACTTGAATCGCAGTTCTCAGCCTAACCCGCGCAAGCTGGATGACCACGTTTTGCACATCATGCCTAAAAGTGCCTTTAAGGCGTTGTGTGTATTAACTTTTTGCGATTCGTTTGAGCGCTACGTGCAAACTTGAATCGCAGTTCTGAGCCTAATCCGCGCAAGCTGGATGACCACGTTTTGCACATCATGCCTAAAAGTGCCTTTAAGGCGTTGTGTGTATTAACTTGTTGCGATTCGTTTGAGCCGCTACGTGCAAACTTGAATCGCAGTTCTGAGCCTAACCCGCGCAAGCTGGATGACCGCGTTATCCACATCATGCCTAGAAGTGCCTGTAAGGCTTGGTGTGCATTAACTTGTTGCGATTCGTTTGAGCCGCTACGTGCAAACTTGAATCGCAGTTCTGAGCCTAACCCGCGCAAGCTGGATGACCACGTTTTGCACATCATGCCTAAAAGTGCTTTAAGGCGTTTGTGTGTATTAACTTGTTGCGATTCGTTTGAGCCGCTACGTGCAAACTTGAATCGCAGTTCTGAGCCTAACCCGCGCAAGCTGGATGACCGCGTTATGCACATCATGCCTAGAAGTGCCTGTAAGGCTTTGTGTGTATTAACTTGTTGCGATTCGCTTTAGCCGCTATGTGCGAACTTGAATCGCAGTTCTCAGCCTAACCCGCGCAAGCTGGATGACCTCGTTTTTCACATCATGCCTAAAAGTGCCTGTAAGGCTTTGTGTGTATTAACTTGTTGCGATTTGCTTTAGCCGCTATGTGCGAATTTGAATCGCAGTTCTCAGCCTAACCCGCGCAAGCTGGATGACCTCGTTTTTCACATCATGCCTAAAAGTGCCTGTAAGGCTTTGTGTGTATTAACTTGTTGCGATTCGCTTTAGCCGCTATGTGCGAACTTGAATCGCAGTTCTGAGCCTAACCCGCGCAAGCTGGATGACCACGTTTTGCACATCATGCCTAAAAGTGCCTTTAAGGCGTTGTGTGTATTAACTTGTTGCGATTCGTTTGAGCCGCTACGTGCAAACTTGAATCGCAGTTCTGAGCCTAACCCGCGCAAGCTGGATGACCGCGTTATGCACATCATGCCTAGAAGTGCCTGTAAGGCTTTGTGTGTATTAACTTGTTGCGATTAGCTTTAGCCGCTATGTGCGAACTTGAATCGCAGTTCTCAGCCTAACCCGCGCAAGCTGGATGACCTCGTTTTTCACATCATGCCTAAAAGTGCCTGTAAGGCTTTGTGTGTATTAACTTGTTGCGATTCGCTTTAGCCGCTATGTGCGAACTTGAATCGCAGTTCTGAGCCTAACCCGCGCAAGCTGGATGACCGCGTTATGCACATCATGCCTAGAAGTGCCTGTAAGGCTTTGTGTGTATTAACATGTTGCGATTCGTTTGAGCCGCTACGTGCAAACTTGAATCGCAGTTCTGAGCCTAACCCGCGCAAGCTGGATGACCACGTTTTGCACATCATGCCTAAAAGTGCCTTTAAGGCGTTGTGTGTACTAACTTGTTGCGATTCGTTTGAGCCGCTACGTGCAAACTTGAATCGCAGTTCTGAGCCTAACCCGCGCAAGCTGGATGACCGCGTTATGCACATCATGCCTAGAAGTGCCTGTAAGGCTTTGTGTGTATTAACTTGTTGCGATTCGCTTTAGCCGCTATGTGCGAACTTGAATCGCAGTTCTCAGCCTAACCCGCGCAAGCTGGATGACCTCGTTTTTCACATCATGCCTAAAAGTGCCTGTAAGGCTTTGTGTGTATTAACTTGTTGCGATTCGCTTTAGCCGCTATGTGCGAACTTGAATCGCAGTTCTCAGCCTAACCCGCGCAAGCTGGATGACCACGTTTTGCACATCATGCCTAAAAGTGCCTTTAAGGCGTTGTGTGTATTAACTTGTTGCGATTCGTTTGAGCCGCTACGTGAAAACTTGAATCGCAGTTCTGAGCCTAACCCGCGCAAGCTGGATGACCGCGTTATGCACATCATGCCTAGAAGTGCCTGTAAGGCTTTGTGTGCATTAACTTCTTGCGATTCGCTTTAGCCACTATGTGCGAACTTGAATCGCAGTTCTCAGCCTAACCCGCGCAAGCTGGATGACCACGTTTTGCACATCATGCCTAAAAGTGCCTTTAAGGCGTTGTGTGTATTAACTTTTTGCGATTCGTTTGAGCCGCTACGTGCAAACTTGAATCGCAGTTCTGAGCCTAACCCGCGCAAGCTGGATGACCACGTTTTGCACATCATGCCTAAAAGTGCCTTTAAGGCGTTGTGTGTATTAACTTGTTGCGATTCGTTTGAGCCGCTACGTGCAAACTTGAATCGCAGTTCTGAGCCTAACCCGCGCAAGCTGGATGACCGCGTTATGCACATCATGCCTAGAAGTGCCTGTAAGGCTTTGTGTGTATTAACTTGTTGCGATTCGCTTTAGCCGCTATGTGCGAACTTGAATCGCAGTTCTCAGCCTAACCGGCGCAAGCTGGATGACCTCGTTTTTCACATCATGCCTAAAAGTGCCTGTAAGGCTTTGTGTGTATTAACTTGTTGCGATTCGTTTTAGCCGCTATGTGCGAACTTGAATCAAGTTCTCAGCCTAACCCGCGCAAGCTGGATGACCGCGTTTTGCACATCATGCCTAAAAGTGCCTGTAAGGCTTTGTATTAGCATGTTGCGATTCGTTTTAGCCGCTATGTGCGAACTTGAATCGCAGTTCTCAGCCTAACCCGCGGAAGCTGGATGACCTCGTTTTTCACATCATGCCTAAAAGTGCCTGTAAGGCTTTGTGTGTATTAACTTGTTGCGATTCGCTTTAGCCGCTATGTGCGAACTTGAATCGCAGTTCTGAGCCTAACCCGCGCAAGCTGGATGACCGCGTTTTGCACATCATGCCTAAAAGTGCCTGTAACGCTTTGTGTGTATTAACTTGTTGCGATTCGCTTTAGCCGCTATGTGCGAACTTGAATCGCAGTTCTGAGCCTAACCCGCGCAAGCTGGATGACCACGTTTTGCACATCATGCCTAAAAGTGCCTTTAAGGCGTTGTGTGTATTAACTTTTTGCGATTCGTTTGAGCCGCTACGTGCGAACTTGAATCGCAGTTCTGAGCCTAACCCGCGCAAGCTGGATGACCACGTTTTGCACATCATGCCTAAAAGTGCCTTTAAGGCGTTGTGTGTATTAACTTGTTGCGATTCGTTTGAGCCGCTACGTGCAAATTTGAATCGCAGTTCTGAGCCTAACCCGCGCAAGCTGGATGACCACGTTTTGCACATCATGCCTAAAAGTGCCTTTAAGGCGTTGTGTGTATTAACTTGTTGCGATTCGTTTGAGCCGCTACGTGCAAACTTGAATCGCAGTTCTGAGCCTAACCCGCGCAAGCTGGACGACCGCGTTATGCACATCATGCCTAGAAGTGCCTGTAAGGCTTTGTGTGTATTAACTTGTTGCGATTAGCTTTAGCCGCTATGTGCGAACTTGAATCGCAGTTCTCAGCCTAACCCGCGCAAGCTGGATGACCTCGTTTTTCACATCATGCCTAAAAGTGCCTTTAAGGCGTTGTGTGTTGTGTTGCGATTCGTTTGAGCCGCTACGTGCAAACTTGAATCGCAGTTCTTAGCCTAACCCGCGCAAGCTGGATGACCGCGTTATGCACATCATGCCTAGAAGTGCCTGTAAGGCTTTGTGTGTATTAACTTGTTGCGATTCGCTTTAGCCGCTATGTGCGAACTTGAATCGCAGTTCTCAGCCTAACCCGCGCAAGCTGGATGACCTCGTTTTTCACATCATGCCTAAAAGTGCCTGTAAGGCTTTGTGTGTATTAACTTGTTGCGATTCGCTTTAGCCGCTATGTGCGAACTTGAATCGCAGTTCTCAGCCTAACCCGCGCAAGCTGGATGACCTCGTTTTTCACATCATGCCTAAAAGTGCCTGTAAGGCTTTGTGTGTATTAACTTGTTGCGATTCGTTTGAGCCGCTATGTGCGAACTTGAATCGCAGTTCTCAGCCTAACCCGCGCAAGCTGGATGACCGCGTTTTGCACATCATGCCTAAAAGTGCCTGTAAGGCTTTGTATTAGCATGTTGCGATTCGTTTTAGCCGCTATGTGCGAACTTGAATCGCAGTTCTGAGCCTAACGGGCACAAGCTGGATGACCGCGTTTTGCACATCATGCCTAAAAGTGCCTGTAAGGCTTTGTGTGTATTAACTTGTTGCGATTCGCTTTAGCCGCTATGTGCGAACTTGAATCGCAGTTCTGAGCCTAACCCGCGCAAGCTGGATGACCACGTTTTGCACATCATGCCTAAAAGTGCCTTTAAGGCGTTGTGTGTATTAACTTTTTGCGATTCGTTTGAGCCGCTACGTGCGAACTTGAATCGCAGTTCTGAGCCTAACCCGCGCAAGCTGGATGACCACGTTTTGCACATCATGCCTAAAAGTGCCTTTAAGGCGTTGTGTGTATTAACTTGTTGCGATTCGTTTGAGCCGCTACGTGCAAACTTGAATCGCAGTTCTGAGCCTAACCCGCGCAAGCTGGACGACCGCGTTATGCACATCATGCCTAGAAGTGCCTGTAAGGCTTTGTGTGTATTAACTTGTTGCGATTAGCTTTAGCCGCTATGTGCGAACTTGAATCGCAGTTCTCAGCCTAACCCGCGCAAGCTGGATGACCTCGTTTTTCACATCATGCCTAAAAGTGCCTTTAAGGCGTTGTGTGTATTAACTTTTTGCGATTCGTTTGAGCCGCTACGTGCGAACTTGAATCGCAGTTCTGAGCCTAACCCGCGCAAGCTGGATGACCAGGTTTTGCACATCATGCCTAAAAGTGCCTTTAAGGCGTTGTGTTTATTAACTTGTTGCGATTAGCTTTAGCCGCTATGTGCGAACTTGAATCGCAGTTCTCAGCCTAACCCGCGCAAGCTGGATGACCTCGTTTTTCACATCATGCCTAAAAGTGCCTGTAAAGCTTTGTGTGTATTAACTTGTTGCGATTCGCTTTAGCCGCTATGTGCGAACTTGAATCGCAGTTCTCAGCCTAACCCGCGCAAGCTGGATGACCTCGTTTTTCACATCATGCCTAAAAGTGCCTGTAAGGCTTTGTGTGTATTAACTTGTTGCGATTCGTTTTAGCCGCTATGTGCGAACTTGAATCGCAGTTCTTAGCCTAACCCACGCAAGCTGGATGACCGCGTTTTGCACATCATGCCTAAAAGTGCCTGTAAAGCTTTGTATTAGCATGTTGCGATTCGTTTTAGCCGCTATGTGCGAACTTGAATCGCAGTTCTGAGCCTAACCCGCGCAAGCTGGATGACCGCGTTATGCACATCATGCCTAGAAGTGCCTGTAAGGCTTTGTGTGTATTAACTTGTTGCGATTCGCTTTAGCCGCTATGTGCGAACTTGAATCGCAGTTCTCAGCCTAACCCGCGCAAGCTGCATGACCTCGTTTTTCACATCATGCCTAAAAGTGCCTGTATGGCTTTGTGTGTATTAACTTGTTGCGATTCGCTTTAGCCGCTATGTGCGAACTTGAATCGCAGTTCTGAGCCTAACCCGCGCAAGCTGGATGACCACGTTTTGCACATCATGCCTAAAAGTGCCTTTAAGGCGTTGTGTGTATTAACTTTTTGCGATTCGTTTGAGCCGCTACATGCAAACTTGAATCGCAGTTCTGAGCCTAACCCGCGCAAGCTGGATGACCACGTTTTGCACATCATGCCTAAAAGTGCCTTTAAGGCGTTGTGTGTATTAACTTGTTGCGATTCGTTTGAGCCGCTACGTGCAAACTTGAATCGCAGTTCTGAGCCTAACCCGCGCAAGCTGGATGACCGCTTTATGCACATCATGCCTAGAAGTGCCTGTAAGGCTTTGTGTGTATTAACTTTTTGCGATTCGCTTTAGCCGCTATGTGCGAACTTGAATCGCAGTTCTCAGCCTAACCCGCGCAAGCTGGATGACCTCGTTTTTCACATCATGCCTAAAAGTGCCTGTAAGGCTTTGTGTGTATTAATTTGTTGCGATTTGCTTTAGCCGCTATGTGCGAATTTGAATCGCAGTTCTCAGCCTAACCCGCGCAAGCTGGATGACCTCGTTTTTCACATCATGCCTAAAAGTGCCTGTAAGGCTTTGTGTGTATTAACTTGTTGCGATTCGTTTTAGCCGCTTTGTGCGAACTTGAATCGCAGTTCTCAGCCTAACCCGCGCAAGCTGGATGACCGCGTTTTGCACATCATGCCTAAAAGTGCCTGTAAGGCTTTGTATTAGCATGTTGCGATTCGTTTTAGCCGCTATGTGCGAACTTGAATCGCAGTTCTGAGCCTAACCCGCGCAAGCTGGATGACAGCGTTTTGCACATCATGCCTAAAAGTGCCTGTAAGGCTTTGTGTGTATTAACTTGTTGCGATTCGCTTTAGCCGCTATGTGCGAACTTGAATCGCAGTTCTGAGCCTAACCCGCGCAAGCTGGATGACCACGTTTTGCACATCATGCCTAAAAGTGCCTTTAAGGCGTTGTGTGTATTAACTTGTTGCGATTCGTTTGAGCCGCTACGTGCAAACTTGAATCGCAGTTCTGAGCCTAACCCGCGCAAGCTGGATGACCGCGTTATGCACATCATGCCTAGAAGTGCCTGTAAGGCTTTGTGTGTATTAACTTGTTGCGATTAGCTTTAGCCGCTATGTGCGAACTTGAATCGCAGTTCTCAGCCTAACCCGCGCAAGCTGGATGACCTCGTTTTTCACATCATGCCTAAAAGTGCCTGTAAGGCTTTGTGTGTATTAACTTGTTGCGATTCGCTTTAGCCGCTATGTGCGAACTTGAATCGCAGTTCTCAGCCTAACCCGCGCAAGCTGGATGACCTCGTTTTTCACATCATGCCTAAAAGTGCCTGTAAGGCTTTGTGTGTATTAACTTGTTGCGATTCGCTTTAGCCGCTATGTGCGAACTTGAATCGCAGTTCTGAGCCTAACCCGCGCAAGCTGGATGACCACGTTTTGCACATCATGCCTAAAAGTGCCTTTAAGGCGTTGTGTGTATTAACATTTTGCGATTCGTTTGAGCCGCTACGTGCAAACTTGAATCGCAGTTCTGAGCCTAACCCGCGCAAGCTGGATGACCGCGTTATGCACATCATGCCTAGAAGTGCCTGTATGGCTTTGTGTGTATTACCTTGTTGCGATTCGTTTGAGCCGCTACGTGCAAACTTGAATCGCAGTTCTGAGCCTAACCCGCGCAAGCTGGATGACCACGTTTTGCACATCATGCATAAAAGTGCCTTTAAGGCGTTGTGTGTATTAACTTGTTGCGATTCGTTTGAGCCGCTACGTGCAAACTTGAATCGCAGTTCTGAGCCTAACCAGCGCAAGCTGGATGACCGCGTTATGCACATCATGCCTAGAAGTGCCTGTAAGGTTTTGTGTGCATTAACTTCTTGCGATTCGCTTTAGCCACTATGGGCGAACTTGAATCGCAGTTCTCAGCCTAACCCGCGCAAGCTTGATGACCTCGTTTTTCACATCATGCCTAAAAGTGCCTGTAAGGCTTTGTGTGTATTAACTTGTTGCGATTCGCTTTAGCCGCTATGTGCGAACTTGAATCGCAGTTCTGAGCCTAACCCGCGCAAGCTGGATGACCGCGTTATGCACATCATGCCTAGAAGTGCCTGTAAGGCTTTGTGTGTATTAACTTGTTGCGATTCGTTTGAGCCGCTACGTGCAAACTTGAATCGCAGTTCTGAGCCTAACCCGCGCAAGCTGGATGACCACGTTTTGCACATCATGCCTAAAAGTGCCTTTAAGGCGTTGTGTGTATTAACTTGTTGCGATTCGTTTGAGCCGCTACGTGCAAACTTGAATCGCAGTTCTGAGCCTAACCCGCGCAAGCTGGATGACCGCGTTATGCACATCATGCCTAGAAGTGCCTGTAAGGCTTTGTGTGTATTAACTTGTTGCGATTCGCTTTAGCCGCTATGTGCGAACTTGAATCGCAGTTCTCAGCCTAACCCGCGCAAGCTGGATGACCTCGTTTTTCACATCATGCCTAAAAGTGCCTGTAAGGCTTTGTGTGTATTAACTTGTTGCGATTCGCTTTAGCCGCTATGTGCGAACTTGAATCGCAGTTCTGAGCCTAACCCGCGCAAGCTGGATGACCACGTTTTGCACATCATGCCTAAAAGTGCCTTTAAGGCGTTGTGTGTATTAACATTTTGCGATTCGTTTGAGCCGCTACGTGCAAACTTGAATCGCAGTTCTGAGCCTAACCCGCGCAAGCTGGATGACCGCGTTATGCACATCATGCCTAGAAGTGCCTTTAAGGCGTTGTGTGTATTAACTTGTTGCGATTCGTTTGAGCCGCTACGTGCAAACTTGAATCGCAGTTCTGAGCCTAACCCGCGCAAGCTGGACGACCGCGTTATGCACATCATGCCTAGAAGTGCCTGTAAGGCTTTGTGTGTATTAACTTGTTGCGATTAGCTTTAGCCGCTATGTGCGAACTTGAATCGCAGTTCTCAGCCTAACCCGCGCAAGCTGGATGACCTCGTTTTTCACATCATGCCTAAAAGTGCCTGTAAGGCTTTGTGTGTATTAACTTGTTGCGATTCGCTTTAGCCGCTATGTGCGAACTTGAATCGCAGTTCTCAGCCTAACCCGCACAAGCTGGATGACCTCGTTTTTCACATCATGCCTAAAAGTGCCTGTAAGGCTTTGTATTAGCATGTTGCGATTCGTTTTAGCCGCTATGTGCGAACTTGAATCGCAGTTCTGAGCCTAACCCGCGCAAGCTGGATGACCGCTTTATGCACATCATGCCTAGAAGTGCCTGTAAGGCTTTGTGTGTATTAACTTGTTGCGATTCGCTTTAGCCGCTATGTGCGAACTTGAATCGCAGTTCTCAGCCTAACCCGCGCAAGCTGGATGACCTCGTTTTTCACATCATGCCTAGAAGTGCCTGTAAGGCTTTGTGTGTATTAACTTGTTGCATTCGCTTTCGCCGCTATGTGCGAACTTGAATCGCAGTTCTGAGCCTAACCCGCGCAAGCTGGATGACCACGTTTTGCACATCATGCCTAAAAGTGCCTTTAAGGTGTTGTGTGTATTAACTTTTTGCAATTCGTTTGAGCCGCTACGTGCAAACTTGAATCGCAGTTCTGAGCCTAACCCGCGCAAGCTGGATGACCGCGTTATGCACATCATGCCTAGAAGTGCCTGTAAGGCTTTGTGTGTATTAACTTGTTGCGATTCGCTTTAGCCGCTATGTGCGAACTTGAATCGCAGTTCTGAGCCTAACCCGCGCAAGCTGGATGACCACGTTTTGCACATCATGCCTAAAAGTGCCTTTAAGGCGTTGTGTGTATTAACTTGTTGCGATTCGTTTGAGCCGCTACGTGCAAATTTGAATCGCAGTTCTGAGCCTAACCCGCGCAAGCTGGATGACCACGTTTTGCACATCATGCCTAAAAGTGCCTTTAAGGCGTTGTGTGTATTAACTTGTTGCGATTCGTTTGAGCCGCTACGTGCAAACTTGAATCGCAGTTCTGAGCCTAACCCGCGCAAGCTGGACGACCGCGTTATGCACATCATGCCTAGAAGTGCCTGTAAGGCTTTGTGTGTATTAACTTGTTGCGATTAGCTTTAGCCGCTATGTGCGAACTTGAATCGCAGTTCTCAGCCTAACCCGCGCAAGCTGGATGACCTCGTTTTTCACATCATGCCTAAAAGTGCCTGTAAGGCTTTGTGTGTATTAACTTGTTGCGATTCGCTTTAGCCGCTATGTGCGAACTTGAATCGCAGTTCTCAGCCTAACCCGCACAAGCTGGATGACCTCGTTTTTCACATCATGCCTAAAAGTGCCTGTAAGGCTTTGTATTAGCATGTTGCGATTCGTTTTAGCCGCTATGTGCGAACTTGAATCGCAGTTCTGAGCCTAACCCGCGCAAGCTGGATGACCGCTTTATGCACATCATGCCTAGAAGTGCCTGTAAGGCTTTGTGTGTATTAACTTGTTGCGATTCGCTTTAGCCGCTATGTGCGAACTTGAATCGCAGTTCTCAGCCTAACCCGCGCAAGCTGGATGACCTCGTTTTTCACATCATGCCTAGAAGTGCCTGTAAGGCTTTGTGTGTATTAACTTGTTGCATTCGCTTTCGCCGCTATGTGCGAACTTGAATCGCAGTTCTGAGCCTAACCCGCGCAAGCTGGATGACCACGTTTTGCACATCATGCCTAAAAGTGCCTTTAAGGTGTTGTGTGTATTAACTTTTTGCAATTCGTTTGAGCCGCTACGTGCAAACTTGAATCGCAGTTCTGAGCCTAACCCGCGCAAGCTGGATGACCGCGTTATGCACATCATGCCTAGAAGTGCCTGTAAGGCTTTGTGTGTATTAACTTGTTGCGATTCGTTTGAGCCGCTACGTGCAAACTTGAATCGCAGTTCTGAGCCTAACCCGCACAAGCTGGATGACCACGTTTTGCACATCATGCCTAAAAGTGCCTTTAAGGCGTTGTGTGTTGTGTTGCGATTCGTTTGAGCCGCTACGTGCAAACTTGAATCGCAGTTCTTAGCCTAACCCGCGCAAGCTGGATGACCGCGTTATGCACATCATGCCTAGAAGTGCCTGTAAGGCTTTGTGTGTATTAACTTGTTGCGATTCGCTTTAGCCGCTATGTGCGAACTTGAATCGCAGTTCTCAGCCTAACCCGCGCAAGCTGGATGACCTCGTTTTTCACATCATGCCTAAAAGTGCCTGTAAGGCTTTGTGTGTATTAACTTGTTGCGATTCGCTTTAGCCGCTATGTGCGAACTTGAATCGCAGTTCTCAGCCTAACCCGCGCAAGCTGGATGACCTCGTTTTTCACATCATGCCTAAAAGTGCCTGTAAGGCTTTGTGTGTATTAACTTGTTGCGATTCGTTTGAGCCGCTATGTGCGAACTTGAATCGCAGTTCTCAGCCTAACCCGCGCAAGCTGGATGACCGCGTTTTGCACATCATGCCTAAAAGTGCCTGTAAGGCTTTGTATTAGCATGTTGCGATTCGTTTTAGCCGCTATGTGCGAACTTGAATCGCAGTTCTGAGCCTAACGGGCACAAGCTGGATGACCGCGTTTTGCACATCATGCCTAAAAGTGCCTGTAAGGCTTTGTGTGTATTAACTTGTTGCGATTCGCTTTAGCCGCTATGTGCGAACTTGAATCGCAGTTCTGAGCCTAACCCGCGCAAGCTGGATGACCACGTTTTGCACATCATGCCTAAAAGTGCCTTTAAGGCGTTGTGTGTATTAACTTTTTGCGATTCGTTTGAGCCGCTACGTGCGAACTTGAATCGCAGTTCTGAGCCTAACCCGCGCAAGCTGGATGACCACGTTTTGCACATCATGCCTAAAAGTGCCTTTAAGGCGTTGTGTGTATTAACTTGTTGCGATTCGTTTGAGCCGCTACGTGCAAACTTGAATCGCAGTTCTGAGCCTAACCCGCGCAAGCTGGACGACCGCGTTATGCACATCATGCCTAGAAGTGCCTGTAAGGCTTTGTGTGTATTAACTTGTTGCGATTAGCTTTAGCCGCTATGTGCGAACTTGAATCGCAGTTCTCAGCCTAACCCGCGCAAGCTGGATGACCTCGTTTTTCACATCATGCCTAAAAGTGCCTGTAAAGCTTTGTGTGTATTAACTTGTTGCGATTCGCTTTAGCCGCTATGTGCGAACTTGAATCGCAGTTCTCAGCCTAACCCGCGCAAGCTGGATGACCTCGTTTTTCACATCATGCCTAAAAGTGCCTGTAAGGCTTTGTGTGTATTAACTTGTTGCGATTCGTTTTAGCCGCTATGTGCGAACTTGAATCGCAGTTCTCAGCATAACCCACGCAAGCTGGATGACCGCGTTTTGCACATCATGCCTAAAAGTGCCTGTAAAGCTTTGTATTAGCATGTTGCGATTCGTTTTAGCCGCTATGTGCGAACTTGAATCGCAGTTCTGAGCCTCACCCGCGCAAGCTGGATGACCGCGTTATGCACATCATGCCTAGAAGTGCCTGTAAGGCTTTGTGTGTATTAACTTGTTGCGATTCGCTTTAGCCGCTATGTGCGAACTTGAATCGCAGTTCTCAGCCTAACCCGCGCAAGCTGGATGACCTCGTTTTTCACATCATGCCTTAAAGTGCCTGTATGGCTTTGTGTGTATTAACTTGTTGCGATTCGCTTTAGCCGCTATGTGCGAACTTGAATCGCAGTTCTGAGCCTAACCAGCGCAAGCTGGACGACCGCGTTATGCACATCATGCCTAGAAGTGTCTGTAAGGCTTTGTGTGTATTAACTTGTTGCGATTAGCTTTAGCCGCTATGTGCGAACTTGAATCGCAGTTCTCAGCCTAACCCGCGCAAGCTGGATGACCTCGTTTTTCACATCATGCCTAAAAGTGCCTGTAAAGCTTTGTGTGTATTAACTTGTTGCGATTCGCTTTAGCCGCTATGTGCGAACTTGAATCGCAGTTCTCAGCCTAACCCGCGCAAGCTGGATGACCTCGTTTTTCACATCATACCTAAAAGTGCCTGTAAGGCTTTGTGTGTATTAACTTGTTGCGATTCGTTTTAGCCGCTATGTGCGAACTTGAATCGCAGTTCTTAGCCTAACCCACGCAAGCTGGATGACCGCGTTTTGCACATCATGCCTAAAAGTGCCTGTAAAGCTTTGTATTAGCATGTTGCGATTCGTTTTAGCCGCTATGTGCGAACTTGAATCGCAGTTCTGAGCCTAACCCGCGCAAGCTGGATGACCGCGTTATGCACATCATGCCTAGAAGTGCCTGTAAGGCTTTGTGTGTATTAACTTGTTGCGATTCGCTTTAGCCGCTATGTGCGAACTTGAATCGCAGTTCTCAGCCTAACCCGCGCAAGCTGCATGACCTCGTTTTTCACATCATGCCTAAAAGTGCCTGTATGGCTTTGTGTGTATTAACTTGTTGCGATTCGCTTTAGCCGCTATGTGCGAACTTGAATCGCAGTTCTGAGCCTAACCCGCGCAAGCTGGATGACCACGTTTTGCACATCATGCCTAAAAGTGCCTTTAAGGCGTTGTGTGTATTAACTTTTTGCGATTCGTTTGAGCCGCTACATGCAAACTTGAATCGCAGTTCTGAGCCTAACCCGCGCAAGCTGGATGACCACGTTTTGCACATCATGCCTAAAAGTGCCTTTAAGGCGTTGTGTGTATTAACTTGTTGCGATTCGTTTGAGCCGCTACGTGCAAACTTGAATCGCAGTTCTGAGCCTAACCCGCGCAAGCTGGATGACCTCGTTTTTCACATCATGCCTAAAAGTGCCTGTAAGGCTTTGTGTGTATTAACTTGTTGCGATTCGTTTTAGCCGCTTTGTGCGAACTTGAATCGCAGTTCTCAGCCTAACCCGCGCAAGCTGGATGACCGCGTTTTGCACATCATGCCTAAAAGTGCCTGTAAGGCTTTGTATTAGCATGTTGCGATTCGTTTTAGCCGCTATGTGCGAACTTGAATCGCAGTTCTGAGCCTAACCCGCGCAAGCTGGATGACAGCGTTTTGCACATCATGCCTAAAAGTGCCTGTAAGGCTTTGTGTGTATTAACTTGTTGCGATTCGCTTTAGCCGCTATGTGCGAACTTGAATCGCAGTTCTGAGCCTAACCCGCGCAAGCTGGATGACCACGTTTTGCACATCATGCCTAAAAGTGCCTTTAAGGCGTTGTGTGTATTAACTTGTTGCGATTCGTTTGAGCCGCTACGTGCAAACTTGAATCGCAGTTCTGAGCCTAACCCGCGCAAGCTGGATGACCGCGTTATGCACATCATGCCTAGAAGTGCCTGTAAGGCTTTGTGTGTATTAACTTGTTGCGATTAGCTTTAGCCGCTATGTGCGAACTTGAATCGCAGTTCTCAGCCTAACCCGCGCAAGCTGGATGACCTCGTTTTTCACATCATGCCTAAAAGTGCCTGTAAGGCTTTGTGTGTATTAACTTGTTGCGATTCGCTTTAGCCGCTATGTGCGAACTTGAATCGCAGTTCTCAGCCTAACCCGCGCAAGCTGGATGACCTCGTTTTTCACATCATGCCTAAAAGTGCCTGTAAGGCTTTGTGTGTATTAACTTGTTGCGATTCGCTTTAGCCGCTATGTGCGAACTTGAATCGCAGTTCTGAGCCTAACCCGCGCAAGCTGGATGACCACGTTTTGCACATCATGCCTAAAAGTGCCTTTAAGGCGTTGTGTGTATTAACATTTTGCGATTCGTTTGAGCCGCTACGTGCAAACTTGAATCGCAGTTCTGAGCCTAACCCGCGCAAGCTGGATGACCGCGTTATGCACATCATGCCTAGAAGTGCCTGTATGGCTTTGTGTGTATTAACTTGTTGCGATTCGTTTGAGCCGCTACGTGCAAACTTGAATCGCAGTTCTGAGCCTAACCCGCGCAAGCTGGATGACCACGTTTTGCACATCATGCATAAAAGTGCCTTTAAGGCGTTGTGTGTATTAACTTGTTGCGATTCGTTTGAGCCGCTACGTGCAAACTTGAATCGCAGTTCTGAGCCTAACCAGCGCAAGCTGGATGACCGCGTTATGCACATCATGCCTAGAAGTGCCTGTAAGGTTTTGTGTGCATTAACTTCTTGCGATTCGCTTTAGCCACTATGGGCGAACTTGAATCGCAGTTCTCAGCCTAACCCGCGCAAGCTTGATGACCTCGTTTTTCACATCATGCCTAAAAGTGCCTGTAAGGCTTTGTGTGTATTAACTTGTTGCGATTCGCTTTAGCCGCTATGTGCGAACTTGAATCGCAGTTCTGAGCCTAACCCGCGCAAGCTGGATGACCGCGTTATGCACATCATGCCTAGAAGTGCCTGTAAGGCTTTGTGTGTATTAACTTGTTGCGATTCGTTTGAGCCGCTCCGTGCAAACTTGAATCGCAGTTCTGAGCCTAACCCGCGCAAGCTGGATGACCACGTTTTGCACATCATGCCTAAAAGTGCCTTTAAGGCGTTGTGTGTATTAACTTGTTGCGATTCGTTTGAGCCGCTACGTGCAAACTTGAATCGCAGTTCTGAGCCTAACCCGCGCAAGCTGGATGACCGCGTTATGCACATCATGCCTAGAAGTGCCTGTAAGGCTTTGTGTGTATTAACTTGTTGCGATTCGCTTTAGCCGCTATGTGCGAACTTGAATCGCAGTTCTCAGCCTAACCCGCGCAAGCTGGATGACCTCGTTTTTTACATCATGCCTAAAAGTGCCTGTAAGGCTTTGTGTGTATTAACTTGTTGCGATTCGCTTTAGCCGCTATGTGCGAACTTGAATCGCAGTTCTGAGCCTAACCCGCGCAAGCTGGATGACCACGTTTTGCACATCATGCCTAAAAGTGCCTTTAAGGCGTTGTGTGTATTAACATTTTGCGATTCGTTTGAGCCGCTACGTGCAAACTTGAATCGCAGTTCTGAGCCTAACCCGCGCAAGCTGGATGACCGCGTTATGCACATCATGCCTAGAAGTGCCTGTAAGGCTTTGTGTGTATTAACTTGTTGCGATTGGTTTGAGCCGCTACGTGCAAACTTGAATCGCAGTTCTGAGCCTAACCCGCGCAAGCTGGATGACCACGTTTTGCACATCATGCCTAAAAGTGCCTTTAAGGCGTTGTGTGTATTAACTTGTTGCGATTCGTTTGAGCCGCTACGTGCAAACTTGAATCGCAGTTCTGAGTCTAACCAGCGCAAGCTGGATGACCGCGCTATGCACATCATGCCTAGAAGTGCCTGTAAGGCTTTGTGTGCATTAACTTGTTGCGATTCGCTTTAGCCACTATGTGCGAACTTGAATCGCAGTTCTCAGCCTAACCCGCGCAAGCTGGATGACCTCGTGTTTCACATCATGCCTAAAAGTGCCTGTAAGGCTTTGTGTGTATTAACTTGTTGCGATTCGCTTTAGCCGCTATGTGCGAACTTGAATCGCAGTTCTCAGCCTAACCCGCGCAAGCTGGATGACCACGTTTTGCACATCATGCCTAAAAGTGCCTTTAAGGCTTTGTGTGTATTAACTTGTTGCGATTCGTTTGAGCCGCTACGTGCAAACTTGAATCGCAGTTCTGAGCCTAACCCGCGCAAGCTGGATGACCGCGTTATGCACATCATGCCTAGAAGTGCCTGTAAGGCTTTGTGTGCATTAACTTCTTGCGATTCGCTTTAGCCACTATGTGCGAACTTGAATCGCAGTTCTCAGCCTAACCCGCGCAAGCTGGATGACCACGTTTTGCACATCATGCCTAAAAGTGCCTTTAAGGCGTTGTGTGTATTAACTTGTTGCGATTCGTTTGAGCCGCTACGTGCAAACTTGAATCGCAGTTCTGAGCCTAACCCGCGCAAGCTGGATGACCGCGTTATGCACATCATGCCTAGAAGTGCCTGTAAGGCTTTGTGTGTATTAACTTGTTGCGATTCGATTGAGCCGCTACGTGCGAACTTGAATCGCAGGTCTGAGCCTAACCCGCGCAAGCTGGATGACCACGTTTTGCACATCATGCTTAAAAGTGCCTTTAAGGCGTTGTGTGTATTAACTTGTTGCGATTCGTTTGAGCCGCTACGTGCAAACTTGAATCGCAGTTCTGAGCCTAACCCGCGCAAGCTGGACGACCGCGTTATGCACATCATGCCTAGAAGTGCCTGTAAGGCTTTGTGTGTATTAACTTGTTGCGATTCGCTTTAGCCGCTATGTGCGAACTTGAATCGCAGTTCTCAGCCTAACCCGCGCAAGCTGGATGACGTCGTTTTTCACATCATGTTTAAAAGTGCCTTTAAGGCGTTGTGTGTATTAACTTTTTGCGATTCGTTTGAGCCGCTACGTGCGAACTTGAATCGCAGTTCTGAGCCTAACCCGCGCAAGCTGGATGACCACGTTTTGCACATCATGCCTAAAAGTGCCTTTAAGGCGTTGTGTGTATTAACTTGTTGCGATTCGTTTGAGCCGCTACGTGCAAACTTGAATCGCAGTTCTGAGCCTAACCCGCGCAAGCTGGACGACCGCGTTATGCACATCATGCCTAGAAGTGCCTGTAAGGCTTTGTGTGTATTACCATTTGCGATTCGTTTTAGCCGCTATGTGCGAACTTGAATCGCAGTTCTCAGCCTAACCCACGCAAGCTGGATGACCGCGTTTTGCACATCATGCCTAAAAGTGCCTGTAAGGCTTTGTATTAGTATGTTGCGATTCGTTTTAGCCGCTATGTGCGAACTTGAATCGCAGTTCTGAGCCTAACCCGCGCAAGCTGGATGAGCGCTTTATGCACATCATGCCTAGAAGTGCCTGTAAGGCTTTGTGTGTATTAACTTGTTGCGATTCGCTTTAGCCACTATGTGCGAACTTGAATCGCAGTTCTCAGCCTAACCCGCGCAAGCTGGATGACCGCATTTTGCACATCATGCCTAAAAGTGCCTGTAAGGCTTTGTATTAGCATGTTGCGATTCGTTTTAGCCGCTATGTGCGAACTTGAATCGCAGTTCTGAGCCTAACCCGCGCAAGCTGGATGACAGCGTTTTGCACATCATGCCTAAAAGTGCCTGTAAGGCTTTGTGTGTATTAACTTGTTGCGATTCGTTTTAGCCGCTATGTGCGAACTTGAATCGCAGTTCTCAGCCTAACCAGCGCAAGCTGGATGACCGCGTTTTGCACATCATGCCTAAAAGTGCCTGTAAGGCTTTGTATTAGCATGTTGCGATTCGTTTTAGCCGCTATGTGCGAACTTGAATCGCAGTTCTGAGCCTAGCGGGCGCAAGCTGGATGACCGCGTTTTGCACATCATGCCTAAAAGTGCCTGTAAGGCTTTGTGTGTATTAACTTTTTGCGATTCGTTTGAGCCGCTACGTGCGAACTTGAATCGCAGGTCTGAGCCTAACCCGCGCAAGCTGGATGACCACGTTTTGCACATCATGCTTAAAAGTGCCTTTAAGGCGTTGTGTGTATTAACTTGTTGCGATTCGTTTGAGCCGCTACGTGCAAACTTGAATCGCAGTTCTGAGCCTAACCCGCGCAAGCTGGATGACAGCGTTTTGCACATCATGCCTAAAAGTGCCTGTAAGGCTTTGTGTGTATTAACTTGTTGCGATTCGCTTTAGCCGCTATGTGCGAACTTGAATCGCAGTTCTGAGCCTAACCCGCGCAAGCTGGATGACCACGTTTTGCACATCATGCCTAAAAGTGCCTTTAAGGCGTTGTGTGTATTAACTTGTTGCGATTCGTTTGAGCCGCTACGTGCAAACTTGAATCGCAGTTCTGAGCCTAACCCGCGCAAGCTGGATGACCGCGTTATGCACATCATGCCTAGAAGTGCCTGTAAGGCTTTGTGTGTATTAACTTGTTGCGATTAGCTTTAGCCGCTATGTGCGAACTTGAATCGCAGTTCTCAGCCTAACCCGCGCAAGCTGGATGACCTCGTTTTTCACATCATGCCTAAAAGTGCCTGTAAGGCTTTGTGTGTATTAACTTGTTGCGATTCGCTTTAGCCGCTATGTGCGAACTTGAATCGCAGTTCTGAGCCTAACCCGCGCAAGCTGGATGACCACGTTTTGCACATCATGCCTAAAAGTGCCTTTAAGGCGTTGTGTGTATTAACATTTTGCGATTCGTTTGAGCCGCTACGTGCAAACTTGAATCGCAGTTCTGAGCCTAACCCGCGCAAGCTGGATGACCGCGTTATGCACATCATGCCTAGAAGTGCCTGTAAGGCTTTGTGTGTATTAACTTGTTGCGATTCGTTTGAGCCGCTACGTGCAAACTTGAATCGCAGTTCTGAGCCTAACCCGCGCAAGCTGGATGACCACGTTTTGCACATCATGCATAAAAGTGCCTTTAAGGCGTTGTGTGTATTAACTTGTTGCGATTCGTTTGAGCCGCTACGTGCAAACTTGAATCGCAGTTCTGAGCCTAACCAGCGCAAGCTGGATGACCGCGTTATGCACATCATGCCTAGAAGTGCCTGTAAGGTTTTGTGTGCATTAACTTCTTGCGATTCGCTTTAGCCACTATGTGCGAACTTGAATCGCAGTTCTCAGCCTAACCCGCGCAAGCTGGATGACCTCGTTTTTCACATCATGCCTAAAAGTGCCTGTAAGGCTTTGTGTGTATTAACTTGTTGCGATTCGCTTTAGCCGCTATGTGCGAACTTGAATCGCAGTTCTGAGCCTAACCCGCGCAAGCTGGATGACCGCGTTATGCACATCATGCCTAGAAGTGCCTGTAAGGCTTTGTGTGCATTAACTTTTTGCGATTCTTTTGAGCCGCTACGTGCAAACTTGAATCGCAGTTCTGAGCCTAACCCGCGCAAGCTGGATGACCACGTTTTGCACATCATGCTTAAAAGTGCCTTTAAGGCGTTGTGTGTATTAACTTGTTGCGATTCGTTTGAGCCGCTACGTGCAAACTTGAATCGCAGTTCTGAGCCTAACCCGCGCAAGCTGGACGACAGCGTTATGCACATCATGCCTAGAAGTGCCTGTAAGGCTTTGTGTGTATTAACTTGTTGCGATTCGCTTTAGCCGCTATGTGCGAACTTGAATCGCAGTTCTCAGCCTAACCCGCGCAAGCTGGATGACGTCGTTTTTCACATCATGTTTAAAAGTGCCTTTAAGGCGTTGTGTGTATTAACTTTTTGCGATTCGTTTGAGCCGCTACGTGCGAACTTGAATCGCAGTTCTGAGCCTAACCCGCGCAAGCTGGATGACCACGTTTTGCACATCATGCCTAAAAGTGCCTTTAAGGCGTTGTGTGTATTAACTTGTTGCGATTCGTTTGAGCCGCTACGTGCAAACTTGAATCGCAGTTCTGAGCCTAACCCGAGCAAGCTGGACGACGCGTTATGCACATCATGCCTAGAAGTGCCTGTAAGGCTTTGTGTGTATTACCATTTGCGATTCGTTTTAGCCGCTATGTGCGAACTTGAATCGCAGTTCTCAGCCTAACCCACGCAAGCTGGATGACCGCGTTTTGCACATCATGCCTAAAAGTGCCTGTAAGGCTTTGTATTAGCATGTTGCGATTCGTTTTAGCCGCTATGTGCGAACTTGAATCGCAGTTCTGAGCCTAACCCGCACAAGCTGGATGACCGCTTTATGCACATCATGCCTAGAAGTGCCTGTAAGGCTTTGTGTGTATTAACTTGTTGCGATTCGCTTTAGCCACTATGTGCGAACTTGAATCGCAGTTCTCAGCCTAACCCGCGCAAGCTGGATGACCGCATTTTGCACATCATGCCTAAAAGTGCCTGTAAGGCTTTGTATTAGCATGTTGCGATTCGTTTTAGCCGCTATGTGCGAACTTGAATCGCAGTTCTGAGCCTAACCCGCGCAAGCTGGATGACAGCGTTTTGCACATCATGCCTAAAAGTGCCTGTAAGGCTTTGTGTGTATTAACTTGTTGCGATTCGTTTTAGCCGCTATGTGCGAACTTGAATCGCAGTTCTCAGCCTAACCAGCGCAAGCTGGATGACCGCGTTTTGCACATCATGCCTAAAAGTGCCTGTAAGGCTTTGTATTAGCATGTTGCGATTCGTTTTAGCCGCTATGTGCGAACTTGAATCGCAGTTCTGAGCCTAACGGGCGCGAGCTGGATGACCGCGTTTTGCACATCATGCCTAAAAGTGCCTGTAAGGCTTTGTGTGTATTAACTTTTTGCGATTCGTTTGAGCCGCTACGTGCGAACTTGAATCGCAGGTCTGAGCCTAACCCGCGCAAGCTGGATGACCACGTTTTGCACATCATGCTTAAAAGTGCCTTTAAGGCGTTGTGTGTATTAACTTGTTGCGATTCGTTTGAGCCGCTACGTGCAAACTTGAATCGCAGTTCTGAGCCTAACCCGCGCAAGCTGGATGACAGCGTTTTGCACATCATGCCTAAAAGTGCCTGTAAGGCTTTGTGTGTATTAACTTGTTGCGATTCGCTTTAGCCGCTATGTGCGAACTTGAATCGCAGTTCTGAGCCTAACCCGCGCAAGCTGGATGACCACGTTTTGCACATCATGCCTAAAAGTGCCTTCAAGGCGTTGTGTGTATTAACTTGTTGCGATTCGTTTGAGCCGCTACGTGCAAACTTGAATCGCAGTTCTGAGCCTAACCCGCGCAAGCTGGATGACCGCGTTATGCACATCATGCCTAGAAGTGCCTGTAAGGCTTTGTGTGTATTAACTTGTTGCGATTAGCTTTAGCCGCTATGTGCGAACTTGAATCGCAGTTCTCAGCCTAACCCGCGCAAGCTGGATGACCTCGTTTTTCACATCATGCCTAAAAGTGCCTGTAAGGCTTTGTGTGTATTAACTTGTTGCGATTCGCTTTAGCCGCTATGTGCGAACTTGAATCGCAGTTCTGAGCCTAACCCGCGCAAGCTGGATGACCACGTTTTGCACATCATGCCTAAAAGTGCCTTTAAGGCGTTGTGTGTATTAACATTTTGCGATTCGTTTGAGCCGCTACGTGCAAACTTGAATCGCAGTTCTGAGCCTAACCCGCGCAAGCTGGATGACCGCGTTATGCACATCATGCCTAGAAGTGCCTGTAAGGCTTTGTGTGTATTAACTTGTTGCGATTCGTTTGAGCCGCTACGTGCAAACTTGAATCGCAGTTCTGAGCCTAACCCGCGCAAGCTGGATGACCACGTTTTGCACATCATGCATAAAAGTGCCTTTAAGGCGTTGTGTGTATTAACTTGTTGCGATTCGTTTGAGCCGCTACGTGCAAACTTGAATCGCAGTTCTGAGCCTAACCAGCGCAAGCTGGATGACCGCGTTATGCACATCATGCCTAGAAGTGCCTGTAAGGTTTTGTGTGCATTAACTTCTTGCGATTCGCTTTAGCCACTATGTGCGAACTTGAATCGCAGTTCTCAGCCTAACCCGCGCAAGCTGGATTACCTCGTTTTTCACATCATGCCTAAAAGTGCCTGTAAGGCTTTGTGTGTATTAACTTGTTGCGATTCGCTTTAGCCGCTATGTGCGAACTTGATTCGCAGTTCTGAGCCTAACCCGCGCAAGCTGGATGACCGCGTTATGCACATCATGCCTAGAAGTGCCTGTAAGGCTTTGTGTGTATTAACTTGTTGCGATTCGTTTGAGCCGCTACGTGCAAACTTGAATCGCAGTTCTGAGCCTAACCCGCGCAAGCTGGATGACCACGTTTTGCACATCATGCCTAAAAGTGCCTTTAAGGCGTTGTGTGTATTAACTTGTTGCGATTCGTTTGAGCCGCTACGTGCAAACTTGAATCGCAGTTCTGAGCCTAACCCGCGCAAGCTGGATGACCGCGTTATGCACATCATGCCTAGAAGTGCCTGTAAGGCTTTGTGTGTATTAACTTGTTGCGATTCGCTTTAGCCGCTATGTGCGAACTTGAATCGCAGTTCTCAGCCTAACCCGCGCAAGCTGGATGACCTCGTTTTTCACATCATGCCTAAAAGTGCCTGTAAGGCTTTGTGTGTATTAACTTGTTGCGATTCGCTTTAGCCGCTATGTGCGAACTTGAATCGCAGTTCTGAGCCTAACCCGCGCAAGCTGGATGACAGCGTTTTGCACATCATGCCTAAAAGTGCCTGTAAGGCTTTGTGTGTATTAACTTGTTGCGATTCGTTTTAGCCGCTATGTGCGAACTTGAATCGCAGTTCTCAGCCTAACCAGCGCAAGCTGGATGACCGCGTTTTGCACATCATGCCTAAAAGTGCCTGTAAGGCTTTGTATTAGCATGTTGCGATTCGTTTTAGCCGCTATGTGCGAACTTGAATCGCAGTTCTGAGCCTAACGGGCGCGAGCTGGATGACCGCGTTTTGCACATCATGCCTAAAAGTGCCTGTAAGGCTTTGTGTGTATTAACTTTTTGCGATTCGTTTGAGCCGCTACGTGCGAACTTGAATCGCAGGTCTGAGCCTAACCCGCGCAAGCTGGATGACCACGTTTTGCACATCATGCCTAAAAGTGCCTGTAAGGCTTTGTATTAGCATGTTGCGATTCGTTTTAGCCGCTATGTGCGAACTTGAATCGCAGTTCTGAGCCTAACGGGCGCGAGCTGGATGACCGCGTTTTGCACATCATGCCTAAAAGTGCCTGTAAGGCTTTGTGTGTATTAACTTTTTGCGATTCGTTTGAGCCGCTACGTGCGAACTTGAATCGCAGGTCTGAGCCTAACCCGCGCAAGCTGGATGACCACGTTTTGCACATCATGCTTAAAAGTGCCTTTAAGGCGTTGTGTGTATTAACTTGTTGCGATTCGTTTGAGCCGCTACGTGCAAACTTGAATCGCAGTTCTGAGCCTAACCCGCGCAAGCTGGATGACAGCGTTTTGCACATCATGCCTAAAAGTGCCTGTAAGGCTTTGTGTGTATTAACTTGTTGCGATTCGTTTGAGCCGCTACGTGCAAACTTGAATCGCAGTTCTGAGCCTAACCCGCGCAAGCTGGATGACCACGTTTTGCACATCATGCATAAAAGTGCCTTTAAGGCGTTGTGTGTATTAACTTGTTGCGATTCGTTTGAGCCGCTACGTGCAAACTTGAATCGCAGTTCTGAGCCTAACCAGCGCAAGCTGGATGACCTCGTTTTTCACATCATGCCTAAAAGTGCCTGTAAGGCTTTGTGTGTATTAACTTGTTGCGATTCGCTTTAGCCGCTATGTGCGAACTTGAATCGCAGTTCTGAGCCTAACCCGCGCAAGCTGGATGACAGCGTTTTGCACATCATGCCTAAAAGTGCCTGTAAGGCTTTGTGTGTATTAACTTGTTGCGATTCGTTTTAGCCGCTATGTGCGAACTTGAATCGCAGTTCTCAGCCTAACCAGCGCAAGCTGGATGACCGCGTTTTGCACATCATGCCTAAAAGTGCCTGTAAGGCTTTGTATTAGCATGTTGCGATTCGTTTTAGCCGCTATGTGCGAACTTGAATCGCAGTTCTGAGCCTAACCCGCGCAAGCTGGATGACAGCGTTTTGCACATCATGCCTAAAAGTGCCTGTAAGGCTTTGTGTGTATTAACTTGTTGCGATTCGTTTTAGCCGCTATGTGCGAACTTGAATCGCAGTTCTCAGCCTAACCAGCGCAAGCTGGATGACCGCGTTTTGCACATCATGCCTAAAAGTGCCTGTAAGGCTTTGTATTAGCATGTTGCGATTCGTTTGAGCCGCTACGTGCGAACTTGAATCGCAGGTCTGAGCCTAACCCGCGCAAGCTGGATGGCCACGTTTTGCACATCATGCTTAAAAGTGCCTTTAAGGCGTTGTGTGTATTAACTTGTTGCGATTCGTTTGAGCCGCTACGTGCAAACTTGAATCGCAGTTCTGAGCCTAACCCGCGCAAGCTGGATGACAGCGTTTTGCACATCATGCCTAAAAGTGCCTGTAAGGCTTTGTGTGTATTAACTTGTTGCGATTCGCTTTAGCCGCTATGTGCGAACTTGAATCGCAGTTCTGAGCCTAACCCGCGCAAGCTGGATGACCACGTTTTGCACATCATGCCTAAAAGTGCCTTTAAGGCGTTGTGTGTATTAACTTGTTGCGATTCGTTTGAGCCGCTACGTGCAAACTTGAATCGCAGTTCTGAGCCTAACCCGCGCAAGCTGGATGACCGCGTTATGCACATCATGCCTAGAAGTGCCTGTAAGGCTTTGTGTGTATTAACTTGTTGCGATTAGCTTTAGCCGCTATGTGCGAACTTGAATCGCAGTTCTCAGCCTAACCCGCGCAAGCTGGATGACCTCGTTTTTCACATCATGCCTAAAAGTGCCTGTAAGGCTTTGTGTGTATTAACTTGTTGCGATTCGCTTTAGCCGCTATGTGCGAACTTGAATCGCAGTTCTGAGCCTAACCCGCGCAAGCTGGATGACCACGTTTTGCACATCATGCCTAAAAGTGCCTTTAAGGCGTTGTGTGTATTAACATTTTGCGATTCGTTTGAGCCGCTACGTGCAAACTTGAATCGCAGTTCTGAGCCTAACCCGCGCAAGCTGGATGACCGCGTTATGCACATCATGCCTAGAAGTGCCTGTAAGGCTTTGTGTGTATTAACTTGTTGCGATTCGTTTGAGCCGCTACGTGCAAACTTGAATCGCAGTTCTGAGCCTAACCCGCGCAAGCTGGATGACCACGTTTTGCACATCATGCATAAAAGTGCCTTTAAGGCGTTGTGTGTATTAACTTGTTGCGATTCGTTTGAGCCGCTACGTGCAAACTTGAATCGCAGTTCTGAGCCTAACCAGCGCAAGCTGGATGACCGCGTTATGCACATCATGCCTAGAAGTGCCTGTAAGGTTTTGTGTGCATTAACTTCTTGCGATTCGCTTTAGCCACTATGTGCGAACTTGAATCGCAGTTCTCAGCCTAACCCGCGCAAGCTGGATTACCTCGTTTTTCACATCATGCCTAAAAGTGCCTGTAAGGCTTTGTGTGTATTAACTTGTTGCGATTCGCTTTAGCCGCTATGTGCGAACTTGATTCGCAGTTCTGAGCCTAACCCGCGCAAGCTGGATGACCGCGTTATGCACATCATGCCTAGAAGTGCCTGTAAGGCTTTGTGTGTATTAACTTGTTGCGATTCGTTTGAGCCGCTACGTGCAAACTTGAATCGCAGTTCTGAGCCTAACCCGCGCAAGCTGGATGACCACGTTTTGCACATCATGCCTAAAAGTGCCTTTAAGGCGTTGTGTGTATTAACTTGTTGCGATTCGTTTGAGCCGCTACGTGCAAACTTGAATCGCAGTTCTGAGCCTAACCCGCGCAAGCTGGATGACCGCGTTATGCACATCATGCCTAGAAGTGCCTGTAAGGCTTTGTGTGTATTAACTTGTTGCGATTCGCTTTAGCCGCTATGTGCGAACTTGAATCGCAGTTCTCAGCCTAACCCGCGCAAGCTGGATGACCTCGTTTTTCACATCATGCCTAAAAGTGCCTGTAAGGCTTTGTGTGTATTAACTTGTTGCGATTCGCTTTAGCCGCTATGTGCGAACTTGAATCGCAGTTCTGAGCCTAACCCGCGCAAGCTGGATGACCACGTTTTGCACATCATGCCTAAAAGTGCCTTTAAGGCGTTGTGTGTATTAACATTTTGCGATTCGTTTGAGCCGCTACGTGCAAACTTGAATCGCAGTTCTGAGCCTAACCCGCGCAAGCTGGACGACCGCGTTATGCACATCATGCCTAGAAGTGCCTGTAAGGCTTTGTGTGTATTACCATTTGCGATTCGTTTTAGCCGCTATTTGCGAACTTGAATCGCAGTTCTCAGCCTAACCCACGCAAGCTGGATGACCGCGTTTTGCACATCATGCCTAAAAGTGCCTGTAAGGCTTTGTATTAGCATGTTGCGATTCGTTTTAGCCGCTATGTGCGAACTTGAATCGCAGTTCTGAGCCTAACCCGCGCAAGCTGGATGACCGCTTTATGCACATCATGCCTAGAAGTGCCTGTAAGGCTTTGTGTGTATTAACTTGTTGCGATTCGCTTTAGCCACTATGTGCGAACTTGAATCGCAGTTCTCAGCCTAACCCGCGCAAGCTGGATGACCGCATTTTGCACATCATGCCTAAAAGTGCCTGTAAGGCTTTGTATTAGCATGTTGCGATTCGTTTTAGCCGCTATGTGCGAACTTGAATCGCAGTTCTGAGCCTAACCCGCGCAAGCTGGATGACAGCGTTTTGCACATCATGCCTAAAAGTGCCTGTAAGGCTTTGTGTGTATTAACTTGTTGCGATTCGTTTTAGCCGCTATGTGCGAACTTGAATCGCAGTTCTCAGCCTAACCAGCGCAAGCTGGATGACCACGTTTTGCACATCATGCCTAAAAGTGCCTGTAAGGCTTTGTATTAGCATGTTGCGATTCGTTTTAGCCGCTATGTGCGAACTTGAATCGCAGTTCTGAGCCTAACGGGCGCAAGCTGGATGACCGCGTTTTGCACATCATGCCTAAAAGTGCCTGTAAGGCTTTGTGTGTATTAACTTTTTGCGATTCGTTTGAGCCGCTACGTGCGAACTTGAATCGCAGGTCTGAGCCTAACCCGCGCAAGCTGGATGACCACGTTTTGCATATCATGCTTAAAAGTGCCTTTAAGGCGTTGTGTGTATTAACTTGTTGCGATTCGTTTGAGCCGCTACGTGCAAACTTGAATCGCAGTTCTGAGCCTAACCCGCGCAAGCTGGACGACCGCGTTATGCACATCATGCCTAGAAGTGCCTGTAAGGCTTTGTGTGTATTAACTTGTTGCGATTAGGTTTAGCCGCTATGTGCGAACTTGAATCGCAGTTCTCAGCCTAACCCGCGCAAGCTGGATGACCTCGTTTTTCGAATCATGCCTAAAAGTGCCTGTAAGGCTTTGTGTGTATTAACTTGTTGCGATTCGCTTTAGCCGCTATGTGCGAACTTGAATCGCAGTTCTCAGCCTAACCCGCGCAAGCTGGATGACGTCGTTTTTCACATCATGTTTAAAAGTGCCTTTAAGGCGTTGTGTGTATTAACTTTTTGCGATTCGTTTGAGCCGCTACGTGCGAACTTGAATCGCAGTTCTGAGCCTAACCCGCGCAAGCTGGATGACCACGTTTTGCACATCATGCCTAAAAGTGCCTTTAAGGCGTTGTGTGTATTAACTTGTTGCGATTCGTTTGAGCCGCTACGTGCAAACTTGAATCGCAGTTCTGAGCCTAACCCGCGCAAGCTGGACGACCGCGTTATGCACATCATGCCTAGAAGTGCCTGTAAGGCTTTGTGTGTATTACCATTTGCGATTCGTTTTAGCCGCTATGTGCGAACTTGAATCGCAGTTCTCAGCCTAACCCACGTAAGCTGGATGACCGCGTTTTGCACATCATGCCTAAAAGTGCCTGTAAGGCTTTGTATTAGCATGTTGCGATTCGTTTTAGCCGCTATGTGCGAACTTGAATCGCAGTTCTGAGCCTAACCCGCGCAAGCTGGATGACCGCTTTATGCACATCATGCCTAGAAGTGCCTGTAAGGCTTTGTGTGTATTAACTTGTTGCGATTTGCTTTAGCCGCTATGTGCGAACTCGAATCGCAGTTCTCAGCCTAACCCGCGCAAGCTGGATGACCGCATTTTGCACATCATGCCTAAAAGTGCCTGTAAGGCTTTGTATTAGCATGTTGCGATTCGTTTTAGCCGCTATGTGCGAACTTGAATCGCAGTTCTGAGCCTAACCCGTGCAAGCTGGATCACAGCGTTTTGCACATCATGCCTAAAAGTGCCTGTAAGGCTTTGTGTGTTTTAACTTGTTGCGATTCGCTTTAGCCGCTATGTGCGAACTTGAATCGCAGTTCTGTGCCTAACCCGCGCAGCTTGAGTGACGCCTATTTGCACATCATGCCTAAAAGTGCCGTAAGGCGTTGTGTGTATTAACTTGTTGCGATTCCTTTGAGCCGCTACGTGCAAACTTGAATTGCAGTTCTGAGCCTAACCCGTGCAAGCTGGATGACCGCGTTATGCACATCATGCCTAGAAGTGCCTGTAAGGCTTTGTGTGCATTAACTTCTTGCGATTCGCTTTAGCCACTATGTGCGAACTTGAATCGCAGTTCTCAGCCTAACCCGCGCAAGCTGGATGACCTCGTTTTTCACATCATGCCTAAAAGTGCCTGTAAGGCTTTGTGTGTATTAACTTGTTGCGATTCGCTTTAGCCGCTATGTGCGAACTTGAATCGCAGTTCTGAGCCTAACCCGCGCAAGCTGGATGACCACGTTTTTCACATCATGCCTAAAAGTGCCTGTAAGGCTTTGTGTGTATTAACTGGTTGCGATTCGCTTTAGCCGCTCTGTGCGAACTTGAATCGCAGTTCTGAGCCTAACCCGCGCAAGCTGGATGACCACGTTTTGCACATCATGCCTAAAAGTGCCTTTAAGGCATTGTGTGTATTAACTTTTTGCGATTCGTTTGAGTCGCTACGTGCAAACTTGAATCGCAGTTCTGAGCCTAACCCGCGCAAGCTGGATGACCGCGTTATGCACATCATGCCTAGAAGTGCCTGTAAGGCTTTGTGTGTATTAACTTGTTGCGATTCGTTTGAGCCGCTACGTGCAAACTTGAATCGCAGTTCTGAGCCTAACCCGCGCAAGCTGGATGATCACGTTTTGCACATCATGCCTAAAAGTGCCTTTAAGGCGTTGTGTGTATTAACTTGTTGCGATTCGTTTGAGCCGCTACGTGCAAACTTGAATCGCAGTTCTGAGCCTAACCCGCGCTAGCTGGATGACCGCGTTATGCTCATCATGCCTAGAAGTGCCTGTAAGGCTTTGTGTGTATTAACTTGTTGCGATTCGTTTGAGCCGCTACGTGCAAATTTGAATCGCAGTTCTCAGCATAACCGCGCAAGCTGGATGACCACGTTTTGCACATCATGCCTAAAAGTGCCTTTAAGGCGTTGTGTGTATTAACTTTTTGCGATTCGTTTGAGCCGCTACGTGCAAACTTGAATCGCAGTTCTGAGCCTAACCCGCGCAAGCTGGATGACCACGTTTTGCACATCATGCCTAAAAGTGCCTTTAAGGCGTTGTGTGTATTAACTTGTTGCGATTCGTTTGAGCCGCTACGTGCAAACTTGAATCGCAGTTCTGAGCCTAACCCGCGCAAGCTGGATGACCGCGTTATGCACATCATGCCTAGAAGTGCCTGTAAGGATTTGTGTGTATTAACTTGTTGCGATTCGCTTTAGCCGCTATGTGCGAACTTGAATCGCCGTTCTCAGCCTAACCCACGCAAGCTGGATGACCGCGTTTTGCACATCATGCCTAAAAGTGCCTGTAAGGCTTTGTATTAGCATGTTGCGATTCGTTTTAGCCGCTATGTGCGAACTTGAATCGCAGTTCTGAGCCTAACCCGCGCAAGCTGGATGACCGCTTTATGCACATCATGCCTATAAGTGCCTGTAAGGCTTTGTGTGTATTAACTTGTTGCGATTCGTTTGAGCCGCTACGTGCAAACTTGAATCGCAGTTCTGAGCCTAACCCGCGCAAGCTGGATGACCACGTTTTGCACATCATGCATAAAAGTGCCTTTAAGGCGTTGTGTGTATTAACTTGTTGCGATTCGTGTGAGCCGCTACGTGCAAACTTGAATCGCAGTTCTGAGCCTAACCAGCGCAAGCTGGATGACCGCGTTATGCACATCATGCCTAGAAGTGCCTGTAAGGCTTTGTGTGCATTAACTTCTTGCGATTCGCTTTAGCCACTATGTGCGAATTTGAATCGCAGTTCTCAGCCTAACCCGCGCAAGCTGGATGACCTCGTTTTTCACATCATGCCTAAAAGTGCCTGTAAGGCTTTGTGTGTATTAACTTGTTGCGATTCGCTTTAGCCGCTATGTGCGAACTTGAATCGCAGTTCTGAGCCTAACCCGCGCAAGCTGGATGACCGCGTTATGCACATCATGCCTAGAAGTGCCTGTAAGGCTTTGTGTGTATTAACTTGTTGCGATTCGTTTGAGCCGCTACGTGCAAACTTGAATCGGAGTTCTGAGCCTAACCCGCGCAAGCTGGATGACCACGTTTTGCACATCATGCCTAAAAGTGCCTTTAAGGCGTTGTGTGTATTAACTTGTTGCGATTCGTTTGAGCCGCTACGTGCAAACTTGAATCGCAGTTCTGAGCCTAACCCGCGCAAGCTGGATGATCACGTTTTGCACATCATGCCTAAAAGTGCCTGTAAGGCTTTGTGTGTATTAACTTGTTGCGATTCGCTTTAGCCGCTATGTGCGAACTTGAATCACAGTTCTCAGCCTAACCCGCGCAAGCTGGATGACCTCATTTTTCACATCATGCCTAAAAGTGCCTGTAAGGCTTTGTGTGTATTAACTTGTTGCGATTCGCTTTAGCCGCTATGTGCGAACTTGAATCGCAGTTCTGAGCCTAACCCGCGCAAGCTGGATGACCACGTTTTGCACATCATGCCTAAAAGTGCCTTTAAGGCGTTGTGTGTATTAACATTTTGCGATTCGTTTGAGCCGCTACGTGCAAACTTGAATCGCAGTTCTGAGCCTAACCCGCGCAAGCTGGATGACCACGTTATGCACATCATGCCTAGAAGTGCCTGTAAGGCTTTGTGTGTATTAACTTGTTGCGATTCGTTTGAGCCGCTACGTGCAAACTTGAATCGCAGTTCTGAGCCTAACCCGCGCAAGCTGGATGACCACGTTTTGCACATCATGCCTAAAAGTGCCTTTA